>NW_027094086.1:54737389-56039806 GCF_029207755.1 Chamaea fasciata | reverse complement strand
TCTATTTTGAATGTCTAATTCAGTCTATGAAGTTCTGAGTCCAGAATGAAAGTTTGGAGCTTGAAATTCTGGTTACATTTTACTTGAACTTTACCACTATCAGCAGCAAAGAAAGGATATTGTCCTGTTCTTTTGTTTTTAAACTGTCTCTTGTTTATTGTCAGAAACAAAATCTACCCATGAAACAATATCTATTTATATTAATCAACCAGAAGGGACAAGGCTGTCTCTGGTTATTTTTTGAAGACCAGAAACTCTTGAAATTCCCACAGAATTTCAGAGTTGGGAGAGAATTGCTAGGTTGCTTGTTTGGTTTATTTCTCTCTGAAAAAAATGGATGTCTACTTTGTGGAGGTACAGCTCTGGATCTGGTAATGGAAAACTACTTTTACTTTTATGAAACAGAGGAGTCTAGTCTGGTTTGTATCATCGTAATGCACAACATCAAGACAAGCCAAAATAGTTATGCTCTGAAAGTGACTAGACACAAGAACCTGGGGAAATTACTTCATACACCTGCACTTTATATATCTTGAGTTAGGGGAGAGTAAAACACTCAATAGAAATAAAAGCTTTCATTTCATGCTGTATGAAAGATTTGAAATGTGTTCATAACTTTTGAAGCATTGTAATATGTTTAAATTTAGGATGACAGTTCAAAATGCTTATATTGAGAAACAAGCCCCTCCTCCACCAATCTCCTTTATTTTCTCCTCAGTGGTAATAAATTTAAAATTTATTTACAATTCATATTAATTTGACTGTCTTTTAGAGTACATGGTTTAACACTTGTGGAAAAATAAATATGAACACATTTTTCTTCAGCTGTAGTTTATGGTTTTTAACACTGGTGACCAAAAAGAACTTGTTTTAGGACTACTGCTGCTAGTTTTTAATTTCTACTGTCAAGATGCTATTTTGCTGTTACCCGAGAAGTTGTATATATATACCACAAATGTGCTGGAAGATAACAAGTATAGACTGGATATGGAAAAATGCATTTAATCAAACCAGTTACTCTGGTGTATGAGCCCCAAGCTAGTCAGGTTCTGGCAGCTGTTTGTTTTTTGAATATATTAGACAATCTCAAATCTCACAAACTTTGAGACTTCAGAACATTTTTCAAAATAGAGTATTGAAATATTAATTTTCATTCATATACTTCATTCTGTAATTTCAGGATTTATGTGAAAACAAATAATAAAATTATCAGCCTATGCAGTTAATTGGGTTTTTTAATCTTAACACTGTTGGATAAGCACTTTAAATATTCCTCCTCTAATGAGAAAGTGGGAAATGTATTGCATTTAGTAACATGCAAAGAAAATACTAGGGTTTTTTTACTGCAAGAGAAAGTGTTAATATTGCAGCCTTGGGGGTATTTTCCTTGACAAAGGAGGTAGTACATGCTTCTAAGTTCAATACTAACACTAATTTCAATAGAAATTCTGCTTTGCTAAAGTTGTGATTTTCCCCTAACTATGTTACTGTTGGTGAAAAGATATTGCTTTATATATATTCCAAAGACTTTATGAAAAGTCATAAAAAAATACTTTATACTCAAAGTACAAGACTAGACAGAATGATTCAATCTGTGTTCTGCCTCTGTGCATGGAAAAAGTAAAAATTATTGGAAGAAATGCCATTGGAGAAAAAGCTAGGAAACAGAATTCTTCAAAGTATACAGAACAGAAAATATGTCAGCTAGGACCCTTATGATGTTTCTGTGTGTTCTGTTGTCTTTACAGATTAAGTCTGGACATCTCCAATCTCTTAATAATGGTAAAATTTTACCATATTGAGATTTTTTTCAACTACATCTCTACCCACATAGAGTGCAACTCTCTGAGGGCTAAACCACACAGGGGGATTAGCAACAGGTCATAGCTGATTAATCAGTAATAAATAACTATAGATGTCTCTGTAAAAGTTAACATTATGAGAGTCCATCAGGAAAGTCCTTCTTCTGCTGTTATTTTTATTAGAGAAAACAGTGTATTCAGACTGTCTGAGATTTTTAAAAATTATGATTTTGGTGCCTTGCTTCACTTTAAGTTCAGTTTGGTTTGCCTTATCCTTAACAAGAAAAATTAAGACACATGAACAATAATTAATGAGATAAATAAGCAAATGCATGTGAGTTGAAGAGAGGAAACAAATATTCATTGGATGTTCACAGCTGCACACATTAGCAGTGTACTCCAGTCATGCACACATCAGCACTGCTGCAGTTCTCCTAGAAACATAGACTTCATGTTATACAAGCCACAGTTTCTAGAAAGAAATCTCATCATCTGCTCCCAATAGCCAGCCACATATTAATATCCTCAGGATTTTCCTTGTTTTTATAAGAATCGTGAGAAGTATCCTGTGTATCTGAATTATGTGGTCTTTGGAACTGAAGATCATTGCAAATCTATCAAGAATTTCTGAGCCACCAAATAATGCAGTACTGCTTGATAGGTCTGGTGGGGTTTGCAATCCAACAAGCTGCTTAAAATGAAGAATTGTGTCTGGGGAGCTGTCATTGTAATCGTACCTGAACTATTACACATAACTCCTCAACATATGCATAGAACACAGGTCGTAAATTTATATGTAAAGCAGAGAATGAAGGATGTACTTTATTGCATGCATTTTATATAATTTTAGTAGGCAATTTTAAAACTGTTTATATTTCAAACTGCTAACCATGCGCTGCAACTACGCAGACAATAAATATTCTATATATGTATTTATTGAGGTTTAACAGGTTCAATAGACTTTTTTTAGGAGCTTGGATGTATCATTGTTTGGCTTTAAGTATATATATGGGTGTAGTCCACACATACGGGCAATGTTATAGGATTTTTTTTTCTCCTCAGTGTTTTCATAATTCCATGCATTTTATTGCTCTTAGAGTGTGCATAAAATTAAAAGCATACAGAACGCATCATATAGAGTTTATATAAATTGCTCAGGACAGCTGAATGGACTTCTAATATTCACTTCCTAGATGCTAGTGCTTAAAATTACAGAAAATCCAGAAGCCTCAAAAATACTGTGGAGAGAACAAGATAGCTGAGCTTTAAAAAAAAAAAAAAGAGAAAAAAGAAAGAAAGAAAAAAAAAAAGGAAAGATGCATTAGTAGTAAATGGACACCAGTTCAATATGTCTTTTTGGGTTTTTTTGGTTTTTTTTTTTTTTTGGTGATGTCCTCTGCTTAAATGTAGCCATATGATTTTTCCCTCTGCGTTATAGTTGAAAGATGAGGTTTCTTGATTGGAATGTGGCTAGACTATGCTTATCAGAACACACTTCATACTCACAAAGGGAACTACTACTTTTTGTGCCAAGAAATAAGTATAGCTTTAAGACCTGAATGGTAAAATAAATCAACATAATAATATAGCATCTACAAACAGAAGAAAAGGGTTAGGAAAAAAATAGCATAGGACTCAACATCCTATTTTGAGCTAGTATCTTTTATCCATGGAAAGAAACCTCTTGAAGGTGGCCTCTAGCAAATGTGATACATATGAGGGTCTTCCTTCTCAGCTTCCAAATGTGTACTAGGAACAATGGTGTAAGCTGCCCACCTGCCATGCTGTTCACTGCAGTGATGATCCAATCCTGGCATTGACTTCTGCCACTTCCATTTTTGCATTTTTGTGTAGTCTGGAAAGGAGAAAATGAAATTTTCTTGAAAAATGTTTTAACCACTTGGGCTTTTTTTTTTTTTTTTCCCCCATAAATGGTGGCATAGCAAGAAAACAAACAGCAAAGTTAGGAAAGTTATCAAGTATAATTTTTATTCTTAAAATGAAAAGGGGGTTAGAAAGCTAAGAAAAAAGTTTTTTTTAATGAATCTTTTTTTTTTCAGAATTAAGCAAAACAAGTTGTAGAGCCATAATTAAAGGAGAATGAAAGATATATATGCCAGAAAATATAAATATCTTTAAAACTAAAAGGTATTCTTTAACATAAAGTTATTCATAAAAATGTATTCCAAGTATTATCTCAAGAGAAGCTATCCTGGATGAATCAGGAACCTTAGTTACATGGGTGTTTGTCTTATGGAAGGTTTGAAGTTAATGGTAACAGCTTTGCTGTAAATTAAATCAGGCTAAATTAAATCAGGGTTTTAGTATTCCATTTATAAAACTACAAGAAAAAAATTCTCACACAGACATGGTCTTCCCTTGTGATGATGGTTCTTAATGATGGCATATTTATAAATAGTGCCCTGAACACTCAATGAAACTTTGTGCTGCGTTTCATTCTCTGCATTTCATTTTTACCTGTCCATCCAGCAGTAATATGGATAAATAAAATTAACTTTAAAGCTGAATACAAGCAGAGGGATACTTCTCTGTTCAATCTAGAAGCCTTTCAAAAATTTTCATAACATCCATTTCAGTTTAAATGCATTTGAAATTTGTCAACACAGCTCCATACTGAGTTTATCTGGGTAACATTTTCATTAATATTTTGTCTGTTTGATGTGTATTTAAAACACTGGGAATTTTGTGGCTGTACCTTCCTAGATAATCTCTGAAGTAGTTCTTTAATTTTCACTTTTCTAATCCATTTTCTGAAATTTACTTCTGATTCCATCTGTCACTATTAGTAATTGAAATTCTGTTGCAAGAAAGTACAAACATTGTTTATGAAGAACGTTATTCTGACTGTCATTACAGTATTTCCATTTGATATTTAAAGAAAAACTTTGCATTTCAGTAATATTTTTTTAAATATCCTCTTTCTTCTTTAGATAAACCATTTTTGAATTTGATCAATAAACAGCTTGGCTATTCCCAGTACCTACTGTGATAGATATTTTGTATTGCAGCTGTATTGTTGTTTTTAATTAGTAACTAATTTAGCAACATCACTGTAATTTTACATGGTAATTTTTACCATTAACATTAGAGAGTTATTATATTACAAATTTTCATTTAGATAAAATACGTACAATTACATCTTTACCAGATGAGAAATATTCTGTAATTGTATTCCTGAACTGAAAAATGAGTGGCATATGCTATAGTATTTGTAATTTAATTAAAGCTTTTAATAGCAATGGTGCTGTAGGCATAGCAATGAAACACAACTAGGCTTTTGAGAAGCCTAGCAAAAATCTCTGCTTCCTTGTGCCTACTTTAACCAGTAATGGCATCGGCATTTAAGTTGTTCCTTAAAAAAGAACCCAACTCTATTTAATTTAGAGTCTTATTTCTGTATCAAAATGAGTACTTTGATATAAATCTTATAAAATCATAATTAACATAAAAATAAACACATTTGTGTTTAATGTGGTGCACTTTGGTGCAGAATTTGAGGGGAATTGGATTTATATTTGAATTCTTGGGGGTTTGGGGTTTTTTTCTGCCTAGACCATCCTTAGGCAGAAGCTTCTTGAGAAATTTCTTGGTGATTTGCACAGAGGAATAGGAGACTCCAATTTAGTGACCACATCTAATACATAGAATTACTTATATTAATTTATTTGGTTCTTCACTCAAGGGAAGTGACTTTTTTTTCCTTTGTTCCCCCCCCCCCCCCCAACCCCTCCCCATGCAGGTTTTAGCAGCTCTTTTGTATTCAGGTACAACTAATAATGAACAAATGTCCTTGTCGGTATTTTGAAGACACCCAAGGTGCAAATCACCCCTCCAGCCTCTCTCCTTCTCCTTTTGTGAAGTGAAATAGTGGTTAATGCCCACCATTCATCTCTCACAAACTTCATTTCAAGGTGTAAAACACTTTGACATCGCAACAGATGTTTAAAAAAAATGTATAGATAAAGGTGAACTATCCCAAATGTTTAATACTGTTGCCATGTTATGACTGATCAAAAAAAGGACATATCAACACTTCCAGACTGGATTTACATCTTATTTCTTTCCCATTTGCATTCCAATTTGATTGTAACTCAGCTGTAAATTCAAATTCATCTTTAATGCACCCTTCTACAAAACTTTGGCTCAGAGAAGTTGGTTACTTGACTGATAATGCTTTGGATTGTACTGTTACTTTGTGCCTTGAATAAGCTTATTTAATTCAGGTTAATTTGTCTTTTACATTTTGCATTGTCACTTCAATTTCCTTCCTTTATTTTCCCAGCTGTTTTATTCACTTTATTCCATTGTTCCCCAAACCTCAGAACAAATGCACAGTACTGAATGTGTTACAAATTCAACAAGTAGTCATGGAATATTCTGAGATGGAAGAGACCAACAAGGATCATCAAAGTCTAACTCCTGGGCCTGCACAGGACAAACTCAGAATCACATCCTGTGCCTGAGAGCATTGTCACCTCCTGAGCTCTGTCAGGTTTAGTGCTGTGATCACTTCCATGGGAGCCTGTTCCAGCACCCGAACAACCTCTGGGGAAGGAACATTTTCCTAATATCCAACTTAAATCTTGCCTGACACAGTTTCAGGCCATTCCCTTGAGTCCTGTCACTGGTCACCACAGAGCAGAGATCAGTGTCTGCCCCTCCTCTTCCCCTCATGAGGAAGGTGTAACTCCAGTGAGACCTCCCCTCAGTCTCCTCTTCTCCAGGCTGAACAGACCAAGTGACCTCAGCTGCTCCTTGAACAGCTTCCCCTCAAAGCCTTTCAGCATCTTTGTTGCCCTCCTTAAAAGACTCTAAGCAGTTTAATGCCTTTCATATATTGTGGCACCCAAAACTGCCCCAGAACTTGAGGTGAGGCTGCCCCAGTGCAGAGCAGAGCAGGACAATCCCCTCCCTTGACCGGCTGGCGACACTGTGCATGATGCCCCCCAGGACAGGCTTGGCCCTCCTGGCTGCCAGGGCACTGCTGACTGAGGTTCAGGTTGCCTTCAACCTTCTATGCAGGGCCTTCCTGCTTATGAGGGACTCAAGGGCCCATTGATCCTCTATATGGTCAAACGCAAAGAAAACAACTTATTGTTGAGGCAGGTGCAATAAGATTCTAAATGTAGATTGAAGTGATGTAAACCAAGCAATGAATGAACAGAATAACTCTCTTTACTAGGAGGAGAAGTACATTATCAACTACAGGAAATAGGTGGTTCTCCTAGTAATTCTATATTAGGGGAGGAAAAAAAAGAAATAAAATCCCACAAAACCCACCCTACCAAATAATGAAATGTATTTTTTACCATTTTTACAGAAATGTCGAAGTGAGATTACTGTTACATGGTGTGTCGTATGGTGCAACGTAGTAACTAATAGTTAAATAAAGAACAAATTGAAGTGTCTTTTCCAGATGGTATCAGACCTAATCTTATACCTAGGAGGTGTTTCCCATAAATGTGTAAGAAGGAGATATTTGCCCTTGTATCTTTTTCAGACAGACACATACTAAAGAATGATTAAACTAGGAGCATTTTTATGGTTTATTACGCAATGTTATAGCCGTTACTGTGCTGTGAGCAGAGAAAGTAAGGCAGAAAATTTCTGCATCTGATTACATCTGAATAATGTGAGCAACTTGTAGGAAACTGAAGAAGAGAGAAAGGATTCCTGTTTCACTTGTAGTGGCCGCAAAGAATAACAGCTGTAAGTTGATGTGGTGCAGTGTTTTCAAGGCAGTGGTATATTTTGGTGTGTAGCAGATATGGACTATAATTGAATCACCCAGACTGGGCCTCATCCTGAGGCCTGTAGGAGTTAGTGGCACAGGTGGAAAATCAGTGCCAAGAGTGTGGCACAGTTAGAATTATAACTTAAGGTGTTAGCAAGGGTCAGAGGGTTTTCTAGTAGTTAGCAAGTATAGGAATTAGTGTGGACACAGTAGCTGCCTTAAGAGTTTATTAAACAATAAATGTTTGCATTCTTCCCTGTGCTGTGTGCCAATGAGTATACACCTGTAACTGTAAACTATATACAGTGTATAAAACCTGCCATCTTTCACACAATAAATGGAGAAACGTGGCATTAATCATATTGATCGGACCTGCGTTTTGCTCTTGCCAAGTTCTCACCTTTATCAGGGTTCCCTTGTGACTTTTGTTGGTGGCTTGTTTGTTTGTTTGTAAGTGTTTCTTTAATATTTAGAATTTACTTCTGTCATCAAAGTTGGAGATGTATGTTAGTAGAATGGTCACAAAGTGAAGTTCCTTAAAATATAATTTAAAATGTACCTAGAATACAGTTCTCATGTTCACATTATTCACACTGGCATTACCTGGTTTAGAGTTATATTGCTTCTTACCATCAAAGTAAAAATTGTTTTTCATTATATGCTCCCATTTAGTAAATCACTAATTTCTTGGAGCAGGTGCACCTTCTGACTGGATTAATTTACAATCAGTGCTGATCATTCACCCCACAGTTATCCATCTCATTATAAGAATTTAAATCTGCTTTTGTACTCAGAAAGGCTTTGACCTGTATTTTCATTGCCTCCTTAGATTACATCTGAGACAGCTTTTATGACATACTTTTTCTTTTAGCCACACATGGCTCCCTTAATCTTTTTTCAACTCAAATAGCACATATTCTACTTCTGTCCTGAAGGTTTGCAGCTTAGAGCCCAGCAGGAGCAGATTTCTCTCATTTTAACCAAATTGGAGGTTTCTAAGTTGAGTTTGGTAGAGTTTAGCAGCTCAAGTCCCTGCTGAAAAGGCAGACGTGCCAAGCATTCACTAAACTTGGAAGGAAATGTACCTTGCTGTATGTAAAGGAGTGAGGAAAGGCACACAGGTATCATAACCTTCAAACTAATGAAATGGAAAGAGGAATACAGTGCAGGCAGCTCACATAGACTTTCTTAAAGTGTCAGTGTCACTTGTTGGAGGCAGAGATCTCTGCTGGAACCAGTTTTCTGACACAAGTGCAGAAAACAGGATGTTTCACATGTCCCTGTCCTCATCAGCATTTCAGGAGAGCCAGATGTGTCAACAAAGCTATTGTCTGTGACCAAAGGCTTTGTATTCACAAGCCTAGAAAAAATTTCAAGAAAACCTTTAGATAACATTGCTTGACACACAAGGAAGCTTCTTTTCTTAGTGTTTATCTGCAAAGTGCTGCCTCTGAGCATGCTTGTCTTATGTTCCACAATTCAGATAATCCCTTGAGTAACTTCAATGATAACAAAATCAGTATGACATTACATTAAGGGTGAATTTGACCCAGAGCAGCCTGTCCTGAAACTGCATTCTCTAATTATGTTTTTCTTGTGTGGGTATTGCTCAGTAAGCAGTTTATAAGATAACATGATCTTGCAGCTCTGTGTACTTCACAGTCCTTTCCTTTTGCACATCATACATGAATATGCAGTCAAAATATTCTATGAACATTGAAAACAAAAACTTTTTTTTATTTTTCTAAAAAAGATAAGACATGGAAATATACGGGTTTTCTTGGAATGGAACACAATATAGTTACTAAGTATTAGTCTAATGATTATATTTAAATCAATCCAAATGTGACAGTACATTATAAGGCTAATTTAATTTAACACTGCTGCAAGCTGGAGGTAATCAGGATATCTCTAAAGCATTTACTATTTCCCCAATTAGTTTTGTTTCAGGGTTTTTTCGTTTCTTTGTTTTATGTTCTCTGCACAAAGATTAAGAAAAATAAACACCAGGAGAAAAAAAATATCTCAGTATAAGCACTTAAGACTTCCTTAGGTCTCACATTCAATCACCCTGAAAGGTGTTACAACGGGGGGGGTATGAATATATATATATATACAGTAATATTGTTTAATAAGGTTATTAATCAACTCCTATCAGTCACATCTCCCTTCATCTCGGATGGTAGGGGTATGTCAGTGTTGATGCCAAAATGGATGCTGCTGGTGTGTGTGAAAGGACACTTCTTGTCACTCAGATCTCTGTTTCTGTTTCACAATCTGCATCAGCTTCTTCTTTGAGATATTTATCATTCTTTGTCCTTACATGCAGTGTTTTTATAGCAGTTATTCTCTACTTGACCACTGTACAATTATATTTATTATAAAAGCTTTCATTAGGACTGGCATTATTTTTTTCTTAGTTTTATAAATTGAATGCACCATGTTTCCAGTATTTATTTTATCATTAAATGAACAGTTTCATACATTTGGATCCAGAGATATATTTGCAATGTCTTTGATAATCCATTTCTGCCTCTTGACCAGTTGCTGCTTCCTTTTCTGCTCAGCTTCCATGTTTGATTCCCTCTCCTTTAGGACTGAGTATTCATTGCTGTCTTTTACTCAGGAGTTTCAACTTCGTATCACTAAATAGGCTTTTTAATGGTTTATCCCAGGATTCCTCAAACAAAAATCTTTATGGCACTATGTAGGTTTCTCATCACTTTCTGTTTCTTAGCTCTGCTCTGTCCAGATCAGACACATTTTGTGCTGTGTCCTGGAAGCTTGAATCAGGTTTGGATTTAGTTTAGAGAAAAATTTTGTTACAGATGGGTGTTAAAAGTCATCCATTCTGCTTATTTTTCTTACTCTGAGAGGATGATATTTGATCTGCTTGTGGACAGGTGACATGAATTGCTTTCCAAGATTGCCCAGCTGCTGTTCCTGATTGCTCTTTTTATTTGCCACCTTTCTTACCCCAGTCTTTGAAGTTACTGAAAGCCAAGGGGCTGCACAGAATAGTATATTTTTATATATTATTGTATCAAGCGATTTTTAATATGTTTTTAGATACCTGACTGAATGTTAGATATATAGATTGGCTTCTGAATAGAAAATGTGACGGTGGGGTTTACTACAGTATTATATAACGAGGGAGGGCTGCATGTACAATCTTACTAAATAATCTCCTTTACTGTGGGGTTCACAGTCAATTATTTGTCTAGTCCAACATCATTCTTACCATTTGTTGAATGTGTAGAGCCTTATATAAAATACAAACTTCTATGTACTCTACTTACAAGTTTCTCAACTAAGTAACCAAATATATATAATATATATAATATATATAATATATATAATATATATTATATGTTGTTATATAAACAATTTAGCTTTAACATAAAATGATAGCTTATTATAATGTAGCACACAGTTCTGCAGTTACAATGCCTTGTGAGCATAATGTGTCTCTTAAATGGATTTCTAAAGTCATTAATATTTTAAGCCATATGAAACCTATATGCAAATAAAGCCTTACTTTACAGTGTGACCTAGATTTCTGTTTGCTTTAAGAAACTGAACACCTTGCTTATTCAGATATTCTTTTAGGGAGTTTATTTTTGTTGTTTTGGGTTTTTATACTTTTCTTCTTCTACTCAACTTGGATGATGCAGGAAATGAGAATTTAAAGAAAATTATGAACTGTTGATAGGATAACTTTTATGTTACTTTTCAGGACAGCATTTAGTAACATAGCATACGCTGAACACAGCTGAGGGTGTATGTGCCTTTGTTTTTCTTTTATCCTGATCGTACATTTGACCTCTTTCTCTGTTTTGAAGATTTTATATCACAGCTTTCAGAATTGCAAATTCTTAGTCCCTTATGTGACTAGGAATGTTTTGTCTTATGATAGCATAAATGGGAAATGTTACAAAACCCAGCAGCTTTCCTTCCTGCTTTTAAAATAGAGAAGTTTAACCTAATTCTTATATCACTTACATTTCCGTCTTTGTGTGTATTTTTATGAGAATCTTGTAATTTCTCTTTTATCAAAACAAATTAGCTTATGCTCTTCTGTATTTGGCATGTCCTCATTTATTTCAAAATTAATGCTCTGAAGTGCTTTAAGTAAAACCATTAGCATACTCCTCATTAAGGTTATGCTCACATCCGGCACGCTGGTTGTATTGTGCCTAGTGAAGGCATAAAAGATGTAACAGGTCTTTCAGTGAAATTGTTTGTCTTTAAAAAGTAAAGAGATTCTCAGAATTGTGATTTTTTTTTTTTAATTCTGTATATATGTGTTTTGTGAATCAGCATACATTGACCTTTTCAGCATGTTGTGCACATTTCTGCAGTTGATATTAGAGCAAAACTAAGAGTGAAGGAAAGAGATATCAACTTGTTTCTCAAAAAGCCAATAATGGTAGCTTACTGCCTCCTCTGTTTTAAATACCCAGAGCTTAAAATCAAGAAACATTGTGCTATTTTATTCTTTCCTTTAGAGTAAATATTGCTTTTCATGTTTTATTTTTCTTTGCTGAGATGAGTGAAAAAAGAATTCAATCCTAAAAACATGGGATTGGAAAGGATTTCCCAGGAGCTGCAGTGTAGCCATGGGCACTCTGAAGAAGCACCTTGGGTAACACACAGCATTGCTTTATAAACTTCCATTTTGGAAGTACAGTTTTTTATTGTACTCTTACCATCTCTTCTGTCTTTTGTAAGCCTGTAAGAGGTTTGTTGTCAGCTTAAATTTATGTATGGTCAATCTGTACACATTTGTTTCTGTGCCAGTATTGTTGTCTAGTTAAATAGTTTATCTCCCCTGCAGCCCTTGTGTGTTCTGAGCTGAAGCACTTATAAAACCATAATCATATTCCCTCTCATTCATCTTTTTGCTGAACTAAGCAAGAGCTTTTCGTACACTGAGAAAGTAGGTTCATGAGTCTCCTTATCATGATTAACCCTTTACTGCTGCTTTAAAAAACATAATTTGTATAACCCTTTTCACAGGGGGTTGTTTTGATTTTATTTAACACATGCTACAGCAACAATATTGCACAGGATAGTGAACCATGACAGTGAAAATGCATTTGGATTACAATCACTATGCACAGATTTTTCATCTGGATGTTTGAGGAGACAAGGATACCTGCCTATGTATTTGCATTTTCCTTCTCTCAGGTTTTCCTTTCCTTTTGTAGCTGCTTAGACCCTCTGAATGGCACCATAGTGCAGTCCTGATTTCAGCATCCCATCCCTCTAATAATCTTTTCCCCCCTCTTTTCAGAAATATGATCACTGGTGGAACACTGGCCAACACTCATACTTTTCCCTTTTCCTACTTCTAAGGCATACTAAAAGCTGTTAATAGTATATGTTGTTACCAAAAATCAAACTATCAAATTGTTGTAATACTTTTACATTCTCTTTTTGTCTTTAACGGGGTAGAACACTGTTACTAGGAAGATATCTCTTGTTTTGTCTTTATTTTGGTTTTGTTTGTTTGTTTGTTTGTTTTTTGTTTGGTTTGGTTGGGGTTTTTTTTCCTACCACATAATAGTGGAAGGTTAAACTAATGTGAACTATAATCGCATTTTATGTCAGGTTTTATTTTGAAAATTAATTCTAGTTTTCACTACAAACCACAAAGCTGCATGTTTGGTGAAGTACAGAATTAGATATAGTAAAGAAACCTAAAGGAAAATGTTAAAATTTTAGTACAATATCTTATTTGGTTATAAATAAGATGTTCTGGTAGATAAGTATCACAAACCTGGATCTTGTGAGATTTTTTTGATGGTCCCTGCTGGTTTATAATTATACAGTCAGAACTTAATGTAAGAAAGTGCCATAATAGCACATTTTAACAAGGAAAAGAGGAAGCTGAGCTGCAAAATATGCATAAAAAAGATTTTTTCCCAACCAGCAGAATATTTATATTCATAACTAAATTGGTTCCTAATAAATTATGCATGGCCTTTATAAAGTTAAATGAAATCCTGAACCATACTGCTATAGATATGTTACCAGAACTAACTGCTTTGCTGCAGTTTCCACAAACCACTATTTTTGTTTCCTTTGATACTGGTAATAAAAGCATTTATTTGTATTCTAAATGCTTTCTTTCCCAATTTTACCTTAATATTTTTAATATCCTAATTCAAATGCTTTACATTCCTTTCTTTTTTTCATTTGAGAGTAAGTTCCAGGATGGTGTTTAATACATCTTATAAATTATTTTTATGAGCTTTTTTAGTAAAAGCAGCAAACCAAATTAGGTTATATCTTAATTACTTTAAAAATCAAAAGGGCCAGAGGAAAGAGGGCCAAAAGCCCTGCATCCTCTCATACAAGTGGTTGATTTTTTTTTTTAAGTTAAATTTTTTCTCTTCAAAGTTTAGTAATAATTTATTTATTAATTAGATACTGCTGCCTATTCTTTCTATAACTAAATTAGGGCATGTCTATTCCCTTTAATTATCTCAATGGCATGCAAAAGCCCAATTACCTTCTGCACAGATATCCCCTGAATGATCCCAAAGTTTTATGGGAAAATAGTTGTGGCTTTACCCACTAATGGCTTTTCACCTTTACAGCATTACCACTTCCTGAGTAATGAGTATGACTCAAGTACTGTGTTCTTATTTTTTTATTTTTAAAGAAATATTTCTTCTAATTTCAGTCATTCTACCAAGATATTATTTTCTATTATGTGCTTTTCCTTTCAAAGAAAATCTTTTTATAGAATGTTCATAGAGGAATAACATACTCTTGATTATAATAATTCAGCTTTGAATAGTATGTCTCAGGCAAAAGTATGAAATATTGTGAGATTATTATGTAGGGGGGGTTCTTTGTTTTTTTTTTCATATTTGGGGTTTTTTGGTGGGATTTTGGGTTTGTTTGTCTCTCTCTATTTCTTTAGTCACTTCACTGGTTAAATTTCCTAGGACAGAAGCCACCTGTCTTGAAGTCAGTTTTGGTTTTTGAAACTGTATACAGAGATTTCTCTCTCTCTCTTGCTACAAAGCAGCTCATGTTGGCTTGTGGAGGTGACACTGGTGCATAAGGAGAATGTGCACAGAAAGTTAGAAAATTATAATGACACAAGGCCATGCCTTCTGTTCTAAAATTCTGCCTTTTTTTCTGTTACTGTTAGCTCTGAACTGATGTTTCTAACGTAGAGGGGATCTTCCTAACATTGTAACTTCATTGTTACCTAAAAGCTGTATGAAATAGGACTTTGCTTTAAGATTTATGTTTTATCACTGGGCAAAAGAAAAGTTTGTATTTTTGGTAATTATTTAAAAGTGGTGTTTATTTTGTACAGAGAAGCACTAATTTAGATACTAAAGTGATAGGGTTTGGCTCTTCGACTATTTATTGAATTATGAGAACTATCTGTACTAATACATATTTTTAAAAAAATGTCTGAGAAGATTCTAGGGATAAAATTACTACCTCCTCAGAATTTTGTATTTAATTAGCTCTCTCTTTGCTGTTGCTATGTAATGCTGCACTTCCATTTAAACCACAAATAAATACTGGTTATGTAAGTGAACATAAAAATGAGATATACTGAACAATGACTTTGGGTAAACACTGCAAGGAATAAGAGGAGAAGGAACTTGGAGAGGTAAGGGAAAGACTTACTCATCAAGACTTTCATGGAATTTTTAACCAATACAATAGTAAGAAATACAACCAATATAATAGTAAGAAAAATATCTTTGAGAGGGAGAACGCTGCCAACATTTGTCAAACTGAAGGGTCTGTAGAATGTTCACCCTGATTTTGCAGCAAGTATTCAGACAGAACATTATGCAGCACATAACCCTGTCTGTTTTAATGTGGCTGATCTTTGACACTTCCAGTGATAATGATATTCAGCTCAAAATAGCCATACTGCACTGCCTGCTCTAACAGCAGCTCCAGTGGATTCTAGTGTTTGTTTCATAGAACAAAGGGAACCATGATTTCCCCCAAGCAGAAACAATATTTGCAGGTTACTACCTTTTTTTGCAAAGAAGATACTCTCTGAAACTTCATACTTGTTCTTGCTTCCACTCCATTATTTAAAGTGACGTTAAGAAAAATGCAGCTAGATGTTTGTGAGGCAAAGTTAATGAGAGATTAAGAATTCAGGTTTTGGAAAGGATAAAATGTTCTCATTTTGGTGAAAGAGGGAATAAATTTAAGAAGTATCATAGAATCAATATCAGAAGAGTTATGCTTTTTTCCTATGTAAAGGTAAATAAAATTACAAGTGATGTAGTTTAAAGCAGAAATAAGGGTAAATACTGTGATCATTTCAAGACAGTATTTTTCAATTATTTTCTTTTAATAGAACTCTATTACTCTTCTACTGCTTCCATAAAATCTTCATGTACACTTGTAAAATGGAGTACTAATGTATGGAAATCAGATTTTTAACCTTGATAATTTATACATTAATGTTTTGGTGACAAGAAAAAAAAAGTTTAGTCTGAAAGTAGCCCTTCTGGTGTGTCTGGGCATAACTGAGAATGATTACCTATTTCTACTGAAATAGGATTCACATAAGAAAAATTTATGAATTTTCAGTTTCTGAATATTTGACTCAGGACAGTTGAGGAAAAATGCTTTCAGGACATAAGTAAGTACTGTCTGATTAAGCTCTCATATTTCTTTTTCTGTTTCTCAGATCTAACCTGTGAAATGAACATAACAATATTTTCAAGGTACTAGGAAGAAAAAGTAAATGAGATGATGATGATGATGGTGATGATGAAATGTAATACAGAATGATTTTTTCTTCTTCCCCCTGAAGAATCTTTTGCTATTTTGTTCTACTCTTGCTGTGGTAATTATCTGAACTAATGCAAAGCACACTCTGTATGTAGACTGAAACATCTATAATGAGCCTTCTAGTTTTGAAATGTAAAGTCTGTATCCCACTTGCTTAAAATGAGTTAGTGCAATATGTGAATTGTTGTTGTGCAAAAAGTGGTGCTTCTATGTACACAACTAGGTGCACACAACAAAATTTGTCTTTAAGTTCCTGTTATTCAGTAGTCTGGACTTCTACCAACAAAATTAAAATGAGCTGAAAATAAAAATTAATGCTCCCCAGTAGAATTTAGTCTATGCTTATACATACTATTTGAATTCAAAGTAACTTCGCTAAAAACTAGAATTGTAGCAGTATGAAACTCATGTCAGTATTCTCAGGCTAACCAGCTAAATATGTACATCTGAGTGAAAAGTTCTGTGTACTTACAAATGTAGAGCAGGACCATTTGTCAAAGGAAAGGAAACCAGGAGGCAATGTCCTTAGATATTGCTTCTTTCTCCCTGCTAATTACAATCATTAGTTGGTTAAAAATGGTGAAAACCACCTAGTTTTTAAAATGTTAATATGTCTTGAAGGGTGTTTCAGTTTTGGAGGAATCTGGGGGTTTCTTTTTTGGAGGTTGGTGGGTTTTGTTGTGGTTTTTTTTTGTTTGGTTTGGGTGTTTTTTGATAGTTATGATTTTTCACACACTGTAGATTGCCTTGTGGTTTTCTTGTCACAAGGAGAATTCTCTGAGGTGACCTTCTTCTAAATAGGCTGAGGATAGAATATAAATTGCATATAAATATGACAGGACTCTGTAAGTGACACATTATGTTACATCTGGTATATTTACCTAGTTAAACTGAAGCCTGTCACTTAAAATTCAGTCCTAATTGTCACTTATTTATTTGGATCAATCTGATTTGGGGGATTTAATGTGCTGTCTTTCAAAGATGCTGAGTGTCAAGAAATCAAGAATATAGAAAGAAAGAAAATTTTATCTAGGAAGAAGCATATTTACATGTGATTGCTAATATTCAACAGTTATTACAGGATTTTCATTATAATTACATGAATATTTAAAATATTACAGAATATTTAAAATTAGACTATTGATTACAGTTTCTTACGGTAATAAGCCTCATAATGTCAGGTAATATTTGAAAAGTAGGGAGACATACCACAAGAAGGAAACTGATTTTGTTTTAAAGTAAAAAAAACCCAAACTTCTAGCATGTTATCAGTTGTACTCAACTTTATTAGTTGAAATAATAAGTAGCAAAAATGAACTCAAGATTCACAAAATATGGCAAATTAGGTGCACTGTTTAAAAAATGAACGGGGTAATAATGTGTCACCTAAACAACTTCCTGTGAAATTCTCGAGGATTAAATATAATTAAAACAAGGCTTGATTTGCTGTCTTTAAAGATTTAAGATAATGAGAATGAGCACTTTCAATAAATAATGAGAATCAACAGCATGGTTGGTATTTAATTACCCAAAACACTAGGAGCATCTCAAAGGAATAAGATACCTTTTTGTTATGCTAGTTGACCTTCTTCAACATGATATTATAGCAACTGTAAAAAAATTAAATGCTATGAATGTGACTAATGTAATATTTAAATTCATTTTCATGATAAGTCTTTCCAATAAGAAAAGAGGTTTTCTTCAGCTAATACTTTAAAGTTTCACTTTTAAAATTTCAAAAATAATAGTGTCTGAGAACTTGTCACATGCAATTACAGTTGACTGAGCAATTACAAAATGCCCAGAATTTTAAATAAAATATCGTGAACTTTCTTCTTAAAATAAAAATGGTACAAAATATCAGTCAATGAGGGGCGAGAATAGAGTTTAGTTGTGCATGAAGCTGAACTACATGTTTTGAAACAAACTAGCAACTGATCTTAAGAAATGTATATTAATTTGTCAAAGAACTTCTTAGAGAGGATTATTAGTGACAGAACATTGGAAAATAACTAAACCATAGAAGAAACTAAAACAAAAGTACATGAAGAAACATTTGGTTAATATTTAAGAGAGAGACTTAATACTGATACCAAAGTTTATGAAAGTCAAGTTAAAAGTATTGATTCAGAATTATTATTTTGTTAAAATTTCCATTGAAGTAAAAAATGGTCTTTCGAGTACCTAGTTTTTGTCAAACACATGCAATATGAATTAAATTATCCGGAATAATATAATGTTTATATTTCAGAGATTGTTTACGACAGGTAAACAATAAAATAAAAAATTCTTTAAAGGAAATGGTTCACATTGATAAGAAGATCTCCACTTCATAAGTCCTAATGAAGATAAATTTGAACACTACAAACCTAATTTTTTATCTGAAGGTCACAGACTGTCATTCACTTTATATATATATATACACATATACATATACATATACCTATGCATATATAAATATATAAAAAAACTCAAAATAGTTTCTTGATGCAATGACTTGATTATTTCTAAGGTAGAAATCAAAATAACACATTTGGTGACCAAATTGTCCCATGGATTCTACAGATTAAAGGTCTGAATCATTCACAGAAGGAATTAATTTTTCTGCTGTAAATTGAAAATTTGTTTAACTCAAACTTTTGTGATTAAATTTGGAATGTACTTGACAAGCAGGAGAAATGCACTGCACCAGACTGTAGACTTGGTCAGATGGAATGTGTTTGTCTCTCTGAGTTTCACCTGGGTTTTGTACAACATTTGTAATGCTCTGTCACAGAATGAAAACTCCTTTGGGATTTGCATTAAATTATGAATGCCTGTATACAGATTGATAGTGAGTTCTGGCAGGGCAGAATAGGAGTGAATGCAACAAAACTTTTTTTTTTTTTTTTTTTTTTTTTTTTTTTTTTTTTTTTTTTTTTTTTTTTTTTTTTTTTTTTCCCCCCCATTGTGGGCATAATCCTGGAATGCTGTCTCATTTTTGGCACATGTTTTTATATTTTCACTGCTGTAGTAGCAGAAAGTCAGGCAAACTCCTCCACATATTTCTTTCTAAGCATCTTCAGTCTACGTTAATGAAAGAACTTAATGAAATTACTTATGTAACCTCTAAAGTTTCATGATTTTGAGACTGTGCCAAATCAGGAAGACTCCTGATTAATGTGATGCTGGAAAATAATATTATCCATGTAAAATGTGACATGCCAGGCTTACACTGCAGGAGTGCCATGGAAACTTCTTGCTGAAATCTTAATTGTAGAACTATGAAACCAAAAGACTATGGCAACCTTATCTAAACTTCTTGAAGGAGATTCTTATAACAGTATGATTACTACAGATAGTTATATCATTAGGGGTAGAAAAAAACAGCATTATTGCAACAAATAATGAAAATATTATTGCTCACAGTAAATCACAAGAATGTGGTTTATGTGTCCTTTAACGGTATTCCATTTTTTATCATTTACAGCACAATCAACTAAGGAAGTATATTTTCATTTGTAGCCTGTGGAGGGTTAACCACAGACAGAAAATAAGCCCCCACATGCACCTGTGCACTCAGGCCCTCAAAGATTGGGATGGAGGAGATAATAGGGAGAACAAAACCAAGAAAAACTTTGGGTCAGGGTAAGGACAGTTGAATCCAATAAGGAAAGAAAAAGAACAACTGATACAAAGGCAATCCCTCTTCATCTCCTACAAGCAGACCGATGCCCACACAGCCTAAGTAGTAGCCACTTTGGGAGACAATCCTTGCTGGTGTGGTGTTTTTGTTGTGGTTTTTTTTTTTTGTTTTTTTTTTTTTTTTTTTTTAATTCCTGAGCATGATGTGTGAAATATCCCTTGGGCCAATTCAGGTCAGCTGCTGTGTTTGTTTTCCCTCCCATTCTCTTACCTGGGCAGGAGGGAAGAGTGAAAAAAGTAAAGGTGGAAGGGTGGAACTTCTGGTTAGAGGAATTGCAGTTAATGGCATCAAAATCTTAATAAAACACTTTTTCTCCTGAACGTGTGCTTAAGCTTGCGGGAAAATGGTCTCCAGATGTGTTATACTGTTTTTCTAAGGAAAGTGCAGATTTATTTTTGGGAAAATCAGAACTCATATGTTGGATTCTAATGCAAGTGGGATACTCTCTTGGGAGCTGGGATTGTTAACAAAATGAATGCAGTCTTAGGGGTATTTTCGCTAAAAACACCTTTTGTGTGTTAGCTATACTTTCCTTTCAGGAAGTTGTCACTGGTTGCCTGTCCTTTCCCAAGAAGGATGTTTGCCTTTTGAGCACCTCCTGAGGTAGTGGTGACTCTCACACAGAAACTGTAGAAGAGCTTATTTGAGGAAGTGAAAGTCTTGCCAGATAGGAGTAGAAACTCCGTGACAATACTTCAGACCAGAAGAGACTGCCTGAAGGGACTGAAAGTACTAATTTATGATGACTGTCTATCTTCCACTAGTTAATTTTTAAATTATCCTGTCCAGAATATAACACATCTTTATTTCTGAAAATGGTATATTTGCCTCCAAGTATTTTTTAACAACTTGCGATCAGAAAATATATTTAAATTGTTCTCAGTAGTGGATTAATCTCAGTTTGCCTTAAACTAACTCCTACAGAATTGTGCCCAGGTTGGTTTCAGATGGATTTACCACATGAATGACAAGTCAGTAGCCTTTCTCCTGTTTTGGTTAGGAAAGAGGCATACTGTTACTATGATACCAGTTGGGAATGGTGACTTTTTAGTGGTGATTTTTCTAGAAAGAGTTTGACCTTGCAGACAATTTACTGAGCTGCCCTCTCTTTTTCTATCTTTGTTTTATTTTTTATAAAGATATGTGGTCAGAATGAGTAACTTATTTTAGACGAGACAAGAATTACTTATTTCTGCAATATACATTTTCACATATTGAATAAGTTTTTAACTTTTTATTCCTTGTATTTTCATTTAGCTTTTTTTTTTTTTTAATTCTCAGAAATGTCATTTGTCTTTGTTTGTCCTAGTTTAGTTTGATTATTTGAAAACTAAATTTTAATCCAACCATTAGAACCCTCCAGAGGTTGGATTTGCAGCTAATAGCATGTTTTGTGTTAATGGGGTAGTGGTGGAGAATCAGTTTTCAGTTTCATTTAAATATTCTATTCTTGTTTGCACCCTGTTGCTCCTTTTGAGATACCCATAATTTAAATAATTGAATCGATGAAAAAAAAAAATCCAGCAGTGTAAAGCTTAACTGTCTATTCCAGAAAGGTCAGATACCAATTACTGTAATTTTGCATAAAATGAAATAAGGAAGCCTTTTCCTTTCACTTCCAGAGAAAATGTTAGGATAATCAGAATTCTCATGGGGCTTTTTCAATCAATAAATGTTTCAATGAATGATTGCACCAGCAAAATTGAAAAGCATTGTTCTCACTCCTGCAATTATAATAATAACCCCCTCCCTTGGTCTGATTGGAAGGGGTGAAAGGAAAGATGGGCAGTACAGGAGATGAAAGAAGAAAAGACAATGGCTTATCCAGTTTATCCCTAAGAAAGACTAGTGTTTTGTTTTAAAATGCTAGTAATTTTGCTTTTTTAACATTGCATTATAGCTGTTTTTAACCATTGTTCATTTATCTTTGCATTTGTGGTTTCAGTTTTTTGAAATATTTTTCTATGGTTTATCAGGCAATCTTTACCTAGTTCAGGTATCTGAAACATAAACAGGGGATAATATGTTTTGTAAATTTTGTTTTAATCCTTCATGCCATTCATGTCCAACTACACATCACAAGGCAGTGCCATCTGGAGACAGCACAGAAAGCTCAGAGCCAGCTTGTTTTAGTATCAGGAGCAGTCTGGTCATGCTAGTGTGGCATTCTGCCTGGTTCATTAGCCTGCTGAGTTGTTAAGTGTGCTGTTCAGGTAAAGCTCTGTGCTAATATACCTACAGAATTTTCAGCATGCAAAGCATTTTCAGCATCTCAGAGAAGTGCAGGACTATGGCATTAATGTGTTCTGTGTTTGTCCCTTGGGTGGGAATGACCTCCATCGGTTCATGTCAAAAGAAGCTTACTTGTGGTCTTCCCACTGTTCCTTCTTCTTGACTGCCTCTGTTTCCACTCTCTTCCCAGAAACCTGAATAGAAGATTAAGTAATTAATGCTCAGGTCTATTTGCTTTGCAAATGAGATGTATTGATAGAAAGATTTAGCAGAGAGAGCTGCATAAAATACAGTTAAGAAGATGCCATATGTATTTTAGGCTAACAATTCATACATTATCTTATGAAAACGGAAAAAAAGAGGGTTATTTTGCCCTTCAAAATATTTGAGTTTTCCTACCTTTCTCTCTCTGGAGCCTTTTTTACAAGGCCAGTGTTACAGAGTCACATAATTTCTCCAGTTGAAAGTGATGCATGAGGATCATTAAGTCCAACTATCAGTTGGACTTCCAGTCCCATCCTTACAGGATTGTGTAAAATTAAACCATAGGGCTAAGAATATTATTTGGATACTCCTTGAGCTCTAACAGACTTGATACCACAACCACCTTCCTAGAGAAACTATTAGAGTGACTGAGCAACTTCTCGGTGAAGGGCTTTTTCCTAATGTCCATTCTGAACTTTCTCTGATACCACTGCATTCCATTTCCTCATGGATATCCTACTGCAAAGGAAGATCCTAAAAAAGGTGGTGATTTTTTAAAAATTGTTAATAACATTATTTTTTCTTGCATAGTGGCTATACTGCTTGGTTTTATGAATTATCTTCAATACAGCATGTTGTGTTTTGAAAACCATGTCTTCATTAAAATTTTTTTGATCACTAATGAACTTCTGAAAGTTATCTGGAACCATCTGATCAATTGTGTGTGTTCTAATATTTTTTTTTTTTTTTTTTATGATCTGATCTTTGTTTTCCTTAGTTTTTTACTTATCTTCATCTTAGTTTCACTTTTTCACTTTTTCTCCTCACTTTAGTGGGAATCAGATCTGAGAGAGAAATAAGGAGAAAGTTGCTGATTAAACAGCTCTAATGCAACTCACTGAATGTACAAATTCTTATAGGTCCATCAATGAAATTTCTAATTTATGTATATGTTGAGGTCAAGGAAAGCCTCGAGCTAAGACCATGGAAGAAATCTCTCTGATCAGGGTGAGAGAAATCTCACTCTCAAGGCCCCATGTGAACTCTATGTAAATTAGTCTAGAAAGTACTCTGTTCCCTTTGTTATCATTGGCTGTTTTTTGCTGCCATGTTTTCCATATTCCTAATCCTCTTTCCCAGTTGATTCCCTGCCCTCAGACCCCACTTCTGTCCTACCTTATAGAGGTTACTGTTACCCCCTGGCCCTCGCCTTTCCTTGGTGTACTCCATACTAAGCTCAGTTTGTTTTTGTTGGTTGGTGTTTGTTGTTGTTATTTTTGTTGTTTTTTGTTTGTTTGTTTTTTGTTGTTTTTACTTCTTAATAAAGTCCTGTTTCAGGCCACCTCATATATTTCACCGCCAAAGTGTCTTTCACCCCCGGAATCCTGTGGTGACGTGTGGCCTTCCCATCCTGGCCCAGGCTGTCAGATACATAATTCATATTTTACATGAAAAGCTTTCTGTAATCTTTTCAGCTAACGATTTCTGGTTATTTCTAATATATTTTTTTCATGCTTTTCATTACTCCTGTTCTAATGTACTGACATATTTCTTCTGCACTGATTAGATAACATTTTTCTTTTCCTTTTCATTATTTCTGGATAGCTAACATCTCTGCATAAAAACTCCCACCAAAATCAGATGGTCTGAAAATGTCTATTATTAGGGATCCACTGATGTCAGAAAATATTATGGAAACTAGTGAGGCAATATCCATTTACTCTAGCTGTGCCTCATTAAACTTGTTTAACATGAATTTTCCATTCACTTCTTTATCTGTGAAATCACATCAGTCTCAATGATAGCAGAATGTAAAGAAATGGTTTCGGTTAATAGTTTTCAAACTGGGAAATAGAATTAAAATTCTTAAAGTAAAACAAAGTTACAATAAACATAATGTTAAAAGTACTTTCCTCTCTAAGCTCTGCATTTTTGGAAAGAATTTAAATCTTGAACCAGAGCCACTGGGTGAAGAGTTGAAATTGATAATGTGGTATCTATACCTCCCCACTGAGGGCCTGCAGTGCATTTTTGTATTTTCAAGTAGTATTGCCTGAAGAGATTTTCGCGTGTGTGTTTCTTTTCCCTAACTCACAGTGTCCCTACTCATGGTTTCTTTCAACTGCCTTTCTTTTTTTTCTTTCTCATGTTTCTACCTAATCTTGGAAAGGTTTTACTGTGTTCTTAGCTTTGTTATTGATACCCACTTCATTTCTTCCTGCAGAAAAAACTCCTTTCTGCAGTTTGTGAATGAGTGGAAAAACATCCCATGAACGGGTAATGATAGGAAAAAAATTTGGAATTAACATATGACTTAAAGAATGTTAAGAAATAGCACCTCAATCTTGTCTCTCTCAGTAGAATGATTCTGCAGGTGTATTTAAAGCAAGCCAGATGGAGGAAAAGACACAAATCAACAACAAGAAAACCAACCAACTAAAAAACACCAGCCAGGGAAAAAAAAAATCCCCCAACCTTTTCTTGAAATTTTAAGATGTAGATTTTTTAATTTTTTAAAAAATATTTTGTCTTCTTTTCTAATTCTATAATGAAAAAAGAAATCTGAAACAACACAAAAATAACAACTAAGACTATGACGTATTTTCTTCATTTTTTTGATTTGGTCACCTGTCAATATCTGAATTCAAAATTTTATTTGCTTAGAAGGATGATGTTCACCTCTCACTTTCAAATAATAGCTAACAATTAGTTATATATATATATATATATTGCTAATTTTCCTAAGAATTACACAATTCAAATGCTGTTATCTTAAGCAGCAATACATTTACTATAAGTGTACTCAAATATTAATTGTAGGTGGATTTGGAAATATGTTTTTAGGAAGCAGATCCCTAAAAATCTTTGTAGTTGAATTTCCAAGTTGATACGTGTTTTTTGCAAAGTGCAGTGGCGGTAATGGTTGAGTTTGCCTGCATGTAAAATAATAATTTGTTCCTACCACAGACATAGCTGTAATAATTTGTTGAACTTAAAGAAAATATTTGTTGCCCTGTGTAAAAAAAGGCAAGGTCTTTTGCCTTTTCAGACATCCCACATGGAAGAACATATTAGAAAATAACCTATCCATGCCAGGGAGAGCGTTGCAAGAGTAAAGGTGTAAAAGTTTGTGGCTTGAAATCAAGGCAGTTAAATAGGGAAAACAAAGGCCACACACACATAAAGAAAAGAAAGAAATTCATTCACCTCTTCCCATGACAGGCCATTCCCTGGAAAGCAGGGTTCCATCACCCATAGTGGTGACTTAGAAAGAAAAACACCATGCTCTGAACCTCTTTCCTTTTCTCCCTTCTCCCCAGCTCTGTATGCTGAGGACGACACCATGCAGTAAGGAATGTCGCTATGGTCATGGTCAGTCGGGGTCAGCTGTCCTGGCTGTGTCCCCTCCCAACCCTGTGTGCACCTTGAGCCATCTCATCTGTGGCATGAGGAACAGAAAAAAAAACCTCTGTGTGAGCACTGCTCAGCAGTAATGAAAATTATTCTCATCCTAACTCCAAAATACATCACTGTACTCACTGCTAGGAATAAAAGTATCCTATCCAGAACAAGAACAGCCATGTCTAAGGATGCATGACTTCCATCAGGCTACTTTTTTCCTTTCAGAGGCAAAAAAACACTGTTGGCTTTATGATATAACAAATGTCTTCAATGCTAATTAGACCTACGTCCCTTGAAGTCTTGAAGAAATTCTTCTAATTTACTGTCATTTTAATAGATCTACTTTTTCTAAAATTTTGTCTACTTCTGGAATTTATTCTAAATTTTCCTTAAATTGGTGACGTCACAATAGTAATGCATGATGGTACAATGAAAAATACTTCTACTTTGACAGGAAACAAAGAGTGCCAGTGAGACTTTTGTCCGAAAATCAAAATTATGAACACATATTTATATATGCAAAAGACAAGATAAAGCATGTACTTTTGCAATCAAGAAAATACTTTAAATCCTTTTGCAGAGTAATTATGTGTAGGAGAACACTGAAAACCAGACAACTGCAAACTTTTATTGCCACTTTTGTAACCAAACCCTCCCTAAACATTAATGTTTCCAGTCATCAGCCCTGCAAGCTCTTAAAGGGACACATAATAAGTTGAAGTTCCTTCTTTCTTAGACACCATCATAAATTCAAAGGACTAATTCAACTCCTGTTTTTCACTTTTACAGATTTGACTTACTGGCAGATTCTTCAGGAAGCATAGGACTAGAGAGAGATAAAGTGTGAAAACTTTTTCTTCTCAGGAAAATGTTTCTTGATGTCAATTTTTAGTACCAGTAAGACTTGACTGTATTATCATAGCTCGTGACTTTTCTGAATACTTCCTACACTCAATAACCTACTTCCTGAGATTGTTTTCCATTCTGCATTTGTGAGTTAAAGGATTTGGAGTTGCAAAAGACATTCCCTGGTGGATTCAAGTTTTCTCTTTTCCTTAGTTTGTGAGAGGGATGTGTCATCTCTGTGCTCATGTGGTCTTTGTGAGTCACAGAAATGCTTAATTATGTTAAGCTATGAATTCCTTGGGCTCTGATGCAGTCTTATTAGTATGTTGAAACTGTTACGAGGGCCTAAATAATAAATTTGCTGGTTTTTGGTAATACAGAGAGTTATGAATGTCTCTGTGGTTGCCTTTGGGTTTCTTGCTCTCTTGCTTCATGTGTCAGGGATGGGGAGACGTATCTCAGGATAACAAATTGAGAAGATCAATCACACCATCAGTGCCAAGGAGTATTGGGCATTAAGCATATTAACAACTTTGTCCTTTGATTTCTTAATGTTGCTTTATGTAAAATGTTATCACTTACCATGAGGCTATACATACCACTCCGAGATACCCTGCCAAGATAAAATACTGCCCTGGACTATGCAGGTGTGCAGAGACAAAAAGCACATTATATTCTGTATAATCTTCAGAGCTGGCTATATTTAGAATCCCTTTCTTCTTGGCATTCAAAAAGTTTATAATTAACATCACAGCATGTGCAGCACTGCAGCTGTACATGTTGTAAGGGTTATGATTTTCCCCAAAACCATGAGGTATGCTGCTTCTTCAAGAAAAATCTACTCAACAGCACAATTGTAGGTGAGGGGGCAGGTGGAATTCTACCTAAAATTGTTTTTGTTTTGTTGCTTGATTTTCCAGTCCTAGATATACTTCTTAGGAAGTTGGGGGTCTTATACAGGTTTACACACTGTAACTGGTGTCATTATCTGAGAAACAAAATTATAGAATGGGCATTTGTTAATTTGTGACAAATAACTTTCTTTTTTTTTTTTTTTTTTAATTTTATTTTCAGGAAAAGGAGATTCTGTACCTGTATTTGTATTCTGTTTCTGGTTATTTGCATCCGTAATTCTTTCATGTCTGAAGATTCTGCTTTTACTTTTACGTAAGTGAGAGACAGCATATACTTTTCAGTGTCCTGTTCATAATTGACTGTAAAAATATCTTTTTTTTTTTTTCTTCTGACTACTTGAAGTCCTACAGGAAAAATATCAAACTATTCCAGAATTTTCTGCTTCTGTGGTTTGAAAGGAACATGGAAGCCTGTGGACTCACTTCTATTTCTAAATAGAAAACAAGACTCAGTGAAAGAGCTTTTGTCCTTCAACAACACTAGGTGTTCAAGATTCTGAGCTCTTTGCTTTTTGTGATTCAGCAGGACCTGCAGAATCATGATGGATGGCTGAAGCACTGTTCAGTCTTTCCTCCGTATGTCTTGTTGATTGCATTGAGGTTCAGTTAGCACAGTCAGGAACTAGGTATATAATACACTAGGATGCAGCTGAACATATAGCTATGATGATGAATAGTTATTTTTAACTTCCCTTAATAAGACAAATGGGTGAAATCTTCCTGGTTTGTACCTATAAGTTGACACTTTTTGATCCAGTACAAAAGACTGCATTTCATGTGGTCTTTTCAACAGTCTGATTTATCTTATTTTGCAGAAAAGTGATACAATGGACTCCTGCAATGTAGAAGAATGACTGGCCAGGAATGAACTATAAGTGCACTGCTCAGGCAATACAAATATTGATATATATATATGAAATTGTATCCCAATAATATGGAAGCTGTGCTCTTCAGTTTAATTGAAAAAATTACACCAGTAAAATGCTCTTCTGCTTATATTTTTGTTAATCAGAATAATCAAAGCAAATTAAAGTTTTGTTGATGGTGATAATATGAAGCAGTGACTGAACACTGTATTTTTTAACACCTCAGTTTTTCATGAAAAATTAAATTTATATTGTACTTTTTTTATTCTGGGGGTGTGTGTTTATTTGTTCTTAATTCTACTCACATAAAGTTCAGGAACTTCAATCATTGCCTAGACTGAACAGCTGCAATTCAAGAATCACAGAATATTCTGAGATGAAAGTCACTCACAAGAATAGAGTCTACCTCCTGGCCCTGCAGAGGAACAACCCCAGAGTCACACCATGTTCCTGAGATCATTGTCCAAACACATTTTGAACTCCGTCAGGGTTGATGCTGTGACCACTTCCTGGGGAGCCTGTTCCAGCACCCAAACAGCCTCTGGGGAAAGAACCTTTTCCTAATATCCAATCTAAATCTCCTCTGATAAAAGTTCAGGATATTCCCATGGGTCCTATTGCTGGTTTTGAGAGAGATCAGTGTCTCCCCTTCCTCCTCCCCTCATGAGGAAGTTGCAGACTGCAGTGAGGTGTCCCCTCAATCTCCTCTTCTTCAGTCTGAACTGACCAAGAGACCTCAGTTGCTCCTCAAACAGCTCCCCCTCAAAGCCCTTCAGAATCTTTGTTGTTGTCCTTTGGGTGCTCTATAATAGTTCAATGTCTTTCATTTATTGTGGCGCCCAAAACTGCCCCCAGCACTCGAGGTGAGGCTGCCCCAGCTCAGAGCAGAGAAGGACAATCCTCTCCCTTGCCCAGCTGGCGATGCTGTGCCTGATGCCCCCCAGGACAGGGTAGGCCCTCCTGGCTGCCAGGGCACTGCTGACTCAGGTTCAACTTGCCATCAACCAGGACCCCCAGGTCCCTTTCCGTGGCACTGCTTTCCTGCATCTCATTCCCCAGTCTGTAAATCCAGGGTTGCCCCATCCCAGGTGCAGAACTGGGCACTTGCCTTAGTTAAACTTCATAAAATTGGGAATTGCCTAGCCCTTTATTTTGTCAAGGTTTCTCTGGAGGACCTCTCTGCCTTCAAGGGATTCAACAGCTCACAGTTTTGTATCATCTGTCATCTTGCTTAGTACTCTTTAGAGTCCTGTGTCCTGGTTGTTAATGAAGATGTTGAAGATCACAGGGCTGAGGATGGAGCCCTGCCGAGCCCCACCACAGTGACAGGTCCCCTTCTGATGTCACATCATTCACTGTAACCTTCGAGCCTGACCCATGATCCACTTGCTAATCCATCACATGTTGTGTTTATCCAGCTGTTGCCTGGACATTTTGTCCTGAAATATCCTGTGAGAGATGGTACCAAAAGCTGTCCTGAAATCCAAACAGATTGCATCAACTTGGCCTCCCTTGATCAACTAGGGGGGTTTCCTTGTCAGAAAAGTAAATCAAATTTGACAAGCAGAACTTTCTCCTTGTGAAGATGTACTGGCTGTGTTTTCCTTCAAATGTTTCTCAGTATCTCCCAGAATAATCTTCTCCATGATTTAACCAGCCACAGAAGTGAGACTGACAGGCCTGTAGTTTCCAGGGTCATTCTTCTTAGCCTTTGAAAATTGGGATGTTATTCAGCTTCCAGTCAACTGGGACCTCTCCAGATTCCCAAGAAATCCTTTTGAAAGGGGGATGAAAGAAAAAAACTTTTTTTTTTCTTTCCCAAAGTCCTATAAGCTAAAAAACTGACATCTTGTTTAAAGAACTCTCACATTTTGAAGGCGGCAGCTGCTTGTTTCTTAAGCCACTGGTAGGTCAGATGAATTGTTGAGAATAAGTGAGAGTTCTGGAGTTGACAACTTTACCCCAGGGTAAACGGGGTATCAGCATTAACTACTCAGCTCTTATGTCTTCACAGCCATCCTCCTTCTTTTTCCATGATACACTGAATCTTGTGCCCTTTTCTGCACAGTTGCTTCATTTCCCCAAGGGCAATGGAGCGTGACTCTGGCTCAAATTAGATGATGTTTAGGGAACTGTTGTCAAAGGCATGAAGCATCTCAGGTGAAAACAGATTTGAAACAGAGCTGCTCACCTTAGGATAAATGTTCTGACAAATAGATCCATCCTCCATTCTTTCAAGAGTTACATTTGGAAGATGAAAAAATTCAGATGTCTTCTAAGGAAAACATAAAGCTCAGAAGATCTTACAGAGGAAGTAAGTCATCCTGCCTCTGTGCAGATAGTAAATAATGAGATGATTTAAAACCAAACAAAACTAAAAAAACATTTTTTTCTTACACCAATTTTACTGTATAACCTCTTAGATGATGTGGGAAATATTTTTATGATTGATTTTAAAAGTTATTTTTCCTACAGTGTCTGGAATGTCTCATTTTCATTTACTAACATTTACATCAGTGGCTACAATATCAGTTAAAAAGGAAAATAAATGCATGCAACACATATATAGATATGAGAATTGAAAAGAAGAACACCTTTTTTAATGCTGATCTTTCTTATTTATTCTAAATAAATCTATACTTTTTTCAGTGGGTATTATACTTTCAGTAGTATACTAAGCCCTGAAATGTAACACCTGCTAAGAACTTTACAAAACCAGAATAAGGACAACCAGCTGTTGACTTGGAATTGTTTTCTACCACTGTTGATTCTGGAAGACCATTTTCTTATTATTTTTATTTTTTCCTATGTGTTAGGGCCGTATTTCTAGTTCCACTGGAGTATGGAATACTCCGCTTAGAAAAGTGTTACAGTTCTGCTATTTGTGTTTGCACTCTCCTAAAACACCCTGAAAGACTGAGACTTATACCAAAGATTGGATCAATCCTAGATGTATCTCCTTATATAAATCTAACCACATTTACTGTTTTCAGCTGGGGCAGAGGTAATTTTCTTCCCAGAGGCTGGTATGGGTCTGTGTTTTGGATTTGTGTTGAACACAGGTCTGATAAAATAGAGATGATTTTGTTATTGCTGAGCAGAGATTGCACAGAGCCAGGGCCTTTTCTGCTTTTTGTATTGCCATTCTTCCTTGGGAAAAGACACAGCTGGGAGAGGTAACCCAAAGTGACCAAAGGCATATTCCAGACCATGTGGCATCATGCTCAGTGTATAGAGTGGGGAAAGAAGGAGGAAGAGCGAGATGTTTGGACCGGTAACATTTGTCTTCCCAAATCACTGTCATATGTGATGGGACCCTGCTCTCCTGTAAGTGGCTGAACACATCTGCTCTCGGAAAGTGGCGATTTAACTACTTGTTCTGCTTTGCTGCTGTGTACAATTTTACTTTCCCTTTTAAAATGTCTTTCTACCAACTCATTAGTTTTCCAGCTTTTACCCTTCCAGTTCTTCCCCCAGTCCTGTTGGTGGGGGAATGAGGGAGCAGCTGTGTGGGGCTTGGCTGCTGGTTGGGGTTAAACCATGACACCACACTATATAATAATTCATAAATTATTTTCAAATTTGTTCCTGAGGGGGACTGTGCAGAAACACTAAGAACAGTGTGACTTTTGGAACTTGTACTTTAAATAATAGGTTCATGTTAAGCAAGAAATGTTAATTCAGTCACATGCATATACTAAGAGATTACAATATTGTAAATCTGTATTTATAACTATAAACCCTTTCAAATAAATTAGGCTTAATTAGAACTTCAACTCAAAATTGTTGCAGTGATATTGCTTGTCTAAAGGGTTGTTTCCTAAAATGTAGCTCATTTTGTAAATTGAATTGTATATGACATTAGGGTCCATTAAAATCCCTTTAATAGTTGCTTTCAGACCACTTTTTAGTGTGAAGAATTCTGGCACTGGCTTACAAGTGAAAATAGAAATTTGCTCTGAAGTGATGCTCAATTCAGTCAAAGATTTTTTTTTTTTTTAAATTACACTGTAATTGAAAGATGCTGTAATTTCCTAATACTTAAGTCAAGGTTGATATTAATTCTGTATGAAAAGCCACAATGCAATTGAAGCTTGAGGGGTTTAAAATTTCAGATACTGACTTTTAGTGACTAAAACCCAAAAGACTTGACAGCAAAATTGCAGCAACAAAAATGAATCATTCTATTTACAGTCTTTGAAGAGTATGAAAAGTTTTATATTGGATTTCCTGTGATGGTGAGAATTCTAAAGACACAATGAATCCCTCAATGCTTGTGAGATTTAGTGCTAAATATTAATATTAGATTCTGCCATGCTCTTGTAAAATCTTACCCGAACAATATTTAAATAACTAGAGAAGACAGACTTCTGTGGTTTCAGTAGTTGTGGCTTTCTTTATTTGTTTGTGCTGAAACTGGGTTGCTTTGGATTTACTGCTTTTAAGTGCCTAGTTTTTTTCCCCCCACCAAAAAAGAGTTTGCATATCAAACTGCTTAAACAGTATTCAGTTTCATCTGGATCTGCTATGATTTGGAGGGGGTATAGCAATCAGATGTGTTGAGTCAGCTTGTTTGGGAGTTTTTCAAAAGCCATTTCTATTTTTTATGTTAGGTTCTGCTTACAAAGTGGAGAATGTAATCTTGATACTCTCCTTTCTGTGTTTCAGCTCAGTAGCTAACATCCTAGAGGTTGGGATGGGCAGTGCAGGTCCATGGTATGTGTGGGAGCTTTCAGCGTTCATTCTTTCTCTAAAATTCACAATGAGGATTTCAATTGCTTTGTGAAGATCTTGTCCACTGAATTTGGGATCCATGGCATCTCTAAACTTTTCCAAGTTGTATACATGTGATTTGCTTTTAATAAGATTGCCACGAAACCCACATACAAATCTGTACTCTATGGTCTCAGAGAACACAATGTTGATACTGGATGCTGACAGGCTGAGTAGATGTTTTTTTTTTCTGAAAAATAGGTTGTGAATAATTTCAATCACTACAAAAATGGATATCAGCAGAGCTGGCTTAAGATAAATCATGCTGAATGTTTAACTTAGAGTCCTGGTATACATGGTACTTTTCACATGTATTCAGAGAGAGAGGATGTGATGAAGAATGAAATAGAAAGCAGCTCCATTTGTCTGTTGATGTGAATGAAGTAAAATTGCATTAAATACTTGATAATGTATTGTTACAGTGTGCTGAAATAAAGAAGTGTTCTTGATGAGTGATTTCTCTTATGGCAAGGAACATTTATGCTCAGGCCTACAATTGCTGCACTGCAACTCAATTGATTTTCTGTATCTCCAGGAAGCTGAAGATCAAATAAAGGACACTGCATTAGTTTGCTTTACTGCCAGCTAATTTCTTCTTAGGCGTGATTAGAAATAACAAATGTGCCTATAGTATTTGTTGTAGCTGTCCCCAAACTAGCGTGAACGCCAGATTTTCCTGTGTTCTGTGCCGAATGGTTGAGCTGTGACCTCAGCAAACGGTAGACCTGCATCAGATTTTGTGCAGCCTGCTATGTGTGTGCAGCAGCTCTGACAAGCTCAAGATGGTTCAGGGGAACTCAGCCAAACAGGTTGGACAGAAGACAAATGTCAGCTAAGTGCACCTCGAGTGCTCCTGGTGTGATTGCATGTGGTATAGCAAGGATGGGAGTGAACAAGAGCCCGGGCAAGCCACAGCCCTCTCTCTGCCTTAAGGCAGTAACGTCCTGATGTAGATCACTGGAGAAATGCTCCAAAGAAATCTCTAACTGTAGCGGTGTTACATGCTTTGGCAAGCAGTGGGCAAAGCTCTTCAATCTGGTAGCCGGATCACTCATAACTCAAGGATTTATAAGTGTTTAAGCTATTGTTGGGTTTGTAACTCTTTCACTACTAAACTGACTCTTGAGATACCTTAAAATATCTCTACCAGTGTGGGCAGAAAGAGAAATAACTTCAAGCATCTGCATCTATTAATTTTTTACTTATGTTTACTATTACCTGTTGGCCTGAAGAAGAATTTTCAGTGCTTTTCAATCACTGATTGATACCATGTCTGTGGTCTTCGATGTTGCAAAAAAATCAGTAGGACTAAATACATCTGTACAGTTTTCTTAGAAGCCTTAGTAGGAAATCATGCAGTCTGATGTAGTTGCAGGAAGCTCTTCAAAGCCAAAGGAGAGCTGAAATAACTTCTAAATTATATCTTGGAGAAAATGTATATGGGTTGTTTTTTTTCCTGTTTTCTAGAGAAGTTCTTTGCTTAAGGTTATGATACTAAGTAGCTCTCAGAAATGAAAAGACATAAATGAACTCAGTAAGTACTTGAATACTAGTCAGTTATTTGGTGGTTTATTCTGATATTTTTTCATTGAGTCATCCTTGGTAAGGGGTAGGTTTTTACAGTCAAATTGATTCTTTTGTAGCATAGCATCAATAACTCAGTACTTTTTAGGAGGGGGAAAAAATAGTCTAAGCAAATCCCACTGCACTTGTCAGTCTTTCTTAGTGCCTATTTTTCTTTTTTCCACCTAGAATTGTAAGATACAATTAATAGCAACATTGTGTCTTTGCTGCCCGAGGGAGCAAACAGTGCATGTACTGACAAGTCCCCAATCTTCTCTGAAAGATGGTTTAAATTCCAGGAGTAGGTAGAAAATACGCAACGTGGAGTCATTGCCAACATCTTGGTCTATAACCTGCATAAGCAGTTGAGAGACAGGAGTTTGAAAAATATTTTAATATCTCCAAGCATAAACATGAAAACAGACCTAGATTTTATTAAAAAAAAAAAAAAAAAAAAAAAAAAGTTTTTATCTACCCAGCCTTCCAGTAACAGTTTGAACAACATCCTGCATGGCTGCAGTAGCTAAGGTAGTTTGTGGTCTAGTGATTCAGGTTGCTTTGTAATTTTGGTATTTGGAACAAAACTCTCACTGTTGAGTGAAATTTGCCTGATTTCAGTCAAGAAGAATAAGAAAGAACCATTGCATAATCTGACTATATATATATATGTATAAATATATATATATATTTATATATATAATTAACAAAGCTGTATTTAGAAAGAATGCCTTTTCCAACAGTTTCAAGTTCCAACAGCTCTTTTCACAGTCTCTTTGAAGTGTCATAATAATACTTAGTGAATGTCAATGTAGGCAGATTACTCTTTGTGGGTGTTAACCTGATGAATGCTACTTCAAGTTAATTAACCCATAGGCACCCTAAACATCTGTGGGAGCAAAGGTAATTACCCAAGTTAAATTGATGGCTTTGACACCAAAAGTCTTGAATCATACTGGCATGATCAGTGGAGCAGCTGATACATTGTAAGACACCATCATCTTACAACACCATAAATTGCCTGTGAGCTTTCTATAAGGAGAAAAACAAATGAGAAAATATTTCATAATTGCTTCTCCTTTTCTTGGAGACAGTTTATGTTACAGTAGAATGTTTATGAAACTGGTCTAAATCACTGTGCTTGAAGTAATAGAGCTAGCACTTTGTATTAACAGAGTGGAAGATATAATGGAATTTACACCAGATATTGTGGGTATGATTGCCTCAACAATGACATTGGTAGAGGGCAATATGAATCTCTGAGAAGTTTATAATTACAAATTTAATTTTAAGTATATTTGGAACTTAACTATTTTCTAATGCATTTTTGAACCCGAGGCCTTCAACTTTTAACTTCCTATACTGATTCAATTTCTGGTGTCCTAATTGCCCTTCATCATTTTCCCCGGGAGAAATTTCTTCATTACATTTCATAACTGTAACATGGATTTAAAAAAACCCCCCGCACAACTCTAAAAACTCACCCAAAAAGACCTTTGAAACCGGGATTTTGAAGCATTTGGAGTGCAAATTATGAAAGACTTGTGAAAGCACATAATGTACTTATGCAGATTAAACCAGTCCTCAAAGGGATTCTTACACGTTAAAAGAACATGCAAAGATAAAATTTAAAAGGCTCTGCAGTCCATTTCAAATTAAATTTGAATTGCTTTCAAACTTTTAAAACCCCTTCTTTGTTTCATTTTCTCAAGTCTAGTTATCTCATATGCCGTTTAAATTGCATGTTTTTCCTTCAAATACAGCGTATTAAGAATCTGACTTTTTCTCAGGTGAAATGACCTTTGGATTTGCATTGTCTGGGAACAAACTTTGATACTTGCTCTCATTGATCCATTCTAACCACACTATGGTAAGGTATTCAACTTATTCCTATTTTAGATCTCTCTTTCACTTTCCTTACTAATATAATAACATGTCAGGAGGCCTCCACTGCAGTAAAAACTTTGAAATAAAGTATTACTTTTTCTGTAGCAATATGAAAGTGCCATATTTTGCCCTTGACTGTCCAAAACAAACAGAAATCTGAACAGAAATTGGGTTTTGAGGCTTGATTTTGTAAAAAAAAATATTGTATGTTGAGGAAAAAAATTACTAAATCTTGTATGTAATTGGTTTATTTTGAGGTGTTGAAGTCTCTTTGTGAGATTTGTTATAAGTAGTAGTAATAGTAGTAGTACAGAGTCATTAGTAATTGTTCTAATGAAATACCTGAGTTATTCAGAGGATGTCCAAAACAAAGTTCCCTCATAAAGGAGTGAGGGTTTTTTTATTATTTGTATATATAAAGATTGAAATCTAAAAATATTTAATTTTATTCATGATTGAGTACTGACGATCACTTAATTTGCATCATATCTTATCTCCTACAAAGTTCTTTTCCCATTATGTTTTTCCTGCAAGAGTGTTTTCTGGTCAATAGCAAGGATCTCTCTTGAGACATTTAAGATAAAATTTTCTACTTAATCTTTGGAAGAAAATGAGGAGGTGCCATCATGTTTCCCTATAAGTAGCCAGATATTTTGGTAGTAGAGAAATTGCCAGTCTAACAAGCCGAGAGAATTCAAGAAAATCTTTAAAAATTAGAAAGCTATCTGTTTGGGTTTTTTTTTGCGGCTGGGGTTGTAATAACAAGATTGGAACTTGTTGTTACAAGGACAGACACAAAATTTCTTCCTCTATTAATTAAAAGAGTCTTCACATATGAATATCTTATGTAGGTTTACTCACTTATTCTGCCTTGTATTCTCTGGGAGCTTGTGTGTCTGACAGATCTTTTGTTTTATTCTCCCAGTGGCAGAGCTTATGCAGATGACAAGAACCAGCTTTCTTTAAGTATCTCAGAAAAAATAGTTGTGATGAAGAATCTCTGCACAAAATTACTCTCTGCAGGTGAAGAATCAGCTTAAAAATAAAGACTTATAAACATAATCTGGATGATGTGACATTTTAAGCTTTCCAAAGTTTATTTTTTTTAAATGGGTGAAGATTTTTTTAGGAAATTTATTCCTGCTGTTAGAAGGCGGCAAAGCATGTCTTTATTTTTAAAGGAAAATAAATTTACAGATAAAAATATGTCATATTTTTAATGTCAAACAGAAGATGATTTTACTCTGAATTATTTCCATTCTTATCTAGAAAATTGTGCAAAGAATGAGGAAAACATGAAAAAGCACTTTCTGATATTTTGAAGTTACAGTGCAATTTTAATTATTTCTTTTGAATGAAGTATAACAGATTTTCTTGAATGCATGAAGATTTAAAGAGAGATGCAAGAATTTTTCATGTATGGTCATATTGTGTTCCATTCAGTATAATATGCATCTTTGAATTATTTAATCACTTTTTTCAGTTAGATTCAAAAATGACAAAAAATTCATCGCTTTTCTAAAGACTAGATTTTCCCACTACACTTCTGTTGAATTTCCTATTGAAATTGATTAATTCCAGATTTTTTTCCTTCTGCTGTAAATGGAAGAGTTTCTCTTAATTACATGTATTTGATCATTATTATTTTTTGCTTATGTGTTCTATAATGTTCATTATTATACAATTAATGGATGAAATATATCTATCTGAGATGTAAGTAAATGCATTGTATTAATTGTTAATTTGTAAAAATTATAGTAAAGTTATTTTTTCAGCCACTAAAGATATTCAAGCAAAGTCAGAATTTAAATAATATTGGAATATACTGTAATTCCATATTATGGTCTTTTGAGATTTGGTCAATGAATTGGATGCAACTGCAAAGAAATCTGCAACTTGTGTCAATCAGATAGTTAGAGATGAGTAGATGCTATAATTCTTTTTAGTTTTTCCTTCATCCTCTCACCCACCTGGGATTTGATTTTTTCCTGTGGTTTTAGAATTCCACAATGTTAGTTTAAAAATAAATTTTAAAAATTGGTAGCAGTTTTTTTAAAGATATCACCATTTCCTTAAAAAAAAAAAAAGGTAAAAAATTATTTGATGTTTGCCTGAGGTTTACAAACATCCTCAGCACTGAAGTATATGGTTCTGCGCTATATTAAATAGCTTTATCTACTTAAAAATATAACATCCAAAACCAAAATAACATCTTGAATGTGTATAGTCGCAATTAAAAGACAGGGGAAACTTAACCAGTTCAAAATCTCCCTCCTCATCCATCCTGCAAATTAAAAAAAAAAAAAAAATAAAATTGAATAGAAGACAATTAATTACCTAAGTTGTACACCCAACTGATTGACCAGTATTCCATCTCCTCTATATAGACGGGCAAAGGAAAGATTGCAAGTTTGGATGCACATGACTAAAAGATAAGGCAGAAATCAGAAGGACCTTCTAGGGATCATATGCAATGGAGACTTTATACAACAGGCTTCCTTTTGCAGCTGCATTAATGAACTGTAAACAAAAATGGTGGAAAGGGCAATGGGACAACTAGTAACAGTTTAATACCTGACATGTTACCTACTTACCACATCATACACAAGATAAGGATAATCTTGGAGTTAAAAAAGAAAAGGTGTATTGTGCACTTCTTTTTCAAAAATTAGTTCTGGAAAGAAAAAACAAGGAAAGTCCAACAGGGAAAAGATATCACATATTACGTGTGACAAATGGAAGCATTTGAATTAAGAGTTTTGCTTGACTAGGATGCTGTTCACACTGATTCTGCTTACCCTTTTTCAGGTAGTGCTGAGGTGACCTTACTGTACAACTCTCAAGCTTAGGCTCACTGATTGGTACAATCATGTACCATCAACTCTACTTATTAATCTTTTTTGGTGAGATCTCATCGCCTTTCTTTTGCAGATGAATCACATAGCCAAAGTTTTAGGCAGATGAAAGAAATGTGCGGAATAATAGATACTAATGTGAAAAATGAGCTTATTGCATTGAACATCTATCCAGGAAAAATGAAAAGAGAAATACAGACCTTTGATTATAAATGTGTATCTCTCAGAAATAAGGACAAAAGTAAATTCTTAACCTAAGGTCTTGTTTTTGTCCAATTATTTTGATAATTAAAGTTTTCTTTTTATTTTTTCCGCATGAATTTCATTATTCAGCTCAATGCTATCATCACATTACTGTCTCTTACTAAGTTGCCTTACACCATTCTTAACCCTTCTTTCAGAGTAATATAGATTGCACATATAGGAGTGACTTTTGTATGCAAGGCTCTATTTCTTTAATGGAATTGCAATAAGTTTGGTAGAGTAAGCACTGAAGTGATGTTTGTCTTGCCTTCATACACCACCCCCATTAAACCCACTGTGAGGTATGTTTGGTTCTGCTAGGCAGAATAAGGAGCATATCACCTGCCTCAGAAGAAATGGTGAAAGCATGTATAAACTTTGCCACACTATGTGACATTTCAGAGCATATATTAAGCTTTTGTTCATCTATGATTTTTTTTCTGCTTCAAGAAGAAAATAAATAAATAATTAAGTAAATAATTCCTGTAATGCATTCCTTAGCTGTGAAGCTCTGCTGAAAGACAGTGTGAATGTCTGTGTGAATGCATTTCATATAGTTGCACTTCTTCCAAATAATGTAAAAATTTCCATACAAGGAGTATAATTCACTACTCCTTCTATAGTGGTTCAGAAGTTACCATGTGTTTGTTTACTATGTCCTTAATGCTTTTAAGGTGGGTTTTAAGGAATTTAGTTAAAAGTTATCACTACAGGAAAAATATTATCATACACCAAACAATCAGTAAACTGGTTGTGTCTAGAACCATATTCAAAACCAAATGGATCACATAACTCTTTTGAAATTGGTAGAAAAGATGATTTGTATTAGCTGAGTATCTGCCTGCTCTGTCCCTGATTTAATTTCTTTTCACTGACTTTTGAGAGTATATTCTCTCTTTACATACAGAATGCTTGCATGGATGAGAATGGAGATGATTTTATATATAAATACTAAAAAAATAGGTAAAATACAATTTTTTTTATTTTTAAGAAGTTATATGTGTTTTTCTATGTGTGTACATATGTTTTTCCCCAAAAATTTTGTACATGAAAATCTGCTTGATTTAATGAAAAGTGGAGAAAATTATGAGCTTTATTTCAATGATACTTTGACTGTGGTGGGAAAAAAATCTGTGTAAAGAACACTAGGACAGTAAAAAAGCAGCTTGTCTCAAAATCTTCTTAATAACATGTTAGAACTGCTGCTTTCAAGGATGGCACACAACCAAGACCATTACTGTAATTCTGTAGTCATGTTTCAATAAGAGTTGAGATAACGTTCATGAAGTGCTTCATCACATGAGACCTATCCATGGGGTATTAGTACCCACCAGGAATCAGATGGTTGAAAAAGTATTTTGTATATGCTGAAACCTGTAGGGAAAGTACTTTAATGTTACCACAGGTACCTCTGTTGTAGTAAACCCTGTTTACCTTTACCCTGACCCATCTTCTGAAACAGCTATTTGAGTGCCAAACAGGCACAACAGAGGCATATATAAATAGAACAGGCATATATAAATATCTATGGTCGAGGCAAAAATCAGTGGCAATATTTTTTCTAGATATGTGAATTCCAAAGATTTCCCTCTGACATTTGTTAAGCCCTCAAAGTTTTCAGTGGGGCTTCTAGTTACCTAAAAGTTCTGTCCAATTATAATTCCATTGATTTCAGTGCTTCAATCAATACTGAGATATGTTGGACCTCATGGGAGATATCGACCTTGGCTTCACTTAGTCCATGTGTAACTTGTAGCCCAATGAATCATAACAGTTAAGATGGATTTTGCCTCTGTAGGGTCTTGAGAAAATTTACGAGTATTTGGTTAGAGGAATGGAAAAAAACTCTACTGTCTGTATCTGATCTTGGAAGATGTAAACAAGGCAAAAGTAAATAGCTATTCCTGCAATTAATATAGCAGATTTTTTTTTTTTAACTTTTCATTCGAATTTTAAGTAATTCTAAATGTAAACCAGCAAGGACAACTTTTCATCTTAGAAACATTACCTGAATCTTACCATGTGATAGTCTGTTTTATGGGTCAAGGAGAAGAGACACTCCCTATAGCATGAAGTGATCTGTTCGGCAATTCTCCAAGAAGTGAAAATCCACTTTTACTTAGAATTAATAAGAGAACTGTGGCCTAATTTCATTCATTGCATTCTGTGCATCTTCACTTTTTCTCTCTTATCAAGCACAGGTCAACTCCTTGACCAGAGGTAAGAATAGCTAGTATGCATTATCAACCTTTGCTCATGCAACTGAAAAAGAGGATTCTGATGTTCTAACTTCTTGAAAAGAGTTATTTTTTTCACCAATTTTTTTCTAAAAGGAAAGGATTATTACTTTTTAAAATTATTAGTTTTGTTTAGATTTGGGCACAAAGCTGTTAATATTGACCCTAGAGCCACTGCAATCAACTGTGGCTTTTGACACTGAATAATATTTTGTAAATGATGAATATGACAAAAAGGAGGAAGTCAAGACACAACACATAAATAAACAGTTACCTGATTCTCTATTATTTCTGATTAACAGTTTGTGTCTCACTGAGTCCTTGCAATAAATGTGCGAAAAGTATTATGACGATTTAAAGTATTATAAAATTTCATAAAGAATTTTCAGAGTATATGACAGAATAATAAGTATTAAGTAGTAAGAGAAGAGGCAATGGGCAGAAACTGATCTGCAGGAAATTCCACCTGAATATGAGGAAGAACTTCTTTACTGTGTGGGTGACCCAGCACTGGAACAGACTGTTAAGAGAGGGTGCCTCCCTCACTGGAGATGTTTAAGAACTGTCTGGACAGAGTCATGTTCAATGTACTCCAGGATGAACCTGCTTGAGCAGGAAGGTTGGACCAGATGGCTGTGGTTCCTTTCAACCTGAGCCATTCTGTGATTCTGTATGATTTTTTCCCCCTTTGAAGTAAATACCATCAAAGCACCTACAGAGACATTTACTTCCCAGCATTTTTGTTCTATTTGAAATTTCTGCTCACTTTAGGTATTGCTTTGAATTGTTGCTCATGATTTTCTCTAGAGAATTCTCAGTTCTGAATCAACAGCAATGTGCTAAAACTCCACTAGTTATGTATGATAACAGCAGCAATTGGAGTTGTAGATTTATAGCAGACAGAAACCTTGCTCCTGTTATTAAAAGAAGCAATAAAACAAAACAAAAAAAGACCCCAAGTTCTGTAACAGCAGGTCCTGCTGGAGGGGTGGTGGTAAAACTGTGCATGTGTGAGTGCACACACAGGTTATGTTATGGAAAGAGAAGAAAGCAGGCAGTGACAAATGACTCTAATTTCCTTCCATGAGAAGAAGGGCTTATGGATTAAAGACTGACAGAAAACACAGAGTGTTTTGACTCAGCTTCTTTATACTCTGTCTTGATTTCCAGTCAGGGGAAATACAGTCTACAAAAAGAGTGCTGCAAAATAAATTCACAAGCAGTTGGAAAACTGTACTAGGAGAGAAGTAATGATTGATTTCCTGTCAAAATGAAGACCAGCATATTGCCACCTGTGATTCTTTAGGGGTCTGGTCTGGTAGTTTTTTGGTTGGTTGGTTTTAATTTCTGTTATTTTAATTCATTTTATGTTTTCTGGACAAATGGGAGACACTGCCTGAATTGTTGAAGCAAGTGAGGAAAGGTAGCAACCGTACTGGCTAATATACACACGGGAAAACCTGGCATATAAGTAGAAAGGTGAGACAGTTGACCTAGGTGCAGACTCTGGAAAATAACATGATGGGCAAAGTAATTAATAAATTTTATTTTAGGCACTAGTACATAACAATAATGGCGCTGTTGCTAAAGGGACAAGGATTCTTCTGAGTTGTATAAATAGGTGCAATTTTACACACACATGGAAATTATCTTACTCTTGAACCCATAAGGACAAAGTTTGCCTGTAATATTGTGACCCATATAAGACACTGGTATCCCAAGAAAAATCTGCATCAGTTAGAGTCTCTGTGAGCCAAGTAAGAATGACAAAAATCTGGAAGTAATTATCCAAGAAGAGAAAGTGAAGTAACTGAGGATGTCTAGAGAAGAGGTATTTTTGAAAAAAAATAGATAATGCTTTTTTATATACGCAAAAAAATCTTTAAGAAGATAGGAAATAAGCTGTTCTCTGTGTTGTCTTTATAATACAAAACCCTGTGGTTTTGTATTATAAATACAAATGACAGTGAAGAATGATTTCTTGATTGTGCAGAAAAAAGGCATCTAACACTAGAGTAGATGGATTAAAAAAACCTTGAAATATCAATTCCTTCAGGCTCTTAAAACAAATTTATATGACATGACCTTGAACAGACCAGTGAATTTGGATGGTAGTTTTTTAGGTTTAGTTTTCTAGAATTCTGTGGTTATAATCATCATAACCTCAAAACAAGCATTCTGGACACACTGAACATGATGGGTGTTGTGGTTTAACTCCAGACAGCAACCAAGCACCACACAGCTGCTTGCTCACTTTCCCCTGGAGGGATGGAGAAGAGAATTTGAAAAACAAAAGTAAGAAAATTCAGGGGCTGAGACATAGACAGTTTAACAGTTAAAGAAAAAGCCACTCAAATGAGCAAAGGAAAACAAGGAATTCATTCACCACTTCCCATGGACAGGCAGATGTTCAGCCATCTCCAGAAAAACAGGATTGTATCACCTTTAATGGTGACTTGGGAAGACAAACAGCATCACTCCAAATGTTCTCACTACTCCTCCTCCTTCCCCTGGCTCTACAAGTAGAGCATGATGCCATATGGTACAGAATAATCTTTTGTCACTTGGACACAGTTCTGGCTGTGTCCCCTCACAAATCCTTGTTCACCCCCAGCTTCCACTCTGGTGGAGTGGACTGAGGGAGAAAAGGCATTGATTCTATGTGAGAAGTGCTCAGTAATTAACTAAAACTTCCCTGGGTCATCAGCCCTGTTTCCAGCACAGACCTAAATCACAGCTCCATATTAGCCACTGTGAAGAAAAGTAGCTCTAACCCCAGTCAAAATCAGCGAGGTTGCCTAGACCTTCTGGCACAGCTGAAAGCTCAGGAGGTGAACAATGAGTGTTGGAAATAGATAATTCTAGGTATCAATGCAAATTCATTTTACAGTAGCTTCCTTAAAACCTGTTTCTGATTCTGTATTTAGATGCTCAACAAAGCAAAACTAAAAATCTACAGATGCCTGTAGTAAAGGGTAAGCATTCTTAGCCTTGTTTAATAAGAATATATAGGATTAAGATACTTTATTTGATTGTAGATTGAGCTTTGAAATTTAGGGAGAAATTCGAGTCTTTCTTTTTACTGTCTAAAAATACCTTGCCTTTCCAAAATTTTAGTCAGCTCTAAAATGTTTTTTCATTGCAGATGTTCATAACCCGATGTTAACTTGCTTAAAAGGCGGTATCATAGGTGTTTTATTAAGCAGGTGGAATTTTTTTAGTCTGTCATATATTTAGAAAGTTGCCCCATCTAATCTATATTTCTATTTCTTCTAACTTCCAAAGACATAGCTTTTCTTCGCTTGTTACATTCTTTCCGCTACTCCTCAATGTGGATCTAACTTTGGGGGTTTTATATATATGTTTTGTCATAATTTCTTCAATTCCTTTTAAAATGCAGTAACTTTCTATAATTAGACCACTTGTGAGAAGAGTCAGAGCTCAAAATCTATATATTCCTCATTTAAATTACAAAATATTGTTTCATGAACCCAGAGCAATCCCTTTCTTTTTCCCTTCCCAAAGTCACTGTCCACTCTCCACTGTCATTTTTAATTCAGCACTATGATATTGAGTCTCTTCATTATGTATATTTCATTAATTGAATCTAATAATCAATGTTTATAAATAATTTATAAATAATTGCATTTATAAATAATATGCAAATGAAAAAATAATTCTCTAGTTGACTCATTGTGTTTATTGATTTATCCTATAGGCATAAGAATTATTATTCTACCAGAAATGGCAGGATGGTCATGTAGACTCTTGACCAATCCTCTTCACCCCTTTATTACTTCTTTTGTCACTAAAACCAGATACCTGTGTTAGACAGATTGGATCAGTAACAGAGACAAAAAACATACATTCCCTTTTTGGTTTATCTGAGTGTAAAAATGGAAGTTCAGAGATGTATTGTGTATTTTTTATTATTCTTGGCAGTTTTCAACAAGGCAGAAATGCAGTACCCTTTTAAAAATTAGTACTTTACTTTAAAGCAACTTCCAAAACAAATTCTTTTACAGTCAAGATAGTAATGATTTCAAATGCCATTTAAAATAATGCAGTAAAATATTCATTTACAAACTATGAATTATGATTTATATGTGATACTAATAAAACACAAATAGCAGTAATGAAAAAAATTCAAATACTAAAATTTGATTTTAATCTAATAACAGTGTAATTTCTTGGTAAAATAATGCTACATAAGCTCTGCACATTTACAGGGTATTCCAAGTTCTCATCACATTAATTAAAAGTAAAAATTCTTGAAGAATTTTAAAATAAAGTGTATAATTTTTTAAAAAAATTCAGAAGGGAAAACTTGGGGATTTGACAAATATTCTGAAATTAAAAATTTGGACTGTTGTGTGTCTGCTATATTTATTTATTTATTTATTGTGAAAGGTAACTTTAAGTGGCTTTACGTTTATGGCAATTGTCTGTATGCTCCCTTTCTTCCTTCAAGACATTGATCTTATTTGTGAGGATCTTAATTGGGGGAACCACTTTTTCATTTTATTTTATTTTATTTTATTTTAGCCTGATTTTTTCCCCTTAGTTTTCTAGTTGCACTTTGGATTTACCATACATCTGTAATTTCGCTGGCATGACTATTTTTTCTCATTGAATGGACTCATATTCTCTGGATAGTTGTGTTTATTGACTGCATTTTATGAAGCATGTTGTAGTCTATCTCTGCTGTTTTATTTCTAAGTTTATTCTTTTTTTTTTTTACTTCAAAGCAAATTAGCTCTCTGGGCTGACTTGCTGAGTTTGCTGCCGCAAAAAATTGCAGTCTTGTTTTGTTTATCACTGAATTCTCTGAGGCTACAATGTTGTGTTACTGTATTTACTTCTCAGGATAAGGTCTTTGGTTACTACTTTCTTGAATAATTTTCCAGGAACTTCATTCAAATAAATCTTTGATGGTGAGGCAAATGTATTTTTTGATAGTAACTTCATTCTTGCTGTTGACTCTATTTTCAAATAAGAACTTTCTACAGGGTGTTGTATTGCTGTCATGCCATTGGTCATTATTACTATTTTTTAATTATTATTCTTGAAATAGAACCTATCCTTTACTTTCCTGATTTATTTGAAAGTATGAATTATCGATCTCTTCATGCTTACAAAAAGGGCATGAAAATAAGAGTACATAGAGTTGTGCTGTTTATGATAGAATATTGTGGGTGACTTTTTGTTTCCATGTAAGGCTCCTGTAATAGCTTGTTATTGGGCTAGAATGTTTTTTCTTCAGAATTTATGACTATAATATTGGTGAAAACTTTACTAAAATTTTACATTTTTCTCCATTTGTGTTTACATGCAGTATCTTCTCTTGTGTACTATCAAGTAATCTCTAGATTGCCACTAATTAACATTCAATATATGCACATTCAACGGGTATTTTCTTTTAACTTGCTGGGGAAAAGAGTGGCTTGAACTTTTATTATTATATATGCAGTAGCTACGAGATATTAGAGCTCAAAAAGTCTTATTTGCCTCGTGGAAGGCAACAGCACCATCATTAAATTTTCTGCAGTTCATAAGCTTCTGCAATTGAGGCTATCTCAGGCATTTATGTCCTTCACCACTTTATTTATTTAGGGCATCAAAGGGATCATAATATTGTGTAAAACCAGTGAACTGTCAAAAACTGTGAACTCTGTTGGTGAAACATATAATCATTAATTTTAAATACACTCAAAGTCTGTTTTGGGGTTTTTTTCCTTGAAGAAAATTTTCCAACCAAATTGTTTTCTCTCTCTTAGCATTCAATAAAAAAGCTGTTATCAATGAGTGGCTATCAAAGATGTGAATTAAAAGTTCATTTATCTACATGATTTAAAGAACAGTTTTCTCAGCTGTTAATGACTGGAGCCCTTCCTGTGTAAGTGAGGCACCTGCTGAGCAGGTGTGCTGGTTTCAACTACAGAAATGATTAAGTAGTCTTCTGACTGTCCTCTATCTCAATATGCTTGGCAGTGAGCTTTTGTCTCAGGGTGCAGAAAGAGCCGCAATGTCTCTCAGCAGACTACAGACTTCTAACACTGAAATGATGAATTAAAGATATTTGAATTTAGGCTAAGGGCAAATATGGAATTCTTGGTTGCCAGCAACAGAGCTCAGTTGAATTGCGTTTCCCGCTTCTCTGTGTTTCGTGTTCATGATTTCATTTAAGGTTAAAATTAATTTATATAAACTCACACTATAAAGGTTCTGTCTTTCACTGGGTGAAATGAGACATATTTGAATACTCAGAACCCTTTCATCTTATTTTCTTCTCCTATCCTGTAGCAGAGGGGCAGTGATAGAGCTGCTTAAAAGGGCACCTGGCAGCCAGCCAAGGCCAATGCACCACACAGTCCAGCTGTGTTAAATATAACAAGTTTGTCATATTTCTTCACTTGCTGCTGCACAGATATCAGCAGTAGGATGTGTATGAGGAAACAGGACGTTAGCTGGTGCATTAGATAGAGAAGATCTAGTGGGGTGTTGTATCAAACCTCCTGTGCCCAGGGATACAGAAACGGCAGAGCACATCATGTAAAGGGAAATCATGATAAAGGTGATGCCTTTCTCCCTGGCTGCTATGTAGCCAGGCTGAAACCTGAAGAGAATGAAATGAAAGTTGATAAATCACAGCTATATGGACATTCAGGGTCTGTGCAAGAAAATTAAACAGCCCTGGGGAACCTTTCTGGACTTAGTTGTTGTTGATGGTAAAATGGCAGAATTGTTTCCAATAGACCCAGCTTGCACTTCTCCAGGCAGTTTCTTAGCCTTTCTTAGGAGCTGATGTGTGCTCCAGAGCTTCATATTGCTAATTATTTTTACTCTTTCTTTAATATTTAATTTGCTTTCTATGTTGATCTCAGCTTCATGCCGACATGTATAACTTTCTGTTGCACCACTTTTCTCTCTTGGTTTCCTGTATGTCCTGCTGTAAGGAGTAGAAGAGGCCCATTGTTTGTCTCAACGCTGTCAAGGCCAAGGAAGAAATCTGCAATAAGATAAATCACCAGAGTGGGAACTTGAGATAAGCACAGAAAGGAGGAATTTGCAACAGGAAGGTGGTGATACCTGGCCTGGTTGGGGCAATATCTGGTTAGCACATCCTGGTTAACATGTATGGACAAAAATTTCCGCTCTGGCAAACTGTGTGAAAGGAAGCAATTCCTCCTACATATATCACCAGTCAAACAAGGTTATTTCACACTAATTAACCCCAAGGGATCTACTATCAAGAACTTCAGTTACCCTGCCTCAGAAGTGGCTCCTAACACCTCCCCTAGCCCCTTTATACCCTTTCTCTAAAGTAGTTCACTATATTTTTGAAGTAGCTTTAGGAAATTAATAAATATGAACCGACACAATATTTGGGGTTCTTACAGTGACATGTGTAATGTCTCTTTCTTCACCTTGTGTTATGTAGCCTGTAAAGTCTGAGAAAATCCTGTGTTTGCATAATGGGACTTCAATCCCATCTGAAAGCACCTGTGTAATGAAAGTGATTAATATAGTACATCACCATTAGACAACGATTCCAATTATGCAGAATAATAATGAAGGTGCTTTTTTCAGGTCCAGAATCCTTTAATGGATTTGTTTAAATTTAGTAGGCATTGTAAAAGCTGTGAACTGTTACTGATTTGCATTTCAGAGTGGTGAGGAAGCATAACATTGGGGTTTTAGAAGTGCAAATTTCCTTACTGTCTTTCTTTATCAGAGAATATTCATGTGTTACAGATTCACAAACAAATGGAAATACCATAGAACTCAGAGCAGTTTACATGCTAACATAAATCCCATATTATATGAAAAAAATTGTTTTGTTTCAAGGAAAAGATTGAAAACCCATTCTAGCTTTATAGTGTTATGTTTTATCTCAGGACTTTTAAATAGTACTTAAGACTAGAAATGTCAATAAAATAATTATTGTATTAATATAACTTACAATTATATATATATTACTAAAAGTATTATACGCAGCTTTATTTTATTAATTTTGTAATTGTATTTGTCCATTCACATAAACATTATATATTAAAGAATTTTTTTTAAGACTGCAAAGAAATATCTTTTTCTATACCTGACTTGAGTTTGTTCTTTGGTATTAAAAAAAATAAAGTAGATACTCTGTTACAAAATTTCACAAATTCTCATTAGTGAATGAAATTTGATTGACCTTGATAGATAACAAGAGTTTTTTATTGAATTAGGTGATTGTGGACCATTTTTTTTAATACGTAATGCCCTATAATTTTTTTCCTCAATGTGCTCTTTGGTATCTAATACTATCCCGTTTCTGTATTTTTCCTTGAAGATTAAATTTTTCTTAAGGGACTACAGAACTTTTACAGTTGATTATGAAACTGAAACTCAGTGTAGTTGAACTAGCATATCAAAGTTAAGCATATAGTATTTCAGTGGGTAATAAACACTCTGAAGTTCTTTGGGAGATTGATTCTGAATAAACTTCTGATAGCACAAAAAATGTAGCTTGTTTTTATGCCTGCAAAATTCTTTTCTTTTAAATACAATAATGCTAGTTTTTTCTCATCTAAAAAAACTCTCAACTCCTAAGCATTAAATTTCAATTTTAAGTCAGAAATACATTCTCAAATTGAGTTTCTCTCTATAGCAGACCTCAATCACTTCTGCAATCTAATATCTCATTCCTATTGCATTAGAAATTGGGTTTTAGACAAGAAAAAGACTCATTCACTGCTGATAGTATGCAGTACAAATAAACTGGTCAAGATTGAATTCATATTCATTTTATATCCAAGATCAAAGCTAAAACTTTTTGTAAAAGTCTTCATGTGAGGCTTGAAAATTATGACTTCTGTGGTGTATCCAGGGTTTTAATTTAACTTTATGGTTTACATAGTGATGAGATGTGAAGGGGAAATGTAAGGATATAAATGTTTCTCTTTTTTCTAATTTTTTGTAAATATTTGGAGTTCTGTTGCATTTTGTTATCATTTAGATCTTATGAAATAATGCAAATAGATGATTAATATAAAATCAAGTACGCCCATGCAAGTTTTTTTTTTCATGCAACCCTTGTAACTTGCTTAAGGACTTCACCTCTTTACTAGAAGAGTTATGCCACCTTGGGGCACAATTATTTTTATACATAGCAGTTATGACCTTTTTTTTCTGGTCCCATTTCTATACTGGGAGGCAAGTTCAGTTTTGTTGCCAAATTCAACATTTGTTATGAGGTTTGGTGGCAATATTTGGATCATGTGTTTTGTTGCTGTGGAGACACCATAAAAAATTTGTTGGCAGAAAATCTGCTGGCTGCTCATCATGTTGATGATCGCTTTTTATGTGTCTGTGCTTATTTCAAGGATGATGTGATTTCTAGTCCTGTCCCCACTTCCCAGCCCCTGCCTGATGTGTGCTGTAGTTAATGGAGAACCTATGACTACATTAGTGAATAGTGTAACTCATTGCCAAAAAGAATAATCAACAGATATTTCTTAGTCATGATTTTGATGTGTATTTTTCAGGAGATTGATAGATATAGTAAAATATATGGAAACCCAGCACGTTTTCAGATCCCATGGTTTGTATTTAAGTTTGGAAATAGTCTTAGGTGTTGGGAACAAGGCTATATGTATACTCCAATTACCATAGCCAGAACAACATGGGCTGTGATGCCGAAAGATTTTTAGCCTTTTTCATATTTGTAGCTTTGTGGATTCATAATATATAGAAATATATCTTCCAGTTCCTTTCCTACCCTCTTTCAAAGTTTACCTAATTCCTTATTAATACATTCCTGATATTTTGTTTAGTCTTGTTCTTAAGAAGACAATTCCTGACAAGGACATCTTTTTCTCTACAAGAACTTAAGAGACATAACAAAAAAATAGGGCAAAGAAGCCCCTGCACCAGCTCTAAGGGGCTGACCTAGGGGTAGGTTGCAGGGGTAACTAATCTCCTATTGGATGCATTAGCTAGATATACAAATTGATTATTCATATAAAAATTATAGAAATACTATATCTAGTGTACATATATCTATATTTTGTGCACCTGAAAGCTTTCATTAAACATTTATTTGGTTTTATATTGTCATTCTTAATGCTGTTTGTAAGGGTTTTGTGTTTTATACCAGGCAACACTGTCACTGAGTAAATAGCTTTGGCTGAACGCTCTATGAAATTTTATCTGAGCATTAGATGCAAGAGGAAGTCTAAAGCATCAATCTGTTGGGCTGTGCACATGTATTTGGTGTATCGTTGGTGCAGTATGTTTTCCTGATGGATTTTTCCTTGTTGATACTGTTTGACCAAGACCCGTTGACAGAATACTCAATTGCTGTGGGGTCATACAGAGGAGATGTTGATTATACTTATTTGTTCTTTAGCGCTTCCTTTTTTTTTTTTTTTTTCTGCCTATTTACTTTCCAAAGTGTCTGAACACAAAATTAATAGCTTTTTTATTGCTTGAGTTCAAGTTCAATATTGGTTTAGAAGCCTTTTCATTAATACTTTAATATAAATCACTAGCAGGATTTCATAGGACTGAAAACAAACTTGATGTTTGTATGATCAAGAACATTTCTCTATGGATATAAATATATTAGTTTGAGACAGATAGATTTAGTATGGTAATTAAACTAAAGACAGACAATTAAGAGATAGGATTCATTTTCATTAGAACCAGTGATCATGTTTTTCCACTTTTTATAAATGTCATTACATAAAAACAAAATTAATGATCTGATTATCAGGCAATTGTTTTGATTGAAATCCTCTTGCCAGAAGTCCCTATTTTGAGGCAATGCAACTCTAAATCAAACAAATGATCTCTTCATTAAGCAGAGCAGAGCCTTAGCCTTAAGACCTGTGACATGCATGTACCATAAGCAGGAAGAGATCAATATTAGCCCTCCACTCAGATGACAATTACAATTTGTTAACATTGACTGCTTAAACAGTGTAGCACTTTTACACTGTAAGAGAAAATTAGTTTTAGAATTTTAGAATTTTGCAAGCAGCTTCTCTGATCAAGAGCTGATGGTAATTTGTTCTGTGCCACAGCACAGAGAATAGAGCAGTACTTGCCCCGCTTGAGGCACTTTGCAATGTGCTCTTCATTCTCAGTGATAGACACATCTCTCTTCCATAGCCCTTGTGTCTACTACACTGAAGAGTCAAGCTGTTTTTTCACAGTCTACAAATCAATCCCAGGTAAATATCCTTTCTGTGAGTCATTTCTTGAATTTTTACTTGAATGTGAAGTATCTATCTACAAGTGGTAATATATATGATGACTTATGCACAGAGTTCAAGGAGTAACAGCCTACAAATAAATTCTGTTCCCTGCAGTTGCAACCACTGCCTTAATGGAATCTTATCTATATTATTTCTTACCTTTTGAAGACTGCAGGAGTGGAATATATTTATTTACTTACCTTTCTGATGGAAATTGCTCTGGACTTCACGTAGTCCCTTTCTAGAGAATTACTCAGACGGAATAATGAATAACATAATTCTGTAGATGGAGTCAAATTGGATATTAAAAGTGAAAATGTTGCAAAAAGATTATTCATTTTTCATTCATAAAAAAGATTGAAGTTGGAAAGAGAGATATATTTAGTTTTCATTATTTTCCTCAGGATGTAATATGACATAACTCTAAGAATAAAACTGCAGGTAGCACTTGCCTAGGTAACAATCCAGATGGTGGGAAGGTGAACTTGAATACGTGACTTCCTGGAATTTGGTCTGAGTTTCTCCTACTGAATGAGAATGTTTAAAAAAATCCACAAAACCTGCATCAGATTATTCTTCAGCTATGTCTAAAATAAGTATTCTACAGTGTTGTGGTTATTACTCTTATAAGAAAACTTGACATACTTTCTTCACTTAGTGTAATGCAGGTTATTAAATGTCAGTTTGACAATGGTGAACCCATACAGTCTTTTTGCAACTCCAAGGATAAACATCATGATCCATGAAATAGACACCAGTGGAGTTTGCTCAGCAACAGTTGATTCTGTCAGGAATCTCATGAGAACACCCCAGCAACACTTCCTTTTTTAGAGTGATCCTGGCCTCCTTCAGTTTTATCAGCTCCTGCTATTCTGGCAAATATATAATTGACATTAATTTAAAGACTCCTTACTTGACGCTACAAAACTTAGTGACACAAGAATAGGTAAAGCTGTGATTTAGGGTCTTGGTTACTATTAATGAAGTATAAATTCAATTTGAGATGAGAAAATTTGCAATTTTTTTCAGAAATATAAAGAAATTTTAAATCACCAAGAATTTCCCTATTGGACATTTTTTCTAGATTTCAAAGAAATGTCATAATTTTGGCATCACAGCTAGCCAAGAAAATACTGTAGAAAAAATAAAAAAGATTTTGAATGGCTGGTCTTGTTGATTAAAAATTATATTTCTTGGGTTTTACTGCCATGGAAACAATTATGTGAACCTTCAAAATGAGCAAAGATTTTACTAATGATTATTTTATATTACAAAAATCTAACATTAATTATAGCATAACATATAAATGTAACATAACTTATATGAACATTATGAGCATTACTAATTAAAGCTTCAAAGTGCCTTCTTCAAAATTTTTACATTTTATAGAAGAAAAGCATTTGGAACAAAAGGAACACAAACCAAGTTCTGAGGTAAGAAAGAGAGCTGGAAAACATTCATAAACTTTTGGCATTTACAACTTTATTATCAGAGAGACATTGATAATATATTGAATGATATGAAAGTGCAGTTGACACTTCCAAGAATTGTGTGATTGAGTAAAAAGGGAAAATTCATGTCCAGAGCTTATGGTATTATAGGGAACAAAGTTGTCATTGTCCATTTTTTTTAAAATTATCTTAAAATTCTGAGGGTTTTTTTGCAGGCATTTTCTTTCACACAGGAAACCATACTTAGTGTATCACAGTAAATCTGTTCTAGACAGTGTATTGTTTTTTTATGAGCCCTTAACTTTTGATGAGCCCTTCTTTCTTTACTAATAATCACAGTCCTGGAAAAGTACTGCTACAGAACTAGAAAACTATATGGGCATAGTCATGTGGTCACTTGCAAGGTTTATTTTTGGTGCAGTCACTAACCAGTCTTGGCCTATGCCAGCTGCTGTTATTCTAGCTCAATACCAGTTGTGGATTGCAATTTGCAGAGGTTAAGACAGGATAATATGGTAAACTCACCTTGCTTTGAAGGACAAAATTCACCTTAACACCTTATAGATATTGAATTTCATATCCTATGGTGGCTTCAATCCTGTTTTCTGGTTAAGCAAGCAGAAAAAACAGTGCATATATATCTGTACATTTGTATAAATTAATAATTTTGTTTGTGATACTGAGAAAGAACTAAAACTAACACTGACAGCTACATCTGAGGGTTTTTTTATAGTAAAGGATAATTTAAACATCGTGGTACAAAGGTCTTTCAGATTTCTTTATGTAAGCATCACATTTGCGTATGTGTACATGTATATATAAATTTTAGAGCAGATTTGATTTCTAATCCATAAATATGTCTCATGAAGAAACACTTTTTTTTTGATGTTAAGTGATTATTGTGATAGTCCAAAACAGGTAAGAAGCACATTGTAAATTGTGACAAAAAAAAAAAAAAAAAAAAGTTTGCAAAACCTTGTAAATTCAAAGTAAAACACACAGACACATTACCAAAGAAATAGATGTTTATTGTTAAAAAATGTAAGACTGAGGCTGAATAACAGTATAATATTTGTTGCATTCTCCAAAGTATTCTGAAAATTTAGCATTAAAAGATGTTATTATATATAGGTATTTTTTATGCATCTTTAAAACAGAAGAACAAAAACAAGACCCATCTGAAATAAAGAAAGAAATGTCATAAGAATGTATTTGCTATTCAATTATTTTTGAGTAGATTCCTCTAAGAATAAAGCAAAGTGGATTCTCTTTTTCATTAAAGTATCTCTTATTTTTGCAAAAATAATTTAAATTTTATTCTGGTAATGTATAAATTAAAGGAGGAAAGAAGGATATTTAGACATTTTATTTTGTTAAGTGAAGGATTTTTTTCCCCCCAGAAGCAATATAATCTGAAGTCTCAGAGCAGAAGTTACTTCACCGATGCAGCTGTTTACCAGAAAAAAAGGAATTTATTTATAAGAGGGAAATGTATTCCAAGGTCCATCCAAATAATTTCTTGGTCTCAGTTTACATTAAAAGAGCTATTGAATATCATAATCTCTTTACACAACATTTCTGTACTGTCAAATTTTCAGACTCTTATTATGATGAATTAATAGGAACAATTAGGAAGATGCATCCCAACGTTTTCATGAATCCTTCTTTTTTTCATTTTAAGGAACAGATTGTGCCATGCAGGGCAATTGTAGATCTGCATTAGCATCGGAGTGAGGCTTAGGGCAATGCTGCATCTCCTCTGAAGAATACAAATAAAAGGACAAACTTTGTATCTAAGCAACAGTCCTACCTGATGCTGAAGGAGAACATCATCTCTCATGCCTAACTATTCCTTTAAAATGAATGAACCCCTGGAGGCACTTGTATGAAGACTTGCTTGTGCTCCAGGGCTGCCATCCAGCAAAATTTAAAATATAGTACCTTATTTCCTAGGTTTAACACAGTCGTCCAAACAATCACAGGAGAACTGAACTGGCTCAATAAATGACTGCATTCTTATCAGTTGTTTAGATTAATACCATGTCAATCCCTACTCCAGTCAAAACAGTTGGGAGCTTTTCTGGTGTCAGTGTAGAAATAATGACAACCAGGTTGTGATTCCTACCACACAGAGCTCTCTGCTGAGAACCAAAACTAATTCAGTCTGAAGGATACAGAAAATCCTAGAGCTCTGTAGATGCTTGCAAGACTGCACTGGATTCTCCCTCCGTATCAATACTGTAAATTTTGATAAATTATTGAGATTTCTTCTGGAAAATAGCAATAAATCATACCACTGAGGATATCAAGCCATCTTTATAATGTTTCTATCTTTTTAAAGATTTGAAGATCAAGAAGATGGTGCATCAGTACATTTTCTAATAAGCTTTTTCACTGTTCCTATGAGTTTAAGATGGACTAAATACTGTTCTTTATGACATAAGAATGATGGAATGGAGAGAAAACTGTTTAAGACAGGCTGGAAGTATTGCCATAAAAGGATGCTAATGAAAAATGAAGTGGCAACTGTGGATTAATATTTGCAAACTGAAAGTGTGTATTGTGTGAATCTATGCATTGACAAAATGTTCTTTGATGTTACAGTGCTTTTAGTCCTAAAAGCAGCAATCATTATGTTGTTTCACCTTGTCTCTTCAATGTCATAAAACCTTATTTTTGAAAACAAATTTTGTATTAAATCTCCAAGTTCCTTTTAGATTATGAGCAAACTGCAAATTACTGAAATTGGTGGTAATTTTGCTCACTGAGGAAACATAGAGACTTAGTGGAAGAAATAGGGAAAAATGTTCTCATTTACTAAGTTTTGAGCTTTTCTTTGAGTCCTGGACATAACTGCAGAATGTATGTGAGCATTTAATCTATATGGTAGGCAGATATTTGTTATTTGCCTTCAGTGTGTTTTGAGAGGGCAGGGTACTAGAATCTCTTGTTCTCATCAATCAACGCCATGGTTACCTAGCCTGTGTATTATGTCAAGGACAAGTTCTGCTAATTCCTAGAATGTAGATTTGTCTGATTTTTGCTTTAATATCTAAAGAGAGCACATTAGGTGCAATGATCTTTAAAAGAGAATGGTATCTACATTCAAACAATTGTCTGAATGAGAATAAGCTAAGGAGTAGAGGTCATGTTTGTATATCCATTTCTCTAGCAACAAGTTGTGTGTAATACTGTTAATTAAACCACAACAGTGTGTAATTTTTTAAAGAACTGTTGTATCTCTCTTTAAAAGCAATATAATCTGGGATAAAATAACTATCTGCAAGATGCATTGATTTCCTTTCATTTTTCTACTATAACAATACATCTTGGGAGAACAGCAGTCTTGATAAGTCTGACAAATAAGGAGGTGCTTTGCTTTCTGTGGTTGCTGAGCCAGTCTGAACACCTGTTCTGCTCCTGTGTTATTTCTCTGCACACAGCTTCAAATAGTGTTTGATGATCACCCACAGTATTTGTAATAAAAACTGAATAAGAGCTCCATAAAGACAAAATAAATGCATCTCTAGTGAGCTTGAATGTTGGTTTGAGATATGAAAGAAAATATAGCTCTTCAATATTAAATAAGACTTTGTCACTGAACTAGAGGTAGGTATTGATCTTCAGTTCTGTAGTCAAAGAAGAAATACAGTAAAGTCTGCTTTTATTTTGCTGGAACTGGCAAAGGAAATCTAATTCAAGAATGAAGTGCAGTCATAAGAAAACAAAGACAAGCAAAATCTTTTCTGTTTGGCAAAAGGACTGCATCACACTATTCTGTATGTGGACTTTGCGGTGGTAATCTGGGCTTTGCAGTCCCTGGGCTCGAATGTAACAACACCAAGGCTTAAGAAAGAGTTAAGTCTCCATCTGAAGAGTCCAAGAGGGCAAATACCAGTGCCCACCTTGTGCCAGTTTGTGCAACTGCCTGAAATTGAAGGATTCTACTGATTTTAATACAGCAATACCATTCATGTGACTCTGTGTTTTATTTGATTTGTCAGTCAGTTCCTGCAATCAAGTTTAAAGTTTTTGTTTGAACTTTATTTTTACTACTCAATCACTTGAGAAAATGGATGATTTTTTCAGAGGTTGGCCTTGAAGAGTAATGGAGCATTGGGGGACACTTCTCTGAGTAGTAGTTCAGGAGTGAGGGAGAAATAACTGTTGTCCTATGGATCTCTTCAAAATAATTTTTTCTTGCTGATTTTTCCAGTCCTGGTTTGGTATCACAAAAAAATTTGCCTGGATATCTCATAAATATTTAGATTTCTTAGATGTGGTTTGAGCAAAATATTTTTTAAATAAAATATCTCCAATCCCATAGTCAAACCCTATTTAATTTCTGAATATGAAAGCTGTGATAATACTATGTAACAGTATTTAAGGATATTTAGTCCTGATTTCCACACTCAGTGCCTGGCACTATAAATAATGGATGATATGTTGAAAGGTAAATATGAAAGAAGAGTCTATTCCTATATCAAATTCAATGACATCCAAAACCTATAAAAATTTCTTTCTTTAACAAAAGATTCTGTTTTTTCTTTAATAAAAATTTGCTGAATATGATCTTCTTAAATGAAAGAACTATCTACAACCAACAATGTTTGATTTTTGCTGATGACCTTTATGAGAAAAACCTCCCAACAACAACAAAAGAAACAAAGAGCACCAAAAAGTTTTGTTTACAGAAGAAATCTGTGGCTGTTATGAATCTCTTCTGGGTCTGATAATATGTATTTTAAATCCCATTAATTAAATGCCTTCAGCAAAGCCAATTTGCCTTCTTGAAGTTTCTGTTAGTCTATCTTAAATGTCATCAACATATAGAAGAGACCTCTGAGCTTTTTGTGCTGCTGCAGCACACAGATTATGCAGTGTATCATGGAAGGGCACTGTCTCACCACAGTACCATCTGCTTGAAAGTGCAGGGGAAAATGCTGAACGCTTCCCTTAGTTTCATTCCATAAAAACTGTGAATAGGAGCTCATTAGCCTACAGCAGCTCCTTTTGTTATCACATTATATTCATGCAGAGAAAATTGCCTGCCTGAACAGTAAGTCCTTCCTATGGTTTAACACTGGTTGGATGCTTCCTGTCATTTCTGTAGCCCAGATCACTATAATTGTTTTCACTACTGGAGAAATATTTTGTGAAATTTCAATTTGAATAACATTCTGTGATGTCTAGTGAAAGTAATTTGCTTTATAGAGCAATAGTCTGAATTGGAACTTGATAGGATTTTTTCTCATGTTATCTTTTTGTTTTTGCTAATTTTCTTCAAGGAAAAATTAAATGATTTTTGATAAAAAGAAAAATCACTGGTTCAGATATCAGAAAGGCAAACTGTGTAAAAAGCAATCAAGTAGACTGCAAGCTCTCTGAAATATTACTGCAGTACTTTCCCCTCCTACCCCACAAATTGCACAACCCTTGCAATTTAATTTTTTTTTGATTTTGATAATTGGTACGAAAAGAGGTAAGCAACATATGTTCTTCAAAATTTGAGTTTCATTCTGATAAAGGTTAAACAGAAGTGGTGGATGGTTTGAACCTTTTGTGTTTCACAGTGCTTTCCACTGCTGTCCATAGGGCTGTGCTGCTTTGCTCTAGTGATAAACCTCAAACAAAACTATTACTTACCTTTACAGGGTTAGGTTTGAAAGCACCCCAATCTACTGCTCTTCTAGAAGTACATACCAGTGAATGAAAACCACCCAAATATAATAATATTTTCACCTTTTTTCTGCATAAAACCTTAGCCTTTCTATTTCTTTTGCTGTGCTGTGCGTAAGGATAGGCATTGTGAAGCTCAGTTTGCTGTAATGTGTTTTGCTGCATGTACACTAATGCATTCCAGGGAGGTAAATTTGGTTGCCTATGTCAACTATTCCATGCTAAGTCTGTTTCTCTACACTGTGAATTCAGTGACTGCAAACAGTTAGTGGCTTGCACATTTTGCTTAATTGAGGCCATCAAGAGGCAAATGTGTAGAATACTTCACAACCTCTGACAATTTTAATGAAAAATACTTAATGAAACCTGCACTCAGGGTTACCAAATGAAAATGTTTAAGTATTTCATTGCTTTATATTTTTTCCCATCTCTCTTTGCATCTCAGTTATAACTCAGCTGAGATATTAGAAAGCTCCTCTGTAACCCTGAAAAATCAAATGTGGTGATGGTGGTACCAAACGTGGTGTTTATGGTGATGATAAAAAAAAATTGTCTTCATTTTGTTTCCCAGCATACTCAGCCTCAACACCATGTTCGGGTTTAACATCAGTTTTTGCCTGAAACAGCTTTTATTTTATTTCTATGCTTCCTCAGTGAAAATAAATACGCAGGGAGACTTTCTGGCCTTAGTCAAGTGAAACAGAATTTTCACTGTTTTTCATTTGAGACAGAGATTGAACATTGGTTATCTGATTTTTATGCTACTTTGTTTATATTTAGAGTTTTGGTACAACAAAGAATATGAAGAGGTAGAACATATTTCAAACAGCCTGTGTTCAAGGTGCTGTTCTTCTCCTGATCTACTGGTGAATTCCGAAACTTCATCCTTTTTCTTGTGGTGTTATGAGAAGCCAAGGGGAACCCTTTGACCTATATATTTTTTCCTTGTGATTTGTGTCCTAATCTTCTTTCTTTTACCCTGTTTCCCCAGCATTTTCCTTTTAATTCATATTATAGACAGCCAATTCCTTATGAAAAATATTTCAGATTGTCTGGAAATAACCTTGGAACTTCATTTGGTAGCATTGCACCATATTTGGGCAACTGGTGAACCTAGAGATGCCATGCATCTCATACCTGAAGCACTGGAGCAGAGCAGAAATGGAAAACAGTTTATTTCCATTAAAAACTATTGTGATTTTTTTTAAAACTATTTTTATTTCAAGTAAAAGCTGACGAGACTCATGTAGCCCTTGAGTTTGAAATATATGTGCAAGTTTGGCATCTATGATACAAATTTCATGGAAATACATTTTGTCTCAATTTTGTCATATGATAAGAGAATTACTTACTTTAGTCTATATGCGAAAAAACTTTGGGGGATTCCTCAATATTTTACAATTTTTTGAAAAGCTTTTTTAAATCCTCATGATATGATCAAACTGCAGAACCCAGATTCATGCATTTACAGAATTCTTGACTGTTTGAAGTTATTTATGAGCAATTTTAGCTGTTAAGATGCTTTTATTAGTTATTAACTTTTTCTTTCAAGGAAAATAACTGTGGTAGCTGATAAAATTAATCTGAATTATTATTGTAGAAAATTTAAAGGTAAATAACATGCTTTAATTCCAAAGTGCTCGTTCCTTATCCATTCATTTTATTTTAGCAGATAGGCTGGCTTTCACAGCACTTAGTGCATAAGATTTGTTTATAGTCCAAGCTTGACTAATTACAATTTAAAAATGTTGTTTGTTGTGGGTAAGGACGGAGAAATTTATGAATAGGTAAATGTTTGGAATTAATATGCCATTTTCTTTAAGGTTTAAACACTTGTAATCCCCTATTTACCTTCAATAAATTTGTGAAATTGCTGTAGTCATCATTTATGGGTATGCAAGTTAATCTTGATTATAAAATAGATGGGGATGTCGTTTCTAAGCACCGTATAATTAAGGAAACAATCATAATCTCATGAAAGATAGTAAATACAAATTAAACTCTTTTAATTGTAACGTGCTAATAGACTGAAATGTAATTTAAGCATGACAAAATAGAGATTACTGAGACTATTTTTGGAGGTTGAGGCTTTTCCAGTTATGGATCCCATACAGCCTGCTCTATTTATTCAACAAACACTGTGCCAGTTTCTCTCCATGTTTTGCTGATGTTTCAGTGGGCTTTCTAGGGAAATTGGTGGAATAAATATATTCAGACAGAATAGGTATTATAAAAGACAGTTCTTATTTGAGATGAATCTCAGAATTTTGTTATTGGATGAGATGAACAAATGTCTTATCAAGAAGGCATGGGGTTTCTATTCCCTCCAAAACACCAGCTGTGTAAACTGTCTTTTTTTCACATTGTTTTCCATGCAGACTTCTGCCAGAAGTTTGTTTTTGTTACAATGCATGGAAAGATGGCTCACTATTCACTGTAGAAGTCTGCAATTACTTCAGTTTCATGCTGGCTTTTTGAGAAATCTCAGCTTCATCAATAAAATTTCAAATTTTGCTTTTGTTCACCATACTGCTTTCGCTTCTTTTCATTTTGATGTCCTCAAAACTTTCAAAGTGTATTCTTACTCTGTCACCTGCACCATCCATATATGAAATAGCAATGGCTTTGGAGGTGTTCAAGTTGATCTCCTACTGTGCCCTCTTGGATTGACAGCCCAGGTGAAATTCATGTTTGTTAATCAACTTCAGAGGGTTTTTGGTTTGTTTTGGTTTAGCTTTAATAAACATTGTCTTTATGATAAATTAGCTAGATGTGTTTTTACTGATTGTCTTCAAACATGTGACACACAGTGACAAAGCATTATAGAAGAAGATCCATGCCTGCTTGGTGGGAAAACCTCCCCCCACACTTTCCCTCTGACCCCTTGCTCTTTTTATAGCTAGTTTTCAGTATATTTATTGGTAAAAATTTTGAAGTGCAAATGTATTGTCTGTTTCTTAAAGTATATGTTTTTCTAATTATTCTTCACTTAAAGCCTTTGTTACCATGTTTTTATCTTCTCTGTGGAACTTGTTAATTTTTAAATAAGAAAGTGATCTTTTTACTTGTTTTCTGCATTCCTTTCTCTCTTCAAGGACTAACATACAGGGGCTTTTTGTGTCTGTTTTGCTTTACAGAAAAAAATTATTTGCTCTAAGCAAGTTGATTCACTTTTCTACCTCTAGCAAGGAATTAGTTGTGCACAGCCATCTCTAAATTGAATTAGTTTGCAGATGGTCCTCTTATCTGTATGCTTTAAAGGGATTAAAATCTCAGGCTTCAGAGCACTGACTGACCTCTGCAACCTTAAATTTTTTCTTCTTCTTTGTTTTAAAGCAATTTATTTATCAGTTCTAATGTCCAGGGTTTTATCCATGAAGTTTTTAAGCTTATTAGGAACCTGCCATCTGGAACAGCATATTAGGAAAAGCTTCTCAGAGGAATCTGTTATAATCATAGTACATTTGTTTCGATGTGTGTGCTTAAAATTTTTATTTCTTCTCATCAAGGCTTAGAAGTCAACTGAAACTCACCTTTCAGTCAAATATATAGAGAGAGTGAATGAAAATTTGAGGGGACAGGATACATATTCTGCATGAAAGCAGATGAGATATTTGGAGGGTGAAGGTTGATCTTGATTTCTGTGACACATGAACAGATAGTAAAATACAAGCTCATCAAGCCTCACCAATTACTATTATGTATATTCCACTAAGTATAACTTTGATAAATAATCAGCACAGGTGATTAAGTTTAATAAAACAGTACTATTCTTCAGGCTTATTTATTTATTATAATCCAAGTAATACTGTTGCCTATCATGAATTCTAACCAAAAGCTTTTTAATGACAGGGTTAATTTTAGCAATTTTCTAAATTTAAAGGAAAAACTACAAACAGAATATTTTATAAATTTTGCTGTCTTCACTTAATTCTTTAAATAAAGAATGTTGGTTTACTGTTCAAAATGTGTTTATTGAAGCAGTTATGTTAGAAATCCAAACATGCAGAAGCATGAAAGGAAATGTTAAATAATATGCAGTATATACATTATGCAATAACATGAACAAATATCCAGTGTAGGTTGTAGTACCATGCCTACATATTCTAGGGTGGCATTGCTCAGATATGATAATCCCACAACTGGGAAATGAATTGTCAATACTAATGTGGAATTGAACCTGGATATATTGACACTGATTCTACCGGCTCTGGTATGACTTTGAAACACTTTGAACTGTGTAAAGTTGACTTATTACTTATGCCTTCAAATTACTGTAACTTAGATTGGTGACACAGGGAGTTACCTAGGGTGTGTTTACTGTCTCTTTTTCATTCCTGACTGCCCACAAAGCAGAATGTTGATTCTGGGTTTCTGAAAGTCTTCCTTGTTAAAATGCTGCATCTTCAAGACCATGTTGTCACCATGACTGGAGGATTTTAACTCACAGACCTTATTAAGATCTTCAGTCTTGTTTTCATGGATTTCAGGAAGACCATCTCATGTTTAAATCTAAGTATTTTTACAAAGGCTCAGCTGAAAAAAATCAACTAGCATTTGTATATGCAGTATGTGAGTAAAATAAAAGGTAAGAAAAACCTTTTTACAGGTTCAATTTATAAGGTAATTATTTCAAGCATGATACTTAATCTTTAGTGACATTGTAAATTAAGCAGGAACCTAATCATTATTTCAATACTGTCTATGTGATTTATTTGTGAGAGTATTTTGGGAATATTCTATTAATCAATTTTATTGCTTGTTTTATGATGCTAAATATCCCATATTCATCTTTAATCATTTATTAGTTACTGTATTATGGAGTTAAAATACTTGTTTCATCATTAAAATTTACTTCTTTTATTTTATTTTTTTTAACTGATTTTCAACCCACTTCCTTTAGTAGTCTCTCAACACAAGTTGACCACTGGTGTTCTGCATTAGGTAGTTTGATGGAAATCTAGAACTGTTTCATAGCTCATGGGTCTCTTTCTTAGTCTGGCTGGAAAGCTGTTAGAATAAACATCAGGAGGTTGTTGGAAGCTAGTTTCTAGTGATATCTGAAGTAGTCCCTAAATTTGTTTGGTTTATGTTAAAGAGATTTTATAGAAATTCTTCCAGGTGCTAGCAAACTCAGACACTCCTGCCAGACCTCTCTGGATGAGCAAGAGCATAGAAACTGAATGAGCTCTGTGTTACTGCAAGATTTCTCCATCCTTGAGGAAGCAGCCACAGGAAAACATTCATTTTCTTATGATTGTATGGGCCTGGAAAAACGGTATTAACTCCATTGACACAGCTATATATTTTTCATTGCTTCCATATGAAGATTTCTCATTTGAAACAATCCTGGTATCCTGGAGTGCATCAGGAAGAGTGTGGCCTGCAGGCCAAGGGAGGTGATCCTGCCCCTCTATGGCTGTATTCGGGCCACATCTGGAATGTTGTGTCCAGCTGAGCGCCTCAGTATAAGAGAGACAAGGGGCTTCTGGAGAGGGTCCAGCAGAGGACACAGAGATGATTTGGGGTCTGGAGTATCTCTTTTATGAGGAGAGACTTTGGGAGCTGCTCTTTTTTAGTCTACAGAAGGGAAGACTGAGAGGGATTTGCATCAATACATACAAACACCTCCAAGGCGGGTGCCAAGAGGATGGTGCCAGACTCTTTTCAGCAGTGCCCAGCAACAGGACAAAGAGAAAATGGCCATAAACTAAAACAAAAGAAGTTTCACCTCAGTATGAGGAGGAACTTCTTCACACTGAGGGTAGCAGAGCACTGGAACAGGCTGTCAAGGCTAATTGTGGAGTCTCCCTCTCTGGAGACACACAAAATCCACCTGGACATGTTCCTGTATCAGCTGATCAGGGTGACCCTTCCTTGGCAGGGAAGTTGGACTGGATGATCTCCAGAAGTCCCTTACAGGCCCTAATCATCTTGGCATTCTTTTACACTAGGATATTGTGTGCATAATATGTATAATTCTGTGCATAAGTGTAGATAGAGGCTTCATCTTCTTTCTTAACTACTTCTAGGGTCTTCTTCATGCAAGTGTTAATTTGCTAAATTACTTTTATTGCTTAAATATTTATAAAAAATGTGGGAAGAGATGCAGATGTTCAGTGCAGTTTTTCTTCAAATTTAAACTTGAATGCTACTACTTCATGTGAGTTACAAACACATAACTGTAAGAATTTAGTCCTTGAATTATGGTGGGGAACCACAGCAGCTTTGATAATTTCTCATCAAATTTAGGGCAAAGAAGAAGCATAATGTCATGACCATATGACCTCTTGTAATTGCAAACCTTAAATTTTCATCTAGTCAAGCTGGACCAGGTTTTTAATATTTTATGTCACAAAACTTTTGTTTGATGTGATGATGAATCTGCCACTCCACTTAGCAGCATTTTTAGTGACTAAATATTCACATTGTTCATACAAAAAAATCCGATGTATTTACTTAAAAGAGAAGTGGCTAGCATTCACTATCAGTTCTATAAATGAAAATGGATTTATTTATAGTAATAATAGAAACAATAGAACCATAACAAATCAGTACTGAGGAATTAAAATAAAAATTTTATTAATGATTGATAGACAAGAAAACCTTGAGAGGAATAGATAATTTTCTGTCCAAAACTAGGAAGAAAATTAAAAATATTTATTAGAATTCTATTGAGCCAGGAATGATCTAGCTTGCTGTTGTTCCCTGAGTAGGATTTTTTTTTTTGTTCATTCAGTGAATATGAGGTTCTCAGATGTATGTCTTATATTAAAAGTTTCAGCGTTTACTTCTTTTTAGTGTTATTAACTTTGAACTGGTACTCCACAGGGAATCTTGAAATATTTTTTGAAAAAGATTTCTAACAAGTGCTGTCCACTGCAATTCTTCTTTGGTCATAATCAATTATGTTCAATATCACTAAATTCTGAGTGATCAATAATCCTGATATGGAACTAATGCTACTAACTCTTACTTATACAACTTTTTTATTATTATAAATACATAGTAAAGATATTACAAGACATAATAAAGATATTAAAAGTGCATGAGACAATCTAACTGTGCAGAAATATCCTTTCGCTGTTGCAATTTTTGCTTTTTCTTCTTTTTTTTTATTTCTAATTTTGTTTTGGTTTTTGTTGGCAAGCAATGTTTTTGCTTTTAGTTTTAGCTGCCTGTTGATGCATGTTGGCTTTCTAACTGATAAGCTCCCTCTGAAACAGTCTTTTAATATCTCTCATTGAATCGAATTTCTCTGTAGAAACCCTCATACATGCTAATTAATCTTTTGTCATATATATTCTGTTCAATGTTCTTATTTTTTAAAATTATTTCATTGAATCCTCAGAGCAGTTTGCAGATGAGTCCAGCAGCATTCATGATCACCACAGCGATTATGATAGCCTCTGAAAATATGAAAGAAGCACACCAAATTGAATTTTTTTAAAATATATGTAGTCATAGATATTAAAAGGAATCATTCCTTTAAATTTGGCTATCTTAACAGGACTGGGAATCTTTGGTTTTGACTTTGTCCTTTTCAGAAACATTATTTAACATCTGGCAATATTTGTTGGTCAACATATTAAGTCAACTCCAGTGATGAAATTTAATTGCTCTTGGATTAAAGATAAATGTCAATCATAAAATTTATGAAATATACAGTATTTGTTGTTCTGCTAAAAAATGTTTTATAAAGCACATGCATGTTATTGAAATTAAATTTGTGTATAATAGAGGGTAGCATCATAGATGCTCGCCACCAGCTCCACAATTCAAATAATTGCTTCTGACACAAACTCATCCGCAGTCGAGATATTTGCCCAAAGTACAGAAAGGATTTCACGCTGATAACAAGTACAATTCTTCTGGAAAATATTACATGCCACACTTCAGCAAATGCTCTCCAATATTATGGTGAAATCAGATTTTCTTTTTTTTTTTTTTAAGTTCAGAGGTGCCTATTGGTGTGAATGCAGATTAGATGGATTTTAATTAAATTCTGTTCTTCATTCTGTGAAGCCTGTCATCTGATTTATATTGGTTTTCTGGGCTTACACACATTTTCAGAGATGGTGTTTGTGCCAAGTGAATCTTTTTGAGACTGCATCTGCAATGACATGTTTTTAACCCTGCTGTCACATTGAGGATTTTCCCAGTAACTTCACTGAAACTAAATGAGCCTTTTCATGCAGTGAGGATGGAACGGAGCTTTCTCCTTATCTAGACATAAACATCTGTCAATGAACAACTTCAATAAACACTGATCCTTAAATTTCCCTTCTTATATTAAAGGTTTAGATATTCAGCACTATAAAAAAATCTTTTCATAAATATAAACATACACACATCTGTGCACACACACACATATGCATCATTACCCTGTATCACTATATAGATTTCTAAAGCTAGAAATTATTTTTGAAAGTAAAAAATTCAGAAATCTATGTGCAGACATTCTGGGTTACAGAAGATATAACAAAAGTGAGGACAAATGTGTGTATGTTGACAACTCCTGATCAGGCACTTTCAGAGAATATCACTATATGAGAAAAGGGTCACAAATGTTTCTATTTGAACCAACTAAACTCTCACTCAGCTGCAGCCGTCACAAAAGTTCATCCCCTCTCCAGTCAGCAACTTTGATTTCCTTGAATGAAGAAGCCAAAGGTCATGAAAAGACCAAGAAAGAGGGGGAAAATGATGCCTCAAGTTTTCCCTTTCATGTTTTTCAGATTCTGTGCTGCCTAGGTGCGTAGTTCTGAGCCTCACATTAAGTGTTAGCGAGCTCTCTTCACAGAGTAGGTAGACAAAACAAATCCTTTTCCTGTTGAAGACCAAAGACAACTGCTACAAGTTTTCAGGCCCAAAAGCAAAAACAACGGTGGACCAAAGAGAGAAAACAAGGAGGATGGGACCTCACAATCTGAAGCTGTAATTGGACAATTAAACCCAACATGCAAACGGACCAAAACTTATAAAAGTGTGAGACCTCATGACCGGTCATCCATTTTGTGACCATTTCGGGTCCACTTTGGGTGTAGCCCTGGTCAGGCTCTTGTACTGCCCAAGATGGATCCTTAAAGGTCTTTTAACAAATACCTATTTTATTCTCTTAGCTCTGTCTAGTCTTTGTTCCAGGTCAGCCTTCTCAAGGCATTATTACGACTTCTATCTAGTAAGTTACTTTCTTCCCAGATTAGAGTGATTTTTCTGTTCTAATTTAATCTGTTACATCCAGATTTCATGTAAAAACACATCTGAAGGTAACTACTAGGTTTTTTTACAGCAAAAGATGAGTGAAGAGAGGAAATTCTCTTGCTTCACTGTTGTTCTTGGCGTGATCTTTGTACTGAACAGTACCCATCGTTGTTTAATTCCACTCCTTAATAAAAAGAGTATTAGCAAATGTAAAGTCTGAGCTGTTATGCGGGAGCTTGCTGCGAATGTCTTATGATAGGACAATTAGCTTTGAAGTTATTAACCTGGAAATTCCAATATGGTCTTTATTCTTCTAATGTAGTATGCAGTATTATGTAATAATGTTATACAGATCAGTTTTCATCATCTAGATCAGCACATGCTGCATCAGCAGGAAGATTTTTAGGCTAAAATTCTGCATTAGAAGCCTATTGACTTGATTAGAGCTTTCTGCCAACAGTCAGAAAACTGTGGCAGTGGCCAGGGTTGCCTCCAGCAGAAAGAAAGTAGCAGGAGGTCCATGACAGCTGAAGGGACGTGTGTTTCCAGCAATGCAGTAGTGCTGAACACCAGCTTGTGACTTAGTAGTGACTTGGACTTCCTCTTGCCATATAAACTCAGATATACATCTTCTGAGGCATCCAACCAGGTGGGAAACTGTTTGTGGCCAGCTGGACAGAAATAAACACACAGCATGGAATTGTGAAGGCTGTAAAGAGAAGACCTGAAGGGACTTAGCCCTTAGTCTTTAGGATGAGGCTCACATTTCTACAAGAAATGACAACATGTCTGATGCCCTCATCATATTACCTAGGAGCACATGTGGAAACAGAAAAGACAGGAAAGACTGGGACACCTTGTCAGGCAAAGAGCACTTGATTGCATTTTTATGTCTGTATTCTCCTATGAATTGTCTTTAGCTACTTATTCAAGGGCCTGTTGAAAGTACTTTTCGATAGTTTTATTTCATAATTTTTGATTTTCTGTACCAAGTCTTATAAAGAGCTAATAAATCTGGCTGTTTTATTTGAATCCAAAAGTAACCACAAAATAGAAATTCCTTTATACTGACTGGATATAGAGGGATCTAGAGTTTTGAATTTGTGAACAAAATTCCAGAACCTCAAACTTATCTGGAAATAAGTCCAACTTATTAAATACCTAAAATATAATCCTAATAAAAATAATATCAAAACTCTTAGGTCAGCCAAAATTTATGCTGTAGCTTATATGTTTGATAGAAGAAAAATGAAAGTCGAATGTAAAATCAAACCAAATACCTCTTGCTTTTAATGGGCTATAAAATTTAATAGACGCCCTTTTATAGGCAGTCTCCCATATTATATCGACCATAACATGAACACTGAGATGTCCATTTGTCCTAGGGTTTAAAAGATGTTCAGATTCACAATTCATTTAGAATGACTGAATATTTTGTGTTGGAATGGACCACTGTAAATCTTCAAGTCCAGCTCTTAAGCCAATGCTCCTACAGGGATCACACCCACAATCCTGGAGTTACTGGCACCATGCTGCAACCAACACCTTGTTCAATACAATTGTTTCTGTTTTCCCAATGAATTATGATGATTTATGTGTAGTACTTTTCTTGGGAAAACTGCTGTTCACTAGAGACTTGGTTGAGCTCAAAAAAGTACATTTAATTTAGAACTGCATGTTTCACTTGAATAAGATTGATGTAGCCCAACTCCACTAAATATGAACTGAGAGAATGAAACCTATTTTCTTCAAAAGTGGTAGAAAAACACCAGAGAACATTATAAACAGGACTGTAAGCCCTGTCCTGTGGCAACTGATAATGTTCCCTACCTAAAGAAGGGGAAATATAGAAGTAGTCCTGTATTTACCTGTGCTTACAAGCACATCCTCAAAAGCAGTATATTAACATATCAGATTGGATGTTCAGTTTAGTTTGCTGTTTAGGCAGTAACTGCCTTCAGAAAATGTGTATTTTTTCCCCTTGGAAAGAAGTGTACTAGAGCTGAGGTAGCAATGAAAACTTGTCTTCAGTAGCCTATTGCGTTTAAGATGTCTTCTCCAAAGTTAACGTATGAGATGTTCTGTATGGAAACAGTTCGTAATTTCTTTTCAAATAGGTTCTGGTCACTGGTGTACTCAGCTGAGCACAGATCACATTGGCATTTCTATCTGAAATGGTCTGTGACAAGCAAACTTCCTCTCTGTAGAAAACAGAGAAAGCAAGAAAAGATGGAGGAACATAAAGCACCTTTTGATGCGTTGGTATGAAGAGGGAAATCCATGGGAGAGTATGATATGGAATAAAATTTAATTTTTACATTCCTGTTGATTGTGCATTTTCCAATGTATATCCCTTCATGGTTTGACTCAACACTCCCCCAGGTGTGTAACTAAAGGTGAAGTAAAGGGAGAGAAACTTGTGTATGTCTTACAGGGTCTTCCCATCACCATGCCCTCATCCAACAACCTACCCATGCATGTACAATAAACTGTCTTGACAAATAAAAGTTCTGCTGTGGCCAAAGTGTCCTCTATTGGTTTTTGAGAGTAGGTGCATTGTAGATAAATTCTATATATTTTCATTATTGTCAAAGTAAAATTGTTGGGGTTTTACTAGGAAAGAGAGAAGAATCTTAGCCTGTGACTGCTGTGGAAATCACTAGATATACCTTCCTAGATGTAAATTACCATCCATTAAAAGATGATAATTTCTCTGTCTCTTAACTAAGTCTCTGCAAAAAACACAAGGTAATGAAATAACACATTTACATGGAAAGTCTTAAACCACACAATATTAAAAGGAATGTTGCATCTGTTTTGAGGTATTTTGGGTGATGCTAAAAAATTCCAGCTCCATTAGCCACAGGACATTAATGTGAAAACAAGTATATTTGTCTGGGCTAGAAAGAATTCTATTAAAGATAACTACAAATTTCCATTTGTTTTGGAGTTCACAAGGCAAAAAATGCAATCAATGAGTGTCATTAACAGCCCTGTAAATACGCAGTGCAGAACTGGATGGTTGGAAGTTGTGGTCAAATAGATTCAGAAGATGAGAAATTATGACTGTTCAAAATTTCACAGTTGAATTCAGACAGAATATCTTGAAAGAGCCTTTGCTTTTGATAGGAAGCACAACATTAAAGAGCTGCTTCGAGCATTTTAGAGGAGATGCTTTAAATGTATGAAGTTAAAAACAGATATGAAATACTTTTTTCAGCTACTCAGTTATTGGATAAAATAGTGGCATCAGTGCTGAAGAGTTATATTTATATTTAAGGACTATTAAAAAATATTACAGGGGGAGAAGGTGTCCTTTACAAGGCTAACCCTCCAGGTGAGTTAATGTGGATCCTAATTTGAGGGAGACATTTCTCTCCATACTAGAACAAGTAATAAAAATCTGGATTTACTTTGATTCGTAGCATCTGTCTCAGGCACATCTGCTACTAAGATCCCTCCCTAGAGGGATACTTTATCTTTGGAGGTGTTAACTCTTCCTATAAATTACACACAATTTTGATGTCCCTTCAGGAAGCTGTTACAGGATTGGAGACTCTGCATGCTTGGGGATATTCTTAAAAGTCAGGAGCCCAGCCCTTAGATTCAGCATGCTGTATTCATATCCACCCTATGTCAGAGATGAGACTCTGTCCTCCAAAGAGAACAATTGCCTGCTAGGCAGGACCGGGATCAAAGGCTGTAAGGTATTCAGCTCAGGGCAGCAGCCTGGAGACTGGATATTCTGTGGACATAGTCTTTTCTAGCCATTTCAGCTCACAAATGAAAGAAGCATTGCAGTGCCACTTCATGTTATAGGAACTCAGGATCTATTTGCATATCTCCTCGTTGCAATGAAAATAAGCTGTCTAAAACATCTTTTGCAATATTTTTTTCCCCGGACTATGCAGGTGTTGAATAACTTCCCAAGTATTTTACATTTTTTCAATTAGTCAGATTGTTTTGTTGGTTTGCTTTTCAGTCTCGTATTGTAGCTGGCTGTTTTTCTCAGAGTCTGGCTGCTAGCATCTTTCACTCCAGACTGGTAGTGTTGCTGTTTTGGCCAGGTGCTGGATGACACTGCCAACAGAGGCATCTCAGGGATAGGGCTATGCTTTTCAGAAGCATGCTCTTAATTCTGACTTCTGAGAATGTTCCCTTGGAGGCTTTGGTATCGCTGCTTTCTCTATGAATTTTTTGGCCTGGAAACAAATTCTTCCATTCTTTCGTCAATGTAATCTGAGAAATAGCATTTTCATTATCCTCCCCTCTCTTATCTGCGTGTAATGGCTTGGGTATTGTAGTTTTCCCCAGTCAGTTTACAGAGCACATGATAGTGGCATTGCTGTGGTGTGATGACTTTTATGGGTTTCCAGTTGTTAGAGTTTTTGAGGTGAATTGCCAGTAAAAATTGCTGGCTTTCTGTGTCTGTGCTTGATGCTTCTTTTCTTGTGCATGTAACAGTATATTCTTACCTAAGAATTACTTTTTCAGGCTGTTAACATTTCAAGTATGACACATAAGTGGACAATTAATATTTTTCTAACTTATGACATCAAAGTCTCTTTTGATGATATAGCTTGGTCTGGGAGCTGATCTCTCCTGTAAATACTGAAACAAATTATGACCTACTTATTTAGAGTAGCTAATGAGCTTTTGGCTTTTCATATTGTATTATCTGCCTATCTCTTTAAAATATGTGCTGAACTTTTCAAACATTGATTTGATTTTTTTTTCTGTGAAGCAGAAAGCAGTTTTGTTTTCTTGATTTCTTTCAAACAAAAATAACTGAAAGGAAAAAACCTGTGCAACCTCAAGCTTATTAAATTTGTTTTCTCATGTTCTCTGAAAACCAACACGTTATTTATTGACACATAAGATCTCTCCTGCTCTGTTAAAACATTCTTTAAATGATGCCTAAAGATTTTTAGCTTTTACATATTTTCATACATTTGTAGCTTTGCAGATTGTAGCTAATACACGGTTGTAGCCTCTAGCACTTTTCCTAACCTTTTCCCTACATTTTAGCACATTACAGTGCTTTTTAATTCTTCTCTTCCTATGAAACAGTTCAGATATGGAAAAGAAGCTTAAGAACATATTTAAATACTGATATCATGAATCTAACATTTGATTTCCTGACAGGCATTTCCAGTCACACAAATGGAATTGCATCACGACGCTCAGCAAATTTATGTTTGAATAAAGAAAGTCAGCACCCCAATCTTAAATTATTCTTCCTGTATTTCCAAAGTTTATTAATCCCATTTATTCCTTCATCCCTACTAAGCAGGTTGAACTGAACTTCATATTCTGTAGCAGATTGATTTCTAGGTTATACCTGTTTAGTCGACATAACATATCTAGATTTTATTTAGTCTGCCTACAAAAGATAAAGAGCAAACAAAAATTCATTAGACATTGTCCTGGTTCTGGCCAGGACAGGATTAATTTTTGCAGTAGTCAGGAGTGGTCATGGCTAGAACCTTGAGGGTATTCCATACCACTTCACTGTGTTATGTGTCCATCAGTATGAGAAATCTTCTTCTAGGTTGTCAAATCTTACTCTTTCAGACTCCATATGTTTGTAACATTTTCAAAATTGTTTTAACAAAGATTAAGCAAGATTGCTAGAAAGGCAGATTGGGTTTCTCAGTCTTACAGACTTACGCCTTTAAGCAATATTTTCTACATAAGATGCTCTCATCCCTGACCTGAAAGAGTCCATGCTAGATTCTAAGTGCACAAGATAAATTTAATTGTTACTTTATCATTTTTGCATTAAAACTAAAGCAGGTCCTGTTCTTCAAGGGAAAAACAGTAAAGAATGGTTTTGAAATTTTTGTGTGCATGTATGGAAATAAATCATCAGTTTTCAAGGCAAATTTCTGGAGTCATTAATTTTTTCTAAGAACCAAAGACTATTTATCTTAATTGCAATTTCAGATACTGTTCCTTTATTGTGTATCAGCTATCTTACTATTTATCAATTTATATAATCTTCAGCAATATCAGAATACAGTGTTTGGTCTATAAATGCTACGATTTTGTTGATGAAAGCTCAGGTGTTTAATTAATTTGTACAGATATTTCAAGCAATTTTGCTTTGTAAGAGTTTTACAAATTAATTGATTCAGAAGGACAAGGGGTCTTCAACTGATCCATGGTATTTTCCTAGATGTACACTTGTATGGACATATTTTCTGACTAGAGTGCCTTGAGTGAAGCTGCTTATGAATTACTCCACTTGAAAATGATGTTCTATGAAATTTCAATAGTACAACAATCAGTCAGATGTTAATGGATAACCATCCTGCTTCTCCACATCATGTGTGCATGTGTGTTGTAGTGTTGGAAAGCCAGCAGGCTCTGAAAGGAGTGATCCACGGCTGGAGCAATTTTTGAAGAACTGCAGCCTGTGGTTCACATTGGAGAAGTTCACAGAGGAACTCCACACAGGAGCAGGAGAAGAGTGTGAAGAGTCCTAGCCCTGAGGAAGAAGAAGCGGCAGAGACAAATGCAATGAACTGACTGCAACCCCTTTTGCTGATTAGTGTGAGGAGGTTGAGGAAATCATGGGTGAAGTCGAGCTCTGGAAAAAGGGGAAGGTTTGGGGCAGGTGAATTATTTTTTTACTGTTTGGTTTTATTTCTCGTTACCCTACTCTGATTTGATTTGCAATAAATTAAACTAATTTTCCTAAGTCACAAACCAGAGGTTGTAGTAAATTGGGTCACTGATGGAAGAGTGTCAGTCTCTTCAGAAACATCACTTAGGGAATTTAAGAAACTGTTTTGGCTGTGACAGTTTAGGAGTGCCTGGGTTCTGTGGCTGTGAATTTGCTGTGTGCTGCTAGGAAAATTATATAAACAAAGTGCCTGCAGCGGGTCACTGATGTCTTCTATATCTCTGTTTATGGAACTTGGGTTCTGGAATGCATGAATAATTAAACTATTTTAGCATTTGTGCTAGGAACATGAGAAGTCTCTTGTGTTGTTGAGAACGTTTAAAATACCAGACGGCTCAAATGCATAGTCATGTTCAATGGTTTTAACATAAATTTGTCTATGCCCATCTCTGATATATTAAATTGTGCTAATAATGATCTCAAGTAATTTTCTGTCTCAGATGGGAATTGTGGTGATAAATGATGTGATAGGGAAACCACGGAAAACCCCATGACAAAATTAATATAATTTGGATAATGTGCAATTAATAATGCATAGATCCATGCAGTGAGTGATATAATAACCCCCAACACTAACAAAACCCCCCCAAAACTCAGCACTGAATAACTCCACAGTCTGTGCAGCTATACCATCCATCTCAGGAACTAAATTAATTGGGGGTGAAATGCTGGTGACAATATTAAACCCAAGGTGTGAAACATCATAAAACAAAAGCATTTAAACATTGACTGTAATTCTGGCATTTTTTGTCTCTCAAATTTTCAGAGTTATTAATGAATCTTAATATAGTTTTCATGTTCTTATAAAAAGGAGATAGTTATGTTCTAATTGTATTCAATTACATGTTTGGGAAGGGGAGGAAATTATTTGTAGTAACCCACCACGCATTCCAGTTCTCAGAAGACGTAATACAATATGTTCATAATTCAGTGAATCTCATCTAATGTTCTGACAAGACTTTCCAAATAGATTTATTGTTACGAAAATGAGATGAGGTATCAAGATACTCTGAGTCATTCTGTCATTCTGAAAGCTTTATGACTCAGTATACTTTGCTTCAAACATCCTTTCAAAAGTTACAACAATGCTGATCTCTTGGATTTTTTCTTTTAAACCAAAGTCTACTTGGCAAGCACATTTTCATCTGCAAGGATGTTATTAGGTAGAATTTTACTTAACAAGACAACAAGAGCTCATGTCTGAAAATGTTTACTTTGTGTAAAAATATATTAATATATGGGGTAATACATCTGAAGAACATAATTATATTCACTTATTGCCTGCTTTTCATTCTAAGAAGTGTTTGTTTTCTGGATTTTTTTCTAAAGCCTTAATCAGATAATTGAATTTCTTAAATTAGTTTGTTCTCCTTAAATCATATTTATATTATTCAATTCTTTTCTGTTCTAATTTAATTTGATATTATTTAATTTGTTGGTTTTTTACGGTGTTATATTGTGAAGAAGACAAAATTTAGAAAATAATCTTTCAGAATAACATATTTCATCCATTGTCTAGCTTCTGTGTAAAGAACCGACTAGTCTTTAAATTGTGATTTAAATGCAAGTTCTATTGCTCTTTTATAATTTAAAGATTAATTTTATTTATATGAAGAAGTACTCCAGAAGTATACATTTAGGGTGTCACTCTGATTCTTGAATGTGCCGCAACATTCAAGAGGGAAAAAGGGACAAAATGAGGATCCACTAATTCATAAGTCCCTCAAGATCCCCTGAATATGAATGGTGAAGAGAGTAAGTCTGTGTGGCCAGTCATGGTACTCTGCTGAGCTGGAGGTGGACTTGAACACAGAAAATAAATCCGAATAGAAATTTAATCTTGTCAGAAAAAGCTTGATGTGGGCCCAAGTTTGACATGATGCCTATCAACTCCTATCCCAGGAAATGTTATCTATGCCATGGATTGGCATGTAGCACGTCATGACTACTCTAACCTTTGTGATAGTGTGAGCATTTTGGTGGTGGGGTTTTTTTCTAGGCAGTTTTGAGACGCAGGCATAGCCTACAGAAGTGTCTCCCTGTCAGTTCTGTCAATCGGAAGTAAAACTTCTCAAACAGTTTCCTGATATTGTTAAATGTACTTTTTTTTTTTTCCCTTGCAACAGCTAATAACTCTTTTACTGTGGAATTATTTTAAATTTGCTGAATAAATTTTGGATAATACGATAGTTATTTGTTCTGCATTTCCTGTGCTACATGAGATGCTAATTGTTCTTCCCATATAGTAATTAATTTCTTCTTTAGATGGCAGGGCATTTTTCAAAACTTATGAGAAATGTTGTAGATATTTTGTATACAAATTAAATATTTGTGTACGGTTCTGGCTTAAAGAGTTATTCCTTCTGTTAATATTTTCAAAGAAATACTGCTGTCTGTCAAAGCATAAAAATTGATGAATTATATTTTGTGCTTTTCTAACTTACAGCAGTTCAGGTACAAAGACTGAATTTCAATGTCTCTTTTTTCCTACCCTTGAATTTACTTGGAGATTATTCTCGTACCTAAGTAATGCTAAGTTATCAATCAATCATGCTGCTAAATGTCAAAGGCAAAGGAACACACTGCACAGTGACTGAACTCTTGTTCTGAAGAACAAAAATTCTATTTTTATAAGATAATGAAAAAATGTTTTAATTTTTTGATGATATTTACTTGAAAAATGGTAGACAGTTAAATTCCGTGTTGTATTGTTGAAAAAGCATATTACAAAAAAATGAACTGATTTTGGTTGTGCTCATAGTCTGACAAAGAGGAAAACACTCTGCTACCTAGTCAGAGAAGGCCATTAAAACAGGAGACTACTAAGAGCGATGACTCAAGGAGGCTGTCAGTGAGATAACAAATGAAGAGGCAGAAGTGTGTAAGGCCAGAGGATAAAATATTTCATGGTTTCTTTAGCTGCAACACAATCAAAGATGTTGGTAACATTCATGCCTGCCTTCCACTCCCTCTCTTCCTGCTGACATGTGCCTTATTAATGCAGGTAATGCAGTGTTTAATGTTTAAAATAAATGTTCTTAGGCACTTGCACTTCCTGTTGTCCAGGAGCTAGTGAAAATATTAACTGAATTACACATAAAACTAGGAAGGAAGACTCTGGAAAGCATAGTGCTTTCTTGGTACCACTGAGAAAATACTGTTCATATTTCCTTTTTCTCCCCTATCTACTGTATTTTGTTACTGCTAAAACCTCTCTGAAAGAGAGCTCAAAATAACAGGAAATACTTTCAAGTGTGGAAAGCTTAGGTAATTTTATGATCCCTCTGGACCATATACTTCAGAGAGTACATCTTCACTGATATTTGCCAATTCCAAACTTTTTGATAGTGTTCAGGATGTTAGTAACAGTCATTCTTGTGTCACTTGGAGTCATCATTTCAAATTGACTGCTTTAAATTATGTTAGAAGCACAGCCCGACCCTCCTCTCTACCCACCTTTTCCCTGACAGTCTCCAAGTCCACAAGCACACACAGGTATCCTGCCAATGCCACCGTGGACTCTGTCTGCCTGGCACACCTGCCCAGATCATGGCTCCTTACCTGCTTCACAGTCCCTGACTCACCAGCTGGTCTAGCTCGATGTTCACTGGCAAATTTATCTCTCATGAGCTCCACATTCTCAAGTCCTCTGCAGCACATGGACCGACTAACCTGGTCCAGACCTAAGGGTCCCTTACCTGCCATGGAGTCCAACTTAAAGTTTGCGAGGAAGCTCTCCAGACACAAGCCCACAGAGAAGTGATCAGTCAAGTGGTTTGGGTAAGAAACAAAGACTTGCCAGCCCCAGCAGCTGGCAGCAGGCACACAGGCTGTGTCCCATGGTCCTGCTCCAGCAACCCATGCAAAAACTCTCACTCAACTCACTCACAGAAGTCCTCCCTGTAGCAGGATTTGGGAATACACACTCCATTCCAGCCCCTGCAGCTGGAAAGACCCCAGGTCATTTCAATTGCTGTTGCTAAAACCCCACTTGCTGCATCAGCTGACAGCACAGGCCAGGGGTGCCATGCAGTCTGTCTCCAGTACCTGACACCCAGCCCACCCAGGGTCACCTGAGTGTGCATGCAGGGCACACATACACATGAGACAGTGACTAATATCATGCAGTGAGAGTTGAGAAAAGAGTCAATGAGATTGTGGGACACACTGGTGATCAGGCACAGGCAAGTTAATACTTTTCTGTCTGCTCCCCCTCCCAGATTCCCTTCACTTGCACATTGATTCATCAGCCAGCATAGTCCCTTTGCCCATCCCACCTGCAGTATCCTCTTCTTTTTCTCCTTACCAACTACCTGAAAAGACTCAGTTGACTGCAATTTCTTGGAAGCCCATCAATTACTGTAAATGAACAGGTACATTTCTGCTTATTGTCTTCATTAGTCTAATTGTTCAGGTTTTACATCTCTGTTTGTCTCTCTCCCTAATCATCCCAATTTTGCAAAGTCATTTGTCAGACAATCATACTGAAGAAAAACAAAACCTTCTCACCTCCACACCAATTAGTGTGATTGACTAGGTTTGTTGTTATCATAACTTCCCTTATCAATTGTCACTCAGGTTTGTCTAAGTTCTCATTTATGGCTCCTTTGACCAGATACCCTTAAAAGAGCAGACGTGATCCTTCTACATACCCTTGCAGATTGTTTCTGTAATTAGTTAAATGATTTTACATATAAATTTTCATTTATTGCACGCTTTTATAGCAATGAGTTTGTGATGGCTAAACAGCTCTTCCATCAGACCTCTAGATTTGGTTTGTTCATTGCATCTAGTCAGAACAGACATTAACCTGAAGTATTGTATTCTTTGCAACAATTTAGGGTATATATATGCATATAATTAATTTGAAATATTGTCAGTGATATATTGATTATGGGAATACCGGTCATTCTGGCTTATATTTTCCTTTTCGCCATGGGATGAAATCTAGAATTATGTTTACAGAAATACTCCATATTTATGAAACGTTTCTGAAAGCAGGCTATGCCCAGTGTTTTGGACCATAGTCACTGAAAACTGTAACTTTTACAAATTTGTTCTTCATTTACAAAACAAAGAAACTTTATACTTTCATGCCTTAAACAGCAGTTGCATTGTGGGCTACAGGACTAATGGGTGCAAAAGTGCTGTGGAAGACTATTCAGCATCTGTATTGTGGGCTACAAAACTGAAAGATTACACTGAGTGAAAAGATAAAAAAGATCTCTTAGCTTGGTAATCCTAGATTTAATTCCAGCTTTTGAAGAGTGTCAGAAAGACTGCCACGGTGAAAATGTTGACTGACAATTTAATCACTGATATCTAAAGAAACTACTATTAATTTTTTATGTGCAGTTCAAGAAAGTATTTGCAATGAAAAAAGTCTTTATCTTGCTGAGGTAACAAGAGAGACTTGGATAAGATTAAATCACAAATTTAGTTAAAGGAAACAGAACAAAATACACTCTCCAAGAAAGACCACCCCCCAAAAAACAACCAAACAATCAAAAAAACCAAAACCCCAAAGAAAATGACACCAAGAAACAGAAAACTAGATGTTAAAAAAATTTTTAGAGATTGTAGAAGGAAAGACAGATAATGACACACTCCCTGTTCCTCTGATGCCACATATAAAATCATCATATCCTTTATTTAGACTTTTATCTCCTCTCAATTGAATTTAGCCTGCCTTTTTGTCCTTTTCAAAGGGTAGACAAAGTAGATAGAAAGAACAGATGCCTCCCAGCTTGCTGTGAAGTCTTCCTGTTTTGTACACAGTGCACATCTTTGTCCCTTCCTATGTCCTGTGTGAGCCTGGGGGGCATTTTTCTGTCCATCTCTTCTCTTGTGGATGCCTTTGCCTGACATATACAAAAGCATGATATGATGACTGCTGCATAAAACATGAGCAGGACTTGCCTCATATATCCAAACAGCTCTAATTAATTGCTGAGTGTGTTCTGTGTGCTCTTTTCTTTCATTGACTCTATTTACGATGCTGAAAAATGGAAGCAGAATTCTTTTCCAGAGCAAGATACCAAGAGTATTTGGATAGTAATCTAATTTTCTGTGTCTAAGTAAAACCTAAGATTAAATTCATTGCCCCCAACCATCCCACAGACAGATGTTTCAGACCTTTTATTGAGCTTGGAACAGGTATTTTGTTTATTAGAGTCCTGGACATACAGCTGGAACTTCATGATCACCCACTTCACTAAAAAGGAAATCAGTTTGTTTTTCAGCCACCAAGGAACATCTTTACAGTTAAGAATTCTTTGGTTTCATGAAAGTCTTCATCTCATGCTACACTGAGTTCTGTTTTGTTTGCATTTGACTAATTAAGATAATGAAAGAGGCAAGAAATAGAATTTGTGGGATAAATATGATTAAGTAATACATTGGTAAAATTCTTTGGTGTTATATCCAAACACAATTTTTCTCACTGGATTCCTGTTTGTCTAAAGGAAATGAAGCCTAGAGAAATAAGCTTTTTTTCAATACTCTTCAGTGAATCGTTTAATTTTATCAGTCTTTCATACTGCCACTCATAACATCACCTGAAAAAATGCCTTTTCCTTTCAGAAAGCTTGGAAAGACTTAGGTGGATGGTGGCTTCAATGCAATCTGCCTAAGTTAATAAAAAGAAAAGGAAGAAAAGAAGATGGTATCTGGTTTAGCTAGTAAAAAACTATCATATTATGCTAATATTTTAGAAACTATTCCGTTGAAAGAACTTTCTCTATTATGTTTTGTCTGTGTACAACAACAGCTGATAAGTTCTGCCTTATGTTTCATTGCTCTGATGTGAGATAAGAGGAAAAAAGCCTATATGTAATAATTAGACCTTAAAAGTTGTTTACTTTGACTTTAAAAAGGCTTTAGACATGGTGTCCCACAGTGGTCCATGTAGGGAAGTAACAGTCTTGAGGGGAATAAAACAGAATGAAAGAAAACATGGTTGGACAGTCAGGTCAGTGGACTGAAGTTAGTGTCTGGTGCTTTGCCTGGAGGTCAGTAAAAATTGGAGGACCTCTGGAGTGTCTCCTTGGGGTTGGCCTGTTTCTTTTCTCTGTCAGTGACCTGTAGGAGGAAGCAGAATGTAGCCTGGTACATTTTCCAAGTCTAAGGATGACAACAAACAAGGGGCAGCAGTTGACAAGCCTGGAGGCAGGGCTGCTGTACTGAATGTCCTGGGCAGGCTGGAGAAATGGGCCAACAGCGACATTAAAAAGTTGAGCAAGAAAAACACAGGTCCTCACAGTCCCATCTTTTTATATGTACATATAGACAAGAAAATCTGATCATGAGTACAGAGCCAAGCTCTTTCTTGTGGGCAGGAGATTAGAGCTGGAGACACGTCCTGAAGTTTAGCTGATCAGCCTAGATCATATGATTTTATAAGCTCCATAAATACCTAGTGACACTAGGTATTCAAATTCTAGGAAATCAGTATTTTTGGGCAAATTTGTGTGCATGACCTCTTGAGCTTAATACATGAATTATAGGACATCTTTTAAATAATCTTCATATCTTCAATAAACAATAGTTTAGAAGATTATTTCTGTGAGGTTTTATATACAGTGATAAATTTAACCTACATTATCACCTTCTGTCATGTATATCACAACAGATCTTGATATGTGTGGGAATTTATGTCTATACTTTTGCACTGTTAAGTTTTCTTTATAAGTCTTATTTTTCTTCTGTTGCCCATTGACATAAATCAAAGCATGATGAAGAATTTTTTTTATAATTTTAAATAGGAGCCTGTCAGTAGGGGTATTTTAATTAAGTAGGGGTATTCAATGACCATATAGTTTTACCCTTTATCTTAAGAAAGGCCAACTCTTCTCCTTAATGATGACAAAACCATGATTGATTTCTGACAAGAGAAAAAAAAATTATGCATGAATTTCACTGCAAAGAGTTTTTCTTTGAACTAGAGACTTCTTTAATATAGATGAGAGCTGTTCTACTGAAGCTTTAAGATAATAACTTTAATTAGGGTTCATTTGAATTTTTAGTGCCTACAGTTTGAATAAGAATGTAAATGAAAGGAATATTTTTTCATATTTTTAAGGGTACAAGTATGTGTATGACAAAAAAAATTTTTTTTTTTGTTTAAGGACATTTTTTTTTCTTTTTTAAAAAGTCATTTTGACTCATTTGAAAGCATTTAAATGTGTTGTTTTAAGATCTTCAAAGGTATATTTGTCATACTAGCCTTATAAAGGAACACACCTTCAAAAATTTAAACAACAAGGTAAAGAGTTGTGCAGTATTCAGTATTGGTGATGTGGTCCTTAAAACTGATCACAGAACTAGAATAGAAAATGTGACATTCTGTTTGAGATCTGTAAGATCTCATTTACTCTCTGAGTTCTTCAGTTCACTGTGAAAGAATTCTGTAAGCCTGTGGGCATCTTGTCGGTTATCTTTCCTTGAAAAACATAATGATGATGATTAATGCTTGCATTTGGTGGAAAAAAAAAATCAAGCAATTTAAAATTAAATTTATTAAGTTTATCAGGTACTGAATTCATGGTCACACTGTGTTACCAAAGTCTTTTCCTAGTATCCAGAGAGTAAAGAACCTGAAAACCCAACACTGTTTCCAGAATGTAATGTTGGAAGACTTGAAACTTTTTCTGCTTTGTGATGATTGGCATACGTCAATATATTAGTGAGTTACTACTTTAAAGCCTTGCTTGCCCTATTATTATGACTCTGTTCTCCCTCTCCTTTCCTTCCTCATGGCCATCCCTCTCTTTTACCTCCCTCTCAAGTATGAGTTCACACATAGTCCTGTGTCAGCTCTTGCAATTTTGTAGCCATCTCATGAGATCAGCTGGGTGTTCCACCAGTTGGTCTGATGGAAATGAATATTCCTTTCTGGTATTGTCAGAGCTTCAGGGGGAGGATGACTGCATAGTTTTAGCATGGCTTACTCCATCCATGGACACTTTTCCTGGAGTAATTAGGCAGGGCAAATGTAATCTTAGAAACAAGGAGTTTCACCACATCATTATCAATGTGATACAAGAAATGCAGGGCTGGTTAAAGGAAGAAAAGAGCAATGGAAGAACTATCAAAGGTTTGGATTTGTTTTTGTTTGTTTGTTTGTTTGTTTGTTTTTTACCTCTAAGACCGATATTGTTGTCGGTCAGAAAAATAAATGAAATTCACATACACACGAAGGGAAGTGATATCAGATATGCTAGCATGGACTGTAACATATTTTTTATTCTAGGAAAGAATCAGATGTAGATCTTAATATGGATCTCATTAAAGCAGTATAATTTATTTACACAGTCTCATGGTGCAAAAATTTGGCTTTATTTTGCAGGATATTGTCAGTTTGCATCAAAGTGTGTTCATTAGAGGAATATACTTCAGGACTGATGATGCTAATTAATGCTGCTGCAAGTAAACTAACTGTTGTTGACTGCAAAGATGCAATTTTGCATCATCTTTGTAAACAACTCCTGTGTCTGCTGAATAACTCTCTTATCTCAAAATAAGATATAAAAAACCCAGAGAAAAAAAAAAAAAAAGGCAAAAAATCTGATTAACTAACTCTGCCAGAAACCAATTTAATTAAATTTTAATCCTCTTTATTTTTAATCTAATTCTGTTATGATCTCCCACTTCATTTCTGATGATACTAAGTAGGTATGCTTTGCTTTTGGTTTTTTGGCCATTTCTTATCCTCCTTCCATTTTTTTTCTAAATACAGAAAATTTTTATGGTGATTGTTGCATTGCTGGTAATGTGTCCCAACTGGTTTAATTAGTGTCCAGTAAAATGCAATAAAATTTAGCTTCTAATTAGCCATCAGGGTCAAGCATTGTCCTCTTGAGCGTGAAGAATAAAAATTCAATACTTTAATCTCTTTATTAAAGAGATTCTATTCTCTTGGGTTACAGAAACAGATTAAAAATTATGCTATCAATGGTGGTGAATTTGCCAAATGTGCCTTTGTAACTAACTCTAAAGGGCTGGGAATATTTTCAATATGTTTGGGAATAAAATGAGAGGCGGGGATGTCATAGTAGAAAACCGCATGATCTGGCATTATTGCAAATGGAAATGATCCTAATTTTCTTCCAAAAAGATCCCTTTGTATATTACATTTGTTTTCAGTGTATTTTTTAGAATGCTGTGGCAAGAATTGTTTGTTCTGTTCATATCTGGTCTTTAAAACACATTCACTAGGCAAATATTTGATGGTAATTAAAGAAGAAATGTCATATTCACTGTCTAATATCAAAATACATGACTGTAGTATCAGGATGTTCTTCCTCTGGAGCTGGTATTTTGCAGGGAAAATGTATTTGTGGCATCCAAAAAACCCCACACAAACCAAACTAGCTAAAACCCCCAACCAGCTGATCAGCCAACCAAACCAAAAGATCCAAAAAAGCTTAGAGGGGCATGAGGTATTCATTGCAAACTGCTATTTATATAGTTGGATTTTACACCTCTTGCTGTACTCAGTGTGTTTACTCTTTTATTTTTTTTCTTCATTCTAATATTGTATACCAGGGCTGTGCTCCTTCCTTCCTCTTTTCCTTCCTCTCTTCCTCTCTTTCTCTCTTTCATTGGTTAGTTTGATGTTGGGATTTTTCTCATGTATGGGCTTGAGAAGTAAAAAATTTTATGTGTGACACTTGGAAACTAGGATTAGAGTAGAGGATGGAGTGGAGTTTACTTCACAGTTTTCAAAATCTATTAGCTGTGGGCATCCACTTTCTCCAGACATTACTGATCATCTAGCCTTTGTTTCTGTGGGAAAACTAGTGCAATCATAGGATATGAAAGTATAGGACTTGTAAAATATTCCTGCTTTGAGTACAATTGTGTGTACAATTTGTATACAAATATGTGCTGAGTTTTCCTAGATAGGGAAAAATTACAGTTAAATAAAACTTTCATTTCCGTTTTATAATAAACATAGCAGTAATTTTACCTTCTGAAATGACTGGGAAGTTGAGAGGGGATAGTTACAGCTGGACCTAAAATAATATTCAGTTAGTAATATATTTTGGCTCCATCGTCACAAAATAGATTTCAAAACCAATATAGAGTGTATAAAGAACTATCAGGGGAATTTTTATTTTGTGCTTATATAGGTTTCTCTTTCTCTTTTTTTTTCCCAAGTGGGATATTTAGCCTTTCTTATCATTGTCCGTAGAAATCATAAGATGAGATTGTCAGGCCCTTCAAAAGAAAGAACAGTGGAAATGAAAAATTATACTGTAACCAATAAACTATTCATTACTAACTTTTTTGTAATTTAGAGGAGGACCATGTCTCAGAAAGAGCTTTTCATACGACACATTTTGTAATGGAAAATAGTTTGTAAAATTTGTTGTCAGGAAGTTTTAGAAAAAATTGTTCAATGACATTTAAATTTTTTTGAATACTTCTTATAACTTTGTTTCACACAGTATGGTGAGATATAGAAAGATTAACTAAAAGCTTCAAAAAATTTTCAGATTTGTGGCAATACCACCTAAAATTAGAATATTATTACAGTGTGTACCAAGATCTGAATGCTTTTTCTGCCATCAGTGGGTACCATATCCTGCAACAGGTCAATGCAAGAATAGCATCTCTTGCTGATTATTTTAGCTGGATGTAATTTCATAATTGTTTTGAGAGCAGAAAGTGTATGTTGTAGATATCTTTTTTGGTTCTTCCCAATTTTCAGATTTTTAAGTCTTGGATCTTGTGAGTGAGGTCAGGTACAAAAATTATAAATTCCTGTGCCACAGCAGAATCTGGAAAACTATTACAGGTTTTGTTCTTTTCTTTTTCTTCACCTAACCTTTTTGCTCTTTGAATACGCTATCCTTTTTATTTATTTATTTATTTATTTTTAACTTCAGAAATATTTACTTCCATAGAAAAATTCTGCCTTCAATTACACGTAGAAAGTCTAATATCACATCAAAAGATATTCTTCTCTATCTATGTGGTAACCTCTGGGTCTTCATTCTGGAGAAAGAAAATAGTGACGTGTTTTAAACAGGGCAAATGTGTGTCCTGAGTATCAACTCTGAGCAAGCTTTTAAAATATCAGTGAGAAAAGGTTTTACTGTATTTTGTGAATCTTAACTGAATGTTTTGATCATTTCATATTTACTGGCAGCATATATAAGATTTAGAGTCAAAAACAATTCTTCCTATATCAAAATGAAATTAGTATCTGTACCAAAAAATCTATCTGAAGCAATCTGAGACCTTAGCCATGCTTTGAAAATGACTACTGACAGTACTGGGTATTCCTTTATCTACAGTATTAATAGTTCCTCACTTTTCTTTCTGTGACTGCAATATATAGTAATATATACTGTGCAATATTTAGTGATGTATGCAAAATATATGAATTTATTCTGTGAAATGGGATTATTTTGATGGAAAGACAGCTGATAGAAACAAAGAGGCATAAGTAAGCAGAAGAGAAAATTATACGTATGCAGTTTCTGTTATTTCTGTTATGAGTTTCTGTTGTTTTATTGTCCCACTTAGTCTGAATTGATTAGCAACAGTAAGTACAGCAATGCTGCTTTTAGCCTTCTGCTACCTCAAACTCTGTTGACAAACCTAAATAAAACAAGGTGAGAGACCATTCTCTAGCTTTAAGGCCAAACTATATTACTTATCCTTGGATTTTCTCTTGACTGTTTGGTAAGACAGCTGCCTAAAGATATATGAATATATTTTTTGTTTATATTCTTTTTGCATGTCAGAATGCCTAAAATAGTGTGAAAATAGAACCACGGGCTACTCTCATAGAAAGAAATGGACAGTACTTACTGAAATCCCTGATGTGTAGCAATTGAGCAAGTGTAGTTCAGAGTAAGTAATGCAGAAGTCTGGAAATTCAGGGGTAAATTTGAGTTGTATTGACCAGACAAGTTTGAAGTACATGGAAAGTTGCAGTTATTTGTGCAGCCTCTTGTGTATTATGGCTCACTTGATGACCCATGTGACATAGACTAAGGTATGAGCTTGTGAAAGTAGTTTCTACTTCCTGACCCCATCCAACCCTTGCAGACCTTTTGGTGTTTTTTTTTGTTACTAAGCTTTTATTAGCTTCATTTTAGAGAATAAAAGTTCTATTTAAATAGATGTGATGAGAAAAAAAAGAACCAAAAAGCTATTATGGATTTTTAAGGATGTTTATAAGCTCCCTGTGAAACCCCATGAGCTTGGTACTTATGCACATCCTTATTTACAGCAGTTCTGCACCCACAGAAAAAATTCTTATGTGTATGGATTTTTCTACAACAGGTGTATTCAATCAGGTCTGAGTCACTGAATTTAAAGAATGGAATATCTTTTTTTCTGTTGGTCTGAAAGAAAATGAACAGAGATATCACTTTCAAAAATATTATCTGTGTCCTGCATCTTTGTAAGAAAACAAAGTATAATTTAATACTCTTTTGAATGGTCATTTTATCTCAGTCATATATGCTTGCTTCTTAAAAATTATTTCTGTCCCTACATTTTTTTGTTGGGGTTTCTAATTCTCACAATGCTTTAAAAGTAAGTTAAAAATAAATTTAGTAGAAAAGATTAGGAAATCCACTAAAATATTTGACTAATCTCTATGAAATTATTCTGTCAAAAAGAAGGTGACTCTCTAAGGAAGAGGATAGCAATTCTTTTCATACATTAATAGCAATCATTTAATCTAATTCTACTTAATCTTGCTATTTTGAAATCTATTACTCTAAAGATCTCCCCTTCAATGTATTTATATATCCTTCCTAGCAGTCTTCTACAGCATTACAAATGTGTAAGGCTTCCAAAATCAAAAAAGTTTTAGGAAAATTATTATTCAGAAATTGAAATATGATGCATATGCAAATGTAAAAGGATAGAGGGTATGCAAAAATGAAGTTTCATTTTTAAAGGGAAGGAATGATAACCACCCAAAAGGAGATAAAATTGGATTTAAAGTTCCAATCTCTTATGCAAATCCTTGATTTTGCCCTCATCTAAATATGCAGGATAAAAACATAGTATAGCTTCATAATCATGGTAAAATCACAGTATACAGTAAACTGTTCACTGATCAATATTAATGTTGAAATTAATTTTTTTATGAAGCTAATTGAAACATAACTTTATGTGGAATAGGACTTAGTGTCTGAATAATAATTTTCTAGAAGTTCTTTGTCTATCTGTACACGTTCATTAAAAACTTCTTAGGAAATGGTTGTGAGCTGGTACTACAGGGATCATCACTGGCTGGTTGTGTGTATGAGAATCATTTCCGGAGAAAGGACCCCATATCTGAGAGCTCTAAATCAGGAAGATTATTATTCATTTCAGAGAATAAAGGTTTTTTCATCAAAGAAAATACAATGGTCTTTTTCTCATTTCAAGTCCTTTCTTTGTTTCTAATTTTTCCTCTGGATTTACTTTGGATGTTTTGCAAGGTTTCTTGACAGAGAAAACAAATTAACCTGTGTGAACATGATTAGGCCATGTGCACAGAAGTAATCGCCTTATTACTTTTTGGGACATCCATACTTTTTCTCTCCATTATGTACAGAGTCAATTGTAACTAACCTTTGGTTTATGACAGTAATTAAAGTTATTAGTTAAGAAGACAAGTTCTTCACTGTGGTTATTTTGAGAATCTGTTTCCAATGTTTTGAAGAATGCTTTCCTCTGGTGCTATCATCTCCCTCCCTTAGAAGAGTTCATTAAAAGCCAGACCAAACAAAACCAGAAAGGAACAAAATGACAAAAAAAAAAACCCAACAAAACAACAAAGCCCCCAAACAAAACTAAAACACCGAAAAAGAAAAAAGCAAAAAGATACCTCAATACAAAACAAAGCAAAACATAGAACCATACCCAAACACAAACACCAAACCAGATCTCTTTTTTCCAGTCCTCTAACCAAGGTATAAATGGTAAAGAGGGGGCATAGTTGAATACTGAGCTACAAACTGTGTTTTTCTGCATGTTTGGAAACTGTGCAGGCCTAATAATATTTTGGAGTGGAGTGTGCACTCTGTCCCACTGTTTTAAAACATGTTGGTGTCTCTGGTTTACTTTTTCTCACAAAAGCCTGTGAAAGTCCTATTGTATTGATGTTTTTTTCACAAACATATACTGAGGCTTGTTTCACCTCTTGATAGGTTGAGCTTTACTTCTGTACTGGGATCAGTTCTGTGATAAAAGTCCATTAGTCTTTTGTTTCATATATGTATTGTATGTCTTTTTTTTTTTCTGATAGGAAAATTTAGCCATAGAAGAAAAAATGATGGAACATGGTAGGAACACTTTATCTGTCAAATTATATTTTCGTATGGATTCTTCTTTTCCGAACAGCTTGACATGAGAAGATTAGGGTATGAAATCTCCTTTATCTCTCATCTCTGAGAAATGTCATTGCTTGTACGTGCCAGAAATATTTCCAATATTGCAGTTGCTGTATTCGCCAAGCCTAATGTAAAAAGCATTACAAAAATCCATATATTACATCTGTTTGTGAGCAACCTGATTTTTTTTCTGTTGTTGTGACTTACATATTTTATGTATACATACACATGCATCTCTATATGTAATCAACCACAACAATGTAAAGCTTAAAAGAGACCAACAACTCCAATATATCGTGAAGTACAAAGTACTGGAAACTAGTAGAATATACCAACAAAACTACAAGAAAGACTGAGGAAAGGACTACTGATAGAGTTTTCTCACATATGCTCCACCAACACACCTTCGCAAAACCAGAACAGAATTTGTCATGTCTTTTTTTTGATACAATCTCTGTATCCTAATTATTCTTCAAAGTGTTAAATCCTCCCTTCTCTTTCTCGTTTCACCTACTTGAAAGTTTCCTTTTTCACCCTGAACCTCTGCTATATTTTTTTTCTATTTCACAACCTTCTCTACCTCGTTCTCCCATCACAGATCCTTACCAGTGATCAATATCCTCTCCCAAGGTATATCTTTTTTCCCCTAAGCCATTCATCACTCTGCTTTAATCTTCTCCATCTGGTGGGGTTTCTATCTATTCAATAGGCCTATGGAGAGCACTGACATTCCTTATATCCTGCATCCTCTTTACTCTTGAGAGCAGCGCTGTGTAGGCGGAACGTGGATGACAAGCAGGACGGTGCCATGCTGATGTGTTGTGATGTGCCACTGAGCAAGCTGTTATCATCCTGTCCTTGCCTTTATGCTTCAGCTGGCCCAAGCAGAGCAACATCCATCAGGGCCAGAGACAAAAGATTGAGCATAAGCTAAGAGATCTGTCATTGGACCTGGCCTGCTCAGGGATTAGGTAGCGTAGGAGTGCTTTGCTGGTGTTCCGTCTCTAGATGGCACAGTACACACCACATAACAAGGCTGTGCTGTAAACATCTGTGTAATAACAAACTGTGGAGAATGAACAAATTTCAGCTATGCATTGCATTTAAAATCTTTTAAGACATCTCAATTGCAGCATCCTTTCTTAACTGAGTTCTTCTCTTGACAGAGACTTTTGACGTTTTAAAATGGTTCGTGAGATATTCAAAGCACATCAGATGTATAGAGAACTCTTTTAACCACTGGAGCCCTCCAAGGATTTCCAAATTTCTCAAATTTCAGTAGAAATTAGATGCAAGACATTGTCAGTAGGCACTGATAATTTGTATATTAGTGCTTGTGAAACTCCACTGCATACTTTCTTAAACATATTTCTTCTATACCACAGCGCTTTAGTCACATAATTGTGTTTCAAGACATAATATCTGCAAAGTCCAAAGTCTCTCATCGGGCATTCACTAGCTAGTACATATTACCTTAACATACACATACATACATAAATGTTTCCTTTCATCTACAAAATTTTAATAATTAGTGGTTAATCTTAAATAAAAATAATTCTAAACAAGCTAAAATGAGAGGGAGAAAACACCTTTTAGCATTTTATTTCTTAAAGTCACTGTTCCTGTGAATCTTGTATTACTGTGTTTACTGTTAGACTTGTCGCCATTTGTTTTGATTAAGAGGTGTTATACAGCCTTTTTAAATGAGAAGAAATAAATCCTCCTGTCTTCATCTCTTTCTACCCCACTGTGAGGGGAATGGTAAGTCTCATTATATGGAGAGAGAAGTTGATCGTTAATAGAGTAGACAGTCTCTGCAGAGCTACACTACAGCTTTTACTCTATTTTACTCTCCCTTTGGTAAATCGAATTTTATATATGAAGCTTCAGATCAAGAAATAATCATATGGTGAAATATAGACTGTATAAATGCATGGTATTTGTCACAAAAAATTATTTGGTTTTTGTATGTAATTTTTTTTCTCTACTGGTCAGATGTAAGAGACTGAATAAAGAATAACAAGAGTTGAAAAGTAAGAGAAGTGTTGAATGAAAACAGAAATAGTTGATGCTGTTCATTAAACTGTATTATTTCAAGTTTGCTTTTCATTTTCTTTTCTCCTTTTTTTTTTTTCTTATTTTCCTTTCTCTTTTTATTGATTTTTTTTTCCACTTTAAACCATTGCAATGAACTGATACATTTCAAATATGTTTGTCTACTAGGGAAGTTCTTTTTTGCTAGACTATGATTTATACAGTTATAGTTAGTTTGAAGTGTACCTTTAAAAAGTAGTCTTTCAGAGATGACACTTAGAAAATGGATGGTCCTACAGTGTTGTGCACTTACATTCTTTACACATTGAACACTCAAAGAAAGGAATTGGGAAATAGCTTGAGGAAACAATCCAGGGGATGATACATACAGACAGTAAGCTAACATGTGAAAATGGGAGTCTGTAGCTATCAGTGATGTGTTCAGTATGCCATAAATCACAGATATTTATTAACCATTTTGCCCAGAGCATCTCTTACGACGTTCAGCACCACTCAGTGTCTTATAGCAAGCTTAGAAATTTTAGTATAGGGGTGGGTGAACTAAACACATTATCTACTTTTGTTTATCTCAGTTGTTCATGTAGTCCTTGGAGTAATGCTAAAAAGACTCAAATACTGCCATGGGAAGATGGTGCCTGTGCATCAAGAGCTTAACAGTAGCACCTTCTGTGTTAGACTAATACAATTACACTGACACTGTACAATTACTTCAAGAAACCATGGGGAAGTAATCATCAAGCAAAAAAAAAAAAAAAAAAAAAAAAAAAAAAAAAAAAAAATTAATTCCAGATTTTGAAAACATAAAGTCAAAACTTGAATGAGGTAGATGTAACCTTTTCTTTATTAACATGTTGGTAATATTACACTAAAAGCGAATACTTGCTTTAATCAGAACATGGAAATCGTTTATGAGATGATTGAGAACATGCTTTTTTTTTTCTTCCTGATGATACTTGTGATTCCTTTTGTTTTCTTTCTATTGATATTTGTGTTTTCCCTTGTAAAAAATGTGCTTGCATTTTCTAATATATAAGTAAAATAACTATTACATAGATTCTGATTTTTCACACCCCACTCAAAATTCCAAAGCCATTTTAAACCACAAATTTATTTTAGGTTAGCAATACAAGGACTTTTAAAAACACGACAGTTATCTAGATCTCAGTGAAAATGATTTGATGTGCTTTTCTTCAGAATTTCTTCATTTTTCATCTATAAAAAAAAATTAATTCAGAACATTTCTAAGAATCTGTTACTGATGAAAGTAAAATATATGTGGCCTTGTGTAAAACTGTGATTTCTAGTGTTTTAATTGGGCCATAACTTTTATGGAAGCAGAATTAGCCTATTGAGAACTAGTATTCAACAAAAAAGAGCTCTTCCATCCCTTCACCTATTTAACTAAATTTTGCCAATTAAACCATGACTATGAGGATGGAGAAAATCTGAGGATTTGAAGAGGTGTGATAAAAAGACTGCCCTGGGGTCTGCCCAGGTAGCTATTTCCTTTTAAGGTTGTTATTTATATTCTAGTTTCCAGATTATTTCTCCATGCTGCCTCCTCTAGAAACAAGAGAGATTATTTGTTGTTTCTTTCATCCAAATACAGTACACATGTGAGGTGTTTTTTAGGGGGCTTTTATTTGCTTTCTTAGGTGCTGTTGTGGTTGGTCCTGTTTCAGCGATCAATCATCCCAAGCATCTATAGAATCAAACTGCTGCTGGTGACATATGTATGTGTGAGCTTTTATAAAAACTCTACATGGGAAAATTCAAGCATCTCTATGGGAAAAAAATGTCTGAGCAGGCAGGTTTAAGGTGATAGATGTCTTGAATAATGGCAATTGGTAGAAAAACTTCAAGACCCTCTATTTATTTTATAATGAAACATAACGGTTGTGTGCCATATTTTAAAGAAATTATTAATTTGCTTATTCTATTAGGAACTGAGGGCGTAAACTAAAAGCTGCCCGCTGTCTGTTCACTAAGTGAAGGAGATGTTTTTTTCATTTCTATTCCAGCTCTGAGTGCAATATTGATGTACGTGTATTCATTACTCACAGAACAAATTTAAATTTATGGGCAATTGAATCAAATTTCTAAAGTGGTTTCACTTTGTAGAGTTCAAATATTAGTACGAATTGATTTTTATATTTACTATAGTTACCATCCAGCAATCAACTATTTAATGCTAATAATTATTTTTAATTCTTGCTTGCATAGTGTATCCATGTATCCAATAATAATACTGTAGTTTTCCTTCTTCTGTTTACTGTGCAAACACATGCTTATCAGGTTATCAGGTACTTTTCTAGAAATTTATTCCTCTTCATCTAATTTGTTTCTTATTGAGTAACTGAGAACATTTTTTTCTGTAATCCCAGTTAAATACAAAATAATGCCCTTCTGCAAGCTTATGGGAACAAGTAGAAAAGTGAATGGGAGCAATGGTATTGGTATGTCAGATGGCTCAGGAATATGCAGACAGCACCACTCATGGCCAGCCTGACTCCACTGCTTTCCTGATAAACCTAGGCCGCAGCATAGGGTAGCTTTAGGATACAAACAGCAGTCGGTGACTAAAAAATTTGGCTTAGTGTGATGGAAAGGTCAGCACATAAACTCAGATATTTTTGCATTTTTACTTCTTTGAATGAACAACCCTGAGGGATCAAAATCAGCTTGTCTAATGTCTGGATGGTGACAGCTTGTTCCGACTGAGGTTGCAATTTCAGTCAAAGTTAAGATTTTTCTTCATTCAAAATATATTTGAGGGCATTTGCTCTATTTGAACTATGCATAAATCTGTTACAGCAGAGCAGCATCCCAATGCATGCAAAGACTCCAGAGGAATTATTGTAGAAACTGAGTTGAAGACCCCTGATTCATAAAACATAAGGTTTTTCTAGTGAAAACCCCATTTAGGTCAGGGTAACATGTCTGCTATTACCATCATGAGCAGAGGCTATCTGCCAGGGGGAGATGACAAAGCTATATGTTGTTTTGCGAAGTGCACAGTTGCCCTCAAGCACATGGTCTTCTGCTGGTGGTGGAGGCAGCTCTGCTGGACAGATAATTAGAAACTTTGTGATAAAGTCTCTGCTCTTCAGGCAAAATACTCATAAGAGTGGTGAATTAACACATGCAGCAGAATATCAAGAAATATTTAATCTTTTAAAACAACCTACTCTGCATTAAAGTGAGTGTTAACAGTGAAGTAATATACTCTTTGCCAAGGAAGACTGTAGTACTCCCATTGCTCGTGCCACAGACAGAGAGAAATGTGCGTGTCTCCTTTGAATAAAAGAAATTCTTCACTTCCTGGGATAATAATGTTTGTGAAAGCTGGAATCAACAGTGCTAAGTAGCAAGACAAGTTCCAAGTTTAATCATGATGCACAGTTTGTAAAATATTTGTGTTTATGAGATTGACTTCAGTGTCTTAAATCTTGGGCACATATGTTTCTTTCTCCTCTTCTATAAAGAGAAGGAGAATAAGAGATAATAAATGTGCAATTCCTTAATGAGTGCTAATGAGTGTTCCTCTCATCAGTATTGTAATCTTGCTCTAAAGCTCTGAGTGCACCACTGATAACTGAGGTTACTGTTGCTTTACAATGAAAATGTCTTCAGTTTCTAAATGTGTCGTAAGAAGGAAGAAAATGTTGCCACTGTCTGTTTATATGAATTATCTACTCTTAGCTGAAGAACAGAAACAAGCAATTTGTGAAACATTTGCCTTTCTGCAGATTTACTTCTTGCAATTGTGTGCAGGTGGCATTCAAACACACCACTTGCAATAAGCTAACCACCGCTGCATCTCTGGTTGCAGTTTAAACCAGCCTATTGTCTGATAATTTTCTAGTGTTAATGAAAAATTCCATGTGCATGTTTTGGTTACACCTGGGCTTGTATATAACGAACTTGGGTGTTTCTGTGCCATTGGTAAAGTTTCTCCCTCATATTCCTTGAAAGCAAAGAAGAGGAAAATCAGCTTCTCTTAAAAAAGCATGGCTGGAAAAAGTAAAATTTTTAAAGATGGATGTGGGAGTAAGTACTGTGAAAAAAAAAAAAAAACAAAAAAACAAACAAACAAAAAAAAAAAAACCAAAAAAAAAAACACCAAAAAACCCAAAACCAAACAAACAACTTAATGGAATAATATGAAAGTGAGCAGAGAATTATAAGGGATAATATATCCTTGCTGCTTTACATAGGCATGTCCTCACCCAGCAAGAGATAGTTAACTGCTGAGCAATAGGGAGGACAGTAACTGTCTGACTGAGGCTATGATAATAAATGCAAAGGAAAACACTTAAGAAAGATGTCAAGTGTTTACTATGCCTTGAATAAATAAGCCCACTTTTAAATAGCTGCTTGTTAAGTGAATTTTTCCCATTTTATGACTTAAGTAAATTGGTATTCCTGCTGGCAGAGAGACGAGAAATACTGTATTTAATTACATGGTATAAGGAATAGGTGCTGTATCTTTCATATTGAAGCGTTAAGAGTTGGATGTGATACATTACCTCAGTTCCTGTAGAGAAAACATAAAAAACCTGAAACATAGAAAAAAAATAGGATAAGGATTATAATTTGAATCCACACAGTACACTATTTTCCAAAATTATTTTATAGGGTAAATATTTAGGAAATTACTGGGCAAAATGGACTCATATGTTTCTTCTGCTCATGTTATATTAAATGAAACAGTCCATGTAACTGGTCTTTATAAATTCCAAAATGAGCACTGATATCTCTGTATTGGAATATTTTATATTGTTCCCCTCTAGGATGGAAGTTTCTCCTTAAACTTCATTAAATGCTCTCTGATTTCAGAGATTCCTAGTATAATCCCTCTTACAGTGCATTTTCCTGAGTCTTTGCATATGTAATCTGAGTAAAAAAAAAAGTGATACTTAAACTACAGTTTAAAATGTAAACATTCAATTCCCTGAATGTAAAGGTTGCATAACTGTAAAAAATACATAGCAAGGTCTCTAAATATATTGATCATCTCAGTGCCTGGGAAGGTGATGGAGCAATTTCCAGGCACACAAAGGTTAAGGTCATAGGGAATATCATCTTGGATTCAGTAGTGAGAAGTCATTCTTGCCTGACTCTATACACTTCTCTGACAAAGCGGCTGTCTTGGTAGAAGAAGGGAGAGCAGTAGGTATTGTCTACCTAGACTTCAGGAAAGTTTTCTATTCTGTCTCCCATGAAAGCCTTACAGAGAAGCTGATAAGTATGAGCTGGATGATCAGGCTGTGATGGTCGATTGAAAACTAGTTAGTAGGGCTCTGAGTAGTTGTAACAAAGTCTGGTTGGGAGCCAGCATACCCCAGGAGCCAATATTGGATCAAACCTTATTAAAATTCTCCATCAATGGTATGGATAACAGAGGAGTGGACCCTCAACACCACCTCGACTTCTGTGTCAAATTCTGGGCTCCTCAGTATGGAACCACAGGAGGAAGTCCAGCAAATAAGATGATTTGCTTGCACAAGGAATCTTTTAAAGGAAAAGAGTTGGTGTTCTAGGGAATGAAGATCAGACTCAGGCCAAGGAGTTTCATGGAATATTAAGAGAAGGGGCTGGATAGAATAGGAGGAAGGAGACAGAGTTATTAGCTGAGAATAAGCTAAATTATTAAGAAACCACTCAACTACCAAAAATCAGTAACAGAAAATGAACTATTAAGAATCAGAAATATCAAATGAACAAAGCACAGAGAATGGGTCTCTGGGAAGCACCTGCTCAGCAGTTCAGGCAGTGCAGCTACTCTCTGTTGTCAATGAGTGACCCATGGGGGCAAAGGCTGCCAGCGCCTCTGGTGCTCAGAGATTCAACTTTGCTGTCCTCTGGTCGCCTCTTCTCAGGAGCCTTACAGACACTGCATGTCTTCTTGGAAGTTGGCCTCGAGTCCTGCCTTTGTAAATCTTTGTCTGCTATCCTACTCTGCTGCTGCACAATGGATTCTCAAGGGGTGACTAAGAGCTCCTGGTGAGCAGCTTTGAGTGAGGAGCAATCAGCAGTGCTGCCAAACTGCGCAGGTGGCACCAGACTGAACCCATCACATTTATAAAGAGCTGCACTTGGCAAGAGCAGGTGCTGTGCTGGCGGGGGCTCCGTGTCAGATTTAATTTACTGGATGATCTGGCTCGGCAAACATTCAGCACAGATACTTGCTCCTGCCTAATGTTAAGTAGCTGAGTAAACGCAATAGAAGGTCTCCACAAGTGCTAAATAGCTGCTGAAAAATACAAAGTCTTGAAATGTACTAGTATACAAGAAGTATTTTTACTTATTTGACTGCTAATATGCCCGATTTGTACATTATATCAAAACACTATTGCTCCCAGATTGAATATTTCTCAGGAACTTGAATATTTCTCAAAGGTCTTTGTGTATATTCCACAAAAGTCTATTCGTAGTGAAAATTTCAAGTGTGAGCTTCAAAGCCAAGAGTTTGAACCAGGTCTCAAAGGTTTCCACGTTACTGCTTTCCAGGACATTTCCCTCCCTCAAAAGCAAAATTTGCTCCCAAGTGTCCTGTAAGCCAATTTTTTTGAAATGTTGTCTTACTTTTTATATTATTAAATATATCGTCCCTCCTCCAGTTGCATTTTCAGTGAAATAGATATTGATATGAGAGCTAAGGGTCAAATCCCATTATTAAATCATACCAATGCTTTGAAGAGAAGTTGAGGATGGTGAAGGGGATACAAAATTACAACAGTTCTGGGTTTAAATACCTAATCGTGACAGCCTTCTCCTTAACTTCATCTTCCAACTCTTATTTATAATTTTTGAAGAGCGAAATTTAGGTATGAGTAACCTATATTGTTAGAAATCATTGATTCGTATTTTACATGGTGTTGTGTAAGAAGAGTATTCTATTACAGAATATTCCATAGATTATAGCATTAATCTATTATATCAGTGTAGGAGAAATTCATTATTATAGATTGGGATGTAACAATCCATGTTTGTCAGATAATTGCAATGAAGATATTTAAAATATATCCTAATGCTAATAAGATAGACGTTCTTAGACTGTGTTACAATCAAAGTAGCAAATTTTCCTTTCTCTGGCTACTGTAACACTTGCTAATGAGACAGCCCTTGAACAGCTGAAGTAGATTTTTGGCAGTTCATGTGTGAATGTGTGGACACATTCTCTTCCAATCTCCTCTTGAATAGCAGTAATAACAACATTAATAACAAAACTTTAAGCATTTATTTTATCATTTTTGCTACTTTTTTAATGCCTTGAAAAGAATCTTTAGAGTGACACAGTTTAATGTCATGAATATTTTTCAATAATAATGTATGGTTAAGTACCTGCCATTCTGCTGTGGATGATTAGAAAATGCAGTGTTGTGATTATTGAAGTCAATAATTGTATGACACTTCTTTCCAGTGTAAATGTGATACTTCATGATGAGTGGGTTGAGAATCAAGTCGCTATATCATGTTGATTTTCTTTGAAATGTAAAAAATTAGAGTTAACTTTTTTTAAGTGTGACTTAATTTTTGTTAAAGTAGATACACGGTTCATCACCCTTAACATTAATGTAATTTTGCCTGCAGCAAACCATGTTTGGTCTTATTATCCACTACAGAACCATTTAATAACTAAGATACTTGCAGTCAAGCATAATTGGCAAAATTGTTTTTTTTTACTGCTGTCCCCTTTGTCATTATGCTTCTGGTGTTCTGTAATAAATGGCTGTTGAAATTTCAATAATCAAGTTATCAGCTTTTTCTATTTGTATGGAATGATTAGCCCAGATTGTATTAATGAAAAAAACCCCCTAATTTTTGGATGCATTACTAATTTTACCCACAGTATTAGCAAGTAAAATAGCTCTAAGGCATTAAGAAATGTAGGTAATTTAATTTACTCTCCAGGTCCATGTACTTTTCAGTCATATTTAGTGTTTGTGTTTTTTTCACCATTACATAAGGTACCAAAATGGTACAGACACCTGCTCTGTCAGGCATTCTTTTGGTTATCTTTTTAGTTAACAACTAAAACCTCAAGGAGGAAGTGAATTTTGGGGTGTGGCATAGCCAAGACTCTGGGCCAAATAAGACAGAGGTGGTGAGCCCCCACCACAGGAGGCTCTGGGTTTTGAGCCAGATAAAGGAGAAGGTTGATCAGAAGCAGATCCTTCAGAGGTGGGAAAGTGCTTTTTATCATACTGGTTGTCCTCTTTTACACAATTCAGTTGTAACACTGCCCACCCAGCCCCTCCTCTGGGAAGGTCACATTCACACCAGACATCAGGACATTCACATTCACATGTAGGCACGAGAGCATTTGTCTTTCTGATGAGGCATAACTGGTTCAATTATGCTGACATGAGAAGCAGCTGTCATGTCTTGGGAAAGACCATACACCATCAAAGACCCCCTAAGTGCTCACAGACTCATTCCTGAGGCCTCCTACCAGAGGTCTGCAGATGATCCACAGTCTTGCATATATCCCGTCTTTTGCAAAAGACGGTGTAAAAGAAAACCCTCCAGGGAAGATGCTTGGGTACACCCACAAATATATACATATGTATACATATGTATATTAACCCATTAAATTTTATGTTTTGGGTACTTTCCTCCACCCATGATGGATCAAGACTGCAACCATCACTTTGACCAACACCTTATTGCTTGATTCAAGGGTGGTGATATCTTGCTGCTCTTATCCTTTCTTTCTCTTGATTTTCCTTATGGATTTTCTAAAGTGGTTTTTTTTAGTCTTTCATATTCTATATTACCATAGATAATAACCAAAACTGCTACATACCTCCTTTCCATTGCAAACAAATAGTCCTAAAATAAAACTACTGCTCTTACAAATTCAAGAGATAATTATAAAACAGGGATTTCCGCCTCTCAACAACAAAACCTGCTTTTAAATTTTTTTTTCAAAGACTAAACAAATGTAGATGCATTTTTCAGTGATATGAAAACATGCTACTTTTTAGTTTAAGCTGCAAACCATTGGCAACAGCACAGGCTGGGGGATGAACAGTTTGAGAGCAGCCCTGTCAAGAAAAACTTGGGAGTGCTGATGGATGGACATGACCCAGCAACCTGTGCTTGCAGCCCTGAACACCCAGAACATCTAGAAAGACAAACGTGTCCTGGGCTGCATCCAAAGCAGTGTGGACAGCAGGGAGAAGGAGAGGATTCTGCCCCTCTGCTCTTTTCTGGTGAGACCCCACCTGGAATGCTGCATCCAGCTCTGGGGTACCCAACATAAAGATGTGAACCTGTTTGAGTGAGTTCAGAGAAGGATCTTGGAGTGGATCAGGGGGCTGAACCACCTCTGCTCTGAAGACAGGCTGAGAGAGTTTGGACAAACTCATGCAAGACATCATGCAGTGGAACTGACAGAGGGATTATTTACAGTGACAATATTATTTATTGTGACATCTGCTTGGAAGAATGAAAAAACCCTAAACTTCTGGTCTCATATTCAAATAGTTTCTTATTATGTTCCTTATATGTACTATAGAACTCTGCAGCTCCATTACTTTGTATGGTTGTTGTTCTTTCCGTTTTCACATATTTCACTTTTACAGCAAGCTGTACAGAAATTGTAGCTTGTTAGAAACATGTTAAACAAGAACAACACAAGGAGGTTATTTGTAAACACCTGAAAAACTGAAGAATTTGCCTCGACTAGACAAACACTTACAAGCACTCTGTTTGAAAGATTTTTTAGAATGTAGTTCTGCCCATGTTTTGGCTGAAATAGATTAAATTTTCATCCTAGCTGGTATAGTGCTGTCATTTGAATTCAGTTGAGACTAATGTTGATAACCCACTGAATACTTTTGTTGTTGCTAAGTGATGCTTACCCTAAGTGAAGGACTTTTCAATGTTGCATGCTCTACAAGTAAGGAAATGTACAAGAAGCTGAAAGGGAACATAACCAGGAAAACCAGTCCAAACTGGCAAAAGGGATATTCCATACCACAGAATGCCATGTTCAACATGTAAACTGGGGGGAGTTGGCCAGCAAATGCCAACTGCTGGTGAGGAGCAGGCTGAGCATCAGTCCACTGACAGGGGGGCATGAACATGTTTCTCTTGGATTTTATTTCTTTCTCCCTCTCTTATTTTCATCATTCTTAATTTATTCTTGTTCTATTTTATATCATTCTAATTATTAAACTGTTACTATCTCAACCCATGAGTTTTGCTGCTTTTTTTTTTTTTTCTCCAAACCTCCTCCCTGCTGTATCAGAAGAGTGAGTGAGAAGCTGCATGGTGCTAAATTGCCAGCTGGGGTTAAACCACAAAGGGTTCTCTCTTTATCACACAGCTTAAGAGTCTTAGTGAAACTGATTTGAAGTAAATTGTCAATTTGTTGCAGATACTCTTACACATGACTGCACGAGCTCCACAGACATTTTGAGAAATTTAATTATTTTAATGGGATCAGAGAAATAAGTGATCACATAAAGCAAAACCTTGGATTTAGATGACGGAATGTTTGGCCTTTTTTTTTTTTCTGTTTTTTTTTTTTAACTTCTTATATCACTAAATATTGTCACATTGTTATATGAATTGTTTATGTAGCTGTGACAGAAAAGATACATGTTTAAAAAGAAAGATTAGGGACTACTGTAAGAACCTGTGTCCAAAGTCTTTAACACTTGCATATAATTCATATATTACTGCTCTCTTGACTTTCTGAAATGGAAATGTGCTGTTAAGTAGAACACCGAGCAGCATCCTTTCTTCTTCAGTGCTCTCAGGTGCACTGGGAGGAACTCAGCTGAAAAGAAAAAGTTTCAAAGTTTCTATCAAACTGAAAAAGTTGTCCTTCAAGGCTTTCTGAAGAATGTGACACTATCTAATCACTCTCAGATGTGATTCATTGCTATAGATTACCTTTGTTTTGCTTCTAACAGGCTTCTCAGGACCTTCTAATTATCTGTGTACCTGACTGTTTTCAGCGGTGGAAACACAATAAACTAATTTCTATGTTTTCCAAAATGGTTTCAAATTACTAAGAAGCTTCTGGACACTCATGATACATACACAGAGATGTATGTATCTGCCTCTCTGAAAAAAAAGGATAAAAATTATTTTCAGTGAAAGAAACAAAGGAAATCTTTTGATCCTAATTAATGGCAACTTCAAAGGTGTAAGTGTTGAGTTCTCAGATTTTATTAATGGGTTTTTTGATCTAAATTATATTGAAAGTTCAAAATGAAAGTTTGCTTTTGACTTTAGTTTTAAAAGGTTCTTTTACCTTCCTTTTTAAAGCATTTTCCAGTGGCAGCATTCCTCAAAAAATGTTCTCACTGAACATCATCATCTAAAAAATTCCCACCTCTTGGATTGGCCTGATTCTGCAGATTTTCCAAATTTAAAAGCAGCTGTAGAAAGAGTTTGTAAGAAGGAAAAAGTTACAAATTATTTACGTTGTGAAATTCTTACAAAACTTTGTTTGAATTTCTTTCTTGAGCAACATAAATGTTAAAAATACAGCTGCTTTATCAGATATGACTATTGAAGGACAATTTAAATTTGTGCCTAACCAGTAACTCAGAAGGGAGAACTCTCCCTTAAATGATTTATCACACGTATTTCTTTCTAACATACGGTAGTCTACCAAATTTTTCATGAGAAGATCTTAATAAAGACCAAAGGAGAAGTTTAAGAAAAGTGGGAAATCTGTATCTTAAATATAAGACATTTGCTCGCTAATCCTGCAACATACTAGTGATAAATATGAGGAAAAAAGCTAGTGCTTAAAAAGTTAATTTTGTTTATTCAGGTTTTCTTTTCCCTCACTGTAAAGATTATTTTCTCTAGAAATGTGAAGATCCAAGAAGCTACAAAGTCAGTCCTTTACTCCTTCTTAATAAATCAAGAAATGTGATGAAAAAAGTAGGAGAAGAATATCCAGATGTCCTGCTAGGAGCATGCTGCATCAATTTGGGTAAAAAGTATCTGAAAACTATGATTTTATATTCTTGTCTCCTTTAAATTTTCTGTTTTCACATGACCTCTATGCTTATCCAAGATTAACATCTTATGTCGTTGCTAGAGGATAATGAGTTCTTGTGGGAACCAGATATAGACTGGTACAAACCAATGCCCAGGCTGTTTGTATTTTACACATAAGACAACACAGTAACAACGTTTTCTGTTGACCAAATATAGAGCTGCTAAATACTTACAAAGCAGAATGAGTTGCAATTAAATTTATTTACCAAAATTAGGCTTGTATCAAGTCATGGGTTTGTTTTGGGTTGTGCTATTGACATTGCTTTTTGCATAGGTGTACTTGCAATTTCCTTTCTAATTAACTGCTATTTTTAAAAAGCAATCAATTATGCAAGAGAGGAAACCCTTTTTTTTATAAAATCCTTCTGTCAGTAGAGGTGACTTCCTGAATATAATGTACAGAGTAATTTCTTTGCCTTTAATAAATGTTCTCATGGAAAATAATTGTGTTGACACAGGAAATCCAAAGAAAGTATCCTAATTGTTGAAAAAGGAAAGTGACAGATTACTAACCTTGTAACACAGGCATTGAAAAGCAAATAGAACACTAACCTGAGAAGCTTAGATTTTATTCTCGGTTTTGGTACATTTTTCTCATCTCTTTTTCACTGCTCACTTGTGTGAAATTTAATTTCCTGAGATGATGTAACACTCATTACTTAGAAGAATTTCATAACATTTTTGGTGAGAACTTTTAGATACTGTTGATTCCCTCTTTTCCCATGCTAGCTTAATTTAAAAAAAAAAATCTTAACAAATTCTGTACAGTCTTCTGTAGCTAAATGTTGATGCTTTCTATTTTAGAAAACAATTACTTTATTTCTTTATCTTGATGCATATGTTTAACACCTGGCACTTTTTCATATACTCTAGCAAGGTGCATGTATGTGTTTTGTTTCTGTGCAAAAGCCTGATGTTATCAGAGTTCATTAAATTAGTGAACTGCAAAATCCCTTGTATTGTGCTGCTTATCTATATTTTTGAAGGCTACTTTCTGATGATGAGAAACAGCTTGTTTGATACTATTTGTTGTGAATTGTAAATGGCCAGTTGGAAAACAGCCATGATTTTTTTTCTCGTCTCCAGCAATGGGTGAGGTACTTGGAGTTCATCAAAATGTGAACTCAACTGTCTGAGCTGTGTTTTTTGTTTACACTTTATAGCACAGTAATGTAACCAAGAAAGAGTGAAGATATTTTTGAACAAAAAAAAAGATAATATTTATCCAACTTATTTTTGGTAGAGATGGGACTCAACCTTTGATATACCATTTTTGGCCCTGTTTCACTTTCGGTTTTTTTTCAAATTTAGTTTTCATTTTTGAATCCCATCTTCTATGGGACCTATGCATGCTTATTTCTGCATGACTGTATATCATACTGCATTACAGAAATGAAAAAAGAAAAATGTCATATGTCTCTTCAATTTCCCAAATCTGTAGTAATTTCCTTTCATGTTGTAATACTTCTTTTCCCACAGCAAATAGTTTGCTTTCATATCAGTAAAAGTAGGAGGAGAAAAGAAGGAAAGAAGCAAGAATAGAAATTAAATTAAGCATAACGTAAGATGTATATGTTGATATTAATATTGCGTTACGACTTTACAGATCTAGTCCACTAAATTATTAACTTGAAATATATAATTACATATTTAGTTTCAGGAAATACCCACTGCCAGTAATATTCAGTATCAAGAATACCATTAATGTCAGATAACATACTCATGCATTGAACATGTGGTTTTCAATTCACAATGTGAGACTTCAATAGATCAACTTTCTACTTTTCGCTGTTGCAGAAATTCTGTATGATTTTAAGCAAGCATTGCAACCTTTCCATGACTCCTTCTTTCTCTACATACAATAAAGTACTTTGAAATGTATTATATAAAATGGATTATATAAAATGTATTATATAAAATGGATTATATAAAATTGCCATGTCTGTGCTATCCACAAAAGCCATAGAAATCTCTTATCTGTAACAAAAATTAATCCACCTGAGTTCTCCCCAAACACTACAGGGTTAAAAGATGTTTCACAGCCTGGTAAATTACTCTTTAGCCCTGCATTTTCTGGGTACCTCTCAGCTCTGTTAAGAGTACCTCAACAACAGGAAGGTATACAGAGAAATGAGCACTGTCAAAAAAAAATTTGGAATCACTATCAGCCTCAGGTAGAAATACTCACTTTAGGACATAATTGCCTTTTTCCTTTTTCTGTTCATGTAAATATATTCATACGGATGCATATACACGTGTTTCCAGACACATAAGATATGAGTTTAGAATGCAAGGGACTTTTAGGAACATATACAAGTACTGTTCATTATTATCAGATAAATGACAACTATTATGAAGATTGTAGTAATGTTTAGTAAATTTCTTTACTCTGCTGTACTATTGTGATAGCTACAGTTGTGCTTTAAATTTCTTTATGGATTTTCTTGTAGTGCTTTCTTTCACTAAATATGTAAGCTCTGTATTCACAGGCTGGTTTACCCCCATTGAGTTCACATTCCTGGACCATGACTTTTATTTTTAACAAAAGTACGAAGACTTGCCATGATGCCTCTTTTCAGGGAAAGGGAGAAACTGAAGGAATTCTATTTCCACATAGAGTAAGTCGACCAAATCTAAAAGGGCAAAGAGATTTCTTTCAAAATATGCTTTTTCATACCAGGCCCTTCTCTGTGGCCTTTTAGAGAAATCCTACTGCCACAGAATATTAATTTTTAAAATACCATCCACAGGGAAAAAGTGCATTGTAGGCATTACTTTTTGTGAGTTTAAAATTTTATGTAATGAATATAATAAATGCTGTCATAAAGAAATTTGTTTTCTTTACAAGGCTATATGACAATGTGTTCCACTTAAGATCAGAAAGCCATTGGAAAAAAAGTTCTCTTATTCTGAAAAGAATCCTTTTCATTTAATTTAAAGTGTGTGTATGACTGTATACACAGATTTCTGTATGTTCATCATCAACTAGGCCATACAAAAACAAAACCTTTGTGTCCCCCATCCAAATAATTTTGACCAAACAGGCAAATCAGATGTACATTTTGGCTATCTCAATTTGCATTATTTTTCTGTGAAATTGCTTTGGATAAAGAAGATAAACCTGTTTCCAAATACATCCAAATATGAGAACTGAAGTGCAAATCTGTAATTGGACTTTTCACCATATCTATGAACAAGACTTATAACAGAAGTAGCCAAAGAACCAAGTGTTAATATTTCAGTGAGATAGGTTTTCAAATTCCTATGAACGAAATGGGAAAGCCAGCCCTACATCAACTTTCTCAGCTCTGCAGTGTAGAATTATAAAATCTTTCATGTCAAGTTTTCGGTGTCCTACTTTGCTTCATACAGTGAAGTTCCAGTCCCAAAACATTATCTAATATCGTGCTTCAAAAAAATAGTTAAAATTCCTAGATCTTGGAATGCCTTTAGGAAACATAAGGTATTTTTGGACTATACTGGATAATGTTAGTTATTGACAAGGGCTGCATTATTTTGCACTTTGATATATGAAAACACAGTTATATTAGAAATTTTACAGAGGTTTTTAATTTCTTGTTTTACTATTATTTGCCTTAAAACAACTGTTAACAAAAGCACGTTCTCTATGAGAATTACACCTTTCCTATCAATAAGATTTTTTCCTTCCTGGCTGAAGGCCAGGTGTGCTCAAAAAAATCTCTTTAAAAGTTACAGTTAACTGCTAGTAGCCATGAAATAACTCACAGCTCTTTCAACAAAAATATAACAATGTATTCCTCCTCTAATTTGAAAAAAGAATTGTGTATAATTCTTTCTACTTTGCATGTAACCTAAGAAAGAATAAGTGATTCTGCATGTGTTTCCTGTCACACTGAAATACCTAAATTCACCTACTGAGAAGCAGGTGCAGACAGATGGAGTGTTTAATTGCACAAAAGGCTATTTCAGGAGTTTGTCTGTGTTCATGAGAACCCAAAGCATTGCTCAGTGTGTATTTTACATCCTAGCACTTCATTTGTCAGAGTGGTTTGGAGTTAGGGGAGAGGTAATAATCCACTGTTAATAATCTGGAAAAATAATGTCAAAGGGGAAGCCAGAGAAAGTTAAGCTTTCCTTTGAGACCACAGACATGAGAATTCCCAAATTCATATATTTACTATGTTTCATTTCTTCTCCTAATTATTTGCTTGTTATGCTTGTCCAAATCTTTGAAAACTCCGTTATTTTTACAATGTATCTTACATAATTTTATTTTCTTGTTCGGTTCAAATGTGTAAGACATCTGCTTTTCCACTCCATTAAAGAAGCCATGTCTAATGAAGTCTGCTGGTGTACATATACATTGCACAGGCTTTTAGCAGACTTAAGAATGGCTGTGAAGTCCAGCATTCCTCAGCACCCGGATAACATGACAACGTGGTTTTCATATTGTTCACCACAGATACAGGCAAAAAACCTTGACTGGACATCTCACAATGCCCTTCACCACAGGATGCAAGAGAATCCCGGCTCTGGCACCCGGAGCACCTCCTCCCTCTCCCTCTTCACTGACCTTGGTAACTGTTGTTTCTCTCCCATATTCTCACTCCTCTTTTTCTGCAATTCCTGTGTGCAGGTCTTTCTTTTCCCCTTTTAACTGTGTTATCATGGAGGTGCCACCTCTATCACTGATGATACCAGGCTTGGTCAGTAGTGAATCTGTCTTGGATTGGCTGGCATTGGAACTATCAAACGTGGGAGAAGTTTCTGGCAGTTTCTCAGAGAGGCCACCTTGTAGCCATCCCTGCTACAAAAACCTTGCCATGAAAACCCAATACAAAAGTAAAATATTTTGTAGAAAATTTTAGAAAAGGATTAGGTTGCACATGCAACTGGGATGATATGAGATCACTGCGCATAATTTGTGGTGTCGTCTAGTGAAAGAAATAATTTAATCATCAGTGTGTTTGAAAAGTTCACTTGAAAAGTGTTTGTTGCACAAGGAAAAAAGTGATCTGAGTATCTTTGCCCAAGTTTAAAGTGTTATGAATGTTCCTATGAAAAATAATTTCTTCTGTGCCTATTATTTTATATAAGACACTTTTGCCAACAATTTATTGTCTTTCTACAGGTACAAACATAGAGCACTTTTTGTTTTGTCACCTAAATTTCAAGTGGTTTTGGGTATTATACACCCTGTGCTTTCAAAATAATTTGTGCTTGCTAGGCACATATATATATTGTCTTGATATCTTTCCTTAATTTGTGCTGTTGTACCTTTTTTGATGTATTTCTCACCTGCCTCCCTACTCGACTTTTATAACATGGTATGCACGACAATTTGAACCAGTTTTATTTGTTTATTTCAGTGAATGCAGGCTCTGCCTTATGTTTGGAGTAATTTTTGGAGAAAATTTCCTTTCAGGTAGATAACTTTGATCCAAGATTTTGATTTGTGTGAAGTGGCTTTGGTGATCTACAGGGTTTAAATTATCCACTTTTTTTCCCCTTTTCTTTTCTTAACTAGTTAAGAATGTTGAGAATTTCTGAAATTATTTGTAATGTATTTCCCAGCATATTTCCCTTCTATTCAGTTTGCTTTCTAGATAAATATAGGAACAAAACTAACTAGTGCTTAGTCTTTACTTCCAACTTCTGCTATTTTAATATCCCAGATAAGCTACTAATTTGAATTAGAATTTGTTTTTCTTTGTTATGATTAGTGATGATGTAGTTATGAATGGAATTCCATATATTTGTGCTTCTTCTGATTCCTCTTATACAAACCAAACAAAACTAGAGAAAGGAAAAATAACTGTGCTTTCTTCATATCTCAGTTATTAATACTAAGAAGGCTTACTAAGTAAGTTTAGTAGTTTTGAGTTTTCTTTTGCCAAACAATTTCCACACAGAAACTGATTATCATGTCTAATGTCATAAGAACTTGCACAAATCTGGCAGTCTTGCACAGGTATTTTGCATTACCTCATACAAATTATTTTTGTTGGCAGCTTTTTAATTTATTTCAAAATGATTAATTGCTAGATGTATTAACACTCCAGTTAGATCTCTGTTGCTAATGTGGATATTTAGTTGCATACTTTTTCTTAATGATATAGCAATATGTAGAGTCTTAAACTGACAGACAGTTCTAATTTTCTGTTAATTTGATTCTGGTCTGTTTAGGGATTGTCATGTGGTAAGTATGACTAAGCATAATAATTCAATTTTTTCTTATGTATACAGTTCTGTTTCTAAGCTGGGAAGGTTTAAACTCTATTAAAGATCAGAAAAAAGATTTAAAGAATTGTATCTGCTTTGTGAGTTTTATCTGTGGGTCATCAATTCCTTTACTGAAATATTTCCTTTCTGTTAGGTAGAAATATGAGTATCCAATGGCACTTTTGCTTGTTTTTCTATCTTTGTTCCTGAAGTGTGTAATCATGCACAGATGCACTGTCTTAAGCTTCTCAGAGTTACAGCTTGGCTAACAATCCTCACTTTTTTCTAAAGCTGTTTAACTGCTGTGCAAATCAAAGAATTATATTCCAAAATATTTTTATTTACTTCCACTCAGTTATTTAAGACAGTACTTATTCAATTTTCTGCTTTGTTTATATATGTTAGCTATAGAAAGCAGGAGTGAATAACTTTCTCAAGGTGACAATAGAAGAAGTGCTTGTCTTTGACATCTGTTGAAAAAATACCTACTCAGAAGCTAAAAAGCCTTCACCTCAGTTGCAAAAAAAAAAAAAGTCCAAAACAATAAGTAAATATAATTGACTATCTTACAAGTATTGTCTTTTAAATATCTAGAGCTTTCAATGTATTTGGTCCATAAGTATAAATTGGTTGTTAAGCACATCTTATGACACACATTTGAATAGAAACTTCTCTAACATCTTTTAGCTGGTGGAGATTTTCCTCCTTCCCACCCACAGACAGCCAGAGTGCAAGTACAGGTTCTTCTTGTTCGGGGGTGTATTTCATGCTCTTGTGTATCCTTCCTCAGAGTGCTCCTGATGTTGGTAAATTGCCACTCCAGTGCAGCCAAGAGACATCACTCAGAAGAATTTTACTGATATTATAGAGTTAGGAGGGAAACGGACTCTAGTGTCCTCATGATGACCACCACCTTTGGAAAAACATGCATGTTCAATTGACAGTTCTTCTTTGGTGGTATAAAATCACAGCACACCAATACATCAGGTGGTTTCTGGCAATGCAAATATTACATCAATGAAAGAGACAGGGGTACTGCATTCCTAAACCTTTCTGTTCATCCAAGGGGAAACTGCAGTGGTCGCGGTGTCTCAGGACACTCATCAACGTTGCCTGGCCAGCCCTGGCACCAGCCGCAGAAGAGGTACGGTTCAGTATCCTGGGATACTTCCCTGATCCTGTGGGTCTTAGTCCTGCAGAAGCGTGATCAGAGACGAGGAAGAAAAGGAAGGACTCTAATGGGTTAACTTCAGCTGGGGTTTATTGATGTCCATGCAGGACCTCTTCACCACCAGAGAGTCTGCCCATGACAGCAGGGATCCTCTCCGTACAACACCTTATAAACAGAGGAGGAGCAGGGGGTAAGGTACAGCGTTGAACCAATCTGAGGGGTGAAGCGAGTGACCCTGTACATAAACGACAAATATTAGAACAAATCAATGAAGCAAGGGAGGGAATAACAGGAATCCTGCCCAATCACTTGATGCCCTCATTGCAATATTCTAGACACAGGGTGAGGCTTCAAAGTGATGGACTGGAACGATAATTATAATTGATTTATAATAATAACTGGGGTAAACCGTGAAGGGGTTAACATGGGGGTACATGGAACAAATCATTACAAATTATATAAAACAGCATAAAAGCAAGCAACAAATACATGCATAGAACTGATAAAACCAAAACCACACCACTATGGGAAACAATTTTCCTTATGCAACACTTTTACTTATGGCCTATTTTAGTTCCATGTTTTCTGCTCTAAAATGCCAGTGTTCCAAGGAGCTGTTCTACAGAGACAGGTTGCTTTTTAATAGATGATCTGATGACGTTTCTATGAAAGCACTTCTGCTAGAAACACCTTTTTGCTTACAGTTCAGGGAAAGCTGGTACAAAATATCTTGACTTCATTCTAAATCTGATTTCACACTCTCCAGTCCCTAGCTATTGTTTTTCTTATTAACTTTAGATAAGATAAAAACACAAGCTGGAGGCACAGTATTTTCCCCGAGATTCTTCCCTCTGGATGTAATTGACTAAGTTTAATAAAAGCCAAGTGTGAGAAAAAATTATCGTATGTCTTTCTGTTATCAGGTCATCAGAAGTTTCTTGGAATTTAGCTTTTTCCCTACTGCATACTCCAGATACTTTTTTTTCAAAATTTCTGTTCTCTCTTTGTGATGCAGAACAGGTTTGAACAGAACAGTGAAAGTGCAGAGATGGACTTGAAACTTTCCCTTAAGGGATGTTGACATCAGGTGGTAAGACCAAGAGTGTCCCAGTGTTGCCAAGAAGCAACAAAATGCTTGTGCAGGAGGTTGATCCATGCATTTCACAGAGAAGGGAGAATTTTACTGCTCTACACAGGGTGCTGTGGGCAAATTGGCACACTGTGAGTTCGCTCTGTGTAATCATTAAGGCAGGTCTCTGTGCAGTATTGCTCTTCTCCAAAGGAGCAGTCTCTCAGGAACATACACAGCCGATTTCAGCAATCTCTTTGTACTTCTGTTCCATTTTGCCTTGCTCATACTGACAAATTTTTCCTAAGCTTTCTCCTAGAGACAGTCTAGAAGCACAATAAGAAAGATCTTGCTTAGGCACGTGTTGGGCTAGTGTAGATTAAAGACCATCCTGTTCCTCATTTTTTCATCCTCAAAAGTAAAACTAGGCCACTTCAAACACAGCATGTAAAAAGTACTTTCATGAAAGTGTACTTGAAAAATTCAGAAAAAAATCCCAAAATACCATTAGATGTTATATGCACTTACTCTCTGAATGAAAATCTCTATTTGTGTTAATCTCACCCTATCTATGTGGCTATCTATCTTACAAAAAACCCCTGCTGTCATGTGCATGTCCCTCTTTGTCAAGACTATCTTTGCTACCTTCCAGAAAGTAATAGAGACTCATTAGGAACCTCTTTGCAGTAGTTTGGATTTTCTATTTCACAGCCTCGGGTAGTCTCAACACAATTGTACCGAATATATGAACGACCAAAGGGTTTCTGTTTGCTTGTTTTCCTTTTGGTGAGTACCAGTTGTTCTTTTCTAACATGGTCTTTTTTGTGTCTGTCCACGTCTTAACTAAATCTACACTTTCTTAAGGAGGATTTTTGTTCAAAAGATGCAAAATGCATCATAGGAGTAATTTGTTTATTTATACCAAGCACTTAGTTTAATGCTGCTTTTATACTCAAATCTGATGAAAGTACTGCTTTTGTGTGTTCCCTATTTTATTAAATAGCTATTTAAATCTTCCCTCTTCGGTTATTTACAGTTTTATTATTCTTGCAGCATTTATTTTCCTGGCTATTAGCTGAACACTTCTGTGCTGGCAGCCAAACACTAGTGGATTTTGGGAACAGAGAAGCGGAGAAAACCTTTTGAAGAAGTCCTTGGCAACCAAATTGTAAATAGTTTTCATAAACTGAACAACTTTCAAACTAGAAATAGGATTTTAGACTCACTACTTTTGATGGGAAGCTGATGCAAAAACTCCCATGTCTGTCATTAAACGAAGCTTAACAACGCCATTCACTCCAATCTTGCCTTCAAATGTAGAAAAGTGTTTCATACTGTTTCCTTGTTTCCTGTCTCCTGATAAAGAATAATCACAGCTCTTTAAAAAAGCTCTGTTTATCTCCATGTGACAATTGTAGCTGTGTGTGAGGTAGTCTGATGGCAGTGACCTGTACCAATTGCCTCTACCAGAGAGGTCTACTAGCATGACCACAAGACACAGCTCTGCAGCTTCTAGTACTGTACAAGCCCATACAGAAGTATCTACAAGGAGAGTTTCTGTCATTCTTAGCTGTTAGCATCTCTGATCCCTGACTGCAAGCCCATTGCTGGCTGTTTGTTCCCTGTCTCGTGGCATCACAAGAATCCATACAAACTTTTCCTACCCCTGTGTGTTCAATGGCCTCAGTAACTCTTACGCCTCATCAAAAGAAGCCAGAACAAATAAGAAGGAAGAAGAGGTCAGTGGGAAAGGTTTATTTAGCCTCATTGCCAGTTTATGCCAGGTTAAATTGACTGTGAAACTATGACAGTAAGACTGAAATCAACTGAGACACTAAGCAAGTCTTATAACAATCTGTTGACTTCTTTTTTTATATACTGTGCAATAGTGGTGAGGGTTGTAACCTCCTAAAAAAGAAATATGTGTTTGCTATTCTCTCTTGGTTTTTCCAGGTGGAAAAATTATATTTTAAAGAATTTATTTGTATTTGATTTTACTGAGAGTTCACTGTTCTCTTCTGTTTAGCCAGTAGTGAAAATAAACAGCACAGAATCTTGCCATCTTTTAAGCCATTTTCTTTTTTTTTTTTTTTTTTACATTCCATTGCTAGGTATTTCAAGCCCAGATGAGCCTAAAATCAGCAAAAAGTAACATGAGTCTGGTAAATAGGACTGAAACAATGATTTGAAAAAAAATCTAGTTTAGTTTATGACATTAAGTAGTTATTTTTCTCTTTTGTTTGTGTTTTCATTTAAAAAAAGTTGAAAAAGTAAGGCATTTTAGTCTGACCTGTGTAAAAGCTGACTGAAATATTTTTCTTCTTTTTTTTTTTCCAGCCTATGAGTTCTGAACAATAGTAAAATATACAGTCAGAAGAAAGTGAAAAGGGTCTAAGCATTACTGATCTGACAGTTCTATTGCACACTGTGCAAGACCCTGGCACCTTTTTTCCCTTGCCTTAGATTTTTCACCAATTTGTGTTTTAAGGTCGCTTTAAGAATCACTGGCAAAGATATCAGCAAAAGCAGGTTTAATATAAAAATGAAAGCATGATGAAGTTTACTGGAAGGTTCATTCTATTACTTTCTAGATGATTAAAGCACATCAAAGAAAAGCAAATCAAAATTCAAAATCAATTAATCCAAACTGAAATAAACTCCAAACTATGGGAGGATGAGGAGGGAAAAGAAAAGGATAGGAAAGGGTAAGAATAAAAAGGAATGCAGAAGAATACAGTCACAGGGTTCAGAGTAGAGCATTGTGCTAAACTGAGCCTGGACTTGACTAAAAGTTTATGCCTAAAGGCCCAACAGCACTTAAACTTAAAAGCACTTAACAGTACATAAGTGATAACTGAAGCTAAACAGTGTAGCAAAATATTCATACAGAATTTATTTTATCATAGTAGTAACTCATTTACAGGCCTGACTTACTACAAGTGTGAAGTAAGGAAGAATTCAGGAAAACAACACTCATGGCACATTTGCTATGACATATTCACACTCACATGCACACGGACAGAAGGAGTCTGTACAAGACACATACCAGTAAAAAACTTGCCCTTAAATTCAGTGAGGTTCTCACTTCAGATGTGTCTTTGTGGCTTCTCAGTAGGTGAAGGGTGGAGACTTGAGGAGTTGGGAATATCAGCCCCAGATCCATTGTAGTCATTTGGCAATTCTCTGAGTACAGCCAACTTGAGAGTTTGCTGGCTCTGAGAGGCCCCACTTAGAGGGAGAATGCTGTTTGCAGCCTGCTGTGGTCCAGGAGAGCTCCAAGGGTTTTGCTTAGGACCACTGTTTACAGATTTGTTAGAGAGTGTGCTTCAGTCATACCAATTTTCAATGCTGGCCACAATCCAAGTCACTAACTTTCACTGAAGGTTTGATAACAAAAATATTATTCCACTTGATTTGTTATTCGGGCAAGAAAAATAAGTTTCCAAGGTTGTTCATTAAGAAACGGGGGCTTGTTAGACAGCACTAGTATCTGGGAGCAGACAGTGTTTCTGCTAAGATCAGGAGAAGCTTAGCCCAAATGCTGCTCATCAAGGCTGAGGGCTAATGAGCGTCTCTCAGATCATAGTGTGGCCTGAGGTGATGGCTGGTAAAATGCACCAGCACAAACTTCCTACCCATTATCTCATGATATTAAGAATTTTTGCATCAATTGTTCATTCAGGACTGCCTTTCCAAAGAGATGCAGTTCTAATGTTCTGAGTCTCACTACTTAAGAAATGTGAAAAAACATATTTAGGAAAACTTCACAGGGAAACAGAATCACTTAGAATCATAGAATATACTGAGTTGGAAGATACCCATGAGGATCATTGAGTTAAATTGATGCTGTGCAGGACATCCCAAGAGTCACATCATGTGCCTGAGAGAATTCCACTAGCTTTTTGAATGATGTCAGGCTGATGCTGTGAGCACTTCTCTGAGGGGCCTGTTTCAGTGCCCAACCACCCTCTGGGTGAGAAACCTTTTCCTGATACCCAGCCTAGATCTCCTCTGACTCAGTGTCATGCTGTTTCCTCATGTCCTGCCACTGGTCACAAGAAAGAAGAGATCAGTACACCTCCCTCTGCTTCTCCCTGTAAGGACATTGAAAACACCTTACTGTCTGACAAAGAATTAAAAAAAAATTCCTTATCAAATACTTAAGAGATTAATTGCTGCAACAAACAAGCTTATGAAATGTAATAGTTCTCTTGATTATGAAAGGAAAATGAAATACATTGTGCAATTATGACTAGAGCTAAACTTGCCACTACCATGAAAAGGCTGTTCATTTGTTTCAATCTCCTGTCTAAATAATGGTGAATGTAAAAATATTTATTTGCTTCATGTTGGTAAGAAGATTGAATTACAGAAGTGCAAAGCACATTGTGAGAGGTTTTTAAGTTTATTGTAAAATATTCTTTCTCAACTGAAAAACAAAACCAAAAGGACTTTATAGAGCATTTCTTGCCTCTTTTCACAAGATAAAAGACCTTAAGGACTTTGTGTTGGTATTTTCCATTAAGATTACAACCAATATAATTTGCTTGTTTAGCAAGACACAAGGCAAGAAAGAAGATTGCTATTTCCTGTAGCACACAAGAGCATCAGTAAGATTGTGACAATTGCTATGAGATAAAGTGAGACTAGTGGGTTGTGTAAATTGGATGGCTTAATTCAAACTGCTTAGGAATGATAGATTTCCTGAGTACTTGGATTTTTTGCTAATTTCTTTATGGTCATTGGGCCTTCATGTAAAATCTGTCATGCTGGTGTGCATTTTTGCCCTCACGGTAATGCATTCATAGTTTTTTCAGTGTACCTGCTTTATAAAAGTAAAGTTGTACAGCTATGTCATAGAATAATGTACCTAATCATTAGCACATAGCCTTGGAAAGTAGGTTGTCTTTGTGGAAATACTAAAAATTTGATTACAGAATAGTGACATGTGTAAGGCATTAAACAAAAAAAAAGTATAGAGACTGATGATAAAATTTAATACAACAATAATTATCATCGTCATCATCAGCTTTGCTGACATAATACATAGGAGTATGAAGATTGCTCAAAAATTGAAGGGCCAAATATACCTGTTTTCAATTGAAAAAAAATTAAAAAGCCCTAGAAAATCCAAGATATTCCTTTATAAAATTTTCTGACAAGATAAAGAACATAACTGTTCATGTGTAATTTCTTTACAATTTAATTTCAAGATAAACTGAAAGTTTGCCAGTGTTATTAGAAAAAATATACCTAATCCTAAAAGTAAGCCTAACACTAAAAGTAAACCTAACCCTAACCCTTACCTAGCCCTGACCATGACACTAACCCTAACCCTATCTCTAACCATAAATCTTACCCTAACCTAACTCTAACCCCATTTTTATATATTATTTATGTTTTTCTATTAATAAATTATTACATGCACTCATTTGGAAGAAATGCACTTGAAAGAAGATATCATCATTATATCCCCAAAAATGACTTTGTCCATTATTCATTTATGCTATTAGCTTACATCAGAGGGTAGATTTACAGAGGCTAATAGCACTTTGCCACAACAAAGAAGGAAAAATCATGCAATTGTTATAAAATGTCTGAATCTGCTCAACACAAAAAAAGTGTTCCTTTTGGAAAGAGGGAAGAATCCCAAGAGTTTCTCGTATAAGGCTCTCACTATAATTAGAAAAAGACTGAGCCTTGTTAACCTCTTGTTGGCTTTTTTTAAGTGAATGTATTCCAGTAACTACATATCTATGTCCTTTAACATTCAGAAGCGCAGAATAGACTAGAAAAGAAAAAACTGGGATTAAAACATAAAGATTTGCCTACTAGTGACAAAAATACTTCGCTGCTTTATACTTCTCCTCTTGATACTTGAACAGTTGTGAACATTTGAGTCTGGCAGGTCTGGCTTACAGATTTGGATTTGAACTTCCGAATTCCAGAGAAAAGTTCTGCAGATCTCCATACTTCAAGCACTGGAACAGGCTGTCCAGGGAAGTGTGGAAACCCAGTCCCTGGATGAATTTAAAAGATGGGTAGGGCTGGTGCTTAGGGACATGGTTTAGTGGTGGACTTGGAAGTGCTGGGTTTACAGTTGGACTCCATGATATTGTAGTTCTTTGCAACCTAAAAAGTTCTATGATTCTGTGATGATTCTATCTAACATGTCCTCTGGTAGTACTTAGCTGAATGTCAGATATTTTTGCTACTGTATGAGATAGCTCAGGCTGAGTCAAAGATCCTGTCTTTGGTGCCAAAGCACACTGTGTCATGATGCTGCAGGAGGATGGATGACACCTCCTTCTTCTGAGCCCCTTATTTGTGTTTAATCTGTTGGAGTGGGTCCAGAGGAGGGTCACAGAGATGATCAGAGGGCTGGAGCACCTATCCCATAAACAGAAACTGAGAAAGCTGGGGTTCTTCACTGTGAAGAACAGAAGGCTCCGGGTACACCTCACTGCAGCCTTCCACTAAGTATAAAAAAGGAGAGTGACCTCTTACATAGGCAGACAGTAATAGGATAAGGCAGAATGCTTTTCAACTAATAGATGAAGGAAGAAATCCTTTACTATGAGAATGCTAAGGCACTGGATAAGGCTGCTCAGAGAAGTGGATTCCTCTGGTGCTGATCAGGCTCCACTGCCTCTATATTTGGTTTTTTTATCACCTTTTCATGCAATTTTCATCCTTCTTGAGCTTTTGGTTTGCATGCTATAAATAATGTTTAGATCTCTATGCTAAGAAATATATGAACTTCAAAAATCAGCTCTCTCTCATCAGTATCTATTAGAGGGTTACAGTTTTGTTCCTGAAGAGTAATTTGATATATCTAAAGTATTTCATTTGTTTTCTAGTATTTGAAATTGACTTGGTTTTATTATGGCTTGCCTTCCTTTAGCAAATGGAAGTAGATGACTGCAAGAGCATTATTTACTGTCAATTATAAACTCTGAGTGGCATTACTGGGTAACTCACACAGCTAGTGAAGTCCCCAAAGTAGGAGAACATTAAATTAAAAATGGCATCTGCTTGTACTGAATCTTTTCTGTTTTACCCTTCACATTAAAAATACAAAAGCATGGATGAATTCAATGAATTAAAAATAAGCTGCTCATTTGGAGTCAGAATGAAAATCCAATAGGTAATAAATTTCAAGAACAATTAGATTAAATTCCTTTTAAAACCTTAAGAAAATATTTAATGTTTATGTTTATATGGCATCCTAACTGTAGCTGCTGTCAGATTAATCCACAAAGTACCTTCTTCAAGAGAAAATAAAACAAAAAATAAGTTGGTTGCTTATAGAAAGGCTTCTTTAGTATTTGTTTTCCCCCTTATTGTTTTAGTTGTGTCTGAAGTATTACCATAATGACTGTTTTGTCATCAGCAATCAAACATTATGTATAAAAAGTCTGATTTTTCAGCTACTGGAAGGAAAAAGACCATTTGATAGTTTAGGCATTATTTTCTAGATTTGGATCAATTCTCAGTTACAAATTTCAGAAAACTATGAAGTGGAAATACCAGGAAAATGCACAGCACTGAACACATCAGTCCACAGCCGGTAGGAGAAAGCTGTGCCTTATAATTTAAGGAACAGTCCCACCAGCAACACTGAACCTAACACTGGGCCATTGACATGGCTGTGATCAAACTACAAATTGGATGTTCTATTCATATTTCCGGGGCTTAAACACATAGGTCATGGTTTCATCATGGAATGAGAATATCATAGTGGAATATTCTGAGAATAAGAGCTATTGAAAGTTAGATTGTGCTTGAAGGAATAGTATTTACAATTGCAAAGCTGCTTTAGGATTTTTTAACTAACTTTTGGGTATAAAGCTGCATAAAGACTAAACTTTAATTTCTGTGTGACTGAACTAAAAATTCAGACACTATTTTTAAAATAAAAAGAATCCTATGTGTTTATCGGATTATTCCTGTATTATGCCATCATGAAGCTAGAAAATAGACTTTCAAAAGCTCAATGTAATCTGGGATCAGCTTTGTACTATAAGGACATTTGCATCACAGTCCACCTTTTCTCCTTGAAATTTTATTATGTCAATATGAGGAACTTGCTCTGGACTGGAAGTAAAGCTTAAACTTGTAGTTATCTATATCTACTTTTAATTTTTTAAATTTTTTTTTAATGAAGATCACTGTTTTATTAAAAGATGCATAGAAGTGAGAAATGTGCCATCATTGCAGATAATAAATGTAGGTAACACCTGTAAAAAAGAAGGAAACATGTTGAGATTTTTTCACTGAGACTGAGTTTTTTTTCACTGATTTCCTGGTCTTGAGAACTCTCCTTGTGTACTAGAACTTCATATATTTTTGCCTGGGTATTTTCTCCTAATATATTCTAGAGAGTCAGATAAGATGGAAATACACAGTATTTGGAGATACGGCAATTATTCATTTTCCAGTTAATACCTGAGAAGAACTCTTCTTGATTTTATTTATAAAATTCTGAAGTTATTTTTTGCACTCTAAAATTAGTGCTTTTAAAGTCATATTCCCTTTGACTTGGAAAAGTCAAAAGATAAACAAAGAAAGACCCATAGATAAATTCTAACAGAATCAACAGCAAAGTTGAATTCAAGCAAACACAAAGGCTGTGATTCAATAAAAATGCGTAAATATTTTATTAATCTTGAACCTTAACTTTGGAATGGAAAAAAAAATGAAACTGTAGTTTTTGTGTTTGGTAGACAATATCTTCTTAGGGATTTCTTACAATACAAGGAAGAGGAAAGAAGCAGTCCTTTGTATCACATGAAGCAGGCATATAAATGTGGAGCACAATTGCTGCATTTAAAATACTGAGTGAGGAATGAAAACTGCACCAAAATTCATAACTCTAGAAATAGAAAGTATAGTGTATTCTTTATCCTGGAGATTTTTTTAATTATGACTGATTTAAAAGATTATATTATTCAAGAAAGAAGCTGTGCAAAATCACTATGGTCTTCATAATCACAGAGAGTTTGGAAGATTATATTGGCCCCTTCTGGCTTTAAAATCTGTACTCATAAAAAGAAGAAAATAATTTTTAAATCTGCAGGACTCCCTTATTGTCATTTATATGTATAAAACATTCCAAATGGATTCATTGAAGCTAAAAATTTAGATTTACATTAAAAAAAGAGCTTCAGCTCTGAGATATGAATCTCAGAAAAATCAAGAATTATGTTGGAAGCTAATAATAATAAGGAAATGTTAAATTTTAGAAACATATTCATGTCTTGAACTTTAACTCTGGGAGCTCAGGATAGGAATAAATTTAGGCAGCCCCGTGTATTTATTCTTTGCCTTGAAGAACAGCCAAAGAACAGACTGGTGAGCAGCACGAATATGTATATGCATGTATCTATACATAGAGAGAAAAAAAAAGAAACAATCATTTTAGGATGTAGCAGAATTCTTAAAATATATCCTTGCCTTCTTCCTTCTTCCTTCTTCCTTCTCCTTCTCCTTTTCCTTCTCCCTCTTCTCTTTTCCCTCTCCTTTATTTTTAAATGAACAGAGCCAGACACAATGTCAGCTCCTAGCTGTGATTTATCCTTGAATCTTTTCCAGCCAATTCATATTTTATGTGATGTTCCATTCATCACATAGCAAATGCAGCAATCATTGCCTAACCCGACTCCAGTGATTTCAGTCAAACTGATTAGAGTCAAACAATAAATCAGTCTTATAGGATGAAATATTTAATTAGTCAAAACGCCCACTTCCTTAGCAAAGGCTGTAAACCTCTGTAGTCCAACTAGTACAATAGCATATTTAAAGTCTAAATATTAAAGATATATTAAAAAGAGATGAACTAGATATTTTAAAAGATCCCAAAGTACTACACGTATGTTACAGTCAATAATTTATACTAATTTTTCCCAAATAAATTATAATAAATAAATAAAAATTAAGCGTTAAATGTGAAAGCAGTTCAGATGAGTTATTTTTTACCTAAAAGAGCCATCAATGAAAGTTCCTAAAACGCTTTATGATGTTACTGCAGTACTCCAAGTAAGCCAGAACCTTGATATATGTCTACTTTTTTGAGGGGGCGCATTCAAAACAGAGAGCATAACCTCCAGGAAAGATGGTAGAAAAATAAAATTACCTCAAACCAAAACTATTCCCTGTACAGCATATCCTCTCAGCGTGGGGATCTTCACATCACACTTACTTTCATTCCACCAGATTCTGTTGGCCTCTGAGTTATAATAAACTTTAGAAAACACCTCTGGACAAAGCTTTCTGAAAGAAGTCACCTAGAGGTTTTCATAACACTGCACTGGAGAGCAGTCTGGGCAGAACTGGGTTCCATCCTCTTCTCCTCAGTTTTTTTTTGGGACACAGTCTGGCAACAGGCTGCATAAAATAAGACTGGTAGGATTTGTCTGATAAGAATTTTTGTCATTGATATTTCTTGTTTTCATCCATTCATTCTATAATATTGATGGATTAAACATTTCAGCATCTCTCTTTATTGTCCTGCTCAGTTTGGAGATGGGCAGCTCTGAACTCAGAAGTCAGAAGCCTTGTGGGCTGAAACAAAGAATTTATTTATCTGGCTATTGATGGTTTAAAGTGCAGGTAGAAACATTTTGAATAACTAGTTTTCTTCATACATGCATATAAAATGTTGGTCTAGGCCATTGGCTGATATTGTAATGTGTAATATTAAAGAATGTCAATATATATGGGGGTTTTTGCCTTAAAATAACTGGACCAAAAACTTTCCCCTATACCTTTTATGAAAAACCACTGTGGAAATCATTAGCCTCTTGAGCAGACGTTGTTATCATTTTTCTCCTGCTTTGTCTCAGTAGTGGCAAGTGGGTGCCATGTCTCCCTTTCCACTTCTCTACTGAGAAATCCAACCTGTACATAACTAGAGCAGGAAACAACAGTGCTTTTTGAAAAAGCAGAAGGCATGAGAGTCAGAACACTAGAGAATTTCTGATAAAAGTCAGGGAGAACTGGAAGCAGATCTGGTCTGGGGATCAACCACAAGTAAGATTGAGGATCATCCTCTGTGCCATGGAGCTGACAGGCCATGACAAGCTGAGTCTGGGATCCCCTTGATCTTTCCTCTGACTGCAAGGAATGAGAAAGAAATCAGCATTACTAGTGCTATGTGCTATAAACATATAGTGTTGCTGGAATAGTAAGGGAAATGTACCTTTATTGCAGCAAGTCTTGAGTCTCTTTTTCTGTGCAAAAAGCATTTAGCTGGATAATGCACAACCTTTCCATCAGGCTGAAAAAAAGAGCTGGACCACTTTAACAAGGGAATGAAGCAGTTGTTGGGCTGTTTGGAGCCACAATAGCACAATCAAATATTGTGTGTGGAGACTGACTTTGTAGGCAAGATACCAGAAAGGATCCCCTTGCAGGATTTGTAAGCAGAGGAACACCTGGTGTAAAACTCCTCCTGGGGCATAAGGACTAAGATGCTTGTCAGGAGTTGCATATTTTGCCTTCGGATACTCAAAAGCTGACACATAAAACTTCTCAGGCGTTTTTTTTTCCATAGTGGGAAGGAAAACAGAGGTTTCTTTTTCTTGAAACATTCAGAATCTATTATATATATGGGTTATAACTTATGAAATTACTCTGTTCATTGCTACTGGGAGTGACCTTGCTGGGTGTTTAGTACTCAGTAAAGTGGCAACACAGCTTGTAGAGCTGTATACGACTTTTAGAGCAGTGTGCAGTACATGCTGATGTGCTTCTACATACTTCAAATCTTTGTATGCAGAACATTAAGCAAGCTGGACTCCCAAAATCTGGATGCATTCAGTAGTTCCAAAGAGGAAATAACAAAAATCAATGTAGTGGTTTGAAAGCAAAACAAATGAGAGGCTCCAAGCCAGAGTTACAATTTAATAGGAAAAAAAGGAAAGAAAGTAAAATAAAATAGATGCAATAATACAAAAGACCACTGTCAGAGTCAGAATACAACCTGAGCGAAATGATGGAAGCAGTCCAGATGAGGTGGTCTTCCTGAAGTGGTGATCCTGTAAAAAGGTCTGGTAGCTCAGGTCCTCTGGGAATCCAGTGGGTAAGCGCCCCGCTGGTGTTCAGAGTCTCAGCTTACATCTAGGCTGGAATGCTTGGTTCTTCCCTCTGGGCAGAGCATCTCACAGGGGGATGGTGAATCATGTGATAAGGCCTGATGGGCCCATTAACAGGAGGTAGTCCAGGAGGGGGTTATCTGTGAGCTGTGTAGCAAAGGTGCTGATGGGCCCATTAACAGAAGATAAGCCAGAGTGCAGGAGGCAGGGAGCACTGCCTCACCTGGTTTCAACAGTTCATGAAGATGGTGATAGAATATACTTCAACCCAGGACAATCAAATATATTTTAAAATAAAATTTAAGACTATTTAGAAATTTTAAGTGCCAAAATGAGATACATACAACTAAGATAAGTATTTTTTTACATTTTGTAAGAATAAATATTTTTTGTTCTATGAGATAGTGGTTAAAAGACAGCAACACAAAATAACCCCACCTACAGCTGTGCTTATATTAAAATTTAGTTTTATTCATAGTAGTTCAAGTATTAATTTCTTTGAAATTGATGTGTTTATCCTTTAAAAATAAAGGTATTTATGATTTTTGTCATAATTTCAAACTGACTCTTTCATTTTGCCAGAAAAATGTTCTTTAATACTCTCATCTTCTTTTTTAGACTTATTCAGATTTTTTTTTCAAATTTTTAGAGTGATGAAGATGGAGCTACTTTTTCACAAAGTAGGCAATGCCCTGAAAAGATTACTTTTGGGATCACTATGCTTTGTGCTATAAAAGGAGCATATGCTTATTAAAATTGCTCATGTTTAGTCTCAAAATTAGTAGCTCCCATAGAGGGTGGGAAGAGTATCAGAAAGAAGATTCACATTTCTGGGAACTGTGGTTGCACTAAGTGAATGAAAAGAGCCTGTGAAGGCAGCTGACTAGAAACACATTAGCACATTGGGCTTTGATGACAAACTCCACCTCTATATTATGCTTTTATTGACTGAATAGTAACTTACCAAGTGATTAAATATAATGGCTAATTGATTTGACATATTTGCATTTCCGGATGATGTATTAATGTAAGACTCTAACCATTTATTTTTGAGTTTATATTGATCTGATTTAGGTAAAACACTTCTTTGTTTTTGAGTTTATATTGCTCTGATTTAGGTAAAACACTTTTGTAGTTGTGATACTGTAATAGTGTAGAAGAGGTGGCAGTGATGGTGTAGAAGTTCTAAAACAAGATATTCCAATTGTATTTGTTAGAACTCAACTTCCAAACTTTCTCCAAGATGTGGGGGGATAGCTTATCACATGAGTTTGGTCATATGCTCTTAGTCAAAAATGATTCTCAGAGTGAAGGAGATCTGATAAAAATCACAGCAAGCTTTAGCTTTGCAGGAATGTTTCTGTCACCATAATAAAAAACAAACAAACAAACAAAACCCAACAACAACAAAAAAACCCCCTCTTTGCTCCTTGGTTTCTGCTTAATATTGCCAGAAATGTGGTGATGTTTTATGAGTAACTCAGCTGCTCTTTATTTGATCCTACTGTGAACCATCTCAGGAGGCTAAATAGCAAAAGAAAAACAAAATGAAAAAGTGAATAATTTTCTGCTGTGCCTGTTTTTTAACAGCAATCAGATGTGCACCAGTGCAAGAAAGAGGAAAAGACCATATCATTCTCATAGTATTCTAATATGACTGCTCAGTTGAACATAGCTAAAGTAATAAGCAATAAATGGACCTTAAGTGTTTTAATGCCCAACTGCTTGAACTGGTTTTGAGCTAAATGATCGATGAGTTTTTGAAAGGGGACTGTTGCACATTTAACATCAAGAAAAAATATTTATGTTACCCATTTTATTTGCCAAGAGATTGAATTACTGCCCTATTTTTAGGCCAGTATAAACAAAGTATAACTCTTAGTGTGGCTTCTTAGTAGAGCAGTAAGAAATATAGTATAAAACTAAAAAAATCTGTAAGAGAGATTATTTGGGTGAAAAGTACACAGATCAATATAGAAAACTTTTTCAACTGAAAATTAAAGTAAAAACTAATATTGTTGTTTCATTTTCTTTCACATGAGCAGCAAGATAACATGGTTATATTTGTTATTTTTTTATTATTATTATTTTCTCTTTCAGTGAAATCAAGTTAATTACTATTAGAAGAAGGCAGATCAAGTTTCTCTGTTTTCCTGGCTGATATTTTTTCATTATTGGAGCTTACAATAGGTTTTACCTTAATGGCTTTCCTATATGTCTAGACTTTAAAGCTGTAATTATAAACCATATAATCATAGGAAGAAACTATTACATTATCTGACTATTGAATTTAAACTGGTCTTGTTTTAGGTCCTCCCATAAAAAAATTGGACATTTAGAATTTTTTCTTAGTGTCTGCTCCTTCTGAGTGAGGCATTAACCAGGGATGATTCTGCACTGTATCAGATGGAATTACGTTGGCCTTGAATTTGCATGTGCCTTGGCTTGAACCACTCTGTCATTCCGTGATTCTGTGGAATTGTTCCATTCACTGAGGAAGGCTCACTGGCTTTTGTATACTGGGCCAGCAGATTGATGTCTGTTTCCAGAATTCCCTGTATTTTTTGCATAGAACACAGGATTTTATAAGCTAAGAGTAAATTAAATATAGTTATTCTTAAACGAACATATTTTCAAAATAGAACAAGTAAATTTTGTTACTGTACATGTTCTACTGCAGCATTGCCAAATAATTACCAAAAAACCTGTTTGACAGCTTTCACACACCTTTTAGAGGGGTGAGGACTGAAAGTGAGTGGTCAATACATTTTAAAAATTCAGGTTTTTTTTTTTTTTAATATAATTATCTGCACTTTGCTTCCTATATGAGTATGCCAACTGATGCTTAATTTTGTTTCAATTTGATGGTAAGTGTAAGTTTGATCATTTATTCAATCCTAGGTTACCCATTTCTCAGGATTCAGGCATACATTTGGGAAGAATCAGGGGATAAATAATTTTAAAAATTTGACAAATTTCTGTGCTAAATTCACTTGAAAGAGAGAGATTTTTCTTCTGTCAGAGTTGACAGTCACTAAGATTCTCCACGAATTTTACCTAGGAGATAGCTTTTCTTCCTACTTAACATTTTCTCTGCCCTTACCAACATACATAAGGAGAGGCTGAAAATGTCATTGGATAAGTAAGTATATATTTTCATGGCTACTTTTTCCTAGAAGATGCTTTTTAAGAGGAATTTTGTAGCCAATAAATACATGCAATTCTATTTGGATTAGCAACAAAAATCATGGAGGTCTCTCAATAAAGACTGTGCTTGCCTAAAGATCACAACCTACTATGATATCAGCTGGAATGAAAAAAAGATGCTCAAAGAGAAGATTCAGATGCGTTCCTTTCTTTACATAAAATCCTATCTAAATTATTCATGCTCTGTTGTGGAATGAGAAGCATAGTTTCCCCAGTTTTCAGCAATTAAAGGATGAAATTACACATATTAAATTAGAGGCAGACCTATAGACTCAAAATTCCTACATTATTTCAGTATTCCCAAGATAATTGTGAGAAATTTTTGACTCTCGTATGTGAAATCCAGGAAACCCACCATATCAAGGAATTTGGAACTGCACCAAAACTCTGGAGCCTTTCATCTGAAATGATTTACGTATGCTTACTTGATTTGCTTCTACTACCTAGAAGTAGCAAAGGATTTATACACTCCTCAGTGTGTTACCCAAGCCAATACAAGTAATTACATTGTATAATTATGGGCATAATAATATAGTACCAAAGAAACCATAAGCAGCAAAACTGAGATATTTGTTTGTCCCTCATGGCTATTTTCTCACTGCAAAAATCCCAGCCAGAACAAGTGTTTGCAAACCAGTAGCACATTGCATGGCTGCCATGTGAAGCACCTTCCCTGGACCACAGAAATACTTAACACTCCCCTGGAGAGGCTTTCCTATTGACATAGATTTACAAGATTCTTCTCTTTATCTCTCTCCCCACAATATTTTTGATAGACTCAGCTCCTTTTATCTTTTAAAGCCTTTTACTTTGTCTTTATTCAAGAATAACTACTCATTCTGTTAGAGCACTTCAGTTTGAGGAGGCTTTCTTTCTCTTCATATAATTTATAAATGTAATAAATTCACACAAATAAAGATCGTGGAGCCTATAAATGTTAGAGCTTCATTAAGCTGCATTTTTGAAGTCAGGAAATGCCATTATGTAATAAACAGATAATGCCAAGTTTCCTGTGACATTTCTAAAGTCTATCAAAGGATTTGAAAATTAAATGAAAGGTTAGATAAAGTTTTGTTTCACAAAGTTCTATTTTCTTCACTTTTCATGTATTCAAAATACTCAATAGCACATACAATCCAAAGATTTCATGTTTTGTTTTGTGTTTTGTTCCTGTGGACAAGACAATATATGAACAGATACATGCAAAAGTTTTGTCAAATAATTTTCTAGATTTCTGTTTTGTAGAATATATTTGCTATCATTTATCAAACATTACATCTTTCTGTCTGTCTATACAAACACACACCTAAACCTGCTACCACTGTCTGAGAGCCCCACCTGATTCCAGGGGTTTTTTTAGTCATTCACAGTCATTTTTTTAGTCATTCATTTAGTAATGTTTTAGTCATAGAGTTCTGTTTGGGATAGGTCCATGCCTTTCACCTGGCTTTTCTTGCTTACTAAGGTAGATTTTTATCTCTAATACTCCTACATTGCATATTTCAGTTCTTAGTAAAGTAAAACTGTATTGAAATAAAATAGATTTCTGTCATTGTTCAGATATGGATTTGCAGGGTTCCTAACTGTGGAGCTGTTTAACTCCATCCTTTACTTGAGGCTTTAACTTGATTTTTCCTCCTTAACTGTAGACAAACTCTGAGTATAAGAGCAGTTAATAAAATCAGTAAATATATTTGATATTATGTGGTATTGACAGCACTTCATGCCAGTTCTGCACATTATTCTAGATCTATACTTCTTACAGAATACTACACACAATCAAAAAAACCCTTCAACACCCTAGCTTTTTCTCTAGATGAGGTCTGTTGTTCCTAGTTTTTAGAGGTTAAAATATTTTAGTTAGAAAAAATCTGCTTTTAAATGCTTAGATGAATTTCTGCTTAAAATAATAATTTCTTGGAATGGTAGAGAAACTATATATACACTGCATATATATATATATATGGTACATATGTGTGTGTATATATATATACACACACCACATAAAGTACACCATATATTACTTTTACACTAGAATTAATATTTTTAACAACTTCTGTACATGCTTACTTATATGTATTTTTGCTGTGTGAAGTCTTCTTTTGCTTTTCCAAGATAAGGACAAAATATGTGTATTGCACAGATTTACAAAAAATATGCATATCTTATGTAAAAAAACTTTTCTACATGACTCCTGGTTGATATTTAACTCTAAGTGTTACTGGGATTGTGTGGTCAGGTCATGTGTGGAACAGCAAAAGAAAAAAGGTAGTTACAAATTCAGACCTAACATGGTCTGGAAGTTTAAAGGCTCCTGAAACTTTTTTTTTTTTTTTTTTTTTTTTTACCATGCTATTAGGTAAGGTAGACAATGAATTTGATGGGGAGAAAAGAAAAGAGAAAGCTAAACATCCTAAAGGCAAGCTGTCATGCAGAGTACTGTATCATTCTCATTTTAGTTATTAGTCTTGACAGGGTTTTCCCTGTTATCTCATTAGAGACAGAGCAAACCTGCTGAGATGAAAGATTTTACATCTTATAATTCTGTCCTACAGGGAAGGAATGAAAAAGATCTCATCAAAATGAAGATCACCTGAAAATCAGTTCTGTGAAACTCGTCTCTCACTGTTAAGAATCAATGCTAGGAGCAATGACATGTTACTGTGTTTGGTTTTCTTTAAACAAAAGACCTCCTGCATTCCTGAAGGAGGCAAAGGTGCAAGAAAGCTCCATCTGTCCCAAAGCTTCTCAGACTTCCCCATTATCAGCCTAGAGCCCCACCATTCTCTGCCTGCACATGTGTCCTGCCTTTCCTCTCCCTCTCTCTGTTTTAGTCCATTCTTCCATCTACCTCTCTTAAGTGCGTGCCTGCCTGCAACACAAGTCTCTTCTTTGTAGACACATAACATCTACCCCAATTAAAAATTAAATAAATCGGCACCAGAGTTTTCTTGGCCATTTCCTAGGCACTAAAACAATAATTGCTTATACTTAGAAATTTTATTTTCATTGATGTGTAGGATCAGGGCTTGGACTGAATGCTTGTCATAGACTTGACTTACACAACCACAAAAAAATAAGAATTTTAAGTGAATTTTCTTTATAAGCTCCATCCTCTGATCTGTTGCTCCAGAAATTAACTGAACCTTGTTTCTAAGGGTGGCAGAACAGATAGAGAACACTTTAACATATGTATATATATGTATATATAAAACATATCTCTATATATGTTTTACAAAAGTATTTATATGTGCACACACATATCTATATACCTACATCCTTCACATAAAACTTATTTATATATGTTATATATACTATATAAACATATATATATTTTACATAAACCATACATATTTTAGGGCTCCTTGGTAGAATGAGGACTGGCCACATGGTTGTAGTTACAATTTGAACTTTATTATTAAATAGATATTTTAACAGTGAGCCTAGCTTAATTTTTATCTACAGCAATAGTTAGTGTAGCTTACTGTTGCACAGAACTTTTGACAATTACCATAGCTTTCAATTAAGCAGAATTTCTAGTTGACTTGACTTTTAATCACTTGCATCCTCTACAGATTTGGTCAACAGTCTTAATAATCAGACTAGGAAACAAAAATTGCAAAATGGGACTCAAAATATTCTTAACAAGAGTTTCCATTAATACTTGGAGACTTCCATTTTGGTGGAAGTGAATTTTGTGTACTAAGCTGATAGGATACCAGATTTCCTTGAAAAGCTGTGTTTTATAACATGAGAACATGGAGTTTGGGGAGTTTGTTGAGCTAAACGATCATGTTTTCACATGATCATGTCCTCACATGATCAGATCCTCACACTCACATTATCTGGCCTTCCCATATACAATCATCTGAGTTCGCACAAAAGAGGGATTTTTTTTCCTTGTTACTACTGGTGTTCAGTAAGTGGTGATACGTGAGGAAATTCTGGATCACTCTTCAATTTTTGCGTGCAAAGTTCTGTTGTGTTTCTTGGGTGCTAAATTTTTGTCTGGACTATTTGAATACATTCTATTATAGAGCTGTTTTATGATGTGTCTTCTGTCATTAGAATATTTTTCTTGTGACAAATTGATGGTAAAATTTTAAAGATTGTTTCCAGAAAAATAAGTGTTTGTGTCAATGAATCATAGCAGCTTCAAATTTATTCTGGGTTGTGTGCATGTTCTGAAATCATTCCATTATCTACACATATATTTCTCCCTGATGTATTAGGGTGCATTTTTTTCCACTTTGATTTGTACTTTGTTCTTTATACTAAGATGCTGGAGATTAGATTTGTTTTTGATGTTTTAAAGGAAACTGTCATTTACAAGAGTAATTTGAAAAATATCAGTATGTATTTTTCATCGTCTTAGCTATTTTTATTTCAAGAATTTTGTATAATTTCCTGCTACAGTTGGTCTCCCTTTAAAAGAGAAATAGTATAGTAGCAGTGCGGGGGAGGGGGGTGGAAATTGGAGTGAATATATGGAGCCTTTCAATGATTTCAAATAGTCTGTATTTGAAAATGGAGGAGTTGATGTCATTGGGAAATGCCTACAGATGTAAGGTCTAAGCCACAGACTGGCCAAAGGGCAGCAGAGTTACCTTGTGTAGGGGAAGGAATGGAACCACAATGCCCAATGATAGAATAGTGGAAACACCAGGTAGCATCAGGTTTTTGAGATGTTCTTAACATTATACTTGGACTCTGGTCCTGTTACGTTAACTGCACACGTGCTATTCTGTGTCAACACCAAGGGACCTTTACAGCATTAAGTAATGATTATTAGTGTTGAGTTTGTTTGTTAATAAGCAAAATTATTTATGTAAGATTTTATGCAAATTTACTGTTCCTGTGTAATTATGCATATATAAGAAATGACTTTTTATTGGCAGAACTTTGTATTCTGGTAACAATCTTTTGAGCCATTCATTTAAAACCCTCTTAGTAAACTAATCCAAATTTCTAAGCATTCAAACTGATGATGCAATTGTCCATTTCTGTATGATTCCAAATCAATAAAATTTGCTAGGATAAAATTTGTACTTAACAGTTTTTGATTTATGCTTACTTGAAATGTCTGACTGTCATGGTTAGATTTTTCTAAAAGTTCAGTGTTTGTAATTATGAGAAGATCAATATAAAATTGAGATGAAACCATTTTAAATTTATTTTTTAAAAAATTGCACTGTTTTGTTAAACATTTCGTATTCATGTTTTTTCAAGTATATAAATCATAGCTTTTGGCTGCAATATCATATTATGTGTTTGATTTTTTCCTATTAAAGTCCCAATGTAGTAATAAACTCCGTCCCTGTGCAAGCCAAGTATTTCTTTTTGTAATGCATTTAGGAAGAAAACATGATAGTTCTGCATTATATTTTTCTTGTACTCTAATATGTACTTCTCTAATGAGCAAAGATCCTTGGTCTGAAAATATATCTTGAAATAAATTGATCACTCAAATGTAACTATGATGACTATTGTGGGCATTGATTGCCATAGGAAAGGATGTTTTCTTAGTTTCTTCATGTAAATGCAATCATGCTTCTCAAAGTTGCTGTTCCCCTAAATCGGGAGTATCACTTCAGTATCACTGCTGAACCCTGTTTTTGCTAAAAGAAAAAATTACTCAACATCTGTACGTTAATGCCAGTATTAAATTTGCAATTTTCTTTTTTTTTTTTTTTTGTGTTTTTTTTTTTTGTTTTGTTTTGGTTTTTTTTTTTGTTTTGTTTTTGTTTTTTTGTTTTTTTTTGTTACAGCAAAATATTTGCCCAAGGTTCTGAAAGCTGTAATTTACTCTAGAATAGCCAAAACGACACCCCCCCATCCCTCCCATGCCTTCTCCATTCATTCATTTCACACATTTTCACTGGGGAATATTTGAAGTGACTTAGGTTGTGAAGCTTATGGTGAGAGAGCTGCTGAATCCTATTAGAAAACTGACAAGCTGTTTGTCCAGACAGGATGCCTGTCAAAGTTTATCCAATCACTGACACTTGGGCTGGGGAATGTGATGGAAAGTGATTGATGTGTGATCTCCACATTCACTTCTCATTTTGCCCGGTTAGTCAACAACTCGACAGTGTGGGAAAATAAGCATGTTACAGAGTAAGATGCTAGTCCCATAGATAAGCAGGAAGAATTTGACTGTCACCTATGGCAGCTTTAGTCTTTATGTAGGTGAATGAGATAATCACAGCTGGCAGAATTTGCCTCATATTCAAGGAAGAGGCAGACCCTTCTAAGAGAAGACTTTAAACTTTACATTAGCAGCTACCATCATTCTCAGCAAGAAATTTCTTAAGATAATTTTCAGCTCCAGGTTTGGAGGAAATGAGGTATATACTGCTGAATTAGAAAGGTTTTGAAGAAAATTGTGTAATAGCTATATTAACTGAGTTCAACGCCAGGATTTATATTTGAAAAAACCTTTTATCCAGGCAGTTTCTTAGCAAAGACAGTCCTCCTAAAGGACAAGTGGTTAACAAGACTAATGGGAAGAACTGGAGGGTGAAGGAGCTTACTTTGCACTTTCTTTGTGTTTTATAAAAAAAAATGTGAAATATAAACAAGTAGCATTGCTACTATTATCTTTTTGCCTTCCCCAAATAAATTTCAAGTATTCATTATGCATAAATAACTGTAAAGAAGGCATTACTTTGCAGTGCTAAGAATGGTGTCAAAATAAAGTTTCTTTAATTGCCCAAAATCAAACACTGACAGTTGGTCAAAAGGACACAAAGAAATATTGATCTTTCACCTCCTACATAAACAGTTTGACTGTCCCCATGTTTTATAGAATATATATTACCCGTAAATAAATGCACTTATCCACCATTTGAATAGTTTAGGAAATTATATTTTTAAAAATCACTTATTTTTCAGAGGAGTATGAACAATCATTACTCATCGTAATTAATGTGTGAATTTCTTCTATCCTCCTCATGATGTCAATGTTTATTTTCAGGCAAAATCAGATTAGTTTTCATTGTTTCCCTGCTATGAATGTACAGACCAACATTTAGATGACAACCATTTCCTAGATGACTTAACCAGTGTGGGAATCAAGAAGATAAAGCACTAAAAATACTCGCTCATTTTAGCATCACAGGTAGATTTAGAATCAGCTTGTTGAACTGCCGCTCCAGTCCACTGAACACTGCAAAATGTAATTTTAAATCTTCCACCTGGAAATGATAATTTAGTTGGGTATCCCTCAGCTCCTGCTTAGAAGAAAAAGGTGAATTCATAATTTCAGATTTTTTCAAAGATAAAAATTAAAGATAGGTATGAAAACTGATGACTCTTGGAATTAACTGTCTTCCCTCTCACAGAAAATGATTTTTTATTTTTCTAATTTTTTCAACAAGTCTTTATAATAATAATATGTAACTTTCTGGAAGCAGGATTAAAACCAAAAAATTTTTAAATCCTACCACTCTTTCCAAAAGGAAAAAGTGTGTTAGGCACATATAAGAATGCAGAGAGAAAAAAAAAAAAAAAAGAAAAAAAAAGTACAATACTGTAAAAAACATGTATGGTTAATACAGAATTAAGATTGTACTACTGAATAAAGAAACATCATAAATAAAATTTCTGTAATGATACGTAACATTATTTGAATGAAGTGTTTGTTTGGAGATGGGAAAATTGTATGAACCTAAGTACCTACCCCTGAGGGAATATGTACCTATTGTTTTTGCCATCTGTTAAAGCAATTAATTATGTTTTCTTTGTATCTTTCTTTTCATTTGCTGCAGTGTGTTTCTGAGGAGGTATGTAGAATAACATATAACAGAAAATCTTTTTGGAACCAAATTGAGAATTATTACAGCAGTCCATGAAGAAGGATTTATCAATTCAAAGTGTTACCTGTCCTACCTGTTAACTGACAAGAAAAAGCTTTCTTTTCTTGCCCAAGTGGAAAAAAAATTGTTCTGCTTAACAATTCACTTTCTTCAATGCTGCATGCTGAATATCCCTGAGTATATTGACCACAGTTCCCACAGACTTTTTTCAGAGATCAGCCTTTTGTGAAATAGAAGAAACAAACTTCCAAGCAACTTGGGAAGACAGCACTTGTATCTTGGGGGTGTTGTGACATTTATTTTGAGTGCAAGATTTTGTTGGAAAGAAACTTGCATTGATATTTTCATTAAGTTTTGACAAATGTCAGTTGAATCAAGGATTTAGAATGCCAATAAAATGCATTAACACGTTTTTTTGTTGTTTTGAATGGCATGCCATTTAAGGAAGTGTAAGTAAAGGATATGACTGCAGCTTGATTTTCAGACAGTTACTGAAGGGGAAAACATGTCCACTAGTTTATTGGAATTGAAGAAAAATTCATTAAGAACTTGAAGAATATGCAGAGCTGGAAGGGACTCATGATGACCATTGAATCCACCTCCTAGCTCCGCACAGGGCAACCTACATATTAAACCACGTGTCTGAGAGCATTGCCCAAATGCTTCTTGAAAACTGACAGGCCTGAGGGTCATGACCTGTTTCCCAGAGAGCAGTTCCACTTCTTGATAATACTCACAGTAAAGAACTTTTTCCTAACACCCAATCTGAAATTCCCTGATTCAGCTCTAACATTCCTTTATATCCTACCAGACTCCAGAGAAAGCGATCAGCACCTCCATCTCTGCTCCTCATCATGAGGAAATTGTTGATAGCAATGAGTTCATGACTCAGCCTCCTGTTCTGTAATCTGAACAAAGTCATGCCCTCTAGTCTTTTAACCATCTTTCTTGCCCACCTTGGGACATATTCCAATATTTTTATATCCTGCTAATATTATGTGGAGCTCAACACTGAACACTTATTCAAAGTGAGGTTGAGTGTTTTGAGCAGCAGCAAAACCGAGGAAGAACTGAAAGAAAAAAACCAAAGACATAGCATCAGAAGTGTTCATGGGGTTACCATTTTTTCTCATATAAAAGTTAAGAAAACTTTTAAAAATTAGAATTTTATTTTGGTCAGTACTTGCAGTTGTCCTCCTTCACGTGTCTGCAATTGGTCAATGTTTCTTTCCAGATTTTTATCTTATAAATATATCAGCTTTACAAGGTTCCTCCTGTTTGAAAAAGTGATGAAGTCACTTTCAGTGACTTACTTTCTCCTAGTAGTGGGACTATATAAAATGTTTCAAATTAAAACTTGATAAATTTTTCTTTCCTTTTCAAGTAGAAAGCCTCTTTTTTCCTCCTTTTAACTTTATCTGATTTCCATAAAGCATTTTGCATCTTGAATTCTGTTTGCTTCCAGCTGGAAGAGACATTGGAAATTCAAAGTCTGCTTTTCATACTTGTGGTAGGATGAATTCTCAAATAGTGTTTCAATCTTTGCTGTTCTTGCAGAAAGCTGTGGCTCATAAGGTAAATGGTGACAGTGTTACCTGGTGTGTTTCCTGGAATTCTGGCAAAGCGTACCTCAGCTTTCCAAAACCTATGTGGCTAAATCCAACTGTACAAGAGGAGTTGTGTCTGGTCCTGATATGACAGGCTGGAGAGGACCCGATCTCTGCTCACCAGCAGGGATTTCTTCCATTCAGGCACTTTTTTTGCAGCTCTGGATTTTTCTCATTCTTGGTTTGCTCTAAAAATATTTTTATAGCACTTGAAATTGATTTCATTTGTGAAGTTTAAGGCTCACATTTTTTAAAGTTATATAAAACCCATTGACAACCTTCCAGGGTTGTGATATATTGTTTGTGTTTACTGGCAGATACTTCTCTTCAGTTTCCCACTTTTTCCCTTTCCTAATGTTTTGCTAAACATGGATAAACAGTAAACTCATAAAATATGGTTTTCTGTGGGCTCTAAACTCTTGCCAGTAGCACAGCACGCTGTTATTAGAATGCTTACATTTTTGAACAGCAAATGCATATACATCCCTCTTGAGAGGAACAGAAAACAACAGAGAATGGGGAAATGAACTGATTTTGCCCACATCTCCTTAGTGGTTCATTTATTTTTTCTTCTGGTATCAATTTAATTACCCATCTAATGCCTTCATATTGTTTCATGTTTGATTTTTTGGGATATGTGATTCTCTCCACTATTTTCCATTTTATGTCCTTCCTGCCTTGTTGTCCCTGGAATCTGAGTTCAGGATTGTGAGAGCATTAGCATGCAACAGCCTATTGTGAGGTGCCTTGTCTGGGAAAGGGGTTCCAGCACTGGTTATGACATCACAGCCCCAGTGTAACCTTTCTCGTTTTCCCTATGTACAAAAGAGACTGCCTGCAGTACATGGAACATCTTTCACCTTGGTGAAGCAGCACCTGCAATTGGGGTAGCAAACAAAAAAAAAAAAAAACTTTTAGAGGAAAGAGTCAAGGTATAATTAGGATTGCAGTGTTTCAAATCAAATTTGGGACAAGATTTTTTTATCATTGCTTTATATTATAAAAAAATTATAGGAAAAGTAGAGGCTTACAATCTACCATTGTTTCCCAATTTTATTTTGCCACAAAAGGGAGTTCTAGTTATATAAGAACTAGAGTACCATACTGGATATTCATTCTGCATAAGGAGAGTTTCCCACCAAAATTCTGGTTGTATTTGTTTGTCAAAATCACATAGTCTCTGACACTAGCTTATTCTTAAAAAATTAGAAATTTGAATGTCAAAATTTTAGCATGATAGCAACAACACCTTCCTCTTCCTCTTCCTCTTCCTCTTCCTCTTCCTCTTCCTCTTCCTCTTCCTCTTCCTCTTCCTCTTCCTCTTCCTCTTCCTCTTCCTCTTCCTCTTCCTCTTCCTCTTCCTCTTCCTCTTCCTCTTCCTCTTCCACTTCCCCTTCCCCTTCCCCTTCCCCTTCCCCTTCCCCTTCCCCTTCCCCTTCCCCTTCCCCTTCCCCTTCCCCTTCCTCTTTGATAAAAACAAGACTTGTTTAAAATATTGCCTCAAAAAGATCCAAAATGAACTTAGGTATTTTGAAAAAATAAAGGATATTTTAATTATGAAAAAAAGAACTGCTCTTTGATTTTGACCCAAGACAAAAAAAAAAGAAGAAAAAAAAAAAAAAAAAAAAGACTTCTGTTCTTTAGCTCTAAAGATTGACAATTTCATTTTTGCAATTCTCAGTTTTAAGTTCAGATATTCTATGTGCCTTTAAAGTATTAATTTTCTGAGAAGTTTTTATATGATGGCAATGGCAAAGTTCACTTATGGTTATAGTAGCATTAAAAAATGTGTTTACTCTTTGCAGTATTTGAATGACGGCAAAGAAGGTTTTTATTTCCTTCATTAAAAATGCTGCATATCCTTGTAATACTTTCCAGCAGAGCAAAACTGTGATTAGGCTGATACTGTTGCTTCTCTTACCTCATTCCTGTTTTCAGTGAATTATTTTTGTCTCAACCCACAAGGAAGACTCCTTTTGCATCTTCCGCTAGAGGAGGGAGTAGAAAGGCTTTTGGTTTTCTTTTTATTGGGAGTACTATTGTGCAATGGTATTGCACAATACCATTCCTAAATCATGACATACACGAGTGTGTTTGATAAATAGTTCGGTTCCTTGGATCCCTTTTACACAAACCAACATTTGCACAAAACAAATCGAACTGATGAGATGAGATGCCTCAGATTTAATGAGATGCCTCTGGGATCGTGTGGACTGGTGACAAATTCCATACTGAAACAGATGTTTAGGGCAGCAAGTTATTTGACATTACTGCCAGTCAGGCAGAGGAGAGGTAGTTGAGCTGAGCACACACCGTTTGATTTTTCTGGCCAAATGATGTGGCAACACTTATCTCAGCTGTCCAACTTAGAGCAGCTCTATGGTTGCTGTATCTACCCTTACTTAACTCCTCTTACCTCTTGCAAGGCAGCAAGAGATGGAAAACACAAAAGCACTTTTTTTTTCTCAAAAAGACCTCTTAAAATTTCTTTTCAGCTCAAGATAAGTTTATGAATAGCTATTTTCAATCATTTTTTTTCCATCATAAAATTGCTAATGAGCAAAATCTGAATGGAACTGCCAATATGCACAAAGCTAGTATATTTTTGCTGTCACAGGAGCTAACAAAGCATTATTTTGACCAGTGCAACATAACAAATGAAGGTTTTAATTATTTTACTAGAATTAATTTGTTTGGTAGAAAAGGCTGTGATTTTGATTATCTGTAAATTAACTCATGTAGGTTCTCACTATATATATATATATATATATGCGATTCATAGGAGTAACATCCTGGAAAGCTTTTTAATTATAAAATATACCCCCTAGTAACTCAAATAGGAAGTGAATTAATATAGATTATGCAATTAATTTTTTGGGTACAGCCTTATTTCATAATTTAAAAGCTTTCTAGTCATACTATTGATGTATAACATTTCTATAATTAATGCAACACTCATAACTATGTCTAATTAGTATGCTTTCATAGTAATTTGTTGCATAAGCAAAAAAATCCCCTAATATTTAGCAGTAAGGTCAGATTCTCTTATGGTGTATTCTTTTAATGTCAACATAAACAGTATTAAAAGTCATAATATGTATTTTTGCTCAAAATTGAAGAACACCAGTATTCCTTTCTTCCTTTGGTGAAAATTTAAAGACAAAATTGCTAGCAAAACCATGATTTTCTGTTCTTTTAATGGGTTAGATGATTTTTAAGCCATTCTGGAAGGATGAATGTATGACTACAGCAGAACCTAAACTCTGATATATCTGTTAAGACTGGGATGACTAAAGATCTTCTTTCTCAAAGCTAAAGGCAAAGCTGATTTTTCAGTGTGGTAGTTCCTCCTCAGTAAGTAATTCCCAGAAACATACATTATCATTCTAGCCCTTAACCCTCTCTCCCAGTGAGACAATCAAGCTTCCTCTCTCCATCAGGCTGGGAAAGAAAGAAGTATATATTGCAGATAATAGGAACGTGCTTGGAGTGACAGTGCAGTGTGCATAACCAAGACCAAGCATCTGCCAAAAGGTCCTAGACTATAAATTGCTCATTGGGGTTGTCTGGACAGTTTTTTGTGATTTATTGGTGTGAAACTCATTAGTAGATGTTTGATCTTTTGTAGACTTCAATACCTGGAGCACAGAGAACGTGACTGTTGTCCAACTAATCCTGGAGTATTACTTAATAGGAGAGGCCAGTGTATAGAAGTCAGGCAATGGCAGGGAGAAAGGAGAAATTATTAGCTCTCAAATTTGGCAGTAATGGTTATATTCCACTATTATTTATTAGTTTTGATAGACTGAGAGAGATTTCTTTCCCTTGCACAAGAGGTTTGAAATATCTTGTTTCCTGGTCTACCACCTAATTTTAATATGTTATCTGTTTTCCTTCAATCTACACAATGAGAAAAAAAGAATGAAAACAAAATATTGTTTCTTTTCCTCTCTGAATTCAACTGTATCTGGGCTCTCCATTATTGATACCTGCTCCAGCATGATGTCCCCTCCCACAGGAGACAATCTTTAATGAGCATCTCTTATGTGGGCCCCTTCTCACAAGATACAGTTCTTCAAGAACTGGTCCAGCATGTGTCCTTTCCAAGGGGTGCAGTGGAGTTTAGAAGCTTCTTAAGTGTTTCAGGAGCTGCCTAAATACTTTAGCACATAACTTTGGACCTTAAACTCCTGTCATTATCCTCTCCCACTTGGAATAACATGTCTTTTGTGAAGATACACCAAGTGTTTGTGTCATGGGTTTTAATCATGCAGGTATTGACATATTTGAACATACATACCTTTTTTGCATATGTGATGTGGGATGAAACATCAGGGAAGGATGGACATTAGCAAAGAAATCCTTTTGTCATTTGAATAGACCAAATAAACATCCTTCTTCCCTATTCTATAAAGGTGAGCTTATAGTTGCTACAAATTTGAAGGCATCAGAGTACTTACTGGCAGGGATTATAGTCTGATTTGTTTAATGAACTAATGCTTATCTCACATAAGAATATCATGCTAGAAATAAACTTATTTCAGGACATAATGTTGTGGTAGGGCAATATGTCAGTACGGCAGGGAACTCCTTCGTGCTCTACTCTGGTTGTGGTATTTCAGCACAGGCAATATGGGGCCCTGCAGCAGTGGCACAGAGCTAGCAGCAGGATGTGTTGCAGATGGGAAAGAAGAGCGTACCAGCACCCAATAATTTAGTGGTATGGCTGCTTGGAGGCTTGATGTTACACACCAGCTGTCTGTAACCAGTCACTGCTCTGCAGACTGTACCGTGAAGGGAATATCTCCTACTCTTAGGGTAGATAAAATTTTTCAGTCCTTGACAGGAAGGGAGGGAACACCAAGGCAAAACTGGTTCACTTCCACAATTCAGTGTTCCAGATACTATGTAACAAAGGAAATCTGTTGGGTTTGCCTTGTCCATATCACTGATGTCCTCATGCCCCTTGGATGTGATTGTGAGATACTCTTCTGTGGGCTCTTATCAGAGGAAGTGCACAAGAGAAAACCCGCTGTGTCTTTTCTTGGGGAAACAATTTACCTCACTTTGTTAACAAACTTTGAGGTGCTTATCCAGAACTACTCTGCCCTTGCGAGTGCCAACATACTAATGCTTTTAATTGCATAGAGAATGACACTAAAAACAAGAAAAAAAGAAGTCTCTGTACCACTAATTAACACTGTATACAGGAAAAAGAGAACTTAGATGAAAAGCAGGGCCAGCCTCCCAGTGAACTTGAAAACAATTTCTTCTGCAAAATTAGTATGCAACAAGGAGGGGAAGGTGTTATCTGTTTTTATATATTGGAGGTTTGGGGGGAGTTTTGGGTTGTTTTGGTTTTTGGGGGGTTTTGGGTATTTTTGTTTGGTTTGGTGTTTTGTTTTGTTTTTTTTTTTTTTTTCCATTCCAAAAAGCACAGCCACCTACTATTTTCACTATACGAAATAATTCCTATATTTCAGAACTATTTTTTTATATTTTTCTCATGAGGGCAGTCTATAAAACTGAAATACTATGTGTTTGCAGTCTCCTAATATTAAAATGTCTGTAGCGAAAATGTGATAGCACCAGATATTTTGTTATAAGAAGCACAAGCTTTCTTGTTGTGTTATTTAGAAGATTTTTTAAAATTTCTTTTCATTTAGCAAATTTTTTAACTTTGGCATGAATTTCCCTCCAATAATATAAGTATGCCAAAACCAAAGAAAAAAAAAATCAAAATCAATAATCAAACATATTTTTAGAAAATACTTGTATACGTTTTTATTTGCAAAAATAGCGCATTTTTCATAACTTTTACAAATGTAGTTTTGGTAAATATTGTTGAAAATTTGCCTTTTGTTTTCCAAAAGCAATCAGAAAAATAAGCATCAATGTGCTTTAAAAATGTTGAGGCTTTTCAGTAGCGGACTTACAATAATTGACTCATACTTTTATTCATTGAAAATACAAGGTGTATATATAATGCTAGCTGCCCGGCATGGTGGTTTCAGTTGGCACTTGCTTAACTGAGGAGTACTGTTTTGTTAACCTGTGGAAACTAGGTCACATGTGATTGTGTAAATGTATCTTGCTATATTATAATGTATTTTCTTTTAAAATTTTTTTATGAGTGACAAATGCAATTGAGGTCATGGTCAGACATCTATGAAAAGAGGACAGAAATTACCTCACATAAATAGTTATGTTTCACAATACAGAAACCTTCCCAGTTCTCAGATCAAAATTCCTGCATAAGCTCATCCTTATATGATTGACTTCTAGTGACGACAGTATATTAAAAAAGGTGGTTCTCAAATCTCAAACCGTGAAGCAACACTACTGCTACTAAGAAATAGCTGCACTTAGGCCACACTTGAAATATAACATTCCTCTTCTCAGCCACAATTTTTACTCCACTGGGAAGATAAATGGAGCACAATCCATACATATGGAAAAGAATCATTTTTGTTTCGTCATAGTGAAAACAGTTTACTTCTCAATTGTCTTTAATAAACTTTGCAGATTCTTGAGCTCAGTTGTAACTCCCTTAAAACAGTGCCATATAAGACAACTAGGAAAAAGACACCTAGTAAAAGGAAACATTTATCAATTAAAAAAAAAAAAGAAAACTAAAAGAAGCATCATTCATAACTATGCATGTCTATACACAAACTGTCTAAACTGGAGCATGAATGTCATGTGAAAAGACTGTGAAATCAATGTGCTCCCAAAGCGGGAAGCAAATTTCAGGGAAAATGCTGAAGGTAAAATCTTGTCAGAATTCTCCTTTACTTAAACAGATCAGCATTTTACATTCATCATGTGCTCAGATTGTGCTTTGAAACTTTTTTCAGATGTTATGCTAAAGATATGCTTAGGTTGCCATGTTTCAGTTAGGGAGGATTTCAATCATAGTCTCTGACCTTTTTCCTCTTCAAACTAAAATGACCCCTGTAATTGGTTTAGTCTTTTACATTACACTGACTACATTTTTCTTATTCATATGTGACAGATTGAAAAATTCCTTCTCACTTTATGTCTTTTTTCTGCTCCAAGAAAATAAAATACAAAGCATGATAGCTCTAACTGCTCTTCGACAAAATGCACATAAGGAAGTGAAGAAGTTATAAAAACCCAAAACTGGTGGAAGCCAATGGTCAGTCTCTGTGTTATGTTGAGGTTATGTTGCTGCATGCCCTGACTGTCATCTTTCCCTGACTCATAAGTAGCAAATTGGTCTTAAAATTTCTAATTGCAGTGAGATTTTAGACAATTATGGCATGATTTACTGAGGACAGGTCAATCTTTTGTAAGTCATACAAATAAGCTTATTGATGTCAGATTTGTATCACTCAAAGGTGGCTAAGAGCTGATCTTGCTTCCAGTACACAAGAGCAGGATGGAAAGAGAGGAGGAACAACTGAACTCTCTTCTCTGAACTGCAGTTCAGTGATATAATGTCAAGATGTAGTCTTGTGTGTGTTTGTTGCTGCATCCAGAAACAAGCTTGATAGAAAAGATGATATGAATACCCATGAAAGAAAAGAAAATAGATTTTCACTAAAGCATATACTTCTGACTGATTTAAGAAACTGTTGTCAGCTCTTGTAGAAGAATATCTACTCCTTCTAACACCTCGTTGAGGTGTATGTGTAGTTATAGTCCTGCTCTCCAGCTGTTGTGCTTTCAGCTGTGCCTTAACCATAATTTTTCAGGCTAATCTATTAGCCGCCTTTGGCAAGCATACATTTCATTTGCATAATTAAAATCAATCAAAGGAGTAGCATTTCAAAATAAACAATGCATTTTCCCCTTCATATCAATATAAATCAGGCTTAATGCAACTAAGGTCAATATAGTTGTAGTTGCAAAAGGATTGATGTCCATGAAAGCATGGTCAGGTTATTATTTTGTCTGCTGGATGATAAATTTCATACTGCTCACTAACTGAATCAAATCCAGAGATGATCCCTCATCCTCAGGGACCACCTCTGGATTTGATCCAATTGGTGAGCAGTATAAAATGGATCTTGAATTATATGTACTTTATCTTCAGATTTAACTGAAGAATGGTAAGGTGACTCATAAAATAGGTCTTTTAATCATAATTATTAAAATATCTGAGGTAAATTCAGGTAGAATTTTAAAATTGGAAGAGATTTGGTGCATTTCTTCTTCAAAGGAGAAAGTCTGAAATTCACTCATCTAAGTAATGAGTATCATGATACTTCTTATGTTAGAAATTCTACCTTCTTTCTCCACTGGACAAAGAACTCCAGCTCTATCTGATGTTTTATGCTCTAACTCCAACAGCAATGATTTAAAAGCAAAATTCTCTCCCTAAATTGCTGCCATGAGCATTTGGTGTTTCATGTAATTCATGTCCTAATATTTATTCTGAAGTACTTTTCAGTACAGAAGTATTAATAAATGAAGTATAGGATATTATGCCATTTTGGCTCATTTGGATTTATTCAGCGAACATTCTGCCAGCCTTTTTACTTATTTGAAGCTGATTATTTCTCTTATTCTGGGAGTACATTAGGTTGAACTTGCTAAAATCAAATAATAAAAAAAAAAATCAACCTCTGTGACACTGAGCTGCATATTACAATTTAGGAAATCTGCATTTGTGAGTCTAATTTGGCTTGACAATATACACTTTTTTTTTTTTTTTAATTGGAAAGGAAGAAATAAAGTATCATTCTTGGTAGGTTTTGTCTGTTTAACAAACATCAATAACCTCTAAACTGGTAATTATACTGGAAAATCTGTGTCCATAGTGTACACTTTTTACATGAAAGAGATCCCGCCCTTTTTTCAAATAATTTATCTGGCCAATTTGATGGTGCATGCTACTTTAATTATTGCAAGGCATTAAGTAATGCTTTGGGGAGTCAAAAACCACTGTAAATTATTTAACAGGGGATTTTACTGGGACATCAATTAAAGTTAATCCAGCAAGCTGAAGGGCAATTTAAAAATGGTCTAATTGACACTCACCTTGCAGTGTGAGTTTTTTCAGTTTTGACTAACTATCCATTTATTACTCAACAAAGTGCAGAAGAGGCTTAGTAATTCAGAATATAATTAGTTTTCACAGAGAACAAAGGAGGAGGAAGAATTAGGGAAGGTTTAACATACACATGCTAATGTGCTGTCCTCTGTGTGTGCAGATGTACAGCTTAGCATCGCTTGATTCCAGAAAGCTCACAGCCCTTGCATTGATGTGTTAATAAATATTTATGCTTTCATACATTAGACCACATACCAAGGTAAATACAGGTTATTCTGTTTATGATAAAGATGCACTCCTTCTGCTGAAAATAAAAAGGTCTAAAAGCTGTGCCCAAAAATTAAAGAACAGTTGTTTCCAAACAGTTTGTCATGGAACTGTTTGGACTCTGACTTTTTCTTCCATTTTTTACTAAATTGCTAATAGTCATGCACCACCTACTACAGGGTTCTTCAAGTTATGGGTAATTCTGGGATTTCCTTTGATGTTCTTTTTAAAATTTGAAGATAATGAAGCTTTTTGAAAACAGAATTGTATAAAAAGAAAAGCAACTTTTTTTCTTCCCAATACTCTCTGGAAAGCAATCACTTATAATATCTGGACTATTACCCTGTACAAAAGCATGTTCCTTTTCAATCTTTTATGACCAAAAAGTCAGAGGAATGATTCCTGAGTAAAATTTTATGCATTTGAAGATTTAGTCTTCCAACCCATGAGAATGATTTTCTAGAGAAGCTTCTAGTCTATGGATATTTGGGCCTTTTTTTAATGGCCCAGGTCCGTACATTAGAGGACACTTAAAGTTTTTTAGTTTTCACTGTAATGGTCCAAAGCACTGTTAATCAGTAATTTCTTTATCTATACTTTATCTTCTTAGAGCTGCAATTCTGAACAAGCTGTGACAAAAGCTGGTTATGTAGTTTCAGCTTGAATTTTGTTTCTGGAAAAGTACTTCAGTTTCTTACTCTAACAAAATTAGGAAGAGCTTATTTTCAATCATTTAATGAGGAATGGTACAATCAGCTGAATCAGAAAAAAAAAAATCATAAAATAATTTGTGTAGAAAAAGACCCGTAAGACTGTCAATTCCAAGAGTAAACCGAGGACTGCTAAATCCACCCCTATAAAATGTCCCTATCTGCCATATCCATATATCTTTTAATTACCTACCTGATGGGTGGTGACTCCATCAAGATTGTTCCAGTGCCTGATAACCCTTTTGGAGAAGAAATTTTTTTTGTAATATCCAATCTACAACTTCCCTGGCACAGCCTGAGGCCATTTTCTCTCATTCTAGCACTTCTGACCTAGGAGGAGACACAAACCCTCACCTCATTACAACCTCTTTTTAGGCATTGTAGTTGTAGAAAGCAATAAGGTCTTCCTTGAGCCACCTTTCCTCCAGGCTAGACCATTCCAGCCTCTTCTCATAGTACTTGTGTTCCAGACCCTTTCCCAGTTTTGTTGTCCTTCCCTGGACATGCTTCAGCACCTCAAAACTTTTCTTGCAGCATCGGGCCCAAAAGTCAACACAGGATTTGAGGTGTGGCCTCACCATTGCTGAGTACAGGTGGAAAATTTCTTCCCTCACCCTGCTGATCACACTATTGCAGATACAGGCCAGGATGTCCTTGGTCTTCTTGATCCACTGGGCACACACTGGCTCATGTTCAGCCACTGTCAAACAGCACCCCCAGGCTCTTTTCTTCTGGACAGCTTTCCAGCCACTCTGCCCCAGCCTGTGGTACTGCCTGGGGTTGCTGTAACCCAAGGGCAGGACCTGGTACTTGGCCTTGTTGAACCTCACAATTGGCCTCAGCCTATTGATCCAGCCTGTCCAGCAGATGAACACCCCAGTCCAATTTGTGTCATCTGAAAACTCTCTCAATCTGATCATCCAAATAATTTGTAAAGATAATCACCAAGTATCCTTGATTTTCTTACACAACATCTGCAAAAAAAATCTCTTAAAATACCTACTTGTACAGATTGATTTCGGTATTAGAGAGTCAAGTTTCAGGAACATTATTCTTCCATTGCTTTTTTTTCTTTAAATTACTGCTTTTAAAGTTTATTCTTCCTTTACTGTCTTTTTACCTTACAAGCATAGTCACAGCTTGAAATAGATGCCTAAAAATGACATTGTTATACTTATTTCAAAATTATATTTTCAGGTGATAAAGTATAAACAATTTAGTATAAATATTAGATATATCTTTATATCTGTGCACATTTGCTCCATTGACAGCCTCTTTCCTCTGAAAATTCCTTGAGCAGAATCTGTTCAGAGGTTTCTTTTACAGCTGAAGTACAACTCTTCAGTCCACAAATGGCAGTTTGTCATTTGCTGAAGAGCAGAGCTTTGTTTTTGCACTTTGAACCTGAAAGGTCAAATGACATAGAGAGAAGTAAATGAGAAATATCCTGGCCAGAAGGATCAGATTTCAGGAGTACTGTTTTTCTTTTTAAATGTGAGAACTAGAAAAAGATGTTTATAGAGCCTGAGGCAGCAGCAAAAGTGACCTGAGAAATGGAGGAGACAAAACGAGTTATGGGATGCCAGCAGTGCTGGATGTACATTGTTTCTGAGTGGCTACCTGACACAAGTTATTTATGAATGAAGTATTTACAGGTAAAGTTCATGGAGAAATAGATCTCAGAAATAAAATCACACCAAGGAGAGATGACAGAAGTCAGAAAATGTTTCTAACACAATAGGAAGATGAGTTATTTGTTCAATCTCTGCCCTTAAAATTTACTGAGTGTCTAGAGGGCAAACTCTTAAGAAAGGGTGATGTACTGAAGAATGTGGCCACATGAATAAGTCAGAAAGAAGAAAGAGGCAAATCAAAAGGAAAAAAGCTATGAAGGAAGAAGAAATACTACCCTAAAGAATGGGGAAAACTTGTCAATCAGCAAGCAGAGCACCATGGAGCAAGAATAAATTAGTTAGGCCCATGGGAAGATGATGACAGTAATAGCAGGATGTGAAAGAAGAGGGAAAGATAACCAGGAAGTTTCCAAAAAGTCAGCTCTGATTCTTCTCTGACCTGAGAATATTGGAGGGACTTACTCAGCTCTGAGAAATGCCTGTGTAATCAATGATTTTCCTTTTAATAATAATCACTAAGGTTATACCTGGAAGTCTGAGAAACACAAAGTGTCAGCCACCTCAACGAGCTACAGAAAATACAGAATCCAGGCTGGAAATATGCTAAATCGGCTATAAGTCATGTTCATGTGGGCAGTAAGTCCTGCTCAAAAGCAATAAAAGAGCAATCATGAACACAGCACAAGGTATTTCACAGAAGGGACTGAAATATTACTTCAATAAATAGGATAGCAGAACATACTGATTAAATAAATGACTCAAAGAAAACAAACAAACAAATCAACACCGTCAAAAGAAGCCATAATTTAATAATCCAAGCTTGATACAGGTGAAATTATATTGAGGAAGAAGTCAAAAATGTTACAGCAAGGTTATATAAAGATTCTATTTAAATGCTTCAGAGTCAGATCAGGATATGAACAGAGATCCTTTGATATTGTCAGGCTTTTCTAGGAAGAAAAAACGAGACAAAATTGACTAATATAAAAGTCATATAACTCAATTCAGTGCCCTTTAATGTAAAATTTAGAGGGTTTTTTCTGTCACTCAATAAAAAGGGATTGCTTTTTAGACTTTATTTTAGTAGGCATATTGTAGAAAAATTTTTTAAAACTCCTGAGTTTTAGAAAATTGTTGGAACATCATAATCTCTTTAAATTAAATATATGGACAGGCTAAAGTGGACCTATCACATAAGCCATCTTCCATTTATAAACTCTATATTTTCTATTTGATTTTGATGTGCTGGAATCAAAGCTCATATATAAAGAGGATAAAAAGTATCAGCATTATTTCTTCTGAATGATATGTTTTTTTTTAAAAAAATAGAACTTTGCAACCATGCATACTTCAAATCTGAAATTTCTTCTTTACCCAAGAGGATGATGTTTGCCATGAAAAAATTAAATATAGTCAACCATTCAAAGCTGAAGTAATCACCTACTCTCTGGGAAAAAAAGAAATACGTACAATAGTGCTAAAAAATATTTATATCAACTGCTTTTTGGCATATATCATGAACCCTTAAGAAATTAAGATGCATCAAATTATTACAAACAATATTAAGTTAAATTATGAACGTGGATGAAGCTCTTATGAGTTGATATTTTGGTTTGTAGCCATATTAAGGTTTTGGATTCAGCATTTAGGAAAATAGAAAGACATGGAAAAGAAACCCTGAAAGGGGCATTTCTACTTCCTCCAAGAACATAGACTTCCTTCAAGAAAATCTCATAGAGTGTGAAAATGAGTAAATAAGATTTTAAAAGAGAGAGACAAAGAGAAAGAAGGAAGAAAGAAAGAAAAAGCAGGAAGAAAATAGAAAAAAAGAGGAAGAAGGAAAACAGGAAAATGAAAGGAAGCGGAGAAAAAAGGTGTTTAGTAGAGGAAAACTTTAGGATGGGTACAATTGTATTTCATTCTACTAACCATTAACATGATGCTCCATTTATCATCTTTTGACATGTTCCTGAAAACCTCTTCGGAGGGAAACTGCTTCATAAATCTGTTACCCACTGCCTGTGATGTTAAATGTTTTACATTGGAAATTAAGAAAAATAATAAAACAGCAAATCAAGCCCTAGCTTACAATTAAATGGTGATTTCTGAGCTTTCAGTGGAAAAGTGACTGCATTTACCTTAAGGAAAGGATCCAGGCTGGTGAATGCTGGCTTACCTTGCAGTAGTTTTCAGTCAGGAGTGTGCAGTACAGGACTGCTAAGCAGCAAAATACTTGTCATTATCACTGCTTGCATAAAATTCTGAAGCATCTACATTTCATTTTAAAGCCTCTGTTGGTGTTTAGGTTTCATGCAGGAGGTCAGGGTCTAGCAGTTCATGCAGAGCCCCTCACAAGGACTAAATGTGGAACCTTAGATTTTTTTTCTCCTGTTGACCAGAGTATTAGGTTTGTGTGGCAAGGTTTTGGTAAAGCAAGCTACAGAGGTGGCTGATGTGAGAAGCTGCCAGAAGCTTTCCTTATGTCCAACAAAGCTGATGCCAGCTGGCTCCAACATGGACACACCACAGACCAAGGCAGCCAGTGGTAAAACCTCTGGTATAACAGAGTTAAGAAAGAAGGAAAAAAAATGTGCAACTGTAAAAGCAGCAGAGAAGTGAGAATGTCTGAGAGAAACAGCTCTACAGACACCAACGGCAGTAAAGAAGGAAGGCGTGCTCCAGGCATGGCAGCAGAGTTTCTTCTGCAGCCCGTGGTGCAGACCAGGGTGAGGCAGCTGTGCCCCTGCAGCCCATGGAGGGCCATGGTGGAGCAGAGATCCACCTGCAGCCCAGGGAGAAGCCCAGGCCAGAGCAGTGAATGCTCCCAAAAGAAGCTGTGACACTGTGGGAAGCCCACACTGGAGCATGGTCTTTTTCGATTTTAAGGTTTTGCTATTTGTGCAATTTCAAGGCGGGGGAAGGGGGGGGGGGTTAAGACTTTGATGTTTCCTTTGCTCTCACTCTTATGCATTTTAATTGCATCAGATTGTGCAATAGTTAGAACTAAGGATTATCTTCACTGTGGATGGCTTTTGTGCCCTTTCATTTGATTGGCTCCTACAGAAATCACCAAGAGGCTGCAGTGAATCACTCTGCGTCATTATCTTGAAATAATAGGTTAGACATTTTTGCAATTTTGTCTGGCTGCAAATGTGATTTAAAAATTTTATATTGTCTTCAAAAAGTGAATTCACAGAAGGATAAAACCAGAATAAAAATTCCTTTTCTTGATGCAGCTAATATTGTCTTCAACAAAATTAAGATCTGGGGGGCTTCTGCCTTGGTTTGTTTGTATTACTGTTGTTTGTTTTATTTTTATTTCAAGGAAAGATTTTTCTACAGTGGAGTACTGCCATCAAAACAAAGAACCAAAGCATGAAACTGACACTTCTCTGGTTTATTTTTATTGTATTACAAGATTTGTAATGTAGTATTTGGCATAAGAAATACATCATGGTTTAGTTTTCCATCTGTGAAAAGGAAATGATATGCTATAACATTGTTTGCTATAAAAGTGTATTTTACTGTTAATGTTTTTTGCAGAAATGGTTAATTGCAAGTAACCTAGCAGCTATAGAAGTGAAAACTCCAGTCTGAAGGATATCCTGTGTGTGTGAATGTCTATCTGTGTGTTACTTTTAGCATTTACTTGTAAATTAGATATGAAAACTTATCATCCATATCAAATTAAAACATCTGGCCCTAAAGAGATGATATTAATGTGTTAAAGCAGCAGTAGAGATGGAATTAAAACCCAAGCTTTTTTTCTTCTTTGAACTACAGACCTAAGGCAATGAGGAGAGGTTTTAATATGAGCCACTACTCCAGGTAATATATTGAGTGTTAACTCCACTATTTGAATGCAATATATGTAATTAAACCAAAAAAACATTATCAATTTATATTAATTTTATCCTTTTATAATTTCATGATGTGTATAACCACCCATCTTTAAAGGAGATTCAATTTTTAAATTTTGTACCAGTTATCTTATGCATTATGAAAACTGCAGTGTATTTGAAGTATATTTAACTTATGTTATACTCAAAATATATTTAAACTATAGTGTACTTAATGTAGAATACTTCTTCCTAAATCCAATTCAAAATAAATTTATTCCTTGAGGTTCGAGAACTAATAATAACATTTCTAAATTTATAATAATCAGTGCTGCTTTGTGTGCAACTTTTAGACATATCAAATCTAACTTATTTTGGAAGATGTTTAACTGGAGTCCTAGAGAAGTGAATTGCACATTTGTAGACTCCCCAAATACGAGGGACTAATGTGTGTGTCTCAAACACTGGTAGCTGGATGGCTGTGGAGGCAACCAAGGATTTTTGCCAATAACCGAGAAACATACCAGTTTCCAGGCCAAGTGTATAATTTACTAAAAAACTTTGGGTTTTTGCAGATCCTCTGATTTTCTTTCAACCACATACATATATGTTCCCTTTCCCTTAAGAGTAGGATGTAAAACACAGCTTAAACATACTATGCATTACATATGAAAGCATTGCATTTATTCTTATTTAATTTCCATCTTCTTTCTTTCATGCTGAGACTATCAAAATGAAAGAACATTACTCATAATAATCTCAAAGTGCTTTCAAGCATAAGCACTAGAACACTGACAGGGTGTACTAGAAGATTTTTAAACACCCTGATTTTTAAGCACTTGAGTCTGCTTGTTTAGTTCACAATCAATGGTATTGAATAAGTGGTTTGATAGCAAATTTTTTTCCTGCTGGAAATGTTAAAAACGCGATGGGTGGTCTCACAGCCCTTTTAGATCAAAGAGTTGCAAATGCTTTAGGAGAAAATTTATATTAATGCCTGTGGTAGCCAAAGTGACATAACCAGCAACTTACTAAAGTAAATTTATAGGGGTGAAAAGTAGAACAAAATTAGGCAGAAATCCTATCTGTCCCAATGGAACTAGGGACTTGGCTCTATTTTATATAAATGGATATCCAGAAAAAATGAGAGAGGTTTTACTGCAAAAGATTCTCACTGGAAGACTGAACACATACTCAGATAATGAGATTTTCTTACAAGAAGCTGTGGTAGATGAGTCTATCATAAAGTCTTGATATGTACAAATGGAGAAAGTGGAAAGGATAAGAGCTGTCTAAGTGCAAAGATAGACTTACATTTTTGGTGAGGGAATAATGCTACAGAGTAGTTACAAGACTATATATTTACTATAGAAAAGATACACACTGTGTAAAAAAATCAGATGACTTAAGAAAAATCAATTTCTATTTTCTCTTTAATCTCTCATATAGATGTTGTATATGATCCTTTAAAATTTCTTAAGGTACTAAATATCGTAATTTCTTGCCTGTGACTAAGGGATCCTGCATACCTGCAGGCACAGAGTGTTCAAATATTTCTGTTGAACAAGTTTGAATAAAAAACCACATCCCCAAGAGATGTGGGCAACACCCTCAACATTGTGCTGTCAGCAGTATATGTTGTATGCTTTCAAGAGCACTCTCTTCTCATACGTAAAATTTCTTTCTGCACCTTTAAGCCTTCTGAATAAATGCTTAACTGAACCTGATTGGTCTCTACAAACCTTCAGTTCTGATGAATCATCATTTCACTCCAAAAAGCTTTCCTTCAGAGTTCCTTAGATGTACATACTGAGGTGCATTGAAAAATATGTATTGATTGAAATATGACATGTAGCCCAATAAGGGCTAAAATTTCCCCCAGTATTTTTTACACAGAAATAACCTGACCTCCAACACTCCTGCCACAGCAGTGTGAGTTTTATTCTGAATCAGGATAGATAGTTGCAATAAAACAAGCCACAGTTTTGTGACATGCACAAACGTGCCAAACAGACAACTTCCAGACAAACAAATACATTCCCCCTTCTGGAATATCAGATAACATCCTGTGTTGTCTCACACATGAAAAATCAGAGTAGTAAGCCACTGTGTCTTCTAGGTCTCTGAGATTATAAAGAGAGAAAAATGAGATTATAAAGAAAGGTGTGAAGATACAGCGAATAAAACGGAAATTACCTTTCCCATTGTTTTCCACAGACTTCAGATTCTGATTCGCAGCAGATTTTTTATGGAAGGTGAATTTACAGTATCGCTAGCCCATATAAATCAGACCTTCAAGTTTTTTATTTGCAATTACTTAAGTGACAACCTGCAACTGAGTATTTTGTAATGCAGCAATTCCAAGAAGATTATTTAATGTCATGGAAATTGATAGGCTATTTCTGAAGCTTTTATGAGAGAATAATATCTCTAAAGCAGACAGGAGAAAAAAGCATTGCTACCAGGTCAGGTTGATGTGGTGCCTTGCATTCAGCTTTGGACAATGTGTCATAATACTGATATTAAATCTTGCTGTGGAGGAAAAGATAAGATTACATTGGTTATGTCTGAAAAAAATGCATACCTAAGATATTGACATAAAGAATTTTTTTAAATCAAAAAGACTGAGGATTGATTCAGGCTTTTCATTTTCCATGGGTTCTGTAGTTATTTTTACGCAAATGGAGGAAAAAAAGCAATTTTTTTTTATATTGGGTTTATTTTTGATTTTTGATCAGAAAGCATATATGTTTGCAGATTATACTTAGACCTTGAATTCTTTCATATGAAGTTCATAGCTTTCTTCTTGAAGCCCATTCTAATCACTTTTTTTTTCCAGCTTTGTCACTGAACCCATTCACAATATGTCTTCACTCATTAAAAAAGAGAAGAAACGGGGTTTACTGCTCTATATTGTATGCATTTTTCCAGGAGCATCCTGAAGATCCAGAATGCCATTTCTAATCCCTCTCACTAACTTTATACCCTTAAATATAACTCACCTTCTGAGAAAGAATTTTTGAAAATTACACTTGCATTTTGAAGAAAAATAAAGCTTCTTTACAGTAAAATGGTTATAATAATGTCTTCCCCATTATTTGGTATTTTGTAAAGTGTTAAATTGCTGATCATTCCTTAATTGAGAATGACTGTAAACATGAATAATATGTGAAAATATGTGAAAAGGTGGCAAAAAGTCCAAGGCAAAGGCAAACGTATTCGTATATCTATGCTCATGCCAAATGAATTTTTCATAAATAATCTACTGCTTGATCAAATCTGATGAGCTATTTCTGTGCCTGAGCTCCATATTTGCAAGGTCTCTGCAACTAAGGAAATTAAAAATTTGTCTAAAAGGAACAAATTTTGTTTTTAACTGATGAGAGAGAAAGAAATTGAAATAAACAGCTTTTGAGGGCCATGGCATCCATAATTCACTCACATGACCACAACTTTCATTTAAAATTAATTTTCTGCATTGCCAGGTGGCCATGCTGGCTGCATATTATTATTCAGGAAGTGATTTGAAAACTAAATTAGCCCAAATTCTAGATAGAATGAAATAAGAATAGTTCCCTCTGTTCTGCAGGATGGATTAAGAAAACAATATATTTGTCTTTCTGTGAGATGATATGCAAGGGAATAAAGTCACATCTAAAAAGATTTGGATTGGTTTAATATGTTCTGAGGTTCATTGACTTAATTCTGTTTCCCACTATTATTGAATGTATCTAGGTGAAATAAATAAGAGGATTTCAGAGTATTAGAAAAAAAGGTGTTTCTTGTTTGTTTGCTTGTTTTTTCTTTTTTTCTGTTGTTGTTGGATTTGTTGATAAAAGCAATCCCAACAAGGAATGAAATACATTTTCATCAGCAGAAAACTCCCTTACCCAATTCAAGAAATTGGATTCACAAACAGAACACAGGACACACTGCTCCCAGCACAACCCAGTGGTTCTGTTCTGCCTCAGGTTGCAGGGAAGTCCTACAGGCTACACTAAAAGCTATGAAAGTATTCTCTTACCTCTAATATGCTTGTTTCAAAAAGCAAGGCAAAGACTCAGAGGTGAACTATTCTGTAGACTAGGACCACAAGATCAAGAGAACAGTGCTGAAGTAAGTGAAAGGAAAAATGGAGTATTATTTTCAAGAACTTGGAGAATTCTTTCCTTTTGTCTGATTTTTTAGTAGCAGCTTTTGCTAGATGTAGAATAACAGTAACTGAACTTTGCAAATGCATATTCTAATGTTTGACATTTCTGTAAGAGTGGAAAATAATTCTGCATTAATTTTGTCTGGCTAATTCATTGCCAGACAAGTCTGTTGTCCACAGGAAAATATTGCAGCTATTTTCAAATAATGCTGGCACATTTTGAAACATCGTCAAGAAACTGGAACTGTCAATACTCACCCACTACTCTTAAGCATAGAGATTGTTGTGGGAATAAATCATAATCCCTTCCTCCCCTTTTTTATTTACTGCAAAAAGTGAAGGGAAGAATTTATGCCTTTTCAGTCAACTCCTTCCTGAGAAGGAAAGGGAGTACTAAAACAGCTTGGAAAACAGATTGTCTTCCTTTTTGTTTATCATTTCTTATACTCAAAAATAGCAGTAATGCATCTTCAACCTGGATAACACCAGCTCAGGGACCTTAGTCTTCTTAGGTTAATTTGCATAATGATCCATATGTATAATAACAACTTTTCAATTTTTTTTAATCTGCTGTTGTTTTATAATTTTTTTAGAAGAAAAAGAAAGCAGATTTCCTTAAATAATATTTAGCTATTTCCCCAGAGATATAAAGTGCATGAGGCAAAACTGGAAGGAAAGGAAATACCGTGTTCCCTTAGCTATTAAATTTATTGTGATGCTTCAGTATGTTATGATCGTATCTCAGAGATGTCTAATTAAGGACCTTCTTTCCCTCCCTCTTGCCAAGTCTACAAAAAGAATAGATCATTTGGATTTTTCCTTTGGGTAAAATAGTTCCATCGATCTTGAAACAAGATTTTCATAAGCTTTTCCATTTAAACATTAGCATACCCTTTTTAGGGTATCGTTCTACTCTGGCACAGCAAGAAAAGAAAGACTGAATTTGCCTAAGTAAGGCCAGTTTGTTACCCAGGCTGAGTGAGAAATTAACTCTTGAACTGCAGAGGGAAGGAACACTCACTTCTGCCTTCTCTGCCTAATTTGGAAAGATTTGAGCTCATCTATGCCAATGAAGAAATCCTCTGTGTTTATGTTACTCCTAGAGGTCTCTTTGATTGACACATCAAGTCCATTGTTCTGTCTTACTGGAAATTCACCATATTCCATGGGGAATTAAAAAATTTATTTCTCAAAGTACCATCCATATGAAAAAAATTATGAGAAGGTTTTGGTCTCTTTCATAACCAGCCCCTACTTTGAAACCACCTTGTTGCCCTGATGAGACTACCTCATGAGATAGGTTAAACTGGCCTCAGAATTTGAACTACTCCATTAGCAAGAGTTACTAGAGAGTTTTAGAAGTGCAATTCAGAACCTGTGACAAGTGAAAATTACATCAGTCTTTTCTGCCCCAGAAGAAGTGAAAGTAGAATATTCTACTGTGAGAGAAAGTTAAATAGATTAATGAGTTTAATAGATTTAATTTCCATCTATTTTCCAGCACTGTTCTGATTAGTGCTGTTGTCTGTGCTGCATTCAACTTCATTCTAACTTTAGGTTGCTGTATGAAACCACTTTGTCATATGGGAGGACTGGAGCAAAAAATACATGCATACAAGCTGCTTTTAAAATTTTAATCAACTTAAGATATCAATGCCATAAGAAATAACATTTTACTTATTATTCCTTAGTTTCAGCAGCAAAATACAGTCAAAGATGAATAAAAAAGAAATGCATTGAGAAAAACGTTATGGCAGATATGTGGTTGTGTTGGTGAAACATGGTGTCATTAAAAGTGGAAGAAATTCTGCTCAATAGTCTTCATCTGTCCACATTGTGTAGAGTAATTTTTTTAATATGCTTGTTCCCTCCCATTGTTACCACCTGAGTTGTTTTGCATATACTGTTTTAGCTTTGTTTGCCCTGAATACTGCTTTATCTGGCTCTAAAGGTTCAGAAGATGTTCTCAGTGTTTTGTGCTGGGCCTCTGGTGTCCCCATGGTGTCACCTTGAGCATGTAGCCTTGGTGTCTCTGCTATCATCTCATGCTGGTGTTCCCTGCTACACTGGCAATGGAAATCCAGTGCCTTGGAAATGTCTCATTTTGCACACTTGACACTTGTGCCTTTCTAGTTATTCTTCCTTCAAACTCCATCTGCAATGAACATAGATTTTTAGAGATGAGCATATTCTGCTCTCCAAGAAGACAAATCACTTCCTTGTCCATAAGGCCTTAGCTGACCTATGATCCAGGCATCTACTTGGCCAAATGTTTAACTTAAATATTTAGTACATTATGACCAAGCATATCAAACTATTTTACTGTTAACTATACTAGTAGAAGTCTCTGTGAATGAGAGGTTGAGGGCAAAAAATCTTTTGTTTGATTTTTTTTTCCCCGGTAGATGATTTTTCATACTGAATAAGTGCATCATGTTGCCTGTTTGCTACAGTTTAACTTCTAATTAATTTTTTTCCCAGGAAAAAGGGTCAGGGTAGAACATGCATTTGCTGAGTATGCATGATATGTAAATTAACTTTCTGATACTGTGAACAAGTTTTTTTGAGCTCAGGGAAGGATTGCAATAGACACATGATTAATATATTTTCAAGGCAAAGCAATTCCTGAAACGGTTGTTGGGTTATGTTCTTCTCTTGTACAAAAAGACTGAAAATTTCCTGAATTCTGTGGAACTGCCTATTTATTTGCACATTTAGCTAAGCAAGGCTAGTGGCAATATGGAGGAAAAAAGGTGTTTCTACATAGCTTGTTACAATTTCATGAAATGAGAAAAAAATATTGTAAGAACTTCTATTTCAATGTTTTTGTTTTCCTCTTTTTTAAAAATAATGGTTAATTGCTTTAAAATAAAAATAATTCTTTCTATTCTGACACTGATGAAATTCAGAGAATAAATGAGCACTTCATGCAAATTGCCATAGACACAAGAAAATAGCTGTACCTGTTCTTAGATTTTAGCAGCATATATGCCTATTTAGAGATAAGGAAAGAAGTAGTCAAAGTGGAAGTTGTTAATGGCCTTTGCATGAGATCATTCCTGTAGTTGAACCAGAACCCCAAAATTTTAGTGTTGTCTTTCATCCATCTTTCTCCTTACTTCTAAACCCAGTTTTATTATCTGCCTACCAAAGGTCTGGATGTATGAGATAAACAGAAATAATTGGCATTTCTAGACAGACTTTTTAAAAATATTTCTTTATCTTTTAATAGATATATTCTCTTTTTACCATGGTCTTCTTAAAAACTGAAATTAAATGAGACACTATGGATAAAAGGATTGAATTCTAAGGTGCTAGTATAGTTACTTAGTAATGTGTTGAGAACACCATCACATGCCTAAAAGTGTCTGGTTCACTACTTCATTTGTAATGAAAATTATTTTTCTGTTTTAGCTGAAATATTTGAAGAAAAACTTGCCCTAGGATATCAAATTTTGAACCTTCACAGGTCTGTTCTGACTCTTTTTCAGGTTGGGGGAGGTAAGACATGAGATCTTGTTTCATATTTCAGCTTTCAAATATTCTTTTTCTTCCTCTAAGCTTTAGGAGAAAAATCTTCCCCTAGTCTGTCTTCACAGCAAGTCAAAAAAACAGGGCCAGATTTCTCCTTCTGCTCTTGAGTTTTTCCACAGCATGCTTCCAGATTATTGCAATGTATCATCACTTTTGATAGAAATGAGTTCAAGTCTGGGTCATATGTTCTTTCAATAGAACATTAAAAAATTGCGAATAGAACGTGTTGGGAGAAAGTTTTTGTTAGTGCCTATGCATATTTCATTGCTAATCTTTTTTATTCTGGTGCTTTTCCAAAAAAAAAAAAAAAAAAAAAAAAAAAAAAAAAAAAAAAAAAAAAAAAAGAAGCAAATACTTTTCCTTCAAGTGCTGTATTTAAAAGAAATTATATTTGCAGAGTCATGCATTTAGAAACTGCTAGGATAAGTCAGGTTAGGCAACATGATTAATTCCAGTGTTGTATAAAACTTTGTAGTGGAATTAATCAAATCCATGAAAATGTCCTTCATTTGTTTGTATTTTCTGATAAGAAAAAAGAGTAAGCATTTGAACATTTCAAATGGATCTTGTTTATTGAAGCCTAAGCTGCATAATCCAAGAGGTCTTGCCTCTTTACTAATATTATTTTAAATATTGCTGGTTTTGACTTCCAATTATAAGAAAATGCAAATACTTGGAGTGACTATACATTATATATTTCTGTATCTATATTTCAGATTTACATAGACATATAATATAAGGGTCTTCACCTTTTGAAAATAGTTTTTATACTTGTTTGAGCTACTGGTAAAACCTAGAACTCTTATAATCATTATATAAAATGTTCAGTTTCAAATCTTGTCAAGCAGTGGTGATATCCTTTTCTTCTTTCTTAAGAAATCAATGTCTATTAACATCTTGTATGTGTGAATCAATACCTATTAACTTCTTGAATGTGTGGTTCAACCTCGACCCAAACCCCCTCCTCCTTGGACCTGCTCTGTGATCTCAGAACTCCTGATAAGGCTTGACCAAATCAGCTGAATGGTGAAGTCCCCCTTTACCACACCAGTTGTACCAGTATGTGCCCCTGACCATATCAGGAGCTCTTTCAAGGTAAAAGTGGAAACAGATCTGACCATAGCAGGAATATCAGCTGCCTGACCAAAGTGGGGAATGTGGGGTTATCAATTATACTTCTTAACCATGGCAAATTTTTCCTCTGAATTATAGCCTGAGTGAAAGGGTGCCATTCTTATGAAACCCTTAGAAAATGTCTGAAGCTGCCCTACACAGACTTACTTCTTGAGGTGTAACACTTGGCTGGTGAGAAACATTAGGGTTTGCTGTGAGTACTCCTCTGAAACCAATGGGAATTTTTGATAAGTACCTTAACACGCACAAATAGATATGTATCTTGCTGCCTGGGTACATGCACGTGAATTGATAATGGCATGAATGTCATTGTTAAAATTCTAGCAAATCCTATTGAATAATTTTATAAATGTTAAATTAGTTAATTATTAAGTGCTGCTAACCCCTTTACACCCTTCTCTTTTTGTATCTATATCCTTTACACTTTTACCATTTTGCATCCCTGCTATCTCTGTAAATCATTCTAAATTGATTATACTACAATTTTTCTGACTATGCTTCATCTATGAAGTAAATAAATGAGTGAATTTTGCCATGGTACTCTGTTAAGTTGCACTTTCAAATACTTATATTAAAACCTATTTTTTTTTCAACAAGTTTTATAGCGATTCTTTAAGCTGTCCAAACCAATGATTCATGATAGCCTGTCAAGATTTTTTGAGAAGAGACAGGGGCTGCTAGTGTATTAAGAACCAAGAGGCAAACATCTTTGAAATTCCTCAAGGGAATTAGGGCATGTTCCCCTGTAAAGGTGACACAGTCAATATCCCAGCTGAAGTGCTTCCACACAAATTTCCACTTCATGACATAGGTAGGAAGCAGGAGGAGCTGAACATTATCACCTAATTGCTGTTGTTGACACATGGTGGAACAAAATGCACAACTGGAGCATTGCATTTGCTGAAAAAGAGGCACAGTAAACTATAAGCTGTTCAGGAAAATCTTAGAGGTAGTCAAGAATAATTTTTTATTCTGACCAAAAAAGAAGTGTTACTAGACCTGTTGATCACCAACACAGAATAGCTAATTAGGGATGTCAAGATTGGTGGCAGCCCGGGTTGTAGTCATGATATCCTGGTGGAATTCAGAGTCTTGAGGGACATGGGCCACGTGAAGAGTAGAGTCAGTATGCTGTACTTTAGGAAAGCAAACTTTCTGTTGTTTAAGGCAGCAATGGATGAGACCTCCTGGGAGACAGCTCTAAGGGACAATGAAGCTGAACAGAGCTGTCAGCTCTTCAAGGACACTTTTCTTGGAGCTCTCGATTCCCACTTGTATTAATTTGGACACGGAAGGCCCAAGAACAGTGTGGTTCAATGAGGACCTCCTGGTCAAAGTAAAGAATAAAAAGAAAATGCACAGAGAGAGGAACCAGAAATGTGTCCCTGGGGAAGAATATAGGAACACTATTCATCTGTGCGGGGATTTGGTTAGGAAAGATAAAGCACAGTTGGAGAAGAGAAGGCTCCAGGGAGAGCTTATCGTGACTTTCCATGATGTAAAAAGGATCTTATAAAAAGAAAGAGAAAGATTTCATATAAAAAAGAAATTCTTTACTGTAAGGGTAATGAGGCACTGGAACAGGTTGCCCAGAGATTCTGCGGATGCCCTGTGCCTGGAAATGTGCAAGGCCTGGTTGGATGAGGTGTTGAGAAACCTGATCTGGTGGAAGGTGTTTCTGTCCGTGTCAGGGGTGCTGGAACTAGATGGTCTTTAAGGTCCATTCCAATTCAAACCATTTTATGATCCTATGATTCATTTTTCCTCATGCATTCTTAGCAGTTGATTCAGCCAGTTTGAGGGGTAGAAGAGCAGAGAGGAAAAAAAGCTGAGAAAGGGTTGTGTTATATGGCTCCTGAAAAAGGCTATTGTGCTTTAAGAGATTCATGGTTTCACAAGAAACTTTTTTTGTCTTTATGTCCATAAGTCTAACACCTCAGGTTAAACATGCACACAAAACTAAATTTCTTTGTGGACCTTTTTAATTTGAACTAAAAGCTGAAGTTGATTTTTATGTGGTTTAGAGCTTTGCAATGGAAATTATATAACAGAGTTGCTGTCACCTTGACCTGTTTTCTAAATCTCCTGTGGAAATCTGTAAAATTATATATATGCCCACACAAAAGTTAATAGCATAGGGTAGACAGAGAACATTACTGTGTTTCATTTTGAACAGACTTCTTGAGGACATTTTAAAAAATCAACTGTTTAAAACGTTTGAGTCTTTTTTCTGTGATTCATCCTATGAACTTTGTTTTACCATCCCCTAAATAACCATTTATATTCAGAAAGTATAAAAATCCTGATATGATAAATTGATTTCAATGTCTCTTTTTTACAGGTTGTGATAACTGATATAATTGACAATATTTATATGAAACACAGAGAGAGAAAAGTGAAGTTATATTACGAGAAAAGAAGAAATGAAGCATTATTAAGAATCTCTACTATATTATTAAAATAGAAAAATAAGTATAAAAACATGTAGGCATGAAACATATATTCTGACAGTTTTCATAAATTATTGTTGCTGTAAAATATTAATATGGACCACTAATTAAAAAATGCAACTGCCATTTAAAAACATCACAATTTCTTAAACATGTCTGACAAAAAAATATTTGTATGAAATATAAGCATCCTACTTTCTGAATTTTTGGCAGATGTAGACATCATGGCTCAGCAGCTGTTTGTGGTTTGGGCTGACTTTTTAATGGCAGGTACAAAATGTACTCGGCTCAAAGTCCTTGGAATGATGGGGATGGGGAAAATTCCTTTTGTAGAGCAATGGCTGAGCCATTAAATTACTTATTCAATTGTAAAAGAGGGAGAATTTTGGTCTTTTGGTTTAAAAAAAATCATGAATAATTGTAAAAAAACCCAACAACAACAACAAAAAGAAACCCATTTTTTTTTTCCCCTGACAGGTGAAAAGAGAAAAAGGACTTATTGTGGGCTTATTATTCTGACAAGTTGGTAGTGTGTAATGTTATCCATATAGTCTTTGATGTCTAAAATTAGCCTCTTGCCAGTACTCTTTCACATGAATTTTTTCAGCATGTTTTTCATATGTGTTATCCATTGCTCTTCTTCCTTAAATGTGTAGGGATACTGGAGGATTGAAAAATTTATGTCCACCTCTAAGTCCAAGATCAGGTGAGCAACCCCACAAAACTTGTAACAGCAAGTAGAGTCAATTTTGGTTCATCAGTTAAGAAAGGAAAATTCTCACTGCCTGTAACATACGCAGCTTGGAGTTAAGATATTTAGAATTACAAGACAGTAGAAGAGACCATGCTTCCTGGAACATTTGACTGTTCTTTATCTGTCACTGACTACTCTCACCATTTTCAGTGATTGCCAAATTTTACAAATCAGTATTAAATTAAAAATTTCCTCAGTAGAAACAATCACTGAAAGTATTAAATTTATTTCCATTAAATACCTTAGCAAATAAAGGAGGAGAAGAAAAGATTTCTGAAGACTTTGTGGTATCTCTCTCTCCTGTTATACAACTTAAAATATGTCCAAATATACGGTAAAGCAGAAGGTTTTGAAGTATTCCAGTTTTATTCCTCAATTCCATTTTTCTCTCTGCCTTAAAGATTGAGACCAATATTGGACTTCACAAGACAGGAAAATCAGATGCAGGAACATTGAAATTAATAGAGGTAGGACAACCTTATAAGAAGCAATGTATAATTTTTGTTTTCATAGAATATCTCATGCTACATGACTGCAATGTCTCTGTAACACCAGAATTTCCACAACACAGAAACTTATCTTCTTCTTCTGTACCCTTTATCGGACTTTAGGCACTTATTGATTTTCATGTTTGTGTGCTAGGAAAGTCAAACCAAACCAGACAGATAAATTACATGTTTTTAAACTTTTATCTGTTTAAAAGGTTTAAATTTCAGTTCCTCATCTCCTTCTATTAATTAAGAGTTACCTCCTCAAGCATACATACGAATTGTATTTCATAAATTTTTACCCTGAGGTGGAATACGAATAGAATTAACTGCTTGAGGGTTAACTTCCTTGAAACAGAAGTACTTAGAGCTGTATTTGTGTGGCAGATACTCCAAGAAAAATCCCCGAAGGAATTGTGAAATATCTTTTTTTTTTTTTTTCAGACAGTGATTAATTTTCAGGTCCAGACATGGGAATTCTTTCTCTTTGCAATCAGATAATTGGCACTAGACAATGAATGCTTATGATTGTATTTTATTTTCCTTGCTCTTATTTCAGGTCCCCTACATTATCATTCATTAAAAAAAAAAAAAATAAACACAAAAAACCCCACAAAACAACAGCAAAAAGAAATTCTATTCATGGCACCCGAGTTTATAGTTTTGAGACAATAATATCTAGCAATCCTTTAAGAACCTTTAAATCCACCATGACCTTTTGCCCTTCACATGATAATTTTTTCAAAATAATTAAATATATATATTTTAATTTATATTTTGTTTAAAATTGTTATATCTACATTAACCACTAGTTTTATATGCATTTATTGAAGCAGCAATAAGAGGGAGAGTTGGTAAAAATGCATGTACAGGAAAATGTTTCAATTCTGGAACTGAGAAAATTCCTTAAGATTGATGATTTTAAGATTCTGAAGGTTTCATGTAGCAAGCGGTTCTTTATGGCCTGGCTTGCTCAGCTTGGTCACATTTCCATGATATATACCGGTAATACAGCTCTCCTCCTATAGGCGTCTTTTTCTGATATAGGCTCAGTCAATTTTTTTAATACCAATCTACTGATTTACTTGGCCACAGAGTGGCTGAATTCTTCTGGCTATGTTACTGTGCTGGTTTAAAACCCAGTAGGAAAATTAAACCCATTTGTGTTACCCTATTGCACTTTCCAGCCTGTCATTCTCCTGCTGAAACCACGTCCCTGCCAGAATGTGGCTGGTATGGAATTAAACAGTAGTAGAAACTCCACCCCTTTTCTCTCTGACCACCAGAGTTACTTCATATTTCTACTGATGCCTGCACTTATCCCTTTTCTGTAAGAGAGAAAAAGGTCTCTTGTTGTGTTCCATTAAAAAAAAAATCTTGTGTGTGATATACATAATTTCTGTTATTCCAGCAATTTTGAGAATGGGAAACAGAGACAGATGATGCCCTGTATGAACTGACTAACTTTTGCTTACACAAACCCAGCTGCACAGCCCCTGGTTCTCCCATTCCTGTGGTGACTGAAGCCCTGATGACCCTGGCTCTGTCCCCTAAAGGTTGCTGCCTGCTTTTTAGTGCAGTGCTGATAGCAGAGCAGGGTTGTAAATGTAAAATAAGGGTGACTACACATATGCTCAGATGATTCCAAGGGATCCCCCTTTGCAAGTTTATCTATCACAGAGATATTGCCATGCAAACAATATGTTTATTTGTATCAGGTTTACGCTCCTGTGTTGCTTGAAGTGCTCTGTCCTGAAGAGAATCTCTGGCCTCTGCTGCTGAGAATGAGAGTAACTGCTCTGGAAGATGTTGCAAAAATATCTTTCGGTTGCTTTTATCCCAAATGTCCAAGTTCTACCATCCCAGTTTATTGGCTAGAATTACATTCTCTGGTAAATGAAAGCTGCAATTATTAGAGCCGTAAGACTTCTCTGAGATACTTTTTCTTTGCTGACTGATTATATTCAGGAAAACTTTTTTTTATTTTCTAAAACTTGTGTGTGAAGGGTGGGGTGGTGGTTTTTCAAACTTAGAAGCAAAAAAAATATAAAGGTGAAAACCTCAGAACAAATCAGGTGAAGCTTCATAAGCAATGTTTAGATTTTTCATACTAGAGAATTGGCCATTTTCCCTTTTACGATGAACAGCTCTTTGATTAATATATTATTAAAGGGTATGAGTTATCAAGTTTTGTATTTTTGTATTTCTTTACCTGAATGAAAATCTCTTAAATTTAGAAGACTTTTCTAAGCTCTACTCTAAAATTTATAGGAAATACTGTTTATCATACTCTCCTGGCCATCTCTGCTAATTCAAGCTCACTTGGATTTAAGCAGTGAGCAGAGATGTAATACTTGAACTCCTCACACAGAGAACGGTTTGTGAGCTGAACTTTAATTCATTCAATGTGGCAGGAGCCACACAACTCACATTTCAGCCATGCAAAACTTACACTTCCTGTTTCTACTGTCTACATTTCTACATGACTTGGTGCTTTATATTTTACCTCATTTTTTTTTCCTCAGAATTTTATTTTTAAGCAGTCTCTCTAGAAGTTACTCTATTATCTCCTATGGTTTTGGCAGCTGTACCTTTTGCCCTGCCCCATCTGTCTCTTCCCAGATGCTCACTTCTACACACTTCTGGTTTAGGTATTTAAAAAAAAAATTAAATACAAAATAAAAGGTCTTTGCCAATTTTTATAATGATGATCCTGGCCCCATCTGCACCTTTGTTCTCATCAGATGCCCAGCCTTGTCCTATTTCTTGTTTTCTAAGCTATCTCTGATGATAAACTTAGAACTCCATTTTGTAATGGATACCCATTTTGCAGAATTTTAGTAATCTGGTTTCTTTTTGGTATCAAGATAAACAGGCAAAAGCAAAGAAAACCTGTATTTCTCTCAATGATTCAGCACCATGGGGGAAATGATGGTTAAAATACCTGAAACAAAAGGGAAGCGAAAGACTGGAGCTTCTATCCTTTTCCCAAAATACTGATTGCTGCCTAATGTCAGTTCATTTACTACCTGGTTTGCGTGTGTGCAGTGAGCTGGAAACCTGGCTTTGCAATCCTGCTCACCAAGCTGTACATTTACAATCATCTAACTACTCAAAAGCATAAGAAGTAAAAATAAATCCTGGAAGACTGAGTTCCTAGTCTTATTTTGAAAGTTTTAGAACATGTTGTAGACTCCGATACCCTGTTTAGACAGCTCCTCAACTCCGAAAATGAAAGAATACCTTTGAGACTATTTCTTTATATAGTGAAGCATTTATAGATGAGCTACATTCATAAATAAAACCTCCCTCAAAAAACCTATTGATTAAATCTACCACAGTGCTTACTAACCTTCAGGATTGATATTCTATAATAATATCAAACCAGTATAGAATTTCTGTACAAAACAGGAGCCAAGACAAGATGCAGTGGATAATTGTGATTAATATGGTTCAGAAATTTACCAAATTCTAAACTATTTTAGGTTGTTGTTTGTTTGTTTGTTTTTTTTTAAGTGTGCCTTCTATTAAGGACAACACAAGTTGTTTGCCAAGTGAAACTGTCAAAAAAAAATCAAATAGATCTCCTCACTTGTTGATTTAATAAAAAACTTTATAAGAAATAAATGATAAATTATATCTCAATGTATTTCATTACCAAAGTGCAATAAGTACAACCAAAGAATGTATCATAGAATCACAGTGTCACTGAATTTCCTGACTTGGAAAGGACCCAGGGATCGTCAAAATCCAGTTCCTGGGCATGCACAGGACAGCCCAAGAATCACACTGTGTGTCTCAGAACATTGTTCAAACAATTCTTGAACTCTGTCAGGCTTGGTGCTGTGATCACTTCCCTGGGGAGGCTGTGCCAGAGCCCAACCACCCTCTGGGTGAAGAAGCTTTTCCTGATATCCTGCCTTAACCTCCCCTGATACAACTTCAAGCAATTCCCTCGGGTCCTGTCACTGGTCACCACAGAGAAGAGAACAGTGCCTGCCCCTCCTCTTCCAGTCATGAAGAAGCTGTAGAATGCCATGAGGTCTTCCTTCAGTCTTCTCCAGTCAGAGCAGACCAAGAGACCTCAGCCACTGATACAGTTCCGCTCCAGAGCCCTCACCATCTTCATTGCCCTCCTTTGGACCTTCCAATAGCTTTATTTCTTGGTCATTTTGCAGTGCCCAAAGCTGCCTCCAGCATCCTAGGTGGAGCTGTTTCAGTGCAGAGCAGAGTGGGACAACCCCCTCCCTTGCCCAGCCGGTGATGCTGTGCCGGAGGCTCCCCAGGACAGGCTTGGCCCTCCTGGCTGCCAGGGCACTGCTGACTCAGGTTCAACCTGCCATTAACAGGCATCAACCCCTGGCCCTGGTGCTAAACTCCAGCCTCTCATTCCCCAGTCTGTCTGTTCATCCTGGGCTGCTCCATCCCACTTCATACATAGGGTGATCACTCAGGCCTCTAGTTTACCAAGGTCTCTCTGCAGGGCCCCTCTGCCTTTGAGAGAGTGAACTGCTCCTCCCAATTTAGTATCAAAGGCAAGCTTACTATACTAAGTATACTGGGTGGAATACAGTATACTGTAGGACTAATAGTTCTAAGTCATGAATTATTTGTAAATATTTAAGAAAGAGAAGCACAAAACAAGCATTTTCTTTTAATATTCTGATCTGAGCACCATTATGTCTTAAAATTCCAAATCTTTCCCTGAAACTGGTTTCTTAGCGTGGCAAAAGAAGGGAGGAGGTGTGAAGGCAGAGATCATATAGATGCACAGTCATGTTTGTTCTTTCTTTTTCTTGCGCAATAAGGTTTCAAAAGTTGAGAGCAGAAATCACCTTTACTTGAGACTAGAGACATAATTAGCTAACTAGATATGTTTTTGGACACTTTTTAATATTTTTTCTCTTTTTCTAAGGAATATTAGGATTTTACTCTCGTAATCATTTTGGAAAATATTTGGAAAGGTGTTGATTTAGGTTATTTAAAATACCTTTGTATCTCAGAAAAGGTAAAACCTAAATTTTACTCTCTTTCTTATTCAGCAGGACATACTCCTAGTAAAGCTTCTGTTGCTCCTCTGCCTGTCACACTTCGCTAAATGCAGGGAATCATACTATCAATCATAGACTGGAAAAGTTGATAGCAACTCAAAAGATTTTAATGATCTAAAAGTGAAATTAAAATGCATTTTATTTTTATATATAAGAGAGATTTTGTGAGAACAATGACATTTTATACATTAGTGTTTGTTATGTGACAGATTATCACAATAGACAACAGCTGGCACATCTTTGTTTTTTGTGTTGTCAGATCTCATGAGAATAGCAATAAAAAAGTTGCTGTAATGGCTATTTACATTAATATATGGGTACTGGATTTCTACCATGCAAGCTTTTTCACTTATAAGTTTAATTACAAGAGAGTTTTTTTGTTGCTGTTTTCTCAGCCACTCCAGCATCCATTCTAGCATACTAATCCTTACTATGAGCTGCCGAATGCTGAAGGTCTTACACATATTTGACAAACAAATAAGATTTAATATCATCAGTGTAATGATGCAAGCAATTTTCTCCTTTATAAAGGGTAGTTAGAGGCATTGTACCTTCATGGCACCACTAGATGGAAATATTATTTGATGTCAGAAATCTTAAAGACTTATTATAAAAAAGATTATATTCTCACGATCATTAATGTTTTGTCAACACCTTTTATTGTCTAAAAGACTGCACTTTGCTGCAACTATAACAAATTAGATGTCACTATATGTTTGAATTTTCTCTTGAGTCCAAGGTCCTTGGTAAAAATTCATAACAACATTCCTTAAGATATTAATAAACAGATCAGAATCAATATTTCACAGAGATGGAACTGTCTCTATCTGTATTATTTCTCTCCAGCCCTGAAACTGAACTTTTGAACAATTTTCAGCTACCATGCCAGGGCCAGTGGTGTCAGATTTAGTCCTGAACAGGATGCTGGTGCCAGGTTTCTTACATATTATAACTTACCCATCAGTTCCCACAGGAGCAGTGGAGGGAATTCTGAAAGAATAGGGCTGCAATCCAAGCTGTCATAAGAGGTTAAGGCAAATAGATTTGGAGAAATAAACATGTCATAAAAGGGGTGCTAAACAAGACTGAGGAGATTGCTTGGAATCTTACTCTTCACAGAGCAAAACCTCTCCCATCTGCTATGCTGGTGATGAGCTTAAAAGATACCAGAGTCCCAATGATTTGGCAGTGATATTTTGATGCCAAAATCCATTAAAATACACCCTTATGAAAAATTTCCTGTTTTGTACATAATATGAATGTGCTACAGATTGCATGCAGCGTACTAATATTGAAGTAGAACATCTTTTGTGTTAGACTCCTGATAAAATGCACTCGCAAGGCTCAGTTTATACAGAGAATGCTACCATAGAATATAGAATAGTTCATAGAATATAGACCTACAAAATAGCATAATGTCTTACTTTTACAAGCACTTTTCCTTCCTCATAGTTTTGGTGTGAATATTTCATTCACTGCTTTAGGTAGAGAAATTACTGCCTGCTATCATGAAAAAAAATTTCAGCTACTTTTTGTGAAATTCACATGTAGTAGTGTTAATTTATGGTTCTGTTCTAAGAGTTAATTTATGGTTCTGTTCAAAGAGTTATGTAAACCTCTGTCTGTAGGAGCAAAACAAATTTCGAATAGGGTCCACCTGCAAGGAAGTGGACTGAAATAGAAAGGATACTAACGTCCTTGGCAATGCTTGTCACTTACTAAGTGGGAGAAGCCTACAGGAAAACTCAAATGGTCCAATGACTGGTCATTCTCACTGCAAAAAATTCTTCTTCCAATTGGAATATCTCCAGGAGTGAATTGCCATTTATTATTTGTAGCAGTCATCGGAACATTATGCAGTTTGCAATCCCAGATAGCTAATTATTCACTAAATTATTTAGGAAATACAGATTTTTTTTTTCTTTGTGATAAGAAATTCAGAAGGGATTATGACTAGCAGTTGATTTATTTGAGTGTTAACTTCCAGTTATTTTTAAATGGTTGGTCCACCATCTTTCAGTGATGATCCAAGGAGTATCTGAATACTGTGAAGATTTAATTAATTCATAGACTAACAATAGACAAGTTTAACTTCTGTCCTAGAACTGCACAACTGTAGATCAGCCTGAATTAATTAATGCAGATTTACTTTTGCACCTGACCTGCCAATCAATTTACCTAGAAATTCTTCTGGTGTGTAGAATTTTCTGAGTTTAAAGAGTAGAAATTTGACTTTTAATGTGTCATTTGAATTTGCCTTATGAATGTTAACACAAGTCTCCAAAATTATCACTAAATCCTCTCATGCTTTACATCAACTACCTTTATCTTTTCATCCTGTTATGCTGTCTTTTGAAAGAAATAATTTTAAGTATCTTTTTTAGCTCCCAAATCTTTAGGCCATCTCTTTTTAGAGATAAATGAAGTCTGAGAGGAACAAAGAGATATAAGCTAGAAACACGTGAGAGAAAACTATAGCACAGTGATTGAAATAGCCTTATTTCAGGAAAGGAAGGCCAGTGTGAAACTATTCTTCTGAGAATGGCACTCCCTTCTTTATACGGAGGAAAATTAATGTATTTCATTTTAGTGATGAAAGGTTATTTAACAGCAAATCTTATTCTTGGATATCATTATAAACCCTGAATCCCTGGTGTATGTTCAATTTGAGAACTACAACTAATGTTGATGGTGTTTCTATTAAAAAAAAAAAAAAAAAGTGTTCTCTCAATATGCTTAAAATCTTTAACCAAAAGAAAGACCTAAGGAATGACAGTGGTGACGGGTTGGTTTGACCCACATTTTCATATTATATTTAGTTACAGGCTCAAGTTTTTAAAGTCCATATCACCAGGTAGTCACATAGAGCAACAGCACCAGTTAACAACTATGGCCTTATTGCCACACTGCAATGTAAAATCACATCCCTTCAATATTCCTGTCTGTTGATTATATAAGTTTCTTTTCTTGCTACAAGAAGAAATAGAAGAGTGTGGAGTTATGACTATATATTCTAACAAGTATTTCATCTGACTTGAGAAAGAATGAAGATAGAAACTTTCCCAACAACAACTGGTGTTTATGAGTAATTCAAAATTACAGAATATTCTAGGGTGTTTACCCACTGTGATTTATGCTATTTGCCCAAAAGGAGCAATAGGTTATAATTAAAAATTGAAACAACGCTTTAGAAACTATGTGCTCATCATCTTTCAGGTGAATAGCAAGTTATACTGATATTTCAGCAGTCCACATAGTCTAATCACTGCTGTACAGTGAAAAAGAATTAGCATATTTAGTTCTCTTTCACTGAACAGAGAGAAATAGAATATCTTCCTTTAAGTCTTAGTCCTTGACCACAAGTAGGCTCAACAGAAAAAAAAATTAATGTTACATAAGCCTTTTTCAATCTTTAGCTTTTCTTAATTGATGTAAAGGATGGTTTTTATTAATAGCTCTCGTGTTTCAAAGTTTACTGGTTACCGCTAATTAGCATATTGAGCTTTGCTGCTTTTCAAAATGGTGGGCTGCAGTACTAGATCTAGAGATCTTAGTAAAACATGAAATAATAAGAATTTGACTTGATGAGTACATTGATCCAGAAACATGACACTTTAGAGTGCTAAATTTTATATTCTTAGCTACAACTAAGCACAAACGCTATTTAAATATCTTCTTAAAAGAAACCCTTGTAATATCTTGGGGATTATACTAACATGTGTTATGCTATTTTTTATCAAAACAAAAATAGCAAGACAGAGTTGATAATAGCTACTATTATGATCCTGATCCCAAATGAACTTTCCTCATATAAAGACACAGTTCCAAGATACTTTAAAAAGTGTTTCAGGCTTTGGTATTCTTATTTTACCACATTTTGTTAAAGAAAAGGAAAAAAAGTAGCAGTAATTATTTGTTGCATTCCAATAACCAATAATTTATTTTATATGAAAGTCTGCGCTACTGTTTAAGATCAGTTCATGGGACTTCAGTCATGTACTGTAAATTGTACTCTGTCTTCTTTATTTGATCAACACTTGCAAGCTTTATATGGCTTGATATAAGTTGTTTAGTTCTATTTCATCATTTTTAAGATTACATATCACACATAGTATTTTATTTTTAATAATTACTCTCAGTAGTTCTTGAAATATCAGTGTTATTAAACAATACCGATTTTTTAGTTCAAGCTTTGCATTTTAGTTGTCACAGAAATGAAAAATGCAATGCTGCTGAAGGTGTAATTTTTCTAGATGAAACACCTATAATTTTTGACAACAAAACCAAACAAGCTCTGTCTTGCTGGATCTATCTCCTTATACACTCATCAAAAAGAGTCCTATCCCTTGAATAAATACATTAGCTTTATTTTAAATATGGGAGTAAATCTTTGTTTTACCTTTCTCTTTTTTTTTTCATTGTGTGAGCACAAAAAGAAAAGCTGAAAATATTTGAACTTTTCGTTAAAGTCTTCTGAAAAAATCATTTATAATTTATGAGATTATTAAAAGAATAAAAAAAAAGAAAATTGTGATTTTCTTCTCAAAGGTTTACTACTCAGGCAATGATTTATGGACACCATTACTCCTTTCATGGTGTTGGCATTTTATACCAGAGCAGTGCTTCAAACACAATCTTCATCTTTTACCTGCAAGTGCTGTGGAAAAGCTACTGGATGACAGGGCTTCATGTTTCAAAAATGTTGGCTTTTCACCAGTAGAAAATTGAAGGTCTAGAATAGAGCTTGTACGCAAATAAACTTAAAGATCACCTCCTTCAAATAATATTGAGGTACTACTGAGGTGACAGATTAAAAGATGTTCTGATAAGGTCTTCCAAAGAACCAAGAGAGTGAAGCTTTTGAGAAGTGATATACTCCTGTGGCTTGTTCCACCAACATTTGTTTGTGGGATTTTTTGTTTGCTTAATATTCAAAAAAGAAGAGGAAATCAACTTCAGAGAATACTGAATCTGGGAAATTTTGGTAAATATTTTTTTTTGTTTTAAATAATGGCATTATTATTTCCATTATTATTTCATCACGTAATGATTTTTTTTCTGGTAGGTGGGTTTTCTGACCCTTTTATAATTATTGTTTTTCCTTTTGATTTCTTTTCAAGATTTCAAATGCTCAGGTAGGATAGGAAGAGAGTTTCCTGCCTGCCATTGCTTAGGAAAATCTCTGGATTTTGGTACATTTCTACAGAACGCAAATTGTCTTCACTTTTTCAGGTAGTTGTCTGCCTTCCCTCTGTGTCAGGGCAAATACTGCTCATCTGTCCTCACACCTATGCATAGCACAATGAAAAAAGAGCACACTGGGAAAGTAGTCACATATAACTGGAGAGCAGAAACAAATTATGAGATACATTAAAATGTTATTTTAAAATAGTCCCAATAAGATTGGAAAGATGCTAGCTCTCAAGGGAGCCTCAAAAGTTATTATGAATCAATTTGTATACACCAGATTGCTCCAAATGATCCTAAATCATCAGTAAAATAGAGGCTCATTGAAAATGAATGAAACTTGGCAAGTCTATGAACATCATTTTTCTAGCTTCTTGACAGTATTTTTAATATGTCCAATCATAATCCATCATGTAAAACATACATTTTATGCTTCTAGAGCCAATTCCCCCAGGCATTTTAGAAGGAAAGAGGTGAAAATGAAGTCTTCCTATTACTGAAGACAGATATGTACTATGTGCAGAAAAGCCTGAAAGTGAGTGACAGTGGAAGTGTGTCTCCCTACTGAACAAGCAGAAACTGAAGTAGATGCTTCATGTCTAGATGCTCACCTGAAGCTACTTTATGAGGAGCATCTGTCAACTGTACGAGGCTTCTTTGTGTATAGCTGGTGACTTTGAAGAGCTGACCTAATGGGTACAAGCAAGTTAAAAACTTGTTTTCCTTTATATTGTATATTACAAATTGGATATGGTTCTCCATATACAAAAGGAGAGAGAGAGATTGGGATTATTGTTGCTACACCTCTAAAAAGAGTGCAAGAAAACTGTCCACTAATACCATAGAAAATCCCTTTGTTCTGTGTCATTAACTTGCAATGGCAAAAAAGTCCCTTTGCATGTATAACTTGTCATTAAATACAAAGTGACATAGAAAGGAAGAATAGATTTTGACTCCACTTAACAGATTAATACTTGTCTTTGAGTAAGGTGTTTATCTTCATGAACCACAGTCCCATACTTTGAAAAATAATCAGTAAGCCGTTTGGCTGATTATTTGTAGAACATCACCATTTTCCTTGATAGGGCAAGAACAGGGTAAGGATAGAGAAACTGCATTTGAAATGTCCACAGGAAATCATCAGGAACTGCTGTCTTTAGAAACAGAACAAATTTGAAAGACTTGCTTTTATACATTTTTTGTGTTATAATTCCTTCACCCAAATACTTAAAATTCATTTAAACATCATAAGTCCACTTTAAAAGTGAACAAACTCTCCTGAAAGAATACTTCTGTTATACTGGTAATTACAAGATCTGATGAGAGCATTTCTTTGGAGTTTGTCAAAAGTCCTCTGTGTTCACCTCAGGTCTGTTACAGTGTGAATTTTACCCTAGATAAATATACCTTAGATAAATATACCTTTATACCCTAGATAAATCTGGCCAATACATTTCACTCAGTTAGACAAATCTCAATTTCACTTTAGAGGCAAATTGAAAGTGTTTAACTGCTACATACAAACTAAGAAACAAGACTGTCATCTGTTGAAAAGACATCAGGTTTTGCTTGGTGTGCGTAGAATTTGCTGCTGTGATTTCTGACTTGACATCTCTGGTCCAGTGCTTATTAGTCATCAACAAGGGGGAATTGAGGACTGTGTGAGTGTGACTGTGGGTGCAGGCACATATGTGAGTGTACACTGGCTCCAGTCTGGCTGCATCCACAGCAACCTCACAGTGAAAAGAAGAAGCAGAAAATCCAACAGCACCTGGCATTTGCTACCTTATAGCAGGGAAGAAAAGTCAGAAACTGCAGTTGTTGCAGCGCTGTGCTGGGTGCTTTATACTGGAAGTTTCCAATGGTTGTGCGGGAGATTCACATTAAATGTCTTTTCATTAAATACAAGTGACTGAAAGAACATCAGCACAAGCCTGTTCTTCCACTTGACTAATGCATCAGGCACTGGAATTCAAATCAAGGCTTCTTTCAAAAAAAGTCCCAAGAGAAACAGCAGCATGTTATTAATTTTGGAAAAAGTCACACAATAATTTTATACAGAGGAGGGTAGAAACTTCATATCTCTGACGAGTTGGAAGAAACTTACTAACAATCCTGATTTAATAGCACAAAGGAGTTTTCTTAATTTGTTGGAATCTTGTGTATTCCAGTTTTTGGAGAAAAATCCTGCAACAAAGAATAATGGAAATTATTAATTTTCCAAACAACATAGCCCTTTGAGAAGGGTTTCTTTAAAAGGAAGGGGTAATTGAGTCTTACAACCTAAAGGTTGGAACCTACTCTAAATTTTATCATGTTTTTACTGCTTACTAAACTTTTAATAAAACTTAGGGTAGGAAATGGAGACAAAAATTTGCATTTCTAATGTTACACACGAAAGACCATCAGCAAATTGTTTGTGTTAATGTCCTGATGAATAATCCCAGTTAGTGTAACTTTTGCCTTTTATTGCAGATATAGAGGAAGTTATAAAATAGTGTTTCAGGTGCACTAATATGCGTGTGTTAAATAAACAACTTGCCAGAATCAAAAATATTTTAAATCCTGAACAGTAAATTAAATTGTAGAACATATAGTTAGGTTGATGAACCTGTGAAAGACAATATTTCCCTTAATTTATTATCTCATATTTAAACTAATAAAGCACAAGCACATGTTTATCTCCATAAATTATATGAACATCTGTTTTGCACTGACTGACCTTGTAGAATATTTGCTAACATTTTGACTGATAACCAATGCGTATTTTAAGACAGCAAGGACAAACAAAGTGCATGGAAGAGGTTCATGATGACAATGTAATTTATAAACATGCTGCATGAGTAATGCAGAGTACACGCACGTTGATGGCACAGTAATAACTGCTCATAGGAAATATTTAAAAAATCATTGTGCCTTCCATAATTTCAGGCAAGTTGACTGGAAAAGTGTTGACATTGCAGACAGGCTGCTTAGGGAGGAATAAATTGAATATGGCATTCAAAGTCAGCCCAACTCAATAACAAAAGAAAGTAATAATGTTCTGCAGGTTATCCACTTGCCTACACATGTGAAATTTAGCACATCATACTGAGAGATCTTGATAAACTAATCCATTCAGGACTGATATTAAAGAGAGATTCTATCCATACCCTACTATGAGTTCTGATAATAGATAAAGGAATGACCTAATTCATTTCTTGTTCCTATTTGTACTTGTCTGATTTTAAGAAGGCATATTGGCTATTTTTGATGGTCAACTCTTCCATATTCTGACTCTCTTCTATCATCAGTCCAGAGCTGTCTAAAGGAAATATTTACAATATTCTTTTAAAACTTATTTTAAGAAAAATGGGTAACATTTCTGTCAGCATTGACATGGAAAATAAAACCATGCTTTTCAAAATCCAGATTGTTGCCCTACTTGTGTATCTTGCCATCAGTAGCGGTTTCTTTGCAAACAGGTTGAGTACAGGATGGAAATAGGTCAAAGATTTATTCTTTTTCAGGAAAAAAAGAATAAAACAAACAAAATAGCAGAATATTTTGAATTTCAGACTGCTTTGGGGCTAAAACTGAACCTTGTGCTTATTAAGCTGAAATGAAATCAGGTGTTGCTTACTGAAAATACGGTTTACAGGAATTCATACTAAGGTCTTTAAATGCATATTTGCCTATACGAATATGAAACTTTTTGGACACTGAGAGAAATATGGAGTTCAGTCTTGTTTGAAGTTTTCATTATGTCCTGCAGTAAAGCATATGTTCCTGGGGTAAAGAACTGAGCCAAGATGCTACTCTACCTCATAGTTTATTTCAGTAGCCTATCTATTGAATTTTTGTTTGAGGAAAACCCAGAAGTTTTCAGCTCTAGCAAATGTGTGTGTGTGTGTGGAGGGGGGGGGGGGGGAGGTCCATTTGCATTTGTGTATTTTGCTGTTTTACTATTTAGCAGGTGTTCACAGTCATTATTAGAAAGTTTAGTGGTTTTGTTCGCACCTGAGAGAGGCCAAAAGCTACTGAGCTAAGGGAGCTTCCAATGTCCAGCAAATCCTTCCTGAAAAACATCCCATGGACCAACATTGTCGTTCTCCCAGTATAATGAGCAAGAGCTTATTCTCAAACACTGCATGCAAACCTTTATATAGCTGGTGAAAGCTTATTGTTTACAATCCTTTTCTATAAACTGATGGGAACCATGATGGCTGTAGCCAGTGGTTACACATGTGCAAAACCTTTGGGTTACAGATGACCAGAAATGGACTTGGAGCAGATAGAGAGAAGGAAAGAGAGTTAGTACTTGAGAAAGAAAAAAATCAAACAATGTAGTTTTTATTTTTGTATCTCTCATTGAAATAGTAACCCCCCTTTCAGAACCTAGAACCAATAACTAGTTACTCATTGATTCTTGAGCTGTTTCTGGAAAGACAAGGATGATGCCTTACTTTTGACTTATTAGCACAGTGGGCTAAGATCACCCAGAACAATCTCATGGAAAGCTTTTACCTATGTTGTTTCTTTTATTTTTTATGCCTAATTACACAGTTGTTCATAGAGAGCTTCTTAACAAAAACACATGATCACATATGATGGTGAGAAGAGGGTAAACGGCTGTTTCAGCTTTACTCCGAATAATTAAAAAAAACTTCTAACCATACAATAAAATGTGTCTAGGATTAATATATTTATAAATATTTGTACTAAAAATCATTAAGGACACTCATATGTTTAAATCCCTAAATAAGTAATGAAAGAACACAGAACTCTGAGAGGTATGATCAGTCTAATGCAGCAAGCACAAAATAAATATTTCTTCTGCCCCTGTATTATCCACATTATTTTCCAATGTCAATAGTTTACCCATGAAAGTCAGCAGAGCTGAATCTCCTTCCACAAAGTAATGAGCATGGCTTATAAACAGTGTTTTGTTACTGGTACATGGCTTTGGTGGTGTTCTGCTGTGAATATTGACCAAATACACATTGTTGGTACTTTCAAAAAATAAAGTAAAATTTTGATGAGTGCATTAAAATAAGTTTTGAGGCAGGATTCATAGTGGTCTTCCTTCTCCAAGAAATATTATGCCACTGTCAAAAAGTCTTTGCATTAACTGTTCATGAAGTCTCTAAAAGGAGAGAGAATACATTCACTTAATTGTCAACAAATACTTTCTGTTCAGCTTAACTTTCTGATCATCATATCTGCTCCAGAAAATATTCTTCTCTAAATGGGACTGCAAAGCCATCTACATGTTTGTGGAAGCATAGTTTGTTTTTATATAGGTGGTGAAAGCACCATAATGCAGAATGCTGATAGCAGGCTTCCAAAACAATAGAAATAGACACTAAAGGCATCAGAAATCTTGTGACATTTACCAAATGCACCATCATAGTTTCAGTTCCAAACTCTATCAAAATGTTCAATGCTGAATAAAAAAATCTGGATAAACATCTTTTTTATATAGGAAACTTTTATTTATAACAGAGAAAATAAATATCTAGTAACTTGTCTTGCAGAATTTCAAAGTTATTGACCATTTTCTTCCTCCCGTCTTCCCATGAATAAAACACAAAAGTTGCTTGTTAATTAAAACTGCTTTCATCATCATAGGAATGACAGGAAGACAGGAAAAATGACGAAATAGTATTAATGTTCATTTAAGATGAGTTTCTAAGTTGCCCTCAGTAGCAGAGGATAAAATGACTCAGATATTTTCAAACAATGTCACATCAGTAATGTCCTATGTATTCCCTTGATTATATTTTACTTGTGTTTTATGCCTTCTTGTGTTTCATTCAAGTGTTTTTATTTTCCTACTTTCATCCTGAAGGACACTTAAGAAGTATTATTTCTCATCCATAAGTCTATATGTATTTATACAGATATTTATAAATACACACATGTATGCATATATATGAGATTATTGATAATAAATTATTTATGCTCTACTAGACTATGAATATTAGTTATTTGTGCATCTGTACATATTATTCTACATTAAATTTTCTAATGTTATATAGGGTCTAAAGAAATAAAATTTTCTAGAGGGCAACAGAACAAGTGGCCAGCACTGCAATGAGGATATATTATTACTGGAAGTAATTTACCTCCTTCCACTGTAGTTGGTCTGCAGGCTATATTTCCCATGCTGCCAATACTCTTTCCTGAAAATTTCTTGCACTTACTTCTTTACCATATGCTAGGGTAATTAAGCATATGACACCTGCTAGATTTTCAGATGCTATCACATGGCTGATAAAATTTTATCGTTTAAAAAAAAAATCTGCAATATACAAGCAGGTGTTTATTTAATATCTACATGGGTTTTTTTTCTCTTTAAAAAGAAATCTTGAGGAACTCAGGAAATTTGATTAAACCATTACATGTGAAAATAAAAAGTATAAAATAAGTCACTGAAAACTGTCATATAATGAGGTAAAAATGATGTCTCATTTTTCCCTCCCTAATTTTTCTCTTCCTAATCAGCAGTATCAAATTAGTTTATCATATTTTAAGGAAATTTTATAAAGCGAATACGGACCAAAACAATCACTTGTTGAAAGGCTGGAAAAAATTATACGATATAGCAAGGAAATTAATTCTCCATTTTTTACATGTGGATTATTTTGGTATCTCTTGAAAAAATAATTAGATTTAACAGATAGAAAATGGATTAAGAAAAGCCTTTTCCTTACTGCATAAAATTACTACAAGCATCAGCAAAACTGCTTCTTCTTGCTGTGGTTGGTTCTTCTTCCTTTCCACTATTATGCTTAACAGAGTTTGTATAAAATAGTCGTAGTAGGAAACATTAAGTTCAGTAAATATAAAGGAAATTTTCAGTTGATGCTGAAATATTGATGTTTTAGTATTGCTGGCTCAAACAAAACTGGTAAGAGACAAGGTCTCTCCCAACATGTCTTTCTCCAAATGCAGTTTCTTATGAACTTTTAAGCATTATGGTTATTATTATTTTCACAGATACATTGTTTGTAAAGTAAAATACTGATTTTCTGTGTTTATTCTGTTGTTTTGTTTTTGAGGTTTTCTTTTTTTAAGGAGAACTCCTGAAGGTTTTACCCACAGCGAACTGCTTTAATACAGGATTATCCTATTGCTTTTCAATTAAACACAAAAAACAATTCATAAGCAAAGACATTTTGAAGACTTCCTTACAAGTGTGGCTAAAACTACATAAAGAAGATCCTAATTAAAAAAAAAAAAAAAGGAGAAAAAAACATTTTAACTAGATTATTGTGAATGAAAACTTCAGAAATCAGGATGAATTTATAATCTGTAGAAAACCTTAGGAAAATTACATGAAAGTAGGGCCTGCTTTGAGTCTAAAGACAAAGTTTCACAAAATATTTACATTTTTGTTCTAAAGAATTGTTACCTGTTTTGGGATTAACCATTACTGAAAATTTTGCCATCTGAATGGAAAGAATAAAAAATACATTGACATCTAACCTGGAACAAAAATAGCTATTTTAAAGAAATTATTTTCTTCTCTCTTTCAAAGACTGGGTCTTTAAATAAACTACTTAAGTTTTCAGTTTCAATCAAAGAACTGTAATTTTACTTTCCAATACAGAATAACTGATTTATTTAAATTGGTGGCTTTTCAGGCAATATTTCCTTTATTCTAGGGCTGTTTGACAGCACAGCATTGGAAGTCCCACAAGAACCTGCAAGTTCATCCCCACCAAGCTGCTAAAATGAGAAAGAGGGAAAGAGGGAAAGAGGGGGAAAAGAGAGAGAGAGAGAGAGAGAGAGAGAGAGAGAGAGGGAGGGAGGGAGGGAGGGAGGGAGGGAGGGAGGGAGGGAGGGAGGAAGGAAGGAAGGAAGGAAGGAAGGAAGGAAGGAAGGAAGGAAGGAAGGAAGGAAGGAAGGAAGGAAGGAAGGAAGGAAGGAAGGAAGGAAGGAAGGAAGGAAGGAAGGAAGGAAGGAAGGAAGGAAGGAAGGAAGGAAGGAAGGAAGGAAGGAAGGAAGGAAGGAAGGAAGGAAGGAAGGAAGGAAGGAAGGAAGGAAGGAAGGAAGGAAGGAATTTCCAACACCAATGGAAATTATTTGGCATCAAAATCTAGTAGTTTCTAACTGAGGTGATCTGCTGAGTTCAGCCATACCTGGAATTCTCTTAACTTTCTTTATATTATTCCTTATGTATTTCAAACTGTAATTCTAAACCTGTCATTAACTGCAGTGAAGACCATATCCTTACTTTTGTGGATGGTAAACCAACACTCAGCACTGGACTTTGCAGCAAACTGCTACAGACCAGTTATCTTCAAGTTCCAAAATTTATACTCTAATTCTAAATTAAACAAAATAAAGGCAAAAATTCAGAAAAAAAGAGCCTGAGGAGTTCCTGCTTTCTGTTAGACTAGATGGTATTCATGGTGTGCCTTGTGTGCCCAGTGCAGGTGGATGGTGCTGTTGAACTTTCCAGAGGAGCCAAGCTGGGGAAAAGCAGCTCCCTGCTGGCTATCAGAAATGGACCATGCAGTGGTGGGCCGTATGGACCATATGGGCTGTGCCTGAGTGCTGAGGGGAGAGAGCTTGACTGCTCCAAATGTACACAATAGTGTACATTTACACTGTGGCTACTCTGGGACCACGGCCATGGAACAAAGCAAGAGGAAACCTAGCTGAATATTTAGAGATAGCTATAGCACAGCCCAGCTGAAACAAGGATTTCTGTCCCCAGCAGCGCCTCACACTGAAATCCATTTTATGTCTTCTCAACTGCAAGAAAGCTAAGTAAGGTGCAAATATAATTATAAAGTTATAGAAGATCAGTTACATAAATACTTCCCCTTCACTTAAGCATATTTGTATTTCAGCATATGGCATTGTCGAAATGCATATTTGACTACACTCTGCAATGAATATACTCCTTTGTAAATCTTTCCCCTCCTATTTCTTTCCTGATGCTGAATCCCTGATATTTTCAGTCTTCTAGGGACTTTGCTTTATTCACTGAACTCTGTAGTGTGATTGCCATTGGCTCATAAATACCTCATGTTTTCAATTATGAGAGAAATACTTTTTGTTCCTGGAGGTTTATTAGTTTCCTCCTTCCTAGTTTAATTTCTTAGCTTTGCCTCACTAACCCTGCAGCCAGAAAGGATTGTGACTTATGATTAATATCAAATAGCAGGCATTTAGTCTCGTTCCTCTAACCTTATTTATAAGGAATAGATATAATTAAATTACATATAAATATTGAGATTTAAAGCTAGACCAAAAGACACTTCATTATCACAAACCTACCAGAATAAACTAAAATTGCATCCAAAAAGCATATTTGTTTTACTTAATGTAAGATATATAATATGAAAACCCTTATTTGCAGATATAAAATATCGTCTCATATCTGGGCTTGTTTAAATGTATAATTAGCATGTGGAAGAGAACTAGCATATAAGCTGGAAAGATCATGAAGGATAAATAGCAAGTAATCAATGTTTTTGAAGATTTATATTGGACATTGGACCATCATATCCTAAAATAAATTTGGTTTGTCCATGCTTGACAAAGCATTCAGGTGCATCCTCTCCCCTCTTGCTTCTCATCTTCTCAAGCAGAAGATTTTACCCCACATTTTACCCTGCATTTTACCCCACAAAAAAATTAGCATGTATAAAACATATAGCTCTTTCACAGGGATATAATAATGATACTAATAATACTATTATTACTACTACTACTACTAGTAATAGTAATAAAAATAATAATAAAGAGAAAAGCAATTCTTTGTTAGAAATATTTTAAACTTTTTTCTATTAATAAATCTTAGGGGTTTTTTCATTCCTTCACTGCTTTTTTAATGTATTTTACAAGAAAACACACTAAAACAGCAATAAAAATTATTTTAAGAGACATGGATATAAATGAAGTTCATGTTCATCTGTAGCAAAATAGAAATTATTTTAGTGTTTTCTAAATACATATGGCATTTTTTCTTATACAATCCATAATGTGTGCTTACAATTTGCATATACTTCTCTTTTTGTGATTAACATTAATTCAGTTCCATAACATTGAGAGCAGGCTCAGTGTGAATCAACAGAGCCTTCCACTTGAACCAATAATATTCTTTTACATTCTTTCCTAATATTGGGATATGTTAAGGGTCTCTTAAGTAAAATTGAAGTATTTGTGATATGGTTTCATATGATATATGAAAAATGAGGATTTTTTTTTCTACTGGATATCTTTATTGCTTTTTGCATATTTTTTGGATTCCATTTTGGTTTGTTGGGGTTTTTTATTATTATTTTACTTCTGAATTTTGTTTAATTTACAGAGTTTAAACCAGAAGGGATGATGTCAGAATCCACAATCCCAACTCCCACCAAGAAAAAAGGTAAGTCAAAGGAAACTATCATATTCTTCAATGTTTTGCAAGTTGTCATTCTCTTCTAGAATTAACTATATTTTCTATACAAAGAATCATTTTAGATTGCAAAGTCTTGATGAATTTTATCAAAAATTTTAATGCCTTGGTCTATTTCTGATTATCCTAATTTCTCTTAAATTAAAAATCTACATATCCTCACTAATAACTACTATCTACTAACACAAAGGCAACTACATATCAGAATGATAGTTATTAAAATGCAGTCATTAAAATTCAGGGGAAATACACATCTATTTTACATGCATTGAAAGACATTATTATCAAAGTGCATGATTCATTCACCACTACAATAACTATAACAGGGAGTGTGCAGTTTGAGATTAAAAATGACAGACAGGGCAGCATATATCATTGAATATTGACTTAAAGTGATTCCAAGATAGATGTGCAGAAGATTTCAAAATAGTCTATTAATAATAAAGGATTTCTTTTTCCCATGGCAGTGCCATAGGAAAGTAGAAGACAGGGAAGGTCAGCATGACATTGACAATCATTATACATGGAAACCTGCTGAAATTAAATATATCATGATGCTGGGATTAAATGGAAACTCTTTATTTAGAAACCTTGTACAAGGGGTGAGAAGAGTGTTGCTTACAGACTTTATTTTTACTGAGAAAATCTCTGTATGACACGTTTTCTATTCATGACAGAAATCCAGTTTAAAAAAAGGCAGAATTTCAACATTAATAAAAAGTTTAAAAAAGAGAAGAAACAGTCAAGAATATCTGAAATGCACCTTGTGACTCATAACTAGGAAATAAAACTATTTGCAAGCATCTTATAACCTTTCAAACTTCTGGAAGAATTCACTTTCTATTAGGAAGGGAAATAAAGTGTCCTACTCTTAGTTGAAGTATTGCAAGAAGCTCCAATGTATACCACGATTCTATCTACCAGAATGAAAATGTTCAGCTATCTCTTCACAAGAGGGATTATATATGTCAAGAAAATGCTAATTTTTTTCCAGATTCTACTAAAATCAGTAGTTCTGTGCTTACTTTCTGATTGGTAGGTATTTGATCAAGTGTTTGTACTATTGATCCACTTGGAATATTTATGTGAAAATTTTAGCAAAACTGCTTCCTTTGTCAATAGTGTTTTGAGGGTTTTATTTCAAGTCACTATAAAAAAACCCCAAATAGATGTATTTGGTTTTAGAACAAAATTTCCCACAGATGGTTTCTGACTTCTTGAAGTCAGAATACCAATAACTGTTGAGGATGAAAGTCCTGCTGAATGACTGTATGAGCTATAGAACAGAGAACAAGTGGAAAATAAAAGCACAGCCTGCTATTAGTGATACTGATTGGATGTTGCCTACAGAGCACAAACCACAGCAAACATACTTGAAGAGACAGATGTAGAACTGTTGTGTTTCAAAGTACTACTAATATGCTCAAGTGTCTAATGGGGTAAATTACTCCAGATATTCATTATTTAAGGGTCTATCTTCTCCTTCACTGCTCTGATTTTTTTTTTCCTCATGTGACTATGCTCTAACTTTGAGGAAACAAATCAAAGACATCTTACCTCTAACCACATTCAATCAAGACTCAGGCATGCCTTCTACAGGTTTGGGTTTTGTAGACCACCCCTTTATCTGCTTTTTACATCTCTGATGACCTGTTCTTTTTTTAAGAATTATAGTAGTGCTCAAATGTGGGGTTTTCTTCCTTCAGCTGATATTGAAATTATTTCTACTTATATGTTTTGACAGAAACCGCAGACATTGGTTTGCATCCAGATACAGTTAAAGTGCAAAATTAATTTCTAATGGGAAAATTTATTTTCTTTTTCAGTAATGGTTTGGGGGGTTTAGCTGTGAAATGTATTTAGCTTATCCATTTTATATGGAATGAACAGATGGATAGGAATAATACAATTTTCTAAAGAAAAAGCTGTTTTTTATGCTAAGCAACTTTGAGAGAGTGAAATGTTAAAGTTTAATGACTCAAAACAATCAGCCATTTGCAGATGCAGCAGGCAGCTTTTCTGGGACCAGATTTGCACATCCCAAGGGGGAGAAAGAAGATGAGTTTTGGGTGTGTGCTGGCAAAACCTCTGATCTGCATAAGACAGAGGGGATGAGCACCCATCAAAGGATAGGTTTCTTTCTGTGTTTTGAGCCAAATAAAGGAGAAGTCTGATAACAAGCAGATCCTGGAAGGTGGGATGCTGTTTTTTGTCGTGCCAATGTTCTCCTCTGCCCTTGCCCCTTACCTCGGGAACATCACATTCACAGGGGACATTCTCATTCACACATAGGCATGAGGGAATTCATCCCTCCTGATGGGACATAACTCCCACAGCTGTGCTGACATGAGAGGAAGTTATGTCTTAGAAGGGGCCATAAACCATCAGAGCTCCCCAAAGCACCCCAGACCCATTTCTTAGGCCTTCACCTGATCACTGCCTACAAATCCACAGTGTTGCAACAGAATCATAATTTTACAAAGGCAGCATAAAATTCCCTCCTGCTCAGGAGAGGTACCTGGGTGTTCCCCCTACATCTAAATGTGTATTAACCCATTGAACTTTGGTTTTTGCTGACTTACCCCCACCCCCAATTGACAAAGACTGTGATCATCACCTCAACCTATGGATATCAATAAGTCTCTTTGCTGGATCCACAGGTGGTGATATTTTTCCACTCTTGTCCATTCTTTCCCTTTCTTTCTTTTCCTTATACATTTTCTTGAGTGTTATTTTTATACTTTTGTATTTCTATATCACTATAGATAATAATCATAACCAAAATGGTTACGTACCCGTTTTCCATTGCAAACACATTGTTCTATAAATACGTTTATAAACACCAATCATTCATACTAATTACTCCAAGGGATCTATTAACAAGAACTTAAGTTCAGGGGAAGGTCATAACAGCCACTTTATGTACTTACTTAAAGATTTCTACTAGCTCATTATTTTATCATCCACTGAAAGCTTAAGGCATTTTTTTTAAGAATTAAGCAATTATATTTAAGAAAATCTGTATCTGTCAATTAATCCACAGTCTTTTTTATCTCTAGAAGGACATATATTCAGAATCTGTTAGTGACATTTTCCTTTATTTGTCTGAGATTGTATGTTAAATTGAAAAAAAAAAATAATTGCAAATCTCCAAATTTGATTGCTAGGGGATTGAAGAAAAGAAGAATCAATTCTCAACATATTAAAAATTATAAATCATAACATCCCTCCTTATCTGCTAATAGTAGTAATGAAACAGTTAAGACAAAAAGTGGAGTCTGTTTAAGTCAAACAGAACAAATTTTGCATACTTAACATTTCCATCCTCTTTATTCGAGAACTTTCATTAGTAGTATTAAATTTACATTAATTTCATGTCTTGTCTTGTAGTAATACATAGGATATCATGTGACTAATTTCCTCCTCACTGTTAACAGGACAGTCAACTCTTGATATTACCCAATGACTCAGTCGATTCTCAGACACAAGCAGGGCAAACATTGTGTAAATAATGCAGTTTACTTATCTAGAATCAAGAGACGGTATTTGCTTGGAATTTTATTTCTTTTCTCTGTCTTGTAAACTCAGTAACATTATAATGGTAATAATATAGATATTACTATGCACATACACCATCATATAGGTGTTTTGTGAAGATTGTAGGTGTTTTTTTGTCCTTGCTAGGAATTTATCTTGTTTTTTAAGATCTAGAAATATGACAACAAAAGAGAGTGTCCACAGATAACTTCTGTGCCTTAATTGCTGAGGACTTTCTTTTGATTGTCTATATGGTACAAACTGTGACTTGTGTATTAAAATTACAACTTGCTTGCTAAAAAATAAAGATGTTGAGTTTGGGCTACTACTGTGGCTATTAAGTATAATAGAATCTAAAATATGGTAGTATTCTCTGAAATTAGACTATAAACATCATGGAGCATAACTGAATCAACCACTAGTTAACTTGAACTTTTAGAGTAATACATTTTATAGTGTCTTTAAGTATAAAATGACTTAATGATTTTGCTCTTCCACAGGAATTCTAATGAAAGTATCTGCAAAACTTTTAAGATATTACTTATCTAGGCTTCTTCATTTAAAATCACCTACAATTTAATGGCTTTCATATGTTTTATATGGCAGAGCTGAAAATGACAACTTTCTCTAAGGACAAGGTAAATTCAATATGATAGCACTACCCAAAAGCAAATGAAGCTGACATAGTGATTATCAGCCGAAAGATCAGAGGGTCAGCTTGTTGACAGTCTTGTTCCAGCAAACTGGAAAGGAATAAGCATGAAAATGCTTCAAATCTGCTATAATCATCAGTTTGAGGTGCAAAAAGGAATAAGAAATGGCTGGACATGGAGACATCAGTAATTTGCATTGTCAGAGTGGAGCAGAGTTGTCAAGACAAAATTGGCGCTAACCACATCCAGAAATAGCCTGAGCCATGCCTCCACAGAGCTGTAATTCTGGTGGCAGGCAGCATAACCCTAGGCAAGTCTGTCTCCTCTGCTCCTGGGAGGAAAGTTGTGATCAGTAGCCAGCCAGGACTGAGTCATCCAAAGAAATGTGAAGATTTCAATCTATTGCAAGACGTCGGTGTGTAGCTTCGGTTGATACTTCTGGATCTCAACAAACCTGTTTGCAGAAATGTTAAGGTTTACACAAGAATGTTAAGAATATTGTTGGAACTAGCCAGAAAAAAAAATCCCAGAAAATAAGTGTTCTTATCAGGAAAGCAAAAAAGAAAGCTCTATACATCTTTTTATCGTGAAAGTGATGCCACCAGCATCTTGACATTTTCCAAGCATTACCAATGATTCTTGTGATCACAGCTCCATATAGCACACTGAGAAGTAAACAGTAGTAAGTAGTCTGGGAAGACTTTGATAATTTTGTTAATATGCACATTTATACTGTGTGGTAGACTGTATCTGAGATTTCTTACTTATCATTCATTGTGTTGAGTGTATCCATATCACACAGAGAAGCCTTGATGCAATCTTAAGATTAATCGATTAAAAGATTAATAAATAGCCCTGCAAGTCTAAAATTTGATTACTTCTTGAAAAACAACTAAAAATTGCTGTAAATATAACTTTTTTGAACATTTAGCTGATATTCAAAGAAAACTTATTTACCAAGACAAAGATGTTTATTGCTTTTTTTTTTTTTTCCTTTTACACACTGTGGATTAAAATTAAGCTCTAGGCACTATTCAAGCTGTAAGGAGGAAACAAAAGAAAAGCAAGAGGATAATATTCAATGTTGATATTGGTGCAGGATGTAAAGATTAAAAAACGAAAGATATGTGTGTTGGAAAACAATATCTATATAGATATATCATTTTTATATGGGTGAATTTTAGTTCTGCTTTTTAATGAAAATATTATTGCTAATCTAAACAAATGGGGGTTTTTTGTGTGGGTTTTTTTTCAATACAGTAAGCTTGCATTCACATTATAAGAAACATTTTCTTTTTCTTTTGCATTAGGTAGTGAAACTGGTTATCTCTCTATTTGTTGGGAAACCATGAGATTTAGAAGAATTTCAACTCCATCATAAAGCAGCATAAACTAGAAGTTGAAAATAAGAATGGAGTCAACAAAAATTTTTCTAGTTAGCAAGTACAGTGAAATTTAAAAATGCCTTACCAATGATAGACAAAAAGGCTGAAACAGCCCAATAGAAAAAATATTGTCTCATTCCTTCTCTAATAGTAAGGGAGGAGTGAAAAAGATCACATCCCCTCAGGGCTAGAATTGATGAGGACAGTGAAATCACCCTAAAAATGCTATGGACACAATTTTTTACTCTCATTCTATTATTTCTTGCACCTATTATGTCTTTCCCTGACCTTGCAATCATTCATTCTCACATGCTTTCCCTCTCTTTTTCATCCTAATCCCTCAGCAATTCCAAACAGAATATATTCACAGATGTCATAATCTGTTATGTATGCAAATGCAGTAATGTTGTGATTGTACTGCTAGAGTGGTAGCACTTTTCGGAGCTGTCTATGGAGCAACTCTTGCACAAGTTCAACTTGTAGCTTTCTAGCAATCTTAGTGTCTACATGCCATCTCAGGATTTCTTAGCTGTACCCTCCAGTTACTGCGCAAGACAGAATTTTACTGAATTCTGAATTTTTACTTGTTGAGGGTACAGTCTGAAAAGGTTTTTAAGATGCTTGGACTTGCCATGAGGATTGCATGTAGTCCAACATGGTGAGTGTTGAGGAGAGTGTACAGATGTTTGAAAACTTTCATTGCACCTGAAAAGAATTTCCATTACTGTGTCGCTTGGTTTCATTAAATGGATTAAAGGGAGTATGAAAATAAGCTAAGCTACATGCTATGAGACATTGAAGCATTGTGTCTATCTAGTAGGTAGAACAATTGATTTTTGTTGGGGCTTGCTATCAGAAACAAATGTATTAGCATTAAAAACTTGGCTTTCAAATGCCAGGCACATCCCCAGGTAGTAACTGAAATTTTGCAGACAGGGGGAAGAGAACTGTAGTGATTTCATTGTGGAGAAAAAAAAATTAAAAAGCAGTTAACAACAAGAAAAAGTTATCAAAATTAAAGCTCAGAAATCATAATTTATCACTGTTCTTTGGAGCTAGTAATAATAGTTACATACAGCTGAGTATTTCCTCAGAACCAAGGTGAGTCCAGCAATATAAGAGAAAGAGATCACAACGCATTTAGAGGAAGAGCATGAGAACATCAGAGATTCTTTGTACACCTGCCAAACTGTTTACATTGGAAAGCTCTAGGACTATCACATCTTACAGAACAGATATGCTACAGGACTACATATATAATTTCGTTTTCCTTCTAAATCCAGGGAACTCTAAGTCTTTGTATCAATGTTCTTAATCAGATAGAATCTCATGGATTTTAGTTGCTGCCTTATTCTGCTTGAGCCTTTTCACTCATGCTGTGCAATTTACTGAATGCTCTTAAGCCTCTCAGGACTTGCAGACTACATTCTTTTATAGCTCAGGTCATCAAATAAAATACCTTTTCACTAGTATTTGTCATGAACTTGGGCAAGTAAAGCCTGTTCCAAAAAGATAACACACTTGCTTACTTTAAAAATATGGATGTCATAGGGTTAGTGGTTTTAGTAGATGTAGTTTTCTTTCTATAGAAAAATTACTCAGTTTAAAATTAATTAATTAACTAATTTCCTATTTGAGTACGGCTGGTTTTATCTTCCAGCCATTGGTCCTTGCTCTGTCCTATTCTCTAGCAAGATCTTTATCTGTTATGGAAGTGACTACAAGTTGCAATGAAGTCACCTTTCACTCTTTTTCTTCTTTTTCTTCCTTTTCTTCTTTTTCTTCTTCTTCTTATTTGTTTACATCTTTGTCTTCATCTTTGTCTTTGTCTTCATCATTGTCTTCATCTTCTTCACAAACTAAATGCACTGAGCACTCATGAATAGAAAAAAGAAGTACTCCTAAAGCAGATATTCAAGCTGGTATAGTTCAAGTTTGATGTTAGTGATAATCTAGAACTGCTTCTTCTAATGGGAAATGTCAAACTGCCTTATCAGTTCTACTTATAATTTTACAGAGGGCAAAGTACAATTGACATCCTCTAGAAATCACTTTTCCATACATGATCACAAGTGAATTGGAATAATACTGAAATTTAACACTGGGAATTTAATTTCCTTACTTTCATGTATTTAATTTCCGACACAATTATGGCTGCTTATACACTGATTTTGTATATGCCTTTTCATTCTAGCACCAAAGAATAAATTTTATAGCAAAACAAAACTATGAATCCCAGAGTAGCAATATATAGATATATATACATAGTGTTCATTTGAATGGTTCCTAATAAAATGATGGGGAGGACTACAATTCTTATCACAGGCTCAGCGACGCTGAAATGTAGTGTTTTTATAATGGAAGCGACTGAATGCCTGAGGTGTATTCAAATAACTTACAGTGATAAAAATAAGGCATTTTGCAGACATGGCTGCAATCACATGTCTGCATAAATAATTGTAGGGAAGGAATTGCATCATGTGGTCAAGTGAACGCTTTGCACTATTTCTAGAGGTAAGACAGAAATGTTTAGGAACCCTGATCCGATAACTCCATTTCCTACTAGAAAGTAGGACATGAATGTCAGCATCAGCCCTAATTTGATCCCTTGTTCTGTAGTTATTAATGGATATATTGCACTCCTTTAATCTATAAAAGTAAATGTCCTCAAAGGTAATTATCATCTGTCAATATTATAACAAAAAGCCCAGCGTAGTCTTCATCCATGTAATTAAGTTGTCATTAAATAATGTTGACTCCTGATCTCAAACTGCATGTTGTTTCCAAATTATTTTGTTTTCTTTTGTTTTGAGTTTTTGAATTTGAACCTATGCAAGAGTCCAGGCCTTAATATTCAAGTTTATAATTACTCATGCACAACTGCTAAGTCCAATACACATTTTTCAAGAAAATGAGACAAAACATCTACAAAAAGAAAATGGTATTTGTTATTGTTATGAGCCACAAAAAGGAATGAGTTGATTGAGCAAATGTTAGAAATGCTTAAAATCATACCTAGAGGCAGAGAGCAGGCCACCTAAGTACTGCAGCTAATTCACTTGGCTCATCTTACATTTCTGCAATGCTCTGGGGAGAATATGTCTTTCAGAATGGTCTCGCAGTTACTTAATTGGGACAGGCAGATTCCAACTGTCTCACAATGGGAACTGATTATGGTATTATCTCAGTGGATATTGATACGGCTCAAGCCCAGGCAGCAACTAAGCCTCACACAGCCACTTGCTCACTCCCTCTCAGTGATGTGGGGGAAAGAATTGGAAAGGTAAAAATGAGAAAATTCACGGCTTGAGATTAAGACAGCTTAAGTGGTAAAGCAAAAGTCACATACACAACCAAAGCAAAACAAAGAATTCATTTAGCACTTACCCTGGGCAGACAGGTGTTCATCCATCCCCAGGACAGCATGGATCCACCATGTCTAAGGTTTATTTGGGAAGACAAACTCTGTCACTTTAAAACCCCCCTTTTCCTTTTTTTCCCCCCAGCTTGATATACTGAGCATGACACCATATGGTATAGAATATCCCTTAAGTCAGTTGGGGTCAGCTGTGCCACCTTCTAATTCCTTGAGCACCCCCTGCCTCCCTACTGGTGGAGTGAAGTGAAAAGGAGAAAGTCTTTACCCTGTGTAAGCACTGCTCAGCAGCAGCTGAGCCATCAGTGTACTATCAACATTAGCCTCCTCCTAAAACTAAAACACAAGACTGTATCTGCTACTAAAACCAAAACTGACTATTTGAGCAGGACAGGTACAGGTGTAATTTTACAGTAGCACTGGAAGCAGCTCTGATTGCAGTTTCAAGTCCCTACTCTTTGATGTAAAATTGAGTAGCTATAAATACTGCTAATTTTGAAGGTGATATTTCAAACTATAATATTGGTACGACAGGTCCTTATGATTCTTATTTGCATAAAGGTAATGTTGAATCCTATTAAATCTTAAATAGGGCTTTTTTTTTCATGTGACTGTCAATTAGCAAGCATAGGTTGAAGCTTACAGTTGTGTTTCTTATTCAAAATCCCAAAACTAATACAGACCAAGTTTTGCATTATGTCTAAAGTCAGAGTTTCCATTTAAAATTGCATGACTTTTCAAGTGATCTCGCAAAGACAAGTCAGACTTCATGACAAGGGGGTACTCCCTTATTTGTGGCTTTAGGATTTTGATCATGTTTTGTTTCAAAGTGCAATCAGAAAGGAATGTGCAACCCCCTCATGGCCCTTTCTACCATGTCAGAATTCAGAATAAGAATCAGTAAATGCACACTATCAGGTAGGTGCTTCAAATCTGTTGTTCTGGACAATGGTGTCCCTCAATTTTGAGCAGTACTCCAGCCCTTTTCGCTGTAGAACAGTTCCCAGGGAATTGTATGGAATGTTGCTCTTCACTGACAAATTCTCCATGTAAAAGGGGCAATTATCCTAAGAGAATTATCCTGCCCAGTATCTTTCAATTATATTTAGTAAATAACTCAGTCCATTTTTTCTGGTCTTTGCTTTTATATTGTTTTTATTTTTCTTTGGCTGCTTATATTAGCTCTCATGGAACAGGGCTCTTTGCAATACCCATTCAGCTGATTTAAAATATAGTGCAGTTTTACTTCATTGCATCTTGTTCTGGTTTGTGGCTGTAGCGAAACCTGTATTTCTTAAAAGGGCTTCAGAAGAAATCTTCCTTAAACTGCTTGGCTTATGGATTTCTTTTTGCTGTCATCAGTGCAGGAAGCAACAGGTTATTAAGTTTTTCTCTGGCTTGTGCCCTCTGATTGATATGATTGTGTTGGGATTAAAATTCCATCCTGTCATGTCTTGTAATGCTTGTTGCTGCCAGACAGTTCCTTGTGTAGAGTCTAGATAAGATATATTTCAGTTTCACTTTTTTTTTTTAACCACTGAAAGTATTAATTTAAAGGAAAAAAAAAAAAAAGGTGATTTGGAGTAAAACTCTAAAGGTGAAATTCTATTAAGGTCAATATGGATCCAAATTTCAATGACACCTAAGAATTTTACTCTGGTAATTGATATGTTCAGTGATATTTCAAGATATTTCGCTTATTCATATTCTGCTTAATTCTTCTGTTTAATTAGTATCCATTTTGGTTTTTAATCTGTCTTTTTTGCTACGTAGCTGTGAAATTGTTTACTGTGTGGTCTGTTTATACATGATTGCTTACACATAATTTACATAACTAAACCCTTATGCCAGGCATATATAAGTGACTGGAGCTTCTTGTTGAAGTGTAGTAGGTCTTCCACTTCAGGGTTCATTTATGTGAATTATGATTTGTGCTTTGGTAAACTTTCCTTTAATTAGTGCATACATGACTCAGAAAAAAAGAAAAAACAAACAAACAAAAAAAAACCAACATTATTTAAAGGGGGGGAAAAAAAGACATTTCATGGCCACTAGCATAAGCACTTTTCTGAATCAGAGAATGGAAGTAGCACCTAAATTCCAATTCTCTTGACAGTTAGTAGCAGACTAGGTAGAAGAATCTGTTCATCTAATCAGGTAATTTTTAGGTGTAGAGAGGGGTTTTTGGGGAAAAGATATTAAAAATGTATCATACATCATATTTATTTTGTCTTTCTTCATCAAATTAATGTTGGTGTCCCTAAAGGTAAAATAGTAGAAGGATGCTTGGAGAAATAATTGAGTTGTTAAAGATCCTTCATTAGTGGAAGGACTGTAACTCCTGTCCTACTTCTAAAGGTCAGAGGAAGTGCTAAGAGCTCTAAACCCTCTCATTTTATAAGAAAAATCTTTCAGATTCCAATATGAAAAGTCCTAGAATGTAATGGCCATGAGAAAAGTCCAGATACACTAATGGAATCACTTTTGAAATTGCTCATAGACATATTGAAAAGACAGATACAACTAAAAGATTTTTAAACCTTCAGTCTCCAAGACCTTTGGAAGAAGGAAGAAGATAGCATGGCATCTCAAATCAGATGGTGACACTACTTATCCACATTCCTGTTTGTTTTGACTTGTGATTGCCTCTTAAAATTTTCAGTACTAGCTTTGCGTAGAAATTGTTTCCAATAGATTTGCAAAAGCATACAATAAATCATTTACTTCACTTTCTACTGCTAACAACCTCATGGCACTGAATTGCATATTCCATTTGAAAAAAAAAAAAAAAAAACAAAAAAACAAAAAAAAACCCCAAAAAAACAAAAACAAAACAAAATACCCACAAAATAAAACATAAAACCCCTTGCTTTCTGCATTTGTTCCAACTGAAATGAATTTTAGAATGTAGGCCATATGCAGCTGAATATTCCAATTCAGAGTCTGAAGTAATCTCTCCTAATGAAGAGCAAATTATTCTAGCTAAATTGTGAAAAAATGTGGGATCAGATTAGGTTTTAAAAATATTATATGCATATAAAATTAAATATATATATATGTATGTACATATAAGGGCAGAACGTGATAGTTTTAGAAAGTGGAACTGCATTAAGTGAGCCTCTGCTGAATAATTTATAACTCCAAGACATAGAAGACAGACTCAGTCACAGAAATCAGAAAAAAAGCTAACCAGAGTGAGGTGATATAACATTGTATGAAGACACAGTGCAACCCCATGGGTTGTGGACTAGATTTCAGAACTTTTCTTCTCCAGTTAGGTTAGCAATACCATGAACACACAGATTATGCCATTTCAATATCCACAGATATTTCAGAGTTCTTTTTATACACTATGAGGTTTTCTAGTCATTGAATTAGATTGTACAAATGAAATATAAGACCTTCCAGACCTCTACCTCATAGCAGATTTTAGTGTTACTATGGCTAAGCCTGCTTTTCTCTCCCTATAAAATTGAATGGTCAAACATAAAAAAGAAAAGGAGAAAGAGAAAGATTTTTAAGCTGCATAATTTGGTGATGCCAGGCTCATTATAAAAGAAGGATTTCTTGGACAAACAAAGAACATACACTAGAAAGATCAATTATGCTACTGTCTGGACCCCAAGAGGGAAAGGGTGTAAGAAAATAATTCTAAAATAAGCTATACAGCAATATTTTTTTTTAATTTTGGTTTGCCATATTAATTTTTATACTTTTAGTCTGCTAAAGGGCATTCTGCAAGGGAAATAATTATGATTTTGATGTGTTAACGAACACTTTTATTGTTTTGATTTTTTTGAATAGTCATAAATAAAAAATTACTTCCCTCTTCTCTGCTCCTGCAAGAATATTTTTTAGGCAAAGGTAAGATAGTTTGTTGTTTTAATAGAATTTCTTTGAGGTTATTACCATGTATCTCATGGTAATGAGCTCATGGTCTGTTAATAGAGTCGGACAGTCTCAGCAAAACAGTTGCTTAAGGGTGTGACTGAAGCAAAGGATATTGTAATGTCTGAATCACCAGAAAGAGACTACAAAGTCTCTATCTGGTCTTTTTCCTTTTTTATTTAAGCACTTAGAATGCAGCATACTTACAAAATATTTACTGTGGTCACTTTAAAAAGTAATGGCAATGAAAGGGATTTGAACCTTCCTTAATTCTCACCTCCTCCTCCTCCTCCTTTCCGTCCTGTCAACAGTATTCATTCTTCACAGTGGGAATGTGCATAAAACCCTGTCTGCCATTGGAACAGCCCTGCAGTGGCTGAACTTGCAGTAACGAGTTTGGCACCTATGAGATACTGTGCTTGCTGAAATGAACTGGGATAAGTCTTTGCTGCTCAAAAAAAGCTATTCCTCTACCAGTGCTTATTTTGTAATGCGAAGGAAAACTCAGTTGTCAGATTTACACTAATGCTGTGTCAGTCCTTAACAAGTCTGCCATTCTAGGACAAGTGGAGAGAGAGAGATTTTTGCATACTGTCTCCCTGTTTTACCTAACAGTCTATTATGAAGGCATAATGGCTTGGAAATACAAGAATATTCTTTCCATTTAAAGTGGGTTGTGAAGGAGAAGTCTGAATTACAAGTGTAAAAGAACTTACAGATATCTGTTGCTGTGCAGAGAGTGTTGAGAATCATGATCCACTTCAGCATGCTTCGATTTTTGTTGCAGTGTAGTTTTATTTACTTTCCTACAACTACAACCACCACAACAAAGGGTCACTCCCTGGTATATTTTTTTGGTTTTGGTTTATGAAAAGCTACGTATTTGTCTGTAGTGAAGGTATCAGTTTAAAAAACACACACTATGATTCTTTTTTTTGTTGGAATAGCAGTAATCTAGTGACAGAAAACTGAACATATAAATATGCAGCTATATGAAAACTTCTGCTTTATGTTATTTTCTTCAGTTAAAAAAAACCCCACCAATGTTTAAAAATCATGGAGATCAAATGTGCTTTCTCCTTTCTCCAGAAAATGGACATGCATAGCAGTTAGTGACCAAAAAAAAAAAAAAAAAAAAAAAAAAAAAAAAAAAAAAAAAAAGGTAAAAAACCCGACTATACTAGATTTTTAGAGCTGAGAAAAAAATTGAGAAAAGAAAAAACTGAAAATGTGAAAAAGTTCCTTGCAATTGTTTGAGGTGCACAATGCCTATATCTGATACAGAAAAGAAAGTTGTGTCCAAGGTTGAAGTGCAGCTGTTTTGCTTCTGCCTTTGCTGCTCATTCATTGCTATTAAGCAGAGCCTTCAATGGCATTTCTTGTTGGCCAATCTTTAGTAAACTAATTGTGTTTAAATGCACAGAGGAGGGAATTTTTCTAATCCAGGCAGAATACTACTTTGCAGTGAGGGTAGTAAAAGTAATCCATTCACCCTACAACTTGTCTGTACCATAACCGTCAGTTGCTCTTACAGTACCATACAGGTTTCTTTAACAGTCACTTTTGTAAATAAGATATGAATTCAGAATTAACAAAAAAAAAAATTTAAAAAAAATTGCCAAACTACATCAGGGACACTGGAGGAAATTAATTGCAGCAACAAATAATCAAGATCAGATTACAAAAATATATAAACACATATATATATAAACACATATACATAAACACATATATAAAAATGTATATAAATAAATCAATTAATAAATAATTAATACATAAATGTTTAAGGACAAAACTATTTTTTCCATTCTCCGTAAAACATATACTCAACTTCTTCAACAGCATCTGGATACTGGATGTCTGCAGGTGACGGCTGTAGCAATCAAGTTGTAATTTTCTTGCCCACTACGAGCTGTCTGCATTAAAGTCTCTTTTACAGGCTTTGTTAGCCTAAAAACTATTTTATTCTTTACTGCAAAATAGCACAAAAAATGTGGTGTGCTCTGCCCTCCCATCGTATAGAAACTCAGAACACTAGGTGTAGCTGAATGATATCAAGGAAGAAAGGTGTTCAACTCCTCTAAGGCAGAGAATAGAGCTGAACATCGTGGAGAGCTCTGAATGGAGCTGGTGAATGAACAGAACAAAAAACTGCTCTTTTAAAAGAAAGTGGTGATTGTTGCAACATTTTACAAAGGCATGATTTGAGATTGTATAGCAGAGCATGGCTGTCCAAGGAAGCAGACACAAAGAAAAGGCTATCATCCCATAGCCTTTTCTAAAAGTAGTGATGTCAAATCTTCAAACAGAATGTCTGGGACATTTTATGTGGAAAATATATGATGCCTGTAAGCTTTGTGAATTCAACAGATTAATTTTAAAAAATAACCATTTTGAGTTTAGGTGATGGATTAGTAACTTTTGCATATAGGGTTTCAAGAATCAAGAATTTCACTGAAGATGACAAACAAAATCATTGTCACACTTTGTTCTGAGACTGCAGTATGTGTTCTGAAGGCTTTTAGTTTGTGGGAGTTGTTTGACACCAGTTGTCTTCTGGGTTTTTTTTCTTTATCTGAAAGAACAGGCCTTCCAGATTTTAAAATTTGCCACAATTTTGTTGCTGCTCATGAGAGAAAAACTCCAGGATCCTTTATCTTAAGACTAATATTCTTTTCAATTATGTTCAAAAGAACCCTTGCACTAAATTCTAAGCATAGTTTTCCGTCAGATTTATCCTAGGTTAAAATTGTCAATGAAGATATTACTTTAGGTTAGCACTAAAAATAGCTTGTGAGGTAAATTAGGGGAGCTCAAAAATAAATACTTCTTTAATAGTCTTCTGAATGCCTCAGTCTCAAACAAAGAAGGAGACAATCTGACTGTTGATGGTCTATGACTGAAATTTTAGTTCAAGCGCAGATTATTTTTTATTTCTTTTTCAAGGCTATATTGAGAAAATTATGTGGCTAAAGTCATCACTATTAAGGGGATTTTCTATTTGTTGTGAATTTCTGTGGAATGAACTCTATGTATACTTTTTATATCAGTGTAATAATCTTGGCAATAATAATATAAGCTATGTATTTTTGAGTCCAGATGTTAAAGCATCTTTTATTTGAGAGAAAAGAGGAATTTAAATTTGCCTAGAAGTATTCTGTAGAGGATTATTCTGTAGTTTTATGCTTTTCAGAAGTGTCTACATCCATTTTTAACTGAAAATTAGATAAGAATATTTAAGCATGAGAATCTTGATATGGTCCAAGAAACAAACGTCAAAGAACTCAGAAAAATATTTATACTTTAGGGGTTTCCTTTATTGAATAACATACTTTTTCAAAAGTAAATGTAAAAAGTGATAAACAGGTTCCTTTTTTTTTTTTTTTAGCTTTGAAATTGGAGTGAGATAAATAAACAAAGCATGGCAGGAATATGTCTGAAATTAAGTTTAATAATAAGTTCAGTAATGAGCATATTTATTTGGTTGGTTTTACATCTGGAGGACCAGATCTTTTTTAAGGTCTGAGCACCTTTAATCTCAATCATTAAAAATTTTAAATTGTTTCTTCAGGGCTCCAGGTATGCCTATGCGAAGATGAGATGTGAAATAGTAGCAAGTCCCAGATTAAAATGCATTGTCTGGAAGTGGAATGGTTGCAAATGTTAATAACAATATAAAATTGAATCCTCATCTGTATGATCCATTGCAATTAAAAAACCATCAAGGGAGTATATTTGTTCCAGAGATGATGGCTCTTTCTGAGAAATTAATAGTCTAAGGTGCAGTGCTTGCTTTTATTTAACAAGATATTTTCCTCTAAGAACTGAAAAACTGTTATGATCTTCCCATTGCCTTTAACTCTGAGATCATTTGTAAATTTTTTTTAATCATAAAACTAAATAGAAATACTTGAATCAAGACATGTTATATTGATTCTAAATATCTCTTCTTTCAGCATGCCTATTGCAATATATAAAGATCTGTATATTCCTCACTGAATATCTCAGAAAAGATCAAGGTGGGAAATATGTTACAGAATCCTCCAGTCTTTGAGACCTTTTCCCCCATCTGTCATGATCAACCAAATTTATCCAGAATGGCCTTGCAATGACATCAGCCAGGACCTATAGGACTTCTGTGTGAATCCCATCAGGGCCCATGGATTATATGCGTGTCCCATTTGCCTATGTCTTTCCTGAATTTAACCTTTTCCATAAGGATATGTCTTGCTTTCAGCCTCTCCCCTGGTCTCTGTGGCCTCATTTGGTTGGTCTTTCTTTTTAGGTGGCCTATAAGGAACACCCACTATAATGTCATTGTAATTTACAGATATTCTTTGTAATTCTAATGTTAAGTTAAGAAAGTCTGTAACTAAATGTCCTCCTAAAATAAATCAAATACTATTCAGGGGTTTGTTTGTTTGTGGTGTGTGTTTGTTTGTTTGTTTGGTTTGGTTTTTTTTGTGCTCAGTGCTGTTCATGTGTTCAAAGGAGACTGATTGATATACTTGGTTTATTAGAAAAATGCAGTAGTGAAATTTGAGATCAAGTTAATGTACTTTTCCATTATTATTTAGATTGCATCTTTACTATGAGAAAGAAAGATTCTTTCTTACTCAGATTATTATCTAAGCTTTAATAGATATTGGTGGGCTCAGTGTGCAATATAGGATGGGTTTCTTCATAGGGACATATAAAGTATACACAATGCCTCTGATTTTATTCATATTTTTTTAAAGAAATCAAATTAATGTGGATGCATTTAGATGTCTGGTATGAATATCAGGTCTGACTTGAAATCTTATGTGAAAGCTACTGAATTTCTTTCCAGATTAACCTCCAGGCTTCTGGATTTTTTCATTAAAATGTATGTCCTTCACTGGTGTATTAGTCTAAAATGGTGTTTCTCTGCTGGATCTCTTTTCCAGACTACTACAGTTCAATCTCCAATTCTTCTGTTTTTAGTCAGTGTTGAATTCCAGCTGGGTTTGCAAATCTGGCTTCTGAAACAACATTTGTCCCTTTCAAATGAAAAGTCTTAGATTGCTCCTTCTTGGTCTTTAGTGTACTCTTTACAGAGATTTTCATGGGGTTTTTTTGACTGTAGTGGTGGCAATGTAAATAGACCTTGTTGCAGGGGTCAAAGGAGGGAGCACAGGAAAATAGAAGGTAATTACAATTTGTTTGGACTCAGGCTCAGGATAAAGTAAGGCTGTCAATCTCACAGAGATGTATCAGAGTCAAAGGCCTGTACATCAGTAGTTCTCTGCGATTACGGATTATTCCCGATGCCTCTTGCATGAGTGTAACAATGCATATCACCCCGCTCCTGTAGGGTGGACACAATCTACTTTTATGAACTTCTAAACCTAACTGATAAAGACAAATTAATTAAGCCAAAAGTCTGTTTTGTCCAACCTGATTTTGGCATTTATTGCTGTTCTGTCAGAATTTATGAACATGCTATGTCCATATCCACTTTGACTTTTAAAAGTTGGCAGGCTTTATAACAGATATATATTCTCACTCATGATCTCTCCCTATAAAGTAACAATGACTACAGTTTTTACTTTCTGGCATAGAAATCATTGCACCAACATTACTAAAAGTCACAAGTATGGAGGAAATACACTCAGTTTATTTTTTTTTTTTTTTTTTTAATACACCATGCTTCTCCCTTCCTCCAAGTCTGTCTCAGCCTTTTGAGAAACAGAAATGAGTCTACTACATCTGCAGGCTATTTCATCATTCCCACCCACAGAATCACTTCATATGCTATTTTCCTATGCAATATTCATGTTTCTGTCAATGGGGGTCCTGCAGATGGACAGTGAGGGTGGAATAATCAAGAGCTTTTAAATGAAGATCACAGTAAAAAATGCAATTACCTACTGAGTTAATTAAAATTTTCCACCTACACTCTCAGGGGTATTTTTGGAAGGAAAAAATGCCAAGATTTTGGCTGTACAGTTTTTTAATGTCAAGAAGTTTCAAACATATGTCTTGCATAGAGTTAATATTATATCCCACACACTATTTAGGTTTGGTCCAAGAGTATTTCAGTGACCTGAAGGAAGGTAAATTAATATCCTATGTGTCCCAGTCTCTCCATACATCATAAACTGAAATAAAATGAGGAGCATTTCCAACAGACAAATTAGGTCTGTTTTGGTTTTAAAAACAGGTGTCTGCTAAGGAAGTCAGGAGCCTCCCTTGTAATGGAGAATGTAAACCCCCTCTCTCCGAATTATTATACTTTTGAAATTAAAGGGCTGTCAGGCAACGATATGGGAATAGGAATAATAGATCTTTATTAGGAAAATTAAAATAAAAATGCAGTAGTACAAAAACACCCCAAAACAAAACAAAAACAAACGAACAAACAACCCCCCCAAAAAACCCCAAAAAACAAGCAAAAAAAAAAAAAAAAAAAAAAAAAAAAAAAAAAAAAAAAAAAAAAAAAAAAACAAGGAAACAAAACACTGACAGAGTCAGAATTCAACCTGACACCCTCTTGGTCAGGGTGTAGGTAGCAGTCTAATTAAATCTTCTGTTGAAGCAATGGTCCTGTAGAAGGGTGCAGTTTTCTTCTGAAGGCCCAGTGGTGGTATAGATGGATCCCGTCCTTCTCTGGGAATCCAGTGAAAACAGGCTGCCCTTGTGTTCTAAATCTCACATTATATCTAGGTAGGAATGGTTGGCTCCTCCCACTGGGTGGCGCATTTCACAGAGGGATGATGTAATTTTATCACTCATGCGGTGAGCCTTAATGGCCCATTAACAGCAGATAACCCCTTGGAGGGAGGATGAGTGATGGAAGAGATAAAGAACATTTCCCCACCTGGTTTAAACACATGGTAATGGAATACATTTGGCTACATCTTGCATTGCAACCTAAGACAAGGTCTTAGAACTTCATAGATCTCTGTTTATGTAAAGTAAACCTTGACTTGCTAAATTCAACTTTTGAATATGTTTCTAAACAACACTGAGGAACCACTGTGTATCACAATTATTTTTCAGTGTGGGTGTAAATTTACAGTCCCATGGAAGTTGAAGGGACTATATGGGATATTTATAGTATAGTTTGACTGTTTTGATTGTATTTTTCCCAATGAAGAGAAAGGTAAAATATACTGAAAAGCATAATGGTAATTACAGAATTAATTAAAATTTATATGTAATGACACTGGGTAAAACAGTGTGCATTGATGTCTTTCTTGGTGAGATATTAACTATTACATAAAATGCAATATTTCAGAAGTAACAAATGAAAAATAAAGATTAAATTATACTCTATAGAATCCGATATATTTTCCTTAAAATAATTCTTCTTCTTTTCTACTTTTAAATGTGGAGAATTGTCAAAATCATCATTTTTACCATGTAAGTATTTATAGTGGTAAATATCTTAATTACACAATTTCTAATTATCTCTGTTTGTTTTTACCTCATTAGCTGCCAGCAGACTAGTTTGCTGCTCAAGGGGAAAGAGAACTTTGACCAAATGAAAGGAAGGCTGGAGCAATTCTAAAATTGAGTGTTTGTGCTCAGATATAGATCTATTTATTCTGGTTAGGTTTGCTTACTTTCATTTAAAATATCTCAGATAAACAAAAATGTCTTCCTTTTTAATTAATGGCAGTCAAAACTGAGCTTTATTTAAATTCTAAAACAAATCCTTGCCATTAGTTTCAGGATGCAGAAATACATTTTAATTTTCTGAGCTGAATGGAAAACTTACATAATTCTAGCCCTAAGGAAATTACTACTTCTAGTCTGAGCTCCTAGATCCATCTTGCAAACAGAATGTTGTTGTATGGATTACTATGAATCCATTATAAGTATTCCAATTAATGAAGTGAGGCATTTCAGACTTCTTTCTAGACTTTAGTTTAGTCATCTGAACAAGAAGAATAATGGTTCAAATTCTATTTTTAAACATATTTCTAATTTTAAAAATCCATTTACAATTAACAGATGGATTCACAATAAAACAAGACCTACTCAAAGTTATGCTGACAATATCTGCCAGACACTGAGGGAGACAGGAGAAGGTTCTTGAACTGTTGCCCAGGTTTGGAAAGACAGGTATCTGCCAGGAAAAGCTGGAACTTCCCTTGAAATGGAGCATGTAAAACCCCTGCCACCAAATTATTATAATATTGCAATTAGGGGCTTTCAGAGAAAAGTTATGGGAATAGGAATAACAGTTCTTACTAGGAATATTGAAAATACCAATATAGCAAATACAAAAAAACAAGCAAAAAAAAACCAAACAAAAATCCTAGAAACCCTGACAGAGTCAGAATACGACCTGATGCCCTGTTTGTCAGGGTGTTAGAAGCAGTCCAAATAAATCCTCCTGGAGTAACAGATGTGGTTCTGTTGGAGTAGAGATGATCCTGCAGAAGGGTCCAGTGGTAGGGAGATGGGTCCAGTATTCCTCTTGTAAATCCTGTGGAAAAGCAGGCTGCCCCGGGGTTTCTGAATTGCAGGTTTTATCTAGGTAGGAATGCTGGGCTCCTCCCACTGTGACGAGCATCTCATAATGGGATGATAAAATGTTATCAGCCATGCAGTGAGCCTTAAGGGCCCATTAACAGAAGGTATCTCCCGGAGGGAGGATGGGTTGTGGAAGAGATAAAGAGCACTGCCCCACCTGATTTTGACAGCTAGCCCATTAACAGAAGACACCTGCCCCCTCCCCCCCAGAGTTATGAGGAATGGGTTATACAAGAGATAAAGAAAACAGCTCCCCAACCAGTTTCAAGAGATGGCAAATAGAATACACATTTTTGGTTACATATTGCAACCCAAAACAACTGTATAAATTCCAGGTTTAGGATACAGCTGCTGTGCTGTAAGAGTAAACAAGACAGTAAAGCTGCAGTAAATACAGCAAAAAGTAACCTGTAAGAATAGAGAAACTAAGAGGGCTATTCATTTTGACTGATAGGATAAAGGTTCTGAAAAATCTAACTAGTGTAACTGAAAGGCATTTCTTTGAATCCATGAAAAGTATAGCGTCTAAAGTATTTATTCTGTAATTCTGCATGAACAGATGTGAAAAATTAGGATAAGGATTTTGTAAGTTGAGGAATCAGAGTAACAACATCAGAAATATAAAAAAAAAAAAAACCTGGAGAATAAGACACAGACCTGTTAGGGGAAAAAAATGAGCAGGGGAATAATTACAATGATGAAGTTAATGGAAGCTGAAATAAAATCTAAAATGGCTTATTGCAAAATAATTTTACCTGACTAATATGCTATACTTTTTGACACTATAATTGATTGTTCTTAGATAAGCAAGAAAAGCTATTTCCACTGAGACTGGAAAATACTCATAATCTATAACAGCCACAGAAAAAAATTAAATTGCAGGATTATGTGTACTCTCACTTGTTTCTTTCCAAGACAGCAAATTATAATAACGTCAGGAAGTGCTATTAAGATGCTGAGAGCAAGGAAGGACTCATCATTAAAAAAAAGCAACAGGTGAGAAAAATTTGGCTTTGTCTGTATGATAGAACAGAAATAGAAAACAGCTATGATTTCTCTCTATAAATGCGTATGAAAGCTAAATTCCAGGAAGGAAGAAAAGATATTTAGACTAGTAGATAATATCATCATAAGCAAATATACATATGAACCATCTTGCAGTTATTTAAGACAAAGATTAAGAGATGCATAGGAAACCTGGTGTAATGGAAAGTATCCCTCCATGTGGCACAGAGTTTAAAACTGTAAGGTCTGTAAGGCCACTCCCAACCCAAACCATTCTATGCTTCTATGGCAAAGGTAAAACTTTCATGATCACTTCACCAAAAGTGAGATTTGCAGTACCTGTGAGGGCGGCAAATTCTTTTCAGTTTCTATCTTTGTTGTGGTTTTATTTATTTTAAACTAAAACTCCATCTTTAAGTCAATCGTTTGTTTCCAAACCAATTTCTTTGGCTTTTAGGTACTTCTTTCAAACTTTATTTGTTAAACTATTCTAAAAAGCAGTGCTATCCAACCACTTAAAATAACCCTCTTACTATCAATGTTTGAAATTTTGGTCCTTTATTTTCCTCTTTATATGTTTTTAATGATAATTTCAATTAAAATAAATCCAATCCAAAACCTAAAAACACAATTTGTAATAGTTTTTCTTCATGAAATCATGCATAATTGTAGTTCTGCAAACTATAAAATTTGTCTTTCTTGCTAATGTTTAGCTTTTGTAGTACAGGCTTCTGTTCAACTCATGCTGAACATTGCTTTGCTTGCCCTTATGACCCCATTATATTTTCTTCCTTAAGTGATTGATGCCTCTCACATGCTGTGCATTTATTTAGTTGAATAAAAGAACAACCATACGTTTTAATTCTGAGTGATTAAAAAAAAATTACTAAGCTTTAACAATGTTAAGTGCATTAAAAGGTGAGATGCTTCCACTTCAGTAAGGCTATGTCAGTTTTCGTGGTTTACAACCAGGACTAATGTAAAAATCTCATTCTGTGTCTTAAAACCATGTTGTTCTTTCAAGCTACTCTGCAAAAAGTCAAATCTACCATTCTTTTACCTGTTTTCCAAATATTTTGAAATTAATAAAAATTATGACAGAGAGATAACTTCAATAGTCATGCACACCACACCTCTAATGTGTTTTTTAAAAATGAGAGAGATAATAAATCTTCAGTCACAGAATCACAAAAGATTGAGGTTCAAAGGGACTTCTAGAAGTCACCTCGTCCAATCACCCTGCTCAAGAAGGGAAGCCTACAGATAATTGCCCAGGACCATGTTCGGGTTTAGATATCTTCATGGACAGAAAACACACAACTGTTGTGGGCAACCTGTGCCAGTGTTAAGTCACCCCCATATTAAAAAACTTCTTCTGGATATTTAGAGGAAGCCTCCTGTGTTTCAGTAGCTGCCTACTGCCTGCTGTCCTCACACTGGGCACCAAACAAAAAGCCTGGCTCCATCTTCTGTATTTCCCCCCCTTCAGGAACTTATAAACACTAATTAGATCCCCCCCAAGCCTTCTTTTCTCCATGCAGAAATAGCCTTTCCCATTCTCTCGGCCTTTCCTCAGGACACAGATGCTCCTGTCCTGTCATCATCCTCGTGGCACTTTGTTGGACTCCAGTGCTAAATAGAGGGGAAGGCTCACCCCTCTTGACCTGCTGAAAATGCTTTGTCTAATACATGCCAGGAGAGCATTAGCCTTTTTTTTTTTGGCTCAAGGGTACACTGCTGGCTCATGTTCAGCTTGGTGTCCAGTTGCAGGAGTTCACACTTCCCTTTGCTGACCTGGATGAGGTCCTTCTCAGATCTTATCTTCTGGATCATCTCAGATCATCCCTCTGGATGGCAGAAAGGTCCTCTGCCATATCAGTCACTTCTGCCAGTTTCGTGCCATCTGCAAACTGGGGATGAACTCTGCGCTCCAATCTTTTTAGAAGATGTGTACCCAATATTGATTTCTGGGGTACACTGCTAGCTACTGACATGCAACTAGACTTTATACGTCTGATCACCACCCTCTAAGCCAATCATTCAGGCAGTTTTAATCCCCCAAACTGCTTTCTCATTAAACCAACAGTTTATCAACTTTTCTATGAAGATCTCAAAAGAAACTTAGAGGAAACTTCAGTCAAATGGAAGTTGTTGGCTGAGTTTGATTAAAAAAGGTTATGATTTGGTACATTTACAGATTGTTGTGTGAATGAACACAACTTACAAAATCTCCATTTCTCTATATTTGAAGTATGTCTTTTAATTGAACAATGTTTTTAAAATATTTCAGCTAGTTTGAATCATCATTGCATAAAACATGGAAATATATTCACCTGGGACTGCATAGCACATGTTGAATCTTATCTTACTCACATAGATGCAGTTAAGGAAGTTGGGAATTAATCCCCTAGGCATGTAATGTGGTTTTTTGACAACTGCTATTAACTCTAACAAGGTATTTAAATTGCAGATATTTTCCTGACTGAATATTCAAAAGGTACTTGACAACCAATCACCAGTGTCCCAGATGTGTTTCCCTGTTGTAAGTGTATCCTCCTGTGACTTTAGTTTTAGTTTAGATAATTTATTCTACCCTTGCAGCCTTGGTGTCACAGATCACAAAATGACAGAATTGTTAGGGTTGGAAGGGATATCTGGAACAATACCTAGAACGAGTTACACTGGAAAGTGTCCAGGTGACTTTTGAATGTCACCAGAGAGGGAAGATCCAGAACCTCCCTGGGCCATCTTTTCCATAGAAAGCCTTATCAACTTCCTCTTCCTGGCCAGATGGCCTATAGCAAATGCCCACAAGTGTCACCCATATTATCCAGTCCCCTACTTCCTATCACAACTCCTCAATTAATTTGTCTGCCCCTGGGTAGAGCTTGACACATTCCAGATGCTCTCTCACATAAAGACCAAATCCATCACCTCACCTCTCTTACCTGCTCTTCCTAAATAGGCAGAGCCATCCATGACAACATTCCAGTTGTGTGAGCTATCACACCATATCTCTGCAATTACAATGAGATTTAACACAGATTTTAATTCTAGTTTATTCTCCCTACTGTATACATCTGTGTACTCTTTACAGTAACCATTTATTTTCCTCATGCTAAATTCAGAATTTGTATCAGGGAAAACCTTCACAGTTGTTATTTTTTTCAAAAGACTTGTGTTGAACGCCTCAGGTCTCAGCATAGAACTCTTTGGAACTCTGTTGGTAACACATGTTGACAATTTTTGACAATATATTCTTCTTTTTTCATTTCTTGATTTAATCCACTAAATAACATTCCCAGGCTTTAAGCATCCTTAATTGGAAAACTTATTATAAGTTATTAAAAAAAATTAGTCTTGAATCTATCTTTATCTCCCTAAATGACTGCTCATTTAAAGACTGCTGCTTTGTTGGTGAGAAATATAATCCTTTAAAACACTCATATAGACAGTTCCTGACTAGATAATATATCTACGTGACTATTTTTTTATTCCTGTTTGTTTCCATTTTAAATGTATTTTCATCTAATTAACTCGATACTGAACTCTTAACCCCAAGTTAATGGCTACTTGAATTCTTCCTGAATCTATTTTCGATGGCTGTTGACACTCATGTAATTTTTAAGTTTTTCCAGTAGCAACTAATTTTAGGAATAGTTCTGCAATACTATATATTAGAATTTGTAGTTTGGAAAATTTCAGATTTACACTTCTTTAGATTTGTTTATGAACAGTAGCTGGATTTTGCCTTTGTTTAGTTTGTTTTGCCTTTGGAAGGGGTTGAGGGGTTCTCAGCTGTTTGCCTTTGTATAATCCTTCCTACTTAAGCAGTCACTGACACTTAAAAAAAATTTCCAGTCTTCTGAATCTTGCTAGATGGTATCCTGTTTTTCACTTCTCATAAGGATTGAGTCTGTCAGGTCTGTGCTGAATTTGCTAGGTCACCCTTTTCAGGAACTTATGCAGATAAATCACATAAGTGGGAACAAATGCCTGGTAGCTGTGTGTGTGTCTATAATTAGAGACGAGATAATGAGTTTGCAGCCTGAGATGTCCCTTGATAATTTGTTCATCCTAAGCGAAGAGAACAAGAGAGAATTGAGGAAGGCAAAAGGAAAGGATGGGACTCTTTTTGGGCATCAGCAATGATTTACTGATTATTTAGTGAGAGCTCTCTACTCCGACACTTAACCAATAAACTATATGTGAAAGAAATACATTCACTTTAATATTGAAACTATTTTAATTAGGACCCAGCGCTAAAGTCCACCTTTATAGATTATTTCTAACTGCATGTTGGGAGGAATTCACTTTGGTGAATAATCTTTTCATTTTTTCAAAATGTAATGGCATATTTACACTTAGGTAATTATATTCCAAGCTCAGTAAGTAGAGAAACAAACAAGCAAAAATATTCCATATACTAAAGGACTGTTTGTAAGTGCAATGATATAACGGTGATGCAAAAAAAGGGCTTGATTGCTACTGGTTTTCATTTTTTTTTCCTTTAAGGAGAAACATCCATTTATGATCTTTTTTTGGCTTCTCCTTCTCCTTTTGGAAACCCAAAGAGAGGTCTGATACTTGGGTTTCCCTTATATTGTGTGAATTTTGCTTTAGTCCCAGACATATTCACTTTTTATTTAAACTTTCCTTTCATATTTTTTTCCTGTGTTCTGATATTGGAAATTAAAATGCAAGATATTAAATTTGATTTATAAATTGTTATTGTTAACTTCAATTATGTTTGTCATGACAAGAAACTATTTTTCTTTTGTTTTTATTGTGAGAATACTATAAATAATCATTATTATACCACACAATCTGTATGACCAATAGTCTCACAGATCTTGCTGAAGTTGATTTAACCAATGGTATTGGAAAAAAAGATATGGTACCTACTGTAAACCTTCCTTAACATAAATTTTTTCCTCAAAGTTGATGTTCTTGTATATACTAGGAGCATACTGTTTCTACTACTAATCTTTTTAAAGAATAAAGAAGAGCCGATATGTCAACAGCCACTTGAAATTCTTTTAAAACACATCTTAAACTAGAAACTCAGACTGTCATAAATGAGAGCTTAGGGATCAAGTGAAACTTTGTTGCAGCTCACTGTATAGAAAACCAGATATTTCCCTCTAAATAAATGTCATATGTACAGAGTAGTTTGATAGAATTATCAATAAAAGCAAATACACAGAAATTAGACATTGAATTTTCAGTTACTTGACTTTCACATTTGTTGTGGTTTCAGCCCAGTCAACAATGCACTACCAACTGCTCACTCACCCCCAACCCCAGTGGAATGAGGAAGAGAATCAAAAGTTGAGAGAACAGTTTAATAATGGAAACAAAACTAAATAACAAATAATTATGGAATGAAATAAAATCCAAGAAGAAACAAATAATGCACAATACAACTGTTCAACACCTGCTGACCAATGTTAGACTCCATACCTGTACCCTGATCATACCCCTTTCCAAGTAATTCCCTCAGTTTATATACTGGGCATAACATTCCATGGTGTAGAATATCCCTTTGGCCAGTTTGTGTCACCTCTCCCAGCTTTTGTTGTATACCTTCTCATAGGAAGAGAATGAGACACAAAAAAAAGTCCTTGGCTTCAAATAAACACAATCTAGCAACAACCAAAGCATCAGTGTGTAATCTACACTGTTCTAATACTGAATTCAACAAACAGCACTATACTAGGTACCCCAGACAAAACAAGGACAACATTGTTCTTTGTGACCGAATAAACCCCAAAAAATCATAGAACCAAATCCAAATGAAATTAAAATCTGTGATGGTGAAGTTCAGTTATCATGCAGTTGACTTGTAGAACAAACTCCTTGGTTTCAGATAGGTGTAGTATTTGTATAAATCTGAAGCACTATTGAGATCACAACTTGTATATGAAATGCTAGAGCTCTTCACATACACAAACTTTTTCTATTTAGAGTGAGACTATTTGTTGATAGCAATGTTTATTTGCTTTAATGACTAAAATAAAAAGGAGTCCAAAATCTCAAATGAATGCTCATTAACACTGCCAGGCAGTGTTAGTGATGTGATTAAATCTAATGAGTTCATTACATCATCTCAACAGTTTCTAGCTTTTTCTGAAATTAAAACAAGAGAACTGTGAGAAATGAGGTTCAAATGAAAGCCTGATATTTGCTGAATGAAATTGCTGTTGTCTTCTCAGCATGATATCCGTTTCATTGTAACTCAACTTTTCCTATCTGTCTCTTCAAATCCTATATCAGAGATACTTTCAGACTCAATCCCTAAAACAACATGGAAAAGGGACTGGAAAATAAGTGATAGTATGAAAGAGGTGAATGGTTCCACTAGTCTTGTAGAACTACTACTGGCCACAAGTTCCCCTTCCTCTTTATGAGTCTTTGTTACTTAGCTGATCTCCGAAGAGGTGAAACCCAGTTGCTGGCAAATTTATTGAGCCAGTTAGACTCTTAAGATTTTTGTGACAGTTGACCTTGCAGCAACATTCCTGTCCTGTCTGACCAGCCTGCTGGCCCTCTGTCATGGACTGACTGCATTGGGGTTGAGGGAAAGGCTATGCATGCCATCTGTATGGATTTCTGTAAGACCTTTGACACAGTTCCCCACAACATCCTTCTCTCTAAATTAGAGAGAGAGGGATTTGAGGGGTGGACAGTTCAGTGGACAAAGAATTGGTTGGACAGTCGTACCCAGAGGGTAGTGGTGAATGGTTCAGTGTCCCAATGAGCACTGGTGACAAGTGGTGTCCCTCAGGGATCCATACTGGGACCAGTGCTGTTTAGTGTTTTCATCAATGGCATAGACAAGGGGATCAAGTGTACTCTCAGCAAGTTTGCAGATGACACCACGACAAATGGTGCAGCTGAGACATGTGAAGGAAAGGATGCCATCCACAGAAACCCGGACAAGCTCAAAAACTGAGCACATGGGAACCTCATGCGGTTTTTTGTTTGTTTTTTTTTTTGTTTGGTTGGTTTTTTTTTGTTTGTTTGGGTTTTTTTTTGTTTGTTTTTTTAATATTTATTTATTTCTTATGGAAATGACCAGCATACAGATATACACGACTTTGGCACTTCAGGTAACCAGCTCCACATTTTGTGTTGTTTTTCTTTTTGATTATGCTTGTCTCTCTCTTGATTTTTTAAAAGAAGTAACAATTAATGATAATGTCCATCTAAACAAAGAATATTCACAGCTATCTTCTATTTCCTTCCTGCATTTTAAGAGCATGGACCAGACATGTCCACCAAAGAGATCTGATGGGTCAGGAACAGTATGAATACTTCTCCTTTTTCATTCAGCTTATGGAACTGCAAAGCAGTAGTGTGTGTCAAATAGGTCTATCAACAGTCATTAACTATATACCCAAGGAGTCCCAAACATGAAGAAAACATCTTGATGGACCATTTCAGTTTCTTAATTATTCTGGTGGTGAATGCTTGCATATATACTCTTCAGTTGCTACCACAGACTCCAAAAGTAGGAGAAAATGTGATAAGACATGCCATTTTTCATTATAAATAGAGTAAATTTTTAATACAGTGGCGTTTGAACTGTTTAGAAAGAATAATATACTGACTGGAAGTGTAATGATAGTGTGAAAGAAATGCATCTTACATATAAAAATGGCAATGAATTATATCTATAGTGTAGCTTTTGAGTTCTACTTCTGTGTTGTTTCTATTCCTGAATCTGCTAAATATGCTATCCTTAAATAATAAGATTCCTGTGAACAAGATGAAAAGTATTTGGGGGTATTCTGTTGTTGTAGTGACACTGAAGTTACATCTCCAGGTTTAAAACAATCAGGTCAGGGTTAAAGAATTCTATAAACTATCAAAAAACTCCTTCATTCTTCTAGAAAAGTGTTTTTCAAAACTAAAAATTCGGAGAAAAAAAAAAAGTGGCTTCAAAACTAATGTGTCTGTGGGGGCATATCAAAGTTATTTTTTGAACTTTGTGTACTTTGCTGAAGTTCAATACAAAACAACCCCCAAGAGTTCTGTCTTCACAATGTTTTTAATATCTGGGGATTAATCTTCTACATAAATCTCAAAGACCCCATAATTCACAATCTACCTCAGTTATTGTAAACCTCCTCAGTCAACATTTATTGCATAATCAAACAATTTTGCATGGAATATAGCGCTCCAACATTTTAAAATGTTGATAAGACCTGCTAGGCAGTAAATGTTTGGGGGTTTACTGTATTTACTTTGATTATCTGTTTAATTTAATTTCAAACATACCAGTTAGAGATCTATATTTCTGATCTTTACAATTTTGAGAACAAAGTCAGACTTTCACATATTTAATAGATTTTCTGTTTATCTAAATGGTCTGGAGTCTTCTCACAGGTAACAGAAGTCACTGGGGTAATGACGATTAATCCTCAATTACTTATATGCAGAAGTGCCCACACTTGGGAACAAGATGGTGTATTTATTTTTACTAGGATATAAAAATAATTAGTCTTAGACTTTTCTTGAGTAAATGTCTTTATCATCTTCTTAATTAGGTATGTCACTGTGTTTTATTCAGATTGCCTGGAGGTTGGCTGTGTGTTCTTCTCTGAAGGAGGAACTCTCTATATAAAAGTTTTCCTTAGTAAGTATACACAGCAATTCAAGTACCAAGGAAGAATTCTTGCACCATACACATTCCCAGACCTAAAGTCACATAAGTGCCACAGTTTGCATCCAGTTTCCCAAAATTACAGCTGATACAAAAGGGTAAGGCTTGCAAACTTATTCACTCTAATGAAAATTGCCTTGAGTATTGACGTGTTAGAGGTTAGGGGACAAACAGTAACTATCAGACCCATTCTGAGAACCCACCATAATACCCTGTCTCCTTTGCATGCATAAAGAGAAGAAATATGATTTAAAATCTGTTTCTTTTTACTGCTTTCAAGCAAATATGGCCTCCCACCTTATTTTATCCTAAGTAGTAATGAAAAAGTAATATCTTTGATAACGATAAAAATAGCATTAAAACTGTAGATGATTTTGCTATTTGAAAAAATTTATCTGGGTTTCCCCTTTATATTTTTCTTGTTTAGTTTGCTTAAGGTTTTGGGGGTTCTTTTTGTTTGTTTTGGGTTTTTGCAGTTTTTGTTTGTTTGTTTGTTTTATTTTTTTCTGTAGTAAAACAAGTAAAAGATACTCTTTGAGACCATATGAGTCATTACGAAAGTTCTGTATTGATTACCAGAGAATCAGCTGACAAGGTGAATGGCTACTAAAGTGGGGTTTTTTTGAGGAAATGTAATAGTCTGCAATATAATCACTCTCTAAGCAGGATGAAGGATGCTTTAATCATCCAACAGAATGAAAGTAAGAAGATGAGTTTCCTAATAAAATAGTAAGTGAATGTGGAAACACTGAGAAATGTATGATTTAACAGATGTTTTAAGGGTAGGAGGGGGTCAAATGATGCATAAAGATGCTCCCCCCAATCTGAATTTTATTTTCCTCATTGTTACTGTGGGGTTATAAATTGATTAAGTGAAAGCCAAGAGAAAATACACTTGCTCCTAGAATCTTTGAAGGAAGTACATTTTAAATAAGATAAAATCACTTTGGAAGTCTTGAAACTCTTTCTTCTTGTTGCTCCTGTTTGTTTTTAGAGTTTTTTTTCCCCAATGGCTAATAATGGAATGGACATGTTTTTCAGTTGTATGGAAGGGAATATCATCGAAATCTAACTCTTGGGAACTACAAGTTACAAGAAATGAGAGAGATGGTTAGCATATGTCTAGACTGTCTCAGTCAACAAGCCAAAGGGCTGTCACTGACTGATCTATAACCATGGTGAGATATTCAATAGTGAGAGGGCAGGAAAACTGACATATTCCATTTATTCTGAGGAAACCAAGGTCAGTTTCTGAAGTCAAGGCTTATGATTTATGTTATGGTATGGATTTCTTCCTGATGAAAATTTGAACAAACGGAGAATCAGGTTTTTCTGCACTCCAACCTATGCTTTTCTCTCATTACATGAAAAAGAAAAGCATTCCAAGAGTTATAATTTTTTGGGAGACAAGAACAGTATTTAATTTAAGGCTCTGTTCAACAGAAAATGTGTCCCACTTGTCAGTCGTTGAAATGCCTGGTTAGCTATGGCAACAAAGTTCCTGTGTACATTCAGGGAGTTTCTATCCTTCCTGCTTCCCACTGTTTTTTTAAAATAATTTTTCCCACAAGGAGATAGCCTGTTGAACCCAATCTCTTTGGGCTGCACAAACTTCGTGACCTATCACGAAGCTGCATAGCTGGAGAAAGGGCAGATGTCAACATAACAATGCAAAGAAATTAAGAGTTGTAGGAGCATATGAGTACATTTTCTTCAACAATTTGAGCATAGCCAGGAAAATACTGCTTTTGCTAGCTTCTGTGTTATATCTTTGTGACAGAAAGGGCAGATCTATGGCATAATTTAATATCATGTAATATTATAGATATGTTTAATAATTGTACCTGGTTTCCACCAAGTAACAAGTTTTTTCATTGTTTAGTTTAGAAATATTGATTCAGCTGAAGTCTTGCCCTCAGAAAATAATTTCTAATGAGAATTTCATTATGACATAACAAAATGACATAACAGCCAGCATCAGATTTGATGTCACTCAAAACAGTAAATTAAAGTTGACTCTCTGTATTTCCCTGGTTTCTATTTAATCTGTTTAACTAACTGAAAGAGAAAAGATTCTTAAATCTGTGTCGCAATAGATTGTTTTGTGGGATCGAAATTGTATGAATGCTTTAAACCTATTCAGCATTATACTTTTTGCATTCATATTAAATGAAGTATAATCACCTTAAATAGGAGATAATGAAATGTCTTAGCTGCAAAAATACAGACCGCTGTATTCTATATAGCAACGCTAAAACTTGTTGTGTTTTGTTATCCTCCTCATTCTGATACTGGGATATCAATATCACATGAACAAGCAGATTTATCTGTACTTTGCAGGTACATTAAATCTAGATATTTCTCTCTCTCTTTCTCCTCTAGTAGCCTGACAAATAAGAAAGTGATATATATTTAATATGGGGCAACATATTAAATGTGAGCATTGCCAGCCTAGAATGTGATGTTGTCTTCAGCTGTGTGACTATAATTTTACATTTTGTTCTATCAACAAATATCAAATATTAAGAGTACAATTCATCAGCATTCCTGAAGTCTTATTTGCATTATTTATAATTAATGTTAAAAAGTGATATGGACTTAGATTTAATTAAGCTATATGCTCAGATCTTCACCTCACAACATTTAATTGAGCAAAGGTTAGGGTCTTGCTAAATTTTTTATTGTTGTAATAAGTATCATTAATTTTTTTAATGTATATTTTGCTTTTTCAAGACATGACAAGGGCTTTGTGAATCCCTACAAAGACAGAAGCTGATTCAATTCTTGTGGAAATAAAAAGTTGAAAAATAAAAGGAAACAACACTCGGTAAAGTGCCTATTACACCTCACTTGCTTAAATGCATTTTCTCTTCTGTATTTAAAGATTTTCAGAAGACACATTGTCTTAATTGCCCTTTTGCTGATCTAAAATGGACTCATGCCTTTTTTTTCATATATATGAATACATGTGCAGTGAATGAAGGAGGGAATCAGAAAAGCTGGAAACGTGCAGAACAGCAGTGGGTTATTTTGTTGCAGGCTGAGCTTGTCCAAAGTACAAATGAACAGAAGGCAGGAGCCCGTAGAGTCCTGACAATAGCATGAAGAGAAACAGGCTGAGAAGAAAAGGTCATTGGAAGAGAAAGGAGAGAGAGTATTTTATCAGCTGATTTAAGAGCTAATCCTCTCTCTCACACCAAGGCTAAATAAATGCTCCTTCTACCTTAGTGTTTAGGAGTGATGGCCTCCCCTGTGCTTGTTACCTCTCCATACTCTGGCCTTGTGCATGAAGTTAACCCTTCTTAAATGCTCCTATAATAAGCTGTGAAAATTTCTGAGCCTTTTATTGTCCAAATGACGAGGAAATATTTTTTCTATGAATTTAAAATGAAAATTTTCTGTGTCAAAATTGCAACTGTTAAAAAGATGATATAAGTATCTTTTTCAAATTATGAAGATAAATCTGCAAACTAAAAATATTCCTTCCTTGGAAATATGAAGCAAGAAAACACACTTTAAACCCAGAAACAGAGTAACTAAGATCAGTGAAACTGCCTCAGTAATTCAGTTGGAAATATTTTACTGGAGTCTTCAGAAACTTGAAAAGGCAAACAGGAATTACTATTATACTAAGCAGCATCTTTTATTTCTAAACATGCTGAATTAACAGATTTTTAAAAATTGTCTTCCCTGATTGCATTTTTTCAATATACAAGAGTATATCTTAGCATTCGTGAATTGTGTGAAAGCACTTGTGAGTCAATCTTTCAGATAAAGTCTCAATTTCATGTGAAAAGCTAGCCATAAAACAGTTTTCATAGTTAGCAGTGAAGGCAAGCAATCTTATTACAGGAGAGTTGGATTTTAAATGCATGAAAACATTTTTACTTTTACATAGAGATCAAGCTTGATTTGTTTCCACACCTTGAGTTATACAAGATTTTGACCAATCTAAAGGAAACAAGGCCTATAAAACTGTACTCTAGCAACCAAGGAAGGAAAGTAGTGAACTCAGAATAATGCTGGGATTCCTGTTCTGAGTCGGAGTTTTTGTCTTAAAATTTTCTGTGCAAATTAAATAATAATATTTAATAGAAAAATATAATAAATGTGTAATAAGATTTTGTCTAGATCTATGGCTTCACAGTCTTTCTGTTTATATTAACACAGACATTGCAAAGGGGAAGAAGTTAGTGGAAAAAGAGTCAATGTTTAATACCATTTACTCTTAGGACCATAGTGCAGTAAAAAGGTGACTTCCAGTAGTAAAGATCATGTTCATTGTTTACTGCACTGATTATCTGGTTTTTGTTTTGTTTTGTTTTTTTTTTTTTAATATACTAATTATGTGAAGATTAAGTGTAAAACGTACAAATAGTAACGTTGAAGCTTACATTTACTTATCAAAGAGTGGTTTGTCAGAAGATAATCCACATATTCACATTAGATACAGAATTTTGAAAATGCTGCATTTGATAACTTCTGGACTTAAGCTCTGTCCTGGTTTAGGGCAAATTTGCGAGAAAACCTCAGAATGGGGTCTCTCCAGAAGAGCAAACTCAAGCAGCCCCTCCCCCAACTGGTTCAGGAAAAGATTTCCTTGGAGAAAAGTGGAAAAAACTATTTATTTAACAAAGTATCCACAAGCATTATTAAAAAAAAAAAAAAAAAAAAAAAAAGAATAATAAGAAACAATAAAACCTCTTGCTGTTCTGAAGAGATGGCAAATTCAGAAAGTCCTTTCTGTGGGTTAGCTCAGCTCTCTCAGTCTCTTACCAGTCCCTCCGGCACTGGAAAATGCTGACGCCCAGGTCCCGATGGGCCACAGGTGTGAGGCCCCAGTGATTTTCTGGGTTTCCAGAGCAAGTTCAAACAATTCCAAGAAAAAGGAGAGAAAAAAAGTCCATGGAACTTCTCTTCCTCAGCTAGCTAAAACCGACTAATAGCAAAGGAGAGCTTTGTCCTGCTGTCTGCTCATGCTGTAGACCACACAGTTCAGGAGCAGAATGTGGACAAATGAGTGCTGTTTCTGAAAATAAAATTGGTGCTTCTCTTTCTCCCCACTTCATGCTCTGAACCAATCTTAAAGATACAGAACTTAATATCCAACATAAACAGAACAGACAGTTGGAGATACAAGCGTCATAACGTCACCCTAGGGCCTCCTCCAGGGAAGCAGTCCTCCAGGGAGGCACAGAAGTCCACTGACTCCTCCCTCAGGGGTAGAAGGGTGGAATACCACTGATCTATTTCAATTTCAAGCTCGTATCAGAGGACACCATGTCCTCCAGGGAGGCATGGGAGTCCTCAGACTACTGGTGGGCCTCCCTCAAGGGTAGAAGGGTGGAATACCACCAATCTATTTCCATTTCACTTTCCCTTATTCTCCTCAGTCTTGCAACTTCCTCCCTAAGCTCGGCCACGAGTGAATGGAGATCTTTCACTTGCTGAGCCCACTGGGAGCCTTCTTGTATAAATAAGCTCAAACACTCCGCATAGGGATGGGTCTGGACAGCCACAGCCTTTTTGGAGGGTTCAACATACACTTTTGTATGTAGAGGTGTATGGCTACATACACTTTTACTAACTGCAGGTTCTGATTGTGTAAAACCCATTATTAAAAAAACCCAAAAACTATCCAATCAACAGAACAGCAAAGTAAGTAAACCTGAAACCCTGCCTTGCCCTGCCTGCTTGCCCTGCCTGCGTGAACTGCAGCACAAACTGATGTGCCACTTACCTGTTTGCCCACTCCTCTTCTCCCTGCTCCAGGTGGCCGTGCTCCCTTAGAGATGTCTTTTAATCAGCCCCATCAGTGCTGGAGGGAAACCCTGCCTTGTGGCTGCATGGCTAACAAGATCCTGTAGAAGGGTGCAGTTCTCTGCAGGTCCAGTAGTGATGAGATGAGTCCAGCCTTCCTCTGCGAAATCCAGTGGAAACAGGCTGTCCTGCTGTGCTGAATTTCAGCTTTTATCTAGGTAGGAATGGTTGGCTCCTCCCACTGGGTGGAGCATCTCACAATGATATAGTGTTATCAGCCATGTGGTGAGCCTTAATGGCCCATTAACAGCAGATATTCCCCGGAGAGAGGATGGGTTATGGAAGAGATAAAGAGCACTGCCCCACCTGGTTTTAACAGCTGGCCCATTAACTGAAGGCACCTGCCCCCTCCCCCCTAGGAGTTATGAGGAATGGTTTATACAAGAGATAAAGAAAAAACACGTCCCCAACTGGTTTCAACAGATGGAAAATAGAATACACATTTTTGCTTACATATTGTGACACAAGACAAACTCTCATAATATTATTTACACCAAGAAAATTATGAGAGATAAGTGGTTATTATATTCAGCAAGCAGGGAAAAAATATGCGTCAATCCTGCTAAATAGTCAACTCATATATATTTGTTTTAGGAATAGAGAGCTTAAGAAATTAATATTAACCTATGTCCATGATTTTTTTCCATTTTCCATTCAGCCACCACTTCCCTCCCACCCCCAGTATGAAGTTCTGAGTGTGAAAGAATATTCTCATAAAATGAAAACTGTAAGAGGGAGGAGAAGCAAGCAAGAAACAAGAAAGTCAAGGCTTCTCTAAACAGCTTCACTTTGGAACATCAGAACAATGTAAGTCTACTTCACAAAAATAATTTCCTAGAAGGCATATTTTCCACAGATAAAGCATTGTGGTCATTCAAATGTGAATTAAAAACCATTCTAAAGTGATATTCAATTTGGTGGAAAGGAAATAGGACTTGTTAATAATTTTTTCCAGTAATAATATCTCACAGACTGCTATTTACTAAACCTAGGTTGTTGTCTGTTCCTTTAACTACTGAAATTCATCTTCTCCCAACTAGATGTTATGACAATGTATACATTTTCTGATATACATCACTGTAAATGCAAACTGGAACCTACAGTACTATGAACGTCTTTCTCATTTCCTCTCTTGTGAAACAAAATTTGGAATTTCTCTAATTTTGGGCTACATCTATATGTGCGCCTTATTTTGCTGCTTGTTTCCTTCATCTCCAACCTACTTTATATCACTCTATTTTTTTTTTTTATTTCAAACGTATATTATTGAAAAAAATCAAGGATGAAAGACACTTGACCTTGTAGAACTTCATGATATTTGTATAAGCCTATGTCTCCAGACTGTTAAGTTCCGTTTGGGTGGCATCACATCCCTTTAGAGTGTCAACTGCATGTCTCAGCTTGGTCTCACCTGCAGAATTCCTGGGGGTGCACTCAGTTTTCTTGTCCATGTCATCAACAAAGATGTTACACAGGGCCAATTCCAAATACCAACCCTTGAGGAGCAACGCTCCTCACTTCATTTGAATAACAAACTGCCAACCACAACAGTTTGAGTGCTCACAAAATTCAGCAAGGCCTAGTCTAAGATCTCACATCCTTGTCAGGGCATTCACAAGCACCAATATAGTCTGGATGAAGAATGGATTGAGATCAGCCCTGAGCAGAAGGGCTTGGTGCTGCTGGATGAGAAGTTTGGCATGAGTTTTCAATGTGCACTTGCAGCCCAGAAAGCCAATGTCTCCTGGGCTGCATGAAAAGCAGTGGGGACGGCAGGGCAAGGGATGTGATTCCATCCCTCTGCACAAGGGAGGTGATTTCATCCCTCTGCTCTGCTCTGCTGAGACCCCACCTGGAGTACTCTATCTAGCTCTAAGTCTTCCAATATAAGAAGGATGTGAACCTGTTGGAACCAGTTTAGGGGAGGGCCACAACAATGATCAGAGGGCTGGAGCACCTCTCTGATGAAGACAGGTTGAGCTGGAGGTTGTTCAGCCTGGAGAAAAGGCTACAGGAAGACCTTATATCAACCTTTCAGTGTCTGAAGGGGGCCTACAACAAAGCTGGAGAGGGACCCTTTACAAGGGTATGTATGACAAATAAGAGAGGAATGGCTTCAAACTGAAAGACAGTTGATCTACGTTAGCTATTAGGAAGAAATTCTTGACTGTGAGAGTGGTGAGACTAAGTGATCCCTAATATCTCGTCAAAACAAAAAAATGCTATGATTTTAGGGTGTAAGACATGGTAGAAACATGTAATTTTCATTTGATGTCATTAACATTTCATTAGCTTCCAAATCCCATTTAATCACAACAAGGCAGGAAGTTCATGTATGATCTTTTCCACATGTTTTCTTTTAATCTTCAGTCATGCATTCAGGAACCCAGAAAGACCTTACAGCTTGTAGCTTTGTTTAATTATTGAGGGAAAGGCTGTGAAAGGTGCTTCTCACTTTGATCAGTTCTTTGAATCTTTCTCTTCCCCTTGGATGTAAAGTCAAGCAAGTTATTTCAGACCACAGATGTTGTGTCTCTCCTCTTCCCATTCAGATATTTGTTTCTAAAGTGAGACAGCAAGGGTGTCTGTCCCTTCTCGGAGCAGTTTATCACACTCTCAACAAATAGAAGTCAGCAGTTCCCCTTAAGGGAATAGAACAATGTCATCTTGCAGTGACAAATAGGGTTTTATTTATTTAAAGATCAGTATGGACAGTGCCCCCAGGGATATAAGAGGGTATAATGATTATATTTCTATCTGTGCAGGAAGATAATGTGGGGGTTTGTTACATCAGTGCTTCAGTGGTTTGGACTCTTTGAAAACAACTGTCAAAACACTTTGAATTTTGGAAAAGAAAGATGAAGTAAAAGGGGTTTAGTCTATTTAGAATGATGTGTCTTAAAGATAGGCAGTTGCATTGCTCTTACAGCTGCACTAGCACGACATTATAAGCAAGACAAACATAGCAGGAAGAGGGAATATCCTTTATGATACCTACTGCTACAGATGTGCATGCATGTGTTTCATGTTGGCAAGTTCTTGGGAAAGGCCTTATGTGCCCTAAAAATATCTCAATAATCTTTACCCTTTTACCCTTCATCAAGCAACAGAAAAATTTGAATTGCTGGTTGTCATACAGACATTTACCAGGATAAAATTGATCTTGCCTGGTAATTGCATAGGTGAAACTAAACATCTATACGCTAGAAAAATTTCATGCCTAAGATGAAGAAAGATACGGAAACCTGCAGTTAATGCTAAAATATTTTTAACAAACAGCTTTTCCATCTCTAAACACTTAGGCCACTTTAAAAGATAAGCCTGAGAAAATCCATAAACATCATTCATCAAGGAGAGATACTCTATAGTATTTCCCTACCCCCACCTAATAGACTAATGTTCCAGGAGTGATAATTTTCTACTTGTCTCTCTCCTGTGACAGTTAGCAACCATATCACCTCTTCCTCTGCTTCCACATCATCCTCCTCAACCACAGCTAACAGCCCTCTCATCTTTCAAATAAGTGTAATTTCCCTAATCTACTTAAATTTAGAGTCATTCTCAACATCAATGGTGCATTTCTATTTGAGAAGTAGATGCATAACTGGTTTTCTCCAAATTTTTCATTGTGACCAGGAAATAGTATGTTATATTTTATCTATGCTCTATTTTTAAAACCATAATTTCAGACACATTTTAATTATTTAATACCTGCTTATACTGCTTAATAATCTCCACTTGTTTTACTGTAAGAAGTTTAAGCAGAAATAATTTTAAACATTTAAATAGTAAAGAAAACTGTTTTGCTCACTGTCACTGAGACTGATATTAGCAAGTCTGTTGATTGTTTAAAACCACAAATATAAAATAAATTGACTAATTACACTTGGAAAAAAATAGATAAAGCAGACAAATGAAGCAGTTATGGGTAGGGAAAGTACACAGGAGAAAAGTACTGTTTTACCTAGAATTTCACTGGTTGTGATAACTCCAGGAATAATAAGAAAAGATGAAAGAGATTTATCAGCTGACCAAATAATTGTTTCAATAGTTTATTTACTTGGATGAAGCATGAGTAATCTCCTTACAAGTATGATACATTAAGCTCTTGCTTTGTATTTTGAGATACAGAGGGAATAAATTAATTAAAAACACCTGGAAACCTATCTAGATTTTTTTTTCCAATCAATTAAGAAAATAGTTATTTTGAATAACTCACTGTATTTACTTTTTACTTTTTTTTAGGGTTGGTAAAGGCAAGGTTGGAGCCAAATTTATTTCTGAAGCAATTTATTATACAATGTGTGAGTTTTGTCATAGAAAATATTAGACATGAGAGATGTCACAATGTATGTGAACTTTATGGATTATACTTTTGTTTCTAAAAAGGGAGTTTTGTAAATTTTTAGTAAGATTGAGAAATATGGGAAAAAAGAGAAGCAGAGTTTTAATTTTATTGAATAGCTTTAGTTATTGAAAGGCATAACATAGGCACTGTTGATCAAATATTTTCTCATAAAAATATAATTAATGAGAAAATATTTCTCTGAGTCACATCACTGTATATGTGAGTCATAGTACTATATCCTGCTTGAAGTCACCATTGACTTCTCTATAAAATGTGTTAAGTCATCAGAATCCTGGCAAAACCGTACTTTCCTCTCAAATTTTCATATGAATTTAGGTAACTAATCTGTTTAGAAAGAATAGGAAATGGTAAGCTTTCAGTTGTCAGGTACAGTGGTATTAAAATATTCCCTGAAATTCTGAATGTGCACCAGGATTATTGTTTTATTATGCAAATTAATTTATAACCTTCTTTTTTATCTTGAGACGTACTTGGAGGCTGATTTAAAAGCTGATATTAAAATGAAATATGTTCATTGAAGCAAGTCAAGGACATCTAGCAGAAAGTTATACTATTTTAGTACACCTGGTGACAATATCTCCCTGATGTTTCAATACTAATACCATTAATTTTCAAACTAACTATCTAAGGAAAATTTAATATGGGTTATTGTTATGTGGGTGATATGTTGAGGAAGTTATTATTCTGCTGGTTTCACATTCCACACTGAGAAGGGGAAAAGAAGAAACATTTCTTTTCTCCTTTTTTTTTTTTTTTTCATTTCTTCATTGAAGATGCTAGCCTTATTATACTTATTCATTCTTCTTCCAAGCTGTAAATGTATACTGCTAGCAAGTTTGGTGTGAAGACAAGGTCATTTGAGTTTTTAAGACCTATTGTTCACACTTGGTGAATCCCCTAATTTATACAGTGCTGTCTATGAGCCAAGGATGTCTTATAATGCCTAAGGGCAAAGAACCTTAATCACATGGAAATACATGATAATGGTCGATATCTGCAAGTCTTCCAGTGTATAGAATCTCCTGCTGAATAAGGAACACTACAAGCAAAAAATCTTTAATGAAGTATTTCCTGCAAAAGTGAAAATGTACCCTGATAATTTCATTATATAGATGCTGTGACAGATAATAAGTGTAAATATTTTGAAAAATGAGAGTATAATTAATAATTTTGTGACTTGACTGGTTTATTTTTTCACTTCATATTTGTGTTTTGTGGTTTTGGGGTTTTTTTTTAAAGCTGGAACATCTCTGTGTCTGAGTTTTAGATTTTCATTTAGCACCCTCTTTGAATCTATTTACTTGAATCAAAAGTCCTGGGGAATATTACAGAATTAAGTGTAAATTAGGTAACACAATCTTTAATTCTAACTCTATACACTTGTGGTAATTTCTTCCTAAGGAGTATAACTGGCATTATCTCAAATAAAAAATAGGTTCTGTATTGTTTCTCCCACAGTAGTTTTAGGCATCCTAGTCATTTCACAGAGACAAAGAACTCTGAAACTCTTAGATAACAAATTTACATAAGAAATAGCGAATTCCTGTGTTTTAGGTAAACATATGAACAATTCTTCAATTTTCATAGGAATATAAAAAATCATTGAGAACCCAATTCCTTATTCTTTGTCCATCTACAAAAATTAGTGGATTCAAAGCTAGTGGCATCTAATAACAGAAATTATCAAAATGATCAATCCTATTTTATTTATGTCAGCAGGAACTTTTATATTCATTTGAATATGGGCATGTTTAAACACAGAGTTTGCCATCAAAATGACAAATCTGTGGAATGCTTTTCTGGGGATGACTGTTTTTAAAATGGGCTGACAGGAAACTGCAGCGTAAATACCAATACATTAGTGTAGAATGAAAGTATTAACTCAGATTGTCCTCCTCTTGAAGATGTGGATTATTTTAATGTTAAAATGTATTTTCAATACACCAATTTACTTGAAGAATTCTAAACTTAAATCGAATGTACTTTTGTTTCAGTAAAAAGAACACAGTGTTGAGATTTTGCTTATATTCATATATATGTATATATGCATACAAAAGGAGAAATTTCAGTTATATGAATCAGTATTTTTCATTTCTAATTGAAAGAGTAGAGTATATTTCTGTGTCAAAAGCTAGATATTTTAGCTTTGATAATTAACTGTATGATAGAATCATAGATGAAGCTGAGTTGGAAGGGACCCATCAGGATTCTTGAGTCCCATTCCCATTCTTCTGCCAGACACCCCAAGAATCCCACCATGTGCCTTGAGAGTGCTGTCCTAAAGCTTCTTGAACTCATAGTTCTACCATATTATTTACTCCAGAAAGTAATGAAAAACCTGAAAATTGAATAAAAGAGATAACCCAAAAATTGATATTTTCCCTTCAAATAGATTTGAAACATATCTTCTTTAATATTCATTCAATATTAATATTTAAAATTTTTAAAGCAAATGACCATTCATGTGGAAGACAACTCCTGTAACAAAGTCCAGGTCTTGAGTGTCAAATTGCTGTTAATGTAATGTATATTAATTTAATTACAATCAGATTTAGAAGATTACAATAATGTTTCATTATGGTATGTCAGAGGTATTAATTTAAAAAAAAATGTGCGGTTTTTTTGGTTTTTTGTTTTTGGGGTTTTTTTTGATTAAGGAAACTACCATTTCAGTGTAATAGACTGTAATATTGCAACTGTTGTACTGAATAGATTTTATGGAAATTTTAACTTGGTCATTACAGATAACAAATAGAACTGCTTCTTCCCTCTTTTTCATCTCTCTGTCATGCTTTCTTTGCTCAAATGATAATTGAGTTTTGACTGCTCTGGTAGGTTTTGTTAACTTTTGTTCACACCTTTTTTTTTCCTTTTGTGTTTCTAATAACCTTTCTTACACCTCTTCAAACTTCAGTGCTGGTCACTGATGGCCAGTACAAGACTTCTTAGACTACTATCAAGGTACACCCCAGAAGCTTAAAAGTGCTTTCAGAAGTGATTCTTGTGGAATATTTTGAGATAAAATTATTTAGCTGATCCTACCAACATTAAATCTGCACTTGAGGACTAAAAGGTCTAAAATATAATCAAAAGCTGTTCACTCAGTAAAAGACATCTTGCATTAACATTCGCCACAGTTAGAAGGAATACCTGTTGATCATATTTGAAGAAGCCTGTAAAGTTTTCCATCAAGGCTCACAGGTATAAATGGCCACTTTCTGGACATTCACAGATTATTTCATTTTTATAAATTTCATTCATTAACCAGGAGCAGAATTTCATTTTCATAAATTTCATTTTTATATATTTATAAATATTATTACATTTATTTCATATATTTCATTTTTATAAATTTCATTTGTTGACCTGGGACTAAATGAAATGTCATTTTGTTAGGAAAAGTGCCCTTGGAAACCAATTCAGGTAACCAGATGAATTTGTAGGACATGGTTAAGCCAAAATATATTTTACGGACATAGCAAGAAATACTTTCTGTAAGAAATACTTGTGCATCTTGAGATGGTACAGCAAAATCTCATGCATAGTATCTACCACCTGAACAGCAGGTCTCTTTCCTTACATCTTAATTGTGTTATTACATTTTTAATCCAGCTTCCTGAAGCTGAGCTTGCCTTGAAATGCTGAAACCATGAGGGAGCTGGCATTTAAAAGATGCTAAGAGGTAATGAGCTACTATTATAATGTTATTTTAAAAGAGGGTTTATCATTATATGTAGTTTTCCACTTAAAAAGAAATTACAACTTGTCTATACAAACAAGAAAATACTTTTCAATTCCCAAAAGTAAGTACAGTATTATTGAATATTTTTACTGTTGTCTCTAATACTTCTTCTGTTGTATATCATGTATTAAATGCAATACAAACCTATTTGGTTTTAATATTTCAATAGACTTCTCATTTTCTATTCCAACACGCGATAATAGAGCTTGGCTTTGTATGTTAATTGCAGCACTTGTTTGAGAGGCAACTTAAGATCTAATCATGTAGAAAATATGAACAAATCTCTTAACATTGATAAAGATTATTTTTAATATTCGGCATTTTGTACTATATAAAATATGTAAAATTCAGGTTTTTTTCAGAGGCCAAATTTTCTGCTTTTTATGGATTAATATGGTGTAAAGGAAATTTCATGTTGCACTGAGAAAGGCTCATTTTCTCCAAGGCTAGGTGTCTTTAACCAATATATATTCATTATCATATATATTCATTATCATAACTGGCACAAATAATTCACAATGCTTTTGCATCATATTTCCATCTCCAATATTAGCTCTGTTAAATATATTAACATTAATATAAAGATAAACCAGTTATACTTCATTTATCCCTTACTTGCTGTATTTAGTAAATACCTTAAAATAACATTCTGCATGGCAATTGTTATATATTCTTTCAAATTATTCTGAGAAATCTTGGAGTAAAATATTTGAAGAAAGTAGATGAGATTTTTTTTTCCTTATGAGCTTTAAGCTGCTTTTGCAGGAAAGTAACAAATTTTGAACGCTCAGTGATGCAGGAATTTTGCCAAAACAGGAGAGAGAAAAAGGAAGAATAGTTTTCTTGGAGGTACTTAACCTGCATATAGATAAGCTTCTTCACTTTGCAAATCATAAATATCAATCATTCATGTTCATCAGTGTCTCATACATATTCATTAGAACAAACTGTTATGCATGATTAAAGTTGTTAAAAATGACAATACTGTGCTTTGTTTTTATCTCAGGCCTCTGTGTACTGAAATCTCTGCTGGCTGTTTACATCTCATAATCTGACAACACTTTCTACTATCTACAAAGAACCAAAACTCTGTATGAGCTAGCATGGATTTGCACTCTGAAACCAAACTACTTAGGACTTTTAAAGAAGTTATAAAGGCATCCTGAAGGTTTTCTATTTTTTGAGCAAAGATTTCACCAGTCTTCAAAGACAAGTTCCAAGCTTTTATGGATTAACTAGAAATAAGTGTATTTAACATCTTTATTTGCATGCAGGTACTGGGAGGAATGTTGCTACATGAGAAAATGCAAGGGCATTTTCCTACTTTCCCTAAACGTGTTTTGTGTCACTGTAGCTGTACATTCTGAACTTGCATTTGGAATTATTGCCTCCGTGAGACCGTGGGCAAGAGAAACTCCAGCCCCTCTTTTGCCTAAACACTTATTTCCTAAGACCTTGATCTGTCATTTGTTTTATCCAGTCAGTTGTGTAGAATATGAAGCTTTACTGATTTTACTAGAAGTACAGCTGGGAAAGACAGGCCTAGAGAATACATGGACATCTTTGTGGAGCATGCAGAATATATTGTCCATCTCTGTTTGATCTTGGAAATTTAAAAAGCATTTGTTTAATACACAGGCATTTTCTGTAAGAATACTTCTTCAAAAGAACATGGTGATTTGGTTGTCAGCTGAAAAAAGTACTTCAAATTTTGGCTTAGAGGCAAATGTTTTACACAGGCTGTGTGCTCTAGATATTCTCAAAATTGATAATCTTGATTAAATTAGATATGAAAAGTAGTTTCTTTATTATCTCACTTGAGTGAAGAATGAAGAATACACTGAGTAACTAGTATTTGCTTGACAAAATACTTCCAACTTTTCCATTATAATTTCATTATAATGACCATTTGTTATCTAGAAATGGCAACAATTTTCTTAGCGAGTTAGTGAGACTAAAAAGTATGTTTTGTACTAAACTGAATCCCAGATCATAAAATTTTATTTTTTGATATTCCAGCATTAATTGGAAAAAATATCTCTTTCTCTGTATTTCTAACCTATAAAACTGGAAAATAGATGGGAAAATACAAGATGGGAAAGTAATATGGCAAGATGGAAAATGCTGGTATTTTCTATGGCAGAAGAATCTGATCAAGGTGGAATCTTGTGATAATAGTCCATCACCTGTTCGACTTAAAACGACATCAGGCTGTCACTTGAAATTCTACTCTGCCAAAGGAATCATAGGGCTTAGCAAGCCTTACAATTTAGAAAGTTTGTTCTGAATCTAAACTAAATTTTTTTAGTTGTAATATAAAGCCATACTTCCTTGGGCTCTCAGCTGAGCACATGAAGAGCAGCTTATGATCCAGAACTAAGAACTTGATTCGTTTGGTCTAGACTTAAAAAGTTAAAGTCTCACAAGATTTCCTTAGCTGTCTTCTATAAGTGTATGATAATTTTTCTCACCTTATTCTAGGCCTTCTTGGAAAGTTTATACCTCAAGCTGGTCACAGAAATACAGTTACATCTTTATTTGAAACGAAACAAATCAAAACAAAACATTTTAAGATTGTTGCAAAATTTACAAATAGAGTCTTTTTGTATAACCTAGTATCTTATTTGTCTTTCTCAAAACATGGTGGTGATATTGTTTCATACTCAGCTTTAACTCTACTATGACCTGAAGTTAATTAGTTAATTTTTGGCAACCTGGTGTTAGTCATCCTCAATCCTTCAATTTTATATATATATATATATATATATATATATTTTTTTTAACCTGCAGGACACTGAATCCTATTGTAACTATATTTTCTATGTAATTGCTCCATTGTATGGAAACACACATACTAATCTCTCTGAAGACTAGTCTTGTCTGCCACTTAGTCTACATGGATTCACTGTCATTTGCAGATTTAATATAAATGCCATTAAGTCTTTAACATTCATGACATTTTTAATGGTATCAGATTTAAAATACGAGACAATCTAAATTCTTCTCTATCCTCACAGTTAGTCAGGAAAAAAAATACAAAATTATTTTGAATATATTTTTAAAATATACTAGTCAATAGTAACTTCAAATAATCCATGTGCTTCTAATATGCTTACGCAATCATGTGAGATATATTTTCAAAAGTGTTACTATGGAGACTATATATTAATAGATAAGTCAATATGCACGATATCATTGTACTGTTCTATCCAGAGTCTTTTATCCTCTTACAAAAAGTAAAAAATGTTCTTTGAAATGTTTTCTCCTTCACACTCGTCTTTATTGCCTTCTAGAAGTCTCTAAATTATTTCTTTCACTATGGAGAAAACTATCTTTAAGATTATACAGTTACAGCTTTCCATTTTTTAAGGTTAAACACTGTTTCTCTGCTTTTCCAAAAGCTTGGTTCTTCAGCACTCCTCAGCATTTTCTAAAAGACAACAGTACATGACTTTAAGCTTAATGCAGCCGTTTCATCTCCCTAGGTATTCTAAGTTAAATTTCACAGAGCCCACCGGACACCAAAAATTGTATTTGGATAGTTTCTAACCTTTTGCTTTAGCCTAGTCTAATTTCTTCTATGTTAAATTAGGACATTAATTGTGTCTGCCCACATTACCATAATTTTTGCCTATAATGAAACAAAATGGAATGCAACATTTCAGCCTTTTTGGCTAAATAACAAAAGATATATGCGTGTATCCCTATTGGCATTATACATTATCTTAATGTTTATTTTATCTATGTTATACATGGGGCAAATAATGTGTTGCCAGCTGGTACAGCTATATTTGTTGACAATGCTTTTAAAGTAAATTAGAAACAAAAGTTTTAATTTGATAACAGAATCTGTAACTTGGAAGACATGACACTATCTGTTTAATATTTCTATTTAGAAGTTTTACTCTTTTGTAAATAAATTAGACCAATACAGCAGGTGAGGGAAATTTAAGGGTGTTTGAAGCACAGTTGCATCAGGGTATTCTCTGGAGGATTAGTTTTAGTCTTCTGCTATCAAATCAATTTCAATTTCCCTTCAGTTAAACCCAGTAAAATATTTCTACTCAGAAACATTCAACAAGTCTACTTAGTTGCTTCTTAACCTCTGCCTGGTTGCACCAAAGTGGTTCAGAAAGCATGAAATACTATGTCTATACACTACAGACCTTGAAAGGGACATCCACAGAATTCATCCACATTATCAAGACATTTTCTCTTTGCAGCAGTCTGCACATTAAGTAGAGTTCTTTCTGCACATAAAGGAGTTCCATCTCTTTGGGCTTCAAAGACTAGGCTCAGACAGAAGTGAGATGCATAACTGTGAAAAGTTCTGAAATTGGGAAGGAAGCATTGATGTTACGATCCTTTAAGTAGAGAGAAAAGAAAAAAAAAAGGAAAAAAAAAGAGATACTTTTAATATATTTTAAAGCTTGGCTCTTGTCTTCTCCTCAAGACATTCAAAGCCATATCTATTTTCTCAGAAAATTTCTGAGAAGCTGTGGTATAGATTGCTTGTAGTGAGGCACTTCTATAATATTAGTTCTCTTTAAGATGCACGGGAGTAAATAGCAGTATTTTATAACTCTCTGCGTAGTTCTGTATGGAAAAATACTTGGATTCCTGACTATGCTATCATAGGATCTACTCCAGTTTTGTTTTGTTTTGTTTTTCCTGAATGATTTCAATTAATTTGCCAGGATTAATCTAGAATAATACATGATAATCTGGGATTAAATCCATATTCTTTGCAGAACCATACTCTAGCTTCTAATTAGAAGTAGGAGAATTCAAATAAAAATTAATTAAAGCTTATGATGGAATTCAGAAAGAGAAGTTCTGACAGTATTAGAGACAAATTAATATTTAATTAAAATAAAAAAGTAAAAGTGAAACAATTAAATAGATAGAGTAGATGGAGATAGATAAAGAAAAGTAGAGAGGATAAAGGAGACATGGTTAAACGTGGGCAAATATTGGCAGAATGTGACTATGGCCACCAAATTTTTTGCAGCTCAGCACCAGGAAATTATGTGATTAAGCAGTAATCAATTAATTAGGGGTGTATAATCCATGCAATTAATTGTATAAACACACAATTAATTAAGTGAGAAAATCATGTAGGTACAGAGTCAATTAGGTTGTAAAACTCATTGTAAGTAAAATACACAGGTAATGGAGTGAAATTAAACAGGCAAAGTTATAGGATTAAAAATTAGCTGAGCAAATGAAATCAATAAATGGACAATCAACAGAAGCAGCGAATCAGTTAAGCAGGATGAAATGTAATTGCATTATTAAAAGGGTCATCAATGAATCAATAAATTTATTCTCCAGAGAGTGATGTGATCAGTAAAGTAAGGACATTCATTCCAGTCATTATCAGTAGGCAGTCAACAAGGCATGAGAACAGCTGTCTGGACAAGGTTTAGTGGGTGTTCTGGGTACCATCAGCAGCCACAAGAAAGTAGATTCCAGAAATATACCCTTCTTAATGTATTTGCCACTACAGTATGCCAGTGTGCTCTGTGTGAGGAATAAATTTTTTATGCATTAAAAAAGCCATTTTAGAGGAAGAACTGTAAGCAAAGCCCTAGTAACAGCAACAGTTCTTTGTAAATCTAAAGGCATACAATACAAAACATTTCTTATTTTGCCATAAATATATTGCAATACATATAGATGCAAAAAATTTCAGTAGTGGAAGTATAAAATGACAATTCTATTCAGCAGAAAGTAATAATAAATCTCAAGTTATTCTCAGGAATACCGGCTTTAAATTTTCTGTTACAAATCCTAGTTCCACTATATAAGTAGTCACCCAAATATCTTCTCTAGTTGTTTGTAGAGAGAAAAATCATTGTGATATATTTTACATAGGCTACTAAGACTGTTGTCACTTTTATTCATTTACAACTTTATAAGTTTAAATATTTAAACTGTTTAAATATCAGTAACTTTTTACAAGGCTGATCATGTCAACAAATAAATTGTATATTTAAATGAATTATTCTGCATTTTATTTTTGTGTAAAATAACTGCATGATTTAGAAATAAACTAAATGAACTGTACTTTTTATGGTAGAGATAAGTCAAATAGACTGGAAAGGGCTGTGTAAATTCCTTCATATATCTCTTCCAGTTAATTTAATTGCCTGACTTTCAAAAGTCCTGTCATTCTCACTTTGCTCCAAATTTGTCAGTAGCATTGATTTGTGTGAAGATCTTGTAATGAACATTATTTCATGTTCTGATTTCTGTTCTTCATAATTTGCACTTGAAACCTAATTTTGGAATTGAACTTCATTTAGAGAAGGTGAAGTACTTTCATATTACAATATACTGTGGTACACAAAATTGCAAATCTTGGAAATACTATTTACCAGGAATTAAATGCCAAAAGTTCAAGTTCAAGTCTAGAAATACTGAAAAAAATGTTGCAATATTACTCAAAACAATGCATTGCCAACGTAAGGATTTCAAATTAACCATTAAAGTGAAAGATACCGCAACATCATTAATGTGTAGAAATGCTCTGCTAAAGCATTCAGTCTAACTTGCCTTGCCATGAGACACAAGCAGCTGATGTTCAGAAGAATATGTACAACCTTCCAGGTTTTGCATAGGACCAACCTGCCCATTAAGCTCCTCATTGACTGGAGGAAGGCACTTAATCCACAGCTGTCAGTAAGCAAAGAAAAAGCAAACATACTGCCTCTGAAGTGCAAGGGTGATATCAGAAAAACTAAGCAGCAACAGACCTAATAGGAAAATTTGAAAAAAAATCTGTTTAGGAGAGCTTCATCTTAATAAAATACAGTTAAAACTCCTCAGGTTTAAACATTTCCCTGTACAGAGGAACAAACTTTGTGTCTCTTTTTGCTGCTCAGTATAGAGAAGATCTGGGCTCCTTTCCCTACAGCAGTCTACCCATCAGATCTGTTCCCAAACCTCTAAACAAAGGAATGTTTAGGCTTCTTTGCCTATAAGGTAACTCAAGGGATAATGACCTTGAAAAAATCTATAGGAAAGTGGAGTCTTAGAGTTAGAACCTGGTGAATCATGATCATTGATATGTCACATAATTTCACATTTTCACCATTACAAATCAGATAGGTCAAAGAAAAATAAAAGTAAGTCCTTTTCCTGATATCAAGCCTCCAGTGCTTTCTCTAATATCAAGACTAGTATATTCAAAGAACCTGTCTTGTGATTTCCTAAATGGGAACCTCCTGGTTTGAGACCTCAGTGGCCTGCTGTATCTAAAATTTATATTTTTCTAAGCTTTTCAGAAATGTTTGCTTCATCACAATCATAGTGTAGTTTATAATTACTTCTTTAAATAGCAGTAAGAATATCCAGAGATATGACTGAATTGAAAACTGTCCTATATATACACCTATAGAAAATATGTATGTGTATAACAATGGAAAACCTTTGGGTTATAACAAAGTCTTTCAAAAGAACTGATAAATTTATTCTACTGGGTTAGCTATAACAATAGTTTGGTATTTCATTATAAGCTGCAGGGACTGAATCTAATTTTTTGACATTTAGGTGTCCACAGTTGGTAATAATGACAGAATTAGTGATTTGCAGAACTCAGAGGATTATGGTTGTATCAGTTGGAGTTTGGGATATTGCATTCTAAATTCTGTTCCAAAATATTATTAAGTCTGACTCACAAACAGCTTCAAAGTTACTTGCTATATATTTCAGTATACTTCAAACAAGGATTGAGACATCAAAAAAGAACAAAAATTACGTAGAAAACACTTGAATCTCCCCTAGGGTTCTCAGATCATTTTCCTGTACAAGCAGAATATCTTGTGCATTATGCGCCTCAGGAGCAATTCCTACATTTAAAACTAACTGTAATATGCTGTTCTTTTTACATTTACTAATAGCAAAGAAAAATTATAGGGCATGAAACAAACAATTCAGCATCATACTTTACTTGGCATATATAATTCAGAATATATATTACTTAACTTCTGAGGAAAGAATGTTTTAAAAATTATTTGAGGTCATAACTTCATTTCATTCTGCCAGTTCCCAGCTCCTGGACTCTTCTTCCACTCTATGAAGAGGCTTAATGAGCACTTTGGTCCATGTTGGTGGAGTACTCTGTTCATGCTATACACTGGATCATTTCCACAATATAAAAAGTCAGCAAAAGTAAAAATTGTTTCAGAGTGACAGTAACATTTAGATATGCATTCAATAACACCTGTTTAAGAGAATAAAGTAAAGCAGTGCATAGAGAGATATGTGAGTTAAAAGATTTTAAAAATAAAAGGTTGGTTGTTAGGGGTTCAATCACTTCCAGTATGAGTGAATATATGTAAAACTGTGTGCAGCTAAGTATTTAGAAATTGAAAATTTCCCTCACAATTAAGGATATTATGCCACCAAGCAGGAATTTAAACACCAATGGGAAGATTCTTGGTTCTTGTAAGCTGTACTAACTCTCTGAGCAGGTTTTCTACTGATGTAGGCCAGCACTTTGAATAGAACACTTAGACACTCTATATGGAGGTTTAACCTCCATATTTTGTTCTTTGAATAAAGATGCTGTGTTGTTTGTATGTTACACTCCATAAACCTATACTTATCAATGTTTATTTGCAATACATAACTGTTTGAGCTATAAAAGATTTTAAAAAATGTTTTTGAATAATCTGAGAAAAATCAGTGTGCAATTAAAAAAAAATAATGAACTTACAGCCATAATAAATGTTTTGTTTATGTTAATCCAATAGAAGGAGTACACTGATAGGCTTAATTGTTTAAGTTTGTTTTTTTCACTTGCATTCTGGTATCAAGGTATCTGAAGATGACTAATTATGTTGGATGAGCTGTTCCATTTAGCATTAAGAGGAAACTTTGCCAGTTGGAGACACTAAATAGGTTTGACTAATGTTTGTTGGTGTATAAATTTTTTGTTTCCAGATTGGATTCTGTCAGAATATTTAGGCACTACTCCAGCATCACACATTAGCAAGTAAATGCTCAAGTTGACCAGTACTAAAAGAGATTACTATCCCACATATTTAATGTATATTTAGCTTCTTGCAGTATAAATACAACATTTATTTATTTGTCTTTTGTTTGCACGATAAACAAATTTTCTCTAAAGTATACATTTGAGAAAACATTAAAACCATCTTCAAAAGGGCATGAAAGTAGATACAGAGAACCAAAGGTGATGTGATAAATTTGAGCCAAAAAAATAATGGAATGCATCATCCTAAAAGCTGTGTATTGGTGCCCAGGAAGAGAAAGTGCTTAGGAGCAACCAGCAGCTCGTGTCTAACCCAATAATGCTCTACAATGATGTGGCTGCTTCTGTGAATGAAGGAAGCTTAGCAGATTTTTTTTTTGCCTTGATTTGATCTCCCATTCTATCTTTATAGCCAGTCAAATACAGTTTGGGAAGGTTGGCTGCCAAATGTAGTAAAAATGTGCTAAACTGTTGGGCTCCAATGCTTAATGTCAAGGAATGGTATAAAGTCAAACTTGTGGCAAGTAATAGGCTGAGTTGCTTAGGGGTCAATACTGTTCAGTGTCTTTGATAATGGCACATCTGGGGAGAGATAGTTGACCCTAAAGAATTTTTAAGGTTGATACCAAACTGTATATGGATTGTGGATGTGAGAGAAAGAGTGATCGATGTACTATAGGGCAGGGCTGCTTGACCCTGGTGAAACAGGCTGATAGAAACTACACCCTGAAGCTCAACAAAGACTGATGGAAACTTCTGCTTCTGGTTTGAAATAACCACATGTAGGCTGGGTCCTGGCTGCAGACAGAGTAGCTCTACAAGACTCAGAACGGCCTTTGCAGGACTTGATAGTTGTGGTAAACAACAAGCTGAATGTCAGCAGCATCCACAGTACTGTTCTTCCTTACTTTAGAGATCCAAGAAAAGGGGCTTTCACACTGCTATGAGGCTAATGGAGGACCACTGTAACAACTGGAAATGGAACACATATTAAATAAGAAGAGGCAGAGATAACACATTTTTATTCATGAGGTAGGTGCAATCTGAGAGTGGAGCAGGAACTCAGAAATGTGGTGAAGCCTACACCTTTAGAGAGATATAAAATAACCTGAAAAGCTCCTAAGCAACTTGATCTATTTGCCTCTGTTTTTCTAAGGTGGTTAAACCTTCAAGGTCCCTTCTTAATTAAATAAATCTGTGATTCCATGTTGTCCAGGACTTTTTTAGATAAAATTTCGATTCTACATAGAGCAGATACTGAAATATTATTTTACAGAGCTGGACAAATGAAAGAACAAATGGACTGTTTCTGAATAAATAGCTCCTGCTAAAAATGTAACTGCACTATATGTTATGGAATGGCTTTATTGGGCTGCTTTTCTTTTTTTTTCCCTAAGTGTTTACTTGAAAGTTAATAATCTGTGCAGCATTTTCCATCATTAGGCAGGTATTATTTTCATGTCTGAAATGGTTGTTATTGAAATTTAAAGCATAAAAAAGAGCATATGACTCATACAACCATTACTGTAAATATCCCCATACCTTTAATGCAACACTAAAAATATTAAAAGTCTTGAGTTGTAAGTTATTTGCCAAAACCTGTACAGTTGTGATTTGCCAGACCACTGTGTTTTCCTTCTCTTCTACCTTCCCCAAATATTATATAATGCCATTTTAATAATTCTGAAAGGACTGTTAGTAGGATATTTTTTGCAATTACCTTTGAGGTAATTCTTCTTCATGTATGATTATGTTGCAATCACAGGAAAAATCAAACAATGGTGTGTATTTGGGGAGAGAAATCCTTAAGTGCATTGAGGTTCAACACCTACACAAATAGATAGAAGGCACAATAAGATTCAATGCACATGCCCTTTGCCCTTCACATATCCTACAAATTTTATTCCAATGTTTTCACCCTCAAGGAGCATATGTTGATAAAAAAGAGTTTGTCTGCCTTTTTCACACCTTTGTTTTTTGCAAATTCATGCATGGTCAATTAGTTTTCTTCTGCCTTGTTTGCTCGCAATCGATTTCTGAAGACTTCAAAAGGGTGTTTCAGTTTCTTCTTACACTGTACAGTTAGTCTGTGACCTCCATCTATACCACGAAGAACTAAGAGGGAGACTGCTGGCTAATGAATTTCACTTCCACCTTCTTCCTACTAATGAGGATTCATTCATGAATTCTCAGAGACTCCTACAAGTAATCACTTAATTTGAAATTGAGGCATTTACTTAATGCTCATTCAATTTCCTGCGCTGAATGAAAATTCACAATTTTCTTTTTTTTTAATCTATATTACACAATGTTATTTAACCACATCCATTTTTTCCCTCTTGAGAATAGTTTTATAATAAAACTGAAGTGTAGTTATGGGCTTACCTCAATTATGAGAAAAATGCCTTTCAGAGTGTAATTATTTAACATTTAAAGTCCAACCATTTGGATTATGTCCCAAAGTGCTCACGGCCGATTTCTCGTTTTAAGTGTTCTACTACAATAAAGAGTGCATTAATTCTGGATCACAAGTTATTGATTTTTCAGAGGCAACAGGAGAGCAAATCATTACACTTCATTATAGAAAATATAGGAAATTAGTCATAATACTAGTATGTGCAAACAACAACGCCAAACATCAACTTTTATCTTAAGGTCCTGTAGTAGTCACTGTTCAAGGTCAACTTTTTATGGCTGCTTGCAAAGAAACAAGTACAGTTTGAATACCAAACTTTAAAAGTTGGAGTTAAATTTTTGTGTTAGTCAACTAAGAAAAAGCCTAATGGTGAATAAAAGAATTTGAATGGACATTTTTACTCTGTATAACACTGGCTAATATGGGATGATGGGACAAGCCACACTGTGGAGTTCCACAGAATGATCAAATGCTGACGTACATCAATTTTATAAGCAATATTTTTGTGGAAAAGAGATCAAAGCATCTATATACTCTCCAGAATGCACTTTGCTTAAAAGTCTCTTTCATTTCAAATAGACACATAGTTACAATGACCCAGCTATACCATATGCTCTTCTGTAATCGTCCATGACTTTTACAGACTTCAATATTATTTGTCAGAATGGAGCTATTTAAACTCAAGTTGAATGACTGGAAAGGAAAGTTACTGAAATAAAAAATGAGTACTTGTGGTGCAAAGAAGAAAATTAGTCCCAGAGAAAAAAGAGAGTGACTCAACTTTAAAAAATCTTAATTATTTTGAAGAAGCAAAGTGTACCGCCTTCTGTTTTCTTCAAAACCAAGAAAAATTATGTAAGTAAAACACTTTTGAACCTATATATAGGTCTTAATTGGAGATGATGAGTGAATAAAACTGAGAAAACTGAAGTGTTAGAGACTTGGATTACTCCTTTTATTGTTGTTACTGAATTGCAAATGTCCAAAGAGAAACAGCTTATTCAAGAGAAATGCTTGAAGAATAGTCTGAAACTGCTGTTAAAGTCAGGCTTAAGAATATAATTTTCCTATTGAAAAGTTCTACATACTTAGGACTCTTCTACTCATATTTATTTTGAAAACTTCTAAAGGTTTCAAGAACAAGCATTAGCTATTTTGTTGACACTGTCAAATTCTTGTTAAGAGAGCTTAGTTAGGTGGAAAAAATTTAGAGAGCACAGTAAAGCACTGCTCTTTCCATTTGAAATAGGGGCTGGAGAAAATGGGAGATCACTTGAAAACTTCAAGAACATGATGGTTGAGTGTTGCAGGATTGATAAGTTAATAGCTGTATGGTTGATAAGAAGAGGAACTGGAGGTACAATGAAGATATATAAATACTTTTATGATCTCTCATCTGCACTTCTGGGTGCTGCCTATGTATGTATACATTTTACAACTATGGAAAAAAGCCCCATATTTTACAGCATATGTGCACATGGGCCATATACAAATGAGTAAACAGAGTTGAAATACAGTCTAAAAATTTTATTCTCAGAATAGAATACTCTGTACTAAAGCTTATATTGACACAAATCATCTTCTAAAAGGAATCCTTAATAAGAGCCACAAAAATACTTTCACAGGCTGAGAACATTTGCTCAGACTATTGAAGTATCAATGAGTCCCTGGATAATGTATATTACAAGTAGCAAAAACCTATTAGGTTATCTTAACCAAGTTCTTGCTCTCAGTCACTCAAGGAAAATATACATTTGAAATTTATGTTTGCTTAAAGACGCAAAAAAAAAAAAAAAAAAAAAAAAGACATTCATGCCTTCCTGATCATGAATGAAGTGCCGTAATGATCCTGTAAAGGACTTATTCTGTAATAGATGACATCTCTGCCCTAGTGACAAATCATGTGGGCATAAAGAGTTGGAAAACCCTGGACATGTTTCTTATGGGTCTGACAGAGAGACACTGTACATGGCACTGCTTTGTTTGTGGTGGGGTAGTGCATAGTTTTTCCTTCCCTCCTAGATAACCCACTTACCCCAGAAAGCTCTGTGCATTAACACAGAGAACTGTATAATTCAGTAGTCTGAGGCTGAAGGACTTCCACTTACACTGTGAAAGGAAAAAAAAAAAAAAAAGGCCTGTTCAACCTCAGCAAAGTCCAGGAAAAATCTGATCCTCCCAGTTGTTTACCTCTGAATAATTATTCTTCCTCTTATAAAGCATTGCACATTTAAATTATTATCCAAGACTTTGGAAAACAAAAATTCCAGAAATAAACCTGCTTGAGGAGCAGAATGTCTTACCAGTGCTTGCTATTTCAGTCCCTGTACTCAAAACCAATATTAGGACAGAAAATCGAGTTGTAAAAAAGTAGGTATGCAAGGATTTGGAATACTGTCAGAAAAGACACGGAGCCTTTCAAATACATTAATCTTTCTGCTTTATAATGAAAGTGATTCTTCCACCTTCTTTTACTCACTTTTGGCTTTCATCTTTTTCCTACCAAGTAAGAAAAAGGAAATGTTCATTAAATGTATTATATGTATGTGATACAGATTTTTTTTCCCCTATTAAGTCTGATATAAATACAGAAAAAGTTGTCTAGTATTGTGAATTCTTATGGGAAAATTACAAAAAGGAAACTTTCATAGAATCTCACCTAACATCTTTTCAATTTATTCAAGTATGAATGGTGTTAAGAAACTTTAATGGATATAAAATTCCCATTTTATTCACTCTTTGTTGATCGTTAGTTGCATTCTCTTTGATAAACGTCTGTGTGAAAGTACAAAAATATTAAAACCAATTTCAAACCCTCAATCTCTATTTTTCTTGGTAACTATTAGATTTTGTCCCTAAACTTGTAATTCTGCTTTCTTTTTATCCCCATACACTTCTAACAACTAGTTTTGCCACTTAAAACATTTAAAATTTTATTTCTATCCTGAAGTGTTTAGGATTACTACATTCATGTTTAGCTGGATGAATCACTTAACTTGGACTCTGCCCTCCGTCATTTAGATGGTTTAGATAAAATTATAGATGTATTTCCTGTGAAAGAAATATCAGTGCTTACTTATATCTAAGCTTTCAAAATACCCAGCTATGTAGATGTGTTTTAGCCAGAGAGAGATTCAAAGTCCAAATAAAGATGTTACACATGTATATGGAAAAAATATTAATAATTTTGGACCACTATTGCCAGAATTTCTTTTTCTGTCTGTAATTTTTCATTTGTTTATTAGATAGCCAAAGTTTTTTTGTTTGTTTGTTTGTTTTTTTGTTTTTGTTTTTGTTTTTGGGTTTTTTTTGGGGTTTTTTGGGTTTTTTTAAACTGCATTAGTTGAACCTATGGCAATAGAATCCAAAGGATTAAGATTCTGATATGAGAATCTAGTGAGAACAGTCTAAGTTCCGTAAATAAGGCTGTGGTATCATAAGCAAAATGATCCTAGAGATTAAAGAAATGGGACTAAGAAACTATCTGAATTAAAAAAAAATATTTCAGTCACAGTGGTTGAAAGACAGTTAGGGAATGAACTAGTTAATGAAAGTGCATTAGAGTCCATGATTTTTTCATACGTTGGATCAGCATCCAGATCTGTATATGAGTAAAGGTTTTCTTTTTATTATGATATGATCCATATATAAGAATAAATTTAGAAAAAAAAAAAAAAGAAGTAGTATTGGTCTGCTCAAGGTATTAGAGAGAAAGCAAAATTTACTTTCAGTTTTATATAATCTCAATATATTTATGTGAAAATGACATGAGAATATGGTTGCTAATGAACTATGAGAAAAAAAAAGTATCAAATTACTCTCTTTTAGAGAGCTGATATACAGAAAACATTAATGTACAACCAAATAATGCTGGTTTTATTTTTACAGCATGTGTATTTTTTATATATTTTATTTAATGATTGGACACCAAGAGCCAAGAGTTTGTGGACAGGAATGTTCTCTCTGTTCAGTTCTCTATATTATTTTCTCTGAGCATTTTTTTTTATTATTCAGTGAGGAAAAAAGAATAGTTGCGAACAAGATTCCACTAATGACTACAAAGTTTGAAGCACAGTCTAACAAGAGTGCACTAAGGATGGTATTGCAGATTTGTAATTTCTGTTTTTTGATGGTTAGATGGACTTATAAGGACATGTAAGAGATAAGCAGCCACACAAAAGTTAATTGTTTTTTATGTCACGGTGGTTGCAAACCCTTGACCTAGGAGGAAGAAATGAGTATTTCCCATTTTTACCTTTTTTTTTAACAGAATGACTTATTGAGGGGGAAAAAAAAAAAAAAGTGTGGCATAAAATTCTGAAAAAAATAAAATATCTGAAATGACTTTGAACTAATAGAGAGCTGGAGAAAGGAAAGAGCCTGACTTTTGACCCTACAAGACTAAGTTGGTTCTGTAGTATAGTTTTAGTTTTTTTGTATTGTGAGAACTTGGGAAAAAAATATATTTCATTTTACATTGAATGTTACTGTCTTCCTGACCATTTCTGGCTCTGAAAATTTTGACAAATATTTTCAGGTTCTGCAGCTTTTTTTTTTTCATATTCTAAATGAAATTGTGTGGCAAACCATAGTTTGCCAGTTACGGGGCACTACATTGCCATACTGTTATTTAATTCTATCCTACAGCAGACACTGTACTCCAATTTTGACATTTTTTGCATTATGTTCCATTCCCTCTTTGTCTTTTTTTATTTTTCCAAGATTTAAGGCAAAAAAGAATAAAGGCATGAGATGAAATAAGTGGAGGACTGGGATCCAGATTCAAATTCAAATTCATGACTGAGGCCAAACTTCTTATTATTGCAGTGTCTATATGCTGCTTCTCAGTTTTGTTGTATGGAATGAATAAAATGTTTCTCCAGTGCAGAAAACCTAATTTGGCTTCATGTTTGAATTCTACTTGTTCAGCAGCACAGAAACAGTGTGCCTGAGACTCTTGCATTCGTAAAATCAAGCAAATATTCAGGAACAGGAAGAAGAAGAGCAACAAAAAATGTGTCTCAACCCAAAATTCAAAAAGCAGCAGTCAAGTTTCGACCTAGTTTGAATGTCTGCGAGTAAAGTGATAGAGCAAACATGATACTGTTCTTTGAAAGTAGGTTAAACTTTAGCTGTTCATTCACATAAATACAAAGAGAAAGAGAATTCTAAGGTTTTTGCAAGAGATGCAAAGGTATTTCAGGTTTCAAAAATGTATTTATCTAAATGGCAATCTGCTCTAAGCATCCCTTCCTTCCTTCCTTCCTTCCTTCCTTCCTTCCTTCCTTCCTTCCTTCCTTCCTTCCTTCCTTCCTTCCTTCCTTCCTTCCTTCCTTCCTTCCTTCCTTCCTTCCTTCCTTCCTTCCTTCCTTCCTTCCTTCCTTCCTTCCTTCCTTCCTTCCTTCCTTCCTTCCTTCCTTCCTTCCTTCCTTCCTTCCTTCCTTCCTTCCTTCCTTCCTTCCTTCCTTCCTTCCTTCCTTCCTTCCTTCCTTCCTTCCTTCCTTCCTTCCCTATATAAGCATTTTTATTTGCTTAATAATTTATTCCTACTGACTTCTTCCCTACTCTATTAAATTCAACAGCAATGTAAGGAAATGAGGAATCTTTTTAGCAGTCCTAACAAAGTAGCAAACAGGAAATTCAGAAACTCATCTCCATAAGAGAGCTCATAAATTTACACAACATAGTCTGATAATGGTTCAATCAATTCCTTTCATTAGCATGTCACTGTTTTTGAATAAATTGTACTGTACTACTGCTCAGAGAACAGCCAGGAAGCTTACCTGTCTTTTAATAATGCACTTATGGCAATTTCTGGGTGTCCTCCCATTGACAATTTTTCCTTATTTTTTTTTTATGTGGAAGATGCAAAGAAAAACAATTCTCTATGAAAGACACAAAGGAAAGTGTGATGAATACCTTCCTACAGTCAATTTTGAAGGCCGTGTCTTTTAAAATAATATTAAGAACTTTGCTTGAAAAGTCTTCTGTTTAATTATTCACTCATATTGCTAGACCAAATATGATTTCATTCCCCACAAGGAAGAGTAATGGTGCTGGAAAATTGCTTTGATGCCTTTTCTCAACCAACACTACCAATATTCACTTACTAAACTGAAACCTGGTCATAGCATCGTTATTTTCTTCTGACTTTTTCTTTTTGCTTTCTTTATTCTTTACATGGAATGCCTGATCATTTAGTATTCTAACAATCATCTTTTGCCACTGGGCTATCTTGATCTCCTTCCAATTCAACATTTTATAAGGATGTCTAATAAACAGTTTCCACTTTTGAAAACGTTCACATTTTGTATCATTGGAGAGAAGAATATTTAAAATAAATAAAGTCATTTTCTCATGAGTAAAAGCCTATTGAAGAAGCCTCATTTTTAAAAGCTTTTACTTTTAATGTTAATATTTTTGAAGTAACACTTTTCTATCAGTGCCAGTCTATCACACAGTTCTATTTAAAACTACAAAAACCTTCACCTCCTGTGAAGTTTCTAATTCATGATAAAAATACATCATAATAATGGTAAAAATATTTATCAAAATGGTTATGGTAGTTTTATTATCAACTTCTCACTTTGCGGATATTTTGTAATTTATTATTTCTTTGTAGGATTTTTTCCAATAATTTTTATTCTAGCATTTCCATCAGTTATTAGAGTGGCTTCAATTTTCCATTTGTTTCAACATTATTTTCCTGTATTTTTAAAAGATGGAAGTATTATTATTTCTTATTTCTTTATGAGAACTTTCTGAGGAACTACAGTATAGACCATGTAAGAAAATTTTTTTCAATTTTTTTTTTTAAAGTAACGAAGTTTGTCCATTCTGCATTTGAAATAAGAGGAAGATGAAGTCACAAAAAACTCTGGCCTGCTTAGATAGCTTCAATTCTCTACTGCATTGACTGAGTGTCTTGGTTTAGATAGACAGGTATCTGCCAGGGAAGATTGGAGTCTCCCTTGGAATGTAAACCCCTCCTCCCCTTTCCAAACTATTATAAATTTGCAGTACAAAAGGCTGTCAGGAAAAGATTTTGGGAATAGGTATAGCAGTTCTTTACTAGGGATATAAAAAATACAAATGTTGTATTACAGAAGAATAAGCAAGCAAATAAACAAACAAGAAATCCTAGAAAACCCTGTCAGAGTCAGAAATACAACCTGACACCCTGTTGGTCAGGGTGTTGGAAGCAGTCCAAAGTAAGCCCTCCTGGAGTGGCAGATGTGGTTCCGTTGGAGCAGAGATGGTCCTGTCGAAGAAAGGGTCCAGTAATGGTGAGATGGGTTGGGTCTTCCTCCGGGGATCCAGTGGAAAACTGGATACCTGGTGGCACCTGTGGCTCCTTTTTATCTAGGTGAAGATGGTTTGGCTCCTTCTCCCTGAGTAGAGCATCTTACAATGGTATGATGTAATGTGTCATGTCATTGGTGAGCTTTAATGGTCCATTAGCAGAAGATATCCCCATGGAAGTAGTGGGAAAATGAACAGAGATGAGCAACACTGCTCCATCTGGCAAGCAACACTGACCCATTTGAGAAACACTGCTCCACCCAGTTTTCAATAGGTGTAATAGAATAAACATTTTTTCAGTTACAAAACCCAAGATGCTGAGAAAGGGTTACTGAGAGCTCTGAGAGAAATTCAGAGACACTAATTTCCTATTGCAGTTATTTCTAGACAGTATGTCTTCAAGTGGTTTATAATAGTCAAGTGTAAGAAGACTCCCTGGACTTTATTTGGGTTTTATTTTCTGTTTACTAAAAGATTAAGCGAGTGTTTGCTTAATTTAAAACCAGCAAACTCTCAAACATTTTAAGAATCCAAATTAAATGCTTCATTGATAATAACATAGAAAACTAAGAGTGTGTATATATATATATATATGTATGTATTCCTAGAATTTTAATATAGTTGAATGGCTAAGAAAAACATTTTCTCTTCCCTTGCCTCCCCTCCCCCCCCTCCCCCCTAGTTTTTCAAATTACTTTTTATCTTTAATAATTGTACAGATGATCAAATTGATACATGGAATTATGGGCAGGGGTGAGAAAGAATTTTCTTGAAGCTATGCACTAATTGTAGGTTCTCAGATCCAAAGAGAAGCAAATTCACACTCTGACCTTAAATTTAGGTTTTATTTTTTACAGTAAATCGGGAGTATTAATTTTTTAACTAGTGTTTTGCAAAATGTCCTCTTAGTTGAGGAGACCATCAATGCACTGCTATTTATTTTTGAAAATTCAAATTATTTCTTAAGTACTGCAATAAGAAACAGAAAAAATGCATGAAAAAATGTTCACAATAACTGTGTGAAGAATTTCAAGCATTCTGCCCATGTAAAAGGTATGAAAGAAAGCATTACTAGCCTCTGTATTGCAATATCAAGTATGTTTTTTCAGTGTTCTTGTTCTAGGTTCTTTCCTTTAGCTTCCATAAAGAGTTTTGAATTTTCACTGTATTTTCAATATCTTTAATTATTTTGTGTTTTTCATTTATATAGCTACTAAGGTGGCTACAGTTCTAGGAACTCTTTACATTCTTGGATAGATTTTCCTTGAAGAAAGACACAAAAAAAGCAAAACGAAGAAATGAGAAAAGATATAAAGCAAAAATCTGTATGCAACATAGAAACTTATGCTCTGAGAAATCTGAGAATTCATTTTTAAAAATATTTTTTATATTTTTAATATTGTATTTATTTGTACTAAGAAAATATGTGCTATTTAACTTATTTGTGTTTTATAGTCATAAACTCCTATAAGTTCTTAATTTATTTGGTTTTTATTCGATTGTTTTCTGCTTTACTGATGCTAGCAAGGCTATTGTTTATATTTTATTTTCATTTTTTGTTAGGCAGGGACTGGCTTCATATAAATTTTTTATCCATGTCTTGTATGTAAAAAGTAGCTTTCCTAATTTTCATATTAATTAAGCCATCAAGCATGTGTTAAATAGTATGCTCTTCCCTCAGTCTTGAATAACATTCTGCCTAACACAGTCTCTGAAGGCAGTGTTCTCCCAGGCCTGCATGAGTGCAAATTTGATAGACCAACTGGTTTAGATTTTTTGTTAGGTGGTTAGGTGTTTTATAGGACACATGCTGGAGAAAATAATGTGGTCATCTCAGGACAGTAGTCCAAATCAAATAATATTCCCTCTCTTTCATTCCTGGACAGTCTTCCTTTGCTAGTGCCTTATGACCTTTCTAATAGCATGGGGTTTTTTGTTCCTGACATGCTCTTTAAAAAAGAAATTGTATCCTGAGAATGAAAAGACTGCAATTACTGTGCGTGTTTAGCTGATTGTCTTTTCCTACCAGAAACCTGTGTGCTGTATGCTGCCACTGGCCATCATTAGGCCACAGTAGTAGGTTTTGCTCTTACTCCGAGAGAAACACCACTTTATCCCAGCTTGTAAGTGAATTGTGGGAATGTGCGCTTATATTTTTCCTTTGTGTTTTGTGGTTATGGAAAGGATAAGGATATCAAGTAAAAAAGCCCTCAAGTTAATTTTACCTTTTATTTTAAGATTTAAATCTGATGTGATTTTCATATGAATACCAATGGCTGACATTTTTGCCTTTGTTTTCAGTTATTTAGAGCCTAATATTGCTGATACACAAAGTATTTTTTGTTGTTGTTGTTGCACTGATGAATTATTTCAGACCTTTAATTTCACATATATTTTGGTGTAGGTATAAATTCCCACTTTTTTTTTTTTTCCCATGTATTCTACCTACCATTAATGGTTTTGTTCATCAGCATTACCATTAATCACTTCTCCTCCTAGTAACAGTGACAATGATGGCATTCTCTAAGGCAAATATTTTTATTGAAAAGGAGAATGAGAAAAAATTATGATTTTATTTATGACACTACTTACTTTGGTGGTCAATATCATTAATATCTGATTGTCAAAGTAAATCAAGAATTGGCCTTCCTTCTTCTATCAATGCAGACTGATATTGCCTATTCACATTGTGCCTATGAATGTCTCAGTAGAATCTTTGTAAGGAAGCTTTATCAAAAACATTTCTTACAGAAGCATCTCATAGTATCTCAACTTCATCTTCTAGGAAAAAAAAATCACAGTTGAGACATTTTCATTGTTAGGTAAAGGATATCTAGAGCCCTGGAAAATATAGCCTTTTCTTTTTTTTATACTATGGAAAGCTAAATGGTCCTTGGACTTTTACTCTGTAGGGAATAAGTCAAATTTGGCAGTAAATAACACTAATATACTGTACATTTAAATGTAAAAGTGTCCCTGTTGTCTGTTCTAGTTGAAATAGTATGGAAAAAGTCCCAGTATGCATATTGAGGGAGTCTGCCATGAAGCCTCTTCTGTAAAAATGAAAGCTTTTATGTTAAAGGCCGGTATAGTATATTATATAGTGCTTTGAGAACTGATCCTGCTGTAAATTTAAGAATGCAAACTTTTCTTAGCCTGGCTGATCCAGAAGTAAACTTCAGTCATATTTCTACCAGTTAGAACAGACACAGAAGTTATGAGAAAAAGTTTACAAGCTGTGAAGTGACTTATGATTAAGACCAAAGAGAAAAGGGATTTAGAAATAGGAATGTCTATTTCTTGTGTACTCCATTATCAAGCATTAAACAATCTATTATAAAAGAGCAATAATTGGTGCATGACATGAAGTAAAATGTATAAAATAAATAAAAAATTCTTTCTGACTTTTTTCTTTATGTCTTTTTTTAGATCTATAGTTTATAGATCTTTTAGATCTTTATGTTGTTATTTCTGGTTGTTTAGTCTGAGCAAGATGCTTCAGTCATTTTTTCTCAATCCTTAATTTTGCTTATTATTTAAATCATTCACAATATAAACATTTTTTACTCAATGGAATGCAAGTCAGTTGAGAATTTAAAATTCAAAATAGTTTTGGGTTCCTTCACAATAATTGGTATACGTTGATTGGTTGGATATTCTGAAATATCTTCATTAACTTCAGCAAAAGAGAATCAGAGAACAAATTAGGTTGGAAAAGACCTCTAAGATCCTCGAGTTCAATCATGAGCCATGGTACTAGGTGCCACATCCAGTCTTTCCTAAAGCACCTCCAGGGGTGGTGACTCCATGACGTTCCTGGGCTGCATCTGAAAGGTTCCACAAGAAACAGTGTAGGGTAAATCTTAAATAATAGGAAGCAATGTATCATACTTGCACTGTATACACTAGTTTATCTCAAACAGAACATAATTATGGTGAGAAGCTGGTGTAAAAAGCAGTAAGTTGGTTGCTTATAACTCCTCATAGCTATTTCACATCAGTTGTCAGTGGATGAAACAATTGCTTCCCAAGACACTTTTACCTGTATTTTTACTTTTTGTCTCTGACCACAGATGTGGCATAAATGACATGGACACCTGATACCAAATTGACAGGACAGAAACCAGCTTTATGTATAAATGTTTGTTACATAAAGCATATGTTGCTTAATGTAGTCTGTTCAGAACACAATGACTAAACAGAAGAGTAATTATCTTTAGGTTTATTCCTTCTCTTCAACCCTTGGTCAAATCTTTGTTCTGCACTTGCCTTTCAGCTATGTTTCTAGTTCCTCAGTGTTTTGTCATAACATTTTCCTTTGGTAGCTATTTCCAGGTTAGTTTACTACACAAGTCTAGGCCTGAAATGCTCATGTCATCTTAGGTTGCAGCAATCGTGGTGGCACATTTCCCCAAGAATACACACTCTCTGTTTGCTGATGCTATGAAAAGACAACAAACCAAACAGGATTTGACATCTTTGCTACAGCCATAAAATTTTCTTCTTGACTATGGTGGACATGCCTGTTGCATTAATTCTCGCTATTCACATCAGCGGTCTACAGACTGGCAGGCAGGTACCTGCTTCATACATCTCTGAGGGGAAAATGTCAGATGCTTGGGTGTTCTACAAGATCATATTTTTACTCTTCCTACAACTCATGTTTTCCTTCATGACTTCTTTCCACTAACTAGTAAATGGTTAGAGTCAGTGACCTACATCTAGGACAGATTTGATGTTAATTAGCTCCATTCTGTCTCCCTCTGCTTAGGCCAGCCCAAACCTGTCTTCATCAGCAAATAGTTCTGGTTTAATAGTTCCTGTTCAATATCCAATCAATACATTTCTTTTTGCATAACATAAAATATCGCTTTGCCTTCTGCTATGCATATTGCATGATCTCCATAAAATCCTGGACTGGATTTGCAACTGGATCTTATTTTTCAGTATTGTAAACTAACATCTATTTCTTTTTTTTTCCTAAGAGCAACTTCTAGGTCAGTATGGCAAATAATATCATAGACACAACTAATTTCTGAGGCTATCACATTATTTATGGTTGCACTAGTGCGATACATGACAGTTTGGTAGTTACCATCACACCAGGCATTTAACACTCTCAAGAGCAGTAGAGGTGGAGAGCTTTGGACTCAACTGATGGTGTAAGAGGAAATATATATACCAAAGCAACAGTACTTTATATTTATTTTTTAGTTTAGTTTAGTTTATATTTACTTTTTATTATATTTTTTACTAAAAAATATATTTTTAGTAAAAGCTGTATATATATATATATATATATATATATATATATATATATATATAATAACAGTACTAGGAACTGATGTGAAACATAGATCAGATGAAATACCAAACATTTCTGCTGGGATAGTAATTTACTGATTTTGGCTAACATGAGAAATAATTTAACTCAAACTGAACCTACCATATTAAGATTTTCTAATATCTGTCATTTCTACTGCTTGATGATAGGAAAAAGAGGGAAAGAAAAAACAAGTAAATGGTTTTCTAAACGTGTCCATATTTTACAACTTCATCGATCAAAACTGAACTGTAAACCACTACTGCATACGAATTATTCTTCTAAGAGAGGAGAAAAACAAACAAATAATAATTAAAAAACGCATAATGTTTTCTGCAATGGTGATGCAATACAGCTTTGAATCAATGTTTTTACTTGCTTTTTTGTTTTCATTTCCTTGCTTAGTCCAGTTTACAAAAGGTATTATTTGAAACATATTTTATTTTAAATTTATTTTAAATTATCAACTAAAATTGCTGGTTTAAGTTGCTAAAAATACCTAAAATCAAACTTTAAATACTCTAATGTTTATTGGAAACTATTAATACATTATGCCTTCTAAGGACTTTAAAATCCTTCAAAAATAAGCGGATACATGGCAGTTATCAACATAATCCGAGCCAGTCCTGACTAAATATTGTTACCCACAGGTCACAGAATATTTCAGAGGTAACAAAAACAACCATAAAATCTATTTTGAGTTGGAGATAAAATAACTTTTTCATATAAAAAGAATTTAAATCGAATGAACTGAATACCTTAAACGCTACTGACACAGTGCATTCAAATACTTCTTGCAGTAGTCTAAAATCTGTTTTCAAAGAGCATGGTAGTTGCATGTCTCATAAAAGCAAAATATATTTCCATAAGAGGTTATCCTTGAACTGAAAGAAACATCCTCCAAACCTATAACCATTGAATGAGCTCTAGGAAATCTCAAAGAATAAAGGAAACACAAAGCCCACTGATCTCTTTCAAAGCTTTATATGGTTCAGTTGAGGGGAAGAATTGCAGCACAAAATCTGCCATGAGTACCTTAAATGATCTGAGTGTGCCTAACTCCTAAGCAATTGCCTATGCCTCTCTTGTAACTCCCATTTAAGTTTTTTGGTTTGTTTGTGGTTTTTTTTGGTTTTTTTTTTTTTTTCGATAATAAGAAACCGGAGCAATAATATGGAAATGGGAAAGAGAGTCGTGGGAGATGTTCCTCAGTGGCTGCAGATAAAAACTTGTCTAGCAGGAGAAACAAAGATCATTATGGAAATTACAAGGTAAATCATCTATCCTTGCTAAGTTGAAGCAGTGTTAACCTATAGATCTGAAACCTTAAATTTAACCTTAGAACATGACATTTGGAAACACTTATTAAAATATTAACTGTTCTTTTCATATATACCTTGTTGCTATGTGTTGAGACTAATCTGAGATGCAATACTAGCAATCTACACACTACACTTGAACTTTTCACTAAATATAACACTTTTTCAAAAATTATTTATATGCATAAATTCTGATATTGTATGATCTAAATCTGTGTTAACTCTTCTAGAAATCCATTACTGATGTTTCCAAGCAAGCATACAGAATCTAGAAACAAAGATGAAAAGAAGATCAAATCTCTTTCTTCACATGTGCTTCTATATACTTAGATATCTGACTCTGCACAGGCTTTCAGTGTATTATTCAAATCCATGCACTTTACATACTTGCATAAATATCAATTGCAACAGTGTGAATTCAGGTGGAAGCTCAGGAAATTATTGGCTATTTCTGAAGTAAAGAGGCCTGTACTAAGAAAAGAATTATCCTCTGTGTTCTCTGTTTATATTGCTATTTTTCTAAGCATTTTCCTCTACCGCCTGCTGTTGGAGACACTGAAGTGGGATGGATGGGGCTCTGTCTGGCCCCTCTGCTGAGTACCACAGTCCATACAAAGCTGTTGTTCTGTTTTGAATACTCCACTTAACAGCATGCCACCTTTCTGAGGATGACAACTTACCTTTGTGTCCTAAGAGGGTAAAAAAACCCAAAACACACAAGATAATATAGAATAAAACTCTCAAAAGATATCTAATGAACTCACAGTCCTTGCAAAAAAGTACTGTATGTTATATAATATTCCTGATACTTTATGCTTCCCAAGGGAAGAAAACAGAATTGGTCTAGGTAAAGACAGTACTAATTAAATAAAAATCATTAAGACCAGCAAATAGCTATAGGTATTATATGACTGATTAAATTACAGAGAGGAATAAAATAGCATTAAGGAATTTGTAGTGATATATATATTCTTTATGATGTTATTTGTTGAGTATATGCATGAACATATGAAGACCCAATTTCTCTCTCAGAAACTTTTCAGAATAACACACTTTCAAGGGAAAAGATAAAACAAACATAACACCAAACAAACAAACAAACAAGAAGGAGCTTTCTTCCAGTCCTCTGCTTAGAGCAGTTCCATTATGTGAAGCTCGCTAAAACTGGTGTAGAATGGTTTGCTCTGAGAAAACAGATATCCAAAATGTGAAGTGGCTACAGGGAAAGGTTAGTATAGAGGTCAGTCTTCCACTCCTTAAAAACTTCCTCCAAACACTAAGGGAAAAGAATAAATTGCTGTTGAAAAGAAAAATGAGAATTGGTAAAGAAATATATAACTTTCTAGGGTGGTCTTGGCCTTATTGTGGAGGGGGGGGGGGGAAAAAGCTAAAAAAAATTTTAAAACTCAAAGCAAAACAGTTTTTGACTTAAACTGATTTTATAAATTTCAACTGTTTCAAAAGTTCAAATTCAAGGATATAGGTATAAAATCACTCTATTAGTTAGCCTTAACAGCAACCTTGTATTATCTCTATTATCCAGTATGTTTTTTTATGTTTCCAAAATGTTGTTTTCCTTTCAGTATTATTCAGATGTCTTGAAAGGTTTAAATACCTGCAGTAATCCCCTTCTTATTGTAAATGTAGAGAAGACTTACACCACCTTGAAACAAACTTGACAGTTCCTCCAGGAAGAGCTCTCTGTTGGTAGCTACAGGATCTCCCTAGAGGCATCAGTCCTATGTGTCACCTTTGTTGTGCAAAATTTGAGAGTAAGTCTGTTCAGAAACACTAAAAGGTCTTTTTTGGGTTAGGATTACTGTAGTAATTATGTTTATGTTTCCAAACTCATAGGCAGCAAAACTAGGTTCCTAGGCATCCTAGCTGGAGATGCAGCTTGCACTGGCGAGGTGTGGAAGCTCCACATATAGGCAGTGATGATAGTCAGGTTTTGCTTTATTATATCCTTTCTTACATGTGAAAAATGCTTTTGTGAATAAGTTCTTAAACGGCTCTGAATTTTTATGTGTCTGTGAAATCTGATGACAATCGTATCTCTATTTTAAGTATACATAGGGAGACGGACACAAACCTTTATGTATTTAATAGCTACAAATATATAGGTCTTCCATATGTGTGTTTTATTTATGGAATGTTTTATTAAATATGTTATGTTTATAAAATATTTTAGATTTTAATTTGACATGAAATGGATGTTCTGGGTGATTGGTCTAAGGATTACATATTTTATCTATTTAATAAATTGTTTTCATAAGAATACTTCAACTGCATTAATTAATTGTCCAGGTCATGCCTCTTCCTGACTGCACAAATTATTTAGTCAATTTTACTTCACTATTTTAGAAACATACTATTAATGCTATATATTATTACATTGTAATTATATATTTATTTATTGAGCTAAAATAAATCCATAAAATAGCATAGATATTCCAAGTTTGGAACAATCACTTTTTTTTTTTCCTTTTGAATAAAAAATTGCTTGATGCAATCATTTTAGGTAGCAAGGCAGCTGTTACATATTTTAGGCTCTGTCATTATTTCCACAATTTATTTGCTTATGTCAAATTAAATTCCATACACAAATTTCTCTGCTTCTGTTCATGAAAAAAAAAAAGAAACGTTTGAATGATATCAACAGTGGCTTTCTAAAATACAGGAAAACTGGCAACAACATTGAAGAAAATTAATTGGTTTGAGTAGGAGCCCCGTTAAGCCTGAAATCTTACCTCAAAGGCAGCTGCATGGATGTTCTGTCTCAACACTGGAAGCCCTGGTAGCTATGGAATGAAGCTGAAATCTTTTTATTGCTGAAAGCAGTGATCTTACACTAGCGTTTCCAAACAGTGTGAGATTTTGGGTTTATGAAAAAAAAAAAATTAAAAAAAAAAAACCAACACCAAAAAAACCCCAAATCAAAACAAAACAAAACCACCAAAAAAACCCCCCAAAAACCACCAACACCTGGTTATAGTTTTTTGTTTTGCTTTGGAGTAATTTCCTACTTAAGATCCACATACAAAGCTTCTAAAGTAACTGAACAAGAACTAGTTTTACAGTCATATGTTATTGTTGCTTAACATTCTCTTACAATCACAGAATGGAAATTCAGTTCCCAGATGACTCTGTAACTTCGGAATCAGAAAACAGCAATTTGAGATCTAATGTTCTTTAGCCACAAGAATAATTTTCCTCTCGAGAATAATTTCCTGTTAAGTATAAATTTTACCCATTTTTCTGGCTTGAGTAAATATTTGTGTTCATATTTTTACCCTGAAATGAGAATTTCCACAAATAATTTGTGAATCATAGCTTCATTACAGTGTCTGTGACCTTTACTAGTCATCATATCCTTAAACTGTTACGCAAATGTAGTTGGAAAGTAAACTTAATTAATTTTTTTCAACATATTCTTCCACTACCATATTTAATGTGTCTTATTATAGTATCTTACTGTCTGTGCCTTACGGCTATGTGGCTACTCTTAATCAGTTTTTTAAATGAAACTATTATGAAAAACATGATTATTATATTTCATTTTTATTTTGACTTTTCAAATATACGTATGACTTTTCAAATATATGTGCAAATATATAGTAACATGCACCACTAGTACTGTAGTAGTGTATTTATTTTCATTTCAAGTGCAAACACACAACACTTAGTAACATACTTTCTGCACACATTTTTCTTGTAATTTCTTGGCTCTGACACTGTTCAGATTTCATTGAATTGTACTCAGTCACTGAACTGGACTCATTTTTTTTAATTGTAGAGCTGGAGAACGAAGTATTTTGAAGAAGTCTGGTTATGAAAGATACTCTTTGTTTCCAAAAGGAGAGTCATTCAATATTTCTTGAAATAGACTGAATATATATGTATAACTCACAGTTAATTTTCAAGGAATTTAGGCCAGCAGTAACAGATAACTTTTAATCTAATTTTTGTACCTTTCCACTATTCAAAGAAGAAAATAGTTTTTTGCAAATTATAATTTTCAGAGGAATTTGATTCACACTTGTTCCTAGGAAAGAAACTACTACTGCCACTTATTTCAGTATTTTAAAATGGCCATCACTTTTAATAATACATATGACAGGTCAGACATCAAGTATTGCATTATATAAAATTACTCATATTCTAATTAACTAGTATTATGAATTTTTTTAGTGAAATAGGACTCAGGACTTTCAGAATGAGCTTTTGGTTGTAGTCAGGATTTCCAGGAAAAGACTGGCTGTGTTGGCCATTACAGTGCTTTAGCTGTTCATTTAAAAAATCCATTATTGCCTATTTCTGCTCAGGGTGAAAACTGCTTTTTCAGATGTTAGAGAACTTTTTTTTTTAATATACCCATCTTTGTTCAAACACATAAAAGGAATTCCTTTTCTTGATTAATTTTTAAAATGCTATTATACTAATTTTCTAAAGCCAAAATCTGTTTTTCTCTGTATGTAGCTTTGATTTTTCTGAAGCACTTCTTGTTTTTATTTACAAGCATTGATTTCATCCAACCTTTCTTGATAGTATTATTTTATAAGAAATGTAAGCAATAATATATGTTTGGAGTGACTTTCCAGGGCAAATGGTCTGGGATGCTTCTGGGGGAAGGTCCAGACTTCTGTCATAAGCTGGGGACAGAACACATGTCACATCTTGCATGCCAGTTGCCCCCAGAAAAGGTACCTGGCTTTTAAATCCTTTACCCTTTGGTGGTGCTATTACAAGTGCTGTTATTTGCTTCTGCTAGTAACCCTAGGCACACCTAGCTTGCTTTGTGTTCTACCAAAACCCTGACATGGAGAATCCAAAACCTATGCAAGTATAAATATACCCTATACACCTATCTGTGTGAGTATATATGGAAGTATCTAAAGGAGGGGTCACCAAGAGGAAGGATCCAGGCTCTTCTTGGTGGTGCCACCCAATAGGGCAAGAGGAAACAGAAAGAAACAGATACACAGGAAGTTCCAGAAAATTCCACCTGAACACAAGGAAGAACTTCTTTACTGTGTGATAAAGAAGTGTGCCCAACAGGTTGTCCAGAGAGGGTGTGGAGTCTGGAGATATTCAAGGACCATTTGGATGCAATTTTGCACCATATGCTCTAGGAAGACCCTGCTTGAGGAGGTAGGTTGGACCAGATGACTCACAGACATGAATTCAAGAGGACAGATCTCTGAGCATAACACTAGTTTTAATAGAAATAGGGAAGAACTATCTGCATTTTTCTCTCCTACATATTTCTGCCCCTTTCTATTGTAGTTTTGAATCAGAAGCCACATCCTCCATCAGTTTTCCAGTGCTGGTGCATAATCCTTTCTTTGTATCAGAACCCAGGGATCACAACTGGGACAACCAAGATTTCATGGTTTAAGAATCCAAAGGATTGAAACTTTCCGGTCACATGGAAATTTATTTTGAAGAGTGATGTTTTCTTCAAGCTGTGAAAACGTATTGCTTCCTAAGTTGTGTGTGTGTGTGTGTATGTGCATGCATATATCCTAAACTGATATATAAGCAGAACATGCTTGACTAAAGTGTGATTTTTTGCTTCTGGAAATGATGAATGTAATAGCCAGTATTGGATCATTGTCCTAGGTCGTATTATCAGAAAAAGATGCTCTGGGAATTACAAAAATTATGGCAATGTCTGTTCTGGGGACGTCACTGTGAGCAAGAGCTGCCTGTTAGGCCTGGGGTGTATTTCTCCCTGACGTACCTTGCTTATGACTCATTACAAAAAGGGGACAATTAGCATTTTGCTTATTAGCCTCAAACTGGGTACTATTTTTTAAAAAAAATATGTACTCCCTTCTAACCATAGTTAATTCACTTAAAAACACATCATGGCATGGAAACAAATAGCTATTAAATACAAAAATTAAATCAATAACAAATTTTCTATTACATCCACTAAACTATAATAATCATTAGTTGAAGGAGAATATTTCTAAATAACTTCATCATTAGAACATGCATAAATGCATGGGGATGAGGAGAAATATGAAAAAATAGGAAAGAGAACAAATTCTTTTTCCATTTTAATTAAAGTTTGACATAGTAAAGCCAAAGCGGGTCCAGAGTTCAAAATTCTCATGGTAATCTAAACATTTTACAGAAAAAGATTTGTAGTCTCAGGCTAAATGAATGGTATAATTAGCCACAAGACAATATACTATGAAATGACACTGCAGAAAAAAAGAGTTCTTTCACGATTCTGAGGGCGAAGTATTTTTGAAACAGTACATTAATATTTATTTCTTTTCCTCAAATCTTCTTTTGTTGATGCTGTTGTTTTGTCACTTGCTGTTCCAAAAATGTGGATTTAACATGGTAGAAGTACTGCCCCTTTTTGTGGATTTCTTATCTAAGAAAAAGCTCATTTTCTACTAGAACTTAATTGGACCTAAGTGGTGATTCCTCTCTGTAGTTTTGTACAGTTCTTCCAGAAAGTGGGATGATCTACTCCATAAAAAGGTGCAAGACAATTATATATGGTTTTACATTAGTTACAAAATAACTTTTCCTTACAGTTTACACTTGCAGAATGAAGGGAAATGCCAACTAGATAAAATATTTTTTACTAAAAAAATTGAGTGAACATTTCTGATTCAATTGGAAGGAAACACTGACCTTTCACTACTGGGCACACCACAGAAGAGAGTTTTGAACCCTTTTTCTGAGTATGAGAAAAATACAATATTATTATGTATTTTCCAGATCTGCTGGAGCACCTTCTTGTATTTTCTTAGATAATTTTCCACTTGTATTTCTACTTGCATTTCAACACAAAATACTTTGGCTTATGTTTTTTCCTGAACTAATGAAAGGCAGTGTAAAGTCAAACTCTTCCTACTTTGAGAATATTTTGTCTGAGAACAATACATATGTTGATCATGTTACTTATTTTTCATTCTCTTAAATTTATATCATTAAAGGTGTGTTATTACCACATTGCACATTAATTCCTTCTGAGAGGAAAATAAAATTTATATATAAGCTTATGTTTCTTAACATAAATTACTGTCTTTTGCAGAGCAATTTGAGACTTTTCCTACACTGAATAAGGACGTTCTAGGGGTGTATTTTCTGGAACACGAAGTTTTATCCTATAGGTTCTTTGAAAACTACCTCCTAGTCAACTGGATCTGGGAACAGGAAGAAGAAGAAAAGAAGAAGAAAAAAACATAAGAAATTGTGCTAACTCATTTTTAGACTCATATTCAGGTGTGAGTAATGGATGGTATATATCACTATAGATTTATTATTATGATGAAATTCAGACTGTTTAACACCAAAAAGACATTCTTAATCCTGGGTTTTTTCTTTTACCTAGCTTTCCTACTCTTTATTAATATTTTCTTTTCAGTATATTTTGCCAAAGTACTCTCAAGGTTTTGTTACAGATTGATTTTTCCAACTCTTAAAAATATTTGCATTCTCATCTGCTGGAGTCCAATAATAGTAAGAAAAAAATACTCAGTTTTAAACTCTGCTACAAATGTACCTGCATGTATGAAACCATAATTTAGCATCTTTACTCCTTTTTTCAATGACTAACATATAAATTATGAGGTTGATCTTGAACTAAAGTATTAAAATATTGTCTTTCCTTTAAACTCACATACACACACCCACACACTCCCCCCGCCCCCCAATTTAAAAAATCTCCAACAATGAAATTCCCATCAGCAGAATAGTAGTTTATAAGAAAAATCCCAAATTCTCTTGACTCTGTCTTAGATTGTGATTGTGATATTAATACTGAAACCTCCTTTCTCATTTGGTGGGTGTTTTTTTTGTGCTTTTTTTTGTGCTTTTTAAGGATCTTTCATTTTTAGCCTTCAGTATAACTTGTGTTATGAGATTTACTACATATATATGTAGTAAATATTTATGATATATCCTGCAGATTACAGAAATTAATTTAGAGTGTGTTGGACTATTTAGTGCATAAGAGGTGCTAACCCTATATTGCCAGATCTTTGGGCCTGCTTAGTCTGTACCAATATCCACTGAATTTTCTCAGATTACCCTTCAAAATACACCTCAGTTCCTCACTATAAAGCTACACTTTAAGAGAATCTATACAAACCCACACAGCCTCTGAAGTCCTATCCTGGATTTGTAAAAAGAACAGATTTTCTCTTCTCCCCTCATTTCTCTTTACTCTTTGCTCTGTTCAACCTTGGCCAGAACACCATGATGAAGCTGGCTCTGATTTTCAGTACTTCTGTTTCTTTCTATTCATGCTTACAAGCTGTAAGGAGAAAAAGATCCAAAGAATGCAAAGCCTATGAATATTCCACAGTTAAAAGGTTCCCAAGAAATATTAGATCAGTGCTGACATATGGTGATTTTCTGTTTTACTGATCTATTTTAACTTCCAAAAATATGCTTAATTCTTTATGACTCTTTACCAATTGTTCTTTTTACTTCATCTGGATTTTGTTTCCACTTTCTAGTCACAGTGACTTTCTGGCAGACACAAATAATTAAATAAACTTTAAATAGAATGCTCCAGGTAGAAATGGTTCTTTTTTGATGGCTCATGAACAGTGCCTTTAATACTACAAAGCACCATTAAAGGTTTGATGAAGGTTTTGTGAGTTTGGGGGAAGAAGGAGGGGGGGGAAAGGGTGAATATCATACATATTTTTTGTATTTTTAAAATATATCTATTAAACATGAATATTCTTAAAATACTGAAAATATGTTTTCACTCCACCTTGCAATTCTGTCTCATGAAGCAGCTTTCAAACTTATTTTGGGTGCAGCTTACACTCAGAGAGAATGAGAAGCAGAAACAAGCAAAAATGTTTATTGCTGTTACTAGGTTCCTCAGAGAACCCCATCTGACAATTGAAATGTAGCTGGTTCGACTCATCTGGCAGATGGAAGGATCAGCTGGTTCTTTTGAACAGTGCTCAATATGCTAGTAGGAATATTGGTTTTTTAAGTTTTCTGTATTCTATTCCTTTTTTTTTCCCCCTTCACAATCTTGTGTATTCTTTCTTTTTAATTTTAATCTTTGTTTTAATCTTTAATGTCACCACATCCAAGTGAAATGTTCTTTATTATTAGCCTTTGTCCAGGAAGAATCAAAACCCCAAACATCAACAAAAAAAAAAAAATTTTTTGATGTATTATTTATATTTCATTCAAAATTGTGAGGCTCAGATACACTACTTACTGAATGGTACTAATTTGTGACAGACTGTCCTCCTCAATAACACTCAAGCAACTAGTTAAAAATAAAAGATGGTGCACAAAGAGCAGTGCAGGGTTTTACTCTCCTAGTCTCCCATGTAAATGTCAATAGACATAATTAACATGCTCTGAAAAAATGCCAGTTGGCTGAATTTTGCAAGCAGGTTTTATAATACTAAAAGTATAAAGCCTAAGGCATCAGCACATCTTTAAAGAATCGGATTTTGAATAAGTTCTTTTTTTTTTTAGTAGGTTATTTTGAGCATATATGTAGTATTTTAAGTAAAGAACATATTTTCCTAATGAATAGATTGACTTAGTATTTTTTACCCCCTTAAAATTTTAAGACTTCATTTCAGAAGTAAATGTCAATGAATCATCTCTTGAGAACTATAGTTCTTCCATGTGGCCCAGAGTATTTCTGCCTGGTTTTATTTTATCTTTTTTTGTATGATTTAGATTTTACTTTTTTAGTTGCTTACCTCAGTTTGGGTGAGTGGAAAAAGTAAATGCACTAATGCCCAGAAGAAAACTATCCATTAAATAAGAAAGGGGTGCATGTGACTTCCTTGAAAAAAGATTAAACATACTTGAAAAGAATTTTCAGAACTTTCTATGAAAGAGATTCCTCAGGTTGCAGGAAGAACAGAAAAAAAAAGGTACTGTAGTGCTGGAAAATAGGAGCATTTGCATATCATATTGAGAATTTTGCCTTAAACCCAATAGCAGAATAGAGATAACACAAAAGAATAGATGGGAAAAAAAGTTTTTACTTGCCTTATTTTTAGTCACAAAGTACATGAGCTTTATTCTCCAAGAGGGAAGACAGAATACATATGCAAGAAAACCAGCAAAAAGAAAACAAAATTAGATGTGATGATTTTCCACATTTATTTTTTTCTCCTTTGGATTTTAATACACAGTTCAAGTTTAGGAAGATACAATAGAAAAGAAGACTGAAACTGCAAAATGGGAAATTACAGCTGATTTCTTGGAGAAACATTGATAATACAGCAAATACATTACAGCCATATATATACATTTGCTGACAGATAAAACTGTTGAGTGCCCTAGCAAGCAAGCAGAAAACACCACAGGAAGTGATCCATACACTGAATGAGTATTCTCCTTTTCCTAAAAAAAAAAAGAGGAAAACTGAATGATGAGAATAACTGAAATTGACTTCTGAGACTAAAGGGAATAAAAATTAGAAAAAAAAAATTGTAAGAGCCTTTTGAGAATAAATTTGGATGAAAATTTCAATTTCATTGAAAAAATGACTTTTTCTAATAAAGTCCTGGGAAGGGTCTCAAGGGGAAAAAATGATGAAATGTAGTATTAGGAAAGCTAATTTACAGGAAGCTGAGCTATGTTCTTCAAAGTTCTCAATTTTAGTGTATTAATAAGAAGGTTTGTATTTTTATATTTTTTTGCTTCTGCAGTTTGTATGGGTAAATAAAGGTGTGTACGTCAGAAGACAGTATTTTCAAACATTTTTAAGGTAAGACACACAAGGTGACCTTAAAAGCAAATATTTCCTGATCATATGTAGTAACTCATAAGATTTTCTTCTTTCCATATGCAATCCAGCATGGATATGACATGTTTTGCTTTATTCTTAATATGCCATTTCTACTGCCCTTCAGGTAAGGCAAAATTGCTCCCAATAACATGAAACCACAATGTTGAAGAAGTAGAATGAAACTTGACTGAAATACATACTTTTATTACCTCATAATTTATTTCCATCTGAATCCTCATCCTTCACATCTAAAAATCAAAACAAACAACGAAAAAGTGGCCAACATGTCTTTTTTGCTATTATCTAGTTTAATTAAAATAATTAGAGAAAATAATTTTGTAGGATATGATCCCACAAAAGAATCAACACAATTCTGCTAGGAATTGGAACATGCCTAGGAATAGCAAGCTATGTTAGTACTGCTAGACTATCAGCCCAGAGGGAGATTCCTGGTCTTCAATACCCAGTGGTACACAGCAATTCTTGTTCTCATGTCCAGCCCACATCTCTATCTGCCTGGGTGACACAACTATGACCGTATTGCAGAGCTTGTGGTCTGGACTTGCATACGGTGCACTTACTTAATTAAGAGATTTTTTAGTTTTGGTTTAGGTTTTGCTGTCCAGTTCACAACATCTGAAGTAGTGCGTGGGCCTATCAAGGGTAATGTTTTAAACCCTTAAAGCTTAGGAGCTGTACATATCTTCCCTGACATAAGGCATGAAGGTGCATGGAATGAAAAGCACAACATATGCTAAAATTCTGAAGGATGGATGACTTCATATGTAGGCTGCCATACATTGTGGGATCATGTTTGAAGTATCTGTTTGGAGTTCTCCAGAAACAGAACTCTTCCCAGAACTATTCCTACAAGAACTGGAACTCCAAAAAACAAAGTCTATGCACAAAATCAGCCACCTGAGGTATAAATGGCCTGGGAACCTGGAAATGAAATTGGAAACTAATTTATTTTTTAATTTCGGAAGTACACATGGACAAGTAGCTCAGCTACTACAGCCTTGTAAGAGTAAATATGATTCTAGTAACCAGCAGTTCTTCAAGGTCTAGCAGCTGCTGAAACTATTCTGAAACTGATAAAGAGTTTCTCTAGAGTTTCCAACTGCTAATCTATCTTACTAAAAACTGAGATGACTAAAATAAAGCACATTGAATCAATGTGTATTTCCTACACAGATACTACAGAGAAAGATTTAAATGGAAAGATAAAAACATGGAACTAGTCAATTATTTTTTCACTTCTAATGACTGTGATCATTATTCTGTACTGGCTAGGAGAAGAAAAACTTTAAATGAAATTTCTACAGATAGATAAGAAAATGTAATGGAAATTAGACTAAAATATTAACACCTTCTAAAGTTGAAAATAAATTTAGGCATTGCTCTGTTTGAAGATAAAAGAACTCAGGCCTCAAAGAACATAAGCTAGGATTGAAGGTCCCATTTTCCTTTATTCCAGATTTTCATTATTTTAATTCTTGTTCAACACTTTCCTAACCCTGACTCCTTTGGAAAATAGAGTTTATATTTTTGCATGAAGATTTCTTAATTAACAAGAATCCTGAATATGTAGAATTGTCTCATTTTTAAATGTGGTGAGTACCTCAATATCTAATCCCATACCCGAGGGCTTCCATGATCTACACATTTTGCCTTATATATTGCATGTTCTCCTATATGCACACAGAGGACTGAGGAGACAATATGTTTTCACAATTTAACACATTTGGTATTTTAAGGGACTTTGAGAAATTTGCAGATGTCTGGAAAATGTCAAGCATTTAGACTTCTAAAAAACGAAATCAGCATTGTCTCAGTAACAGTCAGTGTGTCCAGACACTGGAAATTAATGTGCACTAGCACTGGAGAACCAGTGGAGAAAGTGACTTCTAATTCCAAACTACAGAACTATGGTACAAAACCCAGAAACCAAACCAAACCAAGCCAAACAAACAAACAAAAAAAACACCAAAAACCCCAAACAAAAACCCAAACAAACAAACAAAAATCAAAACAAAAACCAAAACAAACAAACAAAAGTAGTTGAGGGAAAGAAGGAAAAATTGCACAGATGTTTGGAGTCTCTTTTTATACAAGCTGCATGATCACTTTCCATAGGGCACCACAGCAAGATTGTGATAATGGCATCTGGGTTGCTGCTGTTGAGCCTTTTTTATGAGTATTTATCAACTTGCAGTCGATAGATTGATAGATTGATTGATTGAATGATGATTGATGATTGAAGTCACTTTCTGTAACCACTCTGCAGGGATTTGGGAAAGATATCCTGGCTTGAATGGGGATAGCCACTCTCTTGGGCTTGATACGGGACCTTTAAAGTAAGAGTTTTTCTGATGTAGCATTCTCATGTTTCAGGATAAGAAAGTGTTTCCTTGGCCAGATGTCAAATTAGACTCTCAGCAAGTAAAAGTTCAGTGCTCAGCTTTTTTTCTAGATACAGATGATATGCTCTTACCTTCCAGTAACTAGAATAGGATGAAGCCATGACCTAATTTGCTGTTAAGGAAGAAACAGCCTTGTAATGCGCATTTCCCTCCAATGCGCAAATTATGTATTCATTGTGCGTGTATTCCTGTAAGAGGTCCTGAAACCCTCAGTAGTCAGTTTCTGCTTCTCCATTGCCTATCACAAAATGCCTAGAAGTCTTCAATCATCTTGAGGCCAGGAGCATAGGTATGGATGGTGAGTTGGAATTGAACAGTAAAGAAGGAATTTTAATTAATTGCACTAGTACTGGGCTTTGGAAAGAGACTGAAAATCAAGATCAGCTGGTGCAAGATTCTGGTTTCTATCTACAAAAAAGCATGAAATATTTGTACCTGAGAATCCTCTCTGTTGACAGTCATCAATGTAGGAAGAAAAAGAGGTTTCTTAATTCAAGTGTAAATTTCTCAAGTATTAAGTTAGGCATTCTTTTACCTTCTTTCTTAAAATAGCCCCATGAACCTTGAAAAAACATGGCTTGAGAGCCCCATTCTTTATGGCCCCATTTTATTCCTAGATGCTCTCCCTAGAGGGCACAACTACAGATCCATATCTGTTTAGACAAAGGGAACAATTACAGTTAGTGTTTACAACATTCTGAATGAGTGCTTTTATCCTCTAAAGAGATCTCTCACCATGATATTTTGAAAGAAAGCTGGACTTTCTATCTATTGCTAAAGAAAGTCAAGATTCCAGAATCCAAATGAGGTTTTTAAGTCCTCAGTGACATACCACATCCTCAAACACATCACAAAGTGAGGCACTTCTATCATCAAGAAAAGAAAGAATTCATTTAAGCCAAATCCTTCCCCACAGAGGTTGTGCACAGCAGCCTATGTGCTGTGATGTATTTTAATATCTGTAGTTGTTTCTAAGGCAGGTACAGCTATCACGGGTCGTAATGGGAATATTAAAAAATAATTACAAACAAGCAAGCAAACAGAAGCAAACCTGCAAAAACGAAAATAAAACTCTTTGACAGAGATTGCAGAGGAGAAAATCATATTAATATTAGCTAATCTAGGGAGTCAGGTGTTTGCTTTGGGAATATGGATTTCATAACTGAAGTTGGTTAGAATTGTCAGTATTTTTGTTTGTAAAGGTGAATTAAACCTACTTTATACATTAAACCATAAGTTCCACATAGATCTTGCTTCTGTGTACTTAATGAGTTTTGAGTGACATAGACCTTACTATATGTTGGTAAGTTCTTTCAGAAACTTTGAATCCTAGTTTCTAGAAAGCCTTTGAAAACCTTCAGTAAATGGAATAAATAAAGGAAGTCAGGAGGCTTTAATATGTACCTAAAATTAAGATTCTAAATCTGTACTATGCTGCCCTGTACTAGGGCAGTTAAACAGCTTGATTCTTAAAGTCCTGCAACCTCAGAATTCTTTTGGATAACAACAGAATGATCGCACGCTTTCTTCTGGGCAAAAGTAAAGTTCTGCAAATAACTGCACCATGTTTTTGCTGTAAACAGTACTATACTGCCTGTTGAGAAGCATATGTTCAACACAGTGCAGAGTTCTATTAATGCAGAACTAATGTCAAAGATTTGGCTGCTTCCCAGAATTAGCTGACAGCATTGTCTGGGCTCTGTGCATTTCACAGTGTCTCCCCACACTCAAAGGAATTTGTGAGTTGAAGTGATCTGAGAGAATGAGCTACTGCAAATCTCAATATCCATCTTCCAAACAATAAGGCAAAAAAAAAAGTGATTGCACACATCTGGTAAAATACTTTTTTGTTTTTTTCTTTGTAATGAAGTGGCACAGAAAGATATGAAATGTTGACATCTAAGTTAGCTTGCAAGCTGAGAATGTTTGGCATCAGCCACTGTCAGCTGAAACGATTTCTACTGCTGTAGCTGTCTGCAGCTAGGTATCTCTTTCCATTTTGCAGGTATCATCTTTCCTATTTATTTTGTTTAATTGTATCTTGCTGGACATGGCAGTCACAGTTTTTCCTACTGTAAATATTTTTTGGAAAATGTATTAGCATTAGATAAACACATAGAAGGCAGATTTTGCTTTTATGGATGTTTTTCACATTTTTTTTTTTCACTTTATACACTACAGTTTCAGAATCCAAGCTCTTCTTTCCCAGATCACCAGCTGATGTCTTTCACAAAGGAAAACTACATGTCTTCAGCTCTCTAATGAAGGAGTTTGGCTTGTATCACAGTTTAGAAATATTCACTGATAGTAAACTGCAGGCTAAAGGATAGTGTAAACTATTTGCATTCCCTTGCTGTTGATCATTTGGAACTGTTATATTGTAAGACTTTGAACCTTACTTTTTTATTTACCCTGATGTATTAAAAAAAAAAAAAACCTAGCATAAATGGGATCTAAAGGCATTTCTTATGCCAGCTTTTCTATAAGGAAACAAATAATTCTTCATTGCTATCTCTAAAATAATGACCTAGTGACAACCTTTGTCTAGGCAGTTCTTTGAGGGCAAACAAGATATTCTGTTGTGATAGTGCTTAGATCTTAATTGAAGCTAGAGACAACTCTTTTGGTTAGGAAGAAACCCTTTTGGTCATAAAAATACTATTTAAAGACTTCTTGTGAGAAATTCAGTTTATCTATTCAATTTGATACAATAAAGAGTTTCCCTGTATCATGGTTTAAGTCCAACTAGCAATTAAGGACCATACAGACATACACTCATTCATGGGGAATGGTGGAATGGGGAGCATAATCTGAGACAGGTAAAATCCAGGGCTTTAGATAAGAATATTTTAATAATTGAAATGAAGAACTACTTCTATCCTGCTACTAAAAATAGTTGTAATTAAAATTGATATAACAAAAAGAGGGAGATAAATAAAACTCAAAAACCAAACCAAACCAACAAACAAACAAAAAAAAACAACAAAAGAAATCCCCCAAAACAACAAAGAAAACCCCAACCAAAACCAAGTGATGCACAATACTGTTGCTTGTCAACCACTGACTGATGCCCAGCCTGTCCCTGAGCAGCAATCAGCAGCTCTTGGTCATCTGCCCCATTTTACACACTGAGCATGACATTTGGCCAATTTGTATCAGCTGTCCTGGCCATGCTCAATCTCAGCTTCTTGTGCACTTCTTCACTGACAGCATGTGGCACTGAAAAACCCTTGATTTACTGTGAGCATTACTTAGTAACAACCATAACATCAGTGTGTTACCAGCATTACTGAATATATACTGAATCCAAAACGAAGCACCAGTTACTAAGAAGAAAATTAACTCTATTTTAGCCAGAACCAAATGAGATTTTTTTCAACTAGAGATGTTCTGCTTAGCATTTTTCTGCAATATGAATGGTTGAAATGTGTTATACTTTCTCTAACCTGCACTTATTCCAAACATTCTGGCTGGTATGAAAATATTAAAGAAGGATACTCACTTTAGACAGGACTATCTTGCCAACCAATATAGCTACAGCACTGTCATCCTGGGAAGAGCCATGAGGTATGCAACAATATTGTGAAAAAATCAGCTCAATGCCTGTGGCTTAAGCAGAATCTTTTCCTCTTGTGGAGGTACCTGGATGTCAACCAGTGTAGTCAGTCATGTATCTTATATGAAAAAAGCCTGTGCTATAAGCCTAAGGTGTTATCCTTATAGGATAAGATGAGATTTTTCTGATCAAATTTTTCTTTCTTAAGAACTAATAAGTTGAACTATATTTATACCAGAGGACATTATTTACATCAGAGCTGGTTCCCAGTTTCAGGAACAGCCAGGTGTTTTGTAAGTGCCACAACTCCCTTAGGTTCTACCTTCCAGGAGGCAGAAGCAGCAGTGGGCTGCTCTGAGTGACTCAGAGAGATTTTGTTGGGGCAGACATTCCTTCACCGCTCCTCCCAGTGTGATAGAAGCCCTCTCTCTGGGGAGGCTTATTAGCAGATGTAGAACAGACCATTTGACTCTCTGCACAGTACTTCTTCCTTAACAGAGATTTTCCCTTCTGTGGGGAAAAGACAGATGGGGAATATTCCTATGGGTTTATGTCAGCTCACAATGCAACACTTGGATCACTCCAACTCAGACTGCAAGAGAAGCACTCAAAATTTAGAAATGCTGGATGCTATATTTTTTACACTGGCTGAATGAGCCTCTTTGGGTGCAAGCACAGTTTGAACTTTTCATTGACATCATTCTGTAGGATTTTTTTTATTGGAACATTTCAATTATTATAGCATCCAAGAGGGGATGCAAATATAGACTGAATGGAGACTGCAGAAGCAAACGTCAAATTGCATTTCCTGTCTCTGTGTTTAACTACAAATTTAAAGTTATGGTTTTTTAACCAGCTTTTCATGAGTTTTTCTTTTTCTTTTCTTTTTTTTTTTTTTCTTTTTAATCTAATGTAGATGTATATTTAAAAATAGCAAGCACCTAAGAGACAAGGCAGTGAAATGAAAAATCAGATTTCCATTGTTTTGATTTCCAAAATTTATTTTACCATAAAAAAGTTACCAGTGCTGACTGTTGTTTCTGTTAATTTTAATTTTAAAATAAGCTTTAGGGAAAAAATTAAAATATAGTGGGACCTGTTAAGTAACAAAGATATATTGAACTATAAGTGTACATTAAAATTTCATAAGACCCTAAAAATAACTCCTTGTAAAATCTGGACTCAGCATACAACTGGACATCTATAGAAGGAAATGTCTTCAGCCCAGAAACTAATCATAGTTGAATATACAACTTCTAAAAATGTACTCTAAAAACTTGGGCAAGTCTGAGAAAATTAAAACAGTAATACTTTACATTTAGAAAACTCATCATCAGGCCCAACATGTAAAATATTCTAACAACTGCAATTTTATGATAGAAACAGAAAATAGATACTTCGTTCTCACTTATTATTGGAAAAGGAAATAAAAACCCCACAAAAAACCCCAAAACAACAAAACAACAAACAAACAAACAAACAAAAAACCACAGAGAAAACTAGATGAGATTCTGCTTGTTTAGTTCCACTAGCATATGTACCAACCACTGACAAAGGGCAGCAAGGAAATGATAATGATATGTTTGTACTGAAGGCTTCCTCCTCTGTTTGGATCTGGATGGCATCAAAGTAAAATATTTGACAGCTTCCCTTGGCTTGTCAGACCATAATAGCAGCTTACAGAAACAAAGCCTTGCTTGCAAAGAGACTTGGAATCACAGCAGAAAAAGCTGCTGTGTAAAACAGAGATGAGGAAAACCTAGCAAAGGTGGGAGGCTCCACAATATTTTAATGCAGTGTTTGAATTTCAAGCTTCATTACTAGTATCTCTGAAGTCAAAAGAGTTCAGCCTCTGAGGAGATTTGAGCTCAGTCAACTCATTTTTAAAAACGTTTTCTGATTGATGTGAAGGCAGCTTATTTCATATTTATGGAAAGCCTTTTAAGAAACACAAAAGAAAACAAATAAAGAGAATAAGCACACATTCAAGCACTGTCATAGGCCCTAACACTGACTACAGTCAAGGGACATTGCCCACTTTCCGCTCTTGTTCACATATTCTTTTTGCTCAGATCATCTCCACAGATCAATTATTAAAACACCAGTTAATTATTAAACAATAGTTAGTCAAATATTAATTATCTGGACATTTTTGAGCCCATTGTTATCAGCTGAATTTACATACAAATCTAAACATCATGGTATCTTCTTACCTAATAGGAATAGCTACTGCCAAGTCTGCAGTAGGGAACAGTTCCTGGTGGCAGAGATTCCTAAATCATGACAACCACAGGGTCCGTGAAGACAGTCAGGGCTGTGCAAACAAGGCTTTTTGAACTTTCACAACTGAGCTATGCTGAACCAAATAAATGCTTCCTTATAAATCTCATCATCCTGCTTTCACTTTTGCAGCTACCACAGAAAAGCTCAGAAATCCCTCCTGCCATGATGCAGACATAACCTCAAAAACATGGCAGGAGGGGGAAAGACAGGTCCTGAGCCACATATAACTACAGAGGAAATCAAGTGCACAGATTTACCTCCAGAAATGAATGGGAAATTAATATAGTGTATGGAAAGTGAGAATGCAAAGCTCAATGCAATAATTAAGAATTATGCAAGATTAAAATTAAATTTAAAGAAAAGCATCAAAGCATTACGAAATGGTGTTCCTAAGATGCAACGTTATATTGAGTTTTATATCTGCAAATAAATGTAGTTTTTCTTACTACCAGCATGATAAAAATCCACAAAATATACAGTTGTTTTCATTTATCAAGGAAACATCAAGTCTCCTGATGCTACCTACTATGACATAGGAATCAAGACCTAAATAATTTCAACAAAATTTTGTGATGACTGTAAGACTAAATTTTGGAAAAATAATCATATTAGCTTTTTATGTAAGAAAGCTAAAATAACAAATTTACAAGATCACTGATGTGTGGAGTAGTGTCTCTGACAAATATTTATTAGATTGGTAATTTTGTGACAAGGAATGCTGCTTTGCCTTCCTTTCCATTTGATATAACTTCCTGATAGTGGACTTTGTGACTCCAGAGCTCTCAGTAAAGGCTGTAGCTTGATATTCATGCTTTCAATTAAGAAAACTATAATTGATTTTCATATTACAGGATGTGTTTGCAAGATAGACAACAGGGAAAAAAAGTAATTTGGAGAGATATGTTGATGGATTTTTGCTTGCTTTCACAGGTGACTTAATTTTGTTAATGAGTTTATGAATTTTAGCCTATTGAATTAATTCTATATACATATAAGGACAAGACGGTTAACTGAAAAAAATTTGAGAGTAGACTTTAACTTTTTTTCCCACTTTTTGTCAGAGTGAGCAGGAAGAAAAAACTTTTACAGTCTTCTATATGTGACAACAAAAATGAGTTTCAAAATTTATCTATGTAATTGCTTTCCTACCATTTTAAATATTTGCTGTCAGAAGAAGTAGAATTGAGAAAGAGACAGTATATATTTTGCTTTGGATAAACATTCCATAATAAAAGCATAACAAGGTGGGGGGGTTGTTATTACAATTCATTTTTGTACAAGCGACCTATCACTAACGACCTTGACTCTGGATCATTTATTACAAAATAAACAAATAGATGGAATAAATGACTTGTGGAAAAGACTTGGGCTATGAACTCTCCCAGATGGTCATTAATCCCCCAGAAATGCTACAGACCCTGATCGTTAAGACATAATTAATGTATTAATATAGTGTCTAAATGCTGAACTGCATTTTATTCTTGTTTAATTAAACTTTTGGAAATATTTTACTAATGAAGAAGGGCAATATCTGTTTCCCATGGAGATGCCACATTATTTGTTTTATTCACAGCAAACACAAATAAATTATGGCAAGCTCTTCATGTGTTTGTACACCTCACACTTCACACTTCTGAGAGCTGTTGACTATTGGAAATGAAGGGCAAGGGCATGATTAGAAAGGCTCATTATGCACTGGTTCAATACTTTGGTGCTATTCTTCATGAATGTGCTTAGCACTCAGAGCAGACTATGAATTCTCAGCAGGGCAGGCAAAATTGAATTTTGCTGTTCTACCACAGAGAAGCTAAAGGGCAGAGGAAAAGGGCAAAGCTAAGATGATTGATCTGGGAAAAGATCCTTGGAGACCCAGGCTTCTTTTTGCTGTAGCTACTTGGGAATGCATTTCTAGGGAAGCTGTCATGGACATTGCCAGTGATTGTCGTACGCATATGAGTGGGGAATACTCCTACTGGTTTGGCTGCCTGACTACACACAGTGCATGCTCCTGAAATGCCAGGACATTTGATTCCTCAATGGCAGCACCAGGAGAAAGGCTGGTTTTCCAGAGTTCTTAAGAAAACTAAGGTATACAGTCAACAAGAACTGTCATAAACATTAATTTTCTATCAACATTGCCAATATGATGTAATGCTTGTCATTTGGAGCATAAACCTGATCTTGCAATTTCTAAAGCTGATTAAGGGTTGTAGACATTCATCTTCAGTTAAGGAGTTCCTGATTCTCCCTAATAGCAAGATTTTGAAAATTCAAGATTTATATCTGATTCGTAACCAATTAAGTTCAATTACACAATGGATGTCCAAAGACACTTCATTTCTAGATGCTTACTGCTATTTATTGTTCTTAAGGAATATAGTACAAAAAAAGTTTCTATTTTAAAAGTGGGAGTGTCTTTATATCTCTAGATATTCTCATAGCTTTCAGATGAATAACTAGATGGCATTTTGAGCATCCATCTGCCTCTAAAATATACATATTTAAATATAAATATGATATACCATTTTACCACAGACTATTCCAATTTTAACAGCTATTATGTACTAAGTAACAGCTTCCCCTTTTTTGTTTAAAAATCAATCAATCAACCAACCAGTCAGTCAACCACCGCTTGAGACATAAATTCTCAGCTATGAATTATTTCCGTTATATCAAGAAAAGTTTTGCCAAGCAGTTTCCAAATTTTTAGAAAGAAACTATTTGCTACAAAAGCATTGATTAACATTGATAAAAGTTTATTTTATGCTTAACATCTTCCTTTCATTTAGGACTATAAATTCAATCAAAAATTCTGAAAATGTTGCTTTGTCGGATATGCATTTACCTTGGAACAAGGGACAAAATATTCAGCCAGGTTAATGGAAGACAAGGCAGAAAGATAATTTAATGTTTAGTTTAGTCTTTATCTGATTTATCATGCAATTTTCAGTCCTATTATCCTTGTTTGATAAATAATTTATTAAATACATTCCCTTTACTTACACCTATAGAATCAAAAAATTAAGACCGGAACTTGATAATTTATAACAAGTACACTAGAACATTTGTTATTGTCGCTAACACCTATAGCCTTCACAACAGTCTGAAATAAATTACTTTTTTTACCATTAGATGTGAGGTAGAAATCAATCCCCTTACAATGAGCAAAAGTTGGTATATAAGTAGTTGGGAAAATGTTATCTCTTTGTTTGCTTGCTTGTTTGTTTATTTTTCTTGTGAAAGAAAATAAGAGCTTCTTGCAGTGACTTTCCTGTAAATTTGTATTTTGTCTGTAGACAACTGACAAGTTTTTACTGTCTTGCATCCACACTTTAAAAAGCAAAAAAAGCCAAGCAAAAATCAATCAGGTCCCAGCTTTATCCCTACAACTATTGAAGTTTGAGGACCCTAAAGTAATATGCAATTTAATCTGTGGAAAAGGTATAGTGGAGAAAAGTTAAAATTCATTCATTACACTAAAACAATTATATCTCCATTGTGTTTAATTTTTGTGAGGTTACAGAAACACTATCTGCACTTTTTCATAATCACTGAACTAAAAACTCTGCACTGAAAGGTGTCTATGGGATGTGTCTGCCTCAGGCTGAGTATTTTGGGTGAATTTTAAGCTAAAATAGCTTATTTTCTTAAAAAAAAAAGTTGATGCTAAAAAAGTCCATTATAAAACTCTACCATTCCCTTTCTTTTGTACAAAGGAATTCACCAGGGCTGATACAGTGCTCTCTGTCTAGTATGATTATTGTGTCATTTCATATGGGAATTAAAAGGTTGGACTAAGCTTACAGGGGTCAGGAGAAACACAAGAGCAAATGAATGATTGTAAAAAATGGATTTTTCATATATTAAGTTGAAACTGCATAGCACTTAGCTTCTCAAGTAAGAGGAGTGAAGGCAGAAGTTTTTCTGGAATGACAAATAAAAATCGAGACTATAAACACAGAGCTTCTGCCTTCTGCTTAACCTGCACTTCCCCCTGCCGATGTCCTGCTGAGGAGGAAGAAGTGGAATGGAAATAAGTGAATAGCCTGGAGGGAAACAGGGAAAGTGGGAGACTGCAAGGTCAAGAAACAAAAAGCAGATGTTATGATGCTGGAAAATAGGACCCTTGAGGAATAGAAGAGGGTTAGGTAAGAGTTATGAAATTGGAATAAAAACTACTTTATCCCCACACCATGCCACAGCATGTTTTCTCTCTATTGTGGGGGGTAGAGGGGGAAGGAAAGAACAAACCCATTCCATGCAAGAGGAAACCTTAAAATACATAAATTGAATTGGAACATACATATGGAACACTTTGTCAGCATCTGATACCTTTTTCCTTATGCTTGTTAATGCCATCGTTTTGCTCTTGTGCTTATTGTTGTCTGAATGCAGATCCTAACCTTTAGACTGACAGCACTGAGGTACCCTCTCTCAAGAGCCCAACATTATGGAGAACATATCAAACATCCATTACCAAATGTATAAACAAGACTGGGAAATAACAGAGTAATAAGTTTGACAGAGAAACCACATGGCAGGAATAAAGTATGAAAATCTGTGTGTGGTAGTATATATCTTGGTGAAGTAATTTAAAGATAGATAGATAGATAGATAGATAGATAGATAGATAGATAGATAGATAGTGACCACTCTTTTATTGTTGATTTTGTTCTCTTGAAAGTGATTATTGCAGTCTCTCCATTTTGATGTATGACCATATCTTATCTGGGATACTTCAGAAGTAGTTTTGGAACAGCAGGACACATTTGGTTCTAGAGTAAAATGTAAAGGGAAAATTCTGATATTCATATTTAGACATATCTTTCCAGAAAGTAATTGTGTGCAAAAATAATTATAAAATTTCTGTAAATTTCTTCAATATCTGCTTGTAGATTTGTTATGAAGACTAGAGAAATTCTATCTCTCAACAGTATCCAACTTCAGGAAGAAAGGAACTTGGCTTTGTGCCCTTATCTCCACACATTACAAACCCTCTGGAAATTCACTCCTTATTTCAGTAATAGACTGAAATAGATTAATTTCTGTGTTAAATTAGAATGCTTCAAAGTCCACTATAAAACTGCAGTGTAGTTAATAAATGCTAACTAAGACAAAGCTCCAGAGATACCAAAGCCTCCGCATAAGTGGGGATAAGCAGAAACAAACTCCTCCTTTGGAAAGCCATTGCCATTCACTTTTAAAACATCATAGAAAACTCTTTGCTTCTGCCCTTCAGTTGGAATTTCAGAATAAAAAATACAACAGTGCTCTTCAGAGATCTGACTGGACAAGTCAGTGTCATGAACAACAATATTTTTCTGATTATTTGAGGTTTCAGATGATTCCTGTATCAGAAAAATATGCTACTTTTCTTTCTCTCAGCGGCATCCAACTTGAAAAGCAGAGAAACATCCAATGAAGAAGGCTGATGGTTTAGTTTTTTCTTCTTTTGTTGTTTGTTTGTTTTTGGTTTTGTTTTGTTTTGGGTTTGTTTGTTTGTTTTTTGTGTTTTTTTATTTTCCATATACTGAGAAAACTTATTTATCCTTGCTCCTCAATTTGAGTCAAAGTCCACAGGTAATGGAGATTTGCCATCTACACTCTTGTGAAAAAAATATTCTACATTTAAAGAAATCAAATGATAAATTTAACTTCATACAGCTTTGTTTGTATATGTTATAAGTGGTTTTTACTCTAGTCTCTCCTACAATTCAGCATTTTTATTAAAGAATTCTTTCCAGGGTTTTTACCTCTTCTTTTTCCTGCCTCTTTCTCATATGGGTTTATAGAGCTGCCACTGAACGGTACTTAGCAAATCTCACAGCCCCAAATAAAACTGTGTTTGAAAATAATGATGATGACAGTCACACATTACATCATCACGATTTTATGTCTTTTTACTGCAGTCTCATGTCACTGTTAGGATGAAAACAAACTACTTTTATGGCAGGATATTCCCCATACTATTCCATTTTTAAAATAAATTTGCTGCAACGTGTCAAGAAAACCTTTAAAATATTGCACAGTGTATGACTGATGTACTGCATTATTTCACCAGATTTTTGATGCCACAGAAATCCCACAGGTATAGACTAGCTTGTATCTTTACACATATTTTGCATCTTTCATACGTTTCTTTCTAAAAGGATGTTGTACATCTCAAATGGTAATATCACAAGACTGAAATAGGCATTGATTTTCTTCACTGTTAATGACTAAGGGGTTAATTTAATGTCTGAGAAGTACACAATGGATTCTCCTTGATTTCAGATAGTGTGGGGCTGGGAACCATCTGTTTGATTCATCTCCTTCTAAACCCACATATCTAAACCAGTAACCCGTACCTCAACTCGTTACCTAGGCTTCTTCCAGAGAGTGAAAGAGGTGTTTATAGTATACTGTTTCATATATTCTAAGATAGATGACTTAGGAGACATATCTGTCAGCACCCTTTCCTTTTTTTTTTTTCTTTTCTAGAGCAGGCGTTCAGACACAGAAAGAAATTTTAATACATCAGGGTTTGAGGAAAGTTTTCCAGTTTAAAAAAAAGGCTGAATTTGCTTTGAAATATTAAAATTGTTTGATGTTTGACATAATTAAATATGCAACTTCTGATTTTTTTTTCTGACTGTGGTTCTGTGCTTTATATTTTGAAGGAAAGTCTTTTGATTTTTTGATATTTTTAGTAATACGTGTTCTGATTATGGAAGTAATATGTATTTTTATTTAATTTCTCCTCTTTGATGTTTCCAGGCAACCTAAGGTGTTGAAGCCTAAAAAAAGGTTTATTCTGTGGTAGAACAAAGATAGAAAAACTGCTTGAAGAAGTTCGTGCTATTTTCTAATATATTCAAAGCACTCACAGTAATTTAGCAGCAGACTGAAATATTTTATTTTCTTATTCATTAGGTTGCTAAGGAATCAGAGGTTAAGAGAAGGTCGGGCATCTTCCTCCTGACAAGTGAACTGCCAAGGGGATGAGGAATATGAGTACTAAGATGACTAGAAATTTGCTCAGTTATTGTCACAGTTTCAAAAGATTTGATATGTTGCCTCAAATGTTTTGATCCCCCCTATCAGTGATATCAATAAATCATTTACTTCTACAGAAAAGTGTCAGGAAAATTTTGAACAATTCTCAGTAATTTCTTTGCAACTCTAGGCAGCAGCAGTGCCTATCTGTCACAAGCCTAATGAACTCTGGGCCATAAGAGCTGGAACTTGGATAGTTTTCTGGGCGTATTGCAAAACACTGTAGATTTGTGAGGAAGAAGGAAGGCTATAGAGTCTTCCCGGCTGCCAGAGGTAATCCCATGTTTGTGGGAGAGGCATAGTTCAGCACATACAATTGAACTCACCTTGGTTTTTGACAGCCGTTGTCTGTGTATTTGTTTGCTTGATGCTCTTGTGATTATAAATATATTACAAATTATCTGAATATAGATTTTTTGTGTACTAGAAAATAAAGGGGAAAAATATTTGAAACTGAAGGCTTCATATTTGTTGGCAATTAGATAAAAATCTATCAACTGCCATATCTTCTGGAAATGAAAAAATGCTAGAAATATGCTAACTGCTGATTTTTCCTTTGAAGCATTTGTGATGGCAAGTATCTCATGTTAAATGGATGAATATTTTTTTGTTCTTACATTTATTGGTTTTCAGTAGTGCTGTTTAGAAAGCACTCTTGAATGCATTTATCTTTCTGTAAATACTTCATTCCTGTGAGTTAAAATAATACTGTTCACATGTGCCAAGGATATCTGTTGTTTGTATTTTGAAAAAAAAAATGTCAGTTGACATACACCACCTCTGTACAGATGTTTGTAACTTCATAAAGCCCCTGAAACAAAACAAAGTCTTAATGCAACAAATGAATTGTTGTTATACTGCAGATTGTTATGGATGCCCTCATAATGGTTACTAAGGTGGGATTCTGAATGAGCCCAAGACAGATAAATGAATCACTAGTATTTTCAGGGACAACTTCAGGCACTGGAAGCAGAGGCAGCTGCCCAGGCAGTAAAACTGGAATGAACAGGAAAATATCCATAGTTTAATTATCTTCTTTAAGAAGATATTTAATTACTTTCTTCCTATAGCTACGCTACATGCCTGGAAAAACACTTTGGTTGGCTAATATAAGATCAGGGTATATGGGCTTGGAGTAACTGCTATGCAGAAGCAGAGCAGGAAAAAAGAGGCAGTAAGAGTGACATGGAATTCTGCTGCCACATTTCAGCTCTACTTCTTCTCCTTGTGTCTTCTTTTACTGCCAGACTTGCCTCCCCACACTTAGATGCGGCAAATTTTTTTTTTGTCTTATGCTGCTGAGAGGTCTTGAGCTGCTTCCCAAACCAGTTATGTTGGCAGAACAGAAAGCAATTCAATTGCCATTACAAGAAACCTATTTATATGACCTTTATAAATGTCCACTGTATTTTTCCACTTTTCTAGAGGAATGAATGTAGTAAGAGAAAGTCTAATGTGATGAAAAATTCATATTTTTAAGACCTTTGATGAATTTCTTCTGATAGTTCTTTTAGCATCAAATTTGACAATATCTTTTGGGAAGTACATCTGGTCTTAATTAAAGACTACAATTACAGCTAATTCATCATACACTTTGAAAAACTATTCCAGTCTTAATTACAAACACAGTTAATAATGTAAAACTCATATATCATTAAAGTTCCAGCTTCAGGTTTCAGCTATCTGATAATTTTATTCCTCTTGCTATTAATACATAAACCCTCCAGTGTGACCTCTCTGTGTAGGGATCCATAGACTGATTAACTTGCATTCTAACTTCATCGTCCAAAATTTAAATAAGAGTCTTCTCCTTAACATGGGTCAGCTAAGAACCATCCACTGCCCTGAAGTAATATTCAGGCTAATTTCTGATGTATCAGCTTAGATCCCAGGAGGAACAGCCTCATTAATAGAGCATGTTATGTATTCCAGTTAGCTTAGGTTGTTACAACTGGCTTGGGTACCTGCATGCAGAGGTGCACAGTGTTATGTAGACATAATCTACATTATGTAGACATAATGTAGACATATGAAGACTCTCTGGCAGCATTTACAAGTTAAAACAACAACAACAACAACAACAACAACAAAACAAACAACCCCACCAAAAAAAACCCACAAAGGTACTCAAAATAACAGATGGAAACGATACATTAAAGGAGACCTACAGGCCAAAATAAATTAGCAGAGAAAACAGCAATAGAAGTGGAAACTTCCCAAAATTTAGTCTTTGAATGATCTGGGTGAATTCCAAAGAAATGTAATACAAACCCTGTGTTCTAGGTTGTGAGAGTCACTGTACTGTCTATAATCCAGCCTAAGTCACTGGTATATGTACTGGTATACTGTTATGATGTTAATATTTCTGCACCACTTTCCTGGCATGACTCAAAGAAGCCCAGTGACAACCTATCAACATTTAGCAAAACAAATGTTAAAATTGACTGGTAACTCGAAGAACTTGAGAATGGAATTTTTACAATACCATAGAAAAGTATTTGCAACAATGAGCTCTTACTTCAAAAGTTGGTATTTCCAACATTTTTACACACCCGACACTCAAATTTTTCAAGTTCCCTTGGATGATTAAAAATTATTTAGCAGTCCAGACCTCTCCTCCTATGGAGCAAAACATCAGAATTAAGAGTGGAAGGATTCAACCAAGTTACAAAATCGTTTACCTTAAAGTAATCTCCAAAGATGTGTTCTTTACTACTGTCTACCTTCAGATATATTATTGCCTGTGCCAGGTGACCTAAACTGAGGGAGATTTCCTAGCTGTAAACAAATGGTTATTTTGTCAGGTAAGATTTTTGCAAAACCAGTCCCCTTACCTGGTTCATCACAGCTATCTAATCCTTGCAAAAGGGGGAGACGAGAATAGTCAACCAAGTATGACAAGAGTGGCAGATCACCTCATCAATGTTAAAATTCTTGTAGAAACACACTTTTCTGTTAAGTAGTACTTCATAGACATTTTATTAAATCTCACAGGACTGTGCAAAGTAAGATATCCCATGGAGGTGGATGAATGTGGCCTTTATTGACATAAAATCACTTAGGATATTTAGGCAGAATGGGTAAAGTATAATTTGAATTCAGGGTGCTGTGCTGCAAACTGAGATACCCCATTTTAACCTGAGACCTTGCCTGTTTCCCTGTGATAATGACTGAATTAATACCTGCTACTTTGTCTGACATTCCTTATAATATATTACACTTTGTTCAAGTAAATACAGTGTTTGAATTCTCTGTGATGTAAATCATCTTAATATCTGTCTTAAATATTGTTTAAGTTATAAAAAGCAAACCCAGGAGATACTATTAATCACTGCTGCCAACCTGAGCATACCCATATGGGCTGTAATCTGTAGCTTTCCTGTTTTCTAATGCTTCTAAAGCTGCTAAATATAAGCCAGTACATTAGTATAATGAATAGAACTACAAAAAATATGCTTAGTTAAGATTTGTAGTTGTACCTTTTCACTATAATGTATAATTTAGTATCTCCTTAATCATATAATTTGGAGACAACAGTGTAGATCATAAGTTTTTGTTTTCAGTCTTATGATTTAATTGCTACCTCTGTAGGCTCTGCTTATCCAGTAAGGACATTTTTCATATATATTCCTCATGGGCTGGATAATATATTAAATAATACATTTGGGCTAATTCTAATTTATGGTTGCTAGAGAGTAAATACACTGTATTAATAACTGCTGGTGAAAGGAACCCAGTGATGGGGTACTGGGATTCAGGCCCAAAAACAGAGCTTATGAAGTCAGTAGGAAGGCATGCACATCAACAATGGGGTTTATATTAGGATTGCAATACTACAGCTGAGATACCTCTGCTGAAATGAATGAAAAAAATCAGATTTGTTACCAATATTTATTACCTTGATACCAAAATCAACGGAGAGGTGTACCTCCATGCATTGATTCGTCACATGTGGCCTCTACCTGCAGTCCAAGGGCGGAACCCTATTTACAGCAATATTATATAAATCTTACCTACCTCAGAAGACTCTAATGCTAAGTTTTTCTCTGGTCCAAATTGTAACATATATTTGATGATGCATATGTATAGTGAATGTACCACACTGATGTTTAAAACTTAATGCCTGGTAAATTTAGTGTTGAGTTTTTATGTTACTGTGTTTTTCTGGGTTTTCTTTGGCAGTGGAGAGTAAAATGTCAAGAAGTTTGTAGATTGTCAAGATGCTGGGTCAATGAAAAGGGGACTCTTTCCTCTTGCACTCTTTTAGGTTTTGTATTATGATTAATTTACCTACATACTGTCCCTAATATGTCAATATCTAGCAGGCTAAAAAACACAATCAGCAAGCCTTGAATATTTAAATGCTTCCACAAATACAACATTTATAGCATTATTCTTCTTTCTATGCCTGCTGATAAGTTTTCACAGTGAAACATTTGCTTCAATGTAGATGCGCACAGACGTTATTCCAATGAATTTGACACCCTAAGAATCTGGCTTTGTGCTGTTCTGACCAACTGCTGAGAACCTTCTCGAGATCCTACCACTGCACACAACATCATTCCTGATACTTTTAAACCACTTCCACTGAAGATTGTTTGATTAAAGTGCTAATAAAGTACAAACAGTCCCATTTGCTTCATATGCAGCATCTGAGGTACTCACAAATGGATTTAAAATTACCCCTGTATGCAGCTGACATTTTTAAGGGGCAGTTTAGCATCTACTTAAGCTGGCCTAAAACTGTGCTGCCCCGCTGAGTCTGCAGTACCAATTCTGCAGCAAAGAGACTGCCTACTGCTCAGACACAAAGGGGCTGGCAGGAGCACACAGCTGGGACAGAGGAGGAGTGCAGCACCACAGCTTTTGGCAGTGGCTTCATCCTCCTTTTCTCTGCTGACAGTGACACCAGCCACTTTTCAGCCTCTTCAGTCATACAGTGATGGAGAAGTGCACTAACAAGAGTCTTTGCGATATGGAAAAACACATCACTGATACTTATAGCTTGTTTGAGCAGTGTGATAAACATGTTAATTTTCAGTTTTAATAAAACCAGCATATTCTTGCCAGCTTTTTTGTGTTTTGTTGCTGTTGCTTGTAGTTAGTTACCATTCCTAAAAGAAAAAAAAAATCTTAAATAAAATAGCAATATATTACAAAAATAAAGAGTGTCACCACATGCTCTTTTCTGTGTACTCTACTCTCCAATTCCCCAGAAATCACTTGATCCTCAAAAGACAGAAGCTTTGATATCAATGATTTATATACTTTATCTGTCACTCCCTTTATTTGTCATATCTTCATCAGTAACATCAGATTTCTCCCTCTAAAATTAGTGCTCTCACAATGTGGAGTTTGTATTTGTTGCTGTCAGGTGGCATTACTCAAAGAGGAAATGGACCTGGATATTGCAAAAAGAAGTGTCATAGTCAAGAAATAGACACAATTTGGAGGAATGCTCCTTTCTCTGAGAGCGTAGCATACACTTTGTTCCAATACCTGTTCATTGTAAAACACAGTGAGCTATTCTTGGGTGGCAGAAGGTCTAACTTCTTCCCTCTAGTAGAATTCATTTATGTGCTCAAGTTTCTATGTGTGATTACACTATTGAAAGGTAACATGACTTCACAGGATGCCCTTAGTTTGAAACAAAAAGATCCTGTTTGCTGAAACAGACAAGAGATTAAGTCTTTTGAGAGTTGAGAGATTGTGGTTATCATCTCTAAAGCGGAAAAGTCCATTTCATCCATGTTTTCTTTGTGAAAGGTGGGTTCTTCCGACAACAGACTAATGCTTTAAATGGATCCTTATCACCACTGCATTATTTTCCAACATTTTTTCATTGGTCTGTTGTAAAAGAAGGAACTGTGCATGAGTGTTTCAAGAATTCACAGTGAATTAAGTCTTCAAGTAGATTTAGATTCAGAAAGTCTATATTTCCATCTATAGTAAGGTTGAGCAATGAAATATGCGCCAAGCCCTGCCAATATGGGAAGACTTCTGAGTAGTCAAGAACTCTCACCCGAACTTGCGATGCCTCTGAAATAAAACCTCTACTTTAAACTTAGGAATTTATGTACTTGTGCTACTAGAGGAGTTAGATAGAAGTTTCAGTTCACTACCACTGGAACCTAACTATCTCAATTGAGATCCTTCCTAAATACCTGGCTATTTTTGTGAATGTTGATTAATGTGTCATATTTGAAAGTAGCACAGCATTCACATATGAACTTCTGAATTATTATTTTGACACTGGTAAGTATTTTGTTGCAGTCCAGCTGACTGTTCTATTCTTCACTTCCATCTGTTAGCACTTGGCCTGTATTCGAGGAAGACAACTAAGAGCATTTTCAAGATCATTCAGATGGCTGATCTTGGTATCAGTGCAGAATTCTATCCCTGAAGCAGAACACCACAGTGTATCACCAACAATGATCCATGATTTCTTACACCAAGAAATTGATGTGACAGTGAGGTCACTTTCATGTGGTTCAAAACTTACTCCTCTTTTACAGTGTCTTTCTCTTGCTGATAGCCTATAAGCCTTGCTTTTCAGCCATTCATAGTTATGAAGAATATTTGAAAATGTAATAATATAATGCAATTTGTTGCCAGATGGTCAGTGTCTCTACAAATGAAAATGTAAATGGTAACTTTTAATAGTTACTTTCACAATAAACAGTTGCTGACCACTCTTTACTGACCACTCCTTAAAAAGCTTTATTCAATCAGGTAAGGTGGAATGCCAATATAATTCAGACTAATTTTGAGAAAAAGAGTTGGTTACAAACCAGAGTCACTATTTCTAATTACCTTAATCCAGCTCCTCTGAATTTTGCTTCACTTAATTGTTTATCCTTGATACAAGATGTATCCAAATTTTTGGTTTTGTTCTTGAGTTGTAGTATAGTTACTATGTGTGTCTGCTCACTACTGAAAACTACCAATAGAAAAAAACCAAAAAGCACTACTTTTACCACCATTAGTTTTTTGCTTTGGTCTGAGCTTGGTTTTTGTTTGTTTTTCTGTGGGTTTGTTTGGTTTTGTTTTTTTTTTCTTTGGGAGGGGTGATTTGTTTTCTTTTTTATAGTTTGTATTTGAAGCAAAGCAACTTGAAAATGAAAGAAACTAAGTAGCATAAACTGTTTGGAATAATACATGGTTCAAGACACTCTTACTTTGCAATTTGCTTAGCAAAAACTGAGTCTGAACTATTTTGCCAGTGCATCTTTGTTAATGTGAAAAAAGCTGCCACGGAAGAAGAGAAACACCATACAAATGCCTTCACTGCCTTGTAAATAAGATTTTTTTCTAAATGGTACCATTTGTGAATATATGGGGCCAGTCAGTAAATCTTTTTCATGTTTCTCCACAAATATCACACTGCAATTGAACACTATATATGTAATGATCTCAGCACAGCTCCCAGAGTGTGAGAAAAGCTCTTGGGAGAGCTTTACTCTTGCTTTTAACCTAACATAAGTCCTACACGTTCTCTGCTCATGCTGAATTGCCTGACAATTTATGGGAAAAGTCATTCTCTGAGACTTTAATATGTTCCAGAATGGGCCAGCCTTGGGAAAAAGGGTAATGGGTAGAATGAGAATAGAAGGAAAGACTGGGGAGGTTTTCATTTGTAGTGTATTCCACTCAGTTTCTACAGACTTAAAGGGGAATGTGGCCTATTGTTGTTTTACATTTCCTTTTGCTCTCCTCCTGGAATAACTTCCCTGGTAGCATAAAAAAGCACAACTGCAAAAGATTCAAGGTCAGGGAATTATGGGCTGGTCTTTGCTCATTATGCAAATTTCTTCTGATGGGAAGATACGATCCAAGAAATAATCAGTATTTTTCCGTTTTAAGCCAAGTCTATAGGGCACATCTGAGAGATTAGGATGGTTCCAGGCACAGTTCATCACTAATGTAAATGTGCATAATTTAATAATTTAATCCTTCTAAGGTACACTCTGTAGCACAAAGAAACAGAATCAGTATCCATAATGTATGGCCTTTTTATATTCATATATTCATTTCAAGATAGTTACATGTTAAGTAGCTTAAGCAATACTTAAATATGCAACTGTATTTTCTAGGTATGAGGGCAAACAAAAATAGAAGAATACAGGCATCGAAAAAGTTACGTCTTTTGAGATGATTAAAATCCACATCCTTTGAAGTACATACTATAAACACAGTAAGTGTTAACACACCCAAAATCTCACACCTTTTCGTTTCCTGCACACGACTACAGAAGAAAAGCTCGGTCACAAACATCAGGTCACAAAATCAGGCTCTGAAATTCAGTCATCACCGGCAATCCAAACTGAGACTGCCATCATCGGCAATTCAAAGCCGAGAATGGCGCTATACCTCTTGGATTTTGTGGGCAGACCACGGCACCACGGGGCAAGCCAGTATTTTCTGCTGGCCCTTCAGGGCACCACTGACCGTGACCAAGATCAGCGGCAGAGGATTTTACTCCTCAAGTATTTTACTTCCGAAGCCTTCAGCTAAACCTGAATGCGAACCACATTAATGCATCGCATAAAACCAAGTGCCAGCGCAGGAAAGCGGTTATAAAGAAGTGTGACGGCCACATACAAAAGCGGATGGTGCGCATCCCCGTGGTCCCTGAGCCACAGGCACGGCCAGGTAGTTATTCCGCTCTCACAAAGTTGTCACCCAGAGGAGCGGCGGCTCCTGACGCCCAGCCCGGCCCAGCCCGGCCCGGCCCAGCCCTGAGATGCTCGCCGGTCTCCGGGGCGCCGCCGCGACCGTCCCTGACACTTCCCCGTCCGGGAGCTGCGGGGGCCGGTCCGCGGCGGGGCGGTGGCTGTCGGCCGGCCCCGGGGGTAACCCCCCGCGGCAGCTTTTCTTCCACGAGCCCCCTCGTACGTCCTCAGCTCCCCGCACCAGGACCCGCTGCACCGGGTCACCGCGGTCCCTCGCCTCCTCCCGCCGCCTGCGCCGCTGCCAGGCGCGGCCCCCTGCTCTGGCTCCGGCCCTGCCCCCGGGCGCTCCCGCCGAGCCCCGCTCCGCTCCGCAGGGGCGGCGGTGGCATCCGCGGGCGGGAGCGGGGCCGGGCTGGGCGCCGGGAGCCGCGGGGCAGCGCACGCAGCCGCAGGGAAGAGCCTCCGGGAGCCACGGCAGGACCAGCAGCCCGCCCGCCGCCGAGCTCGGCGCGGAGGATCGGCACATCCCCGTTCCGCCGGGGGCGGCTCTGCCAACCCCCCCGCCGCCTCCCCGCCTCCCTCCCTCCCCCCCTCCTTCCTTCCTTCCCTCCCCGCCCCTCCGGAGCTACATCCTTGTGAGTTTGCCTCGCTGCTCCCGCCCGTCGCTGCGCGCTCGCTGCCGCATCTCCCTCTCCATCAACTTCTGGAGGCCGCCGGCGGAGGGCAGGGACCAGAAGTTGCGGCCAGCCCGGGTGGAAAAGTAGCGGCGGAGCGGAAGAGCCTGGAGCCCAGCGCAGCCCGGCCCAGCCAAACGGGCCGCCGCCACCCGCAGCCCCCGGCCGGGGCCGGCGCCGCACTCCGGCCAGAGCGACGCAGCCCCGCGGGAGCCGGCGCGGACCCGCCGCGGTAAGCCGGGGCTGGGCTCGGGGGCGGCGGGCGCCGGGGGCGGCGGCGGCCCCGCGGTCCTCGCCGAAACTTGTCCAAGTTGTGCGGCCGCGGCGCGGGCGGCGGCGCGGCGGCGGCGGGCGCCCTCTGGCGGGCTCGGGGCGGGCGGCGCGGCGGAGGCCACGGGGCCGGTGCCGTGTATGTGCCGGGCTGGTTTCCTGCTGCCCGCCGCCCCCGAGCCCAATGAGCCGCCCCGGGGTGTGAGTGCCCTCGTGCTTTTGTTCTCATTCGAGCTGAATTGAGTGTCGGTGGCGTGTGTCAGGTTTATTTCCATGCGTAGCTACGCGCAACTGGAAAATATTCCCTGAGACCTCATGTTCGCGCTGGAAATGGTGAAATAAAGCGAGCTTTAGTAGCCGGTCTGAATTGCTCTTTTGCCAAGGGTAAATTTTTTGCAACTTGTAAAATTCTTCTTCTTTTATATTTTGATTTCCTTAAAAGAAAAGGTGAATTACCTCACCTTTCCCATAAACTTAGCAGCACTTTGTTAACCAAAGTACTTGAAATATGTTCTGACATCCACACAGCTTCAGAGAACTTTTTGTTTCTGTTTCCACAGAAAGAACCTACATGCGAAGTGAAAGGAAACCTGAAACTGCTCTTAAAAGAAAGTATTGGCTTTCTGCCTTTTTCACATGTTTTCCTTTTGCATCATAATGGAAGGAGCAGGATTTTTTGAATCATCGAGGCCAAATTTGGGCGTCACTAGCTGAAGAAAAGATTTTAAAAGACTTGAAAATACGTCAATATGACTCTTAATCCAGATGCATCATTCACAAACAGAGAGGAATAGTGGTTAAAAGCACTGCAGTTTCATCAAAAGGACCTAATGGAGAATCTATGTTGCTTTTTTAAAAATTATTTTCCTTCCAACCCTCCATGAATCCCAAAAGAGAAAGATGGAAAGAGTGTGTAAGGAAAATGAGAAAAGGCAAAGACTGAAGACTATAACTTCAATTTTGGAGTCTGTTTTCCAGATGTTGTATATTCCCTATTTTATCAAATATAACACATTGTTTTGAATAAATTATATAATTTTGTGATCAGTAGAGTACTCATCAGCTGTAATAGTGGAATTTGGCCGGATTGAAAGCTTTTTACAAAAGCAGACATCTGACTCCAATTCCCTTTTCAGATCATGCTTTTCAAGTTACCAGGAGATAAGTGCTTCAGTCTGCTACTGTGCCGTCGACCCGTGCTTTAAATGCATATCTTAGAGATTTCACTTTTCCCCTGATTTTAGTGTTTATGCTTGTAGTGTTGTATTTGAGAAAAGTGTGAGGAGACAAGGCACCTGAGGTTTAACTTTTCAAGCGCCTTGTCATTTCAATGTTGTGTCTCAGATTACAAGTAGTCTGAGCCTTTGTTGTAATGCACAGTATACAGTGAGTCTTTTCTCATAAAAATATGCCTTAAGATACTATTTTTTTAACAAACTGGATGAAAGTTTGATATCTGAACACTGTTTTGTGAAGAAATGTGTGCCTGGGGAAGAGGAGCTGCCTAATGGATCATGGCTCTGATGTTCACGGGGCATATTCTATTTCTAGCATTAATGGTCTTTGATGTCTTCACTTCTGAAGAATCTGTAAGCAATTACTCTGATTGGGCGACTTTCATAGAAAATGTAGATCAATATGAAAAACAGCAACTTGAGGGTCTTAGTGCTGAGCAGAAGCTGAAAAGATCAGTTCTTCATCCAAGCTTGTATTTCGATGCTGATGATGTTCAGGCACTGAGGCAGAAGGCTCGTACAAGCCATTTGCATCTCTTCAGAGCCATCAGAAGTGCGGTGATGGTGATGCTGTCCAACCCTTTGTACTACCTACCTCCACCCAAGCACATTGATTTTGCAGCCAAGTGGAATGAGATTTATGGTAACAACCTGCCACCTCTAGCGTTCTACTGTTTACTGTGCCCCGAAGATAAAGCTGCGTTTGACTTTGCCCTGGAATATATGGATAGAATGGCTGGTTACAAAAACTGGTTGGTTGAGAATGCACCTGGAGATGAAGTGCCACTCGGCCACTCCCTAACAGGATTTGCTACTGCTTTTGACTTCTTGTATAATTCACTGGAAGATGAGAGAAGGCAAAAATACCGGGAGAAGATATGGTCTGTAAGTGAGGAAATGTATGAGTACTCCAAGGTTCGTTCCTGGGGAAAGCAGATTCTCCATAACCACCAAGCAACCAATATGCTTGCTCTGCTTATTGGGGCTTTAGTTGCCGGAGTGGACAAAGGATCTCAGGCGAATATTTGGAAACACACTGTTGTTGATGTGATGGAGAAAACAATGTTTCTGCTCAATCATATCGTAGATGGGTCTCTGGATGAGGGAGTAGCTTACGGGAGTTACACAGCCAAGTCAGTAACCCAGTATGTTTTCCTGGCCCAGCGCCACTTCGGTATTAACAACTTGGAGAATAACTGGCTGAGAATGCACTTTTGGTTTTACTATGCCACTCTATTGCCAGGCTTCCAGAGGACTGTGGGTGTTGCAGATTCTAATTACAACTGGTTTTATGGTCCTGAGAGCCAACTGGTTTTCTTGGATAAGTTCATCATGAAGAATGGAGCTGGTAACTGGCTGGCACAGCAAATTAGAAAACACAGACCCAAGGATGGGCCAATGGTGCCATCCACTGCACAGAGGTGGAGCACATTACATACAGAATTTATATGGTATGCTGCTGAAATCACTCCTCAGCCACCTCCTGACTATGGTACTGCTAAAATGCATGTGTTTCCTAACTGGGGAGTTGTTACTTATGGGGCTGGATTGCCAAACAGTCAGACAAACACTTTTGTATCCTTCAAGTCTGGGAAACTCGGTGGACGTGCTGTCTATGATATTGTTCACTTTCAGCCCTATAGATGGATTGATGGGTGGAGAAGTTTCAATCCAGGGCATGAACATCCTGATCAGAACTCCTTCACTTTTGCTCCCAATGGACAAGTGTTTGTATCTGAGGCTCTTTATGGACCTAAACTCAGCCACCTGAACAACGTCTTGGTGTTTGCTCCATCTCCTACAAGCCAGTGCAACCAGCCTTGGGAAGGACAGCTTGGTGAGTGTGCCCAGTGGCTGAAGTGGATTGGTGATGAGGTTGGAGACTCAAGTGGAGAAATTATAACAGCCTCCCAGGCTGGTGACATGATGTTTGTGAGTGGTGAGGCAGTATCTGCTTACACATCAGCAATGAAACTGAAAAGCGTGTACCGCATTTTGCTGCTCCTAAATTCTCAGACATTGTTAGTAGTTGACCATATCGAGAAGGAGGAAGACTCTCCTGTTAATTCAGTCAGTGCCTTTTTTCATAATCTTGACATTGATTTTAAATACATACCCTATAAGTTTAAGAACAAGTACAATGGAGCTATGATGGATGTGTGGGATGCCCACTACAAGATGTTTTGGTTTGATCATCGTGGGAGTAGTCCTGTTGCTAGGATACAGGAGGCTGAACAAGCTGCTGAATTCAAAAAGCGATGGACTCAGTTTGTAAATGTTACCTTTCCAATGAAAAACACACTTACAAGGATTGTTTACCTTTTCTATGGCCCGTATGTCAATGTTTCTAACTGTAGACTCATGGATAATGCAAAATCTGGATTTCAGATTTCACTCAGTGTCAACAACACTGAAAATACTATCTCTGTTGTGACTGAGTATCAGAATTTAAAGGCAAGGTTTGATTACTTGGGATTTGGTGGTTTTGCTAAAGTAATTCATGAAAATAAGGTGACCAAGTTTGGTCTTGGTACTGAATCTGTGAAAAAAAATACAAAAAATAATAAGGTAGTTTTCCCATTTGGATTCAAAGTGAACATAATTGCAGGGATAATTTTGGGTGTCAGTTTGGTCATACTGGCTTTTCAGTGGCGGTTTTACATATCCTTTGGTAAAATGTTGCGTTGGATCCTGATACTGGTTGTCACACTGTGGCTTATTGAATTGGTAGATGTGTGGAGCGTGTGTACTCAACCGATCTGTGCAAAGTGGAGTAGTGACATGACAAGGCTAGAACATGAAAAGGGCAATAAAGCCAAACAATTAGAAGGAAACCCCGTTGTTTTGCCAGATGTTATCATTACTTCACTTCCCACTTCTGGTGCAGAAATTTTAAAACAGCTGTTTTTCAATACCAGTGACTTTTTATACATCAGGATACCTACACCTTATCTTGAAATTCCTGAGACTGAATTTGAAATTGATTCCTTTGTAGATCCATGTGAATGGAAGGTTTCTGATGTCCAGAATAGTAATTTTCGTCTTATCCAAGGGTGGCTCCAGTCTCTAGTTCAAGACACAAAGTTGCATTTACAAAACATTCATTTATATGAAGCTAGCAGGAATAAAGTTGCTCAGCATTCTGCATTAAGCAAAGACAAAAAGAAAAGGTCCAAAAAGAGAGAATCCCTGTTAGAGCAAAGAAGCAGGGCAAGAGGGAGTCAAGAAAAAGATGCTGAATATATTAGGGAACTGAGAAGACATCTCTTCTATTATCCTAATGCACGACCTGTGCTTAGTTTAAGCAGTGGGAGCTGGACATTGAAGCTTCCCTTTTTTCAGAAAATCTTAGGACCATCCATGAGAGCACTATATGTAGTGAGGGACCCACGGGCATGGGTCTATTCAATGTTGTACAAAAATAAGCCAAGCCTTTACTCCTTGAAAAATATTCCACAACGCTTGGCTGCGATGTTTAAAGGGGAGAATGGTAAAGAAAAATGTAGTTTAAATGAAGGCTATGCCTCTGAGTTTGAATCACTAAGAAAAGAAATTTCAAATTCTAATTCAAATGCTATTTCTGTGTTGTCTTATTTATGGCTAGCAAACACAGCAGCAGCAATGAGAATAAACAGGGACTTGCTGCCAACAAATTATCAGCTGGTCAAGTTTGAAGATATTGTGAGCTTTCCTCAGAAGACGGCTGAAACAATTTTTGCCTTTCTTGGTATTCCTCTTCCTCCTGCTAGCTTAAACCAAATATTATTTGCCACCTCCACCAGTCTTTTCTATCTTCCTTACGAAGGGGAAATTTCACCAAGTAGCATTCATGCCTGGAAACAAAACATGCCCCATGAAGAGATTAGACAGATTGAAGATATCTGTTGTTCATTGATGGACCACTTAGGATACCCAAAGTTTATAGATTAAATGCTGCAGGTCAGCAGAAATTTGCACTAGTGATCTCTAACTCTCAATTTGTGGACAAATATTAGATAGGTTTGTTTATTCTTGTAAAATGTGTACAGCCTGCTATTTTCAGAGAGATTATTTTAAGAAAAATGTAACTGTTCCTGAAACTGTGGAAGGGTTTTGTTTGTTTGTTTTGATTTGTTTTTGTTTAAAAGATATTGTAACTACTTCTGCGGCCTTTCAAAAAAAGCTGTGTGAACTTTTGCAGGAGTGCCAGCTGGGGCCTTTATAGCTCAGGGGTTTGGTAATAGAACAGAGCTTTTCACCTCCAGCTCACCAGTTTGACTCCAGCCCAAATGGTTAGTTCCAGAGAGTATTAACCATCTGATGATTGTATGATTGTTTATATGAAAATATACTTGTCAAACTGGTCCTGTTCCCAATGGTGATTATTGGCCCCCTTGGACAGGTTTACTGATACATTCTGTCTCACTGGTCACTACAGTTGTGCAAAATAAACATAAGCTGAGGTTTCGGGCTGTTCAACATCCCCTTAGTGGGAGGAAACAGAACATTTGAGTAAATCTGGTTTTTTTATTTACCATTTGAGCAGACAGGCCCAGGACTGGAATGGACCTGAATATTAAATCTTGTTCTGGGATATGGTTCCTGCATGTCAGAGATGTGGTACTTAAATTGGGGTTTGATGTTTGACAAAAGAGAAGTCTTAATTCTCCATTCCTGACAATGTGGTACCCTTTGTGAGCCTGAAGTAAATTATCTGGAGAAAAAGAAGTGGGATGAAATCTAAGAAACTAGCAAGATCCCTCAAATGAGCAGTTAAATTTGTGTAGTTTTGACCTGCCTCAACATAACCTAATTTTGAAGGTTGTTAACATATTGACTTCATGAACTGTTTTAATCTATACCTTTTGTCTTAGAGGTTCTGCAAGGATTTTCTGGTTTTGAGTGAGACTCTTCCATTCTTCTTTGTTGTAACACATTTCTCTGCTGATTTTTGTGCATAACTTCGCTGGGACCAGTGCAGCTCTGTGATGCCATTGGAAATGGCGTATTGTTGATGTCTGCATAAAATGCAATCTGAGATTTAGAAGACCTCAAATAAATCTCTAGCTCTGTGTTGCCGTGGGATGTTTTGCTTGTCTGTATAATGAATTTCTGTAGGACAGCCATTGCTAACCTCAGGTTTTCTGTCACAGAGGGGAGAGATCTGAAAATCACCTGACCCTCAGCCACCTCACAATTGAGTGATGTTTCCCTGCAGCAAGCTATTTCCATAGCTGTCTGATTTTTATCATGATTGGTGTTTCTTTAACATTATGCTGTGATATGATATTTGTTTAAAAAAAAGATAGGCCTGATAGGACAGTTGCATCTTTGTCGCAGCTTATTTTCTTCTTGAGTCACACTCTTCGTCTGCACATATCCATTAAGAAAAAAATTTACGTTTCCCAATTCAACGTGCTTAGCATTCTCTGGAAATGCATGCATATTGTAAATGTCTGCAGATGTGTATATCAGATCACAAAGAGACATCTATTTCCTTCACCATCTAGTTTTTTTACAAGTGGAATTATGTTGAAATATGCTTCAGTTGGTTTGTGGGGGCTGGAATCAGAGCTTATTATATTGAAATATGCGTGTAATTGTTACTTATTTGGGTGATAAGTGTTGGGCAGTGTCACAAGTGCAGTGAGTTTCTTCATAGAGATTACAGATACCCCTGCTGAATTTTAATATAAAGGAGTTCTTCTTTTTTCTTCCAATCTTACTGTTATGCCCCTGTCTTGTCCAGCTGTTTTGTCCCTCCCAAATGTACATTGCCTGTCCTTGAGATACCTCATTACAACCTAGATAAAAGTATCTTTCTCAGACAGTCATTAGTATGGCAAAACAGACCTCTACTATGATAAAGCTATTGATAATTTGTGTTCTCACTCACAGTAAATTACTGGTCATTTACTAGCAGTGGCTGTATTTTCCCCTTCAAACCTGTATTTCACCCTTGACTAGGTGGAGTGCCATGTTAAAGAAAATATTAAACAAGTTAATATACATTGACATTTTAGTGAAACTTTTGCTTCCAAGTATCATGCTCTCAAACTGACTTCTCTCTGGAACCATTTTTGATTGTATGTTAAAAGAAAGTATTGATGTCTGTACAGTTTGTACTTGACAGAATAAATTTCAGCATTTATTTCCTATTTCCAGGATTTACAGTCTAGAATCAGAACAAATAAAAAGGCTTTTCTCTGTCAGAGATTTTAGGGCAGCTGAAGGTAAGATTTTGTGGGTATACAGAGTTATTCTTAAAATTCTCTTTTATTACTAGAATTCAGAAAAAGAATGGTCACTGCATAGAGACAAACATTAACCTCCCCTTTCTCCGTATAGTAATGTTTAAGACTGTCAATAAACTTTGAGAACTGTTTGAATTTTTTGAAAAGCATGTCTGTTTAGGTACATTGTATTGAAAAGTGTTCTGACACTTTCATTTACACTTACATAAATACACTCATGAAAACTAGTCTCAGTTCTTAATCTTCTCAACCTTTCTTCCTTTTTCTTACTCTGTTAAATGTTGATAATTATTTGTGCTATATTGTAGTTTGAACTACCCAATTATGACACAGCTAAGATTCTGATGTATTTTTTAAAAATGCAGGCTTTATTTAAATGCTTATCTCTAAATCGTACTTGGAAGCATAAGAAAAATAAATACCAAGGAAAGCATTTCAGTTACTTACTTAGTAAGTAAGTGACATTGGCCTTGGGGAGATGCACATAGGTCTTGGCATTCAGAGTTCTATCAAATAGGATAAATCTGTAGTTTCTGAGCACATCTAAAGGCCTCTCTTGATCCCAGTAGGCTTTTTCCAAGAGCAATGTCTGTGGACATGATCCTCAGTATCATGGTCAGATTAGTTCCTTCAACTTTTTTGCACACAGCTGGCATGCAGTCCTCATCAGATTTATGTTTGAACAGTTAATTTGGCAGATCCAGAGTTTAATTTCTGTACAAGATCCTCAATTATGTAAAATACATGACACAACTCATTTGACAGTGTAATACTATTCTATTAATGCTAGAATGCAATTCAAACAAAAATTGCTTTTCAGATTTTGTAAAGTTATTGTTAACTGGTTTTTAAAGCCTCAGTCATGGGTCAGAATTTTTTTTTTTTTAAACTGAATATTGTCTCATTTGTTGTTGAAACATAATGGTATAACTGGTAGCAAACTCCTGTCCATCCTACAGTCGATTACTAGTATTACTGGAACGTAGTACTGCATTTACTGAAAACATTTGAAGTGCACAAGTGCACAGTTCAAAATAAAGGATGAAAACATATTATCAATATTTCTGTAAGTTAGAGAAATTATCCCTTTTGCAAGTGGCCCATATGTTGAGTTCCATATGTGAGAACATTTTGTAATTAGAAACTGTGATACTTGTTTATGTGATTTAGTAATTTATCAAAATTATTTCCTTTTATTTACATATAAATTTTATTTAAGAGGATAAGTACTGGATCTTAACAGTTCTATGGTCAGGGCAACATAAGCTTTCATTCCTTCTTCTGTACTCCTTTTTAGATTTTGTTCAGACTTAAAGCTGATTTGCTTAAATCTCATGATGAATGGGCTGTTTTCCAAGTGAAGAGTCTGTCTGGAGACTTACAGTCTCAAATACCACATCTCAGTGTGGAACATGGACTATAAATTATGGATCAAATCTGTAAATTGTGAGCTGTTCAGAATTGGACCATAAGTGGCATGATGCCTTGGTGACCTCAGTGAATGTTGTGCCATTGATTTCAACAGGAACAAAATACTGTCATCTACTATCATAACATTATAATCATCTAGTTAGCCTGAATATTCCAAAGTAGAGGAAATGACAGGAAGTAAACACCTTAAGTGATCATTAAAGATTATTCTTCTTGATATTTGATGACAAAAGGAAATGTATTTTAATAACTTTAAAAATATAAATTGCTCTGTAACTCTAATCAAAACTACCTGTAGGCTATCTAATAAACTTACAAGCCCATAAAGAGGTATAGAAACAAACAGATACTCAGAATAATCTACAAATCACAATTTTCTAATGTCAGGACCTTGATTTTTTTGGTGAGGAGATATTTGCTGGTATGTGATCAACACTATTCTCAGAAGGGATTGAGAATGGATAATCTCATGCTGTCTCAGAAAATAATAATGGGAAAGTGCTGTTTCATGTTGCTGAAATGATGCTGTTTTAAATTAAACTATACATCTTTTGAGCAGGCAGTGTGCTGAGAGTTATATGTGATGGAGGAGAACAAAGACAGGCTGATCTCATTCACACAGAATAATTTCTGATAGCTTCTTCATTTATGGTGGTATAAATTCAACACTTTGTTTACTGCCTTTACTGAGAAAGGTATTGTGGAGTTTTAAGAACACAACCTGAATTAATCTATATCACATTAGGTAATTTAACTTTCATGCCTAAGTAAGGAGTCTTGTCACCCTAGAATCAATGGAAAATGGGTGTTGCCCTCAAAGGTAAATCACGCATTGCTGCTATCTTTTTAAATACTCAAAAGCCAGGAATGGTAAAACCCTTAATTTAGATGTCCACTGACAGGCCTCAGATGAAGTAGGTTGAATTTGGATTTAAATGTGTATGATCTTACATTTAAGTAGATATCTGTGTCTGAACAATTCCAGTGTATACACTGTCCAAACAAAATTTTCTGAAACATCCTGCATAAAATAAAACTATTGTTAGTAAAACAATATGTTTGTGCTATCCTCTTTTTTCTTATATATTATTTCACCACTTCAGATATCACAAAACTTTTGTGATGTGGTCAAGTGTATGTATTCAAAATTTTAAAATCCTGCTTTTCTGATTTCTTTTGAATATAGAAACCATTGTTGTCTTTCAGAAAGTATTGGTAGCAAGATCTGATCCTGTCTGCTCTTGAAAGCACAGTAAGTACATTTGATATTAAGTGAAATATCACAAAATGGCTGTATTCCTAGAACAGAAAAGGAGATTTCTCACCCAGAATTTTGGGAACTGGGCAGCTGGTGAAATCCATAAATTTGAAGTCTCTTAGTGGATAAACACTATTTGCAAATTGTGTATTTAAAGTAGACCTCTTCTACTTCCTGAACTATACACAGGAGTTTTGTCAGAGTCAGATATTTGGCATAGAAACCATTCTTAAATGTAAGCAGGTAAGCAAATTGCAGCAGCCATGAATGTTCCCGTGTGTTTATTTTTCTTTTTAAAGACACATAAGTCAAATAAATGAAGCCCTCTGGATATCTTTCTCTGAATGTGGGCTGGCACAGGCAGCATCTCTCAGATCCAGAGGCACAGGTAGTTCAGACTCCTTATTGCTGCAAAGATTTGTAACCCACAGGAGGTGCAGCTGAGCTGCATCTAATGTTCTGCAGCTGAGTTTTGCAGGTTTAACTGTTTTTTATTCATTTAATTTTGCAGATTATGTTTGGCATATAACTTACAGGAGCAAGAACCTGATTCTATCTTTACTGTAAAATTCAGCTTTCAGTTGTAAAGAAAAGGTTTAAATGCTTTTAAGTCTTTTTCACATGATATTTAACTGTGAAGCAGATAAATATGGTTGTTTGGGTTTGGTTTTTTGTGGTGTGGTTTTTTTTGGGTTTTTTTTTGTTTTTTTTGTTTTTTTTTTTTTTTTTTTGGTTTTTTTTTTTTTTTTTTTTTGTTTTTTTTTTTTTTAATTTTTTTTTTTCTTTCTTTCTGGAGGGTGTTAGCCCAGTGCCTTCTCTGAATGATTTTGCAGTGGGCAGTGTGTGCTTATGCTTTGTGTCTCATCCTAGGTCATGTCACTACTCATACAAGTTTTTTGGGGTTTTTTTTTGGTTTTGTTTTTTTTTTTTTTAACTTTCTGAATCTTGAAAGCCAACTTTGGCTTTTGAGAAAGTTACATGGAAAATGCCTCTTATGATAGGAATAAAAATGTGTTTTCTAAAAAAAAAGGTTGCTGTTTATTGCAAATTCTTTGACAATATTTGTCTCCAGCTGTTTTCTGAAAGATTGTTGAAAGTGAATATATGCTATGTACAAAGCTGAGAGAAAACTAATACCAAGGGCATGATAAAAGGCAGGATGTCAGAGATAATAAATGCACACTTGGATCTGTGAAAGCCATTAATATTTTCACTTTTAATTAATTTCTTAAGAGACTAGTTGCTTATATTTTCTTTGGGGCATTTTAAACCTTTTTCTATTTCCATCCTAAAGCTTGCCTAGAAATAGACTTTCTTCCTGTGTTTTCTGGATTTTAGTTTGAAATGTTGATTTTCCTGCATTTTCTTGAACCTTCTGTTGTGTTTCAGGATCTTCAAGTCTGTTCTCTTTATAAATTGTCCTACAGCTGCCACTTGATTTCAAGAAACATTATCTCAAAGGTAGTGAGGGATATAGGTACACAGAAATTAACTGAGAAACAGAAGAAACAACATGTTATGTTGCTGAAGAGAACAGAATTTAAAATGTGTGTTGTAGTATTTAGATCTTAATGAGCTAACAAATCATGCCTGAATAATAGACTTTATTATTTACTTTAACTGATCAGCTGAGTGTTGTCTGTTTCAAATTACCATGAGTACTGATGGAAAGTGAAGTTAAAAGGAGGTTTTGTTTGTATATATATATTTTTTTCTTCAAAACACTGCTATTCTTTTGTGTTCCCAAGATGTGTTCATTTGCAATAAAATAGCTATTAACCAATGCATCTCTATAACAAAATTGTTGATACCAAAGGACACTTTTCAATGATAGGAGGCAGCTTTACCTGCTGAGTATAGATTCAATATTGATCGTTTCTCAACTGCCAGCGTCCTGTGGTGACAGATTTGAAAGAAAAGTTTACTTCTGTTAAAATGAATTGTTTCATGTTAAAAAATGGAACACATTTTTGCTGATCAAAATGAGGTGGCGTGAGAAACTGCATAATGTAGACAAAATGCTCTCAGTTAGTCATCATTAAACCAGTCACATAAACAGATCTTTAAAAATATGGATGTAGCTCTCATCTCTTCCTCAGCCTAATTACTAACCTTCATTACTTTATTACTTGCAGGCCAGGCTAAGATGAATTTCCTTCTATTTGCTGGAATAAAAGAGCAAGCCTACATGAAGATGCCCTGGCTTTGATATGCTAGGGCTTCTTGAAGTTGCTGTCACTTGAATGTGTGTCTGTATCTCTCAATCACTCTAGGGTACATTTGCAAATCCTATATAATGAATGATCCTGTTGATTTCAGCATGCAGGAATTTACCTATTTCTATTTTATCCTTTTCTGATAATAGCCATGTCTTAGTACCCCTAGCACATGAAGTGAATAGAGTGATTAGTAAAGTGGCAGGCTAGACAATAAACAAAGATTTCTGGGTTTCATGGTTCATATCTTGTTGGGAGTGTTTGCCAGCAATCTGCTTCATCTGCATTTAGCTCGGCAGGCTCTGCATAGCAACAGACTCATAGCACCCTTTGAAGAATTTCCCTTGGGAAAATTGTAAGTTAAAGGTATAGTTTTAAACAGCTAAATGTGTTTGTCATTTGTTTAGGGCCTCTTAAGTTAATGTAGGTGAAATTTTCTTTCTGATTTAAAGGTGCAAGGAAAATGAAAGGAATAAAATAACATTTCTTTGACAGGTTGATAAAGATATAATTAAAAAATAAGATGTTATTAAAGTTTAGAAAAAATCTGTAGGGTCAGTTTGGCAAAACTGCTATTAATTGTGTTGTTAAATTATTCCTCTTTATGTTTTATAATGTATCCTGCCAGACAGATACACATGTGACCAATTTGCATTTGTTGCATTTCTGAAATGGAATCAGATAGATACACAAATGACTTTTAACTGGAAGCAAATGCAATAACCTCATGAAAAGGTGGTCTTAGATATTTAGATACTTTTTAGTTCCTCATGTACTTAGTGACTTTTATTTCATGTTTTCAGTGGTGACTTAACCAATTCCCTTGGCAAGCTGCTCCAATGCTCAACAGTCCCCTTGGTAAAGAATTTTTTTTTTTCATAACCTTACCTGACAAAACTTGAGGCCATTTATTCTTGTTCTATTGCTTGCTATTTGGGAGAAGTGACTGAATCCCAGCTCATGACAACCTCATTTGAGATAGTTGTAGAGAATGATAACATCCCCCTCAACCTTCTCTTCTCCAGGCTAAAAACCCCCAGCTCCCTCAGCCACTCTTCATCAGATTTACAGTTACAGACTCTTCACCAGCTTCATTGCTCTTCTTTGGATGCACTTCTGCACCTCAGTGTCTTTCTTGAAGTGGAGGGCTACTCAGCCTTTTGTCTGAAACCAAAGCTTGTCTAGTGTAATATGTATGTTTGTGCATGCATAGCATCAGGTTCCTAAAATCCTGCTAATTTTGGGAAAGAGTCAAAATGCTGGAAAGCCAGCAATTTCTATATGGTGTTGAAGTAGCTCTTCACAAAATGTATGCAGTGAAGTGCAGAGAGATTGGAAGGTGATGAAGGCTCTCAGCAAATACACTGCATTTGCTCTGAATTCAGAACTAAAACAGGCTCTGATACTTGAAACTTACTGGGTGGTGTTTAGGTTGTGGCTGGCTTTCCTTGCAAATCAGCACTTCTTTTTTCCTAGTGTGGCATTTTAGCTGGAAGTTTTCTGAGATTGACCATCATATGTTCATATTCTTTTTTCATGTTGTGTAGTTTCTCCATGAGACTTCTATTTATCTATTTTAGAAAGATGTATTTGTTTATCAAGAGTGAATTTGATGAACTGTTTCATCAGTTTTTCCTTTTGTTGCTTTAAAAATAGAAATCATACTTTCAGGAATTTTGTGAAGGAATCCATCAGAATTTCTGAAAGTCAGAAATTAGAGAAAACAGTCAGAATATGACTGTGGTTGCAAACTGCACAAACATTTCAAAATGTCATGTTATAGCAACAAAAAGAAGCCTAAGAATTAACTTTATTTTCTCTGCTGCAACTTTAGGGATACAAATGTATCATCTATATGGAAAGTACACCCTTTTTATTTAAAATTAAAAATACTGCCTTTATTAAAACAAATACATACAGTTCACAGTTTTAATTATTGTATTATGAATAGCTCGTAGCTGGAATTCTGTGGTAGACCAAACCTGCAATATCTCTTGTACCCTTTGTGAATTCAACTGCCACAACAGATACTTAACAGGTCTCTTGCTCTAGGGCAAAATCTGTTCACAGCACTTAAAACACTGGCAACCACATCAAGAAAAAAATAATCTAACCATATTTTATCATATTTTAGTCTTGTAGATCTTATTTACAAGTAAAGATTGAATATTCTACTTTCATTTTGATATAAAATGCACTCGTCTGAGTAAACTCTCCTGTAAATTTGTGTATCTGTTCCCCTCCAGAATTTGCAGAGACAGATTTCTAGTATGCCTCTTATTTTCTTCTTTCATTTAAGTGTAATCTTGATTAATCCGTTGAAGAATGTGGAATTTAAATAAACAAGTGTTGAACTATTTTAAATGTTTTTTGCAGGTGGCCTGTACTGATTACATCTCTTTTGACTTTGAGTTACAAGTGTACCTCTCCAAAAACAAATTCTCAAAAGTGGTACCTCAAATCTATTTCATTGACCATTCAATTCTTACTGCAAAACAGTTGTAAAAGTGGCATAAGATCTTTACCCAGGAGATTAGTAAATAAAAAATAGTTGCTTTTCACATCAAACTGAGAACTCTTCTTGGACCATGATTATTAAGGCACAACATGACTTCTCATCATGATGTTGTGTGATTGTCTTTTTAGGATGAAGTGATATGATGTTCTTTGATACCCTGATACCGACGCAAAAGCTGTGTCAAGAATCAAAAATAGTAGTTTTAATCAATATGTGGTAATATTATTTTGCCTGAATGTCTATAGAATCACATTTTGCTGGGGTCTATATTTCTAACTGAGGTCAGTATCTTCTGGCACTAAGAAAACATGTTGATATGCTAGCTCATATTATGCATTGGCAGAAGAAGTAGTCAATGCAGGATAGCCAATAGCCTAGAGTTCTCTATTTGTTGCATTTTAGTGTTGCCAAAAATATACTGTAAATAGGAAAATTTTATTATGCTCACAGGGCATACTGGAAGCTGTGGAAAGAATGATATTTTTCTTCATTGGAAGGCTTAGCAGATTTATTTGTGTGCTGTCTTTCACTGCTGCCAAAACAGCAGAGCGAAAGGACATAGCTGGAGGAGAAGATGTATGCCAGGATGTCCCTGCAATGTGGTGGGCCTCAGAAGTGTCACCTTGGCTGCGCAGCCACAAATTAAAATTGGAAGTCCCTTGTTTCTTTCTAAGTCATGGATAAAATCTTGTAAGTCTCTTACTTTTGAGCACCCTACAGACTCAGAAATGTGAAGTCATTTAAAAAACAACTCTTGAAAGTACTTTTAATGTCATGACATCTGGGATAATCACACAACTTCAGTGACCTTGACTGATGGCTCTTAAGAGATTGAAAATGTCCAGATGGGGATTATTAGTCATGTAAAAGAAAAAGTAATTTCCTGGAATGTAAGAAATACAATATTTTAGATCATCAGGCTCTAAGTGTATGAGACAGCACAACTCAGGAATAGATAAGTAAATGAACAGCACAGATTTCTGGACAGCTTCTAGTGCTGGTTCAGATTGATTGCTGTGGTTGGAGTCAGCACAAAGGCTGGGCACTGATTAAGATACTGATCAAAACAAATGCTGTTTTGTGGCCTCATTCAGACGTCTTTAGAGCATAGAGGCTCCACTTCCTTAATTGCCCATGTTGGTCAAAGATGTCGTTGTAGGTCCGTAGATCCTTAATGCATCTGTTCTGAGTGCAATCTGCCAAGGTACGTAAAAGGCCACGTTCAGGAATCAGGCTGACAGTGGGGATGAGAAGAGGGAAGCATGTAGTGTGGATGAAAAGGCAGTGGCAGCTTGAGATGAACAACAGGAAGGAAAAGGGGTGAGATACAAATAATTTGTAGAGGTCTGGAGATTCCAGACATCTGCAAGGAGGAAAAAGTTTGGCATGTTAACAAGTGTCCATTGTAATTCTTTTAATGATACTACTTCTCTACGTTATCTGCTGTGCAATGTGCCATCATTTCAGATTTCTGCAAAGGAGAATAGCACAATTGTTCTGTTAAGAAGTCTCATTTAATTTTGTAATTAGGCACATTTTACAGAAGTGACAATTACTAGCGTCATATGTTTTTTGTTTAATGACAAATTAGGTCCCAGAATGTAATATCTTGAGGGTTAGTTTTGGTTTTAATTTATTTTTTTAATCACAGATTTCCATTAGGAATAGATGAATAAAATATGTACCTCCATGAACTACTGAAAAATAATATGTAACAGTGAGGGATATGAGAGCTTTGCTATTTCCAAGCATTTCAAATTAAATACTTTAAAACTGGGATGCCATTGGCAAAATCTCTAGGTCTCCTGCCTTAGTACTATGAAATTAGATTGTAGCAAAATAATAATATGTAACAAAATCTTACTATGTCTCATCATGTGTATTCTTTGTTTTCAGTTTTGTCATTTATCTTATATCCATTGGGGCTATTTTTTATTTGCTATGAATAAACACTGAATAGCTATATTTATGTATCCTTAAGAACCATTGTAAATTAGCATAGTACCACTGAAGATAATGAAGCTGAGCAGGGCTGTAACAGCTGAGTTTAGATAGCCTTCTTTGTGCAAAAGAAATGTCAGTGTGGGACAGGGACTTCATCTTGATGAGAGCGTCATAACGTATTGGGATGTGAGCAAGAAGACAGCCAGTGTAAAAACAGCCTGTGCAATGCGTTTTATTCCCTCCATATGCCCTCTGCTCTTTTTCTTCTGTAGCTGAAAAAGGAGCACTATCCACAGCCTCATTACAACTTGGAAAAGTGATCTCTTTAAAGATTTAACCTCTTGGTTTTTTGCATGTTGGCTTCTGTTCATTTAGATTAATAAATAAAAGCTCCCATTAGTGTTGTATAATCAGCCTGCAATCAGAAGCACAAAAAGGAAAATACTGACTGGCACTTGAACTACAGGTTATTTTGTTCACCTACAAGGCAGTATGGCAGTCCTTGTTCTAATAATAAATAAAGAAGGATATTGAACCTTTGTCTAAAAACTGCAAGAACTAGCTGTGTACCTATTTTTGTGCTTTGGGTATCTGGATGGTGAAAAACCTATTGATAGCAAAATAGATCACAGAGGTTTAAAAGATTGAAAGATAGGCCAAGTGGTTGCTAAGCTTTAGATTTAGAGCTGCCTTTGAAGACCTGACTGAAATCATAATCATAAAGGGTTTTTGCTTAGCATGCCTGCTATGGTTTTGTGAGACATCAAGTATCTTAGGCTGTGTCCATAGCTGTATGCTGAACTCCTGGCAGCATATACCTGAGTCTGGTTTCTATCCACTTGCCAACAGTGGAGGTATTTTGTTTTACTGAGCAGTACAAGAAAGGATGATACCTGTTCTTTTTTTTTTTTTTTTTTAATGGTGAAATCAAATAACTCCAGCAGTTTCAACTCAGTTTCATTTAAAAATAATAATCTTGAATTTGAAACCCAAGTGGCATTCAAATGAATGTTTACATCAGTATCAAAGTTGATTCTCATTCCATATGTTAAAAAGTAAAGGTAAGGGAGTTTGACGTAGTTGCAGTTTGTTGTTTTTACTAATTTCATTTTACTAAATTTCATTTTTTCTTTTAAAGTGCACTGCAGTCCATAGCTGCTGTTTCTGCTGCACAAACACACAGTGCTGCTTGTGTTTCAGTACAGGCCAGCTGAACAGAACATCTAGTTAAGATCAACAATGAAATTTAGGTCTTATTTAGAAAATATCATATAAACCAGCCAAGTAAACCAAATAGACAAAAGTATTTGAACAAAAAATCCTGGCCTGAACTCGAAGTGATCTTTCAAGCAAGATAAGAGAATGAATTAAATAACCTAACCTTTGGGTGGAATTGCAAAGCATTTACCTGCATTAACTTGCAGGACTCTTGCCTATGTGGAAGAAGTTGACTCCTTAGTGAGGGCTGAGATGTTCTGAAAGAGGCATCCTTCATATATTTTCTCAAATCTGTAGACACATCAGCTGTAATGCTTTGCTGATTTCCTATCACAGGCTTACGTTATGATAGTGGCACCTGAAAAACAGGATTCTGAATTGCATCATACCCAGTAAGATTTCCTTACTCTTGGCAATTTTTCTGTAGCAGATGTTAGAGAAATTACAATGCAGCAAAATTGCAGGTGTTCTTCTGTTCTGGCTGAGTTTGATACTGACTTTTTAGAATTTGTGCATAGGTGCCTAGGTAGTTTTTAAAGTCAGTAGAATTTCTCTCTGGCTCTTAAAGCTAATGTATGTCTGTTTTAATGTGCATGAGCTAGCTAATAACTCTTGCATCCAGCCTTCTGTAGCTAACATTAGGCCATCAGCAAGAGGGGTGAGTATGAGAAAATTACTTTTGAGATCCCTACAGTTATAAATTCTATCCCATTTGATAAACAGAGCTGAGATTACAGGTCCAAGGGACATGTATTTTAACCTGTTTTTCCCCAAGCATGTACCTTAACATAGATAAATTAGGGCATGACATTTTAGAGCCCCACAGCTACCACATTTCCACTGGAATTCCTCCTCCAAATTAATAGTTTGTAGAAGGGAGAAAAAAGAAAAAGAAAAAAGAGAAGTTAAGAAGAAATACTGGATTTTCTATTGGTTACTTGTCCTTCAAGAATGAAATTGTCCCATCAGGACATGAGTAAGGAAGAAATAAGATTTCAGGTATCACAGAGATGTGAGTTTGTTTAAGCACCTTAATGTAACTTGGTGCAGACCAAGTAAGTTTCCCACAGAACACAGAGGAAGGAAGAATGAGTTTAAGATTATAAGAAAGTAAAAACTTGTACTTGACTGGAGCAAAGGATCATTCACCTTAGTGTGCTGTTTCCAGTAGCTGCTGGAAGTACTGGAAGTACTGGAAGTATATGAACACTTAGGTAGTGTACAAACAGTGTAAAAATAGGATTCTTCCTCTGAGCGTTTTCCCTGCCTAAGGACTGAGCTAGATGCATTTAGCAAATTTAAATAGATTTATTTTCCATTAGGTTTTTCAGTCTTCCCCAGTGTCCACGTAAAATTTAGAATCTATTATGTCTTCTGGCAAGGAGTTCAACAAGGCTGTTATTCCTTATATTAGGTGCCATCTTTTAGCATTTGTTTTAACCCTGGCTCCTGTCATCTCTTTTCTAAAAGGAAAAATCCTTGTTTACTTAGTTATTCTATGTTTGAAAACATTCTACTCCTGTAATCATCTTCACCTCTCTTCTCTGATTTTTTTGTTACTGTCTTTGTTAGGGGGGCAAGAGCTGCTCACAGTGTTGAAGATAGGGACAGACATGAATTTAGATATAACTTATGACTCCAAGTTGGTGCAATCATATTTTAAAGATGCCTACCTTTTTCTGCTGCTGTAACCAGTTCTGTTTTGTACTCTGATTCTCAGAGAGAGATTTTGAAGTTCGCACTTGAAGGACAGAAATGTTATAAATAAATTACGAGCATATTAACTGAGTGTTTACAAGTCATAGCAAAAATCTTCAGACACTGCTCTACAAAGCAAAGCCTCTGTTTACAAAGAAGAGAGTCCAAACAAACACTCTAATGAGATGTTGTCAACATCAAGTTTATTTTTTTCTTAGAATCAAAACTTGCGTCTAGTTTTCAACTTTGTTACAAGGAAGAATAGGTGAATTTTTAAGACAAAATAGGGAACGAATAGCTTATAAACAGATACAAATACTAACAGAGCAGCAGCAGCTTCTCTATTCTGACCATTAATGCAACTTGTTTTCAAAGTCAGCTGTGTACTTCTGAAATTCTTACACTGCTTTTTAATCTGCACAAGATGTTGCTTGCTAAATCTGAAAATAGAATCACCTCTGGATTTTGTATGGTATTGCACAAAGCAAACAGAAAAAAAACCAAACCCGAGAACATCTAATTAACTCTTAAAATATTCAAGAGCTCTTACCTAGCTTCAAGAATATGTGAAATGCTGTGTACTGCAGAGGTTTGCACTCCCTGTCTCTGTTTTTCTCTTTATAGGAAGGTTTCTCACACAGTAGGTAAAATATACTTGATGTTAAGATTCCTTGTCTAGGCAAACATTAATATGCTTTGAGAAGGAATATTTTCTGCTCAGAATATTCTTCTGGAGCTCTTAGTGTTGTTTTCTGTGTAATCATCTGGTGTAATCATCCTATATCAAGAAAAAAAGAAATCAGTCTAGTTCCTGAACACATAGCTGTATGTCAGTTGAAAGGAGGAGATAATACAAAGGAGAGGATATGCTCCTTAAAAATTGCTTTATCTCTCACTAGACTTTGGTGGACACCTGAAAAGATTCACTCTTTAAAGTTACCTATGTACAACTTTTCCCCACTTGTTTGGCTTTGATGTTTAAGTCCCATTTCCAAATAAAATGGTTCAATGGATGCACTTAAATAGTTAGATTAGACATCTAGTCTACATTCCCTGGCTGTGTACGGATGAGTCACATGTACTCGCAGTGTGTCATGAGAATTACAGTAGGGAGGGGGATGCAGAAATCTCTGGCCTGTATGATGCCATGAAAGATCTTTGAGTAATCTGAGTTACTCACATTGGCTGGAAGTTCTTGGCTGTCTGAAAGCAGATGACAAGACATCACAGAATGAGACCCTCTTTTTTTTAATCACATCAAACCCCTGTATCCCAAACAAACTAAACTCTCTAGATCACAAGAAAGGATGCACAGTTGCCAAATTTAAAAATCATCCATTCACATGATTACAGCAGTCTATATGCATTAGGCAATTTTCAAAGAGCCTACTGGATTCAAAAGAGCTGATGGATTCGTCTGTGACATGGCTATCAAAGTGGTGTAGTGGCTAGGGTTCATGCTCTGACTGATCATCACATAAGCATTCTCACCCCATCTGAGCTGTTAACATAGCAAACACATTGCATTTACTGTTGCTGTACCCATGGTTTTAACCACAGTGACAAATCACATCTGCTGCTTAACTGCATGTGTGAAGATGGAGCAGAGTTCAGGCTCAACAGGCAATGATAGACTGTTTCAAGCCTCTACACATCATTTCTCAGATTGCACACAGTGATAAAAGAGGATCCTAACTTCTTCAAAAAAGAAGAAAAAAGACAAACCTTGCTGCTGCTAGCAGGATTCTGGAAGTCTTCAGTCAGGGCAGAGGGAAAATACTGAAAAGTCTAGATGCAAATATGGGATTTGAAGAAAGAGGTAGGAAAGGGTATTACTTGGGTAGCAGTCTCCATAAATGTGTCTCTTCTTTATGTCTGACACTGGACAGCTTGCTCCCCCACTCAGGTTGGGAGTGAAAGATGCTGGATTTTTACTGTGAAATTGCAATGAATGGAGGATGTATGCATATATCAGAAAGTGGTATATATATATATATATATATATATATATATATATATATATATATATATATTCTCAATATGGACCTTCCAGCATGAAAGTCCAGGATAAAATTCATTACCATAAGTATCTCCTTCAAAATATATTATAAAGTCTATTTTCAGAGTGCAAAACAACAATAAAAAGCCATTTCCCAAGCAATTTCCCTGGTGTTTTATTGAGAGTAGGAATGTGTGGTTTTGTCTGTTCAGGATATTGAAGGAACAGCTCATGTCTCCAGAGGTGATTGAAGCACTGGAATTTTTTTTGAAGTAATGAACTTGGAAGAAAAGGATGGAGAGAGAAAGTTTCGTCACAGTTGAAGTTCGTATAGAAGGAGGGGAGGATGCTGCGATTTGAAGGAAAAATGAGACTGCCAGCAAAGGCAAAGGGAGCATCCTGTCTGACCTTTCCTTCATGATCAGTGGGATATCTCAGAGTGTTGTATTCTCCTTTTTATTTTTTTAGAGCTCCCTCCACCATCCAGTGCCCTCTTGCCTCCCCTGCTGTACTCTGTAGCAATTTATTTTCCCAGGGAGAAAACCAAAGAACAGCAGGGAGATGGCATTTGGTGCATTGTGTGATCCAGTGTCATCCACATGAAGTAAGTGTAAAGAACATGGTTGGTCCATCTGGATCTGTCTTACAGACTGTGATATCTGTAATTCCCAGCATCTTGTTTATAAAAGTACTGTTTTTTCCCCAGGTTATTCTTGTTATACTTTAATTATAATAGCTTTAAAAATGTAGGCTAAGGTCACTAGCTAATTTTCATTGGCAATGCTAGATGGTACAATAGCAATTTGAGGTGGCCTACTAGTGTTCAATTACAGTAATTTGTTTAGTGAGCTGAATTACAACATTAGGAAAAAAAGTGTTTTCATTTTTTCCTTTATGCTAATGTTTGTGAAATGTTAATAACAGTCTTATAGTTGAGAACTGCTTTCTTCAGTCTTCTGTATTCTTCAGTCTTCTGTCTTATGCTTCATTTTGTGGCTATCCCTATAATTTTCATTTCAGAAAATTAAAATTCTTAATAAGTTTCTTTATTTTTAGTTCTGAAATGATTTCCACCCTAAATCCGATAGAAAAAAGAAAAAAAAAAAAGTAATATCTTGCTCTGGGCCAAATTACTATACTTTTTAAACTTATCTAGTGTCAAAGTAGCATAGAAATTAACATTTCCTTGCTTAAAAATAGCCAGTGATTACTTATAGTACTCAAGCATGCCCCCTTATCTGGTGATTTCAGAGTGCTGATCTGAACAACAACTAGTGCACCACTCCTTCATGGACTGATTGGTGGTTAGAAAGAAGATTTAGCAAAAAGTTAACTGCAGAAATAATCCTCTTGAAAAATGTGTTTAACTATACTTGAATATGCAAGTGCATGACAACTTCCTAACTTACTAATATTGGAAAGAGAGTTAAATTTTGGAGATGCTGTTAAAAACCCTTCTGGAAAATATGTAATTAAAGAAAACACAGATTATTGAGGTAGCATTCTTAATTCCTTAAGGTCTTTAAGCAAAGTCTGTGTAAACAGCACACATTATGTACAGAGAACCACCCCAGCAGTGTGATTTGAATAACTGAACAACTAAATCAGTGTTTTTTATGTGGCAAGGTTTTTTGCTTTAAATGTATGTCTTGCTCCCATTTACCAGCACAAAAGTGACTGAATGGTTACCACCACCCTGTGATATATTTGTGTGAAAGGCATCAATTTTCAGAGTTGGAGGGTCATGCCTCTTGACTTGACCCAAAGACCTAGTGTTAAATGATTTTTATCTGCTTTCTTCTAGGAACATGAATTCAGCTAGCAGAGGAGTTTGGATCTATCTGATTCTATGTGCAACATCAGGATGACTTGAGTGGGAAGAAAAAACACTGCTGGGAAAGCTTTTGTATATGTTGTTAAGGGGAAAAAAAGTGTTTACTTATCTGCTGTGTTTAATTGAGTAGGGATTATAATGGTTCAGGTTTTTATTCCCGACTGCTTTTGTAATGGGAACAGTATTTGCAATGTGTTTAGTCTTCCTGGGCTTCACTGTGTGCATTAATCTAGCTTTGTGAAGGATTTACATTTTATATTTTCTCATCATATTTTTTTATAAGAAACAAAAAGGTTCCCAAATAAGCCCATCAGGCAAGGCTATGAACTTTTAAAAGGAAATGATAGCTGTTACAGTAAGGATTTGTAAATTGAGTGTAGCAAGGTTGGCAAGAAAAATCAGAAAACTACTTATACTCTCAAAGGATAACTAATGGTTTAATAGTAGATGGCATGCAGAAAATAACTGATATAAAAGTTTACAGGATGCTTTTATTCTCCAGTGAAAAACATGGGGGGGGGGGGAAGAAGAAAAAAAAAAAAAAAAGGAGGCCAAAAGTATGAAAAGAGCTTTAAAGATAGAAAAATGTACATCAGGGAAAAGAGGAATTGTTCAATTTATGCCACTGTTTTAATAGACCTAGAGGATTTCACTTGACTTGTGATCTTTTGACACAAGCTAAGATTTTGTACACGCTTTCTGTTTTGGACAATAAATGTATGTTGGACAAGTAAATGCCTCTTGTATCTAGATACAAATGCCAGTTTTATGGTGGAAAATATATATTAGTGGTTGTTGATATCAATGGATAAAAGTAAATGGATTAGTTCTGAAAATTATGGTGAATGCTGTTATGGAAATATACTGGAAAATCATGAGCTGGGGAATGTGGAATGGATGTACATGTGGAACAAACTAGAGTCTTTAAATTATTTAGCTAGATTCCTCTATCTCCTTTCCTATACATCTATACAAACATAAGCACATACAAGCTCATTTAAGAAAGAGGGAGAGTCCAGAGTTTAAAGAGAATTCCCATGGTTATAAACTAACTTGTAGCATTGGAAAAATAGGAAGAAGTATTACTCAAGGAAAAGCTATCCTGTAAATAACTAATACATAGTGCTGCATCTTTTGCTGAAACTCTTACTGCCTGTAACTGCTGCAGAAACTACACTAAATGGGCAGAACACTCTTAGGTTTCATCTTTGTTGTGGTGTTTTTGTTGGTTCTTTTAATTTTTTGAGACATTTTCTATTTCACATTTTTGATATTTCCCCCATTTAATTTCTATCTAACTGAAGCATGAGCCTTGAAAGTTGAATTTGCTAAGGCATTGATTATTTTCTTTCTAACAAATAGAAAAATACATCATCTATCACTGATATTCACAGAACATTAACTAAGTTTTAGTTTATCCAAATTTATCCTGAGGTGCAAGTCATTTTTAAACCCTGTACTAGTCAATCAAGTCAATCCACCTTAAAATTCAAATCATCAATTTTACAGGTTTCCCTTGATGCTATTTGTCAGGAGATTTAAAGTCACTTGAGAACTTGTGCACCATGGTAAGACTCAGTTATCAATTGCCATTTTTTCTTTTTCTGTGCCTTTTTTCCCTCTACAGTCATTCTCTCTTGTTTCTGTACATACTTTCTTCTTGATATGATTCACGATGACTATATTTAAAACATATGGTGATCATTGCATGTCATGATGATGAGATCCTTTTCCCACATTTGAGATTATGAAATGTTTTGAGGAAAGCTCCTATTCTTTCTCTGTATCAGTAAATTTCATGTATCACTTCCACAAACACATACATCTCCTTGGATCCCAATGCTTCTAGGACCCTTGGAGCCAAAGTGTTACACAGACTTATACCAAATGTAAAAGTAAAATTATTTAATCTTTTTAATGTAAAATATTTTAATCTCTTGATAAGAAGATCCAAAGAATGGATCTTACCCATTTTCCCCCTAAAGTTAAATGGAGTGTATGTTACATTGCATGTTTCCAGCAACTTATTTTGAACCTATGTACACTTTCAAAGGACAATTATTTATAAACTGTTTTCTTACTTTGCTACTTTTTGTAATGCATCAGGGTGTAGAAATATTGAGGATGTACAGGAAATTGGGCTACTTGCTGGCTGGGGAGAAATTCATATTAGCAACTGTCTACTTCATCTCCTCTTATTGTTTGGAGTGGAAATTAACTCTCCAATACCTATAGTGCCATGGAAAACGTAATCTACTTTTTTAATGGCTTGTAGATCAAATAGCTCAACTCTGGGAAATGGTTCCAATAAAAGCTCCATTTTGTTATGCTGGGCAGCAAATCCATATTATAGAAGCTATCGTCATTATTCAGTGGTATTTTCCTAAGTTAAAGTTTCCTTCAAGTAACGTTAACATTTGATGATGGAAAATGAAGGCCAATAAGCTGTACAGGGTACGTGCTTTGTAAAATGAATTGGCTTCTTGGGAATAGAAGAGCTACAACTTCAGTGATAACAATTATGTTTTTATGGCCCAAGACAGAAATAAAATGTTGAAATGGGAAATTAATGCAAAAGCTTAGTAGGAAAATTATCAAAAGCAGAGAATCAGAGCATGTAAAAATCATTGTAATATATCAAAGAATCTGTTTATGATCAGTTACAGAGAAGCAGAGAGTTATAAATAAGGTTATACTTTCCCATTCTCCTAACATCTAATACTAGCTAAAAACCATTTTTAATAAAAATGTGCATTATGTGGATTTTACTTCCTTTTTTGTCAGGTTCAGTTTTCGTCATTGCTTAAGGTAATAATTGAACAAAGAGCAATTCATGAGTCAAAGACCACTTCAGTTTATAGTTTAATGATGGGTAGACCATGATAGAATATATGAATATGAAGACATATTATTTGGACACTGTAAGCTTCAGATTATTTTATGATGGTATATTAGATGTAATATTTCTGTTGTCAGTCTGCAGAAGTTGTCAAAACAAGAAAAAAAATCAACATGAGATGAGAGTGGGTTCCTAAAAAATCTCTAAAGAATATCTGTAAATTCATACTGTGGTAATGCTTGAAAATTTATATAACTGTCTTCTGTCAGTGCTGGCTAGCGTCACCTTTTTTTTTTTTCTTTTTTTTTTTTTTTTTTTTTTTTTCCCATTTGTTATTCTGTTGTTCATTTGAATAACAAATAAGTCTATGGTGCCTGGCAGCAGTTAGCAGTTGTGTATACAGGGATGCAAAATGCTTCATAACCTTTATTAAGAAAGACTTCCATAAAATCCAAAATTGCATTAAAAATTCTCAGTTAATTCACTGCCCATGGGAACTAAATTAATCCTTTTTTGGTTTGTTTAATCTGATTAAACTTTTCATGCTGTAGTATCTGCATGCATATTTCTATGTGCAGTGTGTGCATATGCCATGTGCAGGATAGAAAAAACAATTTTTTAACAATTTCAAGCTTCCAGTTACTGAGAGGCAAACCTTTGGTTTCCATGAATGCATAGCAGGTGCCATTGACCTGTTTATATCTCACTTTATAGACGTGCTGGAAAGAGTCTAGTGTGTATTAGAATGGACAGAAAAATATTAATTTTTGTGTCAGAAAGCTCCCATCTCAACTCCGGGTGACACTAGTGTACTCTATTTTGTATGAGCACATTGAATCAAATAAACATATAAACAATCTCTCATCCTACTTAAAATATTTAGAAGTCTGAATGATAGGATTAAAAGATGATGTGTCTTCCCAAGGTCTGGCAGAATGTTTGTGTCAAGATGAGAAGCTGAAGACAGACAAATCAACAGCTACCTACACTTCAGCATTGTATCAGCATATGAATACTAAAGAAATATTTTTCAGGGAAAGCAAGTTCCTACAAAATGCTAAGGTTATAAAAAAAGGTACAGAGATTTTAGGCTTTCTGGACAGTGCCTGGGGAAAGATTAGCACTTTCAAACAAGATCCACTTGAGTCAGCAAAATGAGTAAGGATCTTCCAGAAGCCAATTCTTGCTCATGGTCTGTTTAGACACGTAATAGGTGATGGGAAGTGTTGAGATGGGGAACTCATTTTAAAACTCAAATCTTAGAACTTCACAGGGACTCTCTTGAAATCCCCAGTCTGAAATGTTGCTTCATTAATAGATATCTACATAGACTCTCTATAAGGCAGACAGTTTTCAAATAATTTGAGGAGATATTTTTGTTTCTATTCAGTGTGTGGCTGCAGTCTCTAATTCACACTTTCAGGCTAAGAGTGATTCTGTTAACAACATTGAGGTGACTAAATTCTGCTCAAATACCTTCAGACACATGGGGGTCAGGGAAATTTAGGGTTTGCTTGTAACGCTTAAAGTGTCCCCTTTCTTGTCTTAAAGGAAAGTTAAAGTCCCATATCCCTGTCTTTAGTAATTTTTCTATCTCTTATGCAGTCCTGAGTACTGATTGCTAGAGAGTTTTTTATCAGTAGGGAGGCTGTGGGTAGTGTAGGGAGGTGGTGTAAGAGATTTATCTTTAATATTTTTAGCTGACAACTCTGTTTATTTGAGAGAAAAAAGAAACATGGTGTTAACTTTGCAGTAAAACAGGAACTGCTGCTGAAAATTGCCAGTTGAGCAGTGGTCAGCCCAGTATGTCAGAAGGCAGTTGTTCTTGATTTTTCAAAAGCCAGAATAATGTCAGTTTTGTGGGAAATTTTTTGTTTATGTAGTTTCTTACTTTGCATGTAGTCCACAGGAAAAACAAACAAACAAACAATCAAACAACCAAAACACCGAAAACCCCTCCCCCAAAAAACCCCAAACAAACCACCACCAACAACAACAAAGAGAGAGCTATAAAAAGATACAGTAGAATCAATTGGTGGAAAAAAGTAACCCCCCAACATCGATATATTCAGCATTATGTGTTTAATAGGAAGCTGTTATTATTGATTTATTTTTCATTCACCATCCATTAAAATGGTTTGCCTTTGTATAATGGGTGGGGGTTTTTTGTCAATATGTTTCAGCAAGCTCCTTCTTCTATCTGATCTGTGCAATAGTTGGTGCTAACACAGATCAAAGTGTATCAGATGTTTCATAGTGCACAGTTTAATGAAATGTGACTTACTTAATTTTTAGCAATTTAGGCATCCAGTAAAGTGTCTTTCAGGGGTGCTTGTGTCAGACATTCAGATGGAACTCTGAGCACACCTGACTGAGATCTTTGAAAGAAGGGTTGGGGCCACCCTCCCTCATGGAACGTGAAGGGCTGGCTCACACAGACACATGTATGCCAGACCACTGAGGTAGAATGAAAATATCTGATTTTGAGATGTGTGGTCATTTAAGGCTTTTGTCTCCTGGTTAAGTGATAGAAATCCATGACATTTCATGGGGCCAAATCCAACACCCTCTCTACTTCTGAAAAATACCCAATGTTATCACAGTCACTCTGATTATCTCCTGTGGCTTTAAGAGGAAAATGTGAGAATAGATTTTTTTGTTCTTCTTTTGTTGTGTTACACCATGAGGCAAAATCTTTAGTATTAATTATTTATCTCAGTAGAAGTTATGTTGGCCTTGTACCAATGCTGTCTGCCAACCCTCCCACAGAACAGCGGTGGAGGACTTTATGTTTTAAAGGATGAGAGGACAAATTCTTTTTGTCTTGCTTTATTTTGTCTTTGGTGGTTTTATTTTGCTGTGCTTTTGTTACGCTAGTTCAGGAACCCTCGAGAAACAATACTATTCTTCACTTCAAATCACTCCTTAAACACAGAAGAAGTTATCTTTGTTGTGACAATGTGGGTTTGCTCTTTTGTGTGAGTTGACTGTTAATCAACAGGCTGTTCATTTCTATTGGCTTCACAACTAGCCTAATCACTTCATTACTGAGCTTAACTAAAGTGTTTTCTTCCACTCTGCAAGAAAAATACTTCTGAAACAAGGAGATGGGCACTTGTCTGCCTTTGCTCTCAATGTGTAGTGTGTGCTGCACTTTAGATGGATGGCTGGATCCCAGCCTCTTCCCTTCCTGAGATCCTGTATTGCTGCATTTCACCTTCATGGCTACTGAGGTTTTACATGTTCATTAAATAATGCAAGACTAAAGATGACACATATATGCATGCAGACACAGAACCTTAAAAAAAGGGGTTCATACAGCGGTTTAATTTTTAATACTATTGAGCAAATAAAGAATGAAAGCAAAACACTTACTCGAGAGAAAAAGTAAGGGTAAATTGAATATTTTAATCAGCTTTTCTCTTCTTTCTAGGTCAGCATCTCATACAGAAGACTGAATCATTTTGACAAATAAATGCTTTTTGATGTCTAATTGTTTGAAATAGCATGATAACAGCCATATTGCTACAATAAACTTCCTTTGATGATTCAACTAGATGGATTTTTATCGCTTCAATACTAGCCCCTACAAATTGTCCCTCCCTCATCCAATAGAATTTCAGTATTCTTTCCTCACTCATTTCAAAACAAAACAAAGCAACTTTATGAATCCCTTCACACACAGACACCTACCCTTGCAGGAAAAATCTGAACAACAAAATATTATCGTTACTTTATTAAAAATATATGCAGGTCAAAAGACCAGTAATCACCACCTGTGGATTCAAGTCCAGCATCCTTACATTGTTGCATTGGTGTTTGATATGCTTCCATTCATTAATGAGGAGTAGCTGTTAAAAAAGTTTTTGTGATTTCAGCCTCAGCGAACTACCTTTTAGACAAACAGTGTTAAAAATGCTTTAGGATTGATAGAGTTTACTGGTTTAACAGTAATACAGTTTTTGTTCATCAAGGAGGTTCAGGGTCTCAAAGTTTGCATTTTGATGAACTCAGAGGTCTTTTGCAATCTTAATGCTTCTATGAGTCTATATAAGCAAATGCTACAAGGAAGAGGAGATTATGTCCTCTGTCTATTGCTTCAGCATGTTTGCCATTGAAAATTGGTTCATATCTATTTATTGCAGATAAATATATTATTAAGAAATAAATGAGTTTATGATGCCATAAGGTGTATTGCTTAAGCTGGTAATTCTTTAATTTTCGCAGTAATAATTTAGGTTAAAGCGTAAAAACAATAAAAAATAGGACTGTTAGCAGAACTGCTGTGTCTGTCTTACATAATGTGAGATATAAAAGCTCACTATTCTTTGTTTAGAAAGGCAAATACTTTTAGAAAAATGTCAGTTCCCTAACTTTCAAGACATTAGGAAAGGATATTCTGATAAAGTCAAAATTAAACTATCAGAACATTTCAGAATAAAATGTTTTATTTTATGGTAAAGAATTTCTTAGAATTATTTTAATATTATGCAGTATAAGATAAAATGGTTTCATAGCCTCATGCTTCTGTCAGATTTTGAGTGTTCCCTCCATATTTTTTTAAAATGGAAAACTTTTACTACAAATGCTTTCAGTCAAACAGAGGCAGGCAAATGCTTTCAGTCAAACAGAGATGGGGTGTTTTTGTGTAGTCCATCATCCTGACCTGGAAAAAGTATTTGAATATGAATGTGAATTCTTCTTCAGAGAAACTCTGATTATTGCTCTATGATCACCTTCATCCTCTTTCATAATTTAAAATCCAATCCAGAGGTCCTAGCATTCAACACGGATATTTATTCAGGCTTTCATGGGCTTTGGATCAGGAGGTGAAAAGGAGTTCCAAGTCTGGTTATTCAGTGAGAACTAGTGGAGTTTGTTTCAAAAGTGAAGCAGATATTGATCTGCTATGTGTCACTATTACATGGTCTTCTAAACATTTGGACTAAGCCGTGGAATTGTTGTACAAGGTTCTGGCTTAATATGCAAGTCATGTTGGCTAACCAAGTGTGAATCTAAAACTCCACTGAAATTTTATAGCCTACAAATTCTGGCTAACCTCCTTAACCTTATTTCATGCCTAGCTAATAAATAAATACTGTGCTGGTGGGTGGTTTTTTTGTTTGTCTGTTTGGTTGGTTTTTTTGGGTTTTTTTTTGTTTTGTTTTGTTTTTTGGTTTTTGGGGTTTTTTTTGTTTTTGTTTTTTTTTGTTGTTTTTTTTTTGTTGTTTTTTTTTGTTTGTTTTTGTTTTGTTTGGTTTTGTTTTGTTTTTTTGGTGATAGATTCTACAAGGTGTTAATGTGAAAATTTCTGATGGGCTTACGCAGAGAATGCAGAGTTTCAGAATCAGTCTGAAGCGGTTCCTGGATAGACACCTTGACCCCCTCACTCAAGGCTTCTCCACAGTGTATTGTGAGAATGTAATTTTTCAAGCCTGAAAGTAAGAAGTGGAAGCTAGTTTGCACCTGGGTTTTTCTTGATATAGGAAGGGAAGAGAAATGGCAGAGCTCTCTAGAAAACAAGGACAAAATTGGAGAATGATGGGTTTGGTGCTTCTGCTGCCCTGCAAAAGAGAGAAGGGGATAAGGATGATGTCTCAGCTGAGTCTGCTGTCTTGAGGGGGGCTGGAAGTAGATGCCCTGGATCACAGCCCAGCCCCTACCTGAGCCTCAGCAGTGGCAGCAGCAGACCTGTTTATGTCTAAGGTTTGCTGCCAATACAGAGGATGTTTGTACCATGGCTATGGTTGTTTTCTCATCTGTTGTCTGAAGCAGCCACCAACTTTGTTTATGCCTAAAGTTTACTCTGTGCTTCCAACAATAATTTTTTGGTTTTGTTTTTTTTTTTGCTTTGAGAGATATTCAACACTCATTTATCTCCTTTCAACTCAGTTGAGAAGACACATGGTTTTTTAAAGACTTTGAAAATACTTTTTGGGGATTGATTGTGACATTTTAACTGCTACTCATATACTAACATTGTAATTATACTGCTGGGTGTAGGAAAAAATAAAAATAAGAATTAAAAAAAAAAAAAAAAAAAAAAAAAAAAAAAAAAAAAAAGCGTGGTTCAGAGATCTTGAAGTCCATGAAAGATTTCAGGGAGCTTTAGCTCCAGAAAAATCTGTGAAGGTTTGCAGGAGAAATTCTCAATACAAACATTTTACAAAGAATCAGTAACAACTTAATCCACAGTAATTTTAACATTGTAAGCACAAAGTGGTGTTAAGTGTGAACGCTTTTAACATTTTGTTCAGATTGTGTTGAATAATGGTGTACTTAAATAATGTTTATTTCGATTCAGTAAACATTTAATTATACAGGAATATATTTACAAAGCATGGAAGGTAAAAAAAGTACTTAGCATTAAATTCTAACACAAAATTTTAATTTGCAAAAGATTGAGGTTTTCTTACACTTTTCTTATTAGAATAATTTCTAAATTATTAATGTATCTTTGAAGTAATTGGTTTTGATTTATGTTCACATTAGTGGCCATAAAAAAGTTCCAGCATAATAAAATATTTTCTAGGACTTTTGTTTCTTTTAGTGATATATGGTCAATTTCCAGAGAAATCTTGTCTTTTCTATAGAGAGAAAATGCCCGAAGTCACAATGGGTCATCTTCCTTCATAAAAAATAATAAAATTACCATGAAAACAAAATATTTGTGTAACCAGGATATTTTGACAATTCTGATTTCTTCAGATGTCCAAAATTATGATTGTAAGCAGGTATCAGGAAGGTATTGAAAAAGGATTTTTTTTCCTCCATTTATTGCATTTAAAAGAATTATAAAAATAAAAGCTAGGAAGATTGATTTTTGCTGTCTGTGCTGCAGTAATTCAGTAAAATTGAAATCTGACATCTGTTGACTTAAGATTAGCAGCAGTCAGGTGCAGGGAGAAAACAATGACTTATAAAATTTTCTTTCTGACTTATGTTCCTAATCCCTGTAAAATGTCAAACTGAAGGTGAGAAAGAGCAAACCTCCTGTGCAAGAATGTAGTGGGAGAAACCCTTGCCATGTGACCAACTCTTGCTATGAATACTTGCAGAACATAATTTTTGCTGACAGCGGAGCAGTGGTGTTTTCATGATGGTTAATCCAAACACACAAAATGAATTCAGGTGACATTTACTGCTCAGGTCTCAGTTTTTCTTCTTCTAGTCTCCTGTGTAATACTCTTCCTGATTCCCTGTTCCGAGGCAACATACAGTGCAGATGCACTGAAGTGTGCTATTTGGGCAACTTCTTTCAGCCTGACTCCCTCAAGAATAGCTGCCATACAGCTTGTGCTTCATTGCTCAGTTATAAAAACAGCACAAACTGTACGTGGCCAAAAGAAAGAAAAAAAAAATTAGTAAAATAAAAAAAAAGTTGTCTTATAACCTTTTTCAACCCCCCCTTCCCCACCAATTTTTTGCTTAAGGCAAACAGCTCAGTGAGAATTCAACTGCCTCGGAAATATGAACGTACATTGACATCAGCTAAGTGCTGTCACAAAATTGAGGCAGGTTATGCAGTTCTTATGATCTGCTGGATATTAATGCATTTTGAAGGCAGGATAGAGCACTTCAATCAGCAAGTCTGTTCTTTCCTTAGTCCTACCTTTCTGTTTGCTCAATGTGAGAAAAAAAAAATCCTTTATTACATTTTTTCTTTCAAAACCACCTGCAAACACTGTGCTTTTGAGTTTCTCTTGCTTGTTTACTACTTCCTTTTTGCACTTAGTATGATTTGGATAGACAATTTATTTTCAACAACATTATGTGTTTACATGTTAGTGGGTGTTTGTGAAAAGGCTGATTTATTTAATGCTGCTCTAAATACCTTTTCTCCTTTTTGTTGTGAGAACTCTTAATTTTTGCCAGAAGAGAAAGGGAGAACTTTACAAAGCCAGCTTTTCTTCAAATTAGATCCTGGGTTTCTGCTGAGAAAACTATTTCAAGAAAGGCAAAATGTTCCCACAGAACATCACCTTACCAAAACCACAGTTATACATTCATCAGAAAAGGTTTAGATAGAAACACTTTATCCAGTCCCATTTCCATCTACATTAACAGCTATCTTCAATGCACAGATCTTTGAATGCCTTCCAGTTATATCCCTCAAAGATTAGACACGTACCCCTCCCTAACGGTGGTCTCATTTGCAATTGCCTGATCAGCCCTCAAGCACAAGTTCAGTTTCATAACAACAATTTCTTATAGCCAACGTAAAATCTGGGAAAACTGAAGATATTCTCTTTAAGCAGCAATGATGTAACATCCATTACTTGTATACTTTTTTATGTTCTTTGTTATCCTATTAGTTTACCAAAAAAAAAAAAAAAAAGGAGCAATGAGGGAAGAATGCAATGGTGTTTGCATTTTTGTCTCTTCCTCACAGCCCTTCATTGAATGTTCTATTTTAAACATTTTAATGCATTAATTTTATTTTATGCAATTTTTAATGTAATTTTTCAAAATTATAGCTACCAGAAACTAAATAACTCTAATTCTTTGTTGCAGCAGTCTATCATGCAAGTATATGCATACTCTTCATTGTGCACTCTTCAATAGTGAGATAGTACAAAATTGTAAGATATGCATGACATTGACTTTTTTGTAGTGGCCAATGTGTTCATTGTGGTGATTAAATGTTATTTTTAAGTACTGTATGCATGGTGTAAGGTTGTTACTGGTATGTAAGAATGTAAGAATAATAGGGATCAAAATGTCAAGCAGGACTTCATCAAGGAATTGATGTGTGTTTGAGGATAATGCTTTTACTTCTAAATTTAGAGATTTTAAAGTACCTGTTTTCTATAAGAAATACAGCAAAAGGGAAGAGTAGAAGCTAGAGTTGCTAAAGCCAAATGCAGTAAGTTAGATCTGTGGCTCAGTAATCAGCACTGGAATCTTTCAGCAATATCCAGAAAATTACAGGTTCTGTTCAGGTTCCTTGGCTTTGTCTCCTTCAGACTAGATGGGCATGTTAAAGCACAAATGATTAGACTTTTCTATTCCTGGCTACTTTTACTTTTTGAGATATCCATTTCTGCCTCAGTTCTCATGTGGTAAGTGCAGTTTCTTGATAAAAGTCCCTGGTAAATTTCATGACATTCATCATGGGTGAATGAGTCAGTGAGACTGTATATCCCTGAATAAAAGAGGACAGAATCTCACAGGAAGATACAGATGTTTGATCACATTTTTCATGCTCACAGAGCAAGGAAGAAACATGACACTGAGGAGAACTGTTTGAACACCATTTTGAACTCAATTGAACTTGTTCTATTGAGTGGTATGGTATATTGGTTTGAGAATTTTAGTGCTTTCATGTGCCATTTGACTGTCATCTCAAGTAGAGGTGGAGCAGAAAAGGTGGATGACCATACACACATTTTCTGAAGATTCTCTGCAGTGTTAGCAGGCCGCCTACTAATTGATACCTTTGCTCTTAGTGGCAGGGAGAGTCATTAATCTTTGCACTGAAATGCTATGGCAGAACCCTGCCTTTAAATTTCACACAGTTTGAGAGCCAGTCCTTCTAAAGAGCAGCATTACTCAGTGATCATTCAGGTCTTGCTTCATTTAGCATAAAAGTTCCATCAAGACTTCATTCAGACTTTTGCTAAGTCTGAACCTCAAGAGACTTGAGACTGGCAGAAGTAACTATTTCTGTCTGAAAGACCATGGTTGTACAGCCAGCAAGAAAAAAAATAAAAAGAATTAAAATCTTAGCTTACTGACTGACAGAGAAGAAATACAAAGTCTTGTAGAGGATGAGAAAAGGTAGGCACCATCTGCTACTCTGTGGAGTAGGATTATAAAATACATCAGTCATGCCATCGATGAGAAAAGTGGAGAAAATGCTGCATGTCACGGCATCTGTTATTGCAGGTAGAACTTTCAGGGAAGAATAAAAATCCTCATACACTGCAGAGAAGCTGCTGCTGGTGGTGATGTGGCTTTCAGCACTCCTCAGTGTTCAAGCTGTGGATTCCAGGGATAGTCTCCATCCTGATGGTGGAGAAAGCATCCAGAGAAATGCAAAGGAGATCTAATATTTATCTTAGTTTTTTTTCAATAGAGAAAACCTTAAAATATTTATACTCTAAGAATTTCTTTCTCCCATGTAATATCATAGCCATCATATTTGAAAACTAATGGCTTTGTGTCAAGAGTTTGAAAGTGCCTTGACTTAAAAGTTTTACAAATGCTGAAACAGCTATTAATTCTGCATCTACTCAGAGAAGCAGATATTTGCTATCCATAACATTCAGGTTCTCAAGAGAAATGTATTCAACACAGCAGCAGGGTTGTTGGTAGCATGCTTTGGACCAAAGCGAGTCTACCCAAGGTCAGAGGACAGAAGGCCAGATCTTCCAATGACCAACAGCTGCATGTGCAGAGAACAAGGCAGATTAAAGGGGCTGGAGTGCTCCGTACAAAGATGCATGTGATACCCAGGTGAGTCCTCTTAGTCCTCTAGAACAGGGTTATCTATTTTATTCTTCCTCAATAAAGCCTGGATCTGTGATGCTGGACTTTGCTGGACTTAATATTGGAAAAACCGAAAGGTGGAGATAATAACAATATCAATCTGGTTTCCCACTGCAGTTTAGAAACTTTTGAGGAATGCAATTTGGAGTACTTATGTAGGATGCTTTGTGCATATCTTGTCATCTTGTTTTCTAGCCTCCTACTGCGTAGATATCTTTATAAAGGACTTAATAATTAAATTTTTGAGTTTCCATGAATATCACTTTACTGATCATGTGGAAGAATGTGGGTTCACATCTTCCCTCAGTCCTTAGTGAATGATGGAGATAGATGAGAAGCCAAAAGAATGGCATTATCCTCACATTTGATTGCCGCAGAGACGCTGTGTTCATGTTGTGAGCTTCCTAAGTTTGCTAATGCTAAAAGAAGAAAAGGACAAACCTTTAAATGTTTCTTCCCTGTTGAACATTTTAGTTTTATCTTCCTTCACAAGTATAGCATATTCAAACCAAAGAAATACCACTTTGTGATGGTATTTGCAAAACATCTATAATTTTTAGAGATTTAGTTCCATGTGAACCCATGGTAAGAGCACTGATGATCAGATCCTGGCTCTGCATTGCCACTTACATTGATGTCATGTATCTGTGCTCAGAAGCTCTGCGGTCCATTTTTCATTAATGTAAGTCAGCAACAGACCCACAATCATTTGACTCATTGAACAGTGGGTAACATATGTGTTTTGAAATAAGGTAAGAGATTTGATTGCCTTTCTCTTGACCCTACCTTTACCCTTTTAAATATCTGGTTTTATTTTATTGCAAATCTATATATATTGCTCTGTACATCTCTGATTCTGTCTGCTACTTCTATAAAAGCAGTTTCTACAGTAAACCACACAGAATTTTGGCATAGATTCATATTAGCTGATTTGAGAAGAAAATACCATTTCCACATAAATGTAGATTTCTTTATTGATTTTAGAACAATAATGTGTAAGACCTAAGAGATATTTTGACATATGAATAAGAAAGAAACTCCTGGTCCCATTCCTGAGGAGACAAAAGGGAAATAATACAATAACTGCCAAAAAATAATTGAAGCAATCAAAAAAAAAATCCTCAAAATGAAAGACCTTTTGATTTTTTTTTATTTTATGCACATGTACATATATTATTCATACTTCTATTATATGTATATTTTTATATATATGTATGTAAAAAAAAAAACAACCTGTAAAATCTGCTAAGAGAATTTGGCAAATTTACAACTATTCATTCACAAATTGCCAGAAGATTTCTGACTGTGTTTTTCTTGAAAGAGAAGGTATTCTGCTTTTCAGGTTCCAAGTACAGCTGGTCAAAAAAAGCTATCTTTTCACTAGAAGATGAACCATAATTTATATGGCATTCACAAGGAGGACATAAATATGGAAAGCTAAGTTATCACTTCTATGAAAATCTATAATTTGAAAACCATATTTTTTTAGTGACTTGTATCTCAGTAGGAAAATATATCACATTGAAAAGAAGAATCTCTTTCTAATGGGTTTAATTGGACTGTATTAGATTTGAAAGAATATTTTGTTAATTTTACAAATCTGCAGTGATATCCTTAGATTATATTGCTTGGATATACAGATATTTAGAGAGAAAAATAATGAACAAATTTCTTGTATTAAAATTCAGCTTCAGGAAATAAAGACAGGAACTGCAAAAGGAAAATCTAAGGGAATAGGAATTCTGCAATAAATACTGAAGTTTATTGTAAAGAATGTCAGTTTTGGATGACTTGGTCACTTCTTCCAGTGAGCTGGAATAATAAATTATATTATTTTTTCTATTTGGGAGATAGAAAATACAGCTGACAATGGAAAATTCATGGGGAAAAAGAGTTGAAAACACAAAACAAATAATTTATTGCCTATATTTTATATTAAAGATTTGACAGCTTATAATGACAGTGTTGGTGATCATGTGGATAAACATTCTCTAATTTTTTTAACAAATATTAGGACCTCTTTGACAGAAGAAAATCATTCTAAGTAATTATCTACTAGGATAAAGGGCAAATTTTGTCTTGACATTTGGAGTTTGGACATTTATTTTGACTCGACCATGACTGAGGAAGAGACCTCCACATTTCTTGTATGTATGCAGAGAAAATATGGGACTGATGGATCCTGCAAGAAAGATGGAGAATGACTGTTTACAAGGGCATTTAGTGGCAAGACAAGGGGGAATGGATTCATACTGAAAGAGAGTAGGTTTAGATTAGCTAGTAGGAAGAAATTATCTACTGTGAAGTTGATGAGGCACTAGATTGGAAGAGGTTGCCAAGAGAAGCTGAGGATGCCCCATCCCTGGAACTGTTCCAGCCTGGATAGGGCTCTGAGCAACCTGGTCTAGTGAACAATGTCTCTGCCCATCGCAGGCATTGAAACAAGATGATCTTTAAAGGTCCCTTCCAACCAAAGCCACTCCATGACTCTATGTACAGTTCTCAAAAGCATCCTTCAGAGGCCTTTGCAGAATTAATGATAATCTGTATATTGTTGATTTTTTGAATTTTGCATTAAATTTTCCATAACAGGGCAGTGAAAAATAAAAATAACCGAAAGCACAGATATGTTCTTTACTGTGTTGTCTGTGATCAGCTGCGGGCAAGGCTTAATACACAGTTACTTTTACTAAATTAACTCATTATAAAAATACATTTATGTGTATGCATATGTATATATATATATATATATATATATATATATATATATATATATATATAAAATTTAAAATAGATTAAAAAACAGAGGGACATTGTAGAATATTAAGAGGGTAAATAAAGAAAATGCACATGAATCCGTACATACACATATATAAACTCATCTATTTATAATATGCAGCCATGTAAGTGAAACTTGGGTCTTCTTCTTCTCTAGTACTAAACACATTTCCAGTAATATGCAATTGTTCCCACCAATTTATTTCCTATATGAAATTGTTAGAAGTGTAGTCAAAGGAAAGGAAACCGACATTGCAGCAAATTACCTTGCTCAGAGTCATGCTGTAAGTTCATGACTGATTAGTGTTCCCTTTCATAGTCAGACCAGTGATATGTCTTTTATGTAGCAATGCTTCCTCCCCAGGAATAATAAGAAGGAAAATATCCACAGTTCTGAAGAGCAGTGTTTAAAATTATAATTGTTTATTTATGGTTTTTGTTAATGAATGCCACGTATTTTAATTTTTATTATTTAAGAATAAAAGGCTGGAAGCTGAGTAAAAAAGTTTCAAGCAGTAAGCTGAAAAACTAAATGGAGATGTCAGTCTACTGGAAGTAGGGAATTAAAGTTCAGGCAAGCAGCAAAGGAGAGTAATAAGAGCTGGTATCATGGGGATCCCTTAAACAGCCTTCATATGGAAACTTCATTGTTTTATAAGGAACAATTTACCTTCAGGATAATATAAAGAATCATTTATGTCTTCTATACTTTTTGCTATCAGTATATGCCTTCCTTTGAATACTCTTGAGAGATGTTACTAAATTGCCTTTATTTTGCTTAGCTATTGTAGACAAGATCCCTTTAACACGGTTGCAGCTTATTCTAGAAAGTCTTTACAAAGTATTAAAAATTTGAGTATTTTCTTGTTTTGTTTTTTTCTGGAAATAGTATTTTTCAGCTACCAGGAGTAAACATAATGATGGTATGAGAGGGTCTTCTCTATTGATTTGCTGGGAAATATTGTCACACTGTAACATTGTAGGGGTTCTCATCATTTGGATGAATTACACCATTTTTTTGGTGAATGGCTGCAGACTCAAATATGAGAAGGAATCTACTGTTACTCTGTTATTGCAATGGCATTTGTCGAAGTCCACAAGTGTATTGAAATATTCTTGTAATGCAGAGCTCTTAGTGGAATAGGACCTTATTAAGATGTTGTCCAAATATTTGGTGGCCTTTCTGCTTTGAAGTAGGGTTTTTTTTGTTTCTTTGTTTGTTTGTTTGTTTGTTTTTTCAGAAATTTTGGTACTAAATATTAAAAATAAGATTTTAGAAAAATTTGGATACATGAGGCTATACCAAATATCAAAATGATGCCTGCCCCCAAATTAATACTGTTTGATATTTTACTGTATATTTAGAGGGTAAAACAGAATTAGTAGTTTCAAAGTTACTTTAGCTTTTGTAAGACAGAAAAGGACTTAAATTATTGTGGTTTTATTTTTCCACAAACTGAATTATTTGAATAGAGTATTTAGGAAAGCAAGACAACCTCTCAGATTATTTATCACCCCACTGTTCCTTAATAAAAGACATGAGAAGATTTGGAGTAGGCAGTTAAGGTCTGCAGGGCACTATAATCAGAGCTGTCAGGTATAAAGTATTGTTTTCACCCTGTTCTTCACAGTTTGTGTTTCCAGGAATGAGTGGAAATTTTCACAACTCTCATTTCTTCCTATCTTTGTAGATAATTTTCATTTACAGACACAAACAATATTGGTAGAATTTTTTATTTTATATTTTAATAAAAAATAAACTAATTAAGTAAATTGAAGTTTTTTATTAATTTCACTGGGTAGATTCTTATACCAGAAACAGCCTAAATGCCTAACAGGGACTTCTTAAGAAATAATTAATTGCTGAGCATCAAGTCATAAACTGGTCCTCCACATCTAAGTCAGAAGCTTTACTAGGTCACATGGATAGTCATATTCAGATGTATTTCTTCAGAGACATGAGTGCCACTTCACAAGTGGCTCCAAAGGCAGACAAGGATTGAAGAATTCCTCGGACATAGCTTTATACACTGTGTACCAGTTGTCATCTGATGCACACAAAACTGCCTGATATTGATAAGCTGACAGATGCTAAGCTACTAATATTACTTCCTATGAAAGCCCAGATCAGTGCTTGAAAGCCTGGAAGTTGTCCCATTTCTCATGATGCAGGGTTTAGTTGCTCCCTGAACACACTTCAGGGGTTAGAGAAGCTGCTCATGGCTTCTTTGAATTTTCACTAGTAGTACAAGGTCCACCTTGAATCGTAAACGTATGCTCTGAGGAGAATGAACATCCACTATCAGCAGGATTTGTGGTTATACCTTTGCACTGACAAGTGACTCCCTTAAAATTCCCAACATTCCTGTGAGTGTGTAGGTTTGTACACAATTCTTCTATTTGGTCCTGATTAAATGGGTGATTTTGTGTTTTTCTTTTTGGTTTTTTTTTTTTTGAGAACTGAGAATATTTTCTGTAAGAAGAAATGAAATAGTGAGGGGACTGTGCGCTTCAGCTGAGGTACTAAGAATGCTTATCCTTGGAAAGTAAAATATCACGTGTGTAGCAAGTTCACAGCTGCACTGAGGTACCTCTATGTATACAGTCTGCATTAAAGTTTACCAAAACTTCCATTTTTGTGGAAGCCCCTTGCCAGACATATCCTCATGTACACAACAGAAATCAACAGCATTATCCCAAAACTAGAGTTTGACTTTTTTCTTACGGACTTCTGCAACCTCTATTTGAAGATGCACCAATCTTCTTGCAGATGGAGGCTATGGATAGTAGATAACAAGACTCCAGAGGAAATGAACACATATATTTTCCTTTTTCAGTAACTGCCTATGGAGTGGAGATGACTTTTTAGAACCACCTCTGATTATCAGTAAACTAAAAGAAGCTGGAAGTGAAAATAGCTTATGCCCTGAAATAAATGAATTGCTTACAATGGGCACTATAAAAATCTGACCGTGATTTTTTATATTGATTCACTCAGAGCTTTTTATGGTTAATAAGCTGAGAATGACAAGCACAAGGAATATTATTCATATAATTATTAGTGATTTAGAGAGTCTTTATCCATAATTATGTTTGTGTTAAACCCTCCCAGGCAGTATTGAATAAATACCTGAAGGCTATGTTTCAGCAAAATTGTATTGATTTAAACCCCAACTATATCTCTTTGTCCGAAGTCAGTGTTAGTTCTTCACTCTTTTATAGTTTTATTACTGATATTTTTCTGTTGTTCTCTGCATAACATTGCACTGTTATTATGTCTATACAAAACAAAAAACAGTTGAAGCCCAAAGGCTCTGACTAAAGCTATGTAAAACTAAATCTGTATAAATTAGGGTAGGTTCTGAAACAAAAAAGTCCATAAAAAAGGCTTATGTCTTAAGTATGTCTGAGAATATAATGAGCACTGATTTCCCCACTCTTGAAAGGAGTACATGTAAAGCACAACTAAACTTAATTTGGATAAAATAGTGTTCAGGCTCACCCAAATACTTGCCCAAAATTGATGAATGCTTAAAAGAGGGAATTGTCTTGGCATCTGTGAAGCAATTACTTGGTCCGCAATGAACTTTCAGTTGTATGTTGAGAAAGGTCTTTTTCTTGTCAGTACTCTTCAGGTAATTTGGAGGATTATATAGCTTTCTTACCTAATAAGGCTGACAAATACTACTGCAAAATGTTACATTGTCAAATGGTAAGTGTCCTGGGTTGAAGTATATTCTATCACCATCTTCATGAACTGTTGAAACCAGGTGAGGCAGTGCTCCCTGCCTCCTCCACTCTGGCTTATCTTCTGTTAATGGGCCATCAGCACCTTTGCTACACAGCTCACAGATAACCACCTCCTGGACTACCTCCTGTTAATGGGCCCATCAGGCCTTATCACATGACTCACAATTCCATTGTGAGATGCTCCGCCCAGAGGGAGGAACCAAGCATTCCAACCTGGATATAAACTGAGACTCTGAACACCAGAGGACCCGAGCTAAGAGACTTTTCTACAGAATCACTGCTTCAGGAAGACCACCTCATCTGGACTGCTTCCATCACTCTGCTCAGGTGGTATTCTGACTCTGTCAGTGGTCTTTTGTATTATTGCATCTATTTTATTTTACTTTCTTTCCTTTTTTTTTCCTATTAAATTGTATCTCTGACTTGGAGCCTCTCATTTGTTTTGCTTTCAAACGACTACAGTAAGGCAATGACAACTTAGGGCTAGAGTTTTGTACAGTCTCAAAAATGAACTAGGAAAATGTTCAACACAGTCTCTGATCTCTATAAGATAAGAAGGTCCTGAAGGTCTTTGCTACTCACATACAGTGACACCTTTACATTTTATTCTGCACAGTAAAAAGGACTATACATACAAATGTTTCCAGTATGCAGTTTTAAATACTTGCATTGTAGTGAATGGCGAAGAATAATTAGATTTTTAAATTAAAAATTAATTTTTATATGTATGTATATATTTATTTATTGATTTATTACTTACTTACTTGAATACTACCTAAAACTATTGCAATAGGGCAAATAAGAAGGTGTTTTTTTCCCCCCAAAGATTTTCTGTATGTAATGATATATTACCTCACTCTGTATATAATTCTGTATATAAGAATACATAATCTATCTTCACTCACTAGAATTCCACTTTCCAAGCTAAATTTTATCACAGTGACTTCCATAAGTTGCAGTGTGGAACTCCTGAGACGATGACATTTCTTTACAGAAAGTACTAAATTTCATCAGCAAAAAAACCACCCATGCTTACGAAAAGGAAATGTTCTAAGACTGAGGGAGAAGCAGTTAAGACATAATCAAACCCTATGTATTACTTTTTAAAAGAGGAAAAATAGCACTAAAACTTGTAACTGCAGCCTGTAGAATAAGGTTTTTCGAGCTGTTCTTCACTCATGCCAGAATTTACTTGCCTTTTTCATTTCGTTTCACTTGGACTAGTTAAGGTGTCTGGGGGGGAAAAAAAACAAAAAAAAAGCCAAAAAACCACCCAAAACACCCCAAAAACCCACCAGAATCACCCCCCCCCCCAAAAAAAAAAAAAAAAAAAAAGTAAGGAATTAAAAATATCCTCAACAACTTCTGTGAATGTGAGGTTAATTAGGCATATGAAATAGCTTTGTCCAAGGACATTTTATAGAGATATTGAGTAATAAAAGCTATCACATTTGTAAAATTAGACAGTTACGGAAGAAAGTTACGTCTGTTCTACTTCCAAAAAAAGATCAGAGGACTTAATAAGATAGATCTATTTAAATATACTATGGACAATTAACTGCTCTTATATCAGTCTGGTACTTCTTTACATATTTTGATATTATTACTTGTTTAAAGCTGAAAGTCATTTGACCCAAGCTATATACTGCTTGGTATTGAAAACACAATAGAAACATAATCTCTATATAAAGAAATTAATCAAAATACTTGTACTTTGGAAAAAATTGCTTTTTTGATATTGCCTGCTTTGTCATAAATGTGAAAGATGTGGTTTGTAGAAGAGAAAGTACTGAAACCAACAATATATAAAGAAAAAAATCACACATGCAGAACAAAATCCCATCATTGGCAGGAAAGCATACTAAACAAGTAGACACATATATAGAAAACGTTTTGAAACCAGTGTGTCGAGTTGTACCAAATTTTCCATAAAATATGAAAAACAGAAATAAATCAGTATTTTTTAAAGGGACAAAATATGCAAACGTAGTTATTAGTAAGGTACTATTTTGTCTTTAACTGTATTCTCTTTATTTCTGTGTTTCCTACTTTGGGAACCTCAAATGACATCATGCCAGAAAAATCAGCAAGGAATAATGTACTTTTTATGCAGTTCTTTCCTTTGAAGAATCCAATGTTGAAATATTAATTAGTTTTCTGTGTAAGTCCTAGATAGCTTTTCCTCAGCAAAACCTTTACAGAACAAGGGAAAAGAAGATTTATCCCCCTTCATCCTAAAACTCTAAGTAGAACAGGCAGTAAATGGCATCAACATATTTTGAACTAACTAACTAACTAAAAAAAAAAGATATAATTAAGTCTAAGTAGAATTTCAGTCTGCAAATACTTTCCAGTCTCTGTGCCTCCTATGATAGGTGAAGATTAATTTCTGGATTAATTTCTGTTAAGGTATTTTAAATCAGAAAAACCTTGCTTGCAGGATTAGCTTTTTCTACAAGTTACATACAACTCAAATAGTAAATATTCCTGTGGAGAGTGTGATTGATAACTGGCTAGCTGCAAAAGGTCACGTAGACATGAGAGAGCTTTGCTGAGCACACAGGCACTCTCATGAGAACCAGCAAGGCAGCAAGCTTTGCATGTCCTTGAGCACAGCTGGTATACGATAACAAGACCTTGTAGCTGAAAGATATGAGGGACAAGCACGGTAAAACTAAAACTTACCCAAACTATGTAACCACAAAGAAATGTAGAAAGAGGCATAGCTGACTTTTAGTCTGAGCACCAATCCTGAGCTTAACTTTTGCAATATGCATGAGCTTATTAGTCTTATTATAAAAGCATTGTGTGAATTAACAATAAACAAGATTTGCCCATCACTCATATTGAGTGCCACATTTCTTCCTCCGCGGATTTCCCACATATTCCCATGACTTCTGACCTCTTTCTGTGACACACACAATGCAAAATACTAGAAAAAGATATTTAAACTTTCATGTTAACTCTTATTAAAATAGCACTGGTCAATATTTTAAAATTTCATCCACATCAGATTTGGAAATGTACAGATGTGCACTTCCTTTCCTAAAGATTTGGACAGAAATTAAAAACTGTGCAAGCATTATGGGGGAACTATGGAAGTTTTTTCTTATAAACAAGAGTTAAATGTTTTATTTGTTTCTGGACATTTCCTTTTTGATAAAAAAAAATGATATTGTTGAATCTGGATGGATTTGCTTCTGAAAAGTAAAAGTCTCAGTGAAGGCACAGAAAACACAGAATTATAATATCATGTTGATTTCTTGATCTTTATTATGCAGTCAAGAGGAAAAACTAAGAGGTAATAGTCTTCATAGTTCATATATTTTTAATTTTTTTTTATTTTATTTATTAACTGAATTAAGTCTGACACGTTTCTGTACTGTTTTGAATATATTGTATACTCAAATTGCTTAATTTTTATTGAGTCTTTTTTCATGGGTTTACTGTTTTGATTCTAAACTGTTGGATGCTTTTCATCAGGTATTATATAAATCTATCAAAATGGTATAAACATATAAAAATGCAGTAATGTGAGAAGTATTCTTTTAAAACATGCTGCTTTAAAATCATTAAGGACCTTTTCAGAAATCAGATCTATAGCTTTTTAAAGTTGCCAGAGCCTCTTTTAAATGAAGTTGGGTTTTTAAAACATGCATTTAAATGTCTATGAATATTATATTTTATGCAGATTTCATTACTGTTATTCTATTCTACTTAAGCAGGAAAACATTGCCATACTTATCTGACATGTTTTGGTTTAACTGCACACTTATGAAGGCATTTGCAAAGGCAGACAAGCAGTTGTCCTAATTGAACACTAAGAATAGGATGCACTTTGAAAACATGAGTATGTGTTCTTGGCAGGTTGCTGAAACAGGGAAATGTCATCTCTGTAATTTACAGTTAGTGCCATTCAACACCACAGTCGTTAAGCACGATTCTGTACTTTTATGTCTCAATTCAGTCAGGTATCTAACAAAAAAATGGAGGCAAAGCAAGGCAAGGAAGAGAAAAAAATTCTATGTCTATAAAAAATGTCTATATTGCAATGGTCTCCCAACCAAGACTTATCCCAAATAAGACTAAGTGCAATTATTAAGATATAGATGCTGCACATGTCAAGAAGTTTGGTTTCTTAAAAATTGATAGGAAGATATAGAACCATAACCAAGCTCTTCAATAAATTCTTATATATTCTGTTCGGTGCTAGATTTGGCACAATTTGCAGATGGGAGAGAATTAATTACTTTCTAGCAAAGGGAAGCTCCAGGGTTTTTATTGTTCTGGGGAGAGGTAGTAGTGTAGAGCTAGATGCAAAAAAATTTAAGTGCTTAAAGAGATTCAGTCTTTAAGCCAACAAATTCTGTTATTTGAAACATAAGTGGTGAGAAATAAGCCACAGCAGGAACCACTTTATTCTTGCCAATACCCAATTAGACCTTTGGAATAACTTGTTCTCAGTTTGGCTTCTGGTCAGTTACAGAGGATGCACTTTGAGTACTTTTTGTTTCTTTACAACTGCCTTTTGTAAATAAAAATGTTTGGTTAGTTTTTCTCCCACGGGATTCCATGTGGTGAGGGTAGAAGTTATTAGCTCCCCTTTCTAAAATGACTGCTTATTTAGAGCCATTTAGAAGCTATAGGCATTTTGTTCAAATTCTACGCAGTGTATTCATTGCCAACTGGAAAACTTAAAGAATTATTTGAGAACTAGGAAAAGGTTGGGGGCCAGTACGCTAAAAAAAAAAAAAAAACAACCCAAATTTACATGGTTTCTCTGCACTAATTTAACTATTATTTAAAATGTCTTCTGGCAGCATTTTTAATATTAATTGTCTAATGATTTCCTCATATTTAAACTGTGGTAATTAAATTGTGCAGAGAGTATTTCTTATTCCTGCTGCAATAAAATGTTTTCACTTGATTGAAGCTGAATGGCAATTTGGCCTTTATGTTGTAAGAGAAAAAAAGAAAAAAACCCCACTGGACTGCTGGGAGCAAATGGATCAATTAAACAATGTTCTTTTGTAATGAGGGTTACATCATTCTGCCAGTGATAAAAATCTGTAAATGAAGCTGTCACTAATGATATATGCCATCTTCTTAGCCCCACGATGCTAACCTCTCAGGAGGCAACTGTAATGCTTAACTCTCTATTGATCCTTGCATGTTCTGCTTCAGAAGTCAGTAAAAAAATGAAAAATCAGCTTGTTATGAAATATTAACTTTATGATCAGAGGTTACCAGAGGCTGAGAGCAACAATACGACTATTGGGATGGAAATATAATTTTGGGGCTTGGGGCATCAACCACCATTCTAGGAAGCCTGTTTCAGTGTTTGACCACCCTCCAAAAGTATTAAAGAACCATTCCCATGCATCCTACCACTGGATCCCAGGGAGGATATTTCAGCACCTCCCTTCATAATTCCTCTCCTCAAGAAGTTGCAGAGAGCAATGAGATCTCCCCTGAACTTCCTTTTATTCAAACTAGACAAGCCTAAAGTCCCTAGCCAATCCTCACAGTTCCTGACTTCCAGCCCTTTCACCTGCTTTGTTGCTTTCCACTGAATGCATTCAAGGACTTTCACATCCTTCTTAAATTGTGTGCCCCAGAACTGCAAACAGTGCTAAAGGAGAGTCTGGACCAGTCCTGAATACAGGGGGATAATCATACCTTTTGACTGGTCAAGCAAAACAAGGTCAAGCAAATATAAACAAGCAAAGAAAAGCAAAACCAGAAATTCATTCGCTATTTCTTGTGCAGTTTCAGGCAGGTGTATTTTGTGGAAACATAGTTCTCAGCACACATAATGTTTACTTGGAAATGCAAAACTGGAAAATAAAACCTGGGGGCTTCTTCTATGCAGGACTTTGATCTGTCCAATCTCTATAAAGACATTTATATCCTTACTTATCTGCTGGTTTGGCTTTAAGAACGATTTTGCTGAGTGAAAAATGCTGCACTCAGGATTCCAAATACATTTGTGAAGTGCAGTTATTTTAGATTTGAGGAAAGGACTGCAAACCAATTAACATGTTTGCTCAGCAAACCAAAACCAAAACAAAGACCGAGACCAAAACCAAAGCCGAAACCAACAACAAAAACCTGCATTAAACCATCATGGTTTAACTGCACATGAAAAATAAGGACCTCTAAGTGGCCCACTTACCAGATCTCCCTCATCCCCCCAGTGGAAGATGGAGAATACTAAAGAAATGTAAAACACCATAGGTTGAGATAAAACCAGTTTAATAATTAAAATAAAATACATCACCACTATTAATAATAGTTGTAATGAAAGGTAGAGAAGGAGGGAGGAGTAAAACCCTAGAAAAACAAGTGATGCACAACAGAACTGCTCATCACCCACTGACCAACATCCAGTCCATCCCTGAACAGCAATAGCAGCTCCCAGCCAACTCTCCCCAGTTTACAGCATGACATTCTGTGGTGTGGAATATCCCCTTGGCCAGTGCAGGCCAGCTGTCCTGGCTGTTCTTTCCTTCAGTTTCTTGTGCACCTGCTCACTGACATAGCAGGACACAGTGAAAAAAGCTTTATTTAGAGTAAGCACCACTGAGCAATCACCAAAACGTCAGTGTGCCATCAGCATGATTCTCTCTGTATATACTAAATAAATAACACAGCACTTTAGCCGCTACTGGGAAGAAAATTAACTTAATCTCAGGTAAAATCAGGACACATTCCTTCCCAGAATACCTCAGGATTGCCTCAAGGACAAGATCCTTTAAAAGTATCGCCAGGCTGAGTCCTTCTGTGGCTTCTGTACAAGTCTGCACAAGGAAGACAATCTCTGTTCACAGACCTGCATTCTCAGATATGGATAAATGTTAGAGCTGATGGATATGTGAGATAAAGTGTGGGGATGAAGTAATCTTATGTCTACACAGAGAGGACAGAGGAATATATTTCTCTTTTTCTGGGTAAATGCTATCATATTAATTACTGAAAATACATCCATTCCTTAGTATTTCTGTTGTTCAAGTCCATATTATCCAAACGTTCCGCAAAACCAGCAAAATAAAACTGGAGATATAATAGGCTGGTAATAACAATTCATTCTAGTCACTATTTTCTCATTTTACTTCAGATGCCAAACATAATTTAACCTATTCAAAACCAGGAATTAATCCTCTAAATTGTGTTCTTCAGTGCTTTTTTCTTACTTTTTATCTGTTTTCTGTCAAGCTGACATTAAAAAATGTTACAGATAGTCACTCCTGAATTTTATACTTAATATTATAAATTCTGCATGTAACACTCAAATCTTGTTTATAGTCAGAGAAAGAACACCTTATGTATAATTAATCACAAGAATTTATTGGTAATACAACGGATATCTTAAGACTTTCAATATTATTAGTCCAAATCTGTTTCTCATAGGAAAAGAAAGAATAATCATGTAGCTTAAAAATTACAGTTATATATTGCATCTCAGTTATATGAACTTAACCTATTTTTTTCAGTTATGTTCACCCTTCCACTGCTCCACTGGGTGGCTTCACTGTGGTGCTGGTGATGAATGCCAATGTTAGCAGCTAATTGCCAGCATGCAAGTCGTTTGCCAGGAGGAATATAATATTTATGTTGATGGTTTCTTATTCCTCGCTCTAGGATCTACTTTATATAATTTTTATATGCTTATTAACACACATTTATAGACTTTTTCTTCCTTCATTGGTCCACAGCTTCTCATTACATCCGTATTTACTATATATGGTACCCATTACAAATTAGAGACCATTTCTTTGAGCTCTTTGTTAAATCTAAAATCAGCTTTATCAAGCTACAGTTTTCCACATCTTTGAGTATTTTGCAGAGGTTTGCAGCTGTGAGTTCTCCAGTGCCAGGATTTCAAAGCTGAGTGGTTATTATAATTTATAATGGAACACAAGTTGGAACACGATGAAATTGATATTAAAAAATGGAGGAAGGTGAGAGAAAATCTAAAAAGGAAGGAAGGAAGGAAGGAAGGAAGGAAGGAAGGAAGGAAGGAAGGAAGGAAGGAAGGAAGGAAGGAAGGAAGGAAGGAAGGAAGGAAGGAAGGAAGGAAGGAAGGAAGGAAGGAAGGAAGGAAGGAAGGAAGGAAGGAAGGAAGGAAGGAAGGAAGGAATATTTTCCAGTTTGCATCTCTTCAGATTTCTCTTTTCTAAGACTAGAGACCCTATTGATTAACGGATGTCTCTGAAAGTCCTACAAAACATTAGTGAATCAGGCTTTTAAAATGTTATGTGCTGTGATTTGTGTGCACCATCTGTAATATCAGTCTTTATCATTTTAAGAGGTAGTCTTTGCCCACAAGAGAAGAAACTGTCATAAAGCTTTTCCTTCCTATCGCAGTTTTAGGTAGAAAATATAATGATATGTACATATAACACATTTGAGTAAAAGTTGCCCTTGGGACTTCAAATCTTTATCATTTCCATATTTTTCACACTTCAAGAGATTCAGTTGTAACAATATCTTAACACAGGATTGTTTTTTGTGTTAAAATATTTGCTCATCCTTTTTTAAGATTGGGAACTAACTCTCACTGTTGAGAACTTAGGAATTAAACAAGGCTGGACTCGGTCAGATTTTGAGTAAAAAACTTCTACAGTTTTCTGTGAGAGGGAAAAAAAACCCTGAAGCGCTTTACAAAGTGGGATCATGATACGGCATTGATAAAATTTGCATTATACTTGTAAGAAAATTAAATATCATTTTTTTCACTATGCAGTACAGATTATAAAAATGATATTATTTAACTTAAGAAACAAGAGTAATATATAACATACTATATTACCTTGTATTTTAATTTTTTAAAATTTGTAATTTTTAATATTTTTTTGTATGGCAAGCACTTGAGTTTAAATTTCTCCCTTGCTTACTGGAATGAAAAATACATCCTTACATCCCTTCTTTTAGTTGTCATTGCTTGAGGCTGTGCCTGCAACTTACAAAGACTATCAAAGGAAAATGGTAACTGAGATTCAAAGTGTACTGAACTGGAGGGATACAGCATTATTTAAAGTTTACTTTAGAACTTTAAGTCAAGAATTTTTTAAAAAATTCAGTTGGTTTCAGTCATCTCTAATACATGAAACAGCATTTGAGTTTTGCTAGTGAGTTTGTGTTAAGTTTTCTACAAGATTTACAAAAAGCCTCACAAAGAGGAGAGGAATAAAGAGCCTTTAAAGTCCAATAGCAACCTGGAATGATTTTAAGGTTGAAGAGGAATATAACATTTTTCTTTGTTACTTTTTTTGCAAAGAAGTAATATTCTGAGATGCAAAATGTTTTGCTTGCTGCATAGTTTCTCAGGGAGAGAATCCATAAAGTTTAATAAAATAATGATTTGGTCATGATAAGGATTATTTGAAAGTTAAAAATATTAATTTCTTCCATGATAGGAGAAAAAAAAGTAAAACCAGAATTTTGTAGCACTGGATTATGGAATCAAACACTAGGGCTTTTGGTATATGGGCAAATGGTCTTCATTCAATCACAATTTAATAATTTGAATCTCCTCCATCACTTCCTGGTTTATAGTGCAGGAGCATCTCCATATTTCCTTTTTGGGCATCCATCCACCTTTCTTACCCACAAGCAAGAACGGCAGGATTTCCCAGCTGTCTAGTTCGTCTCGTATTTCTTTGGCATTACATGCTGCAATTAGAAGAAAAGCTTGACTCATACCTATGCATATTTGCATAGGTTGCAACTTCTTGTATCCTGTGCTCTCCAAATCTCATTCAGACTGCATCACACCTCCTTTTCTTTACACACTCATCTGAGCCCAAAAAAAGGAAAGGAAATGTGAGGGTAATGTTTATTTGAGACAATTATAAAATAATCTTCTGCCAAAAGCATTTCAGTAAATTCTCATTTCATTGCACTACTTGCTTAACTACTCAATATTTAAATTTAGGTGAAATTAGAGTAGTTTTTATTCATGTAGTTCATGGTAAATGGTAAGAAATTTGGCACATTGTTTTGAGTGATAGCACTTTTCTTGAAAGAAACAACCATGGTATTGTATATGATTCATATAATTTCATATCTGAGAGAAAAAAATCATCTGTTTTAAAAAAAGTTATATAATGAGTCTTTCTAACTTTATTATGTTATTGAAATTTGAAAAGTGTGTGTAATTATTTTTCTTATTTTTATTTTGTGAAGCCCAGATTTTTTTGTGTACTGCTAGTGCAAAAAGCCCTCTGAGAATTGATATGTTGTACTTTGCCTCAAAGAAAATTTTATGGCACTCACAAGTAAGCTGACATACTTTCATCAACCTTTGTGTTATTCTTTAGAAGCAAGTGTTCCAAAAAACATAACTAGAATCCACATTAAATACTTTGCTTCTTGAACCCAGCTAACACAAGAACGAGTCATCCCTGCTAATCTACTGATTTCTTGCCTGTGAGAAAATGTACTATGCAAAAACAGCATCTGTGCCACTATTATAAAGGAATAATAAAGTGTTATAAAAGAACAAAAGATTCTTCTTTCTAGAATTCCACAAAGAAAACCTTCTCCTAAATTAAACCCACATATCATATTGTGACTTTATCTCTTCCATGTATGAGGTGTAAAGGAAAAAAATAAATCTGCCAATTGTAGAGGACACAGTTCCTTGAGGTGCTGAGTGCCAGCTGAAAGCAAAGACAAATGCATATAATTCTTTTAGGATGTCAGCAAAACTTTGACAATGGTTAGCTTTTATGAAAGAAAATGACTTAGTTTTTTCCTCCCATGGCAGAATACAAAAAGATGTCTCATTTCCACGCATACCTGATAATATGAAAATAAGCATAAATAAAAATCCAAGTTGAAATTTTGTCCCCATGTATATTAGAGGGTGGGTTAGGAAAGGTGGCATATTGTCCTGTTGTTATCCTGAATAACTCCGGAACATTTCTTATTGCAGTGTCTTAGCCAGGGGTTGCACTTGACTGTTAAATACCTTAGCGATATGAAATATTTTGCCCTCAAAGTTCAGTTGATGGGTTTCTACCCTAGCATTAAATCCAGGGTAATGTATTGAGCATTCTATTACATTGCGGCCTATATCCCATTTAGGATCCTTATTTTTTTATAGGCTCAAGTAGAACCATCACAGCAAAGAATTCAACCCATGAAATTCAATTTTCTGGTGTTTTGTAACTGTAATTTTTCAAATTCAGTGTAAAAAACACATGACATTAAAAATATGCTAAATAAGGCATAGCCCCATAACTTACTATTCAGGCCCATGGGCTCCCCCTTGTTTAGAAATACTTTTCAGTTCCAGTGATGCCACATAAGGCTTTTCAATTTAAATAATGTGAATATATCAACTACTATCCAAACCTATAAAGATAATTAATGCATAGTTGTTAACATGTCTGACTAGACATACTACTGTGTCATTTTTAGCAAGTTTTGTCAGTAATTGATTCAGCTTTTACTCACACTTCTCTTCATTTAAACTGTTAACATCTCTAAGCAGACAGAGGAATAAATAAACAATCATACCGCTATAAGGAATTATAAAAATTGCTGAACTGGTGTAATTACAGGATTAATTTTCTCTGTCTGTTTGTCATATTGTGTTAGTGAGTTCAGTGAAAGATTCTTCAGATATTAACCCAGGAGGAGCAGAGCAGACTGCAGCTTCTGCAGGATTTTTAGTTCTGCTGTGGGCTCTAGGACATGATTTCTTGGGTAACCTGGTTAACAGTGGGGAAAAATCTGCCCAGAAAGAACTAGGTGACCTTCTTCTCTGTAGTGGTGTGGTTTTAGTTTTATCAGTTAATGAATGCATTTAAGGTTTGTTCTTATATTGTTATGTGTTTGTTAATGGTTCGTTCTTTGTATCCCCCCCCCCCCCCCCCCCCCATATTCTTTCCCTATATGGTTTGTTCCTGGTCTTGGTTAACTGTCAGTCTTACGTTACATAACCCCCGGGTCCTGTCTGTCACTTCGAGGCCCCACCCTGGGACTAGAAAGTTCTAGTGAGGTCATCGAGTGATTGGGCAGGATCCCAGCTGTTCCCTCCTTCCCATCCTTGATTGGTTTTCCTGTCTGTCTTTCATATGCAGAGCCACCCCCCACCTATTCCTGATTGGTCCCTTGCCTGACTCCTCCCCTTTCTCCTCCCCTGAACTTAACCTGTTGCACGGGGGCAGTCTGTGGTCTGTCGAGGCAGACTCCTTGGGGGTGTGGTTGTCGTTTGTGGGATGCCAATTAACTCTAGTGGGAGAAACCTTGACAGCGTCCTTCCTTCATTCCTGTCGTGCAACACTCTTGCAGTAAAAAGGGCTCACAGGATCAGCGAGGTAGATCTGTCTACTGAGCTGTACCTTCTCTGCGGCCGGTGTCAGGGCTAGCCAGGCAGAGCGGGATGAGACTCCCAAGACACCGCGGCCACCACGCTTCTCACCTGGGAAATGGATTGTACAAGCCCTCAGAAATAGCTGCAGCTTTCTTCCACGTTTCAGCTGTTACAGGCAACAATTTCTTGGGCGCTATGATCCCGGGAATCTATGATGAGGACACAACATAGAGGCCTAAGTTTCTGTATAATCAGAAACCCTAAAAATCTATTAAGTCCTTTAATATTCTTAAATACATAGGGAATATAATTCCTCACCTTGGCTAGAAGAAAGCTGGTAAAAGCCTTGAGAATTTGCATTTCTTGTTTTTACTTTTTTTAAAGTTTATCATGTTTTGTTATGCTGACATTTATGACTCTAAAGCTAGCAATTTTTTCTTGTTAATTTTTTTTTGCTTGTAAGAAGTAAAGAATCAGTCGACTGAAAGATACCCATCTGGAAACAAATAGTTTCCTTTTTTGAAGGCAGCTGGATTTAGCAAATTTGGTTTAAATAAAACTTACAGTAGAGTAAAATCAAGTCCCACTACTACACTGGTAGCAAGATCTACTTTTCCTCATAATTTCATTTTTTTCTTTATTTTTATTCTCTTTTGTTATTGTTTTCCAGTACATAAATCTATGCCTTATTAATTATTTTTCATGAGATACATACAGTAAGAGCATTAGAAATTGAAAGGTATTTTGAATATATTGAAACTTCCTGCTTTTAATTTGCTGGATTTCGCCTCGGTTCTTGTCTGAAACATGCTTTGGGCATTTAATAAGTCTCTGTGTCCCATACCTGATGTGCTGTATGCACTTGCCTGCAGGCTTTTAATTTACAGCAAGGTATCCTGCTAATGAAATATCTTTCTACATTGTTTCTCTTTCCATAATAATCCACCCAGGTATTGCAACAGTGTTTGTCAAAAATAATAATTAAAAAAAAAGCCTCTAACTCCAGTACTAAATTGGAATTATGAACCCAGAAGAAGGAATTGAAAACTTGCTTACATATGTAGCTGTTATGTCCCCTGAATACAGGGGTGTCTTAAGTTAATAGGCAGTAAAAATTTAAATTAAGAAATTTTTTAAATCTGTTTTTATATATTATTTCACTTTTCATTTCATCTGTATACTGCTTAACAACTTCTTTTTTTTTCTCTATTGTGCTTTTACAATGTTGCCCTATACAAGGTCCTTTTCTTCCACCCTTTCGTCTCCCTTATTTCTCCTTTTTAATTAATGAAAATTTAACTTCAGCAAACTTTCTTCAAGGTTACCCTGATGGGAAGGAAAGTAGTCTCATTTTCCTTGCAGAAAGGCTAATTATTCAAAGCTTCAGAGATGTTGTTACTCTGCCTTTACAAATGTTGAACTTGTAGGAGATTCTTAATCCAAGAAGTACCTTAGCAATTGCCTCTTCTGTTGTTCTCGTGATTGAACTCTTGGAAAGAGGTTATCTCCTAGGAATATAAATATGCAGTTGTAATAGTACCTATAAAAAGAGATCTGGAGGAACCAAGAATCAGCCAAAAAATGGTAGGTTGTTCCATTCTGTTTCTTTGAATGGTCCCGTTATATTTTAGTTATTGCACTTGAGACATTTAATTCAAGGTAGTGATTACAGAGTGATCAAGCACCTCCTTTTAATTAAGGCTTCAATAAGAGTTCCATTAGTAGCCTGCTTTTATGTCTTCTTTCTTCCTCTCCTCCCTTCCCCCTTTTTTCTTTTTACCTCTGGGTATTATTTTTATCCTTTTTTTTTTTTTTTTTCCAGATGAACTTTTAAAGTGAATTTAAACTATCCTGAAAGTATGAATAAAATTTATCAAGTTGTTCCCCAGAGGATAATTTCTTTTTTTACATGGATTCCAGGCAGATAATTCTTTTCTCCTATAAGCACTACTGATAACCACTTTTTCTGTGGGGTAAGTAAAAATTCCAGTGCATATTTATCCTCAATTCCTCCAGAAATCAGTCCTTTAATTAGTATTCAGACATAGAAACAATGGGGTTTTTTACACGGTGTGGTTCATGTGAAATGTGCTCCTTGAGCACAGCACGAGTGAAAGAGGACCAAGACATCCAGAATGAGGGTTAAACTGCTTATCCAAGTTCTCTAGTTGCTGTCCCACAGGTGCTACACCGACTTTTACTGTCCTGATACGTATACTCACACTGTTAAATGCTTAAACTGATAAATCATGTGGTAAGAATTCAGAAGTTGGGGCCAGTTCACACTGAGCATGTCATGGATTAACATGGCTGAAGCAAAGCACAGAGGTAAATCCTGAGGCTTGACAGGCTGGTTAAGAAGACTGGAAACTGAGGGCAATATTTAGCCCACATTTTGTCAAATAACTCTCTCATGGCATGCTTTTTTATCTCTCCCAACATAGGTAGTCGCTTCATTTACTGCACTTCTTCTTTCCAGATCATGGTATTATTTTGTAGAGGGTAAAGAGAAAATTAAGAGAATGAAGAACACAGATTTAAAATGCTCAGAGCAGGTCTAACTGGGAGTTTTTTCCTGCGGAGGTATGAACCTCATGGGAGAGAGATTGATCTTTAGTGCAACTTTGTAAACTGCTTTCAGAAGCAACTACTTTCACAAAGCGGAATGGATATGTTCTTACTGGCTTAGAAAACTTGTCTTACCATATTTATGCTTGAAAAATCATATTTATTTAGTCATATCTTTTTTGTCCTTCTAAACTGTTGGATTTGTTTAGTGATTTTTTTTGTTGGTTGTTTTATTGGTTTTTGTTTCTCTCGCATGAAGTGATTGGGAGCAAGTTTATGACAGAAAACTACAGAAAATTTAGGGAGTCTGAAAATAATTCAAAAGGGCTTTCCCTAAGCTTTATAGCAGTTTTAGGAGAACCAGAAGCTCTGATGCCTTATTCAGAAGCAATATAGTTGTATAAAAACACTCACATTTAATAGTGTTTGTTTCTTCAAGTCTGGAATACTTTCGGTATTGAGATCCTTTTATAACATTTGTACTATGGTTATGTATTTGTTTGCTTGACATTCATGGAATTTTAAAGAGAACAGGACAACACAAAATAAAGTAGTTGATTCCTCTAATCTGCTGGTCCTAAACTTGTTGCCATTTTGAAGCTAAGAGCTTCATGTGTATTTAATTGCTGAAGCTGAGCAACAGGACACTGCATGGGATGTGTGAGCTCTTATTTCACTCCCACGTTGTCAAGTGATCCCTTGTGCCAAGCTGATGGCTCAGAAAAAGCCTACTCTCTTAACTGCATAAACAGGAATTGGCTGTTTCTAAGGGGATATGCAGAACATTGTTTACTTTTTTTTGACATTTCTCCTCCTGCAGCACATTTCAAGAAAGGTCATTCCTTCTGTTCCTTCTGTTCCTTTTATTGATGAATCAAATTACACTTAGTGTTGTGAATAGAAATGCAATGCCATTAACACCTATAGTGCTAACCTTTATTTTAATGAAATATTAATTCCTAAGAACTAGCAAGCTGCTGAGGGGATGGTGTGGGGATGGGTGGGATTGGCGTGTATAAATCAGGTTGGTTGAAGCTACAGAGACAGGAATATTGTGGCTGAATGTGGCAGCCTTCAACCAGTCCTTCTATTTAGGTTATTTAGGTGGATTTAAATATTAGGTGATTCTTACGGAACCTTTTGGCAGACACTTTAATCATTCTCTCTCACATTAATTGTCTTTAAATATTATGTTTTCTTTGAGACTAAGATATTCAGGACAAGAACCAAGCTTTCATGTGTTCCCTCACAGAGGCCAGTGGAGTTCTGCATATTTTTAAGTCTGAGCAATTTCATTAAATGGACATTAATTAAAACTGATATTTAATCTTCCCTAACTCTTTCCAATAGTCTGAAAATAGGGGTTTTTAAAGACAAAGCCATGATATTGTTAGTTATTTTATTTGGGGGAAAAAAAAAGTGCCCTATATCTTCTGCTCTTGCAGATGATGTTGTATAGATTGTCACTATAATTTACCAAAATTGTCATCAATGAATGTGCTGTCAGATATAGATGGGGAAGTGATAGGCAAGTTGTGATGTAAATGTGTGTGAGACAAAGAAAGAACACTCATGTGAAGCTAAGATGGAAGGAAATAAAATAATTAGTTTTGGGGAGATAACTCTGCATCTTTGCAAAAACAAAACTGACTCTGTACAAGAAAAGTGTATAGATTTTTTCATTCTTTTTCCTCTTGAATTAATTAAGGCTAAATTAAGGTAAAATCGTTCAGTATCCTATGTTTTGACATCCTGCCATTATTTTTTTACTTGAACTATGGTAGAGGCAAGTATTATTTTGTACTTGAACTATGCTGTGCTGTAGGTGTTGAGGAAAACTGTAGCCTAATACTTTCAAAAGAATGTAATCAACAGTGGGAAGAGGAAAGGGTATAATCAACACCTTTTTGCTTTTAGGATGGATCTTCATAGAGTATGATAAGAATTATAAAATGTCAATGCGTATGATACTACAGGACTCAAATCATTACTGATGAGCTGAATCTTTTTAAGAGAAGGTTAAATTTTCTATAGTATCTTGCTTTCATATAGGATATCACCAACTTCTCAAATGTGTATTGGGAAGTTGCCAGTGTAGAGTTCACAGCTGCTTGGTTATGCATTCTGAAATTCTATTCTTTGAAAAGACTTGTCTATATAATAAGTATATTTTGAAATTAAGAACATTGCAATTTGCTTTATGGGAACAAATGATAAAGACACCTGCTACTTTATATCTTGTATTACATTTGTCTTTTTTTTTTCAGATAGGTGTTTGGAGTAAAAAAAAAATAAACTAATTAATTTTTCGTATCTGTAAATATTATCATAGCATAAAATATATCTTTTGTACATTACAGTAGATTAAATATATTTAATCAGCTATTAATAATTTATTGTGTTTAATTAAAAGTTCAAAAATAGTAAGACAAAAATTATTCTTATTTAGAGTACAAAAGTCCAAACCATCATTTCTTCAAGTTAAAAATACTAAGATAGAAACAATGAGGGAGCAAGTTCAGTTTTATTAGGTTTTGACCAGCACTGAGGATGTATCAGGTTTAGCCTCCTATTTGGAAGATGTACAAAATTACTTTGGTAAAAACAGAGGTATTTTTGTGGGTTTGCCAACAGTGTTAGTGCTTTTGATGTTTTTCATAGGTTTGACGAGCGTTTATAGTGTGCAAAGTGTGCTTTTCTGTCAGCTGAGTTGGAACCAGTACAAATGATTACCAGCACATCCATCCTGGCAGGACAAAATGTCTGTAGAAAACAGAAAGCAATTTAAAAATATTCTTCAATTAACAGCTGCCAGAGGAGAGAAACTTGATCTTCAATATCAGCTTTTCACTTAACGTTTCAAGTGTATTGTTTTTTAGGACAATCATGTAGAGATGGTTTAGAACATTTCTAAGGGTCTTCTTGGAGGAGTGATGCTTGCAGGTCCTTGGAGTTTCAATACACTGCACATCTTTCTACTCCTCCACAATTTATTTTAAGAAACATCATAAGGAACCTTAAGCCCTCTATGTATCATTTTTCTTCTCCCACATGCATTCAAAGTTCTTGTGTTGGGCCTTTGACATAAATTAGACAAGTGTCTTTCATTCTGGTTTTATAGTTATGTCTTCTTTAAACTTGACCTATGGCTACTTTCCCTGCACATATCTGGTTATGAATTGTATTTGCTTCCCTGAAGAGACTTTAAGTAAAGTGCTTCTTCTTTCATTTTCAAGCTCTCTTCTAATGTTTTGTTTCTTTTACAGACAAATAAAATGTTACCATATTTTGAATACCAGCAGGGAAAGCCCACATATTTTTCTTGAAAAGGAAACAATTTCAGCATATTTTTCTATTTGGGATTAAAAAAACCTCCAAATGTTTTACAAATTTGAAAAATAATATATATATATTTAAACTGAAAATTTTATTTTAGAAGTATTTTTCAGTAATAAAATGTTACATTAAAAATAAAAGCAAAGTGTTAGATGAATGGTCCTATTAAGTTCTCCTCAGTATTAGAGAGATTGCAAATGCGTAGTACTTGGCCCTTAATTTTCGTGATGGTCCACTCTTGGGGGGGAAAAAAATGTGCAAAACCAAACCAAAGTCCTTTGGTTCATAGTATTTCTATGTCTTTTTTTCATTTAAGCAAGACAGAAATATAGGATATGGTTTAGGATGAGAAATTTGCACAAGAATCCCAGCCCATTGTTGAAACAAAATTATTCCCGTGGGTTAGGGCACAGTGGTTAAGGACCAGTATTTCACTTTTTCATAAGAAAGGAAGCTGAAAATAAATACATTGAGATTGTGGGTAAAGTATTTAATACCAAACATACTACTCAGAAATGCATCACAAAATGCAATGTCCTAGTCACAACTTCTGAGACACTCCTCAGTGACCAGAGGTTTCATGTGGTGACTCACCCATCTGACGTTAGAAGTATCTTTCCCTTATTGCAAGCTAACAGTCAGTACTTTAACTTTGACACCATTAAAACATTTTACATTAGCCTGCTTTTGGTATCTTGTTGAAGATTTACCTTTTTGAAGATGAGATGTCAATATTTGAAATGAAATTTACGAGAGAGACAAGGATTTCCAACTTAAATATTTCTAATGATTTTTCTTTGCTTTGTATACCTCTTCACTTCCTCCTGTCCTCTTCACCACCACAACATATAACTATAAAGCCATTAGTAGAAAGCCACTGAATATAAAAGTGAAATTAATAATTGATGTGTTAGAAACATTTTGAAAGAATTATTGACTCCACAGGTTTAATTTGTGATATTAGAAATTTCTATGTATCTCTGGAGAGTTCTGGAAGGAAATCCTAAAAATGTCTTCAAATGCAAGCCACTGTCTCAACACAATGTCGAAGCTGAAGTCAGAATACTGCATATGCAGATACAGTGTGCAGTTGTACAGGATGAAAAACTTTAGGGTTCTTACATTTAGATATTTTTCTAAGTCACCTTTGCCTGAAATACAAACATATTAGCTGTATATACTGGGCTAAATATGGATTAACTGCGTAAAAGAAGATTGAGTTAGTTTCTGCAAAGACGTATTGCTGTCTTATCTCTCTTTTTTGATCCAGAAAAAATAGGATAAAGGATGTCCTGGTAGCTAATCATAAGAGATAATATTTTGAGAAGGAAGTTTACTTTAAAGCTTATAACACCAACAGTAAGCAATAAAGCTTGAAATCTAATTCTGCTTTTTCAAGCTCAACGGAAATTAAATTAGGGGATCAATTTATAAGCATTAACCAAACAAGAGAAGAGACAAAAAGACATAGACACACACTGCCATTTGAGCAGTTAATATTTATCACCTTTTTCCAGGGGAACTTGTCCTGTTTGTTAACTGCTAGCAATTGTTTGATATGATAAACATTATAAAGATATTAAAAAAAAAAAATCATGGTTTTATTTCATTCCATAGGATGGTATAAACTTGAGAGACAATATTGGTAGAGATTTCTCTCAAAATTGAAGCTAAAATAGATAAACATGTAAGATTTCTGGGAATGTCTTTTAACAAATGAACATGGAGGACAGTATGAAAGAGCTTTTCATTAATATTGTATCTGTCAGGAAGATGTTATTTCTCTTCTTCTACAGCCTTTGATGCTATAAAAAATTAGGTATGCCACTGTATTGATGTATTTTGTATAGTGGTCACTGTTGCTTTTTATAATAACACTGATTTGCAACCTTTGCTCCCTTTTCCTTGTTATTCTTTGTTCTCTTTCAGCTTCACATCAGTTTTCTCCATCACTTGTAGCTCTAAATTTGTATTCGTTAAGGTTTATATTTCAGAGACAAGTTGCACTATAAGGGAGAATGTTCTGCTCTTGTGGAGGTGTCTGTCCCACACTGTTCTTCACCTTGTCTTGGTTAAAAAAAAGGGCTATGTTTTCATTATTTTGGTTACTGATTTATTTCAAAGCATGAACAGAAATCTTGGAAATGCTGGCAATGAACAGACGTTAAGCATTGCCTAGCAATGCAGCTCTATGAGATCTGCTAGAAACTAGCACAAAGTAAAGACACATCACAAAAGGTGTTCTGATCATGAGACTCTATTCAGAAAAGGAAGGTCTCTTAAGCAGTGTCTCAATCGGAAGGGGTGTTGGAGTTTGATGCCTGGGCACTTTTCTTCAGCTCCTGGTATAATACTTCACTGCAACAGAGCAGGAGGGAGATATTTCCACCCATACTAGGCATGATTGAAAGAAAACATGACAGGAGTGTTCTTGACTCTGGTCAAATTTAGCAGCAGCTTATGTATAAAGGCAGAGCTAAAAATGGCAGGTTTTCATCATGCTAATTCAATATTCAACTTTTTCTACCTCCTGGACAATCTTGGCATTCCATTTGATCCCATGCTTGTAGAAATCAATAGGAGCCTTTTTACTGACTTCAGAGGAGCAGGAGTAGGCTTGTGGTAGGCAGAGTGGCTTGAGTAGTTAAGAAAAATAGTTTTGTACATCCCCAGCAGAATGAACTCGTCTTCAGAATGGAGTTTCAGTGGCTAGTGACTTGACTGCCTTATTAAAAATGGGGCTTTTGCCAGAAAGATTTCATTTCCTCTATAACAGAGAAGCAGGATTACACTTCCCTAAAGTCAAGCAGACTGTTTATAATTTTTACCTTGTCTGATTTTCTGTTTTGCTCAGTTTTTGTAGACTTGGCAAGAGCTCAAGGGTTTGTTTTTGCTTAAACATCCCAAAAGACCATGTTCTTTCCTGGTTCAAGGCTCAATCATTCCTCGACTTCCACTGCTAACCACTATGTGTTACTTTTTGACCTCATTATCTGCAAACCTTTCCAGTCTGACCCTAATATAATCCTGAAACTTTTGTCTAATTAGACCAAGTTGTGAGATCAAGGTACTCAGTGGGAGGATTACATGGGATGAATACAATGTTCACTGTGAAATTAATTGCAGCAATGACATAATGACCACAAAATCTCTATTGTCGCCAGTAGGGACATGAAAGGACCACACTCACCTGACAGGTTGAAGTGAGGAAAGAAAAAAAGGCCATTTATTGTCGTTTTTGGGTTTAAATAGGATTTGGAGTTTGGTCCAGGATTGAAGGACAAAGGGGACACCCCTCTGACCCCAATGGTCATCTCAGAAGTCCATCACATATTGGTATGTGAAAACAATCTACTTGTTTATGTTACATCCGTGAGAAACTCCACTAGAAATATGTGAACAGTCATCAGAAGGCTGAAAATCAGGGCGACATCCCTATCACTGAGAATTAGCATCATCATTGTTCTCTGTTGTTTTGGTAGCTGAGTAAAATTGAAGGTGAAATGTTCTTTAGTGTCACTGTTCTAGTTTGGGGATTTTTGGTTGTCATACTTTTTTTTTTTTTTTTTTATTTTATTTTTTTTTTATTTTATTTTTTTTATTTTTTTTTTATCTGAGGGTAGAATGTTACCAACATGGTAAGTAGTACCTCAAGAGAAAATTCAATTCACAATTTGGAACTCTGTGGTAAATCTGATAAAAATGTGGGTTGGCTACCTGCAAATAGAGACATGTCCACTGTAATTCTCCTCTCTCACCTAAGTGCACACTGATATGGCATCTGAGTCCCGGACCTATGGTAGTTGGATCAGAATATTTCAACACTCAAGGCCAGTGCTGTCCTGAGTTGCTATGCAGCCTAAACCTGGTTGGGTGATTGGTGCTCAGGGGATGCTTTGTGACAGAGCCCTGAGGTTACTGCTAGGCTGTACTGACCTTGACCCATTTGCCCCTGGCACCTCCCCCTACAGCTCAGCACGGGTCCAGGAACTCCATTTCAACTTAATCTAGGGTCCTTAATCCCTTCCCAAGCTAGGCTTCAGGCTTCTTCCTGACCCATGTCCCAGATGTGTTCCCTGTGCCTTAACTCCCAGAAGGGATTCTGGATCTTCGATTGCATATATCTGGGGTTGGTGATGGTCACTGTCAAAGATGCCCTGCTTGGGTTCTGCAGGCTGGCACATGGGTCAGTGAAGGTGCTGCCTGCTCTGGCATCATCCCTGGTCTGTCCTCTCTCGTGAAGTAACCCCATTCTTGCTGCTAACACCTTAAAAGTACACCACTTTCCAAACCATGGATTTGGATCTTCAGAATTATTTGTATGTGAAAAAAACCTTGAATAAAATATAAATTCAATGCGGAGAGCAGGGAATCGGCAATAGTTCACTCCAAGTGACTGCTCTAACTCCAGAGTTTACAGCATACAACACTTGGTGTCTTACTTCTTGATTTCTTTTTTTTTTTCCCCAATGACTAGAAATTCTATCTACATATCTTCAAAGCTTCAACTGAAAAAAAACCCCTTGTAAGTAAATAGGCTGTAGTTTCCTGTTTAAAGCACCTATTTAATTAGTATCTTCAAATTCAGTCTCAGAAAAGACTTTCAGTCCTTGAACTGTTTTTACTTGTTATTTTATAGGTGATAGGCACCACCTCTGTATAGATACAAAATCCTTTGTAATTTTTTTCCTCAGGAAAATATGTTTAATATAGAGAGAAGGTTAAGAGCTGCATATTCCAAGGAGGAGAGGACACCAGCCACTTCAGCCTCAGGAAGGATTAAGAGCCAGTGTTTCCTCATGGCCTGCTGCAGGCACATTCAGGCAGAACATGTCTGACTTTAGACTGAACTCTCTTTCTGCTGATTTTTTGGCCTTGTCACATTGAGAAGTTTAATTCTTTTTGAGATTTGGTGGTGGATTCTTGGGGCTAAATCAGATTTCTGGTTTCTATGTTTTATGTTAGAGCCAGACTTTGATAGAAATGAGATTTTCTTATTACTGTTCTGAATCTCCTGTATCCTAGATAGATTTTAAAACTGAAGTTTCAATTTACGTTATGTGTAACTAATGGGAAAACTACCTTACCAATAAGGCAATCAGAGTTTTTAAAATGGTCATGTTTTAATATGGCTGAAAGCACCTAAAAGCTAAAGAGTTTGAAGAAATTGTATAACAAAAGTAGCTGAGCCCAAAAAGACTAGAAAAGTCCAGTTTTCCTAATTGCCAAAGAAGCACTTGTGCAGCATATTAGAATAAAGCTTTTCTGTAGCTTTTCTGTTTCTAATGGACTTGGAATTATCTGTAGAACAACCCTGGACACTGAGGAATGTTAATTTTTTATCTTCATTACATGCATTTTAATATTTTTAAATTATAATAAGTACTAACATCCTGTAGAAATATAAAGCTTCAAAGTTAAAGAGCAAGGAAGCAGTAAAATTTTTGGCAGGATATAAGATTTGAAGCCTTTCTTTATGCTAATAAATATGTCAGTTGGACAAAGTGAAATTTTTCCAATTAAAAAAGAATTCAATTAGTAGAAATAATAACAATTTGTAAAGGAGATAATTAAAAATTAAATTAGGTTTTAGTCTGACAAGACACTCTTCAGGTAATAGATAAAATTAACTAATTTATTAATTCCTGCTTATATAGGAAAGAAAATGGGATGGCTCCTACAGCATTTACTATAACTGAATCTATGTATCTGGTGCCCTTGCTGAGCCTTTAGAGTATAGGTAGCTTTAGGTCAGTTACCTATTTTTGAGAAAGGTAAAAAGTTTATTTTCAAAACATTTGTTTTTCAGTCTGATGTAAAATGAAGGAAATGTGGATATCAGAAATGTTTTTCCTGTTCAACTTTCCTACTCAGATCAAACACTAACTCACATAATTCTGCGTATCTCAAATTCTTTTTAACCTTAGTCAAGTATACTCTCAGGAAATGTCAGTGATTTTATCAAAGGCTCCACTGAAGGGCTGTGTCAAAAGACTTGGGAGGGAGCAAATCAGTTTGTTTAAATGAAAGCAAAAGCAGCATTCAAAATTAAAGATCCATTATGTTAGAGACTCATGGTAGATTTTCATTTTATAAATTATTTTTAAACATTTTTATTGTTTATTGTAGTGCACCTAAGTTTACTCATCTCTAAAATGAATTAATGGGCATTCTCCTTAAGAGCACTATGTTTGTTGCCTACAAAAATAATTATTAAAACTTTCTGTGTTGCATAGCTACAAAATATTAAGCAAATACATTGTTGAAGGAAATTACCCACCTCAGTGTGTTTAACTTTCCATTGAAGGAAGATATTAACTAAAAAACCAAAAAAATCCCCACCAAACAAAAACCCCAACAATTCTGTAATGTTTGTCTCAGCTGCTCGTTTATGCTTCCCGCTGAGAACATGACACTCCCAGGGGGCCTTTATCTAAGGCTTATGAAACTTTAAAATATCTTAAATGTTCAGTTACTTGAGGGCAAATAATTTTCACTTAAGTAAGTTCTTAGGAATATTCTTGAACTCTGTTTATTGGTTTTGTTTTTTTTTATTAAAAGCAGAAATCAATATAAATCTTGCTGAATAAAAAATTTATATTACTAATTTCTCTGTTTGGAGGATTAATTGAAATTTACTGAGCTGTATAAACTGTTCAGTGATGCATTTCTCAAAGAGCATAACTTCTTCATCTGCTATTGATACCTAAATTGAGGCTGAACATCAATGAGTACCTCAACACACTCCACTTGTGACAGGAATCATTGTACTGCTGTTATAGAGCTTTATAGTGATAATTAAATGTTGCTGTTTTCTGTCATGAACTTTTGTAGTGTTTGCAACAAATAGCTGTAATGTAGCCTTGGTGTAGACTTTTTTGTTTTATTGGTGTCTATATTTCTTCTTCTGCTTGGAATATTTATTTTTCTTAGTCTTCATGTGAGCCTGGTTCTCATCCTGCGTAGACCTGTCCATGTACAGTCCTTGTAAACTCTTGTGTTTATGTTAACTTTGGAAATATCATAGCCAATATGCCAAGACTTCTGCAGTACTTTGCTCTGTGAAACAAGCACTGATCAGATGGGCCAGACAGAGAAATTTCTGCACAGGCAAATCGAGACAAAGCCAGATGGGACACACAGCAACAACATCAAATCCCAATTGCAGAGCCCAATTGGAGCTGTCAGAAAAGGAGTTAATCTTAGGTAGTGCTATGTTTATCTAAGACAGAATTTCCAATTGGAGGCTAGTTACAAGATCTTTAGAGCAGAAATTATATAAATTGCCACATTTTCATCCTTAAGGAACATGAATGTCACTCTGTTCAGCCATCAGAACAGACTGTTTTTTACTTAAAAACTTTTTGCTTGTTAGCGTAAGCTAAATTAATGGAAAAATTCCTGAAAAATGTTGTAAGGATACTTGTAATTTTACAATAAAGCATTAATCACACTCTCTCCCCTCAAGTAGAGCACCTTTTAGTAGGAATCATGAGGGTGTAATGGTGTTCAAAAGGGGAAGTCAAATCCTCCTGGAGTCAGAGGCTAGAAAAACACTGCAAACTTGTTAGGTCTTTAGCAATAACTGCATCTAATAAAGGCTGATCTCAGCACAACCTACAGAAATAAGTTTTCCAATTATCATACAGCAAAATACCGAAATTAACACCAGAGCTTACTGCTACAGAAATGCCGATGACAGTGTATCTTTAATTTTTTTTTTTTTTCAAGAAATACATTTTTTACACTAAGAGTTAGAAAACTTTAAAAAGCTGAGTACTAAGCATCTTTGTACTGCATGGGCATGGGATGAGTCATGCTTCCTCTGTTGTGATCCAAAAAAAAGCAAAATTTAAGGAAAAAATTATTGTTTGGGAGCACTAGGATTACGGAAGTCACATTCATGATGAAATAGTTGTACATTAGATTCTTCTGCCTCGAGATTATAGAATATTTCAGGTAGGAAGAAACTTCAGTAAACTATTTGGGTCATTCTTTCTCTGCTAAAATATGCTAAATTCTTCTTGCATTCCCTAAAACACAAGTGTGATATCTTGCTCACAAAAATCTGTTTTCTGCAGTTCCTTATTCATAATCTTTTCTTCATGCCTTCAAACACTAATGGGACAGATCTTCATCCCATATTTCTGTCCACTGTTCTCCATGCAACTTAACAAGGCCACTGCTATTTCCTGTGTGTTTGGCTGGCCTGTTGTCTGCTCTCTACTGCTGTATCTGCTGGTCAGAATTGGATACAGATGATTAGATTTGCAGGTTTTGAGGCAATTCAAGCAGCCTGGGTTAGGATACTTGGCTTCTTTTGCTGGCTTCACTATGTACTTTCCTGCCAATTGTAAATGATCTTTTAAGGTTGTGATCTCCACCCTTTTGACAAATTCTGATACTGTTTATAAGTTTAAAAATTCTTTAGGGTTTGGGGGACCTATGTATTAAGAATCAAATTGCTAATACTTTTTTTTTGTTAAGCAACCAAGTTAAAGACCATTGTATTTGTTTGATTATTGTGTGTACATCCATAGAGGAATCTAGGAGTAGTTTTTTTTTTGTTTTTTTTTTGTTTTTTTTTGCTTCCTGAGTCTGCAGTATTTTTATTTTCCACTGATTTATATATTTTTCCATAGAACCTTTAGGTGTGTATGTGTATTTTCACATATATATGTATGTAAATGTTTGTGGTTGCTTGGCTACTGATATCTAATGCAACTATGTTAGCTCAATTATGGAACAAATTGTTAACCTTAAATAATTCTTAGCATAGGGAATTCAAGGAAAGGTCAATGTATCCAAGAAACTTGAGTGAATCTAGGAATAAATTCTGAGGTGATTAACAAACTTAAACCACCTCTGGGCTCAGTATCTGAAGTGGTCAAGTTAGAGATTATTTTCCTCTAGGGTTTTCCATTTTGCTGGTGAGCTAGAGAAAAGGATTGATGCAATACATCATTTCTAGATTCATATTTTATAAGCTGACTCAATCTCTACTTGGTAATCTAATCTCCCCTCTTTTGCTCATATTATACCAAAGTTCCTGTGCATGTGCTTTAGATGCTTACACATATTTTTTAATTAATGTGAGATATGTCTTTTTATTGAAATATTCTTAACCAGTTCTATTTGTGTTAGAATGAGCAAATCTTGTTGCAAACCAAGTATGAATATCAGAATCTGAATCCACAGTGTAAGTACAAAATCTTTTATACTCCTGTAGACACCTCATTTGATGTTAAAAACAAACTGTTTGAATGTGAATGCTTAAGAATAAAGAAAATAAAATTGTTCAATAATATTAATATTAGTAGTAATGTAACTGGAAGCAAAGAGATAAACTAGTTATATGATTAAATGATGTGACACCTTCTTTATGCTGTAGCTTCCCATCTCTAGATAAACAAAGCTGTGTTACCTTTTTGTTTAACATTTTTTCCAGTACACGGACTCTCAACTACAGAAAAGATTTGTGCTTTCTGAGCAATATTTACAGAGTGAAACTATCACAAATATTAAAAGAAAAACCATTTGAAGTTGTGGCAGGGTGGTCTGTTTCAGGAAACTGAAAGTCGCCTTAGTCCTTTTCAGACACAAATGCAAAAATCTTAAAGGATGTTGGGTAAGATACAGTCTGGATGACTAGCAGAGTAAAGAAAACAAGAAGCCTTTACAGATCTGTCCTCTAGTCTCAGATGGGTGAAGTACCTTTGGAGAAAGAAAACTATGATATATTGATGTATTAATATGTTACGGTAGGGCAGGGGCAAATAGCTCCTTTGGTCTCCTGGCTGTGGAGCCTGAGGCTGTTCCTATGCCCAAGTTAGTGCTACAAGAAATAGATGAATTCAAGGATGCAGTTAGTGTCTGTCTTATTTTAATTCTATTAGTAAGGAAATTCCAGTCAACTATTGTGCTCTGTTCAGTCTCTACCAGACAGAGTCTAGGTTAGTGACTGAGAAATTTTTAATTATGCTGGTAGGGGACAACACATCTCATGGTAATGTCCTGTGAGGAAAGTAATGGGCTGTTAATCTTTCCTGACATCCATGCTGTCTGTTTGGTATGTCACAGAATGAATAAAAGATGGAACAATGTCAGACTTTATAGGATCTATTTTATTTTGTCTTAGAATTGCTGTAATCACACTGAAATAAATATGCTAACTCCTTATTTTCTCTCTTCCTCCCCACCCCTACCCCCCTTCCCCTGCCATTCCCCTGCCATTCCCCTCAATTTGTGGTACAACAAGAATTCAGACTTGTGTGTTCTTCCCAGTCTAAAAAAAAGTGGTCAAACTCTTTCTTTATTGACCTACAATCTCTTTTGCTATATAACTGGTTGATGAACTGGTTCATAAGATTGACAGAGGATGCTTTTACATGTATTAATCACTTTCTGCTGATAAATTTCTATTATGTTTAAAATTTTAGAATATTTAGAAATATGCATAAATTTGACTTTTTAAGAACTTTGTGTAAAGGAACCAAGAATATTTGAATGCATTTCCTGTCTGCTTTAGCCTTTGGGATTGAAAATTATTTTACAGCTCTATGTCCAGACAAAGAGTTTGCCAAGTCAGTAATTTCCCAGTTTGCTGCTACCTCCCTGATATCACTCTTCCTTTGTAGAGCCATACAGTATCACTAATCTGTTCTTTTGCATATGGAAATCTGTCTAAACTATTTACTGCTGCTATGAGATGTCTTTACAATGACTGTTCCTAGTTTAAGATGAGATTTTTAGGTTTAAGCTTGGCATCCTCTGATCTCTTTTGAGGACACTTGTGCTCCATTGGTTCATGCTATTTAGGAATAGTATAACTAGGAAGTTTATAGCAGAAATTACCCTTGTAAATTGAATTCCATACTTTCTCCTGCATTAATACAGCAACTTAAGTTCTGTTACTCTTGGCCCCAACTCTGTATCATCCTGGAGAGGATCCAGCTTTCAAAATCATAGATCAGCATGACTGATGGTCTTAAATGTAATAAAGGCAAATCTTTGAGTAAGATAATGGCTCATTTTGGTTTCTTAGTGTATAAATCTCTTCAAAAGCTTTTTATAGAATGATCTACAACCTCTTATTACATAAAGATAACTTACAGATATGCAATGTGGAAATAAGTTCCATCAATGTTATTTAAAATGTTAATTTTGAAATATTTATATATCCATTTCACTTAAAAAATTATTACAGTTATTTTTAGATCACTTGAATTCTGATTAAGTACAGTCTATGGAAATACAAACCCCAAATATTTCTTTAAAAACCGGATTTTAGGATACAGTTGTATAAATTGTATTAATTTTATTGTAAAGATTAAAGTTTTTATCATTTAGTTGTAGAAGCATTTTAAAATTTTGTATATACAAAATACAGTGCTGACTGTTTTGGTTTGTTTTCTTTTGAATGGGAATGGAGGCTAAATAAAAGTAAAACAACATGAAGATTAAATTTGCAGGACATTTTGTTTTTTAGATATTATTCCTAAAACACCTGACACTTATAATTACTTTTTTCAGTACATAAATTCTTCTCCAGGAGAATGAAGGCTAATGCTTTTGATCTCAGTCAGTATATTGCTGGGTCTGCAGAAAAATCTGCATATATAACTTGACTCTTTTACTTGAAGTTGCTTCAGTTTCCACCAGGGAATGTTGAAACTGTTCAGTATCTTAGCTGATCTTCTGATACGCTTCTGAACTAAGCTTCAAGAGAGCTATATTTAATGTTTGTGCATCAATGCTTAGAAAGGAATAAGCTACTTCAGATGCCATCTTACTTGTGCTGTCTTTTCCCAGGAATGGCAGGAAGCACAGAGGGTAGCAGTGCGGATTCACAGAGTCAGTCACATCTGTGTCACTGCACACTGTGGGTGCAGCTCTCACAACAGCAGGTTTTTATCCAGTGGAAAGCTGGGTACTGGTATTTTCATGCCCTATAATTGACTGTTATATGAGAACAGATTCAACTACCTAAAGTGAAAGTTCGCAGCAGCAGGGTGTGGTGTACCAGAAGGTCAGACCTTGCAGCAGCAGGTCTTTACTGTCCGTACACAGCTACTTGTCTTTCAAGGGACTTTGCAGAACAGCAGACATGCAGGGTGTTGGCATGGGGTGTCCAAACATGCTCACAAACTGCTGATTAGTGCTGCTCTGGGGCCACTCAGCTCATGCTGGCTCACTGGCACTGTAGTCTCCAGCTCCTTGCAGTGTATGCTGCAGGTGAAAAAAAAGGCAGAGTTTAAGGTTGGTGCACTTTAAGGATAACAATAGAAGTGGATGCAGTGTGGTAGAAGGCAGTTTTGGTTTGACTGTTCAGTGCAGGTGGAAAGACGAGTGGGAAAAAGTGGAAGAACTTGTTTGGGGCTTCTGTGTCGAACGAGGGAACACCATTTTGCTCAGTGCTGAACAGCCATGTGGGCTAGAACATAACCTGCTTTTCTGACGGAGCACTCAGCTGCTGCTGGTGAATTGGTGAAATATATTATAGGTCTCTTGAACACATGCTCAACCTGGTCCATAGTTGGATCTACAAGTAGGAAATTCAGCCAACAAACTGTGGGGAGAAAATTTTGCATTTTAAAGTTCTGCATTTCCTGGTCTTAGCTTCCCAGGAAAATTTGTGACTTTAGGCAAAGCTTTCTTTGTTGTGTCTTTATGGAAACAAAACTTCCATGGGAGGTATTTCCACAATTATTATATTTTTATTACCAATAAATCCAGGAAGAATTATTTAGCTTAAAATATTTTGGTGTAACAAAAGTTCTTTTATTTGTGGGCATTTTGTCCTTTTTTTTTTTGTTTGTTTTGTTTTGTTTTGTTTGGGGAGTTTTGGGGTTTTGTGTCTGTGTGTGTGATTTTGTAGTTGGTTGTTTTTTTGGGGTGATTTTTTTATTATTATTATTATTTTAATTTGGTTTCTTTTATTTTTTTTTGATAACCATACTACTAAACTTTTTTTTTCTTTGATATTCAACACTCTAAGTCTTATTAAAACAACTTCATTTACTATCCTGCTAGTTTAAGAGATGCTTTACCTTTGCCATTCTGGTGGCAGAGGTAATACACAGAATTAGTCCATCCAGGTCATCCACCTATCTGTCTCTTCTCGGATATATTACCATTTGAGAGCTAGTTTTTCCCATACTAATAGCTTGTAGTGATACATATTAATTACCTTTTTTGTGAAACAATTAATCCTGAAGTCCCTTGCTGACCAATCTTTCCTTAGCTTTGGTTCATGCCCCTTGTGTTTCAGCCCATTATTCTGTCAAGTATTTTCAGGGCATCTGCCTTCTCTATGCCCTTCAAAATTTTGTCTCTTAATCATTATGTTCTGCTAATCACTTCTACCCTAATTAATATATACCTTACCTACTCTCCTTTCAAAACTCTCTTGCTCCATGTTAGTATCCTAATTGTTCCCTGTCTCCACGTTTTCTCTTACCATCTGGTTTGTCAGAGTGTGTCAGGTATTCTGACTAATTGCCTGCAGTAAGGTCCACATAGCCTATATTAAAACTCAAGCTCTGGGACCAAATACCACAAATCTGAGGCCAAAACCTGTGTCCTTTCATCAGTTCAATGTACACGGCAGGTGACAGCCTAATATTAATGTTCATATTAAATTGTGGTCAGCATTTCCTAACAAAATTAAATACAGTAGGGAACAAATATACAGAGAGACACTTCCAACATAGTGTGAAATAGCAAGCCTTAGTGGTAAGTGCAGGGGAATTACATGAAATCAATGTACTAAGAGCTAATTGCTAGCCTGGTATACTGTGTCTCTCTAGGATGGAGTTAATTTTCTTCATGGCAACTCATAAGGTGCTGTGTTTTAGATTTTTGACCTAAACAGTGCTGATAGCACTATGAACAGTGCCTGCAAAGCATGAGCACCTTCTGTGCATTCAGTAAATTTTTAGATGACACAAAGTTGAGTGGGAGTGTTGATTTGCTGGGGGCCAGGAAGGCTCTGCAGAGAGATCTGGACAGGCTAGATGGATGGACTGAGGTCAGCTGGATGAGGTTCACCAAGGCCAAGGGCCAGGTCCTGCCCTTGGGTCACAACAACCTCTGGTAGTGCACAGCCTGGGGCAAAGTGGGTGGAAAGGGGCCCAGAGGAAAAAAAATTGGGACTGTTTATTAACAGCTGGCTAAAACAGGAGCCAGTAGTGTGCCAAAGTGACCAAGAAGGCCAAAGTCATCCCGGCTTGTATCAGAAATAATATGGGCAGCAGGACTGGGGAAGGGATTGTTCTCCTGTACTCGGCACTGGTGAGGCCACAACTCAAATCTTGTGTTCAGTTCTGGGCCCCTCACTACAAGCAGGACATTGAGGTGCTGGAGTGTGTTCAAAGAAGAGCAGTGGAGCTGGTGAAGGGTCTAGAGAGTGACAAATATGAGAAACAGCTGAGGGAGATGGGGGTGTTTCGCCTGGAGGAGTCTCAGGGGAGACCTTGTTGTTTTCTGCAACTGCCTGAAAGGAAATTGTGGCCAGGTGAGGGTTGTTCAGCCTCTTCTTCCAACAGCCAGTGATAGGACCAGAAGAAATGGCCTCAAGACAGGGAAGGTTCAGTTTGGACATTAGGAAGAATTTCTCCACTTGAAGGGTTGTCAAGCTTTGGAACGGGCTACCTGTGGAAGTTGTGGACTCACTGTCCATGGAAATGTTCCAGAAATGACTGATCATATCTCTTAGCGCTATGGTATTCAGTCAAAAGTTGGACTCAATGATTTTGGGGGTCTTTTCCAATTTTAATGATTTTGTAGTTCAATGATTCTGTTTCTCAGTCTGTCCTTGTCACAGTGAATAGGCTGGGAGAGGACAAAGCCAATAAATGACTGAAACAACTGCAAAGATATTCTGTACCCTATAACATCATACTCAGCAATAAAAGTGAAAAAAGGGAATTTTAGGACAGTTCTGCTCAGGTAATCGCTGGGCATCAGTCTACTCTTGGGAAACAGTCAGTGATTGCCTTTGTGTGCTGATTTTGGCTATGATGGAGTTATTTCTCTCCATAGGGGCCAGTATGGGGCTAAACTTTGGATTTGTGCTGGAAACAGTGTTTATAACACAAGGATATTTTTGTTATTGCTGAGTAAGGCTCACACAAAGTTAGGGCCTTTTCTGGCCCTCATACCACCCAGTGAGTGTGCTGGGGATGCACGAGAAGCTGGGAGAGGACATAGGAGGGCCAGATGACCCCAAAAGATCAACTTTACCTATCTGAATTATGTTCCTCCAGTATGTCCCCAAGATTCAGTTTTCCTAAAGTTTACCAGTAAATGCTAGTGCCCTTCCTTTATTAGATTGTTGTTTTTTTTTCTTCTTTTAGAGAATAAATCTTAGTAAAAACAAAATGCAGAGTACAATTTTTTTTTTTTTTTTTTTACATTTAGTTTCATGACTTTGGACATATGTTTTTCCCAAGCCTTTCATAAAATGTGCTTGCCTATGTATCCTAAAATGTACAGCGATATTTTAATGGCTCTTGTTCTATTTTATTCAATAAATTAAGCCATATGCACCTGAATAGTCATTATATAATGATAAATTACTTTTATAACTTTACACATTTTAATTAATCAACCCTATTCCAGTATAAAATCCCAATATACGGAAAAAAATTTTTTTGCTCAATGTTTTTTCATAATTGGCATAGTCCATGAATTACATTAATATGTCAACAGTTATTCAAAGACTAAGGCCTGGAAATTCTCCCTGCACAATCTTGTGTGGTTTTTTTCTTGCAAAAAATTTAACACTGTGATTGCATGTTGATATTCCAATAGTGCTGTTATAATATAGGAAGTAGATGTCTTTATACTTAGTCGCCCCAGGACAGCTGCACTTTTCTATTCCTTTTTCTTCCCCCCTTGAATTTCTAGTTTTTTTGGCAGGATATGGAAAATTAATACTATTGACTCCTTTTTCTTTAAGCCTGGCACATCATGGGTTCATAACTGAAGAGAATACTAGATGATTTCTGCATTAAGTAACAGCATTTCTTCACCACAAGAGATTCACTTATCAGTTGGAAAGACAAAGTACTGAGAGCCAAACCAACTCTTTCAAAACTTAATTTCCTCAAAAGCTAAAGGGTATTAAAATAATGGATGTAAAGAGAAAATGGCAATTCAGAACAAATAGTGGGGCAAAAGACAGAAAACATAGTTTAAAAAATCAAATGTATGATGTGCCATTTTAATTGGAAGGAAAACACTGGAAATGAGCAAATGCTACCATTAACTAAATCAATTATGGGGCCATACTGATGTAATAAGGATTGTGTTGCCATGAATCATCTTACTAGTACTTAAATACCACAATTTTGATAATGAGTGTTAATGACTTGGCAAAACCACTATTTTTAAGGTCTTATTTTAAATCAAGGAAGAATAAAATTTGATTCAGTTCTGAAGAACTAAAACAGAAGGTTTTTTTAAATTGCTGTTTTTTTCTGAACATGAGGTGTAAACACACATCATCTGTGAAACAGCCAGCGCTCTTCTGATATTCAAAGCCAATAAACAGACATTAACAAACTGAAAGTATGGACTTAAGCCAATACTTCCACTAACATGTGAAAAAAGTCTCATAAAAGTTCACTTATTCCTGCTCTTAATGAAATTTTGACCTGCTGAACATGATGATCATAATATTAGATGAACTAAAGTGAAAGGTGATGGAAGAATATGGTCTATTTTAGTGAGTTTATCAAGAAGAGAAGGAACATTGAGAAGGAACATCAAGAAGGAAGAGAGAGAGTACCCTTGAGGATGCAGAAAGGCCATGTTTGTCAAAACAGGTACTTCTTTAGGTGGAAACATTAAGAATGACAAAAGTACATACATTCCTAAATGGATGAAAATTGTTTAGAGTACAATTTGGGAAAGTTTTAGATTGAAAAATATTAACTTGTTTTTAGTGAAAGGCAGAATAAAAAAAATTACAGAATTTAATAGATATTCTTTACACTGAAGCCTCCACTAAAACTTTCATCAGGCATTAAGAAAATGTAGGCATCAAGCAGAACTTCATCTAGATTAAAAGAAATTACTGGAAACACCAATTGGTTGTATTTAGTTTGCAGCAACTATTTGTTACCTGTAAATTTGTCTCTTTAATATGAAGAAAAATTGTAAAGAGTAGTATCCACTGCATCTTTTGTCTTTTATCTTTGTGTTGCCGTTCAAAGATCAGCTTTTGTCACAATCTAGTCAACAAAATAAAGTACAAGACTGTAATGTCCAAAGGTTTGGTCCTTCTAATAAAAAATAAAAAATGTCATTCAACAAAATTGTTTCAGAGGAGACTGGAAATATAGATAAAAAAATAATATTGACAAGAATAAAATAATAATATATTAACTAATAAAATACAAACATATCAGCTACAAAGCAGTTAGGTTTCTAACTGAAAATAATGCAGAACTGAATACAATGAAACAAGAGCACTGGGTACTACACTGCATTGTGGAAATGAAACCTGAACTTTTGTTTGACATCACTGGGGTGGTGATAGTGAAGAATTGATTGTGTTTTATGACTCTGTTACAAATCCTTCCTTTCCATTTCTTTTCTTCTCTTACTGAAAACCTCAAGGTACAGGTTCTTTGCTCTCCTTCAGTTACTGTAATCCCCTGTTGATTGTTTGTTCAGCTTACAAGCAGAAAAATTAGCATTATCTGAGAGACAGAAAGTTACTTTCTGTACCCTTTTGACAACAGCAATGGAATTTAATCGTGTCATGTCTTGTGTGTCATACACTATCATTTATGTGTGCTTTTTCTATTTTTCCTTTAATAGAACGGTGTGGGAGATAAGGAAAATGCTCCCAAGGCAAGGAACACAGGCAGTGATTCTTTTAGTCCTCTAGAACATCATATAACACCCTGCTTGACATGAAGGTATAAAACCCATTTTCCAATATTAAAATAATTCCTGAGGAATTATTTCAGGAGTCCATTTTCTGGATTTTCTGACATTCCTGACCAAGCTGAAGAAGAACAAATCTGGATGAGGATAGACATGCCAAATAGAAAATGTGGCATATATACGTACATTATACTAGTTGCATTCCCAGTATTATCACATCCAAATGTATAGATTTTACCCCTGCATTGTCATCAATCATGATGCCAGAAATGAGATTTTAATCTCAAGTACTGAGGTCATGACTTTCTTACTGATATCCTCAGTCTGGAGGTAAAGCAGCTTTGAAGGTCACAGGTGTTGTAATCCTAAAGTATATAGTTTGGCATCTCAGACACATAAATCACTTACAACATTGGAGTGGTATTAACAAACTGAATTTAATCTATAGATAAGTATCTCCTGGTTATGGCTGGCTTGTCAATTGAGTATTAGTGTGTAACTTCAGTTTTAAATGCCTTGGTTTAAGAGTTGCAGTTTCAAAACTTACTTTGAAAAAAAGCCTGTAAATTGGAAGACTGCTTCTGCGAAATATATCTAGTTTTCCCAAGTGTATTTGGACCTTTGAACTGAGATGCATTTGCAGATCTCCCTTTGCTCTACATAGGTGGAATTCATCTCAGAGAAGGTGATGTAGCCAAATGCCTAGATTCTCTGCACAGTAATAGCAAAGAGCCAGAAAGTTCCAAGTTTCTATAGTTCATCCTTTTTTTTTTTTTTTTTTTAACTCAGTAACTTTTGTAGTAGACCCAGAGGTCTCAAGAAGTCTTTACGCATTTTCTTCATAAAAAGGAGTCCATTCATAAACCCCAATGCTTCCATAAGGAAAAACAAACAAACAAACAAACAAAACACCGCAAGTAGAAGTATTAAATTTTTAGAAGATGAAGCAGCAGAATTTTCACCTTTATCGCATCCACTAATGTGAACATACTGAAAAATTGTTCAGAAGAAGTAAGAGACAGCAATTCAGTTGCTCAATATTTCTCAGAAATTCTGTAGATACTGGAAATAAGTGTTAAAACATTTGAGATTTTATATGCCTAAACTCTACTCTTGAGAATAGACCCTTAATTTGATTTGTAGTTTTGATAGAGTTTTTAAAAAATCTGAAGACTCTAAGGTGCGCATTATAGTGGAGTTATAGCATGAAATTGCAACAATGAATAGTAAAACTGGATTTTTTTTTTTTAGTTTTGTGTGGAAAATTTGCACAGTAATTTAACCTACAACAAATTAATGATAGTATTTCCCTCAGAGTATACTTTAACTATAAAGTATTACTTCTTCTTGTGGTGCTATAACACTTTATCAGTCCAAAGACTCCAGTAATTTTACCCTTTTTTCAGACAGCACAGTATTGTACATAAAAAATTCATGATACACATATTCCTTGAAAAACACAACAGAAGCAAACATATCTATCTCTCTGTGCAGTTGTAATGGTTGAGATGTGGAAAAGTAATTCATCCCTCTGAAAATATTAACAAGTAATTTTAGAAAAAGAAATGTCAGCTACACCATATGTCCTATAAATGTCATCTGTAAAATACAGAATTTTTTTATTCCAGAAGCTGTAGCCTAAATTGCTGACCTGACTTTTGAGGAAATTGAAAATATCTGTAATGTGATTAATTATCTTAAAACCCAAAAAATCCTATTTTATTTTTTATTTAAAATTATTACTCTGCAGTGGGAAAAAGACGTGCATTATTTTGAGGCTGTGTACCTGCTTCATGCAGAAAAAAATACTAATAATATATAAAATATGAATGTGTTAATTAAAAGCCTCCTTTAACTGCTGAAATATCATATTTAAAAAAAACCAAAAACAACAAACCTCTCAAGTCATCTCAAGCCCCTTCAAATTTTTCCATCCTGCAAATCCTGACTATTGCAGCAAGCCCCACAACATGTTGTTTTAGGTTTTTTTAAGATATTCTAAACCAAAACTTATTTGACATGCCAGGCAACAGAAAAAAAAAGTTTTTAGATGTTTCTGAACAAAGATAATGTCTTTGGTTTGAAACATCTGTTTTCTTGTGCTGTTGTTATATTTTGACAATTGGTTTCAGACTATTTAGCTTAGTAACAAATTTAATTATGTGGGGTATATCAGAACAGGTATTAACTGTGTCATAGAAATTAGAATGAGTGGATGATCTGATTTGCCATGGCATATACCATATTATTTCTCTTCAAAACCTACTATCCAAGACTTGTATTGCATGATGGGCATAAATAAGCTGTCAGTAGTGCAACAATGTTCTCTTTCAAATATGGAATTTCATAACACCTGGATATATATTATATCATCTTATCTTTTAGATAATACAACAAACAATACAAGTGGAGTTTTTGTCTGTCCTTCTTAGGTCTCTGTATACAACGGTGTTCAACTTTTGAATAGTCAGAATGGTTTTTAAAATTAACTGGGGACTGTGAAGTTTTTCTGTTCTGTGAGGCAATTTGCCACAAGCAATGACATTCTGAAGACAAAGGAAAAGGTATGATATCTAAGAACAAAAGTATTGCAATTCAAGCTGATGTTCATGTTTATATCTCAGCTTTTGCAATGTTTCCAAACATCTATTCAAAATTTCAAAATAAAATTGGTGAATAGTTGTGCCTAGGTTCAAGTGAAACAATAATATTTTATGTGGAAAACAACAACAACAAAAACAACAACAACCACAAAATAAATAAATATTTAAAAAGTAATTTAGTTTCAAAAAGATGGGTTTTTTTCAGCAGAACTCGTATTGTTAATGGAAAAAAAAAGCCAATATATCTCTGTCTATACCAGCATTTTTTTTTTTCCAACAGAAAGAACTTTGTACACAAAACTGAGATGGAAAATTCTTGCAATTTGCACTGTTTAATGTTCTGAGAGCTTTAGCAAATTCTGATCTTAGATAAAACTTCTTTGTTGCAGGTCATAGCTCTGTACAGGCCAATTTTTCTTGTTTTTCATGGTCAAAATTGCCTTGTAAGCTCAAATAATTTATGGCAGCCTGTGACATGACCTTTTCCCAACCTACCCCACCATATTGTTTTACTGGGGGAATATTGAGTGGACAGCCTGTGATTCTGCTCCTCTACTGCTAAATAATATTATTTTAAAGAGAAATTAAAAAAAAAGAAAAAAAAGAAGGAAAATGTCTAGAGTGGTGAACATTAGATGGCAAAAAACCTCAGAGGGACAAATTTCAAACTGTATTTCTTTTTCAAGTGGAAAGACCATGACTATGCAAGAAAAAAATTGCTTTGAGCTATCTTCTTCCAGTGACTCATAGTTCAGCTCTATGTGTGGAGCATGACGCCATAAGGAATGGGATAACCCTTTTCTCAGTTGGGGTCAGCTGTCCCAGCTGTGTCCTCTCCCAGTTTTCATGTGCGCCCTCAGCACCACCCTGGTGAAACATTGTGAGAAGGGGAAAAGGTCTTGATGTTCTCCAAGTGCTGTTGTTTGGCAATGGCTAAAATTTTACTATGTTATTAAAACTGTTTTTTGTCACAAATTCAAACAGAGAATCATAGAGGCTACTATGAACAAAATTAATTTTACCCTAAACCAGCTAAAACTAGTACAGTGATTAGATTTGGATAAGATTCACTGTGAACAGTAGTAGATTCTATTCAGTGGCCAATGGCTTTCAGTCTGCAATGTAAGTAGTTTACAGCAACAGATTGCCTCATTTTTGTTTTAAATTACATGTTCTACAAGAAGACTATTGTACATTGTAATGAATTTTCAAGGTTGGCATTAGTTGACAAAAAGTTTTTCAAGAGAAAATGTGTGTTTTACCACCTAGAGGAAAAATTTTCATTTCCAATTTGTTAGGAAGTCTTAAGTTCAAGGTATAATGTGATGTTTTCTTGAAATATTGGTCATCTTATGACTCACAAATTTCTATGGAATACCTCACACATTTTGTGTGGAAGCAGGTTATACTTCAATAAACAATTTATCAGGCATGTTATAGTTTACACTCTGCAACTATTCCAGATTGGGGTATATCATCGCCTTTAGCAGTCTACTTGGAGACTAAAGCCTCAGGACAACATTTCATCATTACTGTCTTTAAAAATGCTAAAAACCTGAATAACAAATTTTAAGGAGATCTCCATCCCCATGAAAAAGCTTTTTGGAAGAAGGCTATTAATTCTTTTGTGTGTTTGTAAAAAGCCTAACACAATGAATGTGTTACTTCTGACTTGAAGTTGTTTGAAGGCACCTGTGACACTGAGAAATTATTTCAATGTTGAATTTTCCTTGCTTGATCTTCTTTGAGGAAGTTCATGTTACGGATTTCTGTGATATAACCAATTTTTAAGAGCAGAAAACAAAGATTTCAGAAAATTAAATAGCAGAACTTGAAGACTTTTATCTCTTCATCCAGGCTGAAATACGTTGAGTCAACAAGGAAATATAAAATTACAGCTTCTAAGCTTCTATGATAAACAATTTTTAGGAACCAATAGGGAAAATTTTACACCTCCATTGAAGCAGAGTTCACTTTTCACTGTGGGTAAGGTGTACAGGAAATAAAGACACAGTCTTTCCCTGTAATCTATCTCTAAAAGAAAATAAAAGAACTTCTGTACCTAAAAAGAGTACTAATAAGTAAAGAAGTAATACTAAAAGTAGGGAGGAATTTCAGGCCTACTACTAAAAGTAGACTCTTAATCACATGTTATGTTAAAAAGTAGGTTTTCTTTTTTTAGGCAAAAGAAATTCTAATGACAAAAGTTTGAAATGGCATTCAAGTCTAGATACAATTCAGGTGTTTCATACAGATTGACATTTATCTTTGACATGTATGGTTCACATGAATGCATATTAACAAATGTTGGCTTTAACTGAGTGAAGAAATGCTGAGTGGTTTACTAATTAATATAAAGATCAAATGTGGTTAAAGTTTAGATAAACCTTTGGTAGATAATAAACAGCATATTAAACTCCCATATGTTTGGCCTAAAATAAACTCAAGATCATTATTATCCCTTTGTCTATCATTCATACCTAGTTAATTCATTCTTATCCTAGTCCTGGATGCTGTTTGGTCATAAAGAGAGAATGGAACAGAACATCAAAATCTGCCAAGGAATCACTGAAGCTGGAGCCTCTTCTTTATATTCGTTGGAAAGCCAGCAAAGTAATTTGTAAATTTTAAAGGTTCAACGTAGGGAAAAAAAGACACACTGAAGTCCAGACCAGTATATTAGAAGTACTTCTGCTTATATATTGTTCTGTTCTTGAGTGTTTGTTGTTTTTTTTTTTAATTGCTGTACATAACAGATCCAACACAATGGTTCAGTAACTCCTCATATGTCACAAGCTTCTGTATTTTTCAGATAATAGTTATTAAAATATGCTCTTGCTCACCTGTTGATACTCCAAACATCTGTTGCAGTTTTCAGTCTTTTGTAATTGAATTTGCAGTTATGTTTAATGTTAGTTTAAGGGCTCTCAAAATCATACTTTTTTAATCTTCCAAGATTTTTTCAAGAACATATTAACAGTAATTGTATGCTTTAAAATGTTAGATTTCTGCCCTTGTGACTACAAAAGTCTTGATGTTCCCTAATTGAGAAACATAAAGCTGTTTTGATCAAAGAAAAATTTTACCAGACTGCTGTGGTTAATGAAGGGTAAATCTTTAAAATTCATAGTAAGAGTTCAAATAATCATCCATAACCTGATATTCAGTCAGAGATTTAACTGTATGATTCACAGAGTTTCAGAATTTCACTGATTTTCATAGTCTCTCCCTGACTGCACAACTTCTGTTGGAAAAAAACGGGAATAAACTTTTTTTTTTTTTTTTTAATTTCAGAAAATACAGCTAATGTGAATAGCAGAAGAAAGAATGTTGAAGAAAAACTCACTTAGAAAGGGATTTCTAGTAGCTGACAGATGTATAAAAATCTTAGGCTAGAATTGAAAGAGAAGAATAAACCTGAGTTATATATTTTAGCACAAGGAAGAATTCATCTGGCAGAATGAAACTGTGATAGGAGATTGGACATTTAAGTTGGGCTAGGCAAGGCAGAATTTGAGAAGTCTTAGGGGAATATCTGTTGGGCCAGCATGAAGTGGAAGTTAAAATTTAGCACAAAGATGTCAGACACTAACTCAGACTACAATTTAAATAGGAAAATCAGATCAATAAAAAATGAATTGTCTGAGAGACTGTATATGAGTTTATAAATAAATGGTAAACAAAACAGGAAGCCAAGATCAGTTACATAAGAGGTAGGCATGGGTTGAAAGAGGATCTAATCAGTTTTGCAATGGCTGATTTAATGTGGTGTAGGTACCAACACTGCAGCATATCCCTGCTTTTAGCACTACAGAGCAAAACACAATACTTCACACAATGTAATGCTACCTCTTTTGCCATTTAATTAGTTTACTTTCTTGTCTACGTTATTTTCAGTTGCTATGTGAGGCTAAAAAATTAGTATGTCTTGCTTTGGTTTTGGACAGTGGCAATGGGAGGAGGGAAGGTTTTCATTTCATCTCTTAATTTCGGCTTCTTCTACTGCCTGGGAAAATGAGTTGCTCCCAAAACCCAAATGACACTGATCATGTGAATTTATAAACTGCAAGACAGTAAAACTAGAACTGAAAAGGACACTTAGTTATAAAAAGCTTTTGTTCTCATAAGAAAAGCCCTTGATTGGGTTACGTCTGGTCTATTTTGCATTAAATTCTGTATTGTCTGCTATCAAAGCATCTCCGAATATGAGCTGATGTTTGAAGACAAAACAGTGGAAATAGAAGTCCAGGTGCACTCTGAAATCAATGTTAATTTTTCAAAGCCTTTAATTTCCCCTCTTTCATTATTTTCTTTCACAGTGAATATTGCTTCCTTTCAGGACACATGATAATGAAAATGACTTATTTGTTTTCATCCAGTGACCATGATTGCCACTAGTAGAATTATCTATGAAAACGTCACGCTTTAATCCTCTTGCTTTCATCTCTTTGGAGGCATTAATCTTCAATCTAGGGAGAAAAGCAATATCTCAAGTCAGATCTACTCTTTCACACTATTCAGCTAGCACAGCTATTTTGGACAAAAATCTGCTAAATAAATTTGCAATGTATCCTCAAGTGTAGTTAATAATAAATACAGAGTTATGACAGTAAGCAGCAGCATAATCAAACCTTTCTTTTTATTTTTCAAAACTGGCTGACAGCACTGTATATTATTTTTGTGCTTAGGATTATGATCTTGACAAAAGCTAGGGCTGGAGAATTTTTTAGAAATAAATTACTGGGAAAAAATATTTACTGTGACTTCGAAATTCAGTGCCTTAAAAGCATCTGATCACTTATCTAAGGAACATGTTCCTGGCATACAGAATGTGTATGAACACACAAATGGTTCATAAATAAATTCAAAGTTCCTTCATGATCACAGTGATTTGATTTTGCTGTGGTGTGAGTGCTACTATTATATCTATGATGGAAAAACCATGTTTTAGACCTAGTTATCTGTAGCAGCCTGTCCCTGTGTAAACATGAGACAGCCTTAATGTAGTTTAATTTATTTCTCTGGAAAGATTCACTTACTTAACTGAGTCTTTAATGTCAGAAAACATTTTTCACCTAGAGTCAACTGCAGTGAAAAGAAACTCATTTCTAGCTTGCAGTCACTCTAAGGTCATGATGTTCAATTATGAATTTGGAAAGAGAATACATTCCTTGGACTCTTCAAAATGTTGAGAACTAATTTTATGGTGTTTTCAACATGTAGCATTTATCCAAAACTGTCACCTGTACCCAAAATATATTTTTCATTTGAACCTAGATTTGGCTATATCTGCTTCCAGTCCAAAGCAAACTAGATAATTCAAGGTGTGCCAGAGGCAAGCTGTATTCATTATTTGTGTGATGAAATATAAAAAGACATGGGGGAAGAAACCAACTACCTGATCTTACAATGCAACTGAAGAAGTATTCTCAAAATGTGAATGAAATTCATAGAAACTCATCGGTATTTTTGCCTTAAGGAAAACCTATACTTGATATGTAACTAGAAGCTTGTGAGTTCTGGTCAGTGACAGTGCAGATGCATATATAAAAACCTCAGGGCAGAAATTAAATATCCCCTCAAAATATACTGAATCTTGATGCTCTTCAGGGTTATAGTGACCTAACTCTGTAAGAGTTGCCACTACAGGGACAGAGTAGTCTGAAGGAAGCAGAGAGACCTAAAATACTTTTTTCCTTTTTTATTGTTACCTCTAGGTAAAGAGTGTAACAGGTGAAGAACATGCCAACATCTTGTTAGTGAGAATCCAAAATTCCATAAATAACTAATTCCTTGGTAGATTCCCACATCATAACTGGATGTTGCAATGGTTCAAATAAAATACGATTCAGTGATATCTAATATTTAATCTGTGTTTTGGCAAAACAGGTACTTTTTTTTTTCCATTACAAGTATAAGTAATTAGGTGATTTTTAAGGTTACTTTCAACCCAAACCATTCTATGATACATGATTCTATGGATCTGGCCTCCAAAGAAACACTTTAATGTTTAGCTTGAAATAAATTGATACCAACTTGTAGTAAGTTTCATTCATGCAATGTTTTTTTTTTTATTTTTATTTATATATGTATGCAAATTTTATTACACATATTTGAATACAAGCTTCTGGGGTTTGTACAGGTCCTTCATACAAAGATATTTTTTCGATTTTTGATTTCAAGCAGTTTTCAGCTTCCAGTTTTCTCCAAACAATCTTAAAGCAAATAAAAACTTCAACTCAGAATAAACACCTCCCTATACTGGAAGCACACATAATGTTTCTTCTATTTATTCCATAAATATAAACTTCAACTATGTATTGTGGGAGAAAGAGAAGGCAAAAAGTTAGAGTATTAAGAATTATATTTTAAATGTTAACATCCTGCAAAAATAGGTTATTAACATTTTACATGTTTTCACTGAAGTTATCTCTTCTAAGATTTTCTTTATAATTTCTTTTTAATTTTTTTTCATGCCTTTCTGGTTTAGATACATCCTAAATCTTATTCTTCTCTAGACATGTCTGACCTTTCCCTGTTTAGAAGAAATGAGGTTGAGAGTTGTTCAGCAAGTCTTGACCCTCTTTCAGTATGTTAGAATTGTCTAGACATTATCCTTTCCTTGGAACAACAAAAGAAAAAGATCTGAAAACAGCTTCTGTGTGAAAAATCTTCAACATGGACCTGTTTAGATCACATCTTTTGATCTTCATTGTAAACAAACATAAAAGCTCCCTTATGTAAAATCTCTGAGACTGGGAAAATAGTTTTAGATAAAACCCTCTCCCCACTTCCCTTCTCACAAATTTTCATTAAAGAAGGTTTGCAAGTGCTCTGGGCAGGACATTTATGGTTTTGAGATTGTCTCATAAGAATAGCACAATAAAAGAAGAATAACTGGCATGTACAGCATTTAAGGTGAAGAGATAACGAGACTGGACAGTCTCTTCCACAGTGTTCTTAATGTTCAAATACACATTTTAAAGCAATGTTTATGTTGTGCTGCTCATTGTTGGTATTCTTTGCTTTTTTGTGGGGAGCTCATACAGGAGTTATGGTTTAAATAGGGAATTACACTTAATCAGAATATGCAACTCTTTGTGATATTACGAACCAAGTACCTGAAATAATTTTTAAAATTTTCTCAGTAAGGTTTTTTTCTGAAGAGGCATTTTTATCATGTGCATATATATTTAAGTGTTAGTACAGTGTCATCATGCATAAGGAAGGATTTCAAGCAGAAGAAATTGACTCTCTCACTTGATCTTTTTCTCTCAGTATCATCAGCTATTTAAAAAGAACTAATATATTGCCATACCCACAAATATCAAAAAACAAAATCAATTTTTTATGTCCATTCTTTTAGATAAAATTTTAATACACTTCATGGCATTGATTTCTCATCTACAGTGTTAGTATTTTATCATCCCATGAGCAAAAGGATTTCTTTGCTTTCCTTTTTCTGAATGTAAACTGTCTATGTTCAGCAGTAAAATATCTATGTCATCTTTATCTAAATGACAGTAAATAATACTTTTGTCTTTTTTTTTTTTTTTTTTTTTGAGTAAGAGAAAGGGAAGAAGTGGAAACCTTTCAGGAATATTTTGTGCTGTGTTGTTGCTGTTTTGTAGAAACCGATATGTAATAGGATAGACAGGTGGATGGTTTGTAAGGTCAGTTTAGCTTGATCTCTTTTTATATGATGTCTAACCCTAGAGACTCATTACAAACAGGTTTTTCTCAAGTCTTGACAGAGATGCTTTTTCTGTGAGGTTTCATGTAGCTTTACCTTTAATGCATCCAAAATTACTAAAGAAAACAAGCTTTTCTGTAGAAAATTATAATTTTTGATCATGCCACTTGGCATTTGTGTGGTACAATAAGCCATTTCTTCCAGTGGCTAATTCAGATTTAAAAGGCTGCCAGCCTCCTTTGCTTTTCTTTTGCCATTTTCTTTATTTAAAAGTGACAATCCTTTCAATCTAGTTATAATTCATAGGTGGAGAGAGTCCAACTTGTTTGAAGATTTTAAGGACTGGACTTTCCAATTTCAGTCCTATCTTGTAAATACCAATAGTAGCAAACAATCATATACTGGTCATTTTTTCTGCTGCCAATGATTATGACTACTAGGGAATGATTATCATGTGACAAAATTTGTATCAGGTGGACTTAAAGTAACATTGGTCTAGTTTAAACAAAATCTATGTATTGCCTATGAATTTCGGGTTAACAAAGACTTCCCTTGAAGTAAAGAAAGGTTCAAACAAGTTAGATGGTGAAATGAAACAATTATATACTGTGTGAAAATGTTCAAATTTATAAATCTTTACTTATAAACTATGGGAAAAACAAACAAACAAACAAAACCCCACCAAACGCCCGCCCCTAAAAAACCCAAACCAACCAACCAACCAAACAAGAAACAAAAAACACAAAACCACAAAAAAACCCCAAGTTGCAAATGGAGAGGCAAAGGAAGATAATCCATTCTTTTCCAGCTGGGAACTAGAAGCATCCACAGTCTCATGTTTTTACAATCTGTCTTGACACTGAAGATTGTTATTTAAGAATACCTCAATATAAGAAGCCTTACCAATGAACTCTGCTAAGGGATGTTTGAAGTGATGGGTTTTGTCTTTCTAAGTCCCTGTTGTGCATGATGTGGCCCTGCTTTTCTGGGGAGGGATGAACACCTGACACCCAGTGAGTAGTGGTGAATTCCTTTATTTGCTTTGCTGTGACTTTTGCTTTCCTTAATTAACTGTCTTTAACTAAACCCCTGAGTTTTTTTCACTTTTACCCTCCTGATTCTCTTCTCCATCCTGCTGGTGATTAAACCTCAGCAGACATTATAAACTGCATAACAGCATTAATCAGACTGATTTTATAATGGCATCCCTTATAGAGAAAGGGAATGTTGGATATCTAATTAAAAAAACCAACTTTGTTGCATTCTCACTGGAAATTTATGAAGACACTTGTGAAATTAAGCACACCCAGGCAATCATTTTATAAAGCTCTTAAATGGCCTGGACAATCTTATTCTAGTGTCAGTCATTTATTTGATTCAGCATTCCCATAACCAGTAAATGTCTTTCTAATTTAAATATGTTGAGGCCTCATCTACAAAAACAGAACCTTTGCTATGACCATTATTTTAATCTAAAGTCTAATTAGTTTATCTGAATAATTTTCTTTATGCATAATGTACATTATCATACTTAGTGAAATAGTAAGAACATTTAAGATGCTTTCTAAAATGCTAAAGTTATTTAATCTAATTTTAAATTGTTTGCATCACTAAGCTTGAATTCAATTTGGGACCTGCAGGAAAATGTCTCTAGAGTTTTCATGCGTGTAAAATACTGTGTGGCACATATCCTCATTTCAAAGTAGTCACTATATCACAGAGTCTGGATAATAATTGGATCTTACTGATAGATTTAAATTTTAATTACTGTGTTGAGAGACTAGCCTACCTACTACTGCTTCAGCTACTGATAGGATCTGTCTCTTGCATTTTAAAAATGAAAATTTCAAAAGAGGAGCGTGACTCTTGAGTAATGAACAGATTCATAAAGATTTATTTTTCCTGCTTTACTTTATACAGTAAATGTTGTTATTTCTTTACACTTTCATTATACAATGCATATTTTCAAAATATTTTTACTCAATAATTAGTAAAACACATTCTTTTAGATGGAGATGCTAGATGCCATAAGTAATCTACTTTTTTATCTAGTCCAGTTGGGTGGCCTATTCCTTGTTGTGCCCAAGAATTTGGACATCATGTTTGGGAAAACTATGACAACTAAGTTTGAGCACCTTGGGGCTTTCTCCTGCTCCAAAGCAGTGATTTTGTCCTGCATCACAGTCATTGGAGTTAAAAGATTGGTCCCTCTAAAAAGCCAGAACACTGAAAAGGAATTTAAAAATGTTTCTTTAGAATACAAATTAAAGTATTTTTTCTAGACATCTGTTTGAAAAGGTTGTTTCACAAGAGCATTTGAACCACAAGTCAAGATATAATTTAATAAAATACAAAATATAAATATAATTTAAATTACATAATAAAACTAATAAAGGCAAATAGTGTGAAACATAATTTTACTAATTATTGTGTTTAAGTCTTCATTTTAAAGTACATTCTCCAGCTTTGAAACCACTGATTTATTTTTATTTTCTCACCTTCCTTTGGTTTGTATTGAATGTAACCATCACACATTAAAAATGTAATAGATGACTATTTCTGCCAAGACTGTCAGACTTGATTTGTGGATTTGATACAAATTAGCATGCATATATTTAGATAATCATACATCTTTCTGTCATTAACTCCAGGGGAAAGAAAAAGGGAATAATTTTAGGTTAGATTATTCCTGTGCCCTGGTTCACTGTGTGACTGTGGAGCATATGGAGCTAGGATGAAGGTGGGGGTGGCAAACTTTGGGAAAAAAGGCTGAGGGCATATGAATGATTGCTTCTTTTGGTGGTAGACTTGGCATGTTTCAATTTAATTTGTGTATGAAGCTATTGACTGAGCTAAGGAGATTTCTATCCAGAAAACTGTACTATCTGCTAGAGATCTACTGAGGGAGGAGCCAAACACTTTTCTCCCTAATCACCAGCATGACCTGCAGTGTTCAGATTTTTTTTTAAACAAAACCATAAAAAGTGTGCTGCTTTTTACACAGCTGTTAGAAAAGTCTAACCTCAGTTTTCCAGTAAACGACCAAGAGTTTCTGTAGATAGAAATGCCTCAATCACTTTGCTGGTTTATCAGCTGGTTAATTCTAGGTCTATCATTATCTCAAATTTTAACAAGCTAGCACCACTGTAATTTCCCCAGTCTTTATCAATACTGAATCACTACAAACTAAACCAGCAAATTCAGTCAGGCTCAAAGTGGCTGCTTTCCCTAAAAACATCAGTCTGTCACTGAGCAACAGGGGAGCTAGAAGAAATCTTAGCAATGATTGTTATTTTTTTGTCACTTTTTCAGGAATATTGCTAGAAGCTGAAAGTAGACTACTACAGTTTCAAATTTCCTATTTATTATTCTGGCAGTATCCATTTCAGGATCCAGTCATTTTCAAAAAATACAGGGTTTGAAACTGGCATTTATTGAAAAGAAACTGTAGAATTAAATAATATTGAGACACCTGAATGACTTTAGGATAAGAAGAAAGGATTCTTTTGACTCCATTCCAGTCAAGCACTCAAGCTGCCAGAACAGGAAGGAAATGCTCGTGGTACAGTCGCTGAAGCAACTTTACATTTAAAGTAAATTTGTATAAACTTTAAAAGTCCAGAGAAAGAGACAGCTGAATTCATGTGGTGGAAAAAAAGACAAAAAAAAAAAAATCCAATATGCACGCAGATATTAATGAGAACAAATGGCAGAACTAAAAATGGAGAGGTGTAGTTTTCCATTGTCTGGCAAGTCTACGGGCAACTGAATCAGAGCTAACTGGAATAATTTCACCAGAAGATATAAATAGGAAAGGAAAGGAAACATGTATAATAATGAGGTCAATTAACTGATCTGACAGGTTCCCATACCTGATCAATTTGTATGAGTAAAATGACCATTTTTAAAGATTCCTTTATGGAGATGATATTATTAAAAGAAATTAACACAAATTGAAAAGCTGTTGGTTTTTTTTTTTTTTTTTTTTTTTAAGGCCTTCTCCCCCACCAAGATAATAGCATTTGAAACAATTGTTTGGACAACCTGCAAGTCAGTAAATCCCTAAATCCTTTCGGAATCTGTTAAAAAACCCATCTCCCTAGTCAAAAAACCTCCTTTTTACTTCAGCCACATTGGAAAGTTACACATACACATTACAGGCTTCCTTACTAGTCATGAAAGTAACTGTAGACCTTTTATGTTTTACTGAAGGAAATATAATGCTATTTGATCCTTCTTGAGCTGACAGATTCCTTGGTTTGAAAATGTTCCTTTTTGACCTTAGAATTTTGAACAGAGTTAGCACTCTCATTACTGCATAAGTGTATGTTTGCAGTATTTTTTAACAATGTTAGTGCAATTGTTCAGGAAAGCTGTTTTTTTTTGTCTGACTTCTCCACAAGATAATACAAATCTGCTAAGTATACGTGGAATCATTCCAGTTAGCTTTTTATATAAGTGCTGGATAATTTCCTATACCAAGGACATATTAATTCTAAGTGGGGACTATGAAAATCAATGATAATGAGCCTCCCAGTGACCATAAATCTTTTCTTAGGTAAGTAAACAGAACTCAGTTAAATATAAACTTTTGTATCCCTTGATGAATAAATGTGATTTACCACAGCATATTTAGGGGAACTAAAATTATGCTTAAAGCCAGTGGGTGTACCAGATTTGTACACCTGTACCAGAGTTGTGCTTCTCCATTCCTCTTCCTTCATGTGTGCATAAAACACTATGCTCTGCTTCCATAGCAACTGCTATTGTTTGCAATCATATCTCTATGTATTCAAAAGGCACCTTGTTCTGCACAGGCCTTTCAGAGTAACCCCTAGGAAAATATATTTTTTAAATATTTTAAATCCTGTTGACACAGAAGAATGAAACAAAGCTGCTGGGACTGAAAGCAAAGGATTCTGTGCCAGGCAGACAGGGTTTGTGTTTTCCATCTCAATCCAAATCTAGCAGAAACACACTGAAGCCAAAATCAGAGAAAGATGCAGAATTTTTGCAGCTGCAAATGTATCAGTGCTTACAGAGGAGTAACTACAATTTTTGTCAAACTGAAATTGATAATGAGAAGGAGCATCAATGTTTGAAATAATAGACAGATATTTATTATTTGCCCATACTTTCTTCTTATCCTCTATCTTACTTGATGTACTTTTTTTCCATTTTGGTTCCAGCCTGCTTTACTGAAGTCTCAAAAAAAATCTGTATGTAGTCATGTAATTGACTGAATGCACTCACTCTGAAACAGCAGAAATTAGGGATAAACCATGAAAAGTGTAGAAAGAATACTTTTTTCTATGTACTGATGAAAAATAATTTCCTTTTTTTCTGTGATGAAACAGTTTGAAAAGTTTGTTGGGGTTTTTTTTAGTTTTTTTTTTTTGGGGGGGGGTGTTTTTGTTTGTTTTTTTCTCTCTCATCTGTAATTTCTTGGGCTCTGCACCCAAGACAGGCAAAGATACTTTCATCTTTCACATAATGAAGACTAGAAATTTTGATGAACTGGAACCACTACTGACAGATGGTCATGCATATTTTCATTTTCAGTATTGTGCCAAAATTCATGGGCCCAGCAATTATCAGCAGGCAAATTTAAGCTGGAAACAGAATAAAGAAAGCAAAAATGAATGACATATAATTAATTTTTCCATCATTTCCTCAAAATCTGTTGCCTATTCTCACTATCCTTGATTGCTTAGAAGTTTTCAAAAGCTTTATCCCTTATATAAAATCTTCAGAACACTGTCTAGTTATTAGTATTTATTGCAAAGTTCTGTTTATTTTTTGTAGATGATTAGTGGGCCCTCAGAAGTAATTTCTAAAATTGCTGTGTCATTATTGGTCCTAACTTCATTGAGAACCCATGACCCTGCAGCATGAAATTCAATTCTGACTGCTAGACTTGAGACTCCAGTGTATACAAAAAATTTTAGCCAATTTAATAGGATTAAATTCTAGATCAAAATGAATAAGATACACCAATATTAGCTACCCTTAAGCCAATTTAAGAGCATCTGCACAAGGGATTTCAGTGGTTTAAATCAATTTAAGAATTGATTTAACTAAATTGTTACAATTTCTTTCTGTGCACAGGGGACAAGTTACGTGAGTTTTATTTTGGGAAGAGTTAATCACTCCCCTACAACACCATGGATTTCAAATATTATTGATGAAAAGCAGGTAGGTGCCTTTCATTATAAATATTAGGGTAAGGGTATACTATCTGGGGAATGGACACAAGTGACAGATACAGGGGAACAGTATAATTATATATCATAATTGTATATTTCTATCTATATATATTTACAACAAAGGTAAGATACACAGATATGAGATTACAGGGTCTGGGAAAGCTGTCAGATTCGAGAAGGGATTACAAAGTTGTTACAATGTAATTGATGGTCAATAGGAAGGGTCTTCAGAGTAAGAAGCTATCATACATATCGAGTTTTGGATTTTTTATCCTTGACTTGCGAAAATTAAGATTTTCATAGGTATGTTAACAGTACAGCTCAAACCTCTGTTAATAACCAAACTAATTCAGCATCTGCTCAGCAGCTGTTTAGTCCTTGTATTTCTGCTAGGAATACTAGGCAGAATGTCTAGTAGTGACACTTGACAATAACTACTCAGCCTGTAGGCAGCTGTTCCCTCTGAGCTAAGTGCTCCTTCCTTCAACACCAAATTGCAAACTAGTATTCTGTCTTTATAGATGAGATCTGAAGTGTTATTTCTCTTTCAGTTCTACCACATCTTGTAAGGGTGGATTTGACTGATGTCAGTCCCTGTTGGTGCATGCCTAATAGTAAAGGAAAGCCATGGAAAACTGAAACACACATTTCCATGTGTTTCTATATGTGTGCCTCTGAAGAATGCACCTCATTGCTTTCCAAGCCCCTCAATTTGATTAGCTTTTTTTTTTTTCTTTCTTCTTTAACAGAACTGTTGCAAAAGTGTCACCATGCAAAATAATTTATTGTCATTGCCCTTATGTTTTCAGAATCATTTTCAACATTCAGCTGCATTTAAGGAACCATGAAAAATTAAGACCTGAATATTTCAAAAGCTGTAATGAAAGTGAAGGGGAATTTCTGAAGTATAAAGACTTGTAACAGAATATTAAAGAATTCCCTAGAAACCCTTAACTCCTTAGAAATCCTTAACTGTATTCCAACAGTTACAGAAAAGAAAGGAAATGCAATCTATTTTTAATAAGATTGAGGAAGCCACAGTTTCCTTAATAGTCTAAACACAAATAACTATTTTATTAATTAAACTTCCATTTTTAAAAGTGCCATTTCGAGTATTTGGGATGCAGGTGCCCAAGTGCTTCAGGGTTACCCCCATGAAGTGCTGGTTTCATCTGGCTCCAAAATGGACACACTTCAGGGGACAGCTGAGCCCCTCAGCCAGAATGGTGATACATCTGCGGAAAGATATTAAAGAAAACCACAAAGCAATGAGAAGTGTGAGGAAAAAAATGTGAGAAATAGCCCTGCAAACCCCAAGGTGAGGGAAGAAAGAGGGGAAGGAGATGTTCCATATGCTGGAGCAGAGGTCACTCTGCAGTTCTTGGAGAGGCCACATTGGAAGAGATATATCCAGAAAAACCGCTATTTGTGGACAGAATCCATGTTGAAGAAGTGAGAGAAGGAATAGCAGCAGAGAGAAGTTGTTATGGGATGATCACAGCTCCACAGCTCCTCATCAGCCTGTCAGACGGGATCAGAGAGGACTCAGGCATGGAGTAGTGAAGCTTAGTACAAGTGGAGAGACTCTGTTCTAGGTTTTGTTCTTGTTTCCAACCATATGAACATGTTTTAACCAGCAATAAATTACATTTTCACCAAGTTGAATCTGTTTTGACAGTAAATTTTAAATCATCTCCCTGTCTTTATCTTTTCTTCATTTTGTCCCACTGTCCTATTGAGGTGGATGAGTGAGAGAGCAGCTGGACAGGCGTCACCCAGCCAAGTTTGCCCAGCACATCATGGAATGTGCCTGTCCCAGAAAGAATAAAACTCTGGTAACTTTTTTTCAATATACATTCTAGAATTTCACAGTGGTTATGAAGACAACAACAATACTTTAACATGTTCCATTTGGGTTTGATTTATAAGGGTTGTCAAAATAGGAAAAAAAGGTGACTGGCCCTCATACCTATCACTGTAGTTGAAAAAAAGAACGTGCTTTTAATTTATATAAAATAGTTGACAAGCTGTGATGATGAGAGTGTAAAGTGCTGATCACATGCTGTCACTGTTGTCTGCACCAGTAATTTCAAGAAAAAGTCATTAAGGGAAAGAGACAATTTATTAGGCACTGAAAAAAATTCACAAATGGTTACAAAATCTCTCTCTAGCAGCTGTCTAGGTTGGAAATGAACCCCAAAAAATGCATACAAGACTGCTTCTTTTGGTGACAATAAATCTGACTCAATTGATGCATTTAATTTATTTAGTTCATTACTTTCAGATTGATTCGTTTTACTTTATGATTAGGTATAAAACTACCTGATATCTTATTCAGTATAATGGCATTCAACTGACAAGAAAGAAAAAAAAAAATAGCACAATCAAGTTCTTTCTCAATTTGTCTTTTTGTCAGATAAATCCTGTCACAACATAGTAACTCTAGCAACTTTATACATAAAAAAATAATTTTGGGTTGGGGCTTTTTGGTTTTTTCTCACACTTGCAATACCTAAACTTTCCATCTTGTAGAAAAATCAAAGTTTGTCAGAAGACTATGAAAATTAATGTGAGCTGAAGGAAGGTGATTCCCATTGTACCATTTGTTTGATAGTAAAATCAAAGTTGGAGGATTGGAGGATAACCTAGATATTGAGTTAGGAAAGATGATGAAAAAGCTTTAAAACTTTGATATGGAAAGATTGAGTTCATTTTCTTTAGAAGTTAGGTAAACAAGAGAAGATATAGAAAAAAATTGTCAGGAACAGAACAGTATGTATTTTAATTACTAAGTATGAAATTTAAACCAATTTAAATCATAGTTTGTAATTAAACTAAAGTATTCACTGAAGTGAAAAATTCTTGAGTCTTAGAGCTTAACCTAACAATAGGCTGATTTCCTAGATCACCTAGCTTAGTCCTACAAAGATGTAGGTAAATTAAAAAAATTAAATTTGCCTAAAAAATTAAATTTGTTCTGCTCAGAAATTAGGCAAGCCTTTTGGATCATCAATATATGTGCTGGGAAAAAGTACTACTGAGTCTCATTACTGTCCAACTTTCACATGTTACACTGATAAATTTCAATTAATTTTCATTGTTTTGTCTTCAAGGTTATCCAAATGTTTAATATTAAATACTGCTCACACACTTCATTGATTTTATCTTACAATTTTTTATCTGATTTCTTAAACACATTCCAGCTTGTTTCACCAAGGTTATTAAGGAAATATTAAGTACAATCAATCTCAAGATATTCATTATGACTTTCACAGTCACTATGATCACAGCTCATTATTTTTTCTTGCAGTAAGACTATTACCATTTCAATTTTTTTCAACAATGATAAAATAAAAAAAAAAATAAAGCTTGTGGTATGTCCCATCTGTATGTCAAATAAAGATTTTTCCATATAATGTTGCATCAAAGGACCCAACATGTAAGGATTTATTATATTTATGTCAGTGCTTTATTGATTATGTTATCCATGCTTGATCCCATCATTTTCTATAGATTCTTTCATTTATTTTCCCTCATTATTTTCATATTTCTCCAGTATAAATTCTTGGGTTTTGACATTGTTGAGATTCATTCTTTCCTGCTTCATACAATGTTGTATTTCCTTTCCTGAAATGTTATAATATGCTTTTAGAAACTGACATGGCTCACGTTTTATAAATGTTCTTTGACAGCTTTGTGATTTTAATTGCCTAATTCTTTCATATAAACATGTCCTCTCTTTTACAACTTCTTTTCCAGTATGAGCCTCTACTTCTGTGTATTAGGTTTTAATTTTTCTGTAGGGTCTAAGGTAGCATCACTGTTATTAGAAAAACACAAGACAAAACCATAAGTACAGCTGTTTTGAGTAATACCTAGATTGTCTTTAATATTTTCCCCATCAAAAATTTTCTTTTTCCCCGATGAATTTATTCATTTTTGTTTAATTCTTATGATTGAGTCAACTTATCCTATTTGTTTTTAAATCCTTTACAACACTGCATCTAGATTGTCTTTTGGGAACTATTACTGACCGCTAAGATAAGCTTTCTCTTCTCATTCTTCTTTTCTTTCTTAAAATCATTTTAAGGCTTAATACATCTTCTGAGACACTCATTTACCATTCAGGTTTGAAGTATTTGACTGAAAGAAATACATATTCTAGATAAATTTTACATCTTTAAAACAAGCAACCAAAAAACCAAAAAACCCAAAAACCCTATCATTACACTACAGCTCCCTTGATCAATTTTTTGTCTTAGAATTGAAGAATTGTCTGCTTTGAATTAAAGAAAAAAAATCTCTGAAAACTTTTATGTATGTCACATTATTTCCTTTTCACCCAAAGGAAATTTATTTTCTTAGTAATGAATTTTTGTAGTGTTGATATTCCTCCAAACAAAGGTAAAACAGCTTTCACTCTCCTTAATTCATTGATATTCTCTGAAGAAATCTGATGGATGTCATATTCCAAGGTTATCTAAGCCTCATCCTAATTAAACTAATATAAAAGAAAAGGTTTAGAATGTTATTGATCAAGAACAAAAAAACTATCATAATTAAACCAAGCGTTCCTGAAATTTTCTGGTTTCAATGCCTGATGGATTCAAGCACATCATTTTTCAGTGTTTAGCAGTGTTTTGTTTTCATATGATACCCAGATATAACATTGTGTGTTATATGAATGATATATATATAAATTCAAGGTATGAATGCTATCAGGCCTGGAATGAGCACCAGCATAGTGGCACTGGGATACTTGATATATCCATCCAGGGTTCCCTAACAGAGGGACAGCTTCCATTCCACCCTGCTTCCACCCCAGCCCTCCTAACCAGAAGTACTCCAACTTTAATTTTATACCAAGAGAAACAAATCTGAATCACTGCCCTGTTGCAGCTGCATGGGACAAGCAGCAAGGCTGCTTGATACCCATTCCTTTGTTGTCTCACTCACAGGATTTCCATGCTTTACTACCTCTTTCCCTGACACTTGCCCCCCTTTTTGCCACCCATACACCTTAATTTCTCTGCCCCAACATCCTCCCAGGTAAATGATTTCTCTGTAATTGCTTTTTCCCTGTCAGCTGCATTTTGCCATATCTACACCCAGTTTTGATGGTTTTGATACCATTACCTAGGTAAATTACCATTTTATAGAATTAGTAGTAGGTCCCCAATGATCCTCTCTTGGCTCCTGTAGCTACCCATGAGGATGTAACCATCTGCTTTGCACTATCCCTACCTCTTGTCCAGTGCTCACAGTCTTTGCTGTCATGTCATTTTCTGCCAAGTCTAGAGGTTCTTGTGTCACACTCCATTAGTGTGGCAATAGGCCAGTGACCTGGTCTTTTCCTGCAGCCCTAAAAGTGGTGAGGACAGCTCTTTCCATAAAACCATAAAGTTCCATAAACTTCAGAAAAGAATTTCTGAACCTTTTTCTAACATACTGGTGCAGGTTGTCAATAGTTACTTTTTTCAAAATTGCATGTGTGATCCAGCAGGCAAATCTCATCCAGCCCAAGAATGAATGAAGCACAGCCAGATAACAAATAAAAAATTATCTTGTATTTTTTCAAGTGGATTCCTTTTCCTGAATGTCACACATTATGATTTCCTATCTATAATGCTGCATTTATCACATTTCATTTTAGCAGACAGTAGAGAAAGACTCATCTACTGTTTTACATTCATGTACTTGAATGCTGAAATATTCACACTAAGCACTGATAAGAGTGACTTTGACTTGAAAAATAGACTCCTCAAAACACGTTAGAAATCAGTGTTCTCAGACTTTCTGGTAAGTTTTTAATTCTATTTGAAATATTTTTAAAGCTACAAACACAATCTAGGAGAACTTAATTGTTCAATACACCCTTGTATAGTTTAATACTCTTTCTTACAATTTAAGTGTCCCTTCCTACAAAGGGTGTTACAATGTTAGGACTTGAGCATAAAAGAAATTATGTACATGTAAATCTGTCTGAAATTAGGAATTTTCATACACAGGAAAATCCACGATTTTGTACAGAAAAATTGTCTCATATCATTATGAAAACTTTTAAAGAGTAAATTCCTAATGAACTTCTGTGGATATAATGCATAAACCAGAAAAAAAAATAGAATATGACAATGGTTCTTTGAGTTCCCCTTGAAGAGAATGTCTTTGGCATATTTAATGTGAAAAACCACGTTTTTAATGATCTTTTCCTCTTCTTGATATTAATCATAAATTGCACCATACATTACAGGTTCAAAATGTTTGAAAAACTAGGGATTAGAATTTAAAAAAAAATATAGAAAAATTAGAAATTATTTGGAACTTCTTCTGTTCTGGTAGTCCTGTCCCCAGAGATTCCATGTGTCAAGAGTTCAGATGACAAATCAATGAACCTGAGCAATGAATCTAGAGTGTCAGGGATAACTTTACAGTGAATTGGTTTGAATTGAACTTGACTTCAGATATACTAAAAGTCCTGATGAGATATTTTAGGAGAAAGAATCTCAATGAAATGGACAAAACAGGCCTGCACATGCTGGCAGAGAGAGATACAAATTACCTTTCACTGAACTTGAATGTGCTGTTGGAATTTTGTAAAAGTTCCCCTAAGAGACACACAGGGGGTATTCACCTTTTCTGGAGAATTTAGCATGGAAAGAGCAGGCTGAAAAATAGCGTTTCTTTTAGGAGAGATAGAGTTATATCAGTTTCTAAGGAATGAGAATCCCCTCCAAAAATTTTATCCCCATGTTCCCTGTTAGAAAAGTATTTGATTTGCTATGTCTTACTTGAAATATGAAGACCTCCCTTTTGACTTCAAAATTATTGACTGTCAATGAATAAAATATTTGCTCATTTAGTCCTAAATTTCTTTGAATCATTTTTCTGTCTCAAGATTTTTCAACAAAAAATTGATTTCGTTTTGAATTTGCTTCAAACTTTAGCTCAGAGACTTAAATGAAATGTCTTGAAAACTTTGACAATAATAAGGTTTGTAGTTGTATGTCAACTTCTACATTTATCCAGGAAACTGTCTATGCTGTCTCAAACCAGAACAAAGAAAATTACACCATCACTAATATTTCCTTACTATGTTTCTCAGTAGTTGTTTTGGAAAGTGTCTTCCAGTAATTAAACAAAATTAATCCTGATTTACATAGGCATGCTATGGAAACCATGGCCCACAGCTGTGTGCCACAGACCTAATACTTTCTTGTAAGCCTGAAATTTTAAAACAAATGTACCTTTATTGATGTTGCTGTATATAAGCTGTGTTATGAAGATGTTAATGAAATGTACACAAATAATGGCAAAAGTTTAAGTTAATTTCAGCAATTAAATTGAGCTTACCGAGTTCCATGAGCTTTCATAAGGCTGTTACAGGAATGTTTATGCTGACAAAAACATTGTAATCCACATGTTTCATTAAGTTTAGGGAAAAGGGGTCCCCCAGAAAGAACCCTTAAATAATTAGAATAACAATTTCTGTTTTGAAAATTTAAATAAAATATTAACAAAATACATTTTTAGAGTAAGATTTTAGTTTGCCCCTAAGGACAATTATAGTTGCTAATAAATAATGTAAACTCCCCTGAGATGTTAAAACAGATTTCACTTTAGCTTTTCTGATTATTTTATAAGGATTAATTATGAACTCCATAAAATATAACAGCACAAATAATAATAAAAAAGATTAATTCAAAGTTGTTTGTAGAAGAGGTTCCAATTTTGTAAGCTGAGCATAGTCTTTCTTCATGTGTCTTTGTTTGTGATGAAGAAGAAATTTGAAATATAATGTGGATCAGCAAAATAAGATATTCAAATCTGTTCTATTTTATTTCAGTATATACTTTCTAGTTTGAACATTATATGATAAAAATGAAGGTTAAGTTTTGACAGAAAGTTTATTTCATTCTGAAAACCAGAAGCCACTTCTGAAGTTATATAACCTCCTGACTCCTCTATATCTCTTTAAACTACTGCAACAGAAATCTGTACTCTCCCCATCCAAGAAATAAACGAATGCAAAAACTTGAGAAATATCTCAAGGCTGCAAAGCTAAAGTCCCAGATTTCCAAGTGACTTGCTCACCCATAGGTTGTTTTAAAAGTTAGTGAGACTTAAATTTACAGTAGCTGAAGATCATATGTAAAAACAGGGAAGGTAGGGATAGTGGTTCTGTTTACCACAATTAATTCCTATTCCTTTCTATCGGGACAAGGATTTCAGAAGTGGCAGCTAACACCATAAACAAGATGATTGTTTTCATTTTAGTTATCTAATAGTTGTAAACTCAGTTTAAAATTAAAAAAGTGTCATGTTTCTAAGTTTCACTTAAACATTTAATCTTTGACTTAGATAAGTTTAGTGGAAAATTTTAAATTTAGCTCGAGTTTAGCCCATAGCTGCCCATTGTAATCACATCGTAGGCCTATTGTCTGTCAGTGCAGTTACTTGCATAAGTTATTTCTACATAGATTATTCCAGACATCAGAAAAAATCATCTGGTCATCTGTTGGACTCCACTGTGATTTGTGTCATGCTAATTTATCTGGTAAATTTTGCCTTTGGAATTTTATCTCCCACCAAGTACTGTGCCGCAAATATGAATTTTATCAATGTGACACTCAACATACTTCAAGAATTAGGCCAAACAAAAACCATACTCTGTGATATAAAATGATTTTTTTGGAGTCAAAACAACGTGTCTCTAAAATGTTGGTATGCAGTTACAGTGTCACAGTTATTTCCCTTTCACAACAGCTTTCCCTGAAAAAGCTGGAGACAAAATATTTCTTCTATTATTCATTCTTTTATCAAACACATTTGGAACACATTGACTTTGGATTTTTAGCTGTCCTTCAACACAGCCAGTTTTTTTCCCTGATAAGGGCTCTTAAAAAAATTTCTTGAATAGAAAAGTTCAAACACCTTATTTTATGATTTCTGTAACACGTATTTTGAAATGAGCCACCTGGGAGTGTCTTTGAAGCTGATGCTTTGATGTGTCATTAATTTTCTTTCATGTTTAGCTGAAATTGCTTGAAATTCACTGCATTTTGTCCTTATTCTACTTTCCTGTGAATTCATTTGATGTCTGTAGAATCTGCTGTTATCACTGAACTGGTAGAATAAAGTGAAGAAAATAAACCAGGACTATTTTCAGGACAAGAAAAACAACATCAAAGTGTTAAAAGTTATTTCAACAGTTAGTAGTGATTGATATTGCACAGTAACTGGATAACAAGTATATTGACTTTCTTTCATTTTATTTTGAATTCAAACTTTCCAGAGACATTATTAGATGTCTTATCGAAATGTCAGTATTGCAATAAAAGACGGCTTCTTACCTTTTCTTTTTGACCAATATACTCATGTGGGAAATAGGCACCCAAAAAATCAAATCAGTTCATTCTCCACTGTAAGAGATAGATTGCATGATCAGCTGCAGTAACTTAAAAAAACAACCAAACAAGCAAACTAGAAATGGATTTAAGGAAAAATTTTGATACTTTATAGTTTATTTCCACTTGATATTAATAATGAAAAAACAATGTCTTATCAGCAAGATGTGAGAGACCCATTGCTTGGGAGGCTCCAGTTGGATAGTGGAAGGCACAGGTTCAAGACACTGATTCATATTTTACATAAACCTAGGAATTTTAAAACTAGCCCATGTACGTCCCACTTTCTACATCAGTGCTCTAACTGACAGTTTCTAACTGTTGTTGCTCTGGTCCCCATCTTTTTGGTTTTACTGTGAATTTCATCCTAGGTTTGTTGAAGATCTGAATAACTTCATTACCAATTTTCTTCTAAAAGGAAAGAGTGTTTTTTCTCAAATTCTTCAGTGGCTCTGCTATTGACACTGTAAATATATCCAAGAGCCAATTCTTAGGAATTAATAACCAACAATAAATGAGTAGAGTATAAATTTGAGCTACAGCTATTGTCCTCAGGGTGCCATTTCTGGATAAATGACTTTATTAATAAATATTATTAAGGATGTGTTCAAGTTGACAAACAATTTAAATGACAGCAGAATTTTCTCCACTATTTCAAGATAACACAGAAATGTCAGATTTAGCAGGCCCGGATATTTCATCCTTATGAGGAGCAGCTGAGGAGTTGTTTAGCCTGGAGAAAAGGAGGCTCAGGAAAGAGTGTATTGCTCTCTACAACTACCTGAAAGGAGATTGTAATGAGGTGGGAGAGGTGGTCTCTCTCCTCAAGTAACTTGTGACATTTCAATAGGAAATGCCCTCAACTTACACCAGGGAAGATTTGGATTTGATATTAGGAAAAAATTCTTCATGGAAAGGCTGTCAAGTATTGGAAGAGGCTGCCCTGGGGAGTGGTGAAGTCACCAAACCTGGAGGTAGTAAAAAGGGGTGTAGATGTGGCATTTTGGGACATGGTTTAATAGTGGTCTTGACAGTTTTGGGTAAATGTTTCCTTTGATGATCTTGGAGTTTTTTTCCAACCTAAATGATTCCACATTTATATGATCCTGAGGGATCTGCATTTCAGCCCAGACATACAGTATTTTTTTCCTTTTTCTCAAAACCAATCTGATTACACAAATTCAGATGTATATTGATAGCTGGCTCCAAATAATCCACTCTGTAAAATACAGTCAAGGTTACCACAGCTCATCTCAGGGGCTATAAATCACTTTTGCTAATTGACCTCTCAGTGATAAAGTTCTAACACTAAACAACTGTTTCATTGGTCTTTTATCCCGTTGTTACTTTTTGCAACATTTTGCATAATAGATGCTAAATGTCTTGTCATGCTAAATATCTAAAATGGCAGTAAGAATTAATTCTGCTTTCAGATAGGAATTAAGAATTTGCTGTTCTTCTGTGTCCCATCTTCTGCCATGATAGTATTTTTTAAATGGCAGACACGTTTTTTTCTCTTCATAAGATGTTCATGTACTATACATAATTGACTTAGCAAAAATAATCCATGCAGTCTCAAAACTATTCTCAGTCAGGATTTTTTTTTTTTAAATTCTGTGTGATAATTGTGCATGTGTTTCCAAAGTTAAATATGTACGTATTTATTTTCGCAACTAAATGTATGTGGATACGTCATATTCCAGATCAGTATTTTAATGGTGATCTTTCCTTATATTTTATTCATGTACACCTCCCCCCCAACATTTTCTGAAGATGTGAGAAATTAAAACTGGCATTAATTAATGCTTTGTGAATCAGACTGCAATCCTCTGTACAAGGATTTTGAGTTCAATTTACCTTTTTTGCAATTAAACTATCTTAGAATTATCTCACTGTAGTTTGTTATCTTATGTAAGATGCTTCACTCTGTAATTAGCACACAGAAAATAGAATTTTTTTTTTTGATTATTCACATAAGAATGGAGTTCTTAGCATTGCACTGTAAAGAAGGTGCCTTATTGTAGTGGAGGACATTTTAAATTTTCCTTCATTTTTCATTTTATGAAGTTCTAGTATAAAGAGTGTGTTATTTAACAACAATTTCATAGCGCCTGAGGTATGACTTTGATTTTCATTCATGAACCACTTGCAAATCTATTAGCATCCCTGTTACATTTAGAATGGGCCAGCTTTGAAGCCAGTTGGTGGGAATTCCTGGCACAAAAGAAGCATATATTCCATCAGAGAGTATAACATAGAAAGCAGGTCTTTGTGGGAGGCTTTCACTCTGTAGAGTGAAACAGAGAATAAAAGCCCCTGCTCTTATCAAATTTCTAGAGATGTTGAGATGTAATTTAAATACATTTCACAGTCTCTACACTGTTCTTTTAATGCTATAGAGCATAAAGGAACTATAAGTTTGTATTTTGTATGGAGAACTCTCATAAGCTTCTATGTTATTCTACTAAACATTTTTCTAGAGTTTTTTTACATCAATATAATTACAGAAATAGGATTCCTTTCAATATAATTAAAATAATCTGGCACTGCATGCTTCCACTGTGCATTGAAATATATTAATTGTATCTTTCTTTATGCATGAAAATCTCAGAACTATAATAATATTTTTCTTTTTTGTTTTTCCAAGTGTTCTAAGCATTGCATTAAGCTGAGTAAAAATCAATGTTTACAACCAGGTCAATGTAACTTGTGTCATGATATCATTTTAAACATCTATTTAGGAAGCTTTCTCCCTACAGGAAAGTCATTGAGCCTTGACATCTTTTTTATCCATATTTGTTCTTCAAAACTTTGAAATCAAGGATAGAATCTGGTCAGTTTTCTGACATTTAAAAATTGCTGATGCCTAATCACTTTAGGAGGAAAAATATCCAGCACTACTTTTTTACTCTAAATTTGAAGCTGAAGTAGATTAGGCATATTTATTAATGTTCAGGTGGTTGGGGTTTTTTTAAAAATTTCAAGCTATTGTATTAAAATGAGCATTTGGTATCTTCTGAGCTTCTAGGATTAAAGAAGAATTATTTTATTTTCATGAAGATGAGTTTTATACTTTTAGAGAATGACCTATTACTATGCAGCATCATTAAAACCGTGTGGCTTCCATAATCATGTTATCTGGCATGTTTGCGATGTATATATCTTGTCTACAGTGCCAGAACACAGTTAATGTGACACTAACGTTTGAACTGATTTTATTACTCATAATTAAATTATCTCATGTGTTTACACTGTCTGTGGAAAGAAACACTCACTCTTTTTACCTCTGGTCTTTTCTGAACTAACCAATGAAGCTGAATTCTCAGTAAGTCCCCTTACACTATGACAAAGTAAATATTTCACACTTTGCCTAAGGTAAACGTCACCAAATCCTGCCAGGCTGTAGGTTTCTCAGGGATTTTTGCTGGAGTCTGTGAATGAGCTGGGAGTTGAGCTAAAAAGAAAAGAAAAAAAAAAACCTTGAACATATTGTTTCTTAGCCCATTGACTATCTAGCCTGTATTTCCTGTGCAAACTCAAACACTGTACAAGAAAATGTGGGGAGAGCAATTTCTGTCAGTTGTTCCTTGTGAAGATTGTTATCATTTCCCCTTGGTTCTCTTTAATTACAGTGGTAGCTACCTATATTAAAAATATTGGCATTTAATCGCAAACAGGTAAAAGTCCATTTTTGTCTAAAAGTTTGCTACTTAGGTCATGAAAACCTAGATGTGAAAAACTGTGCATGTAAAACTACATAGCATGTGGAAATGTGATTGTTGCTTGAGCTCGGGGTATTTTTACTTAGCAGGCACTGAAAAGACTAACTGGTTTTTCTTATGTAAATAGATGGGAATGGGTTAAGGTAAACCAGCTTAAGGACACTGTGCGTGTATGTGTGTGTCTATGTGTGTGCATGGGTTTTTCTGAGGAGGGAGTAGGTTTATTGAAGCAATACAGAAAGTGCTTTCCTTTGCTTTATCTATACAGGGTCATCAAGCTCCAGTAGCCACATTGGAGTGCTGTGTCCAGTTCTGGGGCCCCCACTATAAGAGAGACATGGATGCTCTGAAGTGGATCCACAAGAGGGTGGCAGAAATTATTAACGCACTGGAGCACCTCTCTTGTGGGGAAAAGCTGAGAGAGTTGGGCCTGTTCAACTTTGAGAAGAGATGACTGAGAGGGGACCTTATGAGTGTCTATAAGTATCTGAATGGAAGGTGCCAAGAGGATGGATCCAGGCTCTTCTAGGTGGTGCCAAGCAATGGAACAAGAGAGAATAGACAGAAACTGATGTACAGAAGTTACATCTAGATAAGTGGAAGGTCTTTACTGTGTGGGTGGCTGTGCACTGGAACAGGCTGCCTAGGGAGGTTGTGAAGTCTCCCTTACTGGAGATATTCAAGAACCATCTGAATGCAATCTGTTCCACATGGTCTGGGATGATCCTGCTTGAGCAGGGAGGTTGGACCAGACAACCCACTGTGGTTGCTTCCAACCCTACTCATTCTGTAATTCTTTGGTTCTGTGAAACAGTATGAAGATACCTTGAGTTGGTGCATTAAGATACAGTGATAGGACTTTAAACTGACACAATCAACATTCTCACAAGCGTGATAAGTCACTTATGGATGCTGCTGTTTTTTGGTTTTTTTGTTTGTTTTTGTGTTTTTTTGTTTTTTTGTTTTTTTTTTTAATAACTGAGAATTTTGTATGTCAGCCATAACACTGAAGTCACTGTCATACACAAAGTCTATATCTTCAGTGTGATTTGCAGAAGAAGTGGAAATGGCTGCTGTCAGCTTCAGAACAGATGAGGAACGAAATCTGTCATGAACCTAGAGAACTTAATATATCACTAAAGACAGTTAATTTAGCAGCCATGACCTATGTAGGCAACAGAATTACTAGCAAGTCTGTTCAGCAATGATGTTCTCCCTGCTGTGCCATTGGGAGTGCAAGTCAATATCCTGATTTCAACAGTGCTTTCTGTACAGCCTGTTCTGGTTTTGCTTCCCCATCACATACATCTCCTTTGGTGTCATGGTAGCCAACCACCATGTTTCTAAATTGATCGTGTGTTCATTTTGATTAAAGGAGTGTTCTAACTCTGTGGTGTGAAATGACTGAAATGGATTGTGGAATTAAGACATGAAATAGACCTGGGATTGATTAAAATTCCTTTTATTGTTGAACGCTTGTATTCAATTTAGAAAGTACTAGATTTTTTCCTGACATCCTATGTCCTTTTATATTAAGTAAAATAAAGAAAACAGTTGGGACAGGGATTTTGTTGTAAGTGTATCATGACTCTGTAATGGTAAGGCTACACTTGCAATATTTCTAGGTTTATTTTCCCAACTCTTCCTGAGGTTTTTTTTTTTTTTTTTTCTGTCAAGAGATCTCTTTGCAATACTGCTGAAATGAACTTCCCAAATATACAGCTGGATGAAACAGCAGGACAAACAAATTTAACTCAAAAAACCAGCAGGTTTCTATCCAGACTATCTTAAATAATGGGGTTTTTTTTGCAGAAAGTGAAATTGTCAAATCCTGAAAGTAGTTTTATCTGTGTTAATTGATACAGAATCAGTTCCACACATTTAAAATTCTGGAAATATTAATAGGTTTTTAAACTACTGAGCAAATAACAATATTTCTAAAGTATTGTCTACTGTAGATGTGGTTTAATGCTGTATTGAAAATAATAACATATTAAACATTGTAAAGAATTTTTGTAATTTAGAAGAGAATTATAAGTTGATGTTCCAAAGTGCTAAAATTTACTAGTTTGAAAACAGTAACTGTAGCAAGACTCTTTGAAATACAGAAAAAAAATGCTTTGTCTTATTAAGTGTATGCAAGAGAAAATACAACTCTGGCTTACATACTAATATAATTATCAAGAATCAAGAAATTATAAGAATCAAGATAATTAAATGTCTTTAAATGCATGTCTTTAGTTGTTAAAGTGCAAATACGTAGTTAAGTGGCCTTATCTCAGAACAGGAGTCACATATTCTTTTAAAGTTTGGCTCCTTCCTTCCTTCCTTCCTTCCTTCCTTCCTTCCTGCCTGCCTGCCTGCCTGCCTGCCTGCCTGCCTCCCTGCCTCCCTGCCTCCCACCCTGCCTCCCTGCCTCCCTGCCTCCCTTCCTTCCTCTCTTCCTCTCTTCCTTCCTCTCTTCCTTCCTTCCTCTTTCTTTCTTTCTTTCTTTCTTTCTTTCTTTCTTTCTTTCTTTCTTTCTTTCTTTCTTTCTTTCTTTCTTTCTTTCTTTCTTTCTTTCTTTCTTTCTTTCTCTCTTTCTCTCTTTCTCTCTTTCTCTCTTTCTTTCTCTCTTTCTTTCTCTCTTTCTTTCTCTCTTTCTCTCTTTCTCTCTTTCTCTCTTTCTCTCTTTCTCTCTTTCTCTCTTTCTCTCTTTCTTTCTCTCTTTCTTTCTTTCTTTCTTTCTTTCTCTCTTTCTTTCTTTCTTTCTTTCTTTCTTTTTCTTTCGTTCTTTCTTTCTCTCTTTCTCTCTTTCTCTCTCTCTTTCTTTCTCTCTCTCTCTTTCTCTCTCTCTTTCTTTCTTTCTTTCTTTCTCTCTTTCTCTCTCTCTTTCTCTCTTTCTCTCTTTCTTTCTTTCTTTCTTTCTTTCTTTCTTTCTTTCTTTCTTTCTTTCTTTCTTTCTTTCTTTCTTTCTTTCTTTCTCTCTCTCTTCCTCTCTTCCTCTCTTCCTCTCTTTCTTCCTCTCTTTCTTCCTCTCTTTCCTCTCTTTCTCTCTCTCTGTCTTTCTCCCTTCCTCTCATCCTTTCTTCCCTTTTACCTTGGTTCAATAAAATCAGTCAGTTTGCCTTTTAGTTTAAACTTCCATGTAGGGTATTAGTCCTGTAGTTTTACACAGCTTCCCTGAAAACTCAGTCCACCAACTGCAGCTCCATATGCAATGCTGAAATTCTGCATAAGCACAGCTGTACTTTTAAATGAGTGTAGTCTCAGTCTTCAAAATAAGCCAAGTTAGATATGTAGGGAGAAAGTTAGATGAGCTGATATAACTGACACATGATAAATAACAAAGTGAGATTTCAGGCATAAAACCCTCTCTAGAGATAAGGATCTCAAATGGAAACAACAGGAGCTAAGTCTAAGATGAGAACAATTGATCTTCGTTTAACTAGAAATATCTCAGTAAGAAAAAGGAGACTTTGGACACCGGTGGACCAGTAGAAGTATTATGAAGGGGAAAATAGCTGATATGGTGTATTCCTTCTAAAGGAACACATAAATTTGATTTACTGCCTGTGGAACACAGTGAGATTCACTAAGGATGGAGGAAGGAAAAGTCAGAAGACAGAGATATTGTAAAGTAATAAAGAAATCTTTTGGAGATTTCTGAGCACCAGGATTGGCAATAAAACAGGGAGGGGTACTTCTATGGAAAATGTTCTCCCACTGGTAGCAGTTGTTCTGTTTGCTGGTGTGTTCAGCACATTTTCCAGCCTGCAATATGGACTGTGACTACCCTGAGGGCTCTGACAATGCTAAAGATGGCAGCAGGTAAGGGCAAGCAACACTGGCAGTGTGGGGCTCTTCGAAGCGTTTGAGCTCCCTCTAAGTATTTGGACTTGGGTGTTTAAAAGAAGCCCTTTATCGTTTTGTAACTAAGAAGTTAGGAGACAATTTTGAAGATTACACTTTCCAATAGAGGCATATGAATTTTTCTGCAAGTCCTTGGTGAATTTGTGCCACAGTAATCTTTTCTTTGTTCTTGTCTTTGAAACTCTTTGGATGCTTCTGTCAAACCTACAAGATCAGTCAAAAGAACGTTTGTGCCAAAAGAACGTTTAATTTTACCTAAGTTTTTAATATAAAAAAAAAAAAATGGGGGGGGGGAGGGGGAGAGGTATGACATAGTAATCTCTCGGTCATATGGTGTGATTCTTGAGGTGTTCTGTGCAGGGCCAGGAGCTGGACTTAAGGATCCTGCTGCCTTCTAATGCAGCATATTCTATGATTGTACGAGCATCAGAAATACACCTTGCCATGGCCACATGCTGATAGGAAAGAAAACATCAGAGGACAAAATCCAGTGTTAGGTCATCATCATAGCTATTAATGAATGTAATTCTGTTAATGTGACCCTTGTATATCATCACTTCTTCAGTTCTTTGCTCTTCAGTACAGCATAAATACTTCAGTGCAGAACTGGCTGCTTTCTGTATTGCACTTTGTACTTTGTGGAATAGTTTGCTCTTGAACTTCCAAGTCTTGCTTTCATGTTCTTATAAACCTTGAATAATATTTATTAGATATGCATCCCACTCCCTTTTGTACCTTTTCTCCGGAAAATTTATGACGCTAGTCAATGTACTACACTGAATGAAAGTGTAGGTGAGTATTCAACAAACTTGTACACACAGAAATGCCATAGTTAATATTTTCAAAGGCTTCTGGAATAATTTAGATTATTTAGGTTAGGTTATTTTTCCATATGTATCAGCTATGTTGAGTTGTCCCCTAATTTTTTTCTTTCATATGATCCCATTTTCTAGCCTTTGTCTAGCTTTGACAAAAGGAGCCCATCTCCTTGTGTTAGTGTCTAGATTATCACTAAACTTTACTACTTTCCTTAAAGAGTGTGTACAACATCATTAGTTTGTGAAAGAACTGGTTGCAAAATGTAGCTCTTTGATATCAGAAAATCACAGGATGGGTCAGATTGGAAAGAACCACACTGGGTGATCTGCTCCAACCTCCCTGCTCAAGCACGGTCATCCTAGAGCAAATGGCACAGGATTGTGTCCATAAGGTTCTTGAACATCCCCTATCTACACCTGCATTGCTGTCCAAAAATTCATGTAATAATTGGCTTCCTAATCTTGTGTTTAGCTGGTACAGCTGAACTCATTTGGTTTTAAAATTCAAAGGACAAGCTTATATATATTTTTAAATGTTTTTCCATGTAAGAAAGTAGAGAAAATACAAGCATCTAGACCACCTTTAAGAGGGGCAAAAGAAAGAAGGTCTGGAGAGAGATTCATCAACTTTGTAGTAGACCACCTGAGATGGTAGTGTCTTTAATCATATGAACAAATCAGAGCATTACTCTAGCATCATATAGCATAGGGATATTTTACCATTTCTAGAGCTGAACAGTAAATATTTGTGCTCATAATTTGCATGTTAGAGGATATATATATATATATATATATATATATATACACATTGTTAATATGATGTTAAAGTAATGTATTAATTCATATTGTATACAATTTTCTCTTATTCTGATTTTTTTTTACAGCATTGTTCTAAGATCTCAGTGTTGTGAAAATAAAGTTAAATTTTCTTTTTAAAAATGTTCCAATCAAATTGACGGAGTAGCAAAATATTTATTCATGATTACACACTAAGTTGGTTCTAGAGCCAGAAACTGAATCAGTTTTTGTTTTAACCATTTTACATTTCACATTGGAATGTCTTCAACTTTCTTAAACTGTACCTGACTTTAGTTGGACATTATTTTTATAGCTTTTCTTCCTCCCCTATCCCTTCAAATTACATAAGAGGAAGGGCATGAGAAGAATGATCAAAGAGGTGGCCCAGGGGAATATCTGGTAACTTTGAGCCTGTGATGCAGAAAAATGAACACTATTCTCACTTTTTTTACAGAATATTTTAGTGTGTAACCATAGGCTACTGATCGTTGCTGTCTTACTGCTGAACTGTTCCCTTTTAATTTAATTTTGCTGTTATTATCTATGAAATGTTTGAAATTGCAGTGCATACTGCAAACATTTCTATGTAATTCAACATCAAGATTACAAGACATTTAATTAGTACTTGTTAGCATATCTGTAGTGTAAGTGAAAGAGATTGAATTTTGTTATAATCAGCTGTACTTCCAATGTGTCTATAATTTTCTCAATCCCTCAGCCATACTTTTTGAATACTTTCCTTGTGCATTAAAACAATTTCTTTTTGCTCTCTCTGTGTAAGAGGCAATTTGAAATAAAGAAAGCACCTCAAGGCAGAACAGTAGAAAGATATTCAATAGTATTTGTTTATCAATGTGTCTTTATGATATATAGTACCATAAAGGTTGTCAAAATATTGAGTGAGCCTGACCAAGAGAATACACAGTTAGAAAAGAAAAATTGCACTGGAAGAGAGGAAAGAATGAAGATGTGACAACTGTAGCTGGCATACCTTGCAATAAATTTAATGTTTTCCAAGAAGTCTATCAATATCTATTACTAAAGGAAAGGAATTTCAATGAAAATAAATAGAAGATAGACCCTGGGACTGGCAAGGTTTGCGCTTTCTTGGAAGGAACAGCTCTTGTGGTGACCCAGCCTGCAGTACAGCAGTTTGGGAGCCCTGGGCTTGTTTTCCCTAAACAGCAGGCTGTCCTCACCTGTGTTGCAATAAAAATGATGTTCCTTAGTACTGAGCCCTGTGATGAGTTAATATAGAGATTCAGGTAACACTAGGTTGTTTCAACAATGATTCAGATTATGAATTTACTGTGTAAAGAGATTTAGAATTTAGATGAATTAGGTTGTTTTTAAAGTTGCTTGGTAGACCAGAGATAAAATGGATGAAAGCTACAAGAAGAAAATAAAGAGTTAGGGAAAGTATTTAAGAGATGGAGATCCATCTGCTGCTTTTTTCTCAACAAGTATGGAATATAAAGTCGACTTTACTGAAAGAATATTTATGGAAACTTATCCTACTTTTCTGTAAGGCAAATATTCAGAAAAAGAGCTTTCTATGAAAACATATATGATATTGCAAATAATAACTGCATTTTTAATTGCTTCAAATAATTTTTAAACTCTTGTAACATCTATTTAAAATTACCTTGATTTTATTTCAAATTATGTCAGTGTATTTTTGAATATGCCAGCAAAAATAATTGAAAACAAATTCAAAATAAAAACACCTATTTATAGTTAAACAATAATTTTCAGAAATACACTCCATTTTTGCTGTTTTAGGAACCAAAATTGGATTAAATCTCAACTACTTCTCCATTTATTCCTTTCCTTGTGAACAATCCTCCCAAATATCTTTTAGTTCTGGCCTTTCCAGCAGCAGACTTTTCTCCATGTTCAGTTTAGGATGTACTTTATCTAACAGCGCAATACAAACCCTCACAAAGTTTTATCTGTTTTCTTCTCTCTTGTCCCAAGGTCAAGAAATCTTCAATTTTCCTTTTATCCTACTTTTACTGTTCTCTTTTCCAATGAGTATTTGTAACACATTAGGAACCAAGGACTTTTTTAATAAAATATGAAAGAATAATTTGGGCCCCCTAGTAAATAGGAGATGTGAATGAAAAAGCAAGACAGAATTAAAACATCTGTTGTTTACTTGTCATGTCTTCAACTTCAACTTTAAAAGATTTGTAAACCTTCTTTAACATCCCTGGGATCTATCTTCAGTTGCCTAAATACAGCCATCTGTTACCATTTGAGGAAATTTGTCATTACCCAGGATAAATGTACGGAGCTGGAAGAGAGGCCGTAACACCTATGTGACCTCTTCCTGAAGAAGAGTCAACCAGGATAGATTCATAGATCACCAGTAAGACAACCAGTGAAAGGTCCTGAGGAACACATTCAGCTGAGCCTAGGCAGTTATTCAGATTACCCTAAATTACTGGTTGATTAACTGAGTTACTTTCCAGACTCCATATTCAGTATTGGCTTTATTTTAATGGATTAGAATTCCAAGATAGATATATCCTGCACATTCATCCGAATATAGGTGTCAATCTGTTGTTGGATGTCATCCTAGGTGATGGCATGGCTTTCAGGGACATGGTAAAACTGAAGGGCTGCCTCAGATGACAGAAGACTGCAGATGTTAGATGAAAAGATGGGAAGTACTTGGAGCTCAGACTTCTAATTAGTGTAGCATGAGGAAGCTACAGAGGACATCACCTAGAATTCAAAGTGAAGGCATGAAGAGGCAGAGAAAAACTGAACAAAATAAGAATATTCTGTCTTTAGAAAAGGACAGTGTGTTATCTAAATGAAAGGAAAAACAATGCTGGTTTTATTAAAATTATATATCGGTATATAAATTTAAATAAATATAAATCAGTATATAAAATTATATATCAGTACATATTTAAAGTACCATAAAGTATCAAAGTTAACCATATCATAAAAGTATATGATATACTCACAGGAGATACAAACCTGCATAAAACCCTATGTATATATACAATGCATTACAGGTAGAGAAATACAAAATACATAGCATCTAAAATGCCCAAAATGTGATCACTTCTGCTTGTGTGACTAATTTTGCCATGGTAATGAAGAAATCATTGCTTCCTGTTATGGTCTTTGTTTTAATCATTTGAAGCACTACATCCAAATGTCACTGCATGATGTGTTGAGCTTCTGAATTTCTGAAAAGCTGAAAAATTCTGAAAGCTGTAGACTCTCTTTATTTGGCTCTCACACTCATCTATGAGCACTGTAAGAATGTGTGGGAAGACTTTTTGGAACTCAGACCAAATTTTTTACATGGCAATATTGTAAAATATGTATGACAAAAACTTCCTATTTGTCTATTATAGAATTTCTCCTAAAAAAGTAGTAGTATTTATGGATTTAAATAGAGCCATACCTTGTTCAGGAAGACTGAGCATAAATAACCAGAACATTTCAAACTCCTTCAAACATTTATACCTGGAGCTGTCCTGAGGATTTTCTATGGCATATATGAAGTTTGGAATAAAATTTACTTTCATAATGAACAAAAGATTTTCTTTTTTCCAAGCTCTTCCCTCATAGCATGCAACAGGAGAGAAGTCTTTTGAACATACAGAATTCATCTTTATTTACCATCAAAAACACTAAGTGAGAAGTGTTACCTTTAAAATAGGTAGGAACCAAATTATTAGAATTCCTATAGATTTTAAAAAAATGAAATTTTGAGTTACCCCTCAAAATTAATTACAAAGCATCTCAGGCTCTGAAAAACTTTCTTAATAAAATGAGAAACGTTCCAAAAAAGTAAATAGAAAGACTCTTTAACTCTAGATATAAGCAAAATGCAAAGGTCTACAAGTGCAGATTTCTTGTAACAAAATCTGTACTCCTCTTGAACTTTATATATGATGAGCATTTTTAATCTTTCTGTTACAGCTGTCTGTCAGTCTTTTACTTATCTCTCTTTTCATTTCTACATGGCTTATGGCAATGCAGAACTGTTCTGGTATATTGTGAAAAAGTTCTTAGATGTTCATTTGTGAATGATTCATGTTTGAAAATTAGATCTTTAGAATATATCTGGTCAGAAACTGATAACTTTATTTCTTTTTTTTTTAAATGCTCTTTCTGTTCTTTTCAGATCATAATTGCAATTTAGATTGTAATTTAAAAAAAAAATAGCCAGTTGAACTTAAAGAATTGATACATAACAAGAGCTTTTTTTTATGAGTTCCATCAAGGAAGTATTTAGACAAGAGAGATATTGAGGCGTTTCCTTAAATAAAAGACTTTATATTTGTACATATATGCTGACTAGGAAGACTTGAGGTATATGAAATTATTTTAACCTACAAAATGTATGAACTGTTTTTTTAAATGAATGTTTCCCTAGGCTTTTAAAAATTATAAGTCATATCAAATTGTACTTTACTGTATGGATGGTAAATTCTATGAGAAATTAGCCATCCATAGAAAGCCATCAGGGTCTCCAAGAGAAAAGACTGGTAGGGAAAACCAATGGAAATTAGAGATGTGCCTTTTTTGCTCCAGCTGAGGAAGATAAGAAACAGTGAAAACTTGTTTCATACTGAAACCAGATAGGAAGGAAGGAAATGGGGAAAACTATGAATACTGGGGGAATTAACCATGTCTGAGTCTTTCTGTGAGAATAGGTGGCACATTTGTAGAGCATCTGAAGAGAGAACTAGAACTTTTGTGTTACTGGATGTTTAAAGTAGAATCGAATCTCCTTAATTTAGCCTTTAGAGATGTAATGACAGTACATAACATATAGCACAAAAAGACATTTTGGAAACTGTCTCAGGCATTAAGAGCAGAATTCTTGTTAATAGCATTTAGAGTATATAATATTTTTAAATCCTAATAGTTTTGTTGAAAGGTTTGGTAGCTCTTTCAAGAGTTCAGAACTTCGTTTTTAATGACTAAATAAATAAAAGCAATGTCCTTTAGGCTGGGGTAGATATTGTGGTCCTGCACCCAGTTACAGGCAGAAATGACTTCTGAGAAAATGATTATGTTTTCTGAAGTATAAGGTGGAAATGCTAATATGATCTGAGTAAGAAAGGAGCACATGATGGACTCTCTTATTTACTCAAGGAGAAGATATGAGTTAAGGTTTTTTTAGAGGTTTTTCACTTAGTTTCATGAATGAGGATGTGACTGAGATCCACAGCCATCTCAGTCTAGCTCTTCTGGGACAGAGAGTAGTAGATTGTGGTGATGTTAACGAGGTGTGAACAGATGGAAATGTTTGATGTTCTATCAGCAGACAAATTGATGTCAGGTACACAGGTAATAGTAAAGGACACTATTGCATCGAATGGACATGAGGACTACATTTTATTTTCAAGTTAGTCTACTTACTAGGTAAAGGAAAATTAAAGAGTGTATATTACTTTGGTGTGATTCCAAAGGCATGCCTTGCAATCGTTTTGAAAATATTTTTGAGTACCTTGTTCCTTTCTGTGTTTTCTTAAAGAGGGAAATCTGGACTGGGTTGAGTTTTGTTGGGCTTTTTTTTTTTTTTTTTTTTTTTTTTTTTTTTCTTTTCTATTTATTCTTAAACCAGGAAAATCATTGCTTTTCTTTTGCTTTTCCATTTTTCTTAAGAGTTACTGTCTCTTAATGCAAATCTTATCCTTACGCTGTGGTTCAAATATATAGTGGAAAATACCAAGACCTTATTTTGAGGAACTATTTTATGTGGGAAATTTCTTCCTCCACATCTATGTCAAGAATCAGCAATGTTTCTGTAAGAGGAATTTTGAAGATGTTTTAAATTTACAAAGAGTATTATATTCACAGATTACGTCTATGCTTCGTACAGATGGCAATCATATGCTTAATATTCTACAATGAGGTAAAAACAAATGCCTTCTACTGGAACTAAATATGTATATTTATTAGGATATATATAATTCAGACCTCCAAAGGACAGAGATAAAATTGCTTTCTCTTCTAAATAGAGTAGATTTTGCCTTTTAATGTTTCTACATACATGATTTATGAAATGTTACATCATTTTACAAAAATTCTCAGACTCCCTCTGGAAGAGTGTTATATCTTTTAAACAGTTTTATTTCCTTTGAAATTCTGACATAAGGCTGATTCAGTCAGCATCATTCAATTAACTGAACTGCATGTTTTATACTATGGACAAATGGAGATCAGCTGGGAGAAATCAGGAGGGTTTTTTCCTACTATTGCTATGTATTGGTTGCACATAATGTTATGGGTGAAATCTTAGCTTTTTCAAAAGTTAGGCTTAGAAAAAATGGCTTACAAAATTTAATCTTGAAGTATGAATTTAGAATCTTCAGAGTACATACTTTTTTCTGTAAAAAAATAAAGATAAAATTTTAATCAACAGCTACCTCTTGCTAAAAAAACAAAAACCAAATCAAAACCACATGACATTTTTCTTCTTATTAGGATAAGAAGGATAATTAGTATAATGGAGAGATTTACTGAAAAGGTAAGAAGAGCCAGTGATGTTTCAACAATGTAAAGTTTGAGAATAGATGTGTAGAACTGGTTCTGTGAAGTCAGTCTGGAAACTAGATGAACTTCCAGCTAGGAACATGTTGTAGGAACTTCTTAGTTTAGTGATTGTTAAACTCAATGGAAGATGTGACTGAAATCCAAGTGGATGCCAGGGCCAGCCAGAAAATAAATGAAGGACCTTTGTTTCTATGTTGATTTGCAAAGTCCTGCATGAAAAACATGAATATTGATCTTTTATAATAGAAATTTCTGCTATAATATTCATCATGCAAAAGTAGGATCAGTCTCTATATTTGAGCACAGTACTTAATGAATTTGGTGGTTTAACATTCTCAAATGAGTTCTAGGCCTATATTTAACTGTTTAACATACAGTGTTTCCAGATTTTACATAAACACTGAGGATCTAGATTCCTATTTGATTTTATCATCTACATTCCCTCTGTCTCTGTAAACACCCTTAGATTGAACCTTGCTGCTTCCTGATGCTTCTGGCAAGTGCAATTGTCTTCTGTGTTGTTTAAGGTGCCTCCTAAAGCATCTTAATTGCTGCTTCCTACCTTGTCCTCCCTTCCTCCTTGGAAGGCAACATCTTGGATTAGACAACATCTAATTCAAAGAAGAGGAATGCAGACATCTGTTTAGGGTGTGGGAGGCCCAGCAGGTTCTGGAGTGGGATTTCTGAATGGAAACAAGATGGGCTGTGAGACTCAGGCGTGGTTCTCAGTGTCTCTGGAGTGGTGTGGCCCTGTCCCACATCAGTGCTCTGTGGAAAAACAACCCAGATATTCTCAGGTGCTGGTCAGGATGGTAATGAGAGCATACAAGGGATGACATATAGAGAGCTGGCGAAGCGTATCTTGGGCATTTCACTTTGAGGACAGAGAAGTAGCCAGTTACCAATGCATGGAAATCGCAAGAACATTATGGCTGTGGTTCTATAATGCCATTAAATAGTCTCATAAATAACCAAAAAAAGGTCATTTTAGCTGGGAATAAACAAAATATTCTAAAGGCTTGACTTAAAAATAATGTATTATTAAATCACTTTAAGCTGTTGAACTATCACTTTAAAATATTTTATATGGAAAAGTCAACTACCTCCACGAAGATCATTCATGCACATGGCTTATCATCTTCATTTGGCATTTTCTCACATGTTGTGATGCTCACAGAAACTGAATTTGAGTTTAGCCATTTTGCTTGTTCAGTGATTATGTGAAAGAAAATAATTGCCAGTAAAAATAATCCCATATATGCAACACTACAATAAAAAATCCCTAAACAATTTTTAAATTGATTGGTTTGCTGTGTAGACTTGATCTTTATTAGTAAGTGAGAAATTTCAGTAATCCTGCAGCAAAGTGGAGAGCTAATGAGAGAACTGAGATGCAGTGAGTGCTCTCAGAAAAATTAATCCAGATTTTATAGGATTCAATCTAAACCTTTCTACTGACCCCTGTGGGCTCAAGACGAGGGTTATCTTTTAGGGGAAGATAGATTAAAGAGCAATTCTTCAGATATCTAAAGTTTCTAGGCCATTTAGGTCATATTTTCATCTAAGAGAAAAAAAGAATGTAGGTTTGTTGGGGGTTGTTTGTTTGTTTGTTTGTTTGTTTGTTTGTTTGTTTTTGTTTTGTTTTGTTTTGTTTTCCTTCCATGAATTAAATTAGGTCTGTACTAAAGCTGGCAGGAAATAGATGATATGTGTGATGGAGAAGTAGAGATAAAAAGAACCCTTTTCTTCCTTATCTTTCTTCTTGTCATTAAATCACTGCAGTCGAGCATGGAAATGCCAAGGTGAATGTGTGTAAGTTAAACTTCATGGGTGGCAGGCGACTTGATAAACACCTTTTGTAGCACCACCTGTGGAGCTCCTTCAGATGTGTGCTTGTGTTGCTGTTACTTCCCCATATAGTACTTGAAAAGGAGTGGGAAAAGCAGACATGTGAGATTTAGAGTTTAAAATAAGGTCAAAAAGTAGTGTGACTAAGTGTTTCTGTTATGGATGTAGATTGACACATTGACATAAGTGTGTAGCTGGTGAAATACTAAGAGATAAAGGAAACCAAGAATCAGGAGATGGAAAATATTTTGCGTATTTCTATGTGAAAATGGAAATTTATAATATTTATATTATTCCAGAGTAAATCCAGTCTGACATCAAAGACTGAAAGGTGTCCAAATGACCATTAATTGACAATAATCACATCCTTAGAAGAACAAATTCTTAGAAGACTAAGGGTAAGTGTAGGCAATAGGAAAAAATCTTTTTGCACTTTTAGTAAAACAAGGTCTCAGTTTTTCATGCAGTCAAGGCTCTGAGTATCTCTTTCCACATAAATGATGTGACTGAGCAATTAGATTCTGGTCATGGGTTTCCTCCAGAGTTCTCATGCTGATACTTCTAGCAAGGTTATTTGGTTAAGACATCTTGGCATATAAAGTAAGACTGCGTAGTGAGAAAATGATTTTCATGTGAGAATAGTCAGGTGGAAATCTTCAACATGAATTTATGTTTTTTAAAATTTATCTAAGCTCTGTACATCATCTGAAGAAGCACCATTTAGTTATTGCTCCCTTTACACAGTTTCCTAGTGTGTATTTTTGCAAAAGGAAGAAGTTGCTCTGTTCCATGAAGCTTCAATTAGAGATAAATTTCAGAGCTCAGTTGTTGATGTTTGAGTTGAGACTCCTGAAAGAAGGGAGTTTCCTGTGTCATTGACCTTCCGTGGAACAAGTCAAGGACATAGACTCTATAAATAAACAAGCTAAATAGATCTTCATGTCACTACTTTTACTTCCGTCAGAAAATTGCCTCTAAAAGGCCAAAATACCAGGTACTGCTTGACAAAAGGACAATAGAATATACTCCACAGGTTTTTTTGTCAGACTTTAAAAAATTTGAAAGCCTCAGAGGTAAATATAGAAGCTAACTGGAGTAAAATGTCAAGGGCAGAAGAGCATGTACTTGATTCTATGTAATGATAACCACAAGTTGACCAGCCATCAGACAGATGTAGCTTGTTATTTTTATAGAGGTCATTAGAAACATTGGACATTGAGAAGAGTTTTCAATAAAAAACCCCTCATGACTCTGAGGTTTTGTTTTCTTTTTTTTCTGTTGCATCTAAGTTTATTGATTTGGAAAGGAAGTGGAAAATATCTTTTCTTCTGGTCTTGTGATAATATCATCTAATTACATCTGATTTCCCAAGTTTTAAAGAAAGTAGCCCCATCTGAATCTTAGCTTTTATTTACGATAACTTATTAAAAATAATTCTGGATTTATATTCCAAATTCAATCTCTTCTACTGATAGCTTTAGTGGAAGAGCAATGCAGAGTCACTCTTAGATATTATGGACTGCCTATCATTCATGACCTGTCTCAGCTTTTGTGGAAAAGCTAAATCTTCTTTCCTTCTGAATAGCCACATTAGCTAAGCAGTAGCACATGGCTAAGACTTAGTTTGGCCTTATTAACTTTGACAGGGAAGGATGCAAAACTAAAAAAAAAAAAATAAATGATTGAGAAAGTAATTTTAGAATTTTCAGTTTTGCACACTGGGAACATTCTACTATGACAGTGGGTTTTTCCTGTTCTGATTTCAGAGAAATGTGAAGAGTACAGTTTTCCAAATCCTTGAATTCCGGCCAGACAAGTGGCACAGATGGGGTGATGAAGCATCTCAGGTTCCATCTACCAAACTAGAGAGTTGGCCAGACTGGGTGCTCTGTGACCAAGAGCTTTATACAGAATATTCTGAGTTGGATTCAGGATTACAGTTAAAAATAATGTGTGAGTGCAAAACCAAAAATAAATTATGCTGAAGATAGCTTGGAAATTGAAAAATGTGAAAGTTTTCTATGATTAAGAACAACTTCTCTGACCATGGCTCTACTTGGGAAGGAAAAGACCTGTTGAAATTATGTTGAACAAATATTAATATTTTTCTTTACAAGAAATGTGAAGAGTAATTTTGAATACATGGGAACCCTGAAGTAAATCAAACAAATTGCAGGAACTTGTTATTCTTTTGCCCAGTCGTAATTGTCATTTTGATGAAGAAGTAATTACCTTTTCCATGGTATTACTCTGATCTGTATAAAATCTTGCTTCATATGGAATAGCATACAGGTTTGCTCCATCAGACTCCATTAAGGAATAAGTTCAGGATTCTGCACAGTAAGGAAAGCTGGCGGTGTCTCAGAGAAAAAAAAAAAAATTACAAAAGAAGAGGAAGGTATGGTGGACACCTTTTAGTGAACATGTTGCTAGATTTCCTAACAAGAATCTTCATGTTTACTCCTAAAGTATATTCTTACCACCATTATAAAATAATTTAATTAGAACATGACTCTAACAAAGGTAAAGTATCCTTTTATTTTTTTAATGATGAAATTAATTTAAAATGCAATTCAATCTCTTAATAAAATATCTCCTTTTTCAAACTAAAGTAAATTTCCTTTTACAAATTCATCTAGTAAATAATTGGTTAAAGATAAATTTAAAATGTAACAAGATAAAAGGCCTTGGTGCATATCCAGTGTGTTGGAAGTAAACTGGAATAATTAAAACAGAATAGTTTGTATGGGTCTTTGTAGATAAACTTCAAGCCCACAAGAAGCAGCTCAGAAATTTTTGACCTGGGATTTCCTCTGGTTATTATAACAAAGACTACTCTGAAATATTTCAAGATGAAATTAACAGAACAAGATGTCTTTCTTTTTAAAAGGAGCACTGTGTAGTATGCGTAAGTTTTGAGATTGCTGAGATTGATGCACCAACACAAAAATTTTTCTTACTATAAACAGTAGATAATAATCAATTTTAATTTTCCAAATTAGATCTCTTGTCTATTCAGATCTGAAAGCATTGCATATATATATTTTTTATCTTGATCTTTTCAAGACCTAAGGCTTCTAAATTTTTCAGTTTTTTTCAAATTCATATAATTATAGAAGTGCACTGTTGGAAAGAACCTTAAAAGTTTATTCTTCCACCTTTTAGCATGATGGAAAATAATTTTTATTAAAACTGGTAATGTCAATAATTCCTATATGCATGTGTAATGCTAGGAAATTTGACTTTCAAGTATTTTGTCTAGATGTTTTGAAAAAATAACTTTAAAATACTAATACTACCTGTGGAAAGGATGGGTAATTAGAATCTAGAACCTTTTTTTTTTTTTAATTAAGGCACTACTTCTGTCTCTGAAAATCTCTTTTTCTTTTAACTTTAGATTTTCTAGGAGATCTCAGAAAGTGAAGGCAGAACATGTCTGTGCAATACAACAGAGCATGCTGCACATTGAGCCATCTCTAAAATCATAAAGAGCAGCAGTGTTGGTTTTGCAGCATCTGCAGAGATTCAGGCTGTGATAAGCTGCATGTTGCATAAAGTTTTGAACTTATCTAGTCTTATCTAGTATCTCCTCAGGTCAAAGCATTGAAATTCAAGCTCTAATGTGTCTTTTGTTCAGGTTACTGAAACCTTCAATCTAGGCTTTAGTTCCTCCAGTCCTTGTCCTTAAATTAGCTTTTCTCTTATTTCAGCACAGACAAATGAGTGCCTCCTCAGGGTGCTGCACCATGTTAGTACACTTGAGTGGGTGTAGCTTCACCTAGTCTATTTCAAGTACTCTGCATCCTTCTCTCTTTGCAAACCAGACACTGAAATTTCTTACACATTTAATTTTACAACAGGATTTGTCAGCCTCAGCACTTCTCAACTCCCACTTTACAACCTGTCAAATGATTACTGAGGCATTAAAATAATATATATATAAAAAAAATTACATCCCCGGAGCTTCATTTTTGTTTGTTAAAAGGGGGCTGAAAATTAGCTTATCTATGTCACAAAAAAAAAAAAAAAAAAAAAGCTAATAAATTAACATGCCAAAAAGAAAAAGGAGAAAAATAAAAACACTGAACACTTTACTAATTTGCTAAAACATCTGAGTACCACATAGAATTGTAATTTTTAGAAGGCCAAACTATACCTGGTATGACAAAGGCCATTCAAGCTGCTCTGGGACTTAAGTGAATTATGACTTTAAGAATGAAAAGTTGAATGACTATGAAAGAGCATGCCTAATATACTTTTTGTTTTGCTCTGTAATGCAAAATAATAAGACCTTGCTCCCTTTCTGTTAAAAAATTAAAAAAAAAAATGTAACTGTTTTTTAATTCTGGTGAGCCTTTCTGACTTCAGAGCAGGAAGGAATATGTAATAATCAAGATACATGAATAACAAAAAAACCCCCACATCCATATGGAATAAACAAACTCAAAACTCAGAAGACTGCAATCCAAACTTTTAATACTACTTTTCTCCTCTAAGTTTCACTACAACATAGGGTTAGCAGAGTCTTTTTTAAACAACAAATGAATGAGGATGAAAAGACTATTTCTCTCTTCTCCTTTTAAATGTTCCAGCTGAACCTTCACAGGCCCACGACCTAATGCTTTCAGTGCTGACAAACTGACCTCAGGTAACATTGATTGAAATATTCTTAGAGTAGAAAATTACATGCTGAAGAGAATGTCCAAGATCCTGAGTTATAAAAAACCATTAACATTTTGTACTGTGATACTTGCTTTTATGTCCAGAATTGATGTCTTTCAAGTATCTTTCCCCGCTCCCCCCCCCCCCCCCCCTTTTTTATCTGGTGGGACAGAGAAAATGGTGTAAGTGGTAGTTAAAAGATGAGCGAACATAATAAGAGTGATTCATGCAGGTCACAGAAAGTGAAAATGAAAGTACTTTAAAATAATGTGATCAAAATAATTTGCCATAGAAATTTTATGTCTCACTTGCAACTGAAAGAAACAGTTCACAAAAAAAAAGTGACTGTAAATACTTCTCTTACAGTCAATAGGAAGTACATGACATTTTACTTTTTCCAATATAGACTTACTTTTCTAAGGAGCCCCTTATCCTCACCTCAAATAATCCCATTTTCTCTGAGAACTGAAGCAGTTATGCCAGATCTCACGGAAACAGCTGCTGGATGCCAACTCTGAAGTTTACTCTGAGTCAGTCTGCAGGCACTGTTGGATTTGCCTGACTGATCAGGCAGGTCTGAGACAGGCTGGAATAATTTTGTTTGCAGGGTTTTAACCACCATGAAAATAGAAGTATTTGAAAGCATAAACATGATGTAAAAATAGAAGCAGTACAGTTGGGAGGCTTTTCAGTAAATTTCTCTTGTGTCTTATGATAGACTCCTGTTTTACCAAACCTGCAGTCTGAGTTGGACCTTCATCAGCAACCGTGGAAACCTCAAAGAAAAAAAAAAACTCAAAATGGACTATCTGGTGTACAATAGAAGGTACAATCTCCAATTACATTTCTCAGTGTTCCAGGTTCTGTGTCCCGTGTATACTTTTGTTTGAGCTCACAGAGTATTCTTTCCTTCACTGATGACAATCATACAGTTTTCCTCCTCTCTTCAGCTGCCTAGTTTCAGACATTGCATCAGAAAACACTGTCTTTGAAATCTGTCTTCTGTATGTCAGTTTGCCAAATAATTATTAAATTATATTATTTAATAATATTACTATACAAAAAATAAGATAAATCTATGCCTTTACCATCTCTGTTTTCCTTAAATATTTTTAATATTTTTACATGATTGAATGTGAGGGGCAAGCAGAATTTAGAACGAACAGAGACAACCTTGTCCACAGAAAGTTATAGTCACACAAAATTTGAAAAAACTACATTAAAAATAAGCATTTAGTAAATGCATTCAGTAGAATACAGAGCAGTGGAATCAATGTCTGCATACATACATGGGAAGTAACACCATAAACACATAGGATTGTTAGCAAGTACACTAGCAAGTTTATTGAAACAGGAAGAAATTTATATTGACTCCGCAGGCCCTAGGGGAAAAGACATCTTTTGAAATTGTCTGGTCTCTAAACTCATGCTATAGCGAAAAAAGCTGGACAGACATTATGGAATCATCTTATCAAGTGGTTGCCAAGGTAACCTTGAATGAATGTGTAAGAACAGGACAACTCATCACTTTCCTGGCATGCATGGAGCACACAGACGGACTATCACTGCTTAGAGGTCACAGCCTAAGGTAGACTGCTGCTGACAGTAGAGTGAGCATGTAATTATACAAGCCCAATTACTGCAGGTCCTCAGTTGTGTTGGAGTAAATCTAACACACAAAACGTCCTGCTATTTGCATTTTTTAATTTTGTCCTTACCTTTGGGCTGCAAAATAAATAAATAAGTAAATAAATAACCCCAAAACACTTTTTTCAAATTCATTTTCTTGAAATGCAAATGTAGGGATTTGAAAGCTTGAAACATTATTGTTAATTATTCTTCCACAATATACATAACAAATCTCTAAATTTTCATGTCTTATTTGGTTTCCAATCTGTACATTCTGATAAATTAATTCTGCTCTTTTTCATTTAAAGTCTATCAAAATTATTATGATTTGAATCTATCTCAAATTCCTATTCTGAGATACAAACATTAAGTATGTAATATATGGTAAAAATATATCCTTATTATTTTAGAAATATTGTGAAGTCTTATGAATAGTGTCCTGGGTTGTAGTATAGGATGTACACAAAGTATTCTGTCACCATCTTCATGAACTGTTGAATCCAGGTGGGGCAGTGTCTTCCCAGACCCCCTCCCTCTGGGCCATTATCTTCTGTTAATGGCCCATCAAATACCTTACCCATGACTCATAGAGAACTCCCTCTGGGAGGTATCTCTGTTTAATGGGCCATCAAGGACTCCCTGCATGACCCATCATCCCATTGTGAGATGCTCCACCCAGGGGGAGGAACCAAGCATTCTCACCTGGATATAATCTGGGGTTTGGGACAATACAGGGGGCCCTTACCCACTGGATTCCCAGAGGATGAGAGCTACCAGACCTTTCTACAGGATCACTGCTTCAGGAAGACCACCTCATCTGGACTGCTTCCATCACCCTGCTCAGGTTGTATTCTGACTCTGTCAGTGGTCTTTTGTATTATTGCATCTATTTTATTTTACTTTCTTTCCTTTCTTCCTATTAAATTGTATCGCTGACTTGGAGCCTCTCATTTGTTTTGCTTTCAAACCACTACAAATAGGCACAACTTGAATGAAAATTTATCAAGAGTTTTGAACTGTAAATCATATTTTTAAAAATTATTCCACCACTGTATCGCTACCCAAATCACAAAGTAGGATAGAACACACAACTTAGATGAACACATTAACTGAATTTGAACCCATCTTGAAACCTTGAACTCTTTTTGGTTTTTCACATTTTTTCTTAGATTTATAACTTTCTTCCCATTAAAAAACAGAACGGGAAATCTGAAAGTACTTGCTAAGAAGCGGATATCTGGCATGGTATATACATGTTTAAAATGCAACAATTTTGAAAAAATAAAAGGCAAAATCTTTTTAAACACACTTGAAGTCAAGTCTGGTTTGTGCTAGCAAGGTTGCATTTGCACGTTGGTATGTACAAGATAAGTACTGCTAAAGAAATGAGCTTTTTTCCCTCCTGAACCCTTCCACTTTGCCTGACATGATTTTCTTTTAAGAGTTGGCTTTCACTGAAACAGCTCAAAGAGCAGACAGCATAAACCCAGGTCTCACTGAAAAAGGTTAAGTAGGGCTGTTCTTCTTTAATATTCTGACAACACCTGTAAAATAAATGTTAAGTCCAGATACCTTCTGCTAAGCAAGTTTATGATGATAAAAATTATCCTTTCACTGTGGGAGTACCATGTTGCTTCAGGGCCTCCTTTGTCAGTGTGCACACCTGTGTCTGTGGCTCGCTGTGCTTGAGCTGAGCAGAGGTGCCTGACCTGGAGCCTGTACCATACTCAAGAAACTAGTTAGGAATGTTCTGCAAGATGCTTATGTCTCTTTATTTGCCTTTTAACAGCCTAGACTCAATGCCCTTCAGAAAAGGCAGGCAAAATGTCATTATAGTCAATTGTGGGAAAGAGATGTAGTTAGGCTTTTCATCAGAATAACAGGAAAAGTGTGAGAACTGGGAGTTAGAGAGTTTACACTGAATGGTACCATTGCATTTCACCTAAGATGGGCTTACATTGTACTTGTCACACTTTGCAAAATCTCACTTGGCATTTATCTCGAGCTGATCTACTGCTTGAAAGTGCTAGGTCTTGAAGGGATAAAGTAAGAACTAAGAAAAATGTTGGTAAATGTGATTTCTTTACGAATTACTAAAGCAGCTTTAATTTAATTCTCAAGATTGATGTGATGATATATAGAAAGATCTGCCCACATATAAGACTCTGAAAAGTGACTCCATAGCTTTGTTCCTATGGAAAGAGCCTATCATAGCATAAACCAGTTGTGGCATGATTAACCAAACTGGTTTTGTGCAGCAGTAAAGGCATAAAAATAAACCAGTCACCATCTTGTTTGCCAAAGTGATGACAGGAAAAATTTGGTGGAATTAGACTTCAGTAACACATACAACAATACTTTTGTTGTAAGACAAAGATTGGTCATCATTCATGGTTGTTTTTGACAAAAAAACAAAACAATTTGGATGCTAATGCAATGAATTATCACACTGCAAAATAAAATGGGCACAAATTAATGCATTATACCAGTAGAAGAATCTACTTTTTATTAGCAGTTTGTCACATTTCCTCTGTGTTTCTTCTTTTCTCAATATATGTAATTGTTTCTTAGGTTAATGAGAGCTTCATTCCTTCTAAACCTTTCAAGATCATAGCGCATGCATATATAACTGCATGAAAGTTTGGTTACTCTGCTGACTTCACTACTAGAAATGATGAACATTGCTAATAACACTAAACAATATATACCACCAACCCTTCCAGCCTGAGCAGTCAGCCAGTACATGGAGCCCTTTAAATTGATTGCCAGAATAAAAATCATTAACTGTATGGTTCCAATGTATCATAGGTGTATGTCTGTTTAATAATCTTGCCTTTCTTTCAGTATGCTGGGAACAAGCAGGGAGGGATCTTAAAATTCCCAGATTTGACTTTTCTGTAACTATCTTGGCCAATGGAAAATATGCTGTTTTGGCTTTTCCCCAGGTCCATGCAGGACCCACCATGCACCACCTGCCTGTTGGCATGCTGCTTCACTCACACAGCTGCAGCTGCTGAAACCATGGGGATCCCTGTTTGCCTTTGCTTTTCCAGCTCACAGTTTTGCTCTGATGGCTTAGGTTTTCACTTTTCACTAGCCTTTCCAAGCAGCAAGTTGGCATGGTGGCACCCATTGTTTGAGCATTTAATCACCACTTAAGAGAGATTTATTTCCTCCTTCTGTTTAATGTAAATGAAGAGTGGTGAGCAAGCTTCCACTGAGATATTCCTGTGGAAGGAGCAAACTGAGTGGCACACAGTGAAATAACTGAAGAAAAAAACCCCAATATGTATTTGAAGGCTAATGATATGAAAAAGAAATATGAAACCCACACAATATTTGATTTCTAATTGCACCTTCAAATTATATTTGGGTCTGCATGTACGAATATCTGGTAGACACACAGATAAAATTAGGTGACAGGAGAGATTGGAGACTGAGATTTCTAAATTGCTTATTACCTAAGGTTTCCAATTTGCAGATACACTCTTTAAGGCAAGTCATTGAAGCATGCATAAAATCTTTACCTTGTTGGATTGGAATGCAAAACAAGGCAGTGTTATTCAGGACTATGCCTGTTTGGTTTCTTTTAACCTAGTTAAAATCCTCTATTTGTTTGAGAGATAGAGAAGTGGGGGTATGACCTTAGTACTTTGCAATTAACGATGAGATGAAGAAAGTGACATTGGCATTTAGAGTAAAAAGCAGGGATTGATGCGTAGAGAAAGTCTTGTTTTAAGTCAGATTCTATATGTGGACGAGGGAGAGACTATTTTGTGTCCTTTACATGTTGTTACCCTAAAAGATCTTCACATCTCCAGCAGGAATTCATTGGCAAAGATAGCATTTGGGAGGCTGACTTTATATTTGTACACCTGCGCTCATCTTGTAAAATGCAAAGACTGAAACAGAAATAATCCAAGATAGATACAATTCTAGAAGAAAAGAAGTGATGGCATAATCCAGAAAACATACCTGGAAAACATTAATAATGTTTTCTACTAGATTTATATATTTTTCTATATTTAAATTATCCTGCTATTGATTATTCATTGTATTAGAATACAGTAATTATTTTCTATTTCTTACATATAGTTCCTTTGATGCTTGTCACCTTGAATACTAAAAGTCATAGGGTAAGTACTTCTCACACACGTAGTTCTTCCATGGGAGGTGGCCCATTCCCACAAATCCCACTGGTCTGCCCTTTAGACTCTGCTCCTGAACAATGGCCTTGGCTTTTTGTGGCGACCTGGAGGCCAGACACTGTTAGGCTTGGGAGGTGCACTCTATGATCAGCACCTCAAGGGAGGAGAGGAAAGGTGAGTGACTCTGTATTGTGGCTGCAGATGTTAATGCTTCCCATCTGCCATTCCTCCTTACAGCCACTAACAAAACCCCAGCTGTCAGGCTCTTCCACCTGGTTTCCAGGTATGCCCGTCTGAAGCATGCAAGCCCCTACCATGCACCAGAAATGGATTTAAGTCCCCTATTTATTACCCTGCCACACCTGCCTCACAGTGTGTATAACCAAGATCTTACCTGGAAGAGTTAAGTGCTAAGGGAGGACTATGCTTCCAGCTGAGCAGATATATCCTGGTGTTTAAATGGAATGCCAAGGTTGTAAAATTCAACACCAAGTAACTGAGTGTACTGTAGCTTTTGACAAGACCTCTTACCTGCCCTCCTCTAACCCTTCAGTTTATTTGAAAAGAAAAATTTAGTTGAAACTTTTGAGATATATGTTTTGTAGCTAGAACCCAAAAAGACCCATCATGTTTCAAATTATGATCAAGATATGTTTTCACTGTCACTCATGTCCAGATGCTTATTAGATAAATAATTTTGATTATAGTATTATAATAATAACTGACTATAGAAGGCATATTTAATTTAGGAGTATTTTTAGGGATTTCAGAGAGAAAAGCTAATGAGTGATTTAATAATAGAAAAAAAATTCTTCCAATATATATGGGACATTTACAGCTTTCACCATAACAATATAAAAGAAAAAGTAATAGTGGGAAGCCACAGTATTCTACTGCAGTGTTATATTAGACATTTGGACAACATTCCTGAAAGTTCAGGCTCAGTAAATTTTGAAAGCAGATGTCTAACTCTCTCTGTCTTCCTTCTAAGGTTTTTTGTTTTTCAGTGGAGCTGGCTGTGCAGCAGAAGCTAAATCCTGTCACTAGGAGGTATCATTCTGTCTTGAAAACTGATGAAGGCTACTTTAGGAGAAATACAGGAATTCTGGTATTTCCCAGTGCTTCAGTGCATCAAATGCACAGTCAACCTTTAGATTATGGCATCTGGCTTCTTGGTAAGGTTTTGATTTGCATTTTGTAGGGATCCATCCCTTCAAGGAGCTGAGCAGCCCTTGGAGGTGGCTGTCTCAGATACCTGAGACCCTTGGAGTCTCAGGACTAAGATAAATTTTTCCTGGGCACAGCCTCAAAGCTGTAAAATATGGCCCTCTCTGCCACTGAACAAAATAAGCAAAATCCTTAATTTCTTTGCTGGTTTTCAATGTTGGGCAGCAGCAAAACATGATAAAACATATGTCTTCTTGCAGTGGCATCTAATCTCTTCAGAGGTACACCTGTTTTTATCTTACTTTGTCCCGCTCATCTTTTAAAAAAGCTTTTCAACCAGGAAATTCTTCTTTGGGATTTTTTTTGCAAACAGTAAGTTGCATTTCAGGAAATAATAGCTTATTATTGTCTGAAATGTCAGGGGTCACTTATGTGACTATCTGTGATTTGATTAAGTTACTGTCCTGGTTTCAGCTGTAACAGAGTTATGTGTAGATGGTACAGTGCTGTGTTTTCGATTCAGTATCAGAATATTGCTTTGGTTGTTGCTAAGTAGCACTTGCTCTAAATCCAGGACTTTTCAGCGTCTCATGCTGGCTCTGCCATTGAGCAGGTGCACAAGAAGCTGGGAGGAAGCACAGCTGGGACAGCTGAACCAAACTGGCCGAAGGGATATTCCCTCCCAAAGGACATAATGCCCAGTATACTAGGAGACATACCCAGATGGGCCCAGTTCCTGCTCAGCGACAGACTGTGCATCAGTCAGTGGATCGTGAGCAATTCTGTTGTGCTTCTCTTCTCTTGTGTTCCCTTACATTTTTTCCCTCTCCTTATCATTAAAATTATTATTATTAACATTATTAGAATATATTATTGTTATAAACAATAATATTATTATGATATCGTGCTTCCATTAATAAATTTTTCTTAACCCACAAGGTTTGCCTTGTCTTTCTGATTCTCCTCCCCACGATGGGGGTGAGGTGGGAAGCAGTGTGCTGCATGGTACTTAGTTGCCAACTGGGGTCAAACCACATCAGGTTTTTTGTAGCCTACAGTTTTAACTTTGTGATTTTAGAGATGGGAGGGGCCTGATGGATTGACTTGGGTGTTTGGTTGGTTTTTTTTTTTTTTTTTTTTTCTTAATTTTATTGTTTTGTTTGGTTTTTGTTGGTTTTGGTTTTGCTTTTTTTAACATAGCAATATTGTTTCAAGCTTTGTATTTTAGTTCTTTGTTTGCTTATGTACAAATACTTTTATAATTTTAATTATTTTGATAAAAATACTGTAGTGTCCAGTAGCTTAAGTAAAACTGACAGCACGCATTAGGGATGTCTGAAATTATTTCCCTGGTCTTCCACTGACCCCTTCCTGGTGATCCTTGGCCATCAACCAATCTTCTGGGTTATATCCACATCTCTGTGAATGACCAGAGTGGTAATGTCCTCTTCAAGACTTTTGTTGCCTGCCTTCCCTGCCCTGCCCTATTGCCTACATGAACATATAGATTCTTGCATGGCCTGAAGGATATTTTAACCAGTGCTTGAATTAATTTGTGCACTTGAAATGAAAGAATTTGGACAGGATAGTTTTGAGATCAGCTGTAGCACTGCTTTTAGAAAAAAAAAAACCCTGAGTAGATTCCCCACTGCAAACTAGATGCCCTCAGCTCTATGGCAGCATTGTGTTTATTTTGCATGTCAAGGGGATCTATGAGCATAGAAGTCTTCATATATAGGATGTTCAGGTGCTATAATAATGGGGAATACATACACCTTAATAAAAAGTAATATCAATGCATTATTTATAAAGCAACAGGGCACTGAAGAATAAGATGTAGAAGAAAAGTGAACAGCAACAAAAGTCCTCTGTTGCCTCTGCTTTTTATTTCTTAAAGGGAAAAAGAATAGCACTGAAGCTATGATGATTTGTGCTGTCTATTACAGCAACTGCATTTTAGAAATATTTAGCAAGTGCAAGCTGCAAATGCTTAGCCATAACTATAAATACCACCAAAGTAAACAGAAAGCTCAAGTGTTGTTTAATAGCATGTCTCCAGACAGACAGCTTTCATAGCTGAATAACTTGGTTCCCCTGTTATTGAATTTCTGCCCCAGAAATATGATACCAATAAAACTGCTATGCTGAGTTTTGCCCAGGACAAAAAGATCATTACATATGGGAATGAAATTCACTCTCCATCCCTTGGAAATATTTTGTTTCTTAAATGAGAGAGTATCATGTTGAAATGACTCTATAAAAGCAGTGTGATCTTGGTTTAGGTGAACAACAATGTGTCTGAATTTTTATGAATGTGTTTTGATAGTAAAAGAAGCATTCAATTACTTAGCAGTTTCTAAAGAAAAGTGTCCACTTTTTTATATTAAAATAATGGATTTTAAAAAAATAATATTTTATTTTTAATTAAAATTATTTATATTGATACTGTATTATTTTCATGGCTTATTTCACTATTGCATTGATACACAAATATTTTGGCTCTATTAAAAATTTCCATTATGATTTCTGCCATTTTATGTCTTTTAGAATGAAAGAAATATCTAAATGTCAAATATTTTATAGATTCATGATTTCCTCCCAAAAATGTCTCTTTTACTCATACACTGAGTGTAGAAGCTAAGGTTTAGCATCACCAAATAATCTATATAATATATCCTTCAGAGTTTGAGAATGTATCTGCTTATGGGTATAAGTAATTTCATAATGGTCATTGGTAATTTTTGCTAAATAAATGGTTCATTCATAAGGTCAGAAAAAAACTTATGTTCTTTATATAAATGCATTCGAACAAACAAAATGCAGCCCTAATAATGTTAAAACTGGTGTTTACTCAGCCAGCTATCAATTAAGTTTATAATTAATTTTTTCAAGACACTTCAAAATGCTCCCTGAGTACCCATATAGAAGCAAAAAAAGCATCTCTTTTTGCATGTGATTCAAATTAAGTATTTTTTTTTAATCTTCACTTTTTCATATTAAAAATGAAGCTAAAATATTGTCTTGCTTACAGTCCAGTATCAATTTTCCTCTTGCAGATAACTGGTTTAGAGAACAAATTCTGGGCCGTGGTGATGAAATCACATTGAGCCTTTAAAGAATGAGGGCAAAAAGATGATTGTTTACTGTGACTGAAGCTCAAATGGTTCTACATCAGAAAAAAAATGAAAGAAGAAAAAAAAGCAAATGTGCCTCTTGACAGGCAGAAGGTCACAGGCTTCTCTGTAGGGGGAGAGGATATGTGCACTGGAGGAATGGAATTCTATCTATACACTTGTAATGCTTTATGTGCAAAAATAAATAAATAAATAAGTAATAAAAATATTTTCTACATGTAGATTAGAGACAGAGAGAACTAGAGTTTAGAGAGAAAAAGCTAAGTATCAAAAGACTGTCTCTTCTTAGCCTGTGATTTAAATAATGGCTGAAGAAAAGCCTGATTTGGTGCAGCATTAAATTTACAGACCACCAGAAAAAAAAAAAAAAAAAAAAAAAAAAAAAAAAAAAAAAAAAAAAAAAAAAAACAACCATGAAGGAATTAGTTCAGAATGATAATTCAAAGTAGAAGTAGATAAAGTACTACATAATAAACTCTTTCCAAATTGTAAAATACATTATTTTAAAAAAATGTTCAAAATGCTACAAGATAGCCAAGATGAGAACAAAAGGTCAGGGTAAGAAATCAGAGATTTGGAGGTCAGGCTATAAACAGGAGATGTCATGTCTACTATCCAGGCAGACATAAAGCCATTAGAATAGTTTTGAGTGGGCATTAGATTTAGAATAGTGTGAGGTTCACAAATCTTGTGTCTTACATGAACTACATTCGTTGTAGCTGGTGACTAATTAGAAAAGCCATATATTTTGTCAGTGTGACTTTTCTTTTTTATTATATAGTATAAAATCTACATATTGATGTTTTGAAAGCATCCTATGTTTAAGGCATGGGCTCCCTCTGTCTGTATACTTGAAACTTACATTAATTAGTTCCTTGTATTTTTATTAAAAAAAAATACAAGGAAAAGTTATCATTATTCCTCTACCTTCTTCCTTGTACATTTTCAATATGAAAATATTTGCATTTTATTACATTTCTTTTAAATATGAAAATCCTCCTTTTTAAAACTGATGATCATATGCAACTTTGCAGACTCTCAAGCCTTCTTACATGAAATATTGGATTGTCCTAGGTTATTGAGCCTGATCATTTGTTAATGACCTTAGTTTTTGTATTGTGAGATGCAGCAAAATGGAATATATGCCAGCATTTTTGGACTTAATGTGTTCCTTAGAGCAGGAGAAAATTAATGATTTAACAACTTGGTTGTCTTTTCCTCTTTTGCACACAGAATCATCACATCTAAAGTTCTTCTCTTTCCTTTTTTTTTTTTTTTCCTCCGTGACTTGCAAATTGGGACGAACTATCTTTGATTTTCCTTTGGATGAAACATATTCTTCTTGAGCAGTAGGACATCTCTCACAGCATAGCCTGATACTGGCAATTATAAAGGAAAAAAAAAAATGAAGTGATTACTTTTTTTTTCAGTTTTCTCTACCTTCTTAATTGGTACACTGTGTCCTTCCTTACTGTGCAACATACAGTGCAAGGTGTGTGAATATTGACCCCTTACACAGAGTTGGTGTGCCATTGTAATTCTATGTCCTCCTTTAGAAGAATAATGAAGTAACCCCTGCTTAGTGTAGATGTCTCAAAATATGCATTTAAAAGATGGGGAAGAGTTTCAGTGAACAAGATTTCTGCCTGGGTTTTATTTAGACTGTTCTTTTCATTTCCAAGTGAAAAAATCCCCACGAAAGAACCACCCGAAACAAAACTTCACCAAAAAAGGAAAATTATGAAAGAGAAACTGAATAAAAAAGTCTAAAGTTCTACAATTTTGGGTATTTATAACAATTCCAAGAGAAATAAATTAGTTTTGAAAAATACCTGAAAAGAGCAGAAGTGCTGAGTTCTGATGGGCAGTGATCCATTTGTAAATAATCCTGTCTGAAAAAGATAGATGCTACATGCTCCTAGGGAACTAAAGGACCTGAAAACAAGGGGAAAAAAAAATAAAAAGAGATGGCAGATAAATTGGTAACAGAAGTAAAAAGTCACACCACAGCCACATTCAGCTTTGGGATGTAACAATGCCTGAAACTGTTTAAGAGATATACAATACAGAGGTGGCAGTAGATGTCAGACACATCTCTGAAACTTGTGGCATGGTTATAGTTATCCAAAATAAAATCAGCAAATGGAAGGGACTTGTTAGATAAGAATTTTTTCTCTTGGCAAAAGGAAATCATCACAGACTAAAATGAGCTGCTCCGAGGAGCTGATACATTAAAAGGAGATGGCAATACTTGTTCTGCATTCCCTGCTCTTGTACATGTACATTTAAAAGACACCTGTTCCTGAATAAAATAAAAGTATGGTTCTTGCAAAAGGAAACTTAACTTTATGGTTATTTATCAAAGTGGGATATTTAGCAAGTTTTCAATTGCCTGATTAGTATTGTGATGAAGTTTATATCTGAAGACTCACAGAGTTTCCAATACCCCAACAATCTTCAATCCCTGAGAGCATTGTTATTCAAACAAGGGAATATTCTCTAAATTTTTTTCTAATTTTTTCATTCTTTTGAGAATTTCAATGAAAAAAAAACAAACAAAAAACCCAAAACAAAACAAAAACCAACCAACCAACCAACCAAAACAAAACAAAACAAAACAAAACAAAACAAAACAGCCCAGAATGTTTGTTTGATAGTTTTTCTGGAGCAGGGTTAATCAAGACAAAGGTAAATGAGGAACTGCATGTTGTGTATAGTCATACCTTCCTTGCTTCCCTGGAGACTCCTGGGAGCTAATATAGTTACCATGCAAAGGTGTTTTTCTGTATCTAAAAGCTGCAGGAAATATTATCTTGGACTGATACTCTATTCACCCTCTGAATAATTTAATAATCTTTCACATTTATTTGTAAATATCAGTGAATTAAAAAAAATAATATGTGATCCTCAGTTATTAGATGCAGGCAAATTGATTCCCTGAAACAGCTGAAAATGAATTCTTTTCTATTTTCTCAGTTGATTTGCAGTAAATCAACTTGATACTTTGTACAAGAGTTTTCTTTTTTCCTGGTTGTTTTCTACTGTTGTAGGAAACAACATTCTCTAAGCGTGGGCTGCTGTGAAGCCTTGGCTCCTGTGAATGGCAAGTGAAGATTGGTTTGTACTTGCTTTTGTTTTTTCTCCTGCAGAAGGGTTATCAGTGGAATTACTCCAATAGACTAACTCTTCAGTGAAGAGATATATTTAGAAAGAGAAGTGAATGATCCTGAGGTGTGTTTTTGATCATGCTCAGAACTGAAGGCTTTGGTGCAAGTGTTTAGCTGCTATGAGAGTCACTGGCAGGGTCCCCTGGAGGCCATGCTCCAGGTGCCCTGCAGACCAACTGGCTTATGCTTTGGTTATTGCATCAGGTTTCATCAGCTTTTTGATTAAAAAAACACTGATATTTTTAGTTGACATGGAAGGTTGGCAGACTAGATCTATATTTTTATCTGTTTACATATTAGTCTGATTTTGCTAGGGAAATCATAATACACGGTGCTCAAAACTATTGTCGGTGTTAATCATTTGCACATTGCTCTGCCTAAACAATTGTTAGAATCTATCAACCCCAAAATTTCATTTTAGATTTAAACATTATTTATTTAGCCATCAAACCAAATTGTTGCTGCCTGTGGGCTATTAGATTTATATTTTTGTTACCTAAGACACTGATAAGGACATAGGTTGTTATGGATATGCGATTTTATTACTTTATCCAATCAGTGATATCTAGGTTGTGAAATTAAAAAATACAACGCATAGGAAACAAACCAATAAGAACTAAAATCAATTGCAATTGATTGACCAAGAGTAGATTTGGTTAAATTAGTAGTGACAATTAAAATGACAGTATGTACCTGTCTTGTATGATACAAGCACCATCAAGTACTACATCCTTAAATTACCTTTAAAACTCTCCTTTAATATTAATTTTAGCTATTTTGGAATAAAAAATAATCACCACTCTATGCCTGTTTATTCAGTGGATGAATGAAACATTGCAACTGAAAGGGATGTGTAGCTATTTTAAGTGGCTTTAAATATATGCTGTTTGGAGACTTTGAAAAAAACTGGCCAAATGCAGCATACTGCCAGTGAAATCTTTGTATTTAAGTTAAGCAAAGTCAAATGGTGGGGGGAAATAATGGCTCATAAAGGAGAATACCGAATTATTACACAGAATGTGTGTAGTCCTGGCTGCCACTCAGTTAACCCACAATCTACTGTTCTGCAGTCTACTTTTAAAATTTTTTTAAAAGTAATCTTACAAAAACATGAGCATAATATTCCACAGATGGCAGGGAAGATATGACAGAGGTGAATGTGTCTCCATTTCTTTCCCTATTGACACTGATTTTCATATTTGAGGCAGGTGTATAATTTTAGAACATCCCTATGGAAACACAACACAGTCCATACATCACAGCTCCATTAAATCCAACTGAGTTATGTTGAAGGTGGATTTTAGTCCAGACTTTTTTTTTTTTTGGTTGTTTTTTTTTTTTTTTTTTTTTTTTTTTTTTTTTTTTTTTTTTTTTTTTTCTTTTTTCCCCTCCAATTAATAGCAACCTTCATACTTGGCAAATACACTTCCAGCACACTTTGGTGCACATTTCTTTACTATTAGTACTGAAAAGACTCAAATGTTTTCATGTCTTCAGGGGAAAAAAAAAATCTCAGTTTCCATTTGACATTAAATATTTAAAACAACAAAGTTAAACAGAACATTCCTCAAGGTCATAAATTTTATACCTGTATCTTTGTTGGAAACTCTGCTCATGCCACATGATCAAATAATATATACAGTCCAAAAAGTAGATTTTATTAAACCTACTTTTACCTATCTCCAAGAATTCCCAAGAAGAAAGCACTTCACATACATTTTGATTTTTATTACTGTTTAGCCGATTTATATGCAATTATACTGTTCTGTATATTTTTTGCCAAAAAGATATTATATAGAAAATTTCACTTACTAGCTGCTCTGCTAAAATCAAACTGCTTATTTCACCAGTACCATGTGACATTTTAATGACATATAAATATATCATACATATTGATCAACAGCATAAACAAGCATTAATATTTAGGCAATATAATCTAATTTATCACATGAAGCTTATTTGTGTAGTTCTGTTTATATTTGTTTGAGTATAACTGGTGAGTGTTAAATGCTATTTTGAAACAACTTTCGTTCAAAGATCCAAGAAAGCTTGGTTGCCTACCATTTTAAGACCTGGTATTTCTCTGTTGGCCAAAGTGATTTTCTGGTATTTTTGTATGAGGAATGTATGCAAAAGTATTACCCAAGGAGATAAAAAATAAGATTGTGTACTTAGAGTGTAAAGAAAGAGAAATTTGTAATGAAATTATCTCAATTTTTGTTGTACTGAATGTCAGGGTGTCCTTTACTGGGAAAAGGGGAGAGAAGTATTTCTTTGCTTACAGTAGCTGTCTAATCATGCTCTAAATAAGGTGAAAGAGAGAAACATCTTCAGTGGGCATGCATTTTTTCTCAATACAACTTGACAAAGCAATCAGACCTGATGCTGTAGAATTATTTTGCAAGTTATCCACTCCTAGATCACAAATACTACAGGTTCCTTACTTTCCCACTTGTAAGTTTCATGTGATTTTTGTTTAAAAATTTTACTTATAACTTCAGAAGTTATTCAGCAGATGTAATGACTGGAATCGGAGCATAAGATTTAATTAAGGAATTTAGGCCACTATCTTAAAACATGCTATATAAGTGATAGTAGAGTGCAATATATATGATAGGGAGCTATATGCACACACTATATATGACAATATATACAGGGTGCAATTTAATATAATTGTTCAATTAGAACAGTGTTAGGTTTTCTGGTAGTTGTAAACATTAAAGACCAAGAAAAAAACCCAACAGTACTATAGCACATAATTTTTACAACTTTCTCGACGTAAGTATTTCTTCTGCTTTCTCCTACTGATCATCTATTACATACAGGCTTTATTCTGCACAACCAGTAGTTAAACACAGAAGTGGTTATGCCTATAGTCACATACACATGTATATACACAAATACTCTTTGCAAACGAATTAGCTTTGACAGATAAACACACAAGTAAGGCACAAATTATAGGCTGCAACATTAATTGCAGCCTGTCCATGTGTAGAAACCATATGGTGGTATATGTCACATTTATGCTCATTATACTCAAAAGCCTCCATAAAATCAGCCTACGGTGTTTACCAGCAGAGTATAAACACTGCACGACTACAGAAAAATAGCTGCTTACAGTGTTTTTTACCTGATTTGTCCCTGGAGTTTGCTTAAAGGTATTTGCAGAATATTAAAATGACCTCCCTAGACCACAAGAGTGTGGGTATAAATGAGAATTATTTTGATTGATTAACTAATTACCCCAAAGTACTGTAGTTTATAGTTTGCATATTAAGAGGCATATTATTAGGTGGAGGAGAGAATTAATCAACTTTAAATACATCAAATGGAATAAGTGTGCACAATTGGATAAAAGTATTTTTTGGAAGTGATTTTTTTTTGTTTGCCATGTTTTGTGGTTTGGAAAATCAAGGATGTTTATTTCTTTATTTACTTATTACTGTGTTTACCACTTTTGCTTTCATTGTATTCCTTTTGACTCTTCTGGGGTTTTTTTCCTACTTGATGTGCATCTTTTTTTTTCTTTTTTTTTTTTTTTTTTATTAGTGTCTGTGGCAGTACTCTGATAACTGGTGGAATCTTAAATGAATGCATGGATAGAGAGCTACTGCTGCAGCTTCCCACAGCTCTGTGGCAGCTTTGTGTTAAAAGTCTTCTCCTTGGGCCAAGTCTCAGCTGTCCTGGTGAAGGTGACTATTTCAGCACCAGTGTCTGTGATGCAAAGCAATTGTAGGAGTCACTAATTTTATTGTCTTCACTGTGGTATAGATCTAAATTAGGGATAAGTGACTAGATCAGATAATATTCACTCCAGTTCTCCCTTTAACAAACAAAGACTTCTTATAGTTGTGAGATATTTGAAAGAATCAGATAGTTTTTTAATCCTTGCAATACATTCTATGCATTTGGGGACTAGAAGGTACTTGATATACCAGGACACAGATGACTGCTAAAGAAGCTTGTTGCAGCTGAAAATTTGGCTTCATGATATCTATGGAGAGGCCAATTTTGTAGTAATTTTTTGCTATGGATTTCTAAGTCATAAAAATATTCATATATTTTGAGAAATCTTGTTTTGAACAGCTACTGGAAATTAAACTCCAAATCTTTTGATACCAACACAGTAAAGACCACCTATCTGTAGAAATAAAATTAGAATTAAGGGAAGGTCCTGATGATAATTTAACCCTCAGACAAACACAAAAAATGCTTTTGGCCTGGAAACCTCATAGAGATAGATATGTATGATTTTATTTCTATTATGTACACATGAATACCTGTTAATTGTAAGTACAGCTGCATACAATTTTCAGACTAATCTAAACTTTTCATACTACTTAAAACTGAAGATGCTGAGTAAATATCTACAAATGCTGTCATTGAATGCTATCTTCTTTTAAAGCTAAATATTGCCACTTCTTTAGTAGAATCACTCTAAGCAGGGTAATTTTAAATGACACGTTAATTTTTTTATTATTATTACTTGGTCTCTATATTTGAGACCTGTATATTTACCTTGGTTAAAATACTTTGATGTGATGGTGAACTAACACATAATTTCTTCTCCTCTGATGTTTACTTGTACTTGTGTTATGTAAAATCAATTAAGAAAGAAAATAAGAAATAACATAATCTTTCTATAGTTTGTGTCAAACACACAGTACGATTAAATACAATACTTTGGAAAAACATTTATTTCAAATTTGACAAGGTCAGATTGTAGAAGGTTTTTAGTGATAAAGTAATATGAAAAGGATACTTTACTTACAGGAACATATTTTTAACTTCAAACTTAAGAAAAAGAAACACAATGCAGGACTTCATTTCAGTATGCTTTTACAAATAGGAAAACTAACTCAAGGTACTTGATTAGGTCTAGGCAACCAGATGAATTATTTTGAAGAGCAAATCCTGCTCCATCGGCTGCAAGAAAAGGTGAATATTAACCAGTTTAAGATCTGCAGAAGTACATTTTCCCACTAACTAGCTCTTCGGCACCACCCAGTGCCTAACCCTGAATATGCATGTCTTAGTGATGTACAGCACTGAGTGTGAAATGTCAGCCAGAGCCATAATGGCACATTAGCCAAGGAGCTGAGCAAATTACTTGTGGTCAGGAATACTGTTGTAATTCAAATCTTGTAGTGGCTGCACGGAATATACTTTGGATTTGAAACATATGTTAGCTAGCCTGAATTCCCTGAGCAGTAGCATCATGTTGTTAATGCCCCACAAGCCTCGTTTATTTAGCTTGTCTTGTCCATCCTCATGAAAACAGGTCATGCAGACATTCTGTTGCTCCAAAAGTACTTAAGACCTGTTCAACACACAAACATCTAACTCTTAAAGAATTCCTTGCTTTTTAAATCAGAATGTTTTTTATATTTTAGATAGCTTTACAGCATAGGTGAGCAGAATACTCATTCAGTGATCAGTGAGAGTATGTCAGAATGGTTTTGAGCTGCTTCTTTTTCAAACTGTTGGCATAAAACAAAGCAAGAGCTGAAAATCCTCTTTTATCTAGAAACTCAATCCTAAAATCACAATCCTTGTAAATATGTTTATTTATAAGAAACTCTGGAAAAAAATAAAAATTATTAAGAGGTGAAGTTTGTCATTGCAGTGTTCTATACCGATGCTTGGAGAAGCGCCTGCATTATCACCAATGATAGGAGGGCAACTGCTTTTTAGTAACCAGTGTTGTGATTCATCATGATTATTCCTTCTTTGAGAATATTAAGGGTAAAATATTAGACTTGGTGCAGCTCATGCCTATTTTACAGTAAACTTCAACTACCTTATCTTCAATGAAGCACTTGTTCTTTGAGAGTAAACAAAATTTATATTCATTCCAAAATTATCCCATGTTGGGGGCTTTTTTTTCCACCCATTTTTTTCTATTTTTACATCTCTACCAGACTTTGGAGATTTTTCCGTAAGTCTTAACAATGCCAATGTTTCTGAGTTCTGGATTTCTGTGGAAAAAATAGCAAGTTTTTCCATTCTTTCCTAAAGCTGATTTTAATAAGAGACTTAATGCAGATCAACATCCCACTGAGCAATACTTTATTCACTAAGCGTCTAATAAGTTTTTTGCTATGTTGCTGAATTGGGAATAACAAGAACTCAATCTCCATAAATTGACCTTTTAGCCTCAGCTGAGCAGCTCTCTACTGAATAATAATTGTAAATAAATAAGCCTAAACAAAATGACAACAAGCATAAGCCAGTGCACAGGAAGGCTGGGCAATTTAATGAACAAAAATATAAGCTAAAAGCCTACGGTGAGAGCAAGGCAGGGGGAGATGGTGTCCTCACCAGCAAGGGTGCAGCCTGGCAGGACTCATGAGAGACGACAAGCTTGGGGAACAGCCCCGTGGTGCCCATGTGAATCCACAGTGACAAAAGAGGTCCAAGTCAAAGCCTGTAAGTCATATCCGCCAGGTCAGAATCAGCCAGACAAGGGACCAAATGACACAGGAGTACCCATGGGACTGCACAGAGAGGGGACAAAGCTGATGGCTGCAGAGCCTCTTGGTGTATTCAAGACCTCAACAAAAACCAAACAACTTTTAGGAACCAAATTCATATTCAGGTTTTGTAGTGATACATGAAAAAATGAAAAATATCGAGAGGAGAAGTGCAAATATTTGATTTGGCATAGCAGGTCTCACTTACGCTGATAATTTATAAAGAAATAAAATAAGATAATGACCCAGAAATGTCAGTTCTTGTGCAAGTTCTTTTTTAAACAAAGAGCAGGTGGTGCAGCATATGTGCATGATGTGTGAGTTCTATCTCCTTCTCCTTTACAGAGTCTCCAAGACTGCATTTCCTACCTCCTTGTCTGTTCACTGGTGTGTCCTACAAAATAAGAAAAGGTATGTAAGAGTGTTAGATGATCTGGTGTCCACAGCATGACATCAGGAAACTTAACCAGTTCCTCAAGTTTCCCTGACTAATGAATTCTTTACTTACTTGAGAAAAACAGTAATTTCCTGATCCTTAGAAAATTCCACCATTTTAAAAGTAGCCATGGCCTTTCCAGTTAGATTCCTTTATTCATCCAACAAGCTTTGGTATTCTCACAGGCACTGCCCTTCCAGTGGTGTAAATAAAACTCCAGCTAACAAACCAGGGCCCCTAATTTTAAATTTCAGGGTAGTGTTTCTTCCAGAAAATGTTGGCAAACAAAAGGTGTCGTATTGTAAGCCTTCTTTTTCAATTTTAAGTTTTACTTTAAATCAATGTTCCTATGTATGTCTAACAGATTAGTTATGTCAGCAGCTTTTGGAACTGACAATTTTTTTATTATCTCTCAGTGCTCTTATTGCTGGAAGGATCAATGAAATTTTACTAAGATTCAATATGTATTTTATGTATCAATCTTATTGATATAAGATTAAATTGTATTTTATTCAAAAAGTTATTTTGAAGAAAATCTGGTCATAAATGCACTAGACAAATGGTTAGTTTTCTTAAATTATGAAATTCACTATTATTATACCGCTTTGGATGAAGTTTTTTCCTGGAGCTAACTTCATTTCAAGTTAGAACTGTCATTGATTGCACCATATAGTGTTTACAATCTGCTAAGGAATCTGGAACCACTTAGGCCATCACATATTTTTAACAGGGTGTTTTATTCCAGTTGCTACCTGCTACAGACAGATGTAACTCTTCTCCCCACTTGGAGATATAAAAGTCTGCCAGTATACTTACTGCAATACTAGGTCTGAAAGACGTGCAAACAAGCAAAATGATTCCAAGTGAAGCAGGAATAGTCAAATGTGGTTTCACTACTACCCTCAGGAAGGAAATGATATTTGCTTTTTTATGTCACCTACAGATGGATTTCCATTCCAAATGCATGTGAAAAAAACATAGAAATATCAGGTAAACACTAATTTTGAAGGATAGGAAAAAAAATCACAAAATAGTCAGCTACAAGTTCACCAAGCATTTCTGTAGATATTTACCGAGGTACATTTTCCTTTCGTACCTCATCTGATACAACTTTGACACATTGCCCAGTCTTTTTTCCTCCTCTTCCCCTGTATCATCTGTTTTCATGCAGCTTCCCAGAAGGGTGAGTTGGTTCAGTTCACTGAAGACAGAAAGTACACTTCTCAGCATGTGGGAGGGAAGACAGGATTAATTTTCTCTCAAGTGAATGTGTCAGCCAACTCATCCTGTGGGCTCAAGCTTGCAAAGGAAAAGATTAGAAGTGTGTACATGGTAAACAGGACCTTTCAGCAGCTGAATTCAGCTGCAGTGAGAGACTGTCCTTGTCACTCTGCAGTTAAGAGTCCGAGATCATGGGTGAGACTACTTGGAAAATCTTCCACAGAAATCACATGGCCAAGCAGTTTATTCATGAATGAAAGGTTTTATATTTGTACCAGTCTCATTTAGAGGTGGGCAGCTCCATGAATAGACACCAGCCTAGCATTGTGTGCCCTCCTCTGCTCTGGTAATCACTTGAGAGCAGTGACTTACTACCTGTGGTGGGTTAACTTGACTGAAGGTCAAGTCCCCCTCCAGATACTCTCTCACTTCCCCTTCTCAACAGGTCAGAGTGAGAAAATGAGATGAAAAAGCAGGTGGCTGAGGATAAAAACAGGGAGATCACTTGCAAATTACCTTCACAGGCAAAAGAGATTCCACTTGGGGAAACTTAATTTGTTTTTTATCAGTTAAAATTTATTTGAATGGTGAGAAAAAAATACAAAAATCAAAACATCACTCTTTGCTGTTCCTTTTTCTTTCCTGGCTCAACTTAACACATCTGTTCCCAGCTTCTCTACCTGTTATCCTTTGACAGGTGTGGGAGGATGGAGAAGTAGGTTGTGGTCACTCCGTATCAGCTTCTTCCTCTTCTCATGTCTCCTCTGCTCCATAATGGATTCTGTCCATAGACTGCAGTCCTTCAGGGTAAACCTGCTCCAGAATGGATTTCTCTACAAGCTCAAGGGTAGATGTCTGCTTCTTTGTGGTGTCTGCACCAGCTGCAAGGGAAGCTGCAGTGCCATTTGGCTATGATTTCCAAGGGTCATCACCATCTTGGCTGAGAGGCTCAGCAATGTCCTGTAGTAGATCCATTGCAGCTGTCTGTCTCCAGCATGGAGGGTAGCTCTTGGTCCCAAGTTACATGCTCTATAGGTTATGGATGAATTGCACCAAATCACGCTGCTTCCAGTATCTTCAAAGCATAAACGGTCTGTCTGTGAAAATACTAAATTTCCTTGGGGAGCGTTGTTTTATAGATCTGCATAAAGTGTTCTTAACCTATGAGGTCATTGTGGATCATCACTGACAGTAATGCTGTGAATTACCCAGGTCTGTTTTCACTGTTCTAGAGATTAAACTTTATTCAAACGTCTCTACTCCCACTTAGACAAACAAGCCTTTTACCAGTCCCACATACCTTTCCTGAGGTAGCTTTTTCTTTGGCCATACATCATTCTTCTACAAGACACACTTCTTAGTGAAGACATTACAGATTTTGTTATTCTTTGCTTTCATGGTCTAGTTATATGAGGTATAATGAGGATTATGAGTAAATATCAAAGAATTTTCATGGCTGTGCTGAGCCAGACTAAAGATCACTCTAGCATGAGCTCTATACACTGTTTGGCAGTATACGAGAAACAAACGCTTATATAAAGCCTAAGAATAAAACTTACTGCTTCATCACATCATTCCAGAAATCAGAAGAAAAGGACCTTTGAGAGTTTTTAGCTCCTATGGTATCTTTATTAACAGCCAATTACACCTATTTGTTTAAAACATTTCTATTTTATCCTTTAGAAATTTAAACCCTATGTGTTTGGTAGGAGTTTTAGATATTGCTTTGCATTAGTGCACAAATCTTCTGCCTCTTCTCATTCATATTTCGATTTAAAAAATCTCGATTTCTTGACCTGCAAACTCTGATCTTAGGTAACTTATAGACACATTAAAGCATGGAGGCTTCAGTTTAAAAAAAGAAAAGGAGAAAAGAAAGAAGGAAAGAAGGAAAGAAGGAAAGAAGGAAAGAAGGAAAGAAGGAAAGAAGGAAAGAAGGAAAGAAAGAAGGAAAGAAAGAAGGAAAGAAAGAAGGAAAGAAAGAGAAAGAGAGAAAGAAAGAGAGAAAGAAAGAGAGAAAGAGAGAAAGAAAGAGAGAAAGAGAGAAAGAGAGAAAGAGAGAAAGAGAGAAGGAAGGAAGGAAGGAAGGAAGGAAGGAAGGAAGGAAGGAAGGAAGGAAGGAAGGAAGGAAGGAAGGAAGGAAGGAAGGAAGGAAGGAAGGAAGGAAGGAAGGAAGGAAGGAAGGAAGGAAGGAAGGAAGGAAGGAAGGAAGGAAGGAAGAAATGTGTCAATATCTGTGTCACCTCTCTGTTCTGCATGAGTGCTCCATTTTACAATTTCAATTTTCTGACCTCATCTTCATTATACTAGAACCTTGTTGCCAAGACCTAGATAAGCTTGTGTGTTCCAAACATTTATTAGCCTGTAACTCAAAATGGGCTTATTGTCCTGTCTTAACCTTTCAATGATTTCTTCTCTAAAACCAAAAAAGGGGGAAATCTTAGTTTGGAAGTTGGAAGAAAAATGAAGACCCTTAATCTTCAGGAGGGTCTAACTTTTAGTCCATAAAAAAAAAAAAAAAACCAAACCAAACCAAAAAAAAACCAAACCTTTTTTCCTCTAAATTGTTGGTAAGAAAGAGAATGAGAGACAAACAAGTCAATGACAAAATGAATCAAGCATTTCTTTGAGACAGCAGCTATTATTTCTTTGTAGCTAAATTTGATTTTTGTTTCTCATATAGCTAACATAGCTAATATTAGGGCTTTTGATCTTTTTTCCTTTCCGAACAGAGAGTGATGCTTATATGCCGAATGAAGATAAAGTGTTTCAATTTTATTGTGAGGTATGCCAGGTAAGGTCAACTCAAAATAAAGGAATAAAATTAAATTCTTCAGATTACATAAAGCTACAATGGAAACATGTTTTCTAATTTGGTGTTCTGGGTAATTCAGAGGCTAAGAAATAACTTTTATAGAACTACTACAACAAAACTCTTAAACTGTTCAAAGTGGTTCCTGTGCCTCTGAAGTACAAAACTTCTGGACCATTTAGCCTGGTACCTGACATGGTCTCACAGTGTCTCTCAAAGCTGCAGTTAAAGAACTGGAAATTTTCAAACTGGAAGGAGTTGTTTCTTGTAGCAGATATAGACTGTAATTGAATCACCCAGACTGGGCCTCATCCTGAGGCCTGTAGGAGTTATTGGCACAGGTAGAAATTCAGTGCCAAGAGTGTAGCACAGTTAGAATTATAGTTTAAGGTGTTAGCAAGAGTCAGAGAGTTTTCTAGTAGTTAGCAAGTACAGCAATTTGTGTGGACACGGTAGCTGCCTTAAGAGTTTATTCAACAATGAGTGTTTGCATTCTTCCCTGTGCTGTCTGCCAATGAGAGTACACCTGTAACTGTAAACTATGAATAACTGTATAAAACCTGCCATCTTGGACAGAATAAACAAAGAACATAGCATTAATCATATTGATTGGATCTGCGTTTTGCTCTCGCCCAAACTCCCCGTTTATTTTAGGGTCACCTCTCTAGTGTTTCTCTGTAAATCAGGGAATGATTTAAAGCTAAGTGCTTCTAAGGATAGTCTGGTTTAATTTATATGACTTTGGAAGAGTTCCGACTTAGGCCAAGAAAAGAATGCGATTGCTGATGCTGATCATTGTGGCATACAGCTATAAAAATCATGAAGCTCTTAACATTTCCAAGGGTATTTCCTGGGTAAAATTACCAAAATGGTTTTAAATATAATAAATCACTCTTTGTGTTACCCATTGATATCTGCAATCTACACCAGCATTTATAGTACAGCGTATTTCTGTGAAAATTCTCTCATCTTCATAGCTCATATAATAGGCAGGATCATATTAACAGTAGGTTCTTCACATCAAAACTATTTGTTTCTAGGGATATATGAAAGTAACAGGCATTCTGGGACACAGAAAAAGGGATGCAAAAGAGGTAAATTCTAATGAACATAAATCCCAGGTCAGACTCTTTTTTTTGCTATTTGAGTCAGAGTTGAATCTAACAGCTTCTTCATGTTTTATGGAAGATAAAATGTGCTGACATGAATGACAGTTCATGGGAATGCAATCTGCCTGACTTGTAGGTCCATGGAAGGGTTCTCTGCCTTCTGTGACAGTAAATTGAACAACTGGCCTCTAATGGAAGGCCAGTCTGAGATGGACTCTTCCATCAGTCTTCCCATCAGTTTCTTTTTCAGATGTAGATGATATTCATTTTTGTGCAAGAGGGCTAAAGTGACCATTTTTATTCTTTGTGTAAGGGTTTTGCCATTTTTTGTATGGAATTTCAGATGTACCTAAGAAGCATAAATTCAACTCTTGAACCACTCTTGCAAAAGCAACAAATAAATAAATAAGGCTAAAATGCATCCTTTATTCTAGAAAATTGACATTGAAGCATTGGATTTAAGGTGTTTGCATACGGTCTATGTGTCATACTGCTGGCTATTACAGTGATCTGGTATATTTAGTAAAAAAACTAATAACTTCCAGCTGTCATGAAATTTAGGTCTTTTGATACTAAATATAAATGGATTAAGTCTGCCTATGCTTATTTGTGGTATAATTTTTATAATACTAGATATATTTGGTGGTTGTTTTATTTCTTAGGCTTTGTTTTACAAGTAAGAGGTACTAATTTTATATTCCTTGCAGTTATTTGTCACGTATCAGACCCCAAATAATTTTAAATGCCTTTCTTTACATCAGCAAGAAAGGGACTAGCCTAAACCAAGGTTTTTTATTGGAATGTGAAAGAGAGATGGGAGAGGAGGAAGATAGTTTTTATTTAGTTTTTATTGTAAGCCATAGGTAAGTATTGTCTGAATTTTAAAGAAATCACTAAATCAGAATAGAAGCATAGGAGTTTTCCCCTTTTTCAAGGGTCAAATCATTAAATGAGAAATCCTCTCTCAATTCTGATCCTCGAATGTATTTTAATCCTTTCAAGATATCAAATATTGCTGGATTAATGGTGGTTAATGCAAAGCTTTGCTACAAAACCACATTTTTAAGCAGTAATAATAAAGTACCTTCAAACAGATGAGGGACAATACAGTATTTTAAAATTTGCTTTTCTTGTTTCTTAAAGTATTCTATAGCCATCCCCATACTGTTGTATATTATAGCTAAATGATTCATGACTGCAAGAGTGGCTAGTGTTTTACAGAGAAGTATATTCTTCTTTTTCCTATTTCTAGAGTCTCCCTTCATCTTAGTATACAAAATGAAAAGGTTTACAGAAGAAAAATCTTTTCTTTTTACAAATGCAAATCTTGCTTTTGCTATTCCCTGTTAATTTACCACTGGTTCAGTATACCATTCTTGCCGCACTATTCTTTCATTGTTTGACTTCTAGCCTGCAGACCAAATTTTCTGGTTTTGACTCTCATTTTTCCCTTTCCCCTGAGCACTGATAATTTGTAGTCGAAATAAATATTAACAAATTTACAGTGTATCTATTTCAGTTTTCCTGAGTATGTGATTAATGTGATTTGACATTCAACGCAACATTTACTTCCCATGCATTCTATTTCAATATTATCTGCAGTCTTTTTTTTCCAAAATTAAATCTAAAACATATCTTGTCCCCCAAATTATTGCATTTTTATCATTCAGATCCAAGTGACAAATATTATAATGCAAAGATATTTTTAACATTTTCTGGCTAATCATAAGTCAATGTAAAGGAAAAATAGCAAATATAATTATTTTTTTATTATAAATGTATTAGAAAAAAATAAGACTAGAAAAAATGTACTCTTGAATTTAAGAATTGTATGGTGTTTATATGGCTAGATTTTGATAACACTGGGGGTGGCAGGTGTGGCTTCTGTGAAAAGGCACCAGAAGTTGCCCCCATGTGGGGCAGAGTCAATTCCGGCTGTCTCCTAGAAGGACGCCCTGCTGGCTGATGCTGGGTCTTTCAACAACCTTGGTATCATCTCTGTGATAATATATTTAAGATAGGGTAAAAAAATCTCTGTACCAAGACAGTTGGGAGAGGGGTGGGACAATATGTGAGAGAAGCAGCCCCAGAGACTCTGCCGTGAAGAAGGAGGAAGAAAAGATTCCCTTGCAGAGTGGGGTGGAGGCTGTGGTGAGGAAGGCTGTCCTCCTGCAGCCCAAGGAGGTCCTGCAGTACCCGCAGGATCCTACACTGGATCAGCCTGTTCCTGTAGGATTGTACCCCATGGGAAGGACCCATTATGGAGCAGTTCTTGAAGAACTGCAGCCTGAGTGTGATGAGCAAGAAGAGTCACAGACACATTGTTAGGAAGTGACTGCAACCCCCATTCCCCACCCCTCAGCACTGCTCAGGAGGTAGAAAAGTCAGAGTGAAGCTGAGCTTGGAAAGAAGGAAGGGGTGGAGAAAGGGTGCTTTTCACTTGGTTTTACTTCTCACCACCCTATTTTGTTGCAAATACTTGAAATAAAATACATTACTATCCCTAATTCAAGTCTGTTCTGTCCTTGATAGCAATTGGTAAGTTGTCTCCCTGTCCCTATCTTCATCCACAATCTTTTAATGATATTTTTTCCTCTTTCCCTTTTGATGGAGGGTGAGTGGTTCAAAAATCTATGTGGGCACCTGGCACCCAGCCAAGGTCAATCCAGCCTATTTATGGAAATAGATATAAGCAATGTCTCCAACTTTAAGAACCCTTAGGAAATTTAGAAGAACACTTAATCTCTCTCTCTTTCCCTCTAATTGCCAGGTGAAAACCCTTCTAGCACAAATCTCTTAATTGAAGTTTCCATTGTAAAAAAAATAAATTAAAATGCAAAATAATGCAAATTTTCCAATCTTTCTGGCACAGAGAAAAGAAAAAGGTAAGGTGATTATTTAAGAAGCTTCTTTTCTTCTACAATATCTAAGCTATGTATCTAAATTTAGATTAGATGAAACCTGGTTTTCAAGGTGCTCATTAATGTACAAATCTGGAACTGAGTGTCCCTGATAGTACTTATTTCAAGAAAAGAATCGGTAGAATTTGGGAATTAAGTGTTTTCATGTATTGAAAAAAATCCTTTAAAAACTTCATGGCCTAGTGTATCTGTTTTAGGTTTTCTTATAAATTTTGTTCAGTTCCATGACTGTCCTGCAACTTTTTTTTTTTTTCCTTAATCTGATTGTTTCCTTTAAAAGTCATGCAGGCAGTGTTCAGTATTAAGACAATGTCAGGATTTAACAAAATCTTATCTCAGTGACAGCACAATAATTAGGCTGGTTTCCACATAATACAGAGAAATATTGAATAGTGTGGTCATAATTATGTGGAAAAGATGATTCATACCCTGAGAGATAAGAATATTTACTTACAGGGATGCAAGTCATACTATAAAACTACAACAGCATATAAACACACCACCCAAAAAATACCTGTTAAATCTGCAATTTTTAAACTTGCAAGAATGTGTTTGCTCCTAAGTTTTTTTGTAGTGGTAGATTGCAAATAAGTTTCTGCATTTTTAGGTATTTCTTGAATGACTCTTCATATATTCCTACAAATCTAGCAAGAATTACTGTGCTTCTTAAATATAATATTATCTTATTTTTGTCAATTATAGAAAAGTATATTTTGGAACATTATGATGAAAGGAATGAAAGCTTTTCTGAAATTTCTACTGTAACCCATTGTAACAGTCTCAGACAAGATGGAGAGAATGGTAATTAGAGGGAAATACAAACAGTAATTCTGCAAGAGTACATCTGAAGAAAAGATTTGTCTTACAATGTCAGATCATCCATTTGTCAATCTTCAACATTTGCAATAGGAAATACAAAGCTGGAAGATACTTTCTGCCATGCCCTTTTTCTGGCTCATTCACATCATGCTATTATCAACAAATGTTGCAGAAATTATTAGAGGAGACAGTCCTGAGAAAATGAAAAATTGCAATGTATTATCATTATGTGGTTTACTGAAAACTGTAATAAAACTGTTTTTAAAAACTTATTTAAAAGCTCTTATACCTGTAGGTCCAGAAACAGCTTTTAACAAAGTAGAACAAGACTCTTCCTTTTATGGCATGTATCTTGTCAAAAGCCAGCTAAAAAATCCATGATATAATGTATGGCATTGTGGAAGAACAGATAAGAGATGAAAGGGAGGCACAGTGGAGCTTGTGAATTGAGGTATCTGAGCCTTGGTTGGGTACAGGTGATGGTGGAGAGAGCACATATATGAAAAAGAACTAGGAAGAGAATTGCATATGTAACTGTCAAGGTCTTTAAAACTCTTGTAAAAGCTGCCAAAATAATGTGAACAATAAGCTGTCTGTAGTATGCGGGATAAATCTTGAGACTGTGTGGGGCTGTGGCCTATTTTGAGCAGAAACAAGTATATAACACTGTACTGTTAGAATATCTGACTTCACTTCCTTTTACCCTCACCTCAATGACTTCAATGGCTTCAATAGCTTCAACTTCGACTTTGACTTCAATTCCTCTCACCCTGACTTTAACTTAGACTTAGACTTCAATAAACTTTAACTTCAACCCAAACTCCGACCTATTTCTGCTGAAGCTTTGACTTAAGGCTCTCTGCTTGGATTACTTTTGCACTCCTTCTTTGAAGTCCTGTCTCTGAGTTGTGCAGCAAGTAAGATTGTCAGGCAGTTGAAAAGGAACTGGACATTGAAATTGTCCAAAGAAATTGAAATAAACATTTCCAGTCCATATTTCACTCAACCAATTTCAGACTCTAAGACTGATCCTGTAATACACATTAGCAGATCACGGTTTTCTCAGATATGTTTTTTTCTGTTTGTGATCTCTTCATGAATTACCGATGTGGCATCTTTCCTTCTGAGCTGTGATTGTTACAGGAAATATTTTCATATGCATGCCAAAGTCGCATCCACATTTAATTTTCATTACATTTTGTCAGTATAATAAAAGTCTCTGACGTTTACAGAAAATGATTCCTAAAGACCTTAGTGTATATTGGAGTTGATGGAAAGATGATTTTTGAAGGAAGGAACAGTGATTTAGCAGTGGTTCTAACTGAGAAGATATGCAGGAAGGATTTCTCAGCAGAAGAATATAATATGGAAGCTTTTACTCCATGGAATAAACAAAATGTTAGAGTTAGAAGTCAGTATAAATTATTGGCCAAAGCAGATGCAGATCCAAACACAGAGCCTAGTGAGAGCAGAAAAATAGGACTATTTATTTTTTAAATTATGTTTGTTCACTTACTTAAGTATGCCATTTACTATAGTTCTGTTATTGCCTTCCTGCATGATTACTAGCAGTTTTTCAAATTAATGTTATCTGTGAAATTTTCAAAGCAAATATGTTGGATAAGCCTTCAGCTCCTGCTGAGCAAAGAGCAACTAATTTGACATTGCCTGAGGTAAAAGCATCATTGTTCTGCATGCTTTCAGATATGGCTCTGCTTTTTTTACTTAATCCAAGGTCATTATTTTCAACCACAGCATGTTCCCATGAAGATCAAACATTTTCCCGAGAAGGAATAATGACAGCATGCTACACTGGATATTAAAAAGTTCAAATTCATATAACCCACTGATCGAAGGAGAGAAATGTTGTCAAAGGCAGAAATTGTTGTTTTTATTTAAAAGATTGAGCTGTCTACACAGGGGAAAAGATAATTGTGAGATACATTCTAGAACAAGGGAAAATTTATTTGTTTCTTTGGTATCAAAAAAGGTTTCATTTTTCTGTTGTTTGCTTTTCTTAAGTTTACACACCACCCCCTCTCCTACTCTCCCAGAAAAAGACATTTAAATGGTTTATGTTGAAGTATCTCTATGTTGCAAGATAAGCTTGATGCTTAATATATAAATATTTTTATCAGTATTACTCTGAGGTTAAAAACTTATATTGTGTTGTTGGATAAAATGCCAATTCCTTGGCAAATAATTACTGGAAAATAGAAGGCTTAAAATAAAATATAAGTACATCATGTTCCCTGTTTTATGCTAACACGTTTATTCATTTCTTAACTGATCTTGAGGAAAAGAAATGAATTTTCATTCTGAATGTTGAGTACTCTTCAGAAGAATGAAAGATGATAAGTTATAAGAAAGAAAGTGGATGCTAAGTAAGTCAAGTAGGATGGAACAAGCATACAAAAGACTGAAGTTAAATAGGCAGACTTACAGGAATACAAAAAAGACATTGGGAGACCAAAATCAAATATTTCCTGTCCTTCTGAGATAAGGAACTGTCCTGATTTTGGTGTCCTGCAAATACTGTGTAATTTCAAGTACTTGCTTACAGCAGTGAGTAACACATTCGAGTATTTCCATTACAGATGTTTTGGTGATTTGTTAATGATTACTCAGTTCAGAAATGCAGATTTCTGCATCTGCCTAGTTGGAAAAAATACAGCTGTAGAAATAATCCATACATAATGGCTTACTTCTGAACTTGTGTGCTGCTCTACCTGGAGTTTTGTTGTAAAATTTGCGTAGGTCACAGGGCTAATATCTTTGTTCAGCCTTGTGAGAGCCTCCTGTATTATTCGATTGACTCAAAAAAGTCTGAAAATCAAACCAGTGATACTGATCTAGCTTTGAATCCTCTGTATCCATCCAGATAAGCACATCAGAGATAGTTTAGATGCATTTGGTGTGGGTTTAAGGCTTTTGTGCATCTTGATCACCTCTTATGATGCCATCTCTTTGATCTACCTTAAAAGGCTTTCTGCTGCTATGATCAAAGACTATGTACTGATAATATATGCACAGTCTCTAAAAGCCATCTAAAAGTCACAGCTATGCCAGCAGATAAGGTCTAAGATTCAAGACCTTTTTCATAAATGCTTTTCTCAATGCAAAAATTTCTAATAATCATCATCCCAATTAAAAATGTGTTTCTAATTGTGGCTCCAATTGAGCTTTTCTGCTTGAATTGTTCTAATATTCCTTTTTTCTTCTTGTCCCAAAGTACATATGTTCAAAGAGATTTAACAGGTGAAAGGGTGAGGGTTCAGTGGGTTTAAGAATAAAATATTAAAGATAAAATATTGGAATCACAGTGGTATCAAATGTGATTATTCCATTTTTGCTTTGCAACATTTTGCTCGTGAACTAAAAATTCTAATGAAACATTACCATAACGAGTACTTTAATTTTTAACTTTTCATCTAATTACAAAGTAAAGGATTTTTTTTTTAATACTCCTTCGGCATTCAATTTCTTCCAAGTAGCTTCCAGGAATCTACTCTTTTGTGACAAATAATGGAAAGGAGGAAATTAATTTCTGTCAGATGGCTACCCTTACCTCCCTTGTATAAGCCTTTTTTTTTTGAAATAGTGATTTTCATAACTCAGGAATCTAATTTGAACCACTCAGAAATTATTGTGAACAGTATTAGGATCTTTTGTTTTCATGACACTAATGCAGGTATCTTTACGGACTCTCTTGTCTAACCTAAAATAGTTCAATGTTAGGAATACAATTAATTATATCTCTGTAATTGAATAATTACGTAGTTGATTTTTTTTTAATGGAACCAAATCCTATTGTGAACCACCAAGTGCATGAGAAATTCTCCTTAATTTTTTTTCTTTTTAATAGTTATTGAAATGAGTTCATGCTGGCAGAGGTTAAATTGACAAATTCCTAGGGGTGAGGCAGTATTACTAATGTCTTGGATCATAAATGTTAAATTGCATAAGACAAATTGACAAGAAAGTGGATTAATGCATTAATTAACAATACTGTGAATTCTTAATTAAGTGATGAAGAGTTCAACATCTGCATTTGTACTGTAGCAAACAATTTACATTACAAATAAAGAACAAATGTATATATAGACATAAAAAAACTCTGAGAAGGAAAAAAATGGAGATCATTTTAAAATTGTGAAAAAATTAAACCCTCTGTAGATATTTCTTCAATGAGTCGAAACTTTACTGTAAGAAACTATAATCTGTTAATAAGTTCCTGTAAGAAGAACATAAGAATTGATGCAAGAACTAACATAGCTGGCAGATAAAATGTTGCGTTTCTGACACTAAAAGAGGACAAATGCCACATGTTCTTACAATTTCTTTCAGATTTTCAAAATTCTGTCTGATTTCCATATTTTGCCTCATGAATTATCTGTACCCCCTATCTCACAGGAAAACTTGGAGTAAAATTAACATCATATATATATATATATATATAAAATGTATATACATATGTGTGTGTGTATATATATATATATATATATATATATAAAATGTATATACATATGTGTGTGTGTATATATATATGCCCTTGAGCAGTAGTTCCTCAGTCACACCTCTTCCCTTAATTGCTGGGAAAGGATCTTAGAAGTAACTGTGTTCCTAGAACATCAATTAATCACAGAATTAATCAAATAGCATAAATTTTCTAATTAGCATTAGAAAAAGGAGATGGGGAAAAAAGAAATCAAATTATCTGGAGGCACAGAGTATAAGACATACTTATATATATATAAGTTATGAAAATAGATATTTGGCAGATCCTTGGTTCTAAACGTCTTCTGAGGAACAGAAACCATGGATGAACTAGAAAAAAATTTTAAAAAATTAAAAAAAAAAAAAAACAACAAAAAAAAACCCCCACCAAAACAAAGGAAAAGGGCATGGCAGTGAATGTGCATGAAAGTGCAATAGGAGAAAAAGAGAATAGAGTTTGAGAAGTAGAGAAATAAAAGGGTGAGAAAAAGATTCTTACATTGGAGAAAGGAGAAAGAGCTGTGAAGGAAATCACACAAAAGAAATAAAAGTTAACATAAGAAAATTTTATTAAGAATAAAATATACATCTTAGAAATAGCATAACAATAAACCACCAAAAATCTCAGTGACAGTGAAAAATGGAGTAGTTAAGGTAAATGGATATGGTTAAAGATGAGATGCATTGTTTTCAAATACAATCTGAATATACATTAGGATTTTCTAAGAACAAAATATGTTGAGGCTCTGAATTTCCCTTAAACAATTATAAAAGCTGGGACTAGCACTGTCTGGAGCATATCCTGCCTTTTGCTGTGCTGGCTTACAGGCTGGCTGCTGTACTGGAGTTATCCACCCTGGCTGCCTGATGCCTGTGTGGTGCCTAAGGAGACAATGGGTGGAAAAGAAGCTTAGGAGACAGGGAAGGGAAGGGTTATTATCATACGAGAATATAAGTATATCAATCTTCTAAAAGCTTCTACACCTTTTTGAATTCCCTACAGTGTTCTTGAAGTCAGGGGCACAATTTATTAGGGATTTTTCACCTCATTTTAATTTCAGAATATTCAATTGAAATTTGTAATTATCATCTTGACTGTTGTGACTTTGGTAACTTTGGAACAAAGAGTCCCATTCACATCAAAAGGGATGAAATACCAGCGGTTTTGGGGGTTTTTTTGGATTTGTTTTTTTTTGTTTTGTTTTGTTTTGTTTTGTTTTTCTTTTTTCTTTTTTTTTTTTTTTCTCTCCCTGCCCTTTTCTGTTGTGTGGTTTAAGTTCAGCAGTGGATGATCTGAAATTTTTCAGGCATATAAAGTCATTATAAAGAGTGACCAAAAGAAAGGTCATTTATTGTGGTTTCTGCTCATTTTTATTCAAACAGTTGAAACAAAAGCAGTTGGAGGCCTGCTGAGAAATAGCAAGCAGTCACCACCATTTTGGAGTGTTTCAGCTCTAGCAGGATCTTAGTGTGTCCTTGTTAATCACACTAATTCTGAGACAACACCTTAAAATTTTGGGGAACTGACATGCTGTATAAACACCTTAATAGTGGGGCACCTCCTTCCACTTTTTCCACCAAGTCAGTGTTTCTTATGAATGCAGTAACAGATATGATCAATACTTCAGGCAAAACAAAATCTAAGTGTGCTTAGGAGACAGAAGACTAAAGGACTGAAAGTTGCATCTGCTCAGTCCTATGCCTAATACAGCTTCTCACTGCACTGCCTAGGTTGAACTAGAGATAAGATGTGCTGCCAAAGACATATTTGGCTGGTTTGTTTGTTTTGCTTTGGTGAATATGAAATGAATTAAGATAAGTCAGAGTTTGATGCAGGAATGTGAGATGTGAACATATCTGCTACTGAGTTGCCTCCAAAAGAGCCTTCATCCATTTAAGAAATCCCTAAACTCCCACTCAAAAATTTTAGAATCTTTGCCATAGAGTTAAGAATCTTTCTGTTTGTATCAAGACATGCTAAAATTCAATTTGTATTTATTAATGAATGAAATACCAAGAATTACAAAAAAAAAAAAATTCAGACCCCTTTATTCCATTTTCTGATGTTTTTTGGAATTAGAGAAAAAAATCACAAAAAGACGATGAATTCAAGAGAGAGAAATAATGAAAAAAAATCATTTTGCCACTATTTGGAATTATAGGGTTTTTTTATGACTGCAAGAAAAGTGACTGATCTAGATAACAGAGTACAGTCATACCACACACATCATAAGAGTTTTGCAGCTGTTAAGATAATCAACATTATGTCAGCAAATATGGACTTAATTGACTACTTCCTTGTATAATTTTCTTCTGAGTTGTTCTGTTGGATAAGTCTATTTTCCTTTCACTTTAAAACATGAATATAATGTATTAAAAGGATATCTAGACTATTTTGAAATATTAATATCTGTTTTCCTCTTTCTTTATTCATGGCTCCCCATATCAAGCCAACATGCTGGTTATGTGACAGTATGTACAGTATCAAATGCTACTTGGCAGGTGAAGGGAAGCAGCAGTAGCAGTATGAACCCTTGCTGACTAGATGACTCAGAGTCTATTCCAGTTCTCACTAGAAGAGAATGGATCCCTGTTCTTACTTTTCAATGTTCATAATATATTTTTTTCTCTCATTAACTGCACACAGAAGCAATCAGACACCATCTTCAATTATGGCTATTGAAGAATTTCTCTGTTTGGAAGAAGTTTGCAATCTCAAAAGTGAACTGTCCGATTGACAGAGAGCGTTTGACTTCTTCACTTTATGGCATCCACTTCATGCAATTAGTTGAACTGAGTCTAGCTCACTCTGTAACATTCCTTGAGAATTAGGAATCTAAGGACAGTATTACTCAGTTCAGGATTCCTTTTTATCCCATTGTCCACTTAATGAGTCCTTAATTTATTTCCTTTCTCTTTTGAGTTGTTGTATGCCTAGATTTCTCACTTTCTATGTGAAATTTCTAATTATCTCATTAAGCATTTCATGAAGTAACACAGAGAAAGGTACTCTGTGATATGCCAGTTTTATATATAGATGGATGATATCTCCATGTACATTTCAAGGCTGTTCACTTAGCATTGGGAAATGAAATAAACCAGGTGTGAAAAAGTCAGGAAAAAAATGCTGTGTAATCCGCAAAGTGGGATACTCACCTGCATATGAAGGAAATTTTATTGCTTTGATCTAATAATCTTTTTACCATTATATAGTGCATACATCAAGGCCAGAAGCTGTAAACAATTCTCTGCACAATCTTTCTCATTTGGATTGAAAATATCACTCTTCCCAGAATCTGAAATCTAAGCCAAAGGGAAGAGAATGATCTATAAAGAGATGAACATCAAAAGAAGAAATTGAAAAAAAAATGTTTCATATATTCCAAGTGAACACACTCTTTTCTGAACTCTGAGGCTGAAAGAGGGGCCCTATTTTGAAGAACTTAAATGATTAGGCATATTCAAAAAATGCCTATCAGTGCCATCCTAGGAAATGAAAAAGAAAAACCCAACAGGATGTAATCATAAGGCACATATCAGTGCTGTCAAAAGGAACTGCCTTCAATGTCACAAGGGAAGATGTTGAAGCCTGACGATCAATGATGAGACAGAATAGCTGGTAGCTAGAATGAAGAAAGCACAGCAAGAGAAAAGTCAGACAGAAAAAGAGAGAGACACTTGAAGTATGAAAGGTAAAGAATGAACATTTTGGCAAGTCAGAAAGCTGAAGTAAAGCATCAGGGCTAAGGAAGTGAAAGTGGTCAAATGGATCATTTAACAAAGAAGCCAAGGAAAAGTGCAGGATGCTGGGGGAAGCAGAGAGATTGAGGCTGAAATTAGAGAGGAAAGCTGAAATATAGTGAGATGATTTGCAGTGATAGGACATGGCAGCAGCTGCTAAAGAAGAGAGGAAACTTCCTGCAAGTGCTGAAAATGAAAGGAGAATTGAGAGGGTTTGCAGGGAATGATGAGGGGAGTGTCCCAGTACCAACAACCTGATCTGGTCTACAGTGAGTAGATGAAATGAAAAGATAAAATATTTCAGGTTTCCATAAATCAAAAGACTTTATGACAGTAAAAGTGCTGTGAATGTCTGTATTTTTTTTCCATTTTATTTCATTAGATTTTATTCTAGGGATGGAGAAAATGTCCCAGAGAAAGGAAAAGGATAAAAATAGAAATGGCCATAGAAATGACAAAACAGCTCATGAGTGGTGAAGTTTTTGAAAAGGATAGATAAGTGTGGTGGGAATAAAAGGCATGCAGGATGGCACTTGTTAAGGAGTATATCAGAGAGCTGGTTGAAAAAATATGGGTGTGGGAATCTGTATTTTTACTAGTTTGAAAAAGAGAACAACAAAGAAAACAGAAAAACCTAAGTATCTCGAGTCTGCAGAAATATAAAGGTGGTGGGTATAGTATAGTGTGTGGAGTTTACATGGTATATTTATTCTGAACATGGATATGGATAAGGTGAGAGATGTACAAAAACATTGGGAATAGGTAGACATTACTGTAGCATCTGTGAGCAATCAAAAGCTTTCACAGAAAACAAAACATTGACACTTTACTTTTTTCCATGCTTCTGAAATTGGATTTTTCTGGATCTCACCCACTGTGCTCACAGAACCAAAAGTAATTGGTAATCCAACAGCTGAGAATGCATGAAAGTTCTCTGAAGGCATACCAAATTTCCAAAATGCGTTGTGATGTTGAATGAGGTTGCCTTAGTTGCATGTCAGTTGAATGGGGTTTCTGAATTCTAAAGCTGTTCTAACTGACAAAATTGTCATGGTTAAAAACTTTCTTGTCTATGTGATTCTTTGAACTGAGGAGGTACTGAAAGAGCATACATCATTGGGTAGGCTTTTAGATGTGTCCTTTAGTGAAATATAAAAGCTTTCCATCTCAGTTTGATCTACTTCCACACATTTTACATGTCCTCAGCAATTCACAGCGTGCCAACACTTTACCCTGTAACTGAAAGATGGATATTTCCACTAAAAATTACATTCAAATACTGGAAGTACAAAGCTCATGTTTTTAACTGAACATTCAGGATAACAGACTGTCATCACTTTTCAGAAAGCTGGACACATAATTAAAAATAACCAGAACTATATGAAATTGTCTCTGATTTGATTTAGAGTAGCAGGTGGACTAGATAAACTCTAGAGGCCCTTTTCAGGCAAATTATGCTTCTGTGGTTCTCAGGTATTGCTGTGAAAAAACACTTTGATTTATGTGTGCAGAATAAACTGGTAAACTTTGAGTATATCTTAATGAAACATGATATTCAGAAAAAAAATCTAGTTGATGCATATTAGGGGATGTAATTCAGGTTCTGAACTTCAGTTTTATGTAAAGTGTTAAGTTCTTTTTTTTGTATCAAAGATGCAATCATTATGTTTATGTATCATAAAACTCCCTGTATGGAGTGTGTTTTATCATTGTGTTGTTCTATTGAATACGTGCTGGACTCCATTTCTGAATGTCATCTAGTTAATAATACATTGTTACTCCAATAAAATAGCATTTAATATTCAAATCTTAAGTTAATAAAGTGCATACGTGGTTGAGAGTACATCACTGTAGGATCACAACACTGTTTTCTGGAGACATTTCTGTCATCTATAAATAGAGGACTATTGCATCACACTACTTATTCTGGTTGTCGCTTATTCCCATAAGAGAATGGCAAAAAAGAAAAAACACCTCACAAGGAGTTGCAGAACTGTAGTACAGGGATTGAGCTCCATCTTCTGGAATAAAGAGAAACCTACATCACATTGCTTTTTTCTCCTTCAGAGAAATGATTGTGAAAGGCATAATTTAATAAATTTCCTGTTGAAAATTTTCTTAGTTGAAGTTTTGAACAGCTAGGGAAAAATTTATTAAGAAGTACATCACTATAATAAGAAAAATTAGAGTTAAAATTGTTGGGAGATAGAGCCATGGGACATAATGTTTTGACATACTTTTTTCTTTTTTTTTATTTTTAATACAGGAGATGACAGAAGTATTGTCAATTGAAATAATAATATTTTTAATTATACACATAAATATGGGATTTCAAAACTCAGGCTTTTAGGTCCTTAATAATTCATTTTACCCATTTGCTGAAAAAAAGGGAAGTGTCACCCTTCAATTATCCTGTAGATGCATTGCACAATTTATTTATGAAAATAAACTAATATATCTTCAGATGACCATACAGACACTCCTACAATAAGATTTCGTTATCTATTCAATTAAACTTTTCTCTTGAAGAATGTTGATGCTAGTATTAATGGCAGCTGAGAAAGAAAAATAAAGTCATTATGTGTTTGTGGCACAAACTGTTGAACATAAAAATGTTTTTGAGATCCTCTTTCACTTTAAAAGAAATATACTACTGGAAGACATTAAATGCTACATTCTAAGTGCAGAATTTTTGCATATATAATCACTCATGAATACACATATAGGACAGGAAAATCTAGACTGTATATTTTGTGCAGCCGTAAAGATGAGGCTGTCTGACATTGGGTTTTCTTAATTGGGCTAATCTGAGATAAAAGGGCAAGGGGGTTGTAATTTTTTTTAAAAAAATCAGTCCAGTAATATCTACTCATCAAAACTGCATGAAAGCATTTAGTGGGCATTTATAAAATGCCAAGCATACAACTCTTGTATGAGTCGTAGTGACTCACGCAAAATCTCTGTCTCTATCCAGATAAATACCTTTCCAAACCTGGCTTTAAAAATTATGTGCCAATTGAACTTTTGATAAAACTCTCCATGTGATAGTACCTTTAATTGTTAGTGGCTCCATTGAGACTTTTTTTGAATTTCTGTGAAACAAATGTTCCTAAAATTCTTACCTAGGTTCCAGCTTTGTCCTTGTTTACGTTACATTTCTAAAATAAAGGCTTGTCTTGCAGGTCACTGGGTGTCACTTGGGCTCAGCACTTTTGACAGAATCATAGAATCGTTAAGGCTGGAAAAGACCTCCAGATAGTCAAGTCCAACCTTTGACTTCATACCACCATACCCACCGACACGTTACAAAGTTCCACATCCAATGTTTTTTTTTAAAACTCTTAAACATAGGAATGGTGAATCTGTCGCTTCCCTGGGAGCCTCACAGAATGTTTTACCACTCTTTCAGTGAAGAAATTCTTCCTAATAACCAACCTAAACCTTCCCTGTTTCAACCTGATGCCGTTTCCTTTTATCCTATCAGTAGCTCCCTAAGAAAGAAGCTGACCATCACTTCACTAGAACCTCCTGTCAAGTAGTTGTTCAGAGCAAAAACGTTTCTCTTCCTTGAGCCTCCTTTCTCCAGATTGAACAATCCCAGCTCCCTCAGCCACTCCTCACAGGAGCTACATTCCAGAACTTTCCCTAGCCATGTTGGTTTTCTCTGCAACTCTGATTCTGTGCCAAAGGACATAGATGTAACTTGCCAGAGTGTGTGAGAACAGAATGGAATAGAATAGAACAAAATATTATAAAATATAATAAAATTAAATCAAAGTAAATAAAAAAAACTAAGCCAAAAGCTTTTAACTTCTTTTCTTCTCCTCTCTATTTCCTTTATCTATTTGAGATAAATGAAGACTGCCCACAGTTTTGTGATTTTTGATAGCAGTGAACTCAGTCTCAAAACGACTGCTAACTTTACTAAAGACATGGTTGGAGTTTGGGGAAATTATTTTTGTCCACTAATCTGCTTTGTGTATACTCCTTAAGTGGATAAAGACTAGCAAGCTAATAATAATAATAATGATAATAGCAACAACAAAGATTATCATTAAAGTAAACAATGAAAGTTTGTACCACACAAAAGTTTGCCTTAAGGAACACTATTTATTTTACTTTTGCTGTGTAAATGCAAACTCTTCTCAACATCTTTAGAACAATTTAATTTTATAATACTTCCTTATGCAAGTATTACAAATTATGCCTTTTTTTATATTTGCCAAATTGCCTCATGATATTCTGTCTGTGATCTTAAAATTGCAAAGTGTCTCAAAGAGATTGAAGTCTAAGGGGTAGATGAAACATGGAAAAACTGGTACTTGCCTCCCTAAGAAAGTAGAAAATTTGTTATGGAGTTGGAGGGGACTGGGATTTACAAAGAACAGGTTTTTCTAAATGCAAGGAATTTAACAATAAGTATATATGCTAAATCAAGTATGGATTGACTTTTACTTTTCTATATCTCCTTTATTAGACAATTTTTCCCAAGATTTTGTGCAAAATGTTTTCCACATTCTTTAATCTTTTTCCCAGATCATGGGAATAATATCTCTTTGAGGATTTTTTTTCTACCTTTCTTTTTTTTTTCTTGCATACAACAGTCCTTTTAAAAACCCAGAGTAATTCTAGATGAATTGTGATGGAATGTTTTTATTTCTGACAGTTTTATTATGTTACGCAATATTTCAGGTGATGCTCTTTGATGCAGTGACAATACAATGTTTTAGATTTCATTCAGTTCATCAATGTCTAAATTAATTTTTTATTTATTTAGATGTTTTGAAGGTCAGTGCATGAATTAACTAAAGGATTAACTGTGGAAATTATAGGAAATTAGATGAAAGCCTTTCTCCCAAACCCCACAATCCAAGAAGGTTATGGTCAATGGAACTAATGCAGCGCTTCAAATAATCTGGAGAATCTCTGAGGTGCCTGACAGGTCTCTTCCATGCTCATGATTCAGGAAGCTCCAAAGTTACAGGTAAAAAAACCATTTTTCACTAGTCAAAAAGGAATTTCCTTGAACTTCTGCCTTCATCTTAAGCACAGGCTCTGGTCTGCTTACTAAGATCATTCAACTGTTTATTCCTACTTGATACTCTGTAAGTTTAAATCCTTAGCATTATTCTTGCTTTTCTCATGTTCTACATTCTAGCAGGGATACAGAAAATGATCTTGTGAACCTGTTACAGAGTTAATTTTTTACAGTAGCTGAGGGGGCATGGAAGTGAGCATGTCTAATAGCTAATTCTATTCCATGAAGGGCAGGGGTAAGGAACATGGAAAAAAAATATTAAAATATATAACAGCTGTGTGAAAAGACCTATGTCTTCTTTAGAGATACGAATAAGAAAGTGGATTGACCAGACCTTACGTTTGTGGCATAGATTTATTTATTATTATCCTGAAGTCCTTGGGCTACATAGTTCAAATTCTTTTGAAACTTTATCAAAGGTTAATGTTTTAGGTGCTAAAAATCAATAATTCATCTTACATTCAAATGCATACCTAGATGTGTGTGAGAGAGGAAGAGAGTCCTCCCTACTTGCAGTGACATGTGTATGTCAACCAATGTTTTTTCCTTAAATTTATCTTGAATGGGAAGGAAAACAGCCTCTCTAGAATGTAGGATAGATGTGGTTGAAATTCTAAGCAGATGCTTAGAGCAGAGCATGACAAAATATAATCTCTGTAGCATCCACTTGATTCTAGCTGTGCTGCCTGGACTAATGCTGCAGGTGCCTGACAAATGTGGCACAGCTGATACAAGCTCAGTGCACAGTTATGTGATCGGATTCTCTTGAGGGCTCTCTTGCAAGCTTAGTTTGCTTGAAATGAAGCAGGTGAGTTAATCCTTTCCATCACAGAGTTCTCTACCAGCAATGTAGCTGATAAAGAGTTCAGACCTTATCAGGCTCAAGTAAGACTATCTCTTCCACTTTTAAATTAAGCGTGTCTTAACACTTTTTTAAGGAAATGGTTTCACAAGTCAAGCAGAATATGATTATCTCTAGCATCTAAAATATTTTACATTCCTAAGAGTTTCCCTCCCTGCCCTCCCCATGAAGACCTTGAGCTGGAAATTACCTCTAGAACAAAACAGGAAAGTGCAGGTTCACATTCTGAGGAGCACAGTATCTTCATCAGCTTGAAGCTGGGAAAACTATGCAAAATTTATCCCAACTAGCCAATTCTTTTTAAATGGTTTTGTATTATTGTTTAGTTGTTAATAAAAGAAAGCAGAAAAAAAATGGAAGTACTACTCTACAGACAGCAGATGGATTACATTGAATATTACTTGCTGAACTAGGTAGTTGAACAGACAAAAGTATCATTCCATCCCTAAACACAACAATCATCTCCAGGGAAGGTGGAAACACAGACTCCAGGAAAGAATGGAAAATACTTTTTTTAAAAAAATCTTTTGAGGAATTAAAGCTGCTCAGAGTTGAGACACTCATTAAGTGCCTCACTTCATGTAAAAGCATCTATTCCTGTAGTTAAAAATCAACTTTTAGGAAATATTTCTAACATAAATTTTTAGGAACAGATTGTGCTTTCAGTACTGTATGTTTTATGATATATGCTGGGTGTGATTTCCAGAGGTATTTTGGTTGTAATGAACTTAAAGTCAGTACAGATTTTATGCAAACAAGAAAGAAGAATTTGACATTATATGATATTCTAATTTATTAAGACTGTAATGCAATTAATATGTCCAGTAATATAGATATAGATTCATTTGTCATCATTCCAAGTAAAAGCACCTTCTGGATTAAAAACCTGTTCTGAAGTATGTAACAGATGGTGACAGGATGAAATTCACCACAAAAACAACATTATTTTCTATATAATTAGTTATATAAATGAGTCATATTCAGTTTTGAATAAATACACCAGCAGCTGTAACTCCGTATACATCATAGTTTTACATTCAATTTGTACAGGCATTATGGGAACCAGAAATTTCCTGATAATTTTATTTAGAAAAACAAAGAAGTCAAAAGCATTTAAAAAAAAAAAAAAAAAAAAAGAAATTCAATCAACTAAGTGTTTTCCAAAGGAAATAAAATATTACTGTTTTTTGGATAGGCTACTTATTTTTCGAAATCAAAGCTATTCATTTGTGGACTAGCTCTAATTTCAATCTTCATTGTGAAGTAATATAATTAAAATGAACTGGAAATAAAATACAAATATCAAGAATTTTTAAAAAATGTCAGTGTATTAAGCACCAAAATCTATATAAAAATGGGTGTTTTACCATAATAGAACGTGTATGAATACATGTATTGGTAGAAAGAAATATACATACATGTATGTATATATGCCAAAACATACATGCACAATAGTGACATAGATTTTAAAAAATGTAGATATTTTAAAATGTTTATTGTTGTATTCCTGTTTGACTGAATTGTGGAAATTACTTCCCTGTAAATTTCAATGTACAATGATGCCAATATATAATCCAATTAATGACTGTTTTCATAAAGTCATGGAATGATTCAGTTTCAGTGGGAGGTCTTGAGGTCATCTTGTTGTAGATCTGGTTCAAAGCAGGAGCAGTTTGACCAGGGCTGTATCTAACCAAGATTTTAAAATCCCTGAGGAAAGAGACTCCACAGCCTCAGTGCATCCTGTTGGTGCTTAACAATCTCCCAGGGAGTTAAAGACAATTAATTTAAAACAGATTGACATAAAGGTTTTAGGAACTCTGGGAGATTCCACAGGAGGGGGGACTGTTTGTTTGTTTTTAACATAATTGGAAAAATTGAAAAACACATTCATCTTGAAATTAAACGGAATTGCTGAGAAATTACCCATGCAAACAAAATCAATTCTCATTTAGAAGTGTGATGCAAATTATTATAACATGCTGGGATCATCATGACAAACTGAAATGAATACAGAAACTGTTATTAAAAACTAAAAATACTAAACTGATTGTAACTCAGCAGCAATATTGTGCACCTTTGTAATCAGTACTGAAGGAGAAAAAACTAAAGAATGACTAAAATAAGTTGGAAGCCAAATACTATCATCATCATCACATTTTTTTAATTAGATGATTTATGTTTTCGCTATTAACTGCTCATTGCAGAAAATTAGATACACAGATGTTCTTCCTAGTAGTGTGCAGTGTCAAAACAAAAATCATTCTCTTCTTTAGTTGCTAAATTGTTGTAGTTTGTTTTTACATATCCACAATATACCCTAATTAGAGAAACAGCTCATCTTTCTTTTTGTTAACAAGTTCTCAGAAATTCTTTGCAGGTGGGGATTTCATCCATGTGTTCAGAAGAAGCACCTGGAAGACTGATTAATAAATGTCTTGTATGGTTTTTCCAATAATATCATTTAAACAACTCTAAGACATCCTTTAGTACAAGTAATGATAAAGTTGTCACTGTTAGGGAAAAGAAAATTTCCTGCAACTACTTCTCAGAGCCTACCTAGCCCTGGAAAATGCTCAGAGTTTTAATGGGACATTCCTCTTCCTCTGAAGAGGTTGAATATTTATTTTGTCTGATCAACAGATTTCTTCAGGGACATCTAATAGTCAAGACACTAAAATGGTAGTGATAGCACAGACAACATCTAACAGAACCCAACAATTTGGAAATTAGGCTGCCACCTATGTTGTGGGAGATAAAGGTTCAGTCTTTTCCCAGAGTTAAAACGAGTACTCTTCTGGTAAGAAAATATTTCAATTACATTCAGCTTGACCATGGTTTCTACCCAGGTTATTTGGTTAAGCACTGAGCAAGTACATGACAAGAGACTAGCCTAAGTGAAAAGATCTAGAAAGGATTTAAGAACTTTAAATCCTAATCTAAAAGAGTTTGCTATATGTTAAGTTTAAAGTTACGGTTAATAAAATAAAAAAAGTCTAGTTTTTCATACTCTCTCATTGTCTTACCACTACCACTATGTTAAGCCCATTTCTATTTGACTTTGACTTCTAAACTGAGTTTTAAAATAAACCTCAAATTCCACATTCTCAGAATCTTAGAAAAAAATATCTTCTGCTAAGAACTATGCTGACAGAGAACCTCAGTGTTCTTCTAGCTAAAAATTACAAGGTATTGTATCTAGTAATGCACAGGACAGAACGTCTCCAAAAGAGAGCTAGACTGATTATCTTAAAACTGACATAAACCAGTCAAAAGTTAATACAAAACCCTTTGAGTGCATTTAAAAATTTAAACTATCATCATAATCTATCTTTTATATAGCTCTTTTTTTAGTCCTCTGATGGCTAGATATTTACTAAATAGAAAGACTCAGTCCTAATCGCCCCAAAATTCAGAGTTTTTTCATTGCCCTGGAAGAAATCTTTGGCAACACTATCTAGGTTTCTTCAGGTAATATTGTTCTCCTTTTATTCTGATACCTAATTGTGATGTAAAAATATAAGAACCAGAATACATGGAAGAAAAAGAAGAGCACAGCTTCATAGTTTGTTAGCTTGTTAACCAATGAATGGAAATATTTGGGTTCTGAGAAGTGTTTTCGGACTGTGAGTGTTGATCATGTGTGTCCTTTTCACAGTACAAAAGAAATGTTTATTTTCCTCGTCACCACCTTTTCCTTTATAACAAGAGGTTCTCAGCGTTGAAAATCCAGCCTCATAGTTCCCTTTAAGTGACTGAACAGAATAGTTCTCTTCCCACTGGAATGATGATTTCTATCCTCTTCCTTGGTTACTGTTCCAGCTTGGTTTTTTTGTTGGTTTTTGTTTGTTTTGTTTTGTTTTTGGGGTTTTTGTTTGTTTGTTTTTGGTTTTGTTTTGTTTTTGTTTTTGTTTTTTGTTTGTCTGGTTTGATTTTTTTTTAATTTTTGTTTTTGAGTTTTTGGGGTTTTTGTTTGTTTGTTTGTTTGTTTTTCGGGGTTTTTTTGGAGGTTTTTTTGGGTTTTTGTTTGGGTGTTTTGTTTTTTTTTTGTTTGGATGTTTTGGGTTTTTTTGTGTCTGGGTTTTTTTTTTTCTCCATAAATACTCTGTGCAGTCATCATAGTTGTTTTGCCAGATATGAAATCCATTCAAGTGTTTTCAAGGCTACGAGGGACCATTAGACTGCTGTATTTGACCAAAGGGGTGTAGCTTTTAGAAGCAATAATTCGAGAGCAACCTTGCCTTCCCTTCTTCTCAGGATAAGTATTTGTGGGTTTAAGACAAACTTCAAGAAAGAAGGTCAGGTACACAAAAGACTGCAAGGATAAAGATGGAGAGAAGCAGTCTTGTGTCAATAGATAATGATTATCTGCTAGTCTTTCTAATAAGGCTCATTGTCATGTCCTAAAACTTTCTAAATGAAATGCCAATGAAAATTTAAAATATCAGTGCTCTTCATTGCACTGTCAGCAAAATTACTTTGAGATCACTTATTGACATTTTTCTGCAAAACACATTATAGTAATTTCATTAGTGTTGGATTTTAATCTATCATGTTGGATGTACCTTTGCTATTGAAGCTGATTTTTGAGTAGCATCCTCCGTTGATGGACTACCACTATCTTTCAAACATCAAGTTCTATATTTCTATTAAACATTTTAAATGGCAGGCACTTATGATTTTCCTTTTGAGGTTTTGGATTTTGTGCTGAAACATAATTCAACTAAAAAGGAAGGCTTGATTTTTAGACAAGTAAATCTAGCACAGCACCATGCAGTTTTTGAATCCAGCTGGCAAAACCTTGATTCAGTGGCTTGAAAATCTTGATATGGAATTAAACTACTGCCCTGGGAAGCTCCAAGTACGATGAAAACTCCATTCAAGTCTGTGGATATTCCAGCAGTGACTTAAGTTGGTGTCAGGAATTCTAATACATGTCTTGAAGCTGATTTCTTTTAGAGAATTGTAAGGAGGTTAAGCAATGATGTACTTAGGGGACTTACGGGATGCTCTTGAGGGACTATGTGGGTTTATGCCATCAATAAATCATACCTCCTAGCCAGAGCAGTAGGCATAAGCTTCAGGTCATTTACATATCCTGTTCTGAAATATATGATAGGTGTGCCTGGGGAATAGGCCTATGAAATCAAATTATTCTTCACTTTGGAATTTCAAACTATATGCAACAAACACATTCAATGACTATGGCAATTTTTCCTAGTTAAAATACTGTTTCCAGCCAATTGAAAGAGATGGGAATTGGTATCACCCTATGAATTGCTGTTATTCTCTTCATCATTCTTGTTAAAGTATGACAGAAGGCTGCAAAGAATCCGGGCAAACTGGCCTAATCTCCAGTTTTCTCTATTATATCTACTATTATTCTCTAATAGCTTTCATAAATTTTTTTTTTGTATGTGTCTTTAAATATAGTAGATACTTTTCCATCACTTATCCCTCTGGGACTTTGTTCCATAGTCCGACTCTTCTAATAGTTAGCAATCCCTAATTTCCAGTCTAAATTTATTTATTGCCAATTGCCAACATTGTCCTTTAGTTTAAAAAGTTCTTTCTCCTCCTGGGCATTTAACTACCTTGCTCATTCCTGGAGTATTTATAGAGAGCAATCATGTCTGTTCCTATTATTTGTTTGAGCATTTGGTTTTTTAAGTGTGCTGTAAATCACAGTGTTGCTGTGGCTCCCTGATTAGATTGCTGAACCTCTTAAAAGCAGGAAAAGGGCTGTTTGAGCCAGTTAAAAAATGTTTGCATCGATACTTGGGGAATGGTCCTGTAGGCAAGTATCTATTTGTAGGCAGCGCATTGAGCCTGAATGCAATGCTACTCATTTTAAGGATTTTAATCTTAGCAGCAACTGCTTCATACTTAAAGAATGACACCTGCCACGTTGCACCAATAGCTGAAATGGAAAGCTTTTTGCAGGAAACAACCTACCTCAGTGGCTACCTTTGCTGACACAGAAGTAGGGCAGAGAGGGAGAGAGAAAGAGAGATAAAGGATATTATTTAGCTGGTGTTAAAAGCTATTCATTACCATGATATGCTTCAGCTAATTTTAGTAGCTTTTAATCATTTTAACTCTTTTCTGGGTGAGTGTTTTCCCACTATAAACCTGCAGTTCATTGCTCTCTGTACAAAGAGACACCTGTTTGATCTATGTCTAATGAAATTTTACGTAAACCTTTAAAGCAAACTATTGATTGAACAATTATACTTTATTTATACAGAAGTGTTATCTGTTCCCCCAGTCAGTCCTCTGTTTCTTTATCTGACAATCTATAGACCCTTGTTATAACTCTGTTTATAAGAACTGACACATTTGGACTGTAAATCAATTTTGCATTTTCATTGTATTGGAGAAATCGCTCTTCAATAGGATCTCCTCCCTCAAAGGGAAGGTTCAGTGTAGCACTTACATTTAATTGACCCACCAGGTTTGCTACTGAAGTCCTTGCCAAAGTTGCCCAGGTGATGTAATCTTCAGTATTCTTATTGTAGAAAAAGCTATTTCCGGCTTAAATTAATGTTGAACTTTCTCACCTATAAAATAAAGGGCTATTAAGCTGCTTTGTGTGATACTGAAATAATTTCCTGGTTTAAGACCATTTTGAACTTGTACATCCTAGCTCATATTTTTTCTCTCAGCTATTTGAAATGACTGGAACTAACCACCTTCTTACAATTTAGGGGCATTTATATTGAAAATTACTTAATGAATTTGTTTATATATGTTCATTAACATGTTAAGAGCAGTACTTGGAAGAATATGCAATCTCATTAAACTCTTGAAAGAACACTGACCTATCTTCTCAATCTAAAAATTTCATAACATTTTCCAAGGTGTGTCATGGAAAAATCCCTCATTCCTATCCCAAGGCTTTCAAGATAGAAACATCGCAAGACTTGCTTCTCAGACTTGTGGGGAAAAAAAAACATGAAAGGAACATTTTATCATATTTTAGGTACTCAAAATCCATTATTAAAAATAAAAGATCTTTGCTAAATCAAAAAAAAAACTTTGATACCTTTCTGAACAGTGGGTCTTTCCATAATTGGCTGGTCAGTCTGGTTGGTGTGCACCAGCCCTGGAATTCTCTCTTCAGCAAAGCTTTAAGGGAGCACCAGAATCTTCTTATGCTATTTTCAGTACAAAACTAAGCTTAACAACTTTCTTTTTATTATTGTTTATGTGAAACACAAACAAACTAACTTAACCTTACCTACATTTTTTGATAATTTTAATTCTCAAACATTTTCTGAATATAGATGTAAAAATTACATCTTTCATTTGTTTCCTGAGTACATTGTCATATGACGGAAGAAAATTCTTTGCTAAAAATTATTTATGGATTTTTACTACTTTTTGAGATCATGATGTTCTTTGCAACTGTTAATCCTTACTTGGATCAGTGTTATTTACCATCTTTGAAACAGCACTACTTTAATTAGGACGTCACAAGGTTTCTTCATTTCCAATGAGAATAAGTCTGACTTTCTTGTTAGTTTTTTCATGAGCTGAATCTTAGAAGCTTGGTATCTGTTTGACTGTGCTCCATTGCATTAATGATGGCATGAAAGGTATGAATAAATATTAACATGGTTGGATCTAAGAATTTCAGCTTCAGATCATTAATTTCAAAGTCCTATAAACTGTTTGTAGTCACTACTGAGATTTTAAAATATATTATCACTATATCCTCTGCAAAGCATACAGAGTGAGAATTCTCAGGTGGTCTTAAGTGAATGAAAGTGGAAGAATTAAATAAATATAGTCAAGTCTCTGTGGGAGTATGAATGCAGTATGTCTCAAATAAATTTCAATACTTGAAAAATAATGAACTTAAAAATATTAAATGTCAGTGAATGATATATTTTTCATACCTATTGGAAAGTAGCACTTAGGAGTTTCTACGAGATTCATTTGGATTGCAACAAAACTGCAGTCATAACCTTGAAATTCACCTTGCTTTCTCTGGAATTTTCTAACTCAAGTACTGGTTTCCAGTTGTCAGTATGGGGTCACTGAAATAAGCAGTTTGGGTTCAACACAATACTTATTTATTTGGAAAATTAATGTGGCATTATCTTTTTGGGTTGTGGGATGCCTCTTTTTATGAAGTTCTCAAACAAACAAACAAAAAGAGGAAACTGTTTATCTTAGCATTATAGGTTAGTGAGAGAAAGACTAGTTGAATTTCAAAATATCAGTGGCAGGAGTCACAGAATACAGAATAACTTGGACTCATTTCCACTTAAATAGATCTACTTGCAAATTTGGAACACTTCAACTACTAAGAGTGCTGAAATAGAGAATCTGTTTTCTCCTGCATGTACAGAGCAGAGTAGCTGTACTGTAGATGAAGCAAAATGAACTTCCTGTTGTCATGAAAAAAGCCCAGCAGGAAATTTTAGATTAAAATAATTCTACCTTCTATTAAAAACTGAGGACAAATATTTTAACTCCTCTTCTTGCAGGTGGTAGCCTTCACTCTGGGTTAATTTTCAGTGTTACTACTTGTTTAAGAACTGACATCTATTCTCAGTGATGTGTATCCAGTACACTCTAAAATATGAACAAAATTTAAGTCTCTCTTTATATTGTTTAAATTTATTCTTAAAAAAAAGAAACAAAAACTACCACCTATGACACTTATTATGCTTCCAGATGTAGTTTGTTTTGTGAAGAGGAAGAAGGCAAATTACAGATAAGTTAAATGGAGATGACATTAGTTAGACAGGGAATGTCATAGCATGACATATAAAAAAAGCATCATTTAAATAAGACATTGGCTATATCTGCCCAGCTCTATCATGTTAAATTATTGGGCTCGGATCACTAACAAAGCATGGATGATTACTATGGAGAAGGCTTACCCTAAAGGGGTGGACTATATCCACCTTTCTCTAATAATTGAGGAAAGAAAGATGCATAGATAAAGTGCTAACAGCTTTTATTCCATGGGTAGGGCCCCAGAAGATGGCAGTGATTTAGTTATCCACAGGCAATTGATTTAGCATAGAGGATTTTTTATTTCTGTCATACCTTCTCACAGTTCAAACTGGACACATGGGATTGGAAAAGAGGGTCCTGTTAAATTGGGGCAACACTGCTCTGAGTCAATTTCCTGTTCCATCCTGAGACTCAGTCCCGTGCCTGGACTCACCTCCTGGAGGAAGGTACTGTGGAGGGAGCTGGCTGTGTGTGCATGAACAAAGCAGCAAAAAAACCCCAAAAAAATTTAGTTTACATAAGAGGCGCATACTAGGTTAACTACAAAGGGATTGGGACTCCCCACTCTCTTTTTCCTCTTTTTCTTTTACTTTTTTTGTCTCAATACCCCAGATCCAGACCATCCAAGTGGCAGAACCAATATGACAGCTTAAGGGCTGGTCATTTTTTTTGTTCTCTCTCTGCCTCTTATTTCTTTCCCCACTTCCTTTGCCTGGTCAAAGCAAAACCATCGTTTTCTATCCCCTGTTCCATACTGAAGTCTGTTGTGGGAATGGAGGAAATAAGTGTGTTGTGGCTTTTTAGCAGCTCCTTTGGGGATTTTATTGCTGGAGTTAAGAACTTACAGAAGTGTACTAAAAAAAATTAAGGGCTTTTCAGCCACCATTCTTGTGAAAGTGTATTGTGAGAATTTGAGGGATTGTTAGCTAATACCTCTTGAACATAGAAAGTGGACCTGTTGCCAGAATTAAGGTGACAGTACAATAAAATATAAGAGCTCCCTGACACATTTCTGACATCACACTCCCTAACAATGGGTTACAACATGAGAAAGTCAAGAAATTGGACTTGGGTTATGCCTCTGGTGGCTTACACAGAATTTTTAGGATAGAGAGCAATAAATAGTGAAGACAGTAGCTCCTCTTGAGGAAAGCACACCCATCAATGTGTTCACTGCCAAAGGCTGAACTCATTTTGCCATTCAGGTCTTGGACATCTAGGCAGGTGGAACATGCGTCGGGTGCCCTTGAGACCAAGGTGCTGATCACAGTTGAATTGGATACCTTGTCTGATGTGGGCAGCCTATGCAGACTCATGTGTGTGCATATATAAGATAGAATAGGAACTGTTATCTAACTCTTGTACCCATCTTACTTAGTAAATGAATCTTAGATTTCATATTACTGGGTTCCATCATACTTAACTTTCCCTCTGATTGATTACAAAATTTTGGCAACACAATGACATCTTATTTACTTGCTTCTGATCAGTTATTGTAACTTGGAAATACATTCACAAGTCCTTATTGCTCCTCTTCTATGATCTGTGTTTGATCCTTACAACAGCTGATCAGTTACAGAGGGAAAATGCAATTCACAGGGAATGTCTATGGGTGGGAGGAAGATCAGCTGATTTCCAGTGTGGTAAGAGTAATTAGTAGGGAACAGTAGAAAGCAAAAGGTACAAGTTGGAATAGCTGTGGGTGGCAGAAGAGGGCTGTGAGGAGACAGGCATATTTTAAATAACCTGTAGTGTCTTCTAAAATTTCCCTGGAGGCAAGAAGACAACTCTCATTCCTGCTACTAAGGAAGAAAAGGAGGGATAAAAGATGATAGGTAACTTTTGAGAGGTTTCTGCTGCTTCCAATTAAAAATGTAAGGGCTATACTAACAAAGATGTAATCCTCTCTCCTCTGTATTTGCATCTTCCCATGCACTGCTGAGAGTGACGGTCATTCAAGCTTGAGAAGGAACAGGGATTTCCTGAGGAATTATGGCAAGTGCTTATTCTACCTCTTTTGTACGGTTTTCTTGGGATTCTCATTAAAGTTATCCTACAAAATAAGTGACTTTGGTTTTCAAAACTTGTGCTCCTCTCCTGACACTCTCCCCATTAATGGGAATCTGTACAGATGTAGGTGCCTTAATTGTGAATGATCTGAATTTTAAAATAAATAATGAGTTATGATAATGACTGTTCATAAATGAAAGACTTTCAAGAGAAAAAAAAGAAAGAAAATCAACCTAGTGACACTAGTGAAATCACTAAGTTGGTATTAGTAACACCTGGATTTCAGAGAAAAAAATTGCCATTTTTGATATATCTATCTTATTTCTCAATCCTGAGTAAAATCAGAGTTGGAAGACAGCAACTCAGCAATGCTGATGATCTGTCTATACTGCGGAACTACAGACACCTACATCTCCATGACCTCTTTGGCCTGCAGAGGCTCTCACTGGGTGCCTGCACTAAAAGCAGTGAGCATATTCATGTTTAACTTTGTTGCATGCTACTCTAATCCATCTATTATGGCTGTTAGCTCATGATTAAGCTACGTGTTCACAAAAATTGAGTAGAGATACTGCTTATGCTGTTTGAATACAATTAAGGATGCCCAAATGAAAGTGTTTTAAGAGAGGATTACACCCAGAAGCCCTCTAAAATACTTCCCTTTCACATAGAAGGGAGCAGCCCTGGAATTATGCAATTTTCTCCTTCCCATTCAGCCTTAAGGTTAGTGGCTAACATATTAGCAAACACAAATTTAACAGCAGATTTTAATTTAGCTTGGAAATAATATTATGTACAATAGCTATAACTTGAGAAAAAGCCCAAGGCAGTGAACCTCAGATTAATATTTTTCTTATATTTAAGAAAGCTTTATTATCCAATCATATTAACCTACAGTATCTCAAAGCTCAGGCTTTAATTTCTTTTGAACTTCAACCATCTTTCTAGATTTTTTAAAATAATTTTTCTAAGACTCATTACAGATGAAAGAAATATTTCCTTGAGCTTTCTTCAGACATTATTCAGAAACCCAAATGGTGTTTTTGACATTATGCATTAATATTAACTTTTTGATCATCTAAAAAATTACAACATGACATTTATCCTAATTCTCATTAAAAAATTGTTATTGCTGAGGTAAATGAATTACTTGGTTTAGAAAAAAATAGCAGTATTTATATTCAGAAGTTTATATCAGATTGCAAATTCTTTTCTGTATGCAAAATAAAGAATAATGTGTATAACTCCATTTTCCCTAAAACCAGAAATATTAACCCATGACTTTTAAATTAAACTTTACTTATACCATTCTTCTCAGGAAGCCTTAACTATTCTAATTCATTGAAAACAGGGTTTCTTTTAAACAGTTTTTTTTACAAAATTTAACTAGTCTCAATACAATGAAAATACAGCAATTTTGCACTTCTAAAGGGCTTTTTAATTTCAGGCTTTCAAAGCAGCTTAGAAGTACTAAGGACAATATTTTTAAAAGTTATATTAGTTTACTGATGCTCTTGTTAAATTCTTAAAATTCTCACTAACTTCAGTCAGAGTAAAACCAGGTCAGTGCTGAGTGCCTCTTCCCCTACACCATCCACACCCTTAAGTTATTTTATGGAACTGATGATATTAGGAAATAAATTATCATTATTCATATTTCACACTAAGCAAGAGCCATGATTCATTTAATCAAACAGCAAAGAGCTATGGTGACCTTATTCAGATGTCTGGGCTTGAATTTCAGAATATGTGGGCTTTTTTTTTTTTAATAAAAATTAAATAAAGAGTAAAGCTGTGGAGGAATTTGCTCTGTGGGAAGGAAATAGTTTTAAATAAGGAAATAGCTCCTTAAAATAGAAAAAAACTTGTAAAAATTCAAATTAGGAATTTTGGAAGTTTTGAAAATTTCCATTTGTAGTTTCTCCATTTATAACTCTGTAGCAATATGTCCATGGGCTTCTGCAGAGATGGGAGAAACAAGTAATTTTTCCTTTTCCCCAGCAGCTGCTGACAGAAATTATCACAGTTCCTCCCAGTGGCTCAGATTTGTTCCGTACAGGTAAAGAGTAGTGCTGTCAGCAGTATTTCTGTGTCACCTTCTTATACTCTCACAGGCACATACACATCTTTGCACCTTGCATGGGGTGCTGCAGAGTCCTGACATGGAATATTGTCCTGTAGTCCTTACCATGGATAGCAGAGGAGGTCCAAACAGAGCTGCCCCAACATGACTTTCCAAGGGATGTCTGAGGGCAAGTCAAGAAGGCAAGGATGACAAGGGGTTGGTTGTGTCACATGTATTCCTACAGCACAGCCCAGGCAAGGGCCAGGGCTAAGGGGCTGAGCTCCAGCACGGCCCTCATGGGAGGAGGAGACCCATGGAGGCTGGTCCCAGACCTTATCCAAGTCACAGCTACATGGCTGCAGAAGTGGCCCTGACCTCCCTCCCCAGGCCCAGAAGGGGAAGGAAAAGGAATGAGATAGGATGGACACTGCAGTACTTCTTGCACCCAGGGCCCTAGTGATCTTATAAATATTCGTACATGATAGCTAGAATAAATAGTTGATTTTCTCCCTTAAAATATGGAGGAAGAACTCTTAGTTACAACTTGTTTGTTTTCTTGCAACAGAGCTGAGTTTCACCCAACAGCTGTCCATTATCTGAATATTGCATATCTCAGTTAATCACATGGTAGTGCAAATGACTGTTAAATCTTTGCATTGCTGTACAAATTAAAATGTTACTTAATCAAAAATCAAATTTTCAGTATTTGTATTATCCTCTCTTCCCAGTATTGTGGACAACAGTGGTGATTCTCAGCCCCAGGCATCAGAACAGTATCTGTTTTATACATTACTTATTGGAGCTCTCTGCTCAATTGCATATGTTTAGAAGACTTAATGATTGTAGTTAAATAATTTGCTAAACTACATGAGGTACAGTTCTTAATCATATTCATTTGAACTTTATATTCATATATCATACCATTCATATCCATATCATATTCATTTGGATTTCATGGCCATTATCCACTTTTTTCCTATAGTTCTAAAAACTGGATTTGGGTATATAGACTATTCATATTAGTGATATGAAAATTACTCATATGAGTGAAACAGCAGTCACAATCTTAATTCGCCTGAAGTATTTTCTAGTTTATTATCCAAAATTAGTTCATTGCAGATACTACATTTGGTGGATATTGACTTGGTGATTCACAAGAATGCTGGCTAATGTTTTGATAAGTTGAGTTACAGGGGGAAATATGACAGCATAATCAACTGCCAGAGATTCCTTCTGCATGTGAATAAAACATTTGCCTGTTGATGTCAGGTATATCATGAATTGTCAAGGAGAAAGATGGCTGTTTAATATGAAAGATAGAGCCCTGGAATATTCATTACTGTATCAAAATTAGAGGATGATTTTTTTTCACAACCAGAGCCAACAAATAAATACTAGGAATTGCCATGTTTGACACTGGCCGAATGCCAGGCATCCATGAAAGCCACTTATTCACCCTCCCATGCCACACGTGGACAGAAGAGAAAAAAGGGTTCATGAGTTGAGATAAGGACCTGGAGAAAACACTCCAAGGGTAAAACAGGCTCATCTTAGAGATGTAAAGTGAGTTTATTAGTAACAAAATCAGAGAAGGGTAATGAGAAGCAAAAATAATCCCTTAAAGAACACTTTTTTTCCCCCTACCCCTCCCTCCTTCCCACCAACAGTGCAGGGAGACAGGGCAGGGGGGTTTAGTCAGTTCATCACCAGAGGTTTCCTTCCACTGCTCCAGGAGAGGATTCCTTCCCCTGCTGCACTGTGTGGCCCCTCCCATGGGAGACAGTTCTCTGTGAATAGCTTCAGCGTGAGTACACTCTCACCAGCAGCAGCCCTACTGCATCCGCTGCAATGTGAGCCCCTCCCACGGGAACACAGCCCTCCCAAAACTGCCGTGACATGGGTCTCTCTTTCCATGGGGTGCAGTCCTCCAAGGACAGGCTGCTCCAGCCTGGAAGCAGGGCCCCTCTCTCCACTGGGTCTCTCACAGGATCACAGCCTCCTCCAGGCATCACCTGCTCCAGCATGGGCACCTCCCCAACGGGCTGTGGGTGGATCTCTGCATCCCCCGTGGATCCCCTTGGGCTGCAGGGGAAAGGCTGCTTCCCCACGGTCTCACCACAGCCTGCAGATGAATCTAGGCTCTGGTGCCTGGAGCAGCTCCTGCCCCTCCTTCTCGAACACGGACCTTGGTGTCTCCATGTTGTTTTCCCTCACATGTTCTCACCTCCTCCTCTGCTCTAACTACAATTAAAACTGCACCACTACCTTTGTTTTGCTTTCTTCTTAAATGTGCTATCACTGGAGTGTTACCATCATCTCTAATTGTCCCAGGCTTGACCACCAACATGTCCATCTGCAGAGCCAGCAGGGATTGGCTCTGCAAGACGTGGTGGCAGCTTCCAGCAGCTTCTCACAGGAGCCACCTCTGTCGCCCCCCACTGCCGAAAACCAGGCTGTGCAAAACCAACACAGGAATGTTACAGAAAAAGTGAGATATTGGAAGTTGAAGATGCCATGGATTTTTATGAATTGTAGATTTCATGGTTTTCATTATTCACATTTTGAAGATAATTTCTGATGCAGCTTTCCAAATATCAGCATTTTGAAAATGTGACAATCAGAGGTGATATAAATAATTTGATTGGAAGCCTTTTACTATGAGAATTAATATGAGAATTACCCTTTTCCAAAACAATGGTAATATTTTTTTTTTTGCAATTGGAAAATTAAAACAAAACAAACCCAAACTATTTTCTTTTCCTGAATTTCTTAACTCAGTAAAATAATCTCAATAAATTTACAAGAAATCAGTATAGGTTGTGCAGGATCTTATCCCCATTTTCATTCCTTTTGTTTCCTATAATTTTACATTCTAACATTCTAAAACTTTTATGGTTACAGAAACTTTTGCATGGCAGAAGGAAAGTGTGTTAATAATATAAATAGACTTTCAAAATCATACCTTTAGTAGTATCTTTTGATGTAGCCTAAATTATTTGGTACACATAAAGGAGCTGGTCATAACACAACTGTATGTTCTCTCTCTTTCTCACTCTCTCTGCATGCTTATAATGAATATTTCATTGCTGAAGTCCTTTTTTTCTAATCAGTGCAAATATTTGATATTCTCACATGAATATATATTATGTATATTTTTTCCCTTTTTCTTCCTACTTTTTCCTACAGTGAAAAGGCTTAGCATAATTTGATGCCCCAGGGTATGTTCCATATTCATTTAAAACCAGGTTATCACTAAACTCAGAAAGACACCTTATGTCAGTGAGGTTTGTTTGCAGTTAGCTGCAATCAGATGCAGAAAATGTGCAACCACTGATGCCCACAAATGACAGTTCTGTTCTTTCAGCATAACAGAACTATCTACAATAAAATCAAGTACTGCCTTTGAGAAGTCGGAACTATCTTAAAAGTCTAGTTCAAAGGTACAAATTCTAACCTGTTTTTACCTTGACAAACTAAGGATAAATGAATCACCCTTTATGCTTCATGTAGTACAATTGTTTAGGAACACATATATTTAAACAGAGAGTCATAAGGAAACTGCCTGCTTGGAAGTTATTTCACAGTCAGTGTTTCTCTCCAAAAGAAAAAAGAAGAAACAAAGCATGACAAATGTTAGTCGTATTTTAAAATTAATTCAGGGAAGTAGTTCAGTTATTTTGATGATACAAACGTGTAGAAAAGGACATAAAATAATGAAAAGCAGACACTTGTCACTAGAATAAATAGCACCACTCCTGGATTGCAGTCTCAGCAGTGTCATGTGTTGACTTTTTCACTGATACAAGAAACTAGAGCAACATGACAGGTTTAAATGCTAACAAGGTTCTACCCTGTTACCTTCTTAGCCAATGTCGTTTGGTGAAAGGGGATCTGCAGCTAACAGTACAAGTGGGTCCTGCTCTCTATCACAGTCCCTGAAAGCGGGAAGGATTCACATCGCTTAGCTTGGTCGCCCCTCTCTGGGTCCCCTGAAGGAGTCCCAGGCACTGGAATAATCAGCCTGTGGTCAGGTCTGTAATCCTTGTGCCGCTAGATGTCCCTGCACACCAAACTTTAGGAAGGTCTGCCTGGAGTACTCCGATACCTTTAGAGGCAGAGCAGCAGCCACAGGGCAAGAGAGCACAGCCGTAAAATTTGATTGAGCAGAACTTGTCCCCTGCTTTTTAAACAACGCTGAAGATTATCCAGCCTGCACCAAACATTATTATTCATTGACACAAATGTAAGGTCTGTGGCATGGTATTGACAGTCAGCATAATTTAATTTAGGTAATGCCTTCCCTCACAGGGGTAAAAACGACGTATTGAAATCGGCCTGTAATGCCTATTCACTCAATAAACTTGAAATGCCCTTGGTGCTCTGTGTATGGAAGGGCAGATCTAAAGCAGCAACCATCGAAAAAGTTTCAGAAAACAGATACAATGTTACTTTAATTAAAGCAAACATTTGCATATACTGATTTGAATACAAAAAACCCCATATTTTTAAAGAAATCGAACAGGACATACATATGAAAAATACCTTTTCTAAATTACACTCATTTTGATCCAAAAATTCTCCTTGATTAATTAGGATTCTTTAATGGTTAAAATTCATCAAATGCTTGCAAAATCATTTGTACAGGAGAATGCTGCAGGGATATTTGTGTTTGAACAGCACTAGAAAGCTGATGTGCAGCAATGATTTTGTTGTCTCCTGGAGGAACTAAACTTGGTAAGAAAATCTTTACATAAAACCAAACAGATGTCTGCTTGTTGTACGTATAATTTTGTTTGTTTTCTTGGAGAGAGCATTTAGGTGTGGCCCTTTCCTTTCATAATAGTAGAATATGTCTGAATAACAAAGCTTCCTGTAGATTCCTGCTTCAGAAATCCAGCTTCAGGAAGAAAAGGTGGGTCACATCCACTGACAATTTAAAAATACTGCTTTTTTCACCAAGACTTCAAAGTTTGAATCATATTCCATACATGGAGAAAATAGCTGAAGAGTAAAATAACTGTTATTAAGTTCATAACAATGGAAGGAGGTGTCTTTTTTTTTTTTTTTTTTTTTTTTTTTTTTTTTTTTTTTTTTTACAGGACTAAATCAGTACTCCTTCTTGGTTTTCATGTGGTATGCTTTTTCAGTTCACTCAGTTATTGCAACTCCCTATTTCTGCCTGTTTGATTAGGGAAGCAGCAAATGATCAATGCTGTTTCCCCTACTGTGGAAAATGGTGCTGTATGTAGCAAGGACTCTTCCCTAAAAATGGAATCTGTGGAGGATTCAGAAACATCTGGATGAAGAATATCCCTCCCCTCACTCCTTTCCTATTTTATTAAAAAGTGAAAATCTCTAGGTTTACCCTAACCCTGACCCTTTCCTTTCTGTTATATAATCTTGGGTGTTTGGTTGTTGAGTGTTGATTGGTTTGGTTTGCTGTGGTTTTGGGGGGGTGGATGGAGATGTTTGGGGGGTATTCTTCTTCTTAGTTTTTAATTTTTTTTTCTGATAGGTACTCATTAGAAATACTCTCCCTTTTCCCTTCAGGGCTAGGAAGATTTCAGTGAAAACTTTTTAAGCCTGAATTACAAAAATGCAAAACTACCTCACTAAAACTATGACTAAAACTATGGAGAACACACTTGGGAAGTATCAGTATATACTTGTCCTGGTCTTAAATTCTTCCTAAGGAAACCACTATCAGCAGTTGGTAAAGAGTGAATGTATGGTTAAAGAAACCTTGAAGAGATCTTCCTATATAATGCAAGATCTCTTTTTGTTTGTTTTTGTTTGTTTGGAGGTTTTGTTTTTGGGGTTGTTTTTGGTTTTTGTTCAGAGCATTCTTTTTTCCCAGACCTCATCTATCTGAAAGATTTGTGGTTGGATATAACTGTCATGATTTTCTTGTTTGCCTTCTTGTTGAAGATGGAATATCTACAGACCATGCACACAGAAACTTAGTGTTACACTCAGTTTCAAAGTATGAAGATAACATCTGTTATTTTGCAGTGGGAAAGCAGACCAAGGTATTGGTTGCTCTGGAGAGAAACTCCAGTGAATGTGTGAGACAGAGAGTGCCCACAGGAAGAGAAGTTTTAAAGTAATTATTTTCCACTAATAAATTCCTTGTTCTGCTATAGAAGGAATGAATAGCTTTGTTCAAGTAAGGAACACATGATGCAGGGATTTCTGTGTAACAACCTAATGCACTGTTGCTAGACTGCCAAGCTGTCTACTCAGTTTTGTCATAAAGAAAGTTATACACAAGTAACAACAGTGTTATATTTATAGCTAATCCACAGCATGCTGGTTTTTTTGTGAGGCTTTATTCTAGTCACTGCATCCTGTGTGAGCAGCAGAAATTGCAGAGAGATCAAATGAACGTATGACTCTGGGTTGGGATCCCTACTGATGTGTGTACCACTAACTCAAGCAGTCAAATATGTGACAGCATATTAGGCAGGAGATACTGAGTATAAATCCCCTGCTTCTTCCTTATCCTTTTGCTCAAACAGCAGAAGTAATATTTCAGGAATAAGTACAGATTTATACAATAATGTATTTGTCAGACAATTTTTTGTAGACACTCTTGAATAACCTAGTGCGTGGCAAATTTTACTATTATTTGTGTCAATTATTTAATTTTTTTTCTGAGGGATATTTTTGATTGGTTTTAATGTTCTATTAGATAAACAGGGAAATGTATTGGAGCTGTACTGTAGAAATATGAGCCAAGAGTGTTTGAAGCAAAATATTCTCGGCTTTAAAATGGTCTTTAGGCTGAACTCTGTGTTTGAGATAATCTTAGTCAAGCCTCAGAAGTAGAAAGAATTTAGGTAAAACCTTAATGGAATTACGTTAAGTATCAATTTGTAGCTGCTGTCAGGTGGTCATTTTTGCAGGGAACACAATAACCGCCCAGCCAACTACAAGAGCACTAAGCAGACCAGCAAGTAAAAAGATATGGATGAAACTTAAGAATTAATTTTGTTCTAGAAAGGCATAATTATCTACCCCAAATCTGACTAGTAACTAGGCACTAACATTGCTAATTTTGTGAAAGCTTCTGAAAATGTTCATTATCAAAATGATGAAGACATTAATTTCCCATCTCACAGAGAAAATGTCACTTCCAGCAGCACAGGAGAAGGGGATTGATGATTACTTGCTGAATAGAAATATTCCCACATCCTGAATCTCTAGAGTCAATTCCTATGAGTTCCACATTTAGTCTAGGAGACAACCACCTCAACTTCCCCATAGAAGAGAAAGATACTTCTTGGTCTGATTGAAAAACAGATGTTTAATAAAGAAGTTAAAAGCTATCACAAACAACGCTCTTCTCTCTTAACATCCATTCTGGCTACAAGGGAACAAGAAAATCTAAAACAGCTTTAACGGTGGTCACGGGTCACCACAGCGGTGACCATAACAGTAGGAATGAAATCTTTAGACTCTCATGGTATTTTAAAATTAAATTCTCTACAGTGACATATTGCAATAAAAGAAAGGCTTCAATAAAGGCATAAGACTATTGAAAACTGTTGCAGAGAACAGAAAACCAAACACACTCAGGCAGGAGTAGGCCCAGAAAGAAAAATAAGCTTCTCTTCTCTATCAAATGCTTTGTTATACAGAGTGATTCATATTTGGATTTATTTTTTAAAGAAGCATAAAAATGGGGAATATAAGTCACTAGCTTTGAATAGTTCAACTTGCCATGAAGTCTGACCTTCTGGCCTCCCAGAGGTTCAGTTGCTCTTGAGGTTGTGACTAGTTCCTGATGAGATGTACCAGCAAATGCAATCATACCTATTTTTCGTTTTCTTATTATTATTTTGCTATTGACCATTACAATGGGATAGAAGCAAGCATATGAGTTTTAAGGCAGACTCCACTAGAGATGACTGTGTCAGCAGTAAATCATAGACTTTTAAATTATTTTTGTGCGTTGAACTTGCACACATCTGGGGAAGAGGCATCTAAAAAGAGGATTTTTTTTCTTAACCTTTTTTGACAGGCAGTGATGGTAAAAGTGTCTCAAAAAGGTATTACAAAAGTGATTCATGACAGATAATTGCTTATAAAAATACAGACGTGGGAAGCCAGGAATTTCAGTACCCCCAAAGTTTGGAGCTCCAAGGAGTTTTACTTTCCTGAATTGGAAACTTGTGTAGATACCATCTCAAGGAAGGTCATTGAGGTCTCTAGACTTTCCTTGTCAAAGAATATGAAGCCCTTGGACTCCTGGCAGGAAAGGGAAATACCAAAGCTTTAGGGTTTTCCTGGGTCAGCATTCCCTGGAGGAATTCAAAGTGTCTCCAAACCACTTGCTTCAAATACAGTCAGAGACCTTTACTAATCCTCCTCCCACATGCTTATGTAAGCATCTGAAGAATCGCAACATATTCCTGTTTTGCTTTTTTGAGAGCTCAGAGAGATACAAATTGTTTGAGTTTTACTGGGTTAAGGGCCCAGGGGAAATGTCTCTTGACAGTCATTAACTATTCATCTGCACACCAAGGATATGTGCTTTATATTGTCCAAAGAGGCAATGTATTAAGTGTCTTTGGGGGTCACTCTTTAACTACCTCAGTTTCTACTAATCTAGCTCATGTGTTTTTAATTTTCCTTTTGGTCTGTTTTGTAGACCAATAAAAATGTAAATTAACACTATTCCTCTAATTTATTATTGTTTTATTTTTGAAAAGAATTTAGGAAACTTATAAGGCTCTATCCTTGATTATGGCAAAATTATTTTCATTAAATGCTCTGTAGCTAAGTAAGAAGACACCATTTTAATGAATGCCTAAAGAAGTTTTTTCTAAGAGATTTTTTCAGTCGGATTGTCTTCTTTCTTTTTCCATGGATTATTCTACAGTATCCTCACAGTGACAGGAAAATAATGATCTATTACACTGGCATGTAATCAGCATGGTGGTTCTCCAGCAATACATTAGATCAAATCATCAATATAGCAGTATTAAAGCAGTATAATTTTGACAATGATTTAAACTATCATATCATCAGTGCTACTGTACATCACTTCAGAGATAGAGCATGTTAATGCCTCGTCAGATTGATGTTGCTGAAGCAAAAAGCATTAGCATAATGCAGGGGTGATGTAAGTACGATAGGTAAGCTTTCTACTGCTGCTGTAATATTAAGTATTAGCATAATGCAGGGGTGATGTAAGTATGCTAAGTCCATTTTTCCTCTTAATCATTTTTCCAATTAATTTATCTGTGGAAAGTCCATATATATTCACTTTACATGTGAAGGTCAGATTGTGCTACTCTGGTGCTTATAACTAATTTAATTAGCACAATCAAGCCTGCTATTTGCATCCTTAAGTGAATGAAAATTTTGCTGCTGACTTAAAAGAAACAAGATAAAATTTCAGTTGAGAAACACTGTCCTGCTCATTATGAGAAACTTTGATGATGAGAAAAAGACCAGCATAATACGTTGACTAGAAATTCAGACTGGTGCCTTCAGGTCCTTGTCGTTACCTATATGATTCCTATGTTTATGACTGGATGCAACAGCAAACTGATTGAGTGATTTTGTGCAAGTCACTTCTCACTGAGAAGTCCATCTTTCCTGAAGCACCTGTTCTTTCGGGTGATTAAAACATTTGTGTTGTTAATTGTTTATCACTAGTATTAATAAAATGTGTAGCACACCAGAACAGCAATCTGGTTTCTACAGCCTTTTAAGTAGTTTTTTATTAATCTTTATTATAGATTTAATAAAATGATCCAGAATAGGAAAAAAAAAAATCTAGTTTGCACAGTTTTTTTTTTTTTTTTTTTTTTTTTTTTTTTTTTTTTTTTTTTTTTGTGTGTGTTTGTTTCTTGGTTTGTTTTTTTTTTTTTTTTTTTTTTGGTTGTTGTTGTTGTTGTTTTGTCTACAGAAGAAAATTGTTATTGATCAACAGCAGGATCAAAGAAAGGCATTGACACCAGATTTTTGTTAACAGCCAGAGCAGAAAAAGTTTTTGTTTCTTCCAATGCTGCATTTCTGAAAAAGCTTGATGCCCTTAATGTTTTCATTGCTGTGAGGTGGAAGCTGAGGGCACATGGCCAGGCAGAAAGGTTCTGAATTTATTCCTAGCTGGAATACATTGTCTCTGGATCTTTGTTCTCCTCCCTGTGCTGGGAAAGTCATGGTTTGTGTCCTTTTCTCCCATTTGGTGGATGAGACCAGGTGGGCTCTGAGACTGTTACTTTGTTTGAAATGTAAGACAGAAATACAGAGTGAAAATATGGTGGGTTTGAGTAAAGGTACTGACAAAAACTATCCCTCAGTTTTTTAGAATATGATAAGGATGGCTGGATATTTTCCAAGGCATAGATATTTTTTTCAAGTCATTCAAACCTGCATCAAAACATTCACATTGTTTACACCACAGTTCACTACACCCCACAATAATTGCAGAAAATTTGTTTCTTTGTAAACCATTTGTGCACAAGACTTCCTGAAATTTCAGAAAGAGCTTAAGCAACTTAAACTGACCAGTTTGCTGGACCAGTTTGTCTATACTATGCTTTTTGCCAGGAAAAGTTAGACCAGATTATCCTGAACTTCCCTTCTCACCTGGTATTCCATGACTGAACAGACTGTGGCAAGGAATCACAGGGCAAAGGCAGTTAGGGCAGAAGTGCCTGATAAATGTGATTTATAACAGGTTTCGTGACTCAGGACATCAGTTTGTTATGTGAAAAGTATAACACATACAGCCCAGGATATTCCACCTCCCGCAGCTGTTCAGCAACTGAATTTCAGAGCAACTTTTCATCCGGCTGATTACAGGCCTGCACTGGAAATCAGTTCCCAGGAATCCATTAGCATTCCAAGTCACTGAGCAGCAGGACAATTCTCAGCCTTCCCATGAAACACCACAAGTGATTTAATGTTTTAATTCTAAGAGGTTTTGGTGTGGTTAAGCTGTCGGTGAGTGCTGTGTCACCTACCTCACTACTCTGGACAGATTTAACAAGACTCCCCTGTCTGGTCCATAACCATTAAGGCCTGCTTGTAATTCGACTTTCTAAATGATTATGCTCTGCACTCTGGTTCAGTTGCAGTCAGGCAAGCTGCAGGATTTATCATTTTACCTCTTTCTCACAGTCTTCTTTCCACAGTCACCTGAAGGGAAACTCACTGCCATTGGTATGCTGTATCTGTGTTTAAGTTTCTTATTAACAGAAAGTGAGATAATTGTTCCAGCATCAGCTTTCACATATTTACCTTAGAAATTATTTTGTCTCTTAGATTAAACTCACATTTTCTTACATGTTCAATTAAAGAAAGTTTGATTCATTTACATTCTGTTCAAAAATGTAATTCATTTGAGCTCCTTGAAATTCTTACTTCAATAAATATTCTTCCTCTAATAACTTATGCTAGAACTTATGCTAGAGAAAAAATATATGTGTGTGTATATTTGGTTTTGGCTGGGGTGGAGTTGGTTTTCTTCATGATGCCAGATGTCGAGTTTTATTGAAAACAGGGTTGAAAACAAGGTTGATAACATAGAGGGTTTTTGTTTTGTTTTGTTTTGTTTTTTAATTAATGAGCAGGGCATAAACAGAGTCAAGGCCTTCTCCTTTTTGTGTAGCCAGGCTGGCGAGGAGACTGAGGGTTCACTGGTAAGGAGACTGAGGGTTCATGGCAGGTTGGGAGGGACACAGCTGGGACAGGTGACCCAAACTGATCACAGGGTTATTCCATCCTACATGGCCTCATACTCAGAATATAAAGTGAAGGGAAAAGGACCAAGGGAGGAATGTTTGGAGTGATGACATTTGTCTTCTCAAATAGTGACTGAACATGATGGGGCCCTGCACTCCTGAAGGAGGCTGGACATCTGCCTGACTATGGGAAGCAGTGTTCTACTTTGCTAGCATCCATGGACATTTTTTTCCCTGTTAAACTGCTCTTATCTCAACCTATGAGTTTTCCAACTTTGAATTATCCTCTTCACCCCCTGATCCCACTGGTGGCAGAGTGAGCAAGTGTCTGTACGGGGCTTGGCTCTTGCTGGGGTTGAACAACCGCAACATATTACATATATAAAAATATTTAAATATATATTACCAGAGATGAGGAGACAAAGAGCAGTGGAAGGTCAAATAGATAGTTCTATGTTCTGTGTTCTGCCTTGTAATTTTAAGCAGCCTGCACAGGATCCTTATCCTTTTGTCTCCTTTTATGACTTTACTCCATCTTGTCTGAAAGAACCCTATGGATCCATGCATCTAAAATTGCTCTTGTCAGCTCATAACAAGAACAGAGAATGCTTTGACATGCAAGAATTTCAGAATGCCTCTAGATTTCACTCAGCATTTCCAGATAAATTTTAGGGAGAACATGGAAGAAGCTGTAGGCAGACTGTTGAGATTTCAGTTAAGGTGACTCCTAACCATATTTACCTGTTGAAAACAGTACATCTGCTCTCATTTAAAATAAAAAATAGATTCTTCCTTAACCTCTTGCCTCCTACAGAGCTCTGGAGGAACAGGTAGCTTCCACACTTTTCATTTTTTAAGGATGTTTCTCTATGTCTGTGTTGATTAATAAAGCTCACATTAACAAGAAAGGCTGCTGTGACACAGAGTAGTTACAGGGTATGTTTTCAAGAACCTTCCTCATATGCCTAATTTCTTAGCTATCACTATCATGTCGTCTGTCATTTTCAGCCAATCTGCTGTAGCTAACTGACTCAATGAAAGAGTGCATCCTAATTTGTCAAAAGCAATTAAAATAATTCACTGTGCTGGAACATGCATGCAGTCTATGCACAACTGCAGAACATCCTGTAGGTGAGAAGATTCTATTATCCCTTCAGTTATGATTTTGAGTTATGTGTAATCATTCTTTGTAGTGTATGCAAAGAAATTTACAGAGCCTTTACAAATTTAAAATCCAGGTCCCTTGAACTTCTGCCAAACTTTACTTATGTTCTGCATCTGATGGCATCAGACAGATGAGCAGTAAAATTGCAACGGGTCACCTGTGGAGTTTTATGAAGTGTGGGAATTCTGTTTCCTATTCTACTTCCTTTGTTTGTAATGGAATAGTGGGGTTTGTTTTGATGTATATTTTTACTCTGCTCATCCACCACTATAGCTACTGGAAGTCCATTGATATTCCCTGTAGTCTGGAGCCTACAGTCACTGACCCTTTTATAAATTCTTCTGCTGAGAGCAGAAAGCTAAGAACAAGTTAGTCAACGAAACTCTGATACAACTAATTACTGATCAAGAGCTATTCCAATACCTGAGACATATCTCAGAATATGTGTAATTACTCTGCAATTTCATCAGAGAGATCCTCTAAATATAGAAAACTTTGGATTATTTTCAACTCCCATAGGCCCAGTGCCACAGAAGTAGAGATTCATACATGGCCAGAGAAGAGTCATTGGTCTTTCTGGGTTATTACTGCTCTCTCTCTCAGGTCCCTCCTTCTCATTTGCTTATGAAATAGAATTTGTATTTTCCAGGTGTCTGATTTTTGCATCAATTTGTTCTGTAATCACAGCTCTTTGGTAGATATTGGCTAGATTACATACCTACATTACTTCTCTCAAGAAGCTGCTGAACAGTTATAGATACAACTGACAGTACAGACACAAGTAATGTTTATTTTACCACTAGAATTAAAGCAGATGAAGAAAACAGATAACTGTCATGCACATAACGTAAACTTAACCCAAGACCTACCATCCCCTGACTGCAATCTGTGAAGGTGTAACTTCATTAGAAACCATCATCAGTTCTCTAGGTGCTAATTTGATTCTTTTTTCAGTTGCCCTCAACCCCCCCCCCCCTTTAAAATTGCAACATATCCTACAGACTATTAATTTTCTGTGCATGGGTTATATACTATGGCATGCATACCAAATATTTGTTGACACACAAATTTTGCTTAAGGCTGCACTGCCAGTAGTTTCCTTGCCATCTCTCAAAATTTTACATCTTAATTTCAGGTTTTTGTAACATTACTTCCCTAAGTATTGATAGACATGACATTCTGCCTGCACTGATTGCTTTGAAAAACGCTCATTTTCTGGAGTGGTGTACCCCTTGTTGACTAGAAATCATGCTTATCTCATTTATCTATCATGAGGTATATTATTTTCTTCACACTTAGGGTGCTACTAAACTTGATTTTGGGTACATGTATTCTCAAGTGGTTGCAAAGAATAAATTGAAAGCAGTTAGCCTTTTTCTTCAAAGCTGCTATCTATCAATATTCTTTATTTTCTATCTAGTCTGTTGCTTTATTTAAAAGGTGGGCTGCAGAAGAAGATGAGTTAGGAGATTTGACTGTAGAGTGTTTAGCACCTTGCAGGCACCCAGCTGTCTCTCTCCACATAATCTGACCTAACAGCTTGATTTTGAATGTAAAATCAATTTCTTCCGAAAGCCAAATAGAATTTGAAATGTTGCACATAAAATAATAGAATTGCATTCACCAAGAGCAGTGTTATTTGAAAATCTAAATGAAGATTTTTATGTCCAAATAGAAGTGAAGTAGAAATACTTTATACCTAACTTCCAGCATATTTATTGCTTTGTGACCATCTATTATGATTAACATTTTGTTGGGTAATAAAAACATTATCTGTTTCAAATAGGCAATTACTATTGTAGAGATTAGCAGAATATTCCAGTCACATGAGTAAACCATTTGGTCTGATCTAATAAGTCATATATTTGACATAGGTAATGCTCTTTGGGGTCTATGCAGGAGTATGGTTGGCCTGAATATTTAATTCCCTTGTAACTTTATTGAGCAAAAGCTCCATCAAGAAAGAGATAAATTCTTCTTCCAGTCACTGTACAGAGTACTTTCACTGTGCCACACATGGACTCATTAATTAATGACATATTTTAAAGTGTCCTTTAGTCCTCTGCCATGACAGTTGTCCTGTTGAGTTATGGTTCTCAGGTACCAGGGGAAGGCAACTGGAGGCTGCTGCCAGGAAGTGAGTCTACAGAGTCTTGAAAATTAGTGAAGCTTCCCCTGCATAGGCACATCATCTGGAGAAGTTAAGCTGTTAATAATTTATCAACTGTGAAGTGGAATGAAAGCATATTTATTATCCTTTATATGATTTTGTCATTTTTTCCCTAAATATTTGCACAATTCTCTACAGCAAAACAGGATTGTTAGGCAATTTGCTTTGTGTCACCACTGCTTTGTCTGTGTGCACAGCCAGTCATTGGAAAGTTGGTTCAGCTCGTGTTCAGTCAGATAGACCTGTCTTTGCTGCCTCTTATACTTCTGCAGGATACTGAAATCATAAACTTATCGAGATGAGGACTTGAGAAATACAGTTTCATTGCCTTTCAGATACTTCAGCTCCAAGTGATCCCATTAATTTCTTTGGACTACAATACACAGCACATCTTAAAGCAGTTTTATTTGATTGGGTAGTCTCTTGAGCAGGGGGGTCTGGAATAAATATAGGTCAGATACTTCAGTTAAATTAGCAGAGCTCCATTACACTATTGCACTAGTCAGACACATTGAAGCCACTGATGATTTATGAACTCTAATGAACCAAGCCTTTAATAAATGTTCTGCTGTGATACTTCAGGTCTGATCCATGAAGGAATTCCCTTCTTCAGAAAAGGATTTAGGAAGTGCACCTAATAAAATTTATAATTCTTGTATATATGTAAATCTTATGGCTTTAAGACAACAGAGTATCCTGATTTATGTTTCTGTTCTGTAATGCTGTACATAGTAGATGGGATTTACAGCAAATCTTAGAAGTGATAATGGACTTAGATGTAGAAAGCCAAATATAACTGTTGCTGCTCTCTGAATATTACCATGCACATAGCCAAAGATCTGCCTCTAGAAACTGAGCTGTTATTAATATATTGGTCTATCTATTCTATGTAGAGAAATTATTCATAACAACACAAATTCGTTCTGTACTGTATGCAAGGATTTTCACAGATGCAATTTTTGAAGTATGCAGTAAATGATACCCCTCCCCACTTCTCACTTCATAAGTGAAAAGAAAACATATGATTTTAATTGTGTAGCATACTATTAATCTTTTAAAAAAATCCAAATTTCTTCTGGTTTAGGTCTGTTATCCAGTTCCCCACAGATCTTTTTAACAGTGTTTTTAATTTAATATGGTGGATTTGCACTCGGGGGATAGACAACCTTCAAAAAACCCCCTAAAGGGATAAACTGATTATTTTAGCATGCATGAAATAGAGATGATTCAAAGATGCTCTTTGGGATCCATTAGAAGAGTCTGCCATGGGGGTGTCACAGAATCAGGAAGTACTGGTGATGTTGTAGTTAGTGTTGGCAGCACTCAGTTGCAATGAAAATCATAAAGGGAACAAGGAAGTTATTTTTTCAGCCCTGCTGAGCTCAAGTTTGAGTTTCCCTGCTTTAGAAGCAATCTGTTTACCCCTCCACTTGATTATCCTTCCAGTACCTGAAAGGAACTTACAGGAAAGATGGTGCAAGACTATTTACAATGGCACGTAGTGACAGGACAAGAGGAAATGGGTTTAAATTGAATGAGATTAAGTTTGGATTAGATATTAAGAAAAAAATCTTTATTATGAGGGTGGTGAGGAATTAGAATGGTTTTCCCAGGGAAATTATGGATACCTATTCCTGGAAATTTTTAAGACTGGGCTGAAGGGGTTTTGAGTGACATGGTCTAACTGAAGGTGTCCCTGCCTAGAACAGGGGTGTTGAAACTAGATAGCATTCAGGTCCCTTCCAACCCAAATCACTGTGTGATTCTATGAGAGTCCCAAAATCTGACTCAACCACCCCAGTGAGCAGGCTTGGAGTGAACAAGAATCTGGGAGGGGACCTGACCAAGACAGCTGATATGAGATGACCAATGGGATATGCCTTACCCTATGATGTGCACAAGTGTAAGAGCTGCAGGAAAAAGAGGAGAAAGGAGGAATGTTCATGGCTGTGGTGTTTGTCTTCTCAAGTAATCATTAAGCATGATGCAGCCCTGCTTTCCTGGAAGTGCTAATATCTGCCTGCCAATAACAAGCAATGAATTAATTCCTTGCTTCATTTTTCTTGTGTTTTTGTTTTACCTATTAAAATGCCTTTATATCAACCCACTAGTTTTTGGTTTTAGCTCTTCTGACTCTCTCTCTCATTCCACTGAAGAGGGAATGACCCAGAAGCTAGGTAGGCTTAGTTGCTGGTTATGATCAGTTCATATGCGAGGGCTTTTTTGTTTGTTTGTTTGTTTGTTTTGTTTTGTTTTTTGTTTTGTTTTGTTTTGTTTTGTTTTTTAATTCATTTGCAAAAGATACTCAATAAAATTTTAATTATTATTTTTTTTTTCTTTCCAACTTCAAGTAATGAAAATACCTTCTAATAGTGCACCATTACAAACTTCTGCTGTAAGCATTCAAATATCTGCTACATACAACACACTGGAAGGTTCAGCCATTTTCAGGTATTGATTCATGCTATTGACCAAACACTACACTACAGGAACAACAGAATAAACTGTCAGCAGATCAGCTGAAGTTTGTCAAGGTCCCTGTTGCTTCTTGTAATGCTGTTTTATGCAACAAGGCTTTATGAGAAATCTGCAGGTAAATACTTTGACTTGTTAATAATGGACAAAGTGATTTGTACTGACAGTGTTCCTGAATGTGATTGATGTAGGCACAGGAAAAAGTGGTCGTCTATAATAATTTTAAACAGCCTTCATTACTTTAAACATAATGTGGTGTTTTATTTAGATACTACAGTGAATATCACACACAGACCAAGATAAATTTTCTCCATCTGCTTGTGTCCCATTACTGCTATGTCAATTTCCATAAAAATTATATTTATTGATATGCATACGGTAAATTTTTAGCTTTATATAGAAATACCTTTTTTTTTCTTTCCCTGCAAAATTGAAAGCATTCTTCGCTAACTGAAAAAACTAGTCAGCTAGGATTTGACTAACTCATACAAAAGTATGTTTTTTACAAATCCATACTTTATGGTACCCTTACAAATTTTAGTTAACCTAGTCTTAATGAAGATTGGAAAGAGAAGAAATGAACACATAAAAGGCAATTATACATACAATAATTATACATATTAAAGTGCATTCTGACTGCCCTACCCAGTGAAGTTAGAACTTTGGTTTTCTAAGTCTCCACAATTAATTACTCCTGTATTTTTGCCATAATTGCACATTAAAAAACAAAACAAAACAAAAACCCAAAAAACCCCCCGAAAACCAAAAAAAACCTCCTAAACATAACCAAAAAACCCCCACAACCCACCATAAAAAACACTCTTCATATCAGAGAAGTAAAAAAACCAATCTACTTTCATGACGTTGTTCCAACGATTCAGAGAGGGTTAATCGAGGAAAACTGATTTTATATCCATGTTGTGTAATTGTACTCAAATTAATAAGAGTTTCTAGCTTGGACTCATGTCTACTCTTTCTGTCCAGGGACTATGCAAAATGTTCAGAATTCTGGCACTTTTGGCATGTGAATATAACATGAATCCTTTTTGAATCCATTTACTTCCTGAAACTGTGTTCCTTTAGTACATTTCCCACTTTTTATCTCCCTCTGCCATCATATCACTTTTAGATTTTAGCTTTCAAAGGAGCACTAGACACAAAGCAGTATTTCATAAGCAATGGATAAACTGAAGTGACCTCAAACAACCAGGGGAAAAAATCACAATGAAATCCTAGACTTTATATGGTAAATTCTGAGCTGCCTGTAGTTGATCCCAATCAATCTTTGTAAAATCCATGACTAGTTTGTGTTATAACCAGAAAACAGTAGATGTAATCCTCCCGAATATTCACAGACATTGTTATCAGAACAGTGGTCCCTTTGCTTCTTTAATACAAAATGCACAGGAGGAATATTATCTATTGTGCTCTCTTACTTGTACTGGGATATGTTTGTCTCCCTGGACCAACTTCTGTTCCATTGCTCACTCATAAAATAAATCTGGATTGTTACAGCTATATGATTACCAAAGTTTAACAGCTATCACTTCTGTCTTAAAGGTCCTGAGTGTGTACTGTGGTACTGTGTACCTTTGCTACTCTGCTTTGAGCAGTTCTGACTGAGAATTTCTGGACATATCATGATAGAATGCAAGCCATGGATGGTAATCATCACTCTAAGTGATGATTAGCAGGAGCAGATACAAGATGTATGAAAAATGCACACAAAACCATTAAAAATCAAAATATTAATTTAATTTTAGGAGAATTCGTTGTTATAATTCACTAGAAATTGAATGAACATCTAAATAAATGAGTTTCATATGTGGTTTGTACTCTCTGTGGGGCAACAAGCTGCCTACTCAATGTGTTAGCCAGTCTGCTATTGTTAAATACTTTACCTTAAATCCTTTTCCTGCTCCCCAAAGCATACAATTTCTCTTCAGAGAAGTTTTTCTTCAGCTTCAAACTTCACTGCTTCCTCACTCACTGCAACTAAAAGCTTAGAAGGAGTAATCAGCTTGTGGTTTTAAGTGTTGTGTTTTGGGGGTAATTTCACTTCTCCCTGTTTCAGTGCAGGTCATTCAATGGACATTCCTTGTAAGTTCTCAATTGTGGTATTTCTAGTGCTCTATGCAGCCCCTCATCCATTTACCTTTATTAGGAGGATTTTAAAGGCAAAATAAAGATACATGCAGTGAGTGAGGTTTTCATGTCCAATAACTTCTGGTAACAAAAACTTTTGACTTTGTGTCATGTCCATCTGTTTTGGACTTTGATTGGACTTTTTAACTTCACAACTTAAAGACAAGTGTTCTTCCTGCCTAGCTGAGTTTTTAAAATGAAAAGAACTGTGAAAAAAAAGAAAGTTAAAAATTGTGGAGTTTGCAGCTACCATATGTGTTCTGTTTATAATTTTAAAATATATGACCTACATAAGTGTGATTTTGATTGAATTTACATTCTTATTGTGTCCTTTTTAGTACTGAATCTCTGGGGAAAAAAAAAAAAAGGCTTAATTTGAAAAGAAACTGAGATTGTACCAACATCGAAAACACTGACTTTTACTTTTTGAAGTATATTGTTTTAATGCAGTCTGGTGGGTTTTTTTAGAAATCCAATCAATATCTTTATTTTCTAATGAAGTCTACTGATCTCATTGGGCATTCAGTAAGGTGAAGTCAGAATATCCTGAAGAGGAAGGAATTTTTATTGACCCCTTTTGTAGGATCCAGGGAGCATATGTTGAGAATTTGGATAATTCCAATGTAGTTATACTTTATGTTTTAAAACTCCAAGCCTTTTTCTCTTATGAACATCTTTACACTTTGGATAGTGAAGAGGAAAAGAAAAGTTAGGGGTCCATTAACCTCTCCTTTTTAACTGTTTTGCACTGTTTTTTTCAGTGTGCTCTGACCTGAAATACAGGTTTTGTCAGTGTAGAATGTGAGGACACTCTCTAAATTCCTAGCTCAAGTTAAGAAGAGAGGTTTGTGGAAGCAGCAAATCCTACCTATCAACCTCTTAGGTAATCTGATTTTTTGTTAAAACAAAAACCAAAACCCGCTTGAAACAGAGGTTACAGTTGTTGAGTAATTAGTAAAGTGATACAAAGTGACATCTATATTAATTCTACATGTTCATGAAAAGTCCCTGTAACACTTATCTTAATATACCCTGAAGAATGTAAAAATAGCAGTTTCATGTATCTCGTAATGGAAGTTATAATTGAATGATTCTGTCAGAGCTACAGAGTTTTTAATACTCCCATAATAACAAATGGTAAAAGACAAACAAGTATAATAGCAGCAAGAACAAAAATTAATGAAGCACTAACATAACCTTGTCTACTTGAAAATCATAAGCATATCAATGTTTATTTATGTTTGTTTTGAAAGACTGAGTTTATGGACCTGAGCCATATAAATTTTTATGACAGTAAAACACATAAGCACATCTTCCACCATCCAGCTCTCCTCCTTTCTTCTTCTCCTTTGGTATTTAAAAAAATAGATAGAAAATATATGCTATTTTGTAACCAATCTTACCTACAAAGAAGTGTAACCACTGCAGAAAGTCAATCCTTTCCAAAAATGCAGCAAAGGGCAGCACCAAAGCCTCTGTCTCTGAACTGTAAGAAAAGGAGAACATTTCTCCTGAATTTACTTAAATGCCTTGGGGAAAAAAAATTAAAAAAAAATAAAAAAAAAAATTGGCAGCTAAATCTATCTGGCACATTCAAGCATCTAAGTAGGCTGAATGCACTTAACCTACTTACTTTCTAAATTACAGTTTTTATAAAATGACTAATTGTATATTTTTAGCATATAATTTAGTTATTTAAATTGAAAACGTAGACAAGTTAAGACTTGGCTTCTACAAACATTACTCCATACAGAGATACTGTTGTTATACAAACAGTTATTTTCTATAAGATTTATCTCTGATTTCTATAAGATTTATCTATTTATCAGAGTTAAAGGAAAGAAATCTAAAATTTTTTAAAGTATTAAAATCATCTGTCTCTTGTTACTTTTTGTCTTAAATTCATTTTGTTTCTTTTCAGAAATACTGGATTGCCAGATATCTGGCTTCTATTGCATCTTTTTCTTTATTAAAATTTTTCAATTAAGATTTATTAAAACATATTGTTAAGACAACAAATGCATTCATTGAGAAGAAAGCTATTTGCTTTGAATGTGGTATAAATACCAACTTCGGTCAGTTACAGTGGTTACTTAAATTAAGCTTAATATGTATCTTTCATTAAATGCTTGAGAGAGAATCTATAAACCAGAGTTAGTACACAGGAGCTTAAATACTGGGGTTTCTTCTCAATTTGCAAGCTCTTAACTTCATAAGAGTGTTTGTGTTTTACTCATTACTGTATTGCTGAATGAAGTTTAAAACCTACTGAGACACAGATTTAACAGACATTTCATTTGATTCATTTCTTGATAAGGCCATATTCAATTAGATAATATTCCTCTTCATAGCTCAGCCAATTTAAATGTAGTACATATTGATTGTCATACCATTGACAGGCTAACCAGACCAGGGTGGGAGTTCTTCACAGAACTGCTTCTGTCATTCCATTCCCTCCTGACACTGGAGGAATGTCAGTGCTATTCCTACTAGAAATCAGATGGAATTAATGTTACTATGGCTGCTTTGAACATCAAGGTAAAAACTGGATTGTACATCTGAGAACATAAGAGGCTGTAGCGTAGGTAGATTTTCATTAGTGCTCCTGGTCAAAGGGAAGGGGTTTGAAAGGGCCAGTTGAATGTGGTGAATCAAGAAGTGGTTACAGGATTGATGGCACTGCCAGAGTTTCAGCTGCTAAGACCATGGGACTCACTTTGAGAAACCTCAGCTGGGAGAAGATGGAGTCTGTCTGCCCAAAAGATGAAAGGCATCTCTAGTCAAGGGCTTGTCAAACTGGTGAAGAGAGCTTTAAATGAAAGTTGTCCAGGGAGGGGAACCTCAGTTCTATCCGCTCCTAGAAGTCAATCCTATTTTTACCAGTTGGGTGCCAATGCCCGTGAAAGATGTCCATAGCCTGGATGTGGACCCCAGGTCAGCAGTAGAGACCTGAAGAGCAGCACAAAGGAATTACATCCATTCAATTCAGTAATTCTGTTTCATTAGAGGCCCAAATTAAATGTCTTGATGCAAATGCATCCCACATGGGGAATAAACAAGAGGAATTAGAGATGTACCTGCAGGGCTACAATCTTTTTGGTATCACCATGATATGCTGGGATGGCTCCTGTGATTGCAGTGTTGGCATGTAAGAATACAGGCTCTTTAGGAAGGACAGGCAGGGAAAATGAAGACAAAGTGTTTCCTTCTGTACCAGTGACCACCTGGAGTGCATGGAACTTCACCTGGAGATGCACCAAGGGCTTATGGGTCAGGGTTAGAGGGAGGGCAGGGTCAGGTGACACTAGAGTGAAGGTCTGCTACACCCCACCAGACCAGGAAGACCAAGCTCATGATACCTTCTACAGACAGATAGGAACAGCCACATTCAAAAACCCTGGTCTTCTTGGGGACCTTCAACCACCCTGATAGCACCTGGTATAGTTGAAGGTGCCCCTGCCCATAGCACACGGGTTGGAAATTTGTGATCTTCAAGATATCATCCAAACGAAACCATTCTATGAATCTGTGCCTCTGCGATCCTTTTGGGCAAAGAATTGCTCCTCAAAACAGAATTTTGTCCAGATTCTAAAATTTAGAAGTAACCCCTAATGCTAATGTATTTATTATAGTTCATGGTTCTTGGAGCTAATTGCTCCTTCCCCAGCTTCTTTGTCTCTAAGTGGCTGGCACTTTTGTCTCTCTAACTTAGTTTGCAATAAATACAGAGGATCAGAGAAAGCACATAGCCTTTTGTTCCCTACGGATATGGAAAAGCAGAAGGTATTTGTGATCTAACCAATCTGCAACGAGAAACATGTGAAACTTTCCTGTTATTCTTGCAAATGTGTTTATTGTTTAAATAGAAGTAATTATTTTTCTTCTGCTTCAAGTTGAGCCAAATGTCTTTAGCATTCTGCTAGCAGATATTTTAGAATAGTACACATATGTTCAATTGTTTTTATAGAAGAGATGGAAGGTAATAACAGTCAGTTTCTTAACCATGTAGATTCAGCTTCTGGAGAACATAAGCCTATGCACCAGTATGTTAATTAAATGAGGAAGTATTCAATGAAAGTTGGTTTTAAAAATACAACACTTTTATTGTGCTTTATCATGCTGTGGTGTCAGAATGGATTTTTTCCCCATTGTTTGGTTGGCATTCTGTTGTCTCTAGGACTGTCAAAAAAGTCTAAGTTTTGAAGCAGGAAAACCTTTAAAATATGTGGGAAGTTGGACTGGAGCAACGCAGGTCCAAACCAATGTGATTTACATACGTTCTCCGTGTATTCTATCTAAAATGGCAGCTTGTATACACTTAGAAATAGTTTACAGTTCCAAGTATTTTCTCATTGGTACAGAGCATAAGGAAAAATGCAAACAAACACTATTTATCTTATTCTTAAGGTGGCTAAAATGCTCACTCTACAAACTGTACCTATTAACACCTAAAAACCCATTGTCCCATGTTAACACATAATTAACATAATTATCTAACTGTGCCACAGGCTTCAGAGGCCAGATTATGGGGCCCAGTCTGGGGTAGCTCAAATCTCAATCTAAATATAGATCATGTCCCCTTTCTCTGAGAAATTCTGATACAAAGTTTTGTGATCAAAATGGTTTTTCACATTCTTCTGAGTTTTGTGGAAAGCACATTTGAATACAAACAAACAGAATGCTTCAGTAGGTTATACAAAATACTCTATTAATATATTTTTCCTCACTGCAGGGCTAATGAATGGATTAAAGCCACTCTACTTTTGAAATAATAAGTTAGATTTTATACAGGGACCTAGAGGCTTTACATAGCTCTGGGAAAGACCTGTCAATGTTTACCTGATGAAACAGGAGCAGTTCTTCAGCTCTGCTTTGACTTCAGGCTGAAGAACTAAGAATATATAATTTAATTTTCACATCTGCTTTAAAACAAATGTATCAAGTAGAGTATAAAAAAAATTTACAATTTCAGTTGGAATGTCACCCATCCCGGAAAACTACCATATTCCTACATCTTCAGAGTTCATTCTATTTCAGGATAAACTGAATCACTTGTTCAGTTTAGACTTACTTTCGGACAGAAAAAGAACATAGCATGTTCTTTCATACTTTGGACATGAAGTATTTTGTGATGTAATGCTAAAACCTACCTGCTAAGCTTGAGCAACCTCAGCTGTAGCTGTGCAGACTATCCATTGGAAAAGACAGGATAGGTCTGGTCTGAAAGTTTAGAGCAGACACCCAGTCAGAGGTAAATGAAAGACTGGCAGTCTTGACAGAAGGAAAGAAATAAGTCTTTGGAGAGACAAGTAACTTTAAAGGTCAGTCTTAAAGACCATGAGATAAGCACTGGTTTTATTGAATTCACTGGGTTTAGGATTTGATCTTAATTTAGGTGTCTAATTCTCTCAGACTATATAAAGGGAGGTGACAGGGAAATGGTAACTGAGTATTTCTGACTCTTTTTATTAGCACTCAGCCTATCCTATGAGTGTGTCATCTAAACTCTGTTTAAGTCCACTGGATCTTTAAATTTGTGTAAATAAAACTAAGTTTTTTATTGTTTAGGTAAGCTTTTTTTCCCCTCGCAGTTTGATAAGATTTAGCTTTTGAATACTTTTAGGTGTGATACCTTTCAGCAGAGGGACATTTTGCCTTTTGAAGACTTTCATCTATTTGTCTGATTTAAATGAAAAAATCTATTGTGATAAAAACTTATTAATAAATAAATTTGGATTTACTTCCAAATTACAGTTATATAAGAGAAACTTCCTCCTAATGTTCTTGACTTCTCTAGTTTATAGCCATTGGTTGCCTTGAATAAAAAGTAATTTCCAATATTATTATTTCTCCTCTTCAATTAATCGAAGGAATATATTGGCTAATTTTTTGTCTTTGAGACATGAATAAAAAGAGTTAAAAACAAGAGATCTCTGTTAGAATTTTTATTTAACTCTTCTGGTATGAATTAAAATAATTATCAATTTCCTTGTTTATTTCCTAGTATACACCATCAGTAATGTCATTCCAGAATTGTTTTTTTTTTCATTGAGTAGACACTGCCTGAGTTAAAATTAGCTTTTCTGTTCTTTTTCTGTCTTCAGAAAGCCCTTTGTACCAAGAATTATCTTTCTTTTCTTTTTTGTTGCAGTTTGGTAGTAATAAATTTCCACAATCAGGACTATTTTAGCCCACTGTGTACATTTAACTTTTCAGACTATTTTCACTTCTCCAAAGTTGGTAAAAGTCATTATTTCTTGTCCAAATGTCTTTGAATAGTTATTAGACTATGTGTAAATTTAAGGTGTCTCAAGACAGGCATCCTCAAAGACATAAAGGTTACTATCTGCAGTGAAACTTTTGCAGTAAACATAAGTCTTTTTTAAAGTTTGCAGAGATTGCAGCTCCAGCTCTCTAGGGACATTTCTGGCAAGGAAAATGATGATTTGGGGGTTTTACCTGTTTTGGGGGTTTTTTTGTTGGGTTTTTTTTCCCCCATTTATTTTGGTTCTGTAAAACACTGCTAAAATCAGTAATATCTGTTCAGCTTTCTCCAAATTAAAGAGCAATGTAACAAGTTTTAGATTAAATATTTTGAGAACTATATTTTCTCCTTTCATCTTAACCATTCGTTAAAGATATATATCCTCTGTAAATATACCTACATAGCTAAAGGAGAGAAAAGTAATTCCTTTCACAGGAAATTAAATGGTATTTGGAAGATTTTACAGACCATAAGAGATCCCAGATTAATATGGAAAGAAACAAAATCAAGTGAAACAAAACCAAACCAAACAAACAAAAAAACCACATCACAACACAAAACCCCAAACAAAAACAGAAAACCCTAAACCAAACCAAAAAAACCAAACATAGACTTCTCCTCTTGCCCTCCCTGCTAATTTTTACTTCAGAATGATTGTTTACACATTGAATGCTACATAATTGTGAGCTACTAAAAAGCCATAGGTAGATTTCCCATGCTTTTCATCACAGTTTGATGATTTGTTTTACTTTAAACTTTCTTTTTCACTCTTTTCATTACCTAAACTAATTCATTAATTATTATGACCAAATTACTTTTAAATCATTATTTTCTTTGCTTGGTAAAGTGATTTATTGTATTTGTTAGGCATTCTATATAGAAAGTGCAAATTGCTCCAAAATGAGGAGATATTTTATACATGTACAGGCATTAAAATTTACTTGTGCATATGAGATGAAAAGAATAAATTAAAGGCCCTTTGTAACTGTCAGCTTCTGCTTCTCTCAGGCACTTGTTGCACACAACCCAGAAGGTAATCTTTGGAAGCTTCTGTGAAAGTAAAAGCTATTAAGTAAAGAGCTATGATTTGTCTCATGAGTTTTGTTTTGATTAAATTTCTGCCTTGTGTCAGTGACTGAAATATTGTATTTTGTGACGTAAACATTTCTATGATGAACTTTGAAAACTGTATTACAAAAGCTGCGGAGAAGAACACTACATCCTTAATAGGCCTTCTGACTGGGACCCTGAACTGCTCCCTGATGAGGATAACGTAAAGTGACAGTTCAGGGCTGGAGGAAAGAAAACATTCACACAGGGATCAAGCTTAATACCTTCAGAGTGCAGACCACAGCCCCAGGGCTATCAGCAACCAGGTTCACACAGAACCAGGCACCAAAGGGTGGGAAGAGAGAGGCTTTGGGTGAGTGTTGAGAAGCCTCTGGTGAGAAACAGTGAATGCCCATTCTCTGATGTGCAGACAAAATCAGCTGAGGGGCCCTCCACCTGGGGCAAAAGCTTATCCACAGCAAAGGAGGTATCATGGCCCATCAAAAGGCCCTCCAAAGGGGTCCCCAGACCCTTCACCAGAGCACTGCAGCATGATGAAACAGACCTTCAGTGTTGCAAGGGTGTCAAACTGGACCTTTCACGGGAGGCACATGGGCGTTCCCTCCTGGTCCAAAAAATATATTAATCCATGGGATTCTGTACTCTTTGGTCCTTGGCCTGTGGTGGCGGGGGACCCTCACCACCAAGGAAAACAGACGGAGGGGAGCAACGAGATGTTACTGGGATCTTTTGATGGGTGATAGGCTTCCACCAAACTCTTGTAAAGTCTCTCCCTGTCCCCCCACCCTCACATACTTCTTTCTCTTTCTTTCTCTCTTTCTCTTTTTCTTTCTCTCTCTCTTTCTCTCTCTCTTTCTTTCTCTCTTTCTCTCTTTCTCTCTCTTTCTTTCTCTCTCTCTTTCTTTCTCTTTTTCTCTTTCTTTCTCTCTTTCTTTCTCTCTCTTTCTCTCTTTCTCTCTTTCTTTCTCTCTTTCTCTCTTTCTTTCTCTCTTTATTTCTCTCTCTCTTTCTTTCTCTCTTTCTCTCTTTCTCTCTTTCTCTCTTTCTCTCTTTCTCCCTCTCTTTCTCTTTCTCTTTTCTCTTTCTTTTTCTTTGCCTCTTTTACTATTAAATAAAATGTATCAATTTTTTCAACACCAAAATCTAACCTCATTTGGTTTTAATCATGTTTTTTGGGTATATTCTGAACCTTTAAAGTTCTTTCCATTTTATGCAGAGAGTCTTAATTTTCTTCACTCTTCTGGATTTAAACCATATCGTAACACTTTGGCAGAGGGTAATTTTATAATGCATTTAAAAAAAATAGTGGGGGGTTGTGTATGGAACGGCGGATAGATTGACTTCAAGGAGCAGTTCTTGGGAAATCAAAAACTTACATCTGATCTCTCTTGTTCTGTGATGTACTGACTGTGACCTGTTTCATTAGCATAGGTGTTTTGGAGCAGTAAAGCACAGATGCAAATATAGGAGTACAAAAATACAGGAGTCGTTGCTATAGGTAGTACTAGGATTTTATGACAGACCCAGTGTGTTATGAAGGGTTTCTTCTGTTACTTCAAAAATTTGATTCAGTATTTTTACATTTCTCTCATAGGTCTCTCATCAGTTTGTCACCAATGAGAAAAACCACATTTCTCTAGTTCTCTCAGAAGACATCTGTTTTTGAAAGGGTTCAGTTTTATTTTCTTGCCATAGACATCACTTCTGCTGGCTAATAAGTACATGAGGATTGAAGTTACCCACCATTTCTGTCTTCCCATGGATCTCTTACAGAATTATCTCATCTAAATAACAGTCCTGCTTCTTGTATGATCTCCAAGAAAAAGTTCTCAGAAATCCTAAGAGTCCACAACACTATAAATTTCAAAGGGGTAATAATTATAAGGGAGGGTTGAAAGTGTCATCACTTTAATTCCAGATCTTACTGAACTCCAAGTTTTTTACTTGGAAGTATGATGAAGCATATATCTTGGTAGAATGCTTTGACTTCTTCAAGAATGAACATTGCTAAAATAATTAATCAGTCTGAAACAACTTTGAGTTTAAAACTTGAAAGTAAAATATAAGTTCAAAGTACTTTTTAATTTTTTTTGTCAAAGCAGCAATTAGATTTCTGGAAAGTAGAGAAAATGAAGAATGATTATAATATTTTCGATGTCATAACTAAACCTGACATATAAATAAATTAATTAATTAAATGCCTTCAAAAAGATCGGCTTAATTTTCCTGCAAGCTGAGCATATAGTCACAGAGCTGAAAGCCTGTTATTCTCATGCAGAATCTTCTGAAATGAAGTGCCTTATGTAGCTTCTAAAATAATGATTTAAAAGCCTCTTTTCCTCTCCTATGTTCAAAGATTTTAGTTCATCATTTTCTCAGTGCAGTAGGCTGCATTCTACTCCATGACATGCAAAGGTTTCAGCTGGGTTCAGACTAGGAGAAAACGAACTCATTTGTAGAAAGAGTACTAAAAAACATGGAGACATGGAGACAGTGAGACAGTGAGAGGGAAAGAAAGAGGAGGTAGAGAGGGGTGAGAGCATGGGGAGACAGTCTGCTGAAAGAAAAACACAAAAAATGCAAAGTGAAGCAAAGATAAATACCTAGAAAAGGAATTATGATAAAAGGGAAAAAGAAGAAAGAAGCAGATTTTCATGGAAGTTTTAATGAAAGAAACCCAAACATATTCTCTCTGAATGTCTTTTATTACTGCTGGCTTTAGTCTGAATGAGTAGGGACTAAGCAATTATTTTGATCTAAATACTTAATGTGCTGTCTTTACCTCTGAAAAATAAACATGCTTGCAAAAATATTGAACTGCCATAGGCAAAAATGAAAGAAAATAAAAGAAAAGAAAAAGTAGTTTCTCATAAAGCCTAAGAAATTACATTAACTTTAGTATTTAAGGAAATCCCTGAAGCAGACTCTGAATTCAGTGCTGTGGCAGCAGTGCTCTGCATGCCTTTGCCCATTTTTCTGGTTTGAAAAACCTTATTTTTTCATGAAGATTTTGCTGGATAAGGCTAAAGATTTATATACATTATTTTTTCGTACATGTTTTCTGGGGTTTATAATCCTGCTCCAGCTTTAGAGCTTAATTTTAAAGCCCAGTCTTGTAGCTGCTGATATTGTTTCCTTTGGTGTCTGTGAGACAATATACCACTCCCTTCTAGGTACATTTAATCCTTCTTAGAGTACAACACAGACATAGATTTTAGACTATTGTTTAGTGCTACAATCACACATAAATTAAATATAAAAAACGAAAATATGTTAGAGATTTTTCGGGCTGAAAATTCATTATCCAAGCTTAAAAAGGATTGAAGTTGGCCTCTCATTTTAGTGTTGCAACATTTTTGGCACTTGGTCAAAGGGCAGGTTATAAACATGAGGGCAGCTCATCAAGCAGATAATCATGTTATAGAAGACCACAGCATCTCTTCATTCAGAACTTGACCATTCTGTAAAGCCAGTTTATACTTTGATTTTACCAAGTTGTTCCAATTTAAAGTTAAAATTTATTTACCAAAAAAAACCAAAAAACCACACCAAAAAAAAACCCAAAACAAACACCCTCCACCCAAAAAAAAAAAAAAAAAAAAAAAAAAAAACACAAAAAAACCCCCCCAAAAATCAAGCACTATCAGATTGCTGCAGAGTTCAAGGGCTATCGTATCCTGAAAAAAGACAACAAACAGCAGCTACGAAAATCAAGAATTTCTGGTTTAAGTGTACAGGGCTTTGTACATACCAGCACACACACCTATAATGTCATTTGGTTTTAATTCTATTTTAATGAGGGATGTAATAGAAAACTCAGCAGTGCTTAAAGAAACATCATTTTCAGTGTTTTCTGCTAGCTAAGCTTGACTGACGGTGAAAAATGGTGTGGAAATGGATTGGACTAGGAAGATACATGTGCTACTCAAAACAACTTAAGTTAGAGTTATAATGAGTGAGGGAGAACTGCCACATGCTGAAAGGATTAAAACACACTGAAATCTCAATCTCCAAAATGATTATTTTAGCCGAAAGCAATGCAATTCTTGTTTACTGTTGAGGAAACATGAATTTATAGTGGTGATAGACAATAAATCCCTTAGGGAGATCACTATGAAGTAAACCCCATATTTTAATTGCAAAGGAATGCAAAGAGCTTACCTTGAAAAACTGCTGACATAAACCTAGTCAAATTTCATTGGAGATGACATGTGGAGTTTCAGAAAAGAATTTATTACTATTTTCAAGTGGTGACATGCTAAAAATTGATGTTAGAAGGTCAATGCATTTTCAAAAAACAAGACAAGAGGATCAATTCTGATCAATTTTCTAATTCAGTAGTAAATCCTACATCATGGTTGGAAACACTGATTACTAGTTAACTTTAGTCCCTTCATGATCCAAAATGTTGAATTACGTAGTAATAGAGAAGAATTAAATCCACTAGTCACCAATCTATTTACCTGATATAGCACTGATATTTAATAAGAAATTTTTATAGCAGTCTCCACCCTTCATTCTGATATGTGTTGACATAGGATGAAATATTTATGTAAGAATTGAAAACTCATTCACCTCTGAGGGAGTTCACTTATCAAAATGTGAAAGCAAATACACTTCACATCATGCTACCTACATATCAATATTCCTGTTTCCTGGTAACTGAAAGATCTAGATTCTAACTATTGTTTTCACACAGTTCTACTATCATCCTGGACAATCACTGGGGTCCAGATTTTCAAAATCAACTATTAATAATTGGGTCCCTCATCACAAATTTCTCAAGAAGGGAACAAGAAAGTTTGGACTATGGATATTAACTCAAAGTATTTATTAAAATTGTGACTTTCAGTATTTTCCAACTGTTCCTTATGCTTGAATTACTCTGTCCACACTTATCTGCAGGAAATAACAAATCCATTATTCAGACACTGTTAATGTCTATACATCTTCACTCAATAAACACCAATTATTGGTTAAATTAAAAAACTTCAATAAAGGATACCTCAATGTAAAAGGCATCCCAAATGATGAGAAACTAAGACGAGGGAAAATCACTGGAGCAGTTTTAGACATAAACAGAGTGAAAAAAAAAAATCAGTCTAATGATGAGAGAGGAACAAGGATTTAATTAATTTCCCAACCCATTGAACGCAAAGGAGTTACAAAAGGTGTGTCTAAAGTTACCCAAATTTAGATGTCTACATTATATGTAGACAGTTGACTCTATACTACTTATCAAAGCCTTTTTCATACACAGCAGAAAGAAAGAGGCATCTTCCAGAGATGGTTTTTTATCCAGATCAGGCAATCTGATTAGGATGAGTTGACTGAAACTCTAGAGATGTTACTTTCCCTCTGTGACTACAGAAGAAGTCAGGTGTCTGGTCCTGACTTAGACATTCACCTTTTAGATTTACAAAGTCAGATGAGATCATGTGTCCTGACATGGATTAACCTTGAACTTTGGTCTCCTACAAGCTCCTTCACCAGGGCATAGTTTGCAACACATTTCTTTTAAGAGTGTTTCAAAATTAACAAACCTAGTAAATTGCAAAAGAAGACCTAGGACAAGAAAAGGAAGTGGAAAGGGAAAAAATAAAGGAGAGAGAAATGGAGAAGAATAAAGAACAAACAAAGAAACAAATGGATGGAGAGGAAAATAATCAAAGAAAGAAAGAATGAAAAAGAAGGAAAGGTAAGAAAAAGGAAAAAGGGAAAAAAAGGAAAAGATGACACGAGAAAAAGAAAAGAGAAAGTGAAGAGAAAAAAAGAAGGTACTAGAAAGATGAAATAGAAGAAACGAAAGGTGGAAATAGAAAACAAAAAATCTAAACTCTACTTAGTGGAACAGTAAAGAGCAAGAAGTGTTTTGTATGCATTTAATGATTCTAAATTACACAGTTGGCACAAAGACACTATTGTTAATAGGCACTTTGAAAATCACAGTGATAATATGCTAGATTAGGCAATGACCATTTTCTGATCATTACTAGCTCTCTGTTTAAAGTAATAACTACAAGTGACCTTAATTCCAGTGTGGACTTGGTTTACTGAAATTGAGCTTTCAGCATCAATGGCTAAACTGTCTCATATAGCGGTTATGTTTATACATTTATTTGTTCAGAAAAGAGAAAAAAGAAAAGTGTCAGATAAATCTTTATCTGATGTAAATTACCAGAGCTTACATGTCCCCTAAGTTGATTTACACAGACTGGTCAATATGCACTGCAGTTCACCAAAAGCCAATATTCTCTTTATTTACAAATTGGAAAATATGCATGCTTGCTGCAGGGAAGAGTAAAGCATGTCTTTGATTCTTCCTTGAACAAACAACAAAAATGAACTACATTGTTTCCAACGTAAGGGTACTGAGTCATATCGCAGTGTCATTTGCAAAAGAACCCTGAGGCTGTGGCAGGCTAGCTTATCTTAATGTTGCCAGGTCCATTACTAGCAGAGTTTTGAATCCTTAACACTTTTTGAAGGATTTCAGAATGTCAGACTCTGACTGACAGCTTTACTTGGTGACTTCCTTGCTAGTGAGTATATGACAGTTTGACAGGTATCCTTAGGGTTCATTTAATTACTTTATGCAAGTCTTCTTACTGAATAACATTAATGACCATTTTACATTGTATGCACAGCAGCAGCAAACTTAAACTGCCACATTGCATTCTATCCTAACTCCCCAATTTACTAGCTCCAGGCATTTTTGTACTTTCCCCCCCACCCCCCGCTTTAGCAAAAAAAAATATATTTAAAATAACATATTCACACAAAAAGGTAACAGATTGAAGATGAATATTTGCGTGGTTTACTATGAAAAAAAATCAAATATTTTATAAAAATGAGAAGATTTAAATACTGATATAAAAGAGTTATTCTGGAAACCAGCTTTTAAAGGAAAATAAAAGCAGTAAAAGAAACACAAGGAGAGAAAATAAGAAAAGTTTTAAATTCAGAGTAAAACATTTATATAACATCATGACTAGTAATACTATTGTTGTTGTTTCTATTTTCATTTTTATTGAGATCTATTCTCCAACAGCTTAAAAGTACACATCTATCCATAGAGATACTTTAATCCAGGCAAACACTGACTTTTTCTTCCCATTTTGGCAGGTGTGGTTCCTTTCGTAATTGTCGGAGAGTCTTGCAGTGGCTTTGATGTGGAATGGCAGATGTGATCTATGGAGTCATTAAGTAGCTAACCTGCTCTTGAAATGTTCATTAACAATTCTGAGGTTCAGTGTATGGAAACCTTGCATTCATTCTGACTGGATAACACAGTGAAGCTGTCTTTTATTGTGACTCACATATCTTCGGTCTGCAAATTCCTTGCTATTTTTATTACAGCACTTGAGAAAGAAAGGCAGACTGTAGTTTAACGACTCAGAGACTTAAACACTACATCACAGATCTGTCTAAGCTATCAGCTACTCTGAGGAAAGAGGGAGATGAAATTAGTTAGTATTTTTATATTTCTTTGACCATTCGAAAAGAAAAAGTCATTAAAAATTCAATAAAGCAAAATTTGAAAGCAAAAATATTCCTACCTCATAGGCTAGGAACATTACTCATAGAAAAGGTAGTTTTTGAAACTGATATCTGCAGAATATCAAACATACAGAAAGGTTAACGCTGGGTGACCTAATAACAACCTCCTGCTTCTCCTTGCTTAAGAAGAAAGTACTTAATCACAATTGGAGTTTTATCAATGAAACTCTTTGATAGAAAAAGAAGTATAATTTTCTGGCCAAGGAAAGGAACTGATTTTTTTCCCGTCATAAATGTGATTCAGTTCCTATATACTGGTCCTCAGAATTTCTATTTCTGTGATCTACTCAGGAGGTCTGGATGCTGTGTTGAAAGCTATGGAATGAATCACTCTCCAGGAAATGTCGGATGGGAATACATTAGTATGGCTGTTGGAACTTCCCACAAGAAACTGAGGGGAAAAAATAGGGTAATTTGCAGTTTTGGTAGCTAGGCATTGACTAGGAGAGTTTAATATTAACTTTGGCTTTGACAAACACTTTCTACGTAGCTGCAGACTAATTGTGAAAGGCAAAGTGTTGATCATGAACTGCATGTTTGTTTCTTTCTAGAAAAACCCTTTCAGATATATATTTTAAAAAACTATAATGAAGTGTTGAGTAATTATAGCTACAAATGAAACAGATGAGAATGCTCGGCATTTATATGACTGGGACAATGATCAAGAAAAACAGCAAATTATGTAATGGAGACACTTACGGCTCTTTCACTTGACGTTGGAAAAGCAGTTCTGTGATAAGTCAAGAGTCATATCATAATAATAAAGTGAATAATAAATCTAAAGTTTTCAGACATCAAGATCAGTCTTTTAGCACCTTGATCTCTGCCTATACTTACTTGAACAGTACAGAAAGCATACATCTTATTCTACTATAGTTCAGGTCCCTTCTCTCTTCTCAAAGAAGCTTAATATTTTTTATAGAACAATGGACTTGGTTGCATCTTAAAGGTGAGGCTTTGAGTGGGAAGCCAGTGATAATGGTTCTTGATAAAAATTTGATGGATAGTCTCTGTGGTGAGACACCATTAGAATGTGGACAAAGTGCAGCAATGATGATTCATTCCATTCTCCATCAGGAAAAATCACCACCAGCTATAATTGTGCTGAATGGCCTATTTTATCAAAAATAGATATAAGAATTTGGGATGAAGAAAAATATTCTTATGTCACCATTCCTGAAAAGACCTTCTACCCTCTGTTCCATCCCTTTGTTTTTTTTCACAGAGAAAATAAATAAATTGTGTGAAAACAATATATTATGCAGACTATTAATTATTATCATCATACTTTCAGGGCTTCACTGACAACTCTCATCTTGTGATTATGTTGTGTGCAGGTAGAAACATCTGCTGAATTAATGACAAATCTGTCAGTGCTGTTATCCTCTGCCCTGTTTGAAATGATTAAACTCATTGAGTGTTTGCTTAATCTATTTTTCTTTTTCATATACCATGCTCACTGCCTGGGGAAAATCCATCTAATAATATTCAATTGAATAAAACCATAACTCATGATCCAATAAATTATTAAAAAATCCTGCATTGCATCAGACTCATCATTCATCTTACCACAGTGGCATAAAGCCTACAGAATTCCTTAAAAATTCTTGCTGAGATAAATAGTTCTATTAAAATTTATGAATACAGTGGTATATATTAACACATATTTTGTTACCGAATTATCTGTCATACCTTTTTGTTTATTTCATGCACCAACATGTTGCATTAATAATTTCATTGGTCTGCAAAACTCACATTCAGCTATCATCATATGCTTTATTGGTTTTTATTTTTTAACTTAACTCTTAGATCTCTTCAAAAATGTGATAAGAATGCCAGTTTGCATTTCTTTTGCTCTTATTTTCAGTCTTAATTTCTTAAGAATTATTAACCTCTATGTCCATATGAAGCGGTTAATTACAAAACAAAATTAGAACTTTCTTGACACACCATAGAAAGAATAAATAATGATTACGTAAATAACTGCCATAAGGCTGAAAGATAACATAAATTAGGAGATATCAGTCTAGAAGTGTGTGGAGTGAAAAATTAGGTGATATCAGTCTAGAAGTGTGTGGAGTGAATGAGAATTATTTTCTGCCCCATATTCTTTTGATTTCATAAAATCATAAAATAATAGAATTGTTCAGGTTAGAAAGCACCTTAAAGATCATCCAGTTATCCTTCTGCCATGGGTAGGGGTGTCACCCACTGGATCAGGTTGCCAGGGTCCCATTCAGCTTGGCCTTCAACACTTCCAGGGATGGGGCATCCACAACTTCTCTGGGCAACCTGAGCCTGTGCTTTACCACACTTTGAGTAAAGTCATCCATCATTTCAAGTGGTACTGCCTGTCATGGAGAATTTTCAGAGAAAATACTTTCATAGCATATTGAAAAGTAAGAAATTTGCCATTTTAAAATAATTTCAGACTCCATTTTCCTGAATGTGCAATAGCAATCTTTTTCTCCCTAGGAAAAAACAAACAAACAAACAAACAAACAAAAACACAAAACCCAAACCAAAACAAAAAAAACCCCATACAAATCCCTTCCTATTTTCCTTTGCAAGATGAAGCAACTTCACTTTGAGGGAAGCCATTCTTCCATGGGAAAAGATATTAGAGACATCGTTAATCTCATAACCTCTTACCTGATATAGGCTGAGGGATGAAAGTAGTTTACATTGTTAAATTGCATCCTACATCTCTTTAGCAGAAGAACCTTCAAAAATCCCTAGGGATGGACTCCATACTCATTAGAATAATGATGGAAAAACTATTCAGCATATACAGAGTTACTCTCTTTGTACTTGCTTTTGCATTTATTTCTTCCTGCAAAATATTTTCTCAGCACGATGAAAAGGTATAACCTAGAAGTATTATTTGATGATTGCATGTTTCAGTCAAAGATATATTTTCTGCAGATAATAGTAGTCTCTAAGTAATCTCCCCTGCATGTACATCACATTTTGACTTGGTCACAAATTCCCAAAGATTTTTTTTTTAAACTGTCTTACATCAATAGTAAAGATATGTTTGGGAAAAGTTTTTTAAATCAAGGCACTTAAATACTCATAAAACCATGTCATTTATTAGGGGGCAAAGAAATCCAAACTGACTTGGGGCAATGCACTTTGACCATTCATATTATTGACAATGTAGAACCACTCTATTTTGGTTTTAAAACAGCCAAAATGAGTAAACGCATTACAAGTTTTTAAGGCTTAACCGACTGTGGCTAGGAAAGCAAAGTTATTAAGAATTTTTTTCAAGGAGAACCTTAAGGACAAAGCCATACTTGATAATGGAATGACCACATATGAATTCAGCTCTTTGAGATGCCTGTACTTGAATGCTCACTCCAGTGCCCAAAAGATAATCGCAAGTCCTCAAAAAAGCTGCATCTCCCAGGGTCTGAGAGCCAGAGAGCAGTCATGGTGGGCCCAGGAGCAGTCTTTGCTACTTCAGTACAGGGTGAGAGGAACCAGTCACTTCTGCTCAGTTTGAGCCCTCACTGTGTTTAATCTACAAATTCTTTTAATCTACGTAGTTGTAAAGACTTACCACTGGTGCTCCACATCCTCCCAGAGGAAATGCTTCTTGTTTGCCTGTGGTCAGGAAGATTCAATGTCTGCAGCAGCAACACCATGGGGACATACAAAATGCACAGTTAATGTATAATGACACATTAAAGACACATGCCTTTTTTTCTAGGGGCGTAGGCAGATAAAAGAAACACAAGAAATAATTGTGTGCTCATGACTTTGTGTTCTCTGAACGCAATTACCTCATCAAAAGCAACTTTTACCTGCAGTTGAAACACAGCAGGGTTAGCAAATTACAGGAGCAGTACAAAGGAGTTCTGATACAAAGTCTGGCACGTTTGTCCCTCTGCCTCGCCTTTCTCACCTTCTTCCCTGCCCCTCCCCCCTAGGATTACTTACATTTTTCCTTAAAAGCCATCTGTTAATGACTGTCTCCCTCTCTGCTCCAGAAGGGTCCCTCATCCTCAATGCCAGAACAGTCCATAAGAGAATGATACAGATAGGAAATTGATTGTTTTGCTCCAGAAAAAGCCTTAATATAATTAAAATAGTCAGAAGTGGATTTGCTGGCATTCAGATGGTCTCTGCTCTACAAGAAGGCCCTAGATCTGCCACATAAACCCTAGTCTGAATATTTGCCATTGCCTCCAACCAGGCGAATATCACCAGAAGAAAGACTCATGCTTGTACCTCCAGGAATGATTCTGCCTACAAGAGAGCTTTGAGTTCAGACTAGATCACAGCCAAGTGATCAGTGAAGAAACTGAAAAACTGTTCCCAAGGAAATCCTCTCTCCTCAGACACCAGATGCAAACAATATGGATTAACCACTTTATTATCTCTGCCACAGTGACTGCAAAACCGTGGTGCTCTTGCTGAGGTAGAAAGGTGGCTGAATGAGTCTGTTGTTAAGCATTTTTTTATGTAATTAGGCTTCACCTTTCTTTTGCCACTTAAAGATGAGCAGTGCCATTCTCTTCTGCCATTCAGGTTCCTGTCAACTTGCATGGAACACAGAGCAGTCTTACTCAGAGGTTTGTTTATCCAGTTTCTAGCAGCACAGCTGTTCTTGCTTGGGGGGAATTTCTCAGTGCTACCGCTATGGAAATTGGAGAAGGTAGGGAGACTGCAACATCCTCTTCATCCCTAGAGTGACAGCTTAAACAAAAGTTGATTCTGTAAGCAGGCAGAGTCAGAGAAAGGCCAACATATTCCAATTTCAACACCAGCCCACATGCTGCCCAACCAAACACTGCTGCATCATTTAGGCCATAAAAAAGTGGGAAAAGTGCCTTCCACCTACAGTTTCCTACTGTTAACAAGTAGGTATATTTTGGGGACATACATCAACAACATGCAAATTGTGATGAGGCAAATATATTCAGTCCCTTTGGCTTCAGAAATTTTACCTCAATTTTGTTTACCCTATAATTTGTAGGAAAAAAAAATTCATGCAGATTGAAAAAATTAAGCAGCCTCTTTTTGAATCATAATATGATCCAAATATGCCATTATATGGACAAGAAGGTCTAACTTCATTCAGGCCAGATTTTACGCTGGTAGAAATTGGCAGAAATCCCTGAACTTCAGTATTCATTGATACTTAGACAGTTTTACACCCCAGTACTTGGTTTCAGCGTACAGAACAGCAATAAAATATTTTTTTCTTATCTGAGCACTTGCTTCATGAAAGCATCTTATTGTTTGCAGCCTGTTCTATCTACTTTACAGGGAAACACCTGAAAGTCTACAAGGTTTTTTGTTTTCAAGGTTCTGAAGTCCAAGTAAATCCCTTCATCTCAAGACCGGATTCTTCTGATGGCGTAATTCCAGCATGCGGTGTGGGGTAGGAAACTCACTTTCAAAGTGGAAGATTTTAAGGTCTCTGGATCTGCACCTGGATCTGTATTGTAATTTTCAGCTAAGAAATTTAAGTTTAGTTAAGAAAGATAAGCTTTATCAATGTGCAAAAGTATGGGAAATAAACTCCCTAAATAATCAAGAAAAAAAAAGTAGGTCTGGTTTATTTTCTGAAGTTTACTACGGTGTGCTTTCTTCTGGAACACTATGCCACTACTATTGATATCAAATTATTTTAGTCATGTAATAATCTAAATATATATACCATTATAATCCTCTATCAAAAACACTTTAATGTTGTTTTGTGTACACAGAAGAAACTTAACTGCTTGTATTAAGGCAAGATTCAAGCCTGGCATTATATGCTTTTTAAACTAATAAAATACTGGGACTGAAATTGTCATCTTCCTTACACTATACTGTACTCCTTACAGTATTGCATAACAGCTCAAGTTTGTTTAGGATACAGATTTTGATAAGAGCTCATATTGCATGACCTTTGTCCAGGTATGCAGGTCTACTGTGCCCCTATGAAATTTGAAATCTATGAAAAAAGCAATTAAGTGGATTGAAAGGTAGGTTATCCTCTAACTGTGCTTATATTTTCATTCATTAGGTTTAACTTTGGGAAGAATCAACAAATATATTCCTACCTTTCAGGGAGCTGACCTGTGATCCTGTGAAACAATTGCCCTGATACATTCACAGGAGCGCTGTGCCTAACAAACTTGCAAGATCTGTTCAAAGCCGTCAACTAACCAGACTTCAACCAAAGCACAGCAAAAGAGGGACGTGTGGGCAGGGAATTTAAGATTTTAGTGGCTTAAGTTCTTAATCACTTGGGAAAAGGGAATAGAATCTAAATTATCTTTTCCATCTGTATACCAAGACTACAAAATGTGGAAATCTGAATTGCAAGCTGTAAATGTCACATCAGATATCTAAAGGGGTAACAGATAAACAGAAAAAAAACCCAATAAACCAACCAACCAAAAACAAAAAAGAAAAAAACCAACCAAAAACAAAACCCAAAAGAAAAAAAAAAACAAAAAAAAAAAAAAAAAAAAAAAAAAAACAAAAAAAACCAAAAAAAAACCAAAAACAAACCCCCACAAAAAAACAAACAAACAAAAAAAAACCCCAAAACAAACAAAACCCCAACAAAACCAGGAATGAAACTGAGTAGCAGTATATATATCCTTTCAGAGAAGACAGAAGTGAAGGTAAAAATACTAGGATTCTATGACATCTAGGCATTAATAAAACCCAAGCACTTAGCATGACTAAAACAAAAGGCAGTTTTAAATCTCTTTAGGGAAGAATAGTAAAGAAGTATAACTGAAAAAATATTCTATAAACTCTTTGTTACAGAAAACTGAAATATGAGAAATACTAATAGCCCTGAGAGCCCTCTTAATATGGTAGACTTTAGCTTCTGAAGATGCATATTCCAGAAGAAATGTTGCTAGTAGAAAAATTGCTGAATGTGAAAGGAGGGAAATATTCTCTCCAAATTTGCATAGATTCAAATAAGAGGGTGTGACAAGGGAAGTGAAACTGGAGAAGCTCTTATTTAGTGGAAGCATTAGAGAAAGGATGGGGAAATGATTATAGAAAAAACTTCAGTGTTTCTGGGAATTGCTGGAAAAGGAAATAACCAAGAGGAAGAAAGATTTCATGCAGTTTCTAAGAAATCTATGTTTAACTAGAACCCTCAATGTTTTAAATATCAGTGAGATGGGTGCCTAAAATATGTATGCTAACAATGTAATTGGAGAGATGTATTTTGTGATAATTGATAAAACAGAAATTATTTAAAATGTAAAAAAAGATGGAGTGAAAGTTCTGTAGAACATAATTCAAGGCCATGTATTTTACAACAGTAACATAAACATCTGCTAGGAGTTTATACCTTAAACAGCCTAAATTTGGGTAGATTGCTTCATCAAAGAAGTGATGAACAAGTTTAAGTTGTACAGTTCAGTATGGAACAAGAAATACAATCTGACTCAAGTGTAGAAAAAGGATATGACAATGTTTTTTTGAATCTTCTATTCAGGCAAGCAAACTGCATTTCTTTTACTAGAGATTCTGCTACTTTCCTTTAAATGCAATAATATTTCCTTCCTTTATTGCTTTTCTTTAGGCTGCTGGAAAAGAAACATGTTGGTATAGCAGTGTGTAATTCCCTTTTCCCCAGCTGAATAGTCATGAATACATCCTACTTACACTTCCCCATCATACTGATAAGGTTCACACAGTTTTGACACTTTTGGTCTTTGTTGATGGATCTTTCTCTGTGTGTTTTGCCTTTTTTATTCTTCCCTTTTTCTTTGTTTTGTTCTATAGCAATAAAACATGCTAAGTAAGGCAACTACAAGCTTCAGCGGAAATAACTGTCTTCCCAATGCTACCTATCCCATTATTTCTTTTTTTAACATTCATTTCAGGCCAAGGATTTTATATTTTTTACAAGAACAGCAAATATAGGTACATCTTGAGTGTCATACTGACTCCACTCCTGCATGTGTTAGTAATCACACACTCACACACACCCACACACACACTCACACACAAGCACTTCAAATGTAATTTGTGTACTACTGTACCCAATGGAAACCATGTAGAGTGTAATGTTAGGTAGTAGGAGGCTGACTTGCCACAAGGCCTGGTACTTCCTGCCTTCATTGGGACAGCTATTAAAACAATACAATATGAAAGAGTAACTAATGGAAAGGGAACCAGAGGAGTTTTTTCTTCCTTAGCCTGTCACAATTCCAAAGAGGTTGCAGGGTAAAAATGCTAATAAGCAAAGGAATGGCTGTTTAACTTCAGACAGTATTTGACTTTCACTATTCTTTATTTTTAATCTGAATAATTAAGCTACTATTTCCCCCTGTTTTCCTGATCTTTGTGTCTCAACCTGGTAGTTGCCGAAAGACAAAGAATTTAGCTATGAAAACAAGCATGATATTACTGGAGCTTACAGGAAATAAAGAAAATGGCGCCAGACTCTTTTTGTGTTATTCATTTATAGGATGAGAGACAACAGACAGGAACCCAAATACAAGAAATTTTGTTTAAACCTAAGAAGAAAAAAAACACCAAAGCAACCTTTTTTGCTGTGATGGTGGTCAAACACTGGATCAACTAGAGAGGTTATGGAGTCTCCATCCTGTCAGATATTCACAGCCCAACTGGACACGAGCCCTGAGCAGCTTCCTGGGGATGACTGACCTTATTCTGAACAGGAGGGGTTGGACTTGATGATCTGGAGGTACTTCCTAGCCTCAGCTTTTCTATGGTTCTGGGATGGTGTGTATGTTCAGGATTGTTTTTCCTGAACAGGTGATAATTGTCAAGCTCTGCTTCTGTATTTTATGCTTCTTTAATTCATGTCTCCTTCCTGTTATTTTTGCTAATGAGGCATAGTAGCAGAGGTTCTGAAAACAAATATTATTCATATGAAGTTGTATTATATTTAAAGGGATAAATGACACAATGTAAATAACCTTTAACTTATTAGCTAATTTCTAGCATTCATCAAAAATCCTGACAAAATATAAGTTATATGTTTTGTTGATGGAAATCACAGTAAAAAATGCCATATCATAAATAAATCTGTGAGTTATTTGTAGCAAATATTTTGTGGGAATTAAACCCCTTTACTGATGGGAAAAAGAAAAAAAAAACAGGGAAAAAATGGCAATATTTAATAATAATTTTTCTAGTTTAATAAATGTTACAGCCCCAAATTGAATAAAATAAATGTTTTAGTTTCTTGATGAGATTCCACATAGAGCAATATTTTGACTGCATTTCATTTACAAGCACAGACAGTCCTGAAGTGTCTCATTTTACATGTCAATTCAGCTGATTTTCCACCCACACTTCATTACTTCTGCCATATAATGTTACTTTTTTGATTTTACTTAAAGTAATAGCTATGGCTGGATAACAAGAGAAAATGGTGCTTTCCACCTCTGCTAATTATATTTTTTTGCTTTGTAAAGAAGTCATGAATATTTTACTGTAATATTTATCTCAGTGACTAATATACAGCAATATGTATAAATTGTGCTGAAGATTCTAGATACAAATGGTAGATGCACAATATTTATTTCTTATGGTTAACTTATTTTTTAAACCAAGGGAGGTGTTCATTTTCAGACTACATTAGTCCCATTCATCTCCATGATGTCCTTAATGTTATAAGATGTTGCAGCCACATTACCGGCTCCTGCAGGCCTGTATCAGCCTTTAGCTACTCAGGCACATTATTAGATTGTCAACATAATTCAGACATCTCATATAAAATGATCCAACCCACTGGCTCTTGTTCTTTGTAAATCTATTTGCCTGATTTAATACCTTTAAATTTATCTAGTGTTCTTTTTGATTTTGAGTTCACAGACACTACTTGGAGAATCTTGTTTAAGGCTGCTAAAAATACTGAGAAAGGTAGCACTTAGCACACACTCTTGCTATCTGCAACATACTGTGCTATTCTGGTACATCACTGCACAATACCTGGATGAAGAAGAAAACTCAGAGAATATTTTGGAAACAAAAATAGAGAGGTATTTTGAGGTGACTTTGGCTAACTGATATGACTCTCTTTAGAGCCTCTGATTTTTTCAGGAAAGTTACCCACTTTTGGTAGGATTTAATGCCATGTAAGTTTTTTTGAATGTGTTAGTCAATTTGTGCTTTTAAAGAAAGATATTTAAAAGAAAGAAAGTTCAGGACAAATTTGGTTGTGAACAAGTAGCCAGAGTAAGGACGGGTTCTTTTCAGGGTGTCTTCTCTGATATAATTTTCAAATAAGCCACTTGAACCCCCTCTCAGCATAATTAGGACAAGCATCTAGCTATTCTGTTAGTTTGGGGGTTTCCATTTTTTTTTTTTTTTAATTATTTACGCAGTGAAGTACAAAAAGCATTAATTACCAAAGTCCAAAGGCAGAAAGAAAATTATTGATAGAACCCCATGTATAATTGTGTGGAGCTGAGCCATGCCAGATCTGAGACAAAGCAATGTATTTCATTGGAATTCATTGCATTTTTCACTTCTTCAGCTTTCTCACTAACCTATATCAGATAATGCTAAATACAGAATGCACAGTACATCAGTAAATTTCAGGAACTCATTCTCCAAAATATTATTCTCGTGCTTTCTGTATATCTGTGTACACATGTACAAAACTGCATATGTCACGCATAAGACATGCAAAATACTGTTGTTTAATTTCCTCAAACAAAGACATTATCTTTTAGTGGTCATTGTATAAACTTTTGGAAGTAAGTTATTGAAAGTACAGAAGCCTCACAGGCAGACCTTATTATTAATGTATTTTACCTTAAAGTGTCCAGGTGTACTTCTAAAAAGGGAAAGATTTATACAAATTAGCTACATGTAATATATTAGGCAGAACTATATACAAATAAGTCAGGTAAGCAAAATACTTAATTCACCTCCTAAACCTCATTTCCAACTACTTTAATGATGAAGAGGTCGATCATGGAACAGAACTGAGTAGATACTTTAAATCCATCTAGCATTAGCATCTGGAACTGAAGCCAGTGAGCTAATAAATGAGCTACTTTCAGGAGAAGATGAGCGTTCCCAGAATCTTAAAAACACTGAGTGGATGCTAAGTGTAACTAGATAAGACAAAGTAAAATCCTCTTCCAAAACCTGATTTCTTTGTGGGCTTTAGCAAAATTCTCTGCATTTTCATAGTTTTCTCATGCAATCTAGATGGAAAGTGGATACAGAAAAAATCCCAAATAGCCTGAAACTTTACTAATAACAAATCAAATGTTTTTGGCTAGGTTTCTATCCTTTCTATGCATTACAGTATTGTGAGCAGCTTTTTGTTTGTTGGGATTTTTGAAAAGGGAGTATGGCAGCAATCATTCAAAATCTCTTTACCTTAAAAATGGCTTTACTACTGATTTTGCTATCTCAGCCCCTGCCAAGGGCTACACCTACTATCCTGCCCTCTTTCTCAACATCTATCAAAAATTGACATTAGGGATGTTAGCATTTGTGATGAAAATGTATGGGTTTGCAAAGATTCTGATTTGCTGAAGTCATTAAGTGTATTATTATTCCTTAAAACTCAGAAACCTTTCATTTAAATGGATGAGAAAATATGAAGGAAGGCAGGAAGAAGGAATAGAGGGAATGATGTAGAGAAGGAAATAGGTCATTTGCAGAGTCGTGTTTATGATTTTGTAACCTCACATGCATATCACTCTGCTGATTTGTAATGAACTGCCAACCAGCTGGTAATTTACTTACTGTTTTACTGGTAACATTTACTAGTAAAGGAGAGAACTTAACAAACATGTCTAATGATACGTTTTTTCCTGAAGTTGAGTGAAGAATTTTAAGATGTTAACAAACTTGGTCTTTCACAGGATGAAATACTTGCAAGTGGGTGTAGAATATCCCATGTGTGCATTATCACTTTTTTATCTAGTCTTTGATCAGGTTCATCTTGTTATGTTTCTTTTACAGTGATTTTCTTTTCAAAGCAAACAAGACAAGAAAACAATTTGTTAATGTTGTCTGTCTCAGGAGCCAAACATACCATTTGATCCAAGCTAATGCAGAGAGTTTATGCTGTAGTATTTACTTTTATTTTGTTTGAAACATTAAATTTGTGTGGAACATCATAGTATTTTACTTAAAGTCTACCTTCCCCCTCCCAAAAAAAATTTTTTTCACAATCACCATTATCATCTTACCTCTGGCAAAAAGGAGAAAGTAGTTTTTCTGTATTTATTTTGGCATTTATTTTGAGCAATTAAATTCCCAGATAAATCTGGTGATCTAGACCTAGTTGCAGGCATCTAAAATAAATGTTTTTGGGGGTTTTTTTGGGTTGTTTTTTTGTTTTTTTTTTTGTTTTTTTTTTAATATCAGTGAAAAGTTATGTGAAGAAGAAAAGTAGTAATTCCTAAAGAGGAACATAAACCAGGGTCACTCACAATAAACATCTTTGCAGGTCAGAAGCAGCATAACAGCTTGAATGTGTTCTCAGTGGCAGGTGTTTCAAGAAGAGGTGACATTTATTTGGGAGCCCATGACTCAAGAGAATGATGTTGTTAGGAAGAATACAGAAAAATGACTTTTTGGAAAGTATGAGGTGATTAATATTGCAGATGAAGAGAAAAAAAGCATATAGATGACAATTTGAACTTGCTTTTTAACATTATTCACAATGTTACATGTTCAAAGTTAAGCCCTTAGATGTAATTTCCTAATGGATTAACTCAACAAAAACCTGTGAGTCTTTGCCTTTCAAAGAAAATTTGAAAAGAAACAAATATCATTGAGTGGGAAGAGAACTGCCTATAAAGGAATATAAAATGCAGTTAATTTAAAGTAATTAATCTTATCCTGGCCATTCTGCTGGCTAACTTCTCTGCAGGTGCAGAAGAAAATGCCTGTCAGAACTCTGTCCCCGGCTGCTTAATAGATCTGAAGTGATCTATTTTGATCAGTTTTACCAGAGTACATGTCCATTAAAAAGAAGAGGAAGCTTCCTTTCTTGGTGAAACTGCATTACGTAGTGACAAAACTCAAACTATAATTATTTTGTCATTACAATCTGAGTTTTCATCTTCCAATCAGATTTTTTTCTCTTAAGATGGTGACATGCAGCGTCCTGAAGGTTTAGTAAGTAAACCAGTGAAAATCTGTTATTTGCATGATATTTTACAGCCTGGAAGATGTAAAGCAGGTTACAGAGCTAAAACTAATACAGAAAAAAACCCTTATATCAGAGATAAAAGTATGTGGGATGAATTTTTCTTCTCTAGATAACGCAAAAGGAAGTCCACCTGGCACTCTGCAAGATGCTGCCAATTACATTGACTTTTAAATATCATTTATAAATGAAAGCTTGACCTTCACATTTTTGCAATATTAATTAAGTTTTTCTCAGGGAGAATAAGAAAAGATCAAACGCATGAAGAGGAATAGATAACATTCTTTTGATGCTCAATCTCATTGTGAGGTAGAAAACTTTTTTTTTTTCTTTTTTTAGCAGAGTGAGGGACTGGTCATTATAGAAAATAATGAGAGAATGTAGAGGATTTTTGGTGCTTTCAAGTCAGTTTGATTTCTTTCAGAAAGAAGTGTTTTATTCAACCACATATTAGAAGATTCAATGACAAAATAAATTGGTCACATAACATAGCTTTTTCTATGCAAGAGGCAAATTAGAACCTAATGCTCTCTCCTACAAGTAGTATCTGAGGGCCTATTAATGAGAGACATGGAAAGATCTAAAAGTTCAGAGGAGTAATTAATCACCTGCAGATAAACAGGCATAAAGATAACTACCATTTTAGTTACTCTAAAAGTAGTTTGACAGTTGTCCCTGATTTTACATTGTAGAAATAAAAGATTGGATAAAAGATTGTGCAGCTTTGATTTCAAAAGGAATGACATTTTAAAATGAGAAGTAATTAATAACTTCTGAATGAAGCTACTAGTGAGGCTCATAAAACTGACTGCTGAGTTTCTCTTTCCCATAAATTTCTGCACTGTTTCATATGGGTAGGTATTACTGACTCGGTGAATTCAAAAAATGAACAGAGTTTTAGTTAATATACTTATTCCTGATTTTTTTACTTCATCGGGCATTCCTTCTATACTTAAATATCATACTTTTATAGACTGTTCTTTAAAAAAAATTCATGTGTTTCTTCTACAGTATTCTGTCACAGCTACAATAAGTTTTTAATAAATGATAGGTGTATATAAATATTTATATAGAAAAGCTACATTTCAGAATAATTAACTGTAACCTTTATTTTCAATAGCCTCTAGAAATCATAGAATCATGGAATCATAGAATAGCTTGGGTTGGAAGTGGCCTTAAAGATCATCTAATTACAACCCCTTTGCCATGGGCAGGGATGAATTTTACTAGATCTTTTGCTGAGCACTCCGTCCAAGGGTGAGAACAGATCTAATTAGAGAGTACAGGCAGCATAATAGGAGTAATAACGAAGGTGAGGGGAGAGGTGGAATCCTGACTCCTCAGTCTCTTCAGATAGTGGAAAAATCTTGGTTCTGCTGTTGTTGTTAAATTTTCCATTTGGGGACTTCTTTGTAAATTGGAGTGGTTTAAAATATCAAATTATAGACTGGTTCATTAAATTTACATTTTTAGGAACTGGAATAAGGAATGCCTCTAACTGATACTGTAATGGCTAAATAAAATTCAGCTAACAGATCTGAACTGGTTGATGAAAGGGTTGATGAAACCCTTAAGATGAAAGGGTTTTTTTGCTGGCAAAGCCTATTCCGTTGCCACAGATTATGGAGCTGCAAGTGACATTGCACGAGCAGCAGAGCATTCTAGTAATACATATATTTTTGCAAGACGCTATATATATTTAATGTATACATATTTATTTGTTTTACATCTTCATTCAAATTTATAGATAAATTTCAAAATTTTAATTTAAATTGAATAAAGACTCTGGTAGTGTTGACTCCTTGGTACCAACCAAGAAAGACTGATGCTAGTAACTGGCTTCAGTTATCCACATACACTGTTTTTCCTCTAACTGTTATTTCCACCAACTAACTGTATCAAAACCATTAGGTTCTTCAGACACATTATCCTTGTTAAATCATGCTCATTGTCCACAGTTGTTCATATATTGGATTGTGACTTCTCATATACCCTATCATTTCTATATACCTCTGGCTTCATAGAGGATTTATTTCATAGTCTTTCCAGGAATGGGGCTGAAGCTGTCCAGTCTGAAGTTCCCTGCATCCTCTTTTTTGACTTTGTTGAAGGTAGACATGGGATCTACAAGCAGTCACCAGGAACCTCCTCTGATTGCCATGACCTTTCAAAGTTAATTGAGAGTGGCCTTGCAACTGACATTGATCACCTTCATCTACACCCTCAGGTATATCCCATCTGACCCTATGCACTTCTTTCAGTGAAATTTCTTCAGATAATCTCTAGCTTTTTCTTTCTCCACTGTGATTAAATGTTTTTCTCTCACAGGTTCTGTCTTTAGTCCTGAGGACCCTTAGCCCAAACTTACCAGTAAAAATAAGCAAAAAACTACACATTGAATGTATCAGGCTTGTCTTTTATTTTGTCACTGTCTGGCTTCAATGACCAGTGGGACTACATTTTCCTTATCTTTCCATTTGCTTACAATGTATTACAGAAACCCTCACTGTCCTTCACATCCTATGTGAGTTAAACTCAGAGATTTGTCTTTCCTTTCTCCAATTCTATTTGTTCAGGAACTGTCTCTGTTTTACTCCTTGGTAGCTCATCCTTCCTTCTACCTTCTGCATACTTTCTTTTTATATCTGAGCTCTTTGTTCATCAGTGCTGGCTTTCTGCCATGACTGTAACTCTCTGCAAGTTGAAACAGACTGTTCTTGTGCGTCAGGAGGTCAACTTGACTATCAAGAAGTTCTCCTAGGCCTCTTTGCCCTTCAGAGCAGTCTTCTACAGGATTCTGCCAAGCAGATTCTTAACAAGCCAATATCTGTTCTCCTCAGCTCCAGGGCTATAATTCTACTATTAGTCTCGATCACTTCTCTCAAGGTTTTAAACTGCACAGTCTTGAAGTATCTTCTGCCAATGCTGAATTCAGTCTTCACAGGTCTGGCTGTTCTTTCTAATTCATAGTAACCAGCAGGGAACAGTTGGGTCATTGATCACCAATTACATCAGCATACTCCAGAACTCTGAATCACATTACCATGTTGCCCTTTCAAACATTAGCAGTGTAGTTAAATTCCCCCACCAGTTCCAATGCCTGTAATTATAAGGCTCCAGTTGTAATGAGGTTTGTCTACTTCCTTCTCAATCCATAAAACCTGTCATGATGTCTGCGGTTTTCATCTGCTTTTTGATTCTTAGCAATAAGCTCTCAGCTGACTTTTCACTTGTTTGCACACATTCAAACCCATTCTTTGCCTATTGTGTAACCTTTCCATCTCCATCTTTCCTAGAGAACCTGAATCAAATTACAGAAGTCTCCACTCAGAATTATAGAAATTTTTAGTTTGGGAAAGACCTTTAAGATCACCAAGTCCAACTGTTAACCCAGCACTCTCACATCCACCTCTGAACCATGTCCCAAAGTGCCACATTTGCACTTCTGTTATATAACTCTAGGGATGATGACTCAACTGCTTCCCTGGGTAGACTCTTTTAATGCTTGATAACTCTTTCTGTGAAGACTTTTTTACCAAAATCCAATCCAAGCCTCTCTTCGTGAAACTTGAGTCCAGGGGATTGTGCTGTTCCACCACCTCTTTTTAATCTCAGTAAGATAATAATTCTGCAACAGTTTGCAGACTTCTAAGTTCCTGTTGTTTCCCAAGGTTCATGAGTTTGCATACGGTCATATGTGATAGTCCCTTAGGCATAAAGCTTTAACAGCAGGAGAACTGTCTGTGTCATGCTGAGCCATGGGGGGTACCTTCTTTTGTCTCCATGTCTCTTGGGTTACCATCACCATCCTCAAATGAATATAGTTTAAAGCCCTCCTCACTAGGTTAGCAGGTCTGTTAAAAAAAAACAACCAAACAAAAAACCCCAAAAAACCCAAACCAAACCAAAACAGAAAAACCAAAAAAAACCCTAAAAAACCCAACAAAACAAGCAAACAAAAAAAACCCCCAAACTTGACCCATTTTGCATCTTCTTCATGCCTTTTTGCCTCTAGAAGTCCTCATATTTCAGAAACTATTCCACATTCCCAAAATATGAAATCCTGCTTCAGCACCAGCCGTGCAACGAGGGTTTTCCTGCAGTGTACTTTTAACTAAGCTTTTCCCCTTCAGCAGCAAGACCAAGAACACTTGCTTGCATTCTCATGCCCGTTGTTATCAACCCAAGGGCCTTGATATCATTCATTATACACTACAGGTCTTCCCAATGGCATCATTTGTCTCTGTATGGATGAGCAACGAGGGATAATAGCTTGCAGACTGAATGAGCCTCAGCAGTTTCTCTGTAATATTAGAGATCCAAGCCACTAGCAAGCAACAAATATGCCAAGACAACGAATCAGTTGTGTTTCCATTCCCTGCAGATGTTACTTGCCAACAGCTGGCAGCCACTGCTTACATTTGGGGCCAATTGATTGCACAGAAATGTTTTTGCTATGTATAGATATAGGTATGCACTGTTTGCAAACATAGCAACATTTTTGGTAAAGAGAATAGGAGATCAGGAGTCACAGCCTGTTATTTAGAACTTTCAGCTTTCAGAGCTTTTTTTCTTTTGTTTTTCTTAAATTTGTTACCTTCCTCTGTATTTCTAAGGAGACAAAACACTCAAGAAGTAGTGTTGAGCTGTGGGAGCTGCATCTTGCTCTCTGAGTTAATTGGCTGCTGTTGGACAGCTGCTCTGCAGCTCTCTCCTCTTAGTAAGCTGAATTGATTGCTGTGTCTTCTAGTAGGCAGGCACAAGACAAGTTTCCACTTCACAGAAAACGCTACAATAATTTGACTCTTTTATTGGAAATCCCTGCAGAGATCCTAGGAAATGAAAGATGTTGGAGGAAGGATTATCCTCTCATCCTGACTGGAATCAAGCCCTCAGGTCTGGGAAGTAGGTTGGAAGTAGCATGAGGACTTTCTTAGCCATATGCTGCATCTGTTCAGTGAGGGGAATAACTTTTATGTGCCCTTTCAATTCCTCCAGTAGGGCCTTAACAATTGTTGAAGGCACTATATTGCAGTCTTGTCCTGTAAAGGTGTCCCAGCTGGGAAAAATATTCCTTACCCTTATTTTATTATAGACCTATTCTTTCTTGGATTGAATTAGAAAATTTCTGACACAGCTTCAGCCAAAGGGCAATTATTTTCCAGTTCGACACTACTTTAATTTCTGGACATAGCTTTAATCCTATCTATAGCTGCTTCTGGGCAAAGCTTTAATGTGGTCCACAGCTGCTTCCTTTTGTGTTCTTGAATATCCTTACGTAGTTCTTGATTTCCGCTAATTTCTGAACCTATCCAAAGAAATGAAATTTAATTAATATCTTGACTGGGAACAAGGGAATCCTTTCATTCTCTCTCTTTCTCCCCCTCACCCCTCTCCAGCCTCCACCCACTCTCTTTCTTTTGTCTACCTTCTGCACCCAATCTCTTTCTTTTGTCTACCCTCTGTCACACATTGTAATGGAATTAATCAATCACATGTCAAAAACAATCTTCACAGATATGCATAACATGAGCAAGAAATATAATATTCATATTTTTAAAATAAATTTCAAATATTCTATTATTTGAAATTTTCAGAATTAAAAAAGTCCACTTTTTTTCCCACTCAAAAAAATCCCCCAATTGACAAAGTATTTAAGAAATGGGGAGCAGCTTTCACATGAGATCATAACACTTAAAAGATTAAGCTGAACCACTAATGACTAATCTAACCTAAGAAATTCTGTGTTGATTAATCTAGATTAAAAAAGCCCACCAAAACAAAGAAAAACCCAAACAAACAGAAACCCCAAAAATCCCAAAAAAACTAATTTTGGGGAAAAACCTCTAGATGCATTTAATATCTATTTGAATCAATGCTCTTAAAATTTGCTTTTAGTAGATACAGATATATAGAGCTGGGAGATTTGCTACTCAGAAATGTGGAAAATGAAGTACTTGGCTGAGCTAGTCCTCTAAAAAGTCTGAATATCAAAGAAAAGGTCAGATACATAACCTCTGCAAATTAAAATGCCTCAGCTTTGTCCATGGAATTCTGCTTCTGCATCCAAGGTGACAATCTTTTCAAATAAGTAGTCAAACAAACTCTTGTATTTTACCTAGAAGTTAAATTACCTTAATGCAATCAGTACTAAAATGAAGCGGTGTGGCAAATTCAGCAATGATCATATTTCATTTCACTTCTTATTAAGAGAAGGGACAACTGAATGCTTTTTTATAGGCTTTCCTATCAATGAGGCTTCTTCATCTTTTCTTAGCAGTGCTTTGGAAAACAATTCCAACATATGTCCATAAGAATAAATTTTGTCTTTATTGTTTCATAAACAATATATGTTGCCTATTCTAGACCTTCTGACAACGGCAATCCTGAATAAATTCCTAGAAAGTGTTGTGCTAGAGAGTGAAAATTACAGGTTTGTATTTATTTTTCATAAATGAATCAATAAAACAGAGATGGCTGTTTAGATCAGGTAAATGGATGGCAGATGAAATCCTAGCACCTTGTAAATACTGTAATTTACCTATATGCCTACATATTCCCTGCAACAGTTCTAAAAAAGGAAAAAATAGGAATAGAAGAACATCATTAATATTTCTGTCAAACAGATATAAGGAACAACAATCAACAAAGCAATTATCCAGATGCAGAAATAGAGCACTAACAAATTTATGTCAGGAAGTCCCAGAATTATTTCCCTGTGTCAAAACTTGTTCTGTGTTAGTGCTTTATTCCTTATTAATTTGAACTAGAAAAAGACAGCAAAAACATAAAGTAAAAATATAGCATTATAATATCTATAACAAAATGTGTGATGAAACTAAATGTACATACAGAATTTATCTTTGATGCTGTATTTACTGATTCTGGGCTCTTGGTATCAGTGGGAGTTTTGATGCCGATAGAGAGTTGTGTGCAGCTCATTGTATTAGATTGATATCAGGAGCAGAAAAAAGCTATTTAACCACAGGAAGTTTTGCTTGTTAGCTGAGATGGAACAGCAAAACAGCAGCTAAAAGAGGTAGATGAAGTAAGTCTATGAATACATTTCAAAAATCACCTGTTCATCATTCTTCTGTCATTCTAACTTTTATAAAGCCTAGTTTCCACTAACAGGTGGGTTTTGGTTTTTTGTTTTGGTTTAGTCTGCTTGTTTGGGGGTTTTGTTTGTTTTTGTAATTTTATAGTTATTTCCCCCATCTTCCTGCTCCCTGACCAAGCCCTCATTTCAATAAATATCAAATAAATAAATAATTAAATAAATAAATTGGCTGACTATTGACACAGATAAGGAGAGGACATCTACCTTATGGTCTATTCTTCTGGTAACCAGCCTAGAAAAAGTATAATGAAATAACTCCTGTGAATAGAATAAATTCCATGTTATCATTTTGTAATAAACAATGAAAGTACATGATAAAAGAATTGCACCTACATTCTATAATGTTATAAAAAGTTAGAGGCTGCAAGGGTTTTCCAGAGCTCGGATAAGAGTTGAAATATGGATCCAGATTAGGTGTTGCATTATTTTGAAGAATCACAGAATCATTTAGGTAGGACAAGATCTCTGAGATCATTAAGTCAACCTTTAACTCATCACCACCTTGTCAACCAGACTGTAGCACTGAGTGCTACATCCAGTCATTTCATAAGCAAGTCCAGGGATCATGACTTTACCACCTCCTTGGGCATTCCATTGCGATATTTAACAACTCTTTCAATGAAAAAATTCTCCTGGTGTCCAGCCTGAATCTCACCTGGTGCAGCTTGAGGCCATTTCCTCTTATGTCCTGTCATTAACTGCCCGGGAGAAAAGGCTGCCCCCTACTTTGCTACAACCTCCTTTCAGGCAGCTGTAGAGTTAAAATGTCACCCCTGAGGCACCTCTTCACCAGGCTAAACATGCTCAGCTCCCTCAGCTGCTCTTCATAAGACTCACTCTCTATACTCTTCACGAGCTTCATTGTCCTTCTCTGGACCCAGTCTAATGCCTCAATGTCTTTCTTAAAGTGAGGGGGACAAAACTGGACATCCTCATACATCAGCATGAATTAGATAAATAAACTAAGGAAAGGAAGTTCTCAACAAATTGTCTACAATCTACAGCCATGAATTAGTAAGAATCAGTTCAAAGTTGTCCTGTAGCTGGGTTGAGTTGAGAAGTAAGTTAATAGTTTGCCTGCACAAAGCTCTTAGAAAAAAGACCAAGTTGCCTTTTTCACTTTAGAGTTTACTTACCTCTGTAGTGTTAAACTGCTAGACTTTACTTTCCCCATACTCAGCTCCATTATACAAGGATGAAGAATTAGTGGACCTGACAGTAAGTAGTTGTTGACCTTTTCCTTTCCCTGGAATCCCGACTCTAGGGGACCAAGCCAATGGCCTGCCTCCCTCAAGATAGCACTCTATTTTTCAGAAAGTTTGAACTATTCTGAAGAATTGCTTCTCAACAAAAAAGATAAAGACAGATATTAGAAATCCACCAGATGCAGACCCTTGGAAGTGTCCCTATGGTGGAAAGTCTTCTGGTAGGAAAGATTGGACAGCATCCAAAATAACCCAACTGCTGAAAAATATGGATAGTCACAGAGAGAGGAAGAGGGCTTGACCAAGATAGAAGTAGGTTACAATAATTCACTGCCAAGAGCTGAGCCTCACAACTGATATGTCAAGTATTGCAGAGAGTGCTGTTATGGGAAATTGTAATAAACTTTTTAAGGAGACATATGGAAATGAAGCAAATGTTAATAGATTCATCTAGCTCAGGGGAAGCTGTGCTTCTTGTTTGTTTTATCATTCTGTCCACCTTTCTCACAGCTTTTCTTCTCTCACAGTTTCTGCCTCCAGGCCACTGAGTCTATAAACAGGAACAAGGTCATCAGTAAAATACAATTTAGCTCTTCTGAGAGCCTGATAATTAGTGTTTACATTATTGAAATGGAAGAGACTGAATTCATTGTTGGCAGTGTATATCCTGTGTTGTCTACAACAAAATCAGCTTAATCTGTCACCTTGCTGAAAATCCATCATCCTGTGTGAGTAAATACTAGCGCTCCTGCGCTGTAATTACCTAAAAGAAATCAGTCACTCCTGGTTAAAGTAAATAAAAACAAAACAAAACAAAACAAAACAAACAAAAACCCACAAAAACAAACAAACAAACTAACAAAAAACCCCCCAAACCCCCCAAAAAAACTCTGCCTTCATCATGCCTTCCTTTGCTCTCTTCACTGGCTGAGAGAAGTAGTTCTGGAATGTAATCCCCCATTTCCCATCCCCTTTGCACTGCACTGCACAGTATGGGGGGGGACGTATGCCTGTGACACTAATTGACAAATGATCTCTTTGTGTTTATCTCAACTCAGAATTTTTCTTATTTTTTTTACTTCTGTCTTACTAAGAGGACCTAGAGAGTACCTGGGTGGGCATCTGGAGACCAGGCAGGGTCATATAAAGTTGTTTTGTTATACAAGCAATATACCCACTCCTACACACAATTCTAGCCTTAATTTTCCATCCCAAAATTTTCCATCCCAAAATGATATGCAAAGATGCTTGAAAAATTATATGATGGATGGAGACTGTGCTGAGAATAGGTTTAGGGCAGAGAATGTGAAAGGGGGAGACAGAGTAAGGAAAAACAGAGAGATAAATCTGGTAAAAAAAGAGGAGTAGTCACCACCACAGCATAAAATCACCAAGGGAAAAACCAAAGTATGGGACCTAGAGGGAGCATGTTTGCCAAAATAAGGTAAAGAAAGATTCTCTTGCTTCTTTGAATCCTTCTTTAGTAGCTCTACTTATCTAGGTCACCTGACTTTACTGTCATGAATTTCAGCTTCTAATAAAAACAATCTGCAAAAATCACTGGTTTTGGCTAGCCACTAACTCTCAATTTTTGGTCTAAAGAGGGAAAATTTGCACAACATCCTCAGCAGTATTATTGTTTGATATTCTTCCTTTCCCACACAAGTAATAAAAAGATTGTTTCTTGGAAAGTATTTGCAGAGTTCTTGATGTTATTTTTTTTTAATTCTTAAGCTTTTTTTTTCCCTCAATGACTGAATCAGAATGAGGCCAGGGCTTACACTCCAGGAATTTGGTTTCCCATTATTCCCCATGCTGCAATCCTTTTCCTAACAAAAAATTTTCTTTAAATCATTCTCTTCCATAAAGGAGATAATGTTATCACTAGCATTTCTGTTGAATTAGACAACAGCTCATGTATAATAAAGTTTTAACTTGCTGTCCATATTGTGTCCCCTTACCTTACCACTTGCTCTCTTAAAATGTTCCAGCCTCATCTTTAGAAATAAGAATTAAAGTGGAAAACCACATAAGGTCTTTTTATGGAAATTAAATCAGCCTTTAGAGAAATTAGTAGAGAAGCTTCCAACTTTACGTGTAGCTATTCTGAAGAGGAACAAAGAAAACTACTCTCAACTCTTTACTTATATCTTTGTTTCACAAAACAAGAGTTCTGGGTCACCCTCATATCAGTTTCAAATTATGTGTTTCCCATTGAAAAACAAACAGAAAACATGAAAGATGAATATAAATGATCAGAATTAGTTTTCATTTTTTTTCATAATACTTTTGCTCACTTGGAGAATCCTATTAAGGCAGAGGTAGGCACATAATTTAAAGTGTATGCTGTACTTCAAGTTGAAACAACACTTAACACTTATGTTTTCTATGCATCCAATTTCCCTAGGAACTTTAATTTTATCTGAGTAGTTTTTCAGAGAGTGCCCTCATTGAACTGCAATTTAGATTTCCTTGTTAATGTCTCTTTTCCCACTCCCATCCCCCTATCTACCAGTCACAGAGATCTGCTTTGCTTTTATGTAGAAAAAAAAAAAAAAAGAGTATGTTTTAACCCCAGAAGCTTTGCTCTTCCTGAGTGAAATAACCAAAAGTAAATTCTTTTTCTTTTCCTGTTGAAAGCACTGTTTGGTGCTAACACCTTGAAGATTATAATTCATGTTAAAAAATAGTCTCCCAGACTTAAAATTAATAAGATAAGCCAAGGATTTTAACATGTAGGGCTAGAAATCTTTTAACAAAACATCTTTGTAGTACTATAAACCCATGGGTACCTGGAAAAGATAAACCTAAGACCTGAAAAAACAGATAAATATACGTCAAAAAAACATTACATATGTGAGTAGAAAATATCCACTGCTAGCCTGACGAAATCCCAATCAAAGCACATAGTCAACAGTCTATGCTAGTTGGAAAGACACATTACAGAAATATCACACATCCCCAGTTAAAGGTGACAAAATGTATTCAAATCCTGTTCCAGCATATTTATTAAAATATTGAGCTCTCAGTGACCCTCCTGTACAGCTGCAGCAAGAATGTTTCTCCAAGGCACTTCTCTGCACGTGGTGGATGCCTCTGGAGACCCCAGCTGGTGTTCGCCTGACTCTAACCAGCGCAAGCATCTTCACTAGTTCATTTAACAACCTTCAAACAACATTCTGTTTCTACTTTAGATCCTGTTTTGGTTTATTTTGTATCCATTGGTTTTTATTTGTCTCCTGTGACCTCAGCACCAATTTTTGTGAGTATTCATTCCTGAGGAAATGCTTTTTCCCAGGGAACATAAAATTCCACGTGGTGTGATGGTTTTGAGAAACTACATCATCTGGATAACCTGTGCCAGAACAAATCTGGTAAATTATTTTGCTATTTACTGAAGAAAGGAACATTTTTAAAGAAATGGAATCATATGTTGCCACACTTACAACTTTTGTTTTTCCTTAGGTTTCCTTAGCAGGCTAAATCTAAAGGCATGATGCTGCCAAGAATTTATCTAATAATGATGACATTCTCTCTGTTGCGATGTATCAAAAACAGATGAAGCATTTCCTGGCTACCTTGTCTCTTAACCCTCTAGTGATGTGAAAAAACATTGGGTTTCTTGCTGGAGATGTTAGAAAATTAGCAAGATGAATCCTGATGTTGTAAGAAAAATGAGAACTATAAGGAAAGATTCTACTGAAGAATCAGTACTGAAATTTGATACTCATCTAGGAAGAGATAGTATTTCTCTAACTCAACGGACTTTTGTTCAAAAGCTGAAGTGTACTCCTGACCACGTGCATATGACAGCAGTAACAAATGCTCAGATAACAAATGTTTTTAAAATAATAGACCTATATGGAAAACATTTTTGTCCTATCAAGGCCTAAAACTGTTAGAATATCTATGAAACTTCATGAACAAAGAAAGATGAAGACAGGCAAGTCTTCTTTTAATATGTGATTTTCACCTAGTGAGAGTCTTTCCCAAAAATATTATTTTCATGTGGATGGTTGTCTTGTGATGCTGGTGCTCAAAGAATTCTCTTTCATTGTACAGGGAAGAGGGCAATTAATACAATAAACCTAAAGTTCTAATCAAATACCATCATTTTTGAGCTTTATGAGGAACTAAAATCAGAACCTTACTATTTCACATTTTCTTCTGAAGGTTATTTATTTCTAACCCAAGTACTATACCAAAACCATAACACTAATATGTGGCATGTTGTTACGTATTCAGCAATTCTTTTCTAGTACAAATAAGGCTAGGACTTGCTGACATTTAAAGAAACACTACTGAAACCTACTGGGACAGGCAGGAACTCTAAATAATAATTACTCAAATGCATGACAGTTCTCAGCCCGGACAAAAGGTTGGAAAACAGACCTTTAGCAACACATTATCAGTAATCTGCTAGTCAGTCCTCTCTTGTCCTCAGTAACTGAACTGGAAGTAGTAAATAATGATCTGTAGTCAGAGCAGGGGAGATATATTTTCAAGAAGGAAGAAATTATCTCAGAAATAAAGCTGATTTTAATTACTTCTATGTATTTTAGGTGTTAAAAAGACAGCATCCACTGCCAGCTTTTTATTAAAATACAGAATCACAGCATCAATTAGGTTCAAGTGCTATGTCCAGTCTTTCCTTGAACACCTCCGGGGACATGACTCCACCACCTCCCTGGGTAGTCCATTCCAGTATATAATCACCTTTCCTGTGAAGAAATAATTTCTAATATCCAATCTCAATCTTCCTTGGTCCATCTTAGGGCCATGGCTTTTCCTATCCCTAGTTACCTGGGAGAAGAGACTAACCCCAACCTGGCTGCCACCTCCTTTCAGATAGTTGTAGAGAGTTGTAAGGTCACCCTGAGCCTCCTTTTCACCAAGATAAACGATTCCTGTCTTCAACACACTTACTGCTGCAAACACATGAAAGTTCCTGAATCACTTGCAAACAATGATAGAAATGAGTGCTTAAAGAGCTCTATCTGTTTTGATGTTCACATCTTGAGAACAAATTCCATCAACATCAAAACATTCCCAGAATGAATTTGGGTAGATACTTTCTTCCCTAGCTATTCTTACAATAGGCAATTCCAAGGAAAAGCTATTCCAATGTGTTCTTACTTCTCATTCTCCCTCTCAACTTCTATCATTTGGGTTCTCATTGCACTTCAACTGCCAAGTTTTGTGTTTTGCTTTTATAAAATCTTTGAACCTTGTTGTTACTCCATGGTAATGAGGTGTTAACTTTTCAAATGCAACTACTCTGATGCCTTAGTCACTGGGTATAGATTGCTTCAGGGCCTCTTTGGATGCATATGCCTTTATTGAGTTAATGTCACCATTAGTTCTGAATGACTCTTTAAGTGCCTTCTGGTGTTCTGTTCAGGGTATTACAGATTCTTACTGTTGTCTTCTTTTGGGTAATTTTACTTTAGTGCTTTGTTTGTTTGCAGTCTCCCTGATTTGTACAGGATCTTTTGCCTCAATTTTCCTTCAAAGTGGATTCCGGTTGTGTTTTTAGGTGAAGTACAAAGTGGTTTTCCATCACTTCAGACAGTTTTATACTTGTTTAATGAGGTTAGAGTTTCTGTTTCGGGGAATGTGACTTGCCTTATTTAGTGGGGGTTTAGTCATGCACAATATTCAATGATTTTGTTGGCTGAATCTTTACTATTCCCTCTGTGTGTTTTGTGTTTCTTACAATATTATTAATTTATGACCAGCTGCAACAGTGTGACTTCATGGTTGATGTTTGCAGAAAATTTTGTTTATCAATAACTTCTTAAAAGCTGGTGTACTTTATTTTTTGCATAGTATCAGGTTTCAGAATTCACCAAGTCCCCCATAACAAATTTTGCTTTAATGTAATTTACTTGTGCATGCATGAGTAAATATAATTTATGGAAATATATGTCTGACTAGAAAGGCCGTGTTTCTCCTATCACAACCTATTCCTTGGTCAGGAATCACTATAGGTTTTAGTGTTTTCCTAACAAACTTAGATCTCTGGGTTCATTGATCTTGAACTCAGTGACTTGAGATATTGTAATTCCATCATTCAAGAAGGAAAATATAATAATTTCAGAAACTGACTACTAAATTTTCTCTCTGGATGCATTAATGGATGGAAGATTAAATTTAGAAGGATAGTAAAAAACCAAATTACTATTAGCAGCCCCATTTCAGACTTTCAAAGTATTAGAATTTTGGAAAATGAAGTCTTCAGAGTCCAACACATTACAGAGGAAAATGGCCTCATTTCCTGTTTCACTGTGTGGCCTCCTAAAGAAGAAAATTTGATTCATGTGATAGATATTGTAGGATTAATTTGTGTTTTACTTTTATGATACTTTATAAACCTATATAGAGTTAGTTTTTGTGTTACTGTATAATGTTTTAAGCCTAAGGAATGCAGGGTTCTGGGAAGACAGTCCTTGGCCGAATAGCAGAGAATCACCCATCACTGAAAGAAAGGAAGGCACCACCCATGGGTGATGGAGTTGAGCACCGCCATCATCGGACATGGCCAAGCGCTCAGCACCCCATAGCCATCATCCCAATCTCACCAAGGACATACATCTCAACACCTAGTTCCAGTAAACCCAGACATAATTTATGTCTCCCCAGAAAAACTATTCACTGAATTCACATCCTAAAAGGAAACCATAAGAATATGAATCGAGGACCATATTACACAAAGAACCGATGAAGTAATCGGTTGCACAAGCTCAAAAACTGTATAAAAATGGGGCCCTGCACTCTCCGAATTTGTGAACCAGAGGGGGATTCTGTGCCATAGGGGCATGATCTTCAGTTCACCCAGCACCGATACCTGGGATCGGAACTGAGCTTAGGTTGTGGTTCTATCGGGCTTTTTCTATTTCTAAAATTCTTGATTTTTGGTTTGTATCAATAAATTTTGTTATTGATATTTTTAATTCACGGATTTGGCTTATCATTTATAACAATTCATATCCACAGGGTGGATGCTTCCGTCATGTTCACCGCCATTCTTCTGCCACAAAGATCAGACTCCTCTGTGACAATGGAAGTTTGGTGCTCTGAAAGCTGTTTATTTTTCATCTGTTTTATCTTAGCCCAGCTAAATGTATAGTCTTCCAAAGGTGAAAATACAGTGAGGATAAAGTAAGATACTTTTGCTATGAGGATAACTTCAAGTACTACACTAGGTGATGTATTGTATCACCTAAGGTAAAAGCACAGCATTTACTGCTTTTTCTTCTTTAAAGTCATGAAGCCATGAGGCTTGATAGCTGTGGAGATAAATTGTCTCAGTTCTGAAATACTTCAGACAGAAAAGTTTCCCACAGCTACATTTTAAGGATTATTTCCAAGGAAAAAGGAATTTTTCTTGGTTTATGTTTCTTCACAGCTTATAAACAAGTCTGAAGAGTTTTGTTTGCATTAAATGAATGATTAGTGGATTCCCCAGTATCAGAGACTGGCTTAAAAAATTTTGAACATTTAAGAAAAAAATCATAATTTTAATTTTCAATTCCCTGTTGCAAATCTCTGGATGTATTAGGGTCATATTTTAAAGTCTTTCTCAGTGACTGTCAAAACAAGAAACTCCCTGAGGAAAATAAAGGTTGTAAACATGGGATCACTGCTGTGGGGCTTCTGAGTAGGTGGCTCGACAGACTTCCTCATGAGTGGGATAATTGCATTATGGGAAATGTTGCTTGAAAGAAGCTTTGGAACCCGCATCTGAAACACTAAACAGATTTTGCCTGCTCAGATTCAAGAGTTCAATATTAGATGTCCAAAAGGCAGGACATGACATCTTTATTGCTCTGCTAGTTGTTTACTCAGTGAGTAAAAAGCATTTCCAAGAGATAACTCATCTCACACCAAGAAGCATTGTTTAGGATAAGTCAGATGAATCACCCTTCACCTGGTTTTATCTATTGACTAGTAGGGGAAATTATTTTCACCCCTAAAAAACCCACAATAATCTAACCATCTTAATTAATACTGTGTGATTAGTCCTGAGATCCTAGACAAGCTTGTTTACTATCTTGGTAACAAATCTGTGAACCATACCTTCAAGAGAGGAAATATGAGGTGTATCAAAGTGTGTATCTGGGAATAAAATATTTCATGTTTTAATAACCCTTGGTAATTTTCAAAACAAGAGAGTGCAATTGCTATGAAGATTGATCACTGCTCAATTTGTATGAGTAACATTTATGTTCTTGGGCACTCAGACTTGCAGGTATAAAATTCCATGATCACTTAATGCTCTGGAATCAGGTAGTGTAACTGAAAATAATTATTTCCGCATCAGAAATCACTAAGTATTAAACTATTTTTTTGTCTTTGAAAGTCTAGTTGAGATTAGACTGCTTTTTGAATTTTCAGTGTTTTATTCTTGAAAAATTTGGAGGACACTTTAGCAACTGCTGGAAGGTACTTGTTCACTTCTAGCAGTCAGAATAAACCCAGAAGTTCAGCATTTATGCAGGGCTTTTTGACATGGTTTTGGAGTTTTACGCTATCAAAACCCCAAAAATGAATTAACTATAAAATTTGATTGAATGATGGGTCATATCAATACCAACATTCCCCTTGATTCAGGAACTAGTACTTTTTAACTCAAAACCAACTATATTTTGACATTTCTTTGGTATCTTTTAATAATGCTAACAATAATTGTCTTCACAAAAATCCTTGATTTAGGTCATTCTGGTTTAAGAAGTATTACTAAAAATGAAAAGATGTGTTGGCATAAACTTGCAGAAATGAAAGACGCTATTCTGCAAAACCTGGAGTTCACCTGAAGAAACATCCACTGAAATCTCACAGCATTATATATAATAGGATGAAAAATTGAAACTACTATCTGAATTAAAATGTTGAAACAATGTTGGAAAAATATGAAAACAATATGAAGCAATGTGTTTACCATGGAGAACAACAGGTCAAAGAGATAAGTCAAACATTGATTTAGTCTTACTTTTCATTATTATGTGTGTGGGTGCCTTACAAATTTCTTTTTCATCAATGTGAATAAAAGCAGGTTATTCAAATGCCAATATCTCATACCATTTGGTGAAGTCTGGACAAAGTGAAGGGTTTATTTCAAGATGTGTTTGTTCCCAGACCCTCTGCATTCACCTTGGGATGGAAAATGTACATTGGAGATCCATAACCAAACACGGGGGAATTTCCGGGCTTCTCACTCTTACTGAGGCTCTTGCAAAAAGTGAGAGCTCTCCCGTAAAAGCACTGACCATTATTCACAGTCTCTAATCTTTTCCTCAGGATCTATTTTGGGAAAAAAATGAGCATTCCTTTGCTCTGGAGTAAACTGGGTACCACTCTAAGCATTTTGTTACCCTTAGCAGCAAATTTATCCAGGCACCCATTTATCTTTCTTGTGTCAACAGTTGATCTTGGCTGAAAAGTAATTACAAAATATTTATTGTTCTAGGAGAAGGAAGGAAATATTCTTTGCAAAAGTAAGGGAGGTGGAAGAGAAGAAATGCTACAGTTGCTGATATGTGTATAAACATATGTATATATATTTATTTAGGTATTTTGAAATGAAACAAAGGAGAAAATAGGGAATAAAATAGGAAGGTTTGGAAGATAAAGGATTCTTCAAGGAAAGAGAAGCAGTGTCCTTGGAAATAAATCAGGTAATGCTACATGAAGAGAAATCACTGTTATAATGGAAGAATTCTGAATAAGGGAATGGCTCATAGGAAATGTTATGGTGATGAACATTGACAAAGAAATTGTCCACAGTCCTTACATATTTCCAAGTTCTCTTGGATAAGTATAAATATAAATAACTATTTTTCTAACTTATTTCAATATCATAATTTTGACTCTCCACAAAAATAAGTTGTTTTCTTATTACACAATTTGTATTCGTAATTTATCACTTTCTTCCAAATAATGATTCTCAGAATAATTTCTGAATATCTTTTAATTAAAAGTTTTGAAATATTCCTCCTCTATCTTAGCACATCTTTGTATTTTCATTTCTAGTTAAAGAGATTTTGACAATTGATTTTATATACACTATTCATGTGATTTTTTTTTACATGCTGATTATTAGTATTTTCCCTTGATGCATTTCAACCACTTGCATGGTTTGAATAAAGGTCTTTTTTTTTTTTTTTTGGCACCAGTTTTTTTCTTCTGTAGTTCATTTGAAGCTTTAGTAGATTTTCATTGTTTATTTGTGTACTGTCTAAAACAATGTGAGTGGAAAAGATTGTTCATCAGAATTACACTCTATGAATCTTTACTTTGTTGGAGGGCTTGATTATTCCTTCAGAGAGAAATGCTAATGACAAATGATGGAGATTCCTCTTTACTTTTCAGAGTATATCTATGGATAAAGTATTGGACCAAAGAGTTTTTCTGATCACTCTTAAGAATCCTCATGATCCAACCCATTGATGCATTTTTGTTAAAAAGATTAAGAAATATTGCTGGAGAAGTCAGTGATATTTCCATCAAAAGCCTTGATGATTTACTCTGGTATGACCATGCTATTTGCTTCTTGAAGTGGTTTGTTTGGATGCATATTTTTATAAGTAAAACAAACCCCGAAGAAACGGATATGTCCATAAAGAAGCACTTCATGTTTGCCTGATTGTTTGTAAAATTGTTCATCATCTCATCATGCCACTGCTAACATAGGCAGGTTTAGACTCTAGAAAGTGCAATCCCTGTTTATCTTTCAACAGCAGTGATGGCAACACCCTAGAAGACAGTATGGTATTTTAGTGCCTCAGATTGGTAGAACAGCTTCATGGAATACAGAAAAAGGGTTTTGAGAAACTGCAGGTGCTGTCTGCTGTACTTTTTGGAGAGAAGGAAAGATTTTTCTTTCATTTGGCAATGACATACATAAAAAAGTGTGGCAGCACAGCTTGAAAAAAGCAAGGTCATGCCCTTGCTCTGTATTTATCTCCACACAGTGCTTGAAGCCATTAATGAAGACAGCACCGACAGAATTCCTGCTGAGCAGGCAGCTGGTCATTTACATAGGGCTTAAGAGTTTTGGATATGTTTTGGCCATACCATTGGATATGGAAAGCACAAACACAGCTTTTCCTAGAGGAATGGAAAAACCCTTCATGCAGTTGAGGAGCTACTGAGAAGGTTTCTGCCATGATGGTTATCTCTTTGCTTGCAAAGAACATTCATCACTATCACACATGGGAACAAAACCGTGTTAGTACTTCTTTCCTGCCAGTGATTTGTGGCATTGGACATTTTTTCAAGACTCATAAATTGATGTGCTCTTTAAAGCAGGACACATTGTACACCTCTGAGTGATAATGCATATGTGATGGATCACACTGTTAATTCATAGAATAGCTCAGCTGAGGAATCAGTAGAGTCAAACTTCCCATTAACCTCACTCTGGATTAGGAATATCAAACACCCATCAAAACAGCAGAAGCCAGAGGTTGCCTGTTATAATTAAAGTTGTAGAACATGTTGAGATAAAATCAATGATTTGAACCCTACTACGCCTTAACCTGTCCTTGCCACATCATTTGTAAAAAGTGATTCTTCCTAACATGAGCACCTGTCACATTCCCTAGCTTGAGTTTTCTGACAAAGACTAATAGTTAAAACATCAATATGGATGACAAGGAGGCATTTAATGATGAATATTCTATACCAGGCATGACAAGAATCTTGTTCATCTTGTCTAAGTATTTCTAAAAGTATTAAAACTGGTATATCCGTTGCTCATATTAGAGAATGCTAATTTAGAACAAATCAATCTCTGTCTGAACCATGGTTTTAAGTAATATTAATTAAAATATCTTGGGAAAGTTGTGCAACCTAAACTCAAGAAGGCAAACTGGGTTTTAAAAACTTAGGCATATCATCCAGAGGCTATACAGCTTAAAAAAACCAACCAATCAAACAAAACAAACAAACAAACAAAAAAACAAACCCTGACTTTTATTTTTCATATCCATTGATGTCCTGAGGTGGCAGCTATAAAAAAAAATTAGTTTGGATTTTTTTAACGCATTCATTCCATGTACTTCAAAATGTCATTGTTAATAAAAGCAAATATAGCAAATTTGCAGAAAATAATCCTCAACATGTGACAGAATTGTCCAACAAAGCAATGAAATTTAGAACCATGGTTGAAAATTTGTGTCATATTAGCAATATTTTGATAATTGGGACAAATGTGCATTAGTCCTTCAATGTAAAGGAACTTGAAAAGTTAAATATAGCAGCAACAGCGCATTAATTCTTGCTGCCTTAACTGTTAATGTCTTTTTAATTAATAATACGTTTTTGTGGAAAATAGCTTTTTTATTATAGTTGACAAGGAAGCACACAGAGATTGCAAAAGTAAGTAAGATTTTTTACAGTATGTAATTACAAAATATTAAAAATAATAATGATACAGCTAGTTCTAAAAGGTCACAAACAGAACTTGAAATGTGAATGCTTAATTTAAAAAGAGGTTAAACTTTTCATTAAACTATGATTTTAGGCAGTTCAAACATCATTAATTGTTCACTGGGTTGTGTTATGCTGTTTCTCATTCTTTATGTGTATGTAGTTTCTTTTCATCTTATGACAAAATAAGCTTTTTTTTCCACTCAGGCTTGGTTCCCACTTAACCCAGAATGAACTATTCTGGTTTACTACAATATGGTTCTGCCCATGTGATATTTTGGTCTTGAGCTTTGTAACTGCTGTACAAAACTTGGCTTCCCCTAACAGAGTTGTGCAGATGTGCAGTAAAAGCTTTTTGCTATCCTTTTTGGAAAAAAAAAAAAAAAATCATTCCTTCTTATATTTAAAAATTATTAGTAGGCCAACTTGACAAGAATTTGCATAATGAACTGCTCACTCCTAGTGAGAAAAAAACTTTGCTCATGGGTTGGTTTTTCAAAAATTGTGAACAAAAATAGAATGATTTTGAAGATAAATCCATGATCTAAAAAAAAGTTGCTAATCCACAGGAAAAGTCCAAGTTTTTTTTCTTACAATGAGATTTTTCTGTATTTCCATGATTGGGCCTATTAAATTCTATTTAATTGCATATGAAAGCATAAATTCTCAGAGCCAATATTAAATAAAGTCAATATTGTAATGACAAAAATATTCTCTCCAAAATGCACCAACTTCATTATAGCTGCTGACAACATCTTCATTGCATTCTTGGCAGAACGTTTTCTCTTAAAATATTTAAGTAAAACCCATGATTATCTCAAAATATTTATGGAAAAATAATCACCAATGGCATGCAAGGGATGTGATGTGACTTTTTTCTAGTGTATTTTAAAACATAAAAATAGAATAGATGGCTATTGATACAGGATAATAAAAAGATGAATGATCAAAAATCTCTGACAAAATGAAGAAACTGTAAGTAAAATAGTTAAAAATAAGAAAAAATAAAACATCAAACAAGTAAGCAAAAAAGAAATTATGGAAAATTCAAACAAAGAAACCAGAGACCTAAATCAGAAAACTAGTATACTAAGAAAAGTGAAAATAGGAAAACATAACAAAACAAAACAAACAACAAAAAAACAACAACAAACACACCAATAATTTTAAATTTAAAATATTGAATTAAAAAAGTATGGTAATATGGAGTATTAAATTTAGTAGGTACTGAATCTCAACATTTGCACAATAAATTTTTAAATCAAGCAGATATCAATAAAAATTTTGAAAATGTGTTGACGTTTTCTGCTTAGAAGAAATTTTAAATTTTAATAATCATATTCTCACAAGTATGTATGTTTTAGATATAATGCTAGATGGTCTTTGCATGTGTGAGAAAAAGTAAATCTGTAGTTCAATTGTACCATATACCAAAGGAAATTTTAGTTCCAGATGTATAAATTTTCATGGAAGAAATCTTTTTAAAAAATCTGTGAAAGCTTTTAAAGATTGAATCATTTTAATGTTATGCTAAAATATAAGAAATCATACACAAGGAAAATTATTGTATTTAAAACAAGCATTAGAGGTTTATCCAGAGACTGCCATGAGCCATAGTGTAGACTTGTCAAAAGAATTATACTGGAAAAACAACTTGCCCTTGTAAAATCTATGTGTATTTAAACACTAAAACATCTTTCTTTGGTATAAAGATAAAGTGCAGGTGAAACTACACTGCTAAATTTCATACAAGTTGGTGTGATTTTACACAGCTACTTTTAGAACATCACAATGTCTGGGACTTGCAAATTCACAGTCTCACTAAGTAAAAAGCATAACATGGACACTTAGTGAAAAGGTGTAATATTCAAAAAGAATGTTAGAACATTTTTTTACTTTTTTTCTTAACCTCATTGTCTTCTGTTGAAACTGCAGAAGAAAGAAAAGGTGCTATTCTGGAAAACAACATTAATGAGTGACAGTGGTGCTGACTTTGTTCTGATTATGTTCAAATGATCTCATGTTTTGCTTTAGCCAAAAGCTGTTCTGAGATTGATAAACTTCCTCAGTGTTCAGATGTAAGGCTCTGTACTAGGCAATTCAATTTTCAGAACTGCTTTGAAGGGTGTGTTTGGGGACCTCAAAGGTGCTGCTGTCTGCATTCGTTCAACAGATAGAAAGGAGCACTCTGGTGAGATGTGCATTTCAGCACCTTATCCCCCAGACAGGAAGAGGACAAGAATGCTTTCACAAAGAAAATGCATTTTAAACCATGGTGATGAGCAAGCTACCTGGGAAACAATCACTCCAAAGCCGCCTTCATCATCATTATCTTTTTCCAGAATTAAAAATGTCCTTAACACTTGTAGATCAAAGCAAACAGCTCTTGACATTCAATCTGTCAGCAGCAGTGTGCCATGTTTTGAGGTGAGGGGAAGTTAATTTCAGAAGGTTTTTCAGTGAGACTAGTTTCTTGAAACCCAGAGGTACATATGTAAAAGAAGATGCAATATTCCAACACAGCATGAGAAAGAAAGTCCCCATGATGTTTTTAAAGTGTTACTGCCTGAAAACCTGTGTAGGGGGAGACATGAAACATTATTTAATAGATCTTGACCTGGAAACATTCAATATACAGTCTAGGAGTTTTACTCTGTCCATGCAAATTCGTTCCTTTGAGAACACATGTAAATCCTTTTCTCCTAGTGATCATGCAAAAATCAGAAGATATTATTTACCTATATCCTATATATATAGGTATAAACTATAAATGACTGCTTCCTGTTTCTTTGAGAGAGTACTTTCCATAAATTTAAGATTGTGCTACATCATCTGTCAAAAGAGCACACAAATAATTACTTTGTGTCAAGTTTTTGTAACATCCACTTAGCACACTGGGGTCAATGAGGTCACGTCAGGGACAATTCAGGTCTTGAAAATACATCCAATTTGTCAGTGCTAGGGTGAATTCCTGTTTGAGAGTATTTGCATTAGGCTAAAATGTATTCCGTCACTCATAAACCAGTCTTGAGCACATACCTAATTTATCAGTGCTAGGGCAAGTTCTAGGATTATAGCACCTGTGTTAAACCTAAAATGTACCTCAATGTTTAGCTCAGACTAGACACATTCTCAAGGCAGAATTCATCCCTCATAGAATTTCATCAGCGTTACTGGGTTTACTGACCATGAATGAATTTTCCCAGTGGTCTTACTAATGCAAATTTTATTAATCAACTGTCTTGTAACAGGTGAAGCTGAGACAGTAACCTGTTATTTGCTCAAACTGATGTTGAATTATATCAGTCAAGTAGAATGAAGTATTGTGCTCATCCAAAATCAAAGTAACATAATTTATTTGAAATAACTGCAGTTAATAGCTTTAATCAAATAACTCAAATAGTCTTTTCCTTATGAATATTTTCAATTATGAACTCCACCCTACACATGAAAAAAATAAATTGCTTATAATTTTAATTCCAATTTAATGTAAATATTTATTTTATTAATATGATTGTAAAAGATAACAGTAACAATGAAAAGCTAAGAACAATTCGGGTCATGGTCAAACATCTCATCTATTTTCTTAGGAAAGAACAAGGCAAGCAAACTAATGAATGAATTATCCCTCAAATAACTGGATTTTCTCAGATTAGTCAGAACAGCAGTTCTCTAAATTTAGAAACATTTGAAAGTCACCTTCTTGATATTCTTTATTTAGCAGAGCAAAGGTTAGCATGGAAGGACCTTCCTTTTGGTCTGGATTTTTTTGCTTTATCAGTGTTTTGTTTTGTTTTTTCAGAACTGTATCAGTGTGACCTAGTATCCAGCCTCCCAGATATATGCAACATGCACAATACCCTGCTACATGGGTTTAGTTACATTTCCATAATGGGTAAAAAGTGTCATTCTGTGAGAAGTTGACTTCCATTATACAACCACTAGCCTTCACTCATTGAAGAGTAGCTCATATCTCCCTCCCTCCTCCTTTCCTTCCTCCCTCCTTTCCTTCCTCCTTGTCTCCCTTCCTTCCTCCTTGTCTCCCTTCCTTCCTCAGTTCCCTAGACGTGAAAAAATTATGCGAAAGGAGGCAAGTGTTATATGTTAAACATCTAGAGCCATAGCTCAAGGATAGGTTTTGTTTTGGTTTTTTAAATTATAAACTATAATTGTTTTTATTTAATTTTTTATTTATAATGGAAATACATGTGTTATAATAGATAAGCATATTTCAAGAATGCAAGCTTGGTGATAATTAAAGGTATATCTTGAAGCCACAAATATCAGAAATTGAGTTCCTCTGGATTTCTCCAAAAGTAAAATTGGAGATGCATAACAAACAAGTCTTGATTGCAGTGAATAAGCAAGTAGTTGTAATTAAAGTTTGAGACACTGTAATTGTTTTGAGCTATAAAAGGAGGGAGTAAAGTAATGTAAGAATTAAAATATGGCTGGGAAGGTTTAATGAGAGGGTTCTCAGTCATCTAAGAAACTATTATGTAAAAGCAGGAATAAGTCAGTAAATAATCACTCATTTAAAGATTGTTTTTAAGAAATTAAGTCTGGAAAGAAGGAAAAGGAAAAAGCTAGAAACAATTTTAAAAAATGTAATGTTATTTGGGAGAGTCAAAGTGTGTAGGCATAGAGGTCATATTGTAATTACGAGATTATTTACCTTTTTGGTTTACATATATGTGAGTTCCCAAAGCTAAAGATTAAAGGAAACAATTAACTACAACTTGGAGAAATCTGTCAGTTTTTAGTCGTGTTAATCAATTCTGCAGTATAAGTGGGTTACTAGGATAACCTAGCTACATTATAATTTAAAAAACTACACTGTGTCTTTCCATAAGACTTATTTCTCACATCCCAGACCCTGAGAATCAGGATAACTGGTTATTGCTGAGCACTGTCTGAAACATCTAGGCTGTCTCAATGAGTTATTTCCTCAAAATGAAGTCAAGAAAATAAAATATATCAACATTAAAGAACTTATCAACAAATAATAAATAATATAAATAAATAAATGATATATCAACAGCAAAAAACCTAAACCCTTTTAGTTTGGGTTTCCCAAAAAATGTTCACAGTCAGCATATTTTCCTCTATCATTTGAAAAGTGCTAGAGATTATGATACTTACAAATATCTACAGCAAAATGAAAATCATTTGCAAAAAAGATGAGACTTTTCTGATGAAAGCCCATGAGATTCAGTGTTTGAGAATTAACATGGAAGCCAGAAGCTAACATTTTATGCTACTGGAAAACCCCAGGGGCAAAAACAATATAGTAATTCTTCTTCGTTTTAAGTTAAATATATAACCTGAGGGGAACAAGCAGAGATTACTGCTTGCCTGAGGTTAAAAAAAAAACAAAACAACCAAACAACCAACATGTTAAATGTTGTCTCGCCAATCACAAGATATTATTGAAAATATCACTGCAAGCTGTGGAAGGTGTGGTTCTTGATGTGGAATTTCTTGTCCCATTCTGTTTAAGTGCATCAGGGAAAGGTAGATAGGAAGCCTCAGAATTAAGAGTTAGTACATACAAGGAATTTCATTTCCCCAGACAGATATGTGAAGTTGAGTCTGAAAAAAATCTTAGTGGAAAATGGAAAGAGGAAAAACTGTCCTGTCAAAGAATTCAGAACTATTAAGTATAGCTGATTTTTGTCTTTATGCCTTTGCAGAGTCTGCTTAAAATTACTAAAAGAAGGAGAGGTTGAAAAAAAGCAGACTCTGTCAACCTTATTCAAATGTTTGCATTTAAACTACTCGGCAGTTAGAGTAAGCCTGAAACTTTCTCTGTTGCCATTTTGCAATATGTAAATATACATGCTGAAATTTAGTCTCTCTTTCTCAGTACAGTAATTTGCAAGAAATAACTTGGAAAGCAGTTTGCTCAGAAGTCTTCTCAATAAGGTAGAAGGAAATTTTCACCATGAAATGGAAGCATTACAAGGGGATAAAAGGATTGTGATTTCTCAGCTGTATCACCTTCATCCAAAAATGGAGATGTATGTCTACACACCAAGGGTCTTTATGCATATATCTATTTATATAGAACTATCTCTGGGAGGTTTTCAGTTATATTCAAGTATATATGGATGCATAAACTTAACAGTGGATTTTTGGGTTGATTTTTGTCCCCTTTTTTTGGGCTTGGAACTTTTCTTTTCATGGAAAATCTTTATTCTGAGTTAGAATTACTTAAGTAGTTATTAAAGAGAACCATCAACTCAAACCCTTTGCAGTGTACCCAATTAGGTAATACAATTAATTTGTCTGAAAACTCCAATGCAGTTGTTCTGAAAAGTCCAGTGTTTTTCTGATTTAGTACTCTGACTCCAGCAAACCATTAAACACAAGTTAGTCAACATCATTGCCATTATGAATGTCACCAATGAAAAGTATTTATGTTAAGAGAATATTTCATGCTTTTTAAAAATAACATGCAAGTGTAAGGACAGCAGGTTTTAGGTAAAGTATTATATTAAACGAACATTGTTTTTATTGCATATAAATATCACATAAGGTATTATACCCTCTATATTATATATTACATTTTATATCCTTTGTCATGTATTCCCATAACTGGAAAGGTGCATTTTGGATTAAAAAAGGAAACATTTTAGGAGAAATCCAAGGGTTAGTTTGTTATAAGATTTAGTAACAGACGCAATGAAATATTTTTTAAAAGCAAAACACTTTTTTTCCTGCTAAAGCAAATTTTTTTGTACTGAGGTGTTTCTTCAAGGTCACAGAAGTAAAAGCTTGCTTTTTTTTCAAGCCTTCATTTATTTAAAGAGAAAATTCTAAGAAATTCCCTAAAGGAAATAATTACTTTGATAAACAACCTTTATTGAATATAGTTGGAGGAGTATTTCTTCGGGGTATATTGCATTTGAGGTATTTTTTCAATAGAATTAATTAAAGCCCTGTTCCAACCACATCTCTTTACTTTCTAAACAAGTCATTTGCTGTTCAGCAGAAAATCAAATTGAGTGTACAACCGAATCAATTTGTCTGACAGTGTAATCATGAAAACTTGTAATTAATTCAGAATCTTTGGTTTTATTTTTCTTCAGTAAAGAACACGGTGGCCATGCTGTACTAAATTGTCTAGGTAGCACATTTCTGGAAACCTTATAGTTGACCTAAATCGTAGAGAAAAAGACTTCTGTAATATTGCTGAACATTGTTTGGAAATATTTGTGCCCTTGTCTTGCATTTAGGGACACAGCTATCAGATTTTATAGTCACATTTTGGAGGGTCAGATTGTCATGGCCACATTAGGTGCAGCTTATCTACAAAAATGTGACGGCCGTTATCATGCCAGGCAAGAAAATTCACATAATTCTGTGAATAACCTGTCTCTAGACAGTGAAGCTTTTCCAGCCTGGGAAGCTTGTAACTTCACAGTAAGTGTAATTCACTCTGTGTGTGTATGTGTTTCTATAGTTGGTTATACATATGATCAAATGTATGTATATGTATAGATATATGAATTTTAATTAATATAAAATGATTTAAATTCACATGTACAGGTGTTAAAGTATCAAGCATTATTTAAATATACATATTTTAATGTATTTTTAATTTAAATATATGCAAACCAAGGCAGACATAGTAATTGACACAATAGATTAATCACTTCTAAATTTAAAGACAGTAATTTAAAAATGGAGAAAGTCTATGACCTCTCTAAACATATTGAAACGATCAAATATTTTGGCATCAAATGTAGTTTGTGTGTGCCAACACTGTATATAAATACAGTTAATGTATTAAAAAAATCCTTACAAACCCTTTCCTGAAAACCAGGTATTAACAGATGTGGACCAAATCTAGCTGCATCACAACAGTCTTACTGTGATTTGGTTTGTGTTGACATGAAACCTATGAAACACCATTTTCATACAATTTGAGATTTTTTGCTGCCACAAATCAGCAAGATTGACTAGAAGTTTTTTGTTTAGTGTCTAAAAGACAGAATATACACAGGTGTTTGCAGTTAAACGGAAAAGATAAGCAATTATAGAATTAATGGTCATAAGAGAGAAAAGGAAAAGTATTTTTAGAGAAATGAAATAAACTAATAATAACATTCAGGGCAAATTGTTGCAATCCAATTAAATACTAAAACGCACTTTGCTAAAGTAAGAAGTAGAATTAAAAAAAAGTCTTGATAACTTTTGTTAGATCATGCAGCAAATGTTCTAATCTCATGCTCTAATCTTTTTTTTTTAATATATACAGATATATTTTCTTCTTCAAGCATGAAAATGTTTGACAGATAATTTTGCAAATTGTTTCTAGTCTCAGAATTTCAGAACTTTGATCACAATTAGAAATAAACTGATGAGGGAATATTGCTGTGGCCAATCATGAGAAAAAAAGATTATTGATTGTCTGTTAATTGCATCTCATTTGCATTTATGAGATCAAAAACCTGAGCCAAAAATGGCATGAAGAAGAAAATTTCCCTAGCTTAAGTTGTAAAGACCCCTATTTTTTTTTCTTTAGAGCATGACATTGATCTTTTATGTAAGAGAGTTCATATTTTCCCAAGTGTCTGCTAGCAAGGACATGAAGGCCTTTTCCACAATGTGTAAATATATAACAAATATTAAAACTGAGACTTGAAATTTAGATTAAAGAAAGTATGCCCTTGTGACAATAGAGCATTTTGTGGTTTTTTTTAAAAAAAATACGTATTGGGAAATTCTGCCAAAATTAATTAATTTAAATGCCTTTGAAAAATCTCTGCTATTAGGAAGGTGCTGCAAATGTTGAGTTGACCTTTTATACTTCAGCAATTGTAACCTCTTAAGAGTTATGTATTTCACTCATGATTCCACAGAATGGGATCTTTTCAGTTCAGGGCTTCTGGGACTATTTGAAACATGGATTTTAAACAAGGAGCTGCAGCTGTAGAGAGAGAGAGCTGCTGAAGGAATGAATATGTTTCATCGTCTTAGGATAAGGAGATCAGGCAGTTTATAGAAGACAAATAGGATTAGAAACCCCTAAAGAATGTAGTAATCACAAGACAATATTGTAAAGCTTTACTGGGCAAAAGGGGTAAGAGGGACAGGTAAATACAGTATGAACTTTGGGAAAAGAAACAAGGACTTGAAGGTGTGAGAAAACCCTGCTTGACAGAGAATATAGGCTAATACAGGCTGAGAATCGGAATGCCATTCCAGCATTGTAAAATGGTGTTTTCAAACAATCCTGGGATCAACAACCTGAAGTTGCAAGTGTTGAAATTCAGGCTGAATGGGACTTTGAAAAGCCCGATCTAGTGGAAGAACTCCCTGCCCATGGAAGGAGGACTTTGGAGTAGATGACCTTTCAAACTCCTTCCAACAAGAAACCATTCTGTGGTTCTGTGAAATGTCTGGAACTACTGAGGTGGAAAGAATAGAGAGAGTGAGAAAAATTAAGAGGAAATGCAGTTAGGTCGCATCAGCCTGGAAAAGACTTGGGGGGGGGTGGGGGTGGGAGGTGAATGAAGAGCAGTTTGTTTCTGCTTCTTCTTAAAAAAGTAAAATTCATATTTTGGACCAAAATCCTGATTCTGATTTTTTTTGTGCATAGTAGGAAACTGAAGTAACATGTGTGCCTCAAGAATGTGTTGTATATTATTAATACTTATTACATCATTCATTGGATATGGTGTGGAGTTGTGTGGCGTTGTAATCCATTAGCCCAGTGATCTAGAAGATCTAGAGAATCTGATGATAGTTTAAGAACTCAAATTATAGAAATTTCAGTCTTTTATTTTTTAAAAACATTTCCTTGTCTAGGGAGCAACAGACGTATGTACAACTGTATTTTCATTTGTTGACAATATTTGCAAAGAAAAACATTTTTATGGTTGAAACTTTAAGCACTTGAAAGTTAGAAAATGTCTGACTGTGAGTTTCTTATGCTTTGTATGACCTGACTTCCCTTCCACCTTTTTGGGAGTATGATTTCCAATTAATCACAGTGACAGCTCAGGCTGTTGTGCTTTCGAAACAAGCTCTGAAGATATAAAAAATGAAAACAGTATGACCTCCATTTTATGACATGTACACTGTGTATCTAAAGCATTAACGTTAGTACTATATAGAACAATACAAAATACTACAGGTGAAAGAAGAGAGAATAATTACAGATGTAGAAAATGCAGTTCTTTTATTTAACCACACAAAAGAGTCAGTAACATCCCTCTCCTCTGCAATGCTGCTACTAACTTTGCATACTTGACTACAGAATGAGAATAGCTGCCACAGCTTGGAGAGCAGGGAAAGTGGCTATGGTGGTAATGACAGAGATGGCATTCAATCCTCAGAACTAATTGAGGACTGTGTACAGTAATGGACTTGCTATTTTCCCAAATCCACAGATTTTGTTTCATTAAGACAGCCAGAGTTTGAACCTTTTGCAATCTGACGAGAGAAAAATGTTGGCTCTCGTTTCAAGGAAATGCTTAATCATGCACTAATTTTGAGTATGCTATGAAGTTCTCTGAATTTAAATACCTGCTATGTGCAAATGCATCTTAAATCACTTTCATTGTCATCTGTTCTTTTATTATCACACATTTCAAGGACAATCAGACAATACACGCAAGTCATGTACTGACAAGCTTGACAATTATTCAAAGTAATAACATTTGCCAACATTTTCACAGAAAATATTTTGCCATTCCTTACTCCTTTCATTTTAGATTTATAATCTCAGCATTTAGTGGGTACGATTCAAAAATGCCTTTGTAGTCAGCAGAGAAAAACAGTTCCAGGGAGAACCTGATCTGAAAAAAAAATGTATAAATTACATCTTTTTCTCTCTGGTGCATAAGAGAGCCCAGATTTTTTGGCCTTGATAAGACACTTAGGCCACAGATGGCTAAAATGTGGTGACATGAATCTCACTTGTTTCGTCCAAAAAGAAACAGTCACCAAGGATAGATCTATGCTCTAGATACAGACTCTCTAAATTGACATCAAATTGTCGAGTCTACACCATAAAATCTGATTCATTGATCCTTAAACTGTTTGGCAAAATTTTAGTTCAGCTCAAGATAATAAACTGGGTATGCAGGATCACACAAGCCTGAATTTTTACCTATTGAACAATATCTGTGTGGGAAGGCTTGCTGTCTGGCTGATAGTGAAACAGAGACAATCCCAATTGCTGTCAGAGTTCCTGACTTTGGTCAAGACATGTCACTGCTGAGCCGCGGATTATACATTTAAAAGAACCTGATATCACTACTTTGGCTGCATGAAGCTGATATCAGCAGATAATATTACTGTAGAAATTGTGAAAATGTCTACCTAATTAGTTCTCAAAGTGAGCAGAGGGAGAAAGGGAGTATTTACAGATAAATTATACTAGTATGAAAATGCATTTGTGGTATCTTTCTTGTTGTTGTTATATCCCTCTAAGGTAAAAAACAGCCAAAACCATTTTATGCTTATGATATACATTAATGAGTCACTGAAGAAAATTGCACGTAGATGGCCTGAACGACACAGAGTTCAAATCAGCCCTGGTGTGCCTGTTCTGTTTTGTGTTGTAATAGCTTGAATTCATCACTCAGAATTAAATTTCAGGATCTATTATGAGACATGAAACACACAAGTGAGGAAACAAGTGGGGAAACAATTCAATTCAACAGGTATGTGTTTAATACAGCTTTTAGATTTATTGCACTTATTCGCTCCCTTTACTATCAAATGGCTATTAAAAAAAGGAGAGCCTAAAAACCTCTATTCATAGAAAAGCAAACAAAAAAAATCAAATGTGTATCTGTGTGGATATAAATAAATAATCACATTTATAACTCATAGTTAGTGACAGCATTGAAAAGACATGCTGCTTGAAGTGCTTTGTAATATTGTATTATTCGTTATTTTTTGTAAGTCAGGACTTGGGCATATGGAGCACTGTGAGGAACCTGTGAAGGCATGACAGCTTCTGTTTAAAACACTCAGTGATCTCAGTTTAATATGAGAGATAGCAGCCAACATAAGAAGAAAGTAGAATGGGATAATTGTATTAATAGCCACATATAGGGTGATTATTATCTAAAACTACCCAGAAAGCATACCCAAAAGCCTTCATTCTTTTAAAAATTTAGGTCAATAATGTCAGTCATAGGACATGGAAAACATGAACTTGGCAGGGTACACTAGCAAATGTCAAAATCTGAAGAATGTACACATACACCTGGTCGAATTTCTGGATCACCTGCTCCTTGGGTATCTGGAAGATATAAGTCCAAAGCCATTTCCCCTAAAACACCCACATTAATGGATTGACTTCACCATCATCTGATTTTCCGATGACACCAAGCTGAGTGGTGTGGATGACATGCCTGAAGGATGGGATGCTATGCTGAGGGATCTGGACAAGCTTGACATATGGGCCCATGATATTTAACAAGACTAAGTGTGAAGTGCTGCACCTGGGTCAGGACAGCCCCCGGTATCTACATAGGCTGGGGGATTAACAGATTGAGAGCAGCCCTGCTGAGAAGGACTTGAGGGTGCTGCTGGGTGAAAGGTTGGACAAAAGCCAGATGTGTTCTCTAACAGCCCATTAAGTCAAACGTATCCTGGGCTGCATCCAAAGCAGCATGGGCAGCAGGGTGAGGGAGGGATTCTACCCCTCTACTCTGATGAAACCCCATCTGCAGTGCTGCATCCAGCTCTGGGGTCCCAGCACAGGAATGTCATGGACTTCTTGGAATGAGTCCAGAGGGCCACCAAGACAATTAAAAGGACATCACATGTCTTCCAAGAGGAAAGGCAAAGAGAAGTAGATTTTTATAGCCTGGAAAGGAGAAGATGAACCAATAGGTTGAACTCATTGTGGCCTTCCAGCATCTCAAGGGAACCTTCAAGAAAGATGGACAGTATTGACAAGAGCACACAGTGACAGGACAAGATAGCATTCCTTCACACTGAAAGAGAGTAGGTTTAGATTAGATATTAGGAAAAGAAATCTTTATTGTGAGAGTTATGAGGCACTGGAACAGGTTGCCCAGAGAAGTTATGGATGCCCCATCTCTGGAAGTGTTCAAAGCCAGGCTGGATGGAGCTCTGAGCATCCTAGTCTGGTGAGGTGACCATGGCAGGGCAGTGTTGCTAATGTACATTACAACGACACAAAGACTCTGACTTCAGAAGGCTAAAAAGGTGATCCTTTTATTTTTAGAAATTTTTTTAAAATAGTATTTTACATAGACCAATTCTATTGGTGACAAGAAGACAAACCTCTTCAATTACATTTGTCAGACCAGAGGGACATCAAGAGGAGCCCCTCCTAGGTGAAATATGTAAACATTCTTGCTGTTACCAACACATGTCTCTTGTTTAAAGAAAAATCCCCAGGAAAGGAATTTCAGAAACCAAAACATGTCAGACATGAACCAGGGCTACAGGGCAGAGTAGGAACTAGATGATCTTTAAGTTCCCTTCCATCCAAGTCATTCTGTAAGTTTCCTAATTAATTTCTCCTGCTTTTTTTTTTGCCTTTTTTTTTTTAACTATTCACCTGAGTTCACCTCTCCTCAAGGCAATTACTTAAATTTATTTTGATATGAAATTCCAAAAATTCATTCTAGAATCTGGAAGTTATTTATGAACGATCTTCTAATAAAAAAAGTCTTTTGTGGAAATTTCTGTGAAGACAGTTTACATTTATTCTCCTTTGATTTATATGCAGATTAACATTGAAAGATTATAGAATATCTTGAGTTGGAAAGGACTCACAGGAATCATCAAAGTCCAGCCCTTGACCCTGCACTAGACAGCCCTGAGAGGCCCCATGTGCCTGATAGCATTTTCCAAATGCTTCTGGAATTTTATCAGGCTTGGTGTACACCACTTCCCTGGGGGTCCTGTTCGAGTCCCCAACAACCCTCTGGGTAAAACACCTTTTCCTAATATCTAATATCACAGAATCACAGAATTCACACAGAATCACTAGGTTGGTAGAGATCTTCAAGATCATTGAGTTCAAACCAGCCCTAACACCTCAGCTAGACCGTGGCACCAAGTGCCACATCCAATCTTTTTTTAAACACATCCAGGGACCGTGACTCCACCACCTCACTGAGCAGACCATTCCAGTACTTTATCACTCTTTCTGTAAAAATCTTTTTTCCTAATATCCAACCTATATTTCCCTTGGTGCAGCTCAAGACTATGTCCTCTCATCCTGTCAGTTGCTGCCTGGAGAAAGAGACCAACCCCCACCTGACTACAACCAGCCTTCAAGGAGTTGTATGGAGTGTTGAGGTCACCTCTGTCTCCTTTTCTCCAGGCTAAACAGCCTCCACTCTCTCAGTTGTTCCTCACAGGGTTTGTGTTCCAAGTCCCTCACCAGCCTCGTTGCCTCCTCTGGACACGTTCAAGCGTCTCAATGTCCTTCCTAAACTGATGGGCCAGAACTGGACACAGCACTCAAGGTGTGGCCTCACCAGTGCCAAGTACAGGGGAAGAATGACCTCCCTGCTCCTGCTGGCCACACCATTCCTGATCCAGGCCAGGATGCCATTGGCCTGCTTGGACACGAGGGCACACTGCTGGCTCATGTTCAGCTGCTGTCACCAGAACCCTCAGGTCCCTTTCCACCCAGGCTCTGTCCAGTCACATTGTCCCCAGCCTATAGCATTGTAGGGGGGTTATTGTGGCCAAAATGCGGGACTCAGCACTTGGGCTTACTAAACTTCACCTTATTGGACTCTGCCACCCATCCAACCATAACCAAAACCTCCCCTGACACAACTTCATACAATTCCCTTTGGTCAGGTCACCAGTGAGATGTTCTTGGATCTTCTTAGACTTTACAACTCTCAAAAAAGTTGGAGCTTACAATAACAATTCTCTGAAATCCAGAAGTTTGGGAATGAGCACCAAAGGATGGTATTTTTGTGTGGATATAAAAGAGTGAAAATAATACTTGAATGTATAGATTTCTATTAGCATATAGGCAATTTGTGCATCTAATCTAATTTATTTGGTACTACTTAGCCTTTGGTTTAAACAAATAAGTTTATATGGTTGTATTTCTTTCACTTAACAACTGTCCAGTCTATTAAGCCAGGTTTAATTAGTAGAATTAGTAGAGTTTGTACATGTCTGAAAGTCAGAAGCAAATGAGAAGACAATCTATAATTTTTACCATATTTTTTTTTATTTTAATATCCTCAATGCTTCACAGTTCATTGTTTACAGATTCTTATTCTTAGCAATTATACAGCTGTAACCTGACAGGTCTCTTAATTTCATTCTTTTTGATGAGTGTATTTAAAGTTTGCATTTAGTTTGTTTAATATTTGAGTATTCTCCCTGGGAAAGAAATGCTTTAAAACTGTGTATATGACCAAAAGCTTTAGGAAGTCTTTAGAAAACTCAGATGTGAATTTATGAAATTTGAAGAGAATGTGGTATCAGAGTCAAAAAGTATCTAATTTATAAAAGAAGACAGAGATTAGGCAAGATGTGATAACAGTCACTTTCGGCAAAGCAAAAAAAAATAATTGTGTCAGTCAGTATTGCTTTGTCTTGCTTTGTATTGCTCTGCTTTGTTAAAATCCTTTCTGATAAAGCAGCTTATAAGGATTAAAAAAACCCCAGACAACAAAGAAAAGTTTGAGATGAGTACTTAAGAATGAAAAAACAACTAAATTCTCCTTATTAATTCAGACTTCTATTGAATTTTTAAGAAGCATTCCCATTAGGATAAACATTCAATGCAAGTAATTAAAACAATTATTGTGCTAAAGGAGCTTTCTTGGGAATACTTAGGAAGCACAGGACTCCTTGTGACATGCTTGGGAGTATGCCTGTTGTACAAGACTTGAGCAGGGCACATGCTCAGTTGGTATTTTTTTTCTTTGAATACCCAGATATACGATCTACTATTTTTATATCAAACCTGTCTTACTATTTATTAAAGGAATAATCACAGGAATAATCATAAGATTCATATAAACAGGCATAAGCTCTCTATCAATATCAATGTTGTACATTTTCTTCCTGAAGGTACATAAAAGCAAGTTGATTAAATCAAAACCATAGATTCACAGAGCCACTTGATTTTATCACCAGCTTCAGAACTCAAAACAGAGCCTGCCTGGTTTACACTGCTTAAACTGGATTGAGATTAATATACATAACAACGGGAAGCTGCTTTGTAAATATTCAAATAAATTTGGAAGAAATTATAACACTCTAAATGTATCTCAGGAAACAAACTTTTACTAATTTCATAAAAAAGTGCATTCAAGAGAAGTGCTGAAGTGCTTTTTACAGGTAAGAAGGTTAGAGAGTTGAAATAGCCAGAAAAGAGAAAAGAAACAGTGATTAAGTAAAAATAAAACCTTCATCTGAAAGCTATCATAGCTGCAAAATAATTGCCTTTTTTCTAGTTGATCAGAATGAAGTTCCTTGAAAATATGTGCATTGTACAAACTAGATGTCTTCTCTTTTTCTTTTTTAAATTTTCTTTCCATTAAAATTTCTCTAACATTTATTCCACCAGGATTCAAAATTATATTCCCTTGCCATTTTATATTTTCTCACGTTATAATTTTCTATGGAAACCTTTGAATTTGCACTTCAATTAGAAATTTTTAAAAAACACTTTTTTCTTCAAGAGGAATATTTTTTGTTTCTTTTAATTTTTAAATGAGCAGCTACTTCTCAATAAATTAAATCAGGAAATGAGAAGGAAATTTTCATATTTTGAAAAAAAAATGCATTTTAAACAAAATTACAACATAAGCATGCAAAGGCATTTATGACATTAAAGTGATTAATAAAAGCTCAGTATTAAAAAAATATCTTAATAGAAGTAAAATGGGGATTTATTGTATCCATGCTAATTTTTATCTTTAATAGTGTAGCTTTTTGAAATCAGAAGACTCTGGATCAGCAGAACAGTCTTTCAAAAAAGCAGTACATGCCTGTATGGAATTTATTTGAATGAAATTGCTACCAAGCATCTTAAAAATAATTTCTCCACATACAACACTTCTTGTCTTGTGCAGTGAGGACTGATCCTTTAACACAACTGCAGAAAAGAATAAGACCATAACTTACCAGTTCCAACACAACAGTCTTTTTGAAGGGCATCATAACTCTTGATTTAACAGCCCTTTAAATGGTGGGATTGAATGTGCAGGTACCAGCATTATTAGGGATGATCATTCTTTTTGTAAAAAAAAAAAAAGGTAAAAATAAGAAAAAATGATAAAAAAAGAGAAAAAATCATTAGAGAAGGTGAAATGGTGAAATAATGAACAGTGAAGTAAAGTTTCCTGTGGTCAGGAATAGCCATAGCTAGTGTGCATTCAGGCTGGATTTTGAAATTCATGTGCACATGAAGTTTATTACCTCAGCTGGGGTAAGGTTTTGGCTACTAAGCCACCACTCCTCTGAGAGAAAAACACTTCTCCAATACAAAAGGGCCTGCACACACTGTAACAGAAAGGCAGCTGTAACTCAACAGTCCCAGGACTTGACTTCACTGAGTTTCAATCCTTGATGAGATTTTCTGTCTAAATATTTCTGCAGAACACTAAGTAGAAATGAGTGTTGCTTTCTGGCCCTTTCTCTCTTAATGGCCTATCTCTGTCAAGAATATTGTTGTCTTGTCATAAGATGAATACTAGGTGACACTTATACATACTTCCTTAAGGCAAATTTAAAGACCAGAGTTATGGTCCCACCTGACTTTAGTCTAGAATCAAGGCCAAAACACTCCCCTATAATAAACCATTCTTTGAATTTAGTAGGTATCTGTGACTGAGATAATTATTATTTTAATCTGCACCATAATGAAAATTTTCAGCTAAAAGTCCATTATGCGTTTAGAATGGTCTTCAGCAACACTCACAAATTAAAGCGAAATTCTCATTTTTCAGGCTTTCACATGGTGATTGTGGAAGAAGAAAAAAAAATCTTCAGTTTTCATTTTACTGAGTGAATTTATTACCTTTGGCAGATATTTTTATTTGCATATATGGGTACTACATATTTTCATATAAACATAATTCTACTAAGTTTATCCCATTTTAATTACCCTGTAGATGCCAGGATAGTAAGGAGTTAATGCATTACTTTGTCTCAAACACTGATGACCATTCAGCTGGGCAAGTTAGAACAGGATGTGCTTGGAAAGGAAGGTGGTATGAAGGTACAACAACACCTTTCTGGAGCCAGTTTTCCTGTTCAGGTCCATGATGACATCAAACATCCAGTACAAGTGCAGAAGTGGTATCAAGGAGCAGGCACAACCAGTTGGGGGGTGAAGGGATACTGAGATGACCTAAAGACCCTCAAAACCCCCCAGGCTATTTCTGGAAAGCTCCAGAAGAACAGACTTTGCATGCTAACTCATTTTTGTGAAGAGCTAGAGATCTCCTTCTCCTTCTTCTCCTTCTTCTTCTTCTCCTACATCATCATCATGATGCCAGGTGTGTAATGTGCTAATAAATTTTGTGAGTTTTTATTTTTTTAAACCCTTTTGACTACTGCTGTTGTTTTTCAAACCTCAGCATCTGCAAATGTTGGAGGCTCCCTGCTGTGTAGGAGTGGGACACTACACACACCTAACACAATTTTTCTGTCCTTATTGTATTTTTGGCTATCTTAATTGAACCCTCAAAACTAGCTGGACTGTTTTCATCATAGGGATCAGAAATGTAACTGAAATTAAATATACAGAGGTGCAGAATGATTGATGATATGAACTGTTTTTTCCAGGATTTAACAACAGCCCCTTATACTTAGAAGTGTAAATGTTAATCCAACCTTTTCATCCAAAGATTGGCTTGATCGGAAAGATATTCTGAGACAGCTAAAGGTCTAGAAAAGGAATGAGACATAAATTTACATATTCTACTTAAAACCCCTTTTTTTCCCTCTGGATATAAGAAAACAAAGGGTACCAGTACATGTAAATAACCTCGAGTTTTGGGAGCAAGGACTACACTCCAATTCCTGTTACACTGAGATGTTACTGATTCACTTTGGTAATAGGTACCTGAGTAAGCAGGAAAAGATAAGGAAAGGATTGAACCATAAGGATCAAATCCCATGGCTGCTATAGGATTTGAAGGTGATGGTAACCATAAAATGGAGGCTGAACACATTAGAAAAATAATGCATTTGGAAGAAAAAGATCCAGTACATTTTTGGCAGTAGGGTCCACTGCTGGCTACAGCAACTTGGTGATTTGGATGCAGGCTCTGGAAGGCCTAAGTGGCTGAATGAAGAAAACTGCGTGTCACAAAGAAAGTCTCCTTTTTTGTTTCACTAAAAATCTGTCATTGGCTGCTATAGTCTCCTGACCTGGATAGACAGTCAGGCTGATGAAGAAGTTGGAAGAATTTGTTTTGTTTTCATGTGTAGCTTTTGTCTGATGTGAATCATCCTTAGTCTTTCTGATCCAGATATGTAGGAGACACTTGCTAACTCTCCTACATGGTAGAGGATTGGGCAGCATGGAGTAAGCAATCAGTAATGGAAGCAGATAACCTGGAATCTTCCCCACAGTATATCCATAAAGTTGGTCTTTTTATGATTACCCAACATAATAAAAAAATAAATAAAAAAAGCAAAGGAGAAAAAAATCACACCAACCTCTAATCCAACTCCTCCTGAAATTACAAGGATATTTAGCTACGTTAAAAGCAAAAAAAATCTGGGCAACTAATTTTTATGAAAGTTTTCTAGGATCTCAGAATTTTCAAGTTTTGCTATATTGACCCATAGCTTCTTCTGCAGAAAACTGGTAACCTTAAAGCATCTTGTGCCAAATATAGTGTGATTGTGAAGAAAAATTTGATAGTTAAATTTTAATGCATTATCATAATATTAGTCATTTGATGTTGGTATAAACAATAATGGTAATATATATGAACCTGGCCTGCTTTGGAAATCCATGCATATCTCTGTTTGGTTTGACATAAATGATACTACTATATAACTCTTCACTTTTTTATATATTTACTTTTTATCTATATTTAAATTTATATTTAGTTTTTATGTCCATATCTAAACAGGGAGGATCTGGCTAATATTGTTCTTTTGCTTACTTTCTTCTATTCTTCCTCGCCCCCCATGGTTTAATGAGAAATACATCAAATTAACTCAGAAGATTCTAACTATAGTGTATTTTGCTGTGGGAAGGTTAATGTTAGGAGGACATTCTGTCTTGCTCAGTTAAGAAAACGTCACTTGGCATGAGAGATTAGAAAATTTTTATCCACACAGTCTAAAGAAAAGGGCCGTTGTGTGTCAGTGATGGATTACTCTTCTGAAGCCAGGCAGAGTTCATTAGTCCTTGTGCCTTCAGGGCCCTGTTCCAGGTTTTAGCTCTCACGTGACACTACAAATTAGGCATACACAGTGTGCCATATTGTAATGACATATTTAGTCCTTGCTGTGCACAACAGCCATGCATCTGCAGCAAGTGGCAGGACGTTTGTCTGTTTGAGGAGGCTTTGTGATGCACAGAAGGCATCCTGTAGCCAAGTCATTTGGCTGAAGTGACAGCTACTGAGGACTGCATTGCTCTAATGCTTGTTTGAGCCATCCAAACAAGCTCTCACATTAAGATATAAGGCAGTTTTAATTTTTCACTGAAGTGATTATTAAATATACTTGCCCAAGTTCACTGATGCTTTACTTGTGCCTTTGCTGCTGCAGTTCATTTCTTTGTTGTGTGTGTTTTTTGTTTTTTTTTTTCCAGTGGGGTGGGATTTTTTGGGGGAGTTGTTTGTTGTACTTCTTAGATTATTTATGCTTTAAGATAGCTCAGCCCTTTGTGCAATTTTATTTAAGAAAAACTAAAATACTTGGAGGTTTAATAGTATGTAATATACCTGCTTTTGCTAGGCTTTTCAAGTTTTATGTACATATTTACTATTAAGAATTTATTGTAGTCACTTTTACCATAGCCTTTTCAAGGCGACTTTATACAAATGATGCTACTGATCCCATTAATTCCTAAAATGCAGCTTGAATATATCCTTGTGTTCATTCTATCTTTGTGAGATAGATCTTAAATTACATTTTTTTTTTCTGAGATAGGCTAATTTAATCCACTATGGAGTTTTATCTCATTTGTAGAAAAATACAATTTCTTGTTCTGCAACTATGATTCTTCTGAGCTATGTCCATTTTTACCCATTCACATATAAAACAAAACAAAACAAAAAACCCAAACAAAACAAAAACAAACAAACAGACAAAAAAACAACAACTTTAAAAATAATAAAACTTTATTCCAGGGCTACTTGCTTTTCAACAACAATTTCATTTAAAAGAGTTTCATAATGTGGTTGATGGAGTTAACTAATATATAAACTATTTCTTAAACCTTCAATGTGAACACATTGATTTTGAGGTGAATTGGTACCTATATGAACTCATGAAAGGAAAGTTATTTAGCTCAGAAGTATTTAATCAACTAAATTTGCTGTTGCAAAAGTCCATCAAAACCAAATACAAAAATTAGTTATGAGAACTAGAAAGGAAAAAACATTCATTTTCACTGCTCAGTGCTTTAATCTATCTTGAAAATAACCAAAACAACTATAAAATACTCTTCCTAATTTATATTCCCTGCTTTCAGTCTTGGAGTAAAGTTATATTCCCATGGCTTCCTTTGATATCGTGAAAACTAAAAATGTTTCCAAAAGAAAAATTATATTTGAAATTCAGGGACTGGGAAATATATATTTTAGCTGAAAATTTTCAGATTATATAACAAGAAGGGTAGAATTTCTAAAAAAAAGAGCACTGTGCAAAAATTATTGTATAGGTGCTAGTAGTAAAATAAGAAAGAAATCAATAAAATAGAGAAACTATGAAAAGATGTTATTTTAAAAGAATATTGCATACTATGTACATATATTATTATGTCACGTCTGTCAGAGTATAAAGCATTCAGTTACTCAAAATGTCACTTTCAGGATGCTAATTTTTTGTGTCTCAGTTCATTTGTTGTGTAAACAGTTCATTACTTTTTCTGCATCCTCATTATTTTGTGTAAAAGTACGATTTTCTAAAATCTAAATAATTTCTGTGTTTCAGAGACTATCCATATATCTATAAGCAAATTTTTAACATCAACAAATACTAGATCTTCTGTTGTGGGAGTAAAATAATAATCCAAAGCCAATATCAGTGTGTTATAAAAATTAAAAAAAAAAAAAAAAAAAAAAAAAAACGGGGAATAGTCCTTCCCTATGATCTTCCTAGATGATACTTGTTGTGGTCCCACCCTTTCTCTTTGAAACACTACATTTTACACAGATCATCCTTCTAAAAGTTTTCTTCCAGCCCTCAATTAAGCAAAAAAATATCTACAACTTGGAAGTACTGAGTTCCTAAACTTAGCCCTCCAACCTCCATTTCTTGCAGTAAACTTTAAAATTTCTTTGTAAATCAACCTCACAGAGTCTCTGCATCAAGAACTGAAAATGAATATATAAAACTGTAGTTAATGTTGTAGCTGCAACCCATATAAGCATTCTGAAAACTACAGCCAGATGAAAATGATCCCAGCAAAATATGCAGGAAAATTACCCAGCTACTTAATTGGATTCGTAACTCCGCTTTCAATTTCCCAACAGCTTTGATACTGATACAGTTGTATTGAAAAATAAATAAATAAATAAAATCATCATATCTGCAATATATACTTTTATTTTTCCTGCATTTGTCAGTGTAAACTTGAAATCCAAAGAAAGAAAGAAAGAAAAGAGAAAGAAAAGAGAAAGAAAAGAGAAAGAAAAGAGAAAGAAAAGAGAAAGAAAGGAGGGAGTAGTGGTTTGAAAGCAAAACGAGACCTCCAAGTTAGAGATACAATTTAATAGGAAGAAAGGAAAGAAAGTAAAATAAAATAGACGCAATAATACAAAAGACCACTGACAGAGTCAGAATACAACCTGAGCAGAGTGATGGAAGCAGTCTAGGTGAGGTGGTCTTCCTGAAGAACTGATCCCGTAGAACGGTTTGGTAGCTCTGATCTTCTTGGGAATCCAGTGGGTAAGGACTGCTTGTACAGTCTCAAACTCCAGATCATATCCAGGTGGGATGCTTGGTTCCTCCCTCTGGGCGGAGCATCTCACAATGGGATGATGAGCCATGCAGTGGGTCCTTGATGGCCCATTAAACAGAGATAACTCCCAGAGGGGGTTACCTATGTCATGCAGCAAGGTATTTGATGGGCCATTAGCAGAAGATAGCCCTGAGGGAGGGGGCCTGGGGAGAGCACTGCTCCAACAGTTGGATTCAACAGTTCATGAAGATGGTGATAGAATACTTTGTGCACATCCTACACTACAACCCAGGACGAAAAGGAAAGAAAAGGGGAAGGGGAAGGGGGAAGGGGGAAGGGGGAAGGGGAAGGGGAAGGGGGAAGGGGAAGGGGGAAGGGGGAAGGGGAAGGGGGAAGGGGGAAGGGGGAAGGGGGAAGGGGGAAGGGGGAAGGGGGAAGGGGAAGGGAAGGGAAGGGAAGGGAAGGGAAGGGAAGGGAAGGGAAGGGAAGGGAAGGGAAGGGAAGGGAAGGGAAGGGAAGGGAAGGGAAGGGAAGGGAAGGGAAGGGAAGGAAGGAAGGGAAGGGAAGGGAAGGGAAGGGAAGGGAAGGGAAGGGAAGGGAAGGGAAGGGAAGGGAAGGAAGGGAGGGAAGGGAAGGGAAGGGAAGGGAAGGAAGGGAAGGGAAGGGAAGGGAAGGGAAGGGAAGGAAGGGAAGGAAGAAAGGAAGGAAAGGAAAGGAAAGGAAAGGAAAGGAAAGGAAAGGAAAGGAAAGGAAAGGAAAGGAAAGGAAAGGAAAGGAAAGGAAAGGAAAGGAAAGGAAAGGAAAGGAAAGGAAAGGAAAGGAAAGGAAAGGAAAGGAAAGGAAAAGGAAAGGAAAGGAAAGGAAAGGAAAGGAAAGGAAAGGAAAGGAAAGGAAAGGAAAGGAAAGGAAAGGAAAGAAAGAAAGGAAAGGAAAGGAAAGGAAAGGAAAGGAAGGAAAGGAAAGGAAAGGAAAGGAAAGGAAAGGAAAGGAAAATCAAGATATGTTAAGAAAAGTGCAGTGTGACAATGATTCTCTCAGATCAAATCCCATGATTCTTACAGGGATAGCCATGGCAAAATGTTCCTGCTATATAAATTTCTAGTTGAACCAAGTCTACTCAGAGCTAATCTGGCAGGCTGTGAACACAAGGGAACATTAGTACTTTCTCTGTGTTTCTCTGTGGTGCTATATCTGTGCTACCTCTTACTGACAGGTTTTTATTGAGTGACAGAAGATTATGAGTAGGATTGCAATAATTGTTTGTTTCTTCCTTACGCTTTTACCTTTTTTTACCTTGAATCTTACTTCATTCTGACTTTTTTTGCCATGACCCGTACTTGCTTGAATACAACATCTGAAGCATTCTTACTTCTCACAGGAAATACCCATTCCCTTAAAAGTATGCTTCTGGTGTCTTTTTGAACATTTATTTTTGTATGAATAAAGTGGTGGTGGGGACAGTTAAGAACTTTATTTATTTTTTCTCAATTACATTTAGTTTCTACCCAGTTCTAATTAGCTAAAATATTGAACTTTTTTTTTAATGAAAAATGAAGGAGCTGATTAAAATTCTTATGATCAGGATATGAATCCAGATGAAAATGATAATTACTTTTAATTGTATCTTATTTATGCACAACCAATGCAGTGAAAATTGCTTTAAAATCAGGAATATTCCATGATTTCTGCTGCAGATACTGAAAGAAGCAAAATTTCTTAGTTATATGTTCTATATATAAAAAGCTATATCCCTATTTGCACATTACTTTAAAATAAATTAATTTAAAGCGTCTCATTCACACTTCAGTCTATTAATGTTTTGTGCATCACTTCTTAGTCTAGCATCTCTCAGTCTATTATCACTTGCTACCATGATAGCATTTCCACCTGCAATTTGTGCCTGTAAATAAGGTTGTCCTGTGATGTCCTCTTGATACACTGCTGAGAAGAAAAAAAAAAAAAAATTAAGTTTGTGTTGCTTCATCAAAAATACCAAATCCCATACTGCACAGTAAACCATTCTCTAGTGGAATAACTTTGCTTCTGAAACAATGGCTTTTACTTCATTGTTTATTTTCTGATTTAGCAGATCTCTGAACTCTACGGCTGCTGGAATTGCCTTGTCTTTGGGAACAGGCAGGAAACTTTACAGACAATTTAAATTCAAGAGTGGGACATCCTTAAGGAACTATGTAGGACCCTTAATTCCACTGGACCAGAGGTTTTCTTCACATATTTTCTCTTCAAATTCTTGACAGAAAATAACGGGAAGCAAAACATGATCTTCAACAGTTATGAGTGCTGAGTAAGACTTTAGAATCTGATATTTGTAGAGGGGTACATAATGCTGCGTTTAACCTTACACCCTTTTGTTCCTTTTGACATTAAGTAAAGTGTAAATATCACTAGAATAATAATGTTGTTAAATAGTATTGTTTCCTGTCTTAAAAGTCAGGAGAGAGAAACTAATGACAGATTTTTTTTTTCACTTTGTCTCTTAATGGTTGTTTCTGTGTCATTGTCAACACAGAGAAGAATCTAGGTTTCTGTGATCAGCAGGCAAGTTTATGATAATTTCAAGAAAAATCAGGCAGTAATTCCGTCATATTCTTAAACCCAGTTCTACTTTTCTTTTAAAAAGGCAGTATATATTTAAGATAGCACTTCATAGTAGTAGTAGTATTTTTAAGTGATGGAAAACATTTTTATCTTGCAGAAAACAGCAGTATTTTCTCCCATACAAACTGCTGCAATCATAGTGATGTCATGGTGACTCAGATACAGCAGTATTTCTGTAAGATGGAACTTTCAGAGAATTTTCCTTCATGTCAAGTATTATGAGGTGTGGAAGATGCAGAGGTATCATGCACTGAAGAGCACCACACTAAACTGCATGCACATACATACATATGTGTATGCATAAAGGAAAAACAACATAAGAGCAGAGTATGAATTTTGACCAAGGAACTAAAATATGTGTTGCTCTAGGGGAAAAAAAAAAAAAAAAAAAAAAAAAAAAAAAAAAAAGGAAAATAACATCTTGAGCAAAACATACATTCAGAATCCAGAAAGTGCAAACATGTACACAGAAGGAAAAAAAAAATCTCTTAGAGGAAAATGTAAACTCTTTTGCCCTAATGATGCACTTACAACATTAAAATATTTCACTGTTTGATTTGGGAGAAAACAAAGGATTTTAATTTTTTTTTTTTTTAATTCAGTGAATAATGTGATAAAGAAATATCTCTGCCACTACAAAGTCATACACGACTGATAAGTTACTGTATTATTAATTCAGAGAGTTCTTTTCAAAAAGCCCTACTATAATAGAAATTGAAATTTTATCTGTGATAGCCAAAGTGAGTAACCAACAATCATGTATTATGAACACACAGACTCGTACTGCTGGAACTTTCACAATTAGCACCAAATGATTAAACTATACATTGGACTAGATAATCATTACAAGGGTCATAATTTAGTCTTGCAGTTCTGCTATTCAGGAGAATAAAAGAAACTGACTGTTGAGTTACTTGTCAGACTGCGAGATTAAGACATAGACACTCCAGAAAAATGTTGACATTAAAGTCAGAGCATAAGGGAGATTCCACTTTAAATTTCTATTTCAAACTTAGTGTCAAAGACAATTTTTAAGTTACATATTTCTTTTTTTGGGTGAAATTATTAATTTCTCAAATGGATATTTGAACAGAATATTTTCACAGAAGTTCACCTTGACCCTATATGCTAATGAAAATGTTTTGCAGTAAGTAAAGAGTTCCTGACTGTCTTTACTTATCTTTAGATGTATATATGTACAGAAAACCAGTCCATGAGTGAGATATTGTCCTTAACAAAGCAGGCAAAGGGCTGTCAGAATAGAACAGTAAGAAAATATTTGAAGGTCCATACATATTTTCTCTAGAGTGTGTTTTTTCTCTAATGTTGCAAACATGAGGACAGCAAGCTCACTCCTTACAATAGTATAGGATATGACTCCAGCTCCTTTTTTTTTTTTTTTTTCTGAGAAAAATAGTAGGAAATATTCTGATGGCTTTTTGTCACTTCAGTGTTCTCCTTTGACTAAGGAAAAAATCCCACGGTCAAGGAAAACTTTTATATGAGCATTGTTTCCACAGATAAGCACAGCACGGCACAAATGTGATGTCTAGGACACTGTATTATCCATTATCACTCCTTTTTTGATGCTTAAAAATTATATTATTTTTGCAGTTCTGACATTGTGTCAAAGAATATTCCTAAGTAAGTTTTGTGGATTTCTTTGTTTAAAGCCATTAAAAATTATGAGGATTTTTACTTTTATAGGAAAAAAAATGGAGATTAACTTTTAACTACTATTTTCTTGGGGTTTTTTGATTTTCCTGGCAGGCATTAAAAAAGGAAAAGAAAGTTCTGACCATAAGTATGATTTTTTAAAAATATCATTGTATAATAAAATCATCATCATTATCATCATCATCATCATCTAATATGCATTATTATTAGAATAATTATTATTACTACTACTGGTGAGAGGAAAAAGGTTGTAATTTCCTACCTGCTTATTCCACTATGAATCAAACCTTTGTTTTCTAAAACAAAATTATTAGCCTCTTGGTATTTGTATTCACAGCACACATGCTTCCAAGTAAATATAAAGCCATCATTAGCTGTATGATTTAAAATATAATAACAGGAAAACACTGGAACGCAGAGTGTTTTGTGCATGTGTTACAGAGAAGCAAATGACATTGGATATAGACCTCATAATATCACCCTCACAATAATGGAATTGACTGATTGCTTATTGTCATGCTTTTGACTGCACATAGAATGCAATTATCTATGCAAAGCTTCTGGGATTTGAAGGTGCAAACAGAATAAAAAACATTTTTTATAGGAACAGGCCACAGACTGGCTGACAAAAAGTTTTAGCACCCAGGCTTAACTTTCACTTTCTAAAAGATATGATGTGCAATTAACCAAATAACTACATTTTGTTCTCTAACCTAAATAACAGGATAAGAGGTAAGGAAAAGTTTCTCTAAAGAAACCCACCAGATGTCTGCTGGCAATACATTACAGCAGAGAGGAAAATGTGTAGGAGTTTCTTGAAGAGTGTGGATGATAACTTCATGACACAGCTGGTGAAGAAGCCCACTAGGCAAAATTCCCCTCTAGACCTACTGTTTGTGATAAGAGGACTGATGGGTTATATGAGTGGTTGGGGGCACAGCAGTCATGAAATTATAGTTTTTGATTCTTGTAGCAGCAAGCAGGGACATCAGCAGACCTGTCACCTTGGACTTCCAGCGGGTGGCCCTTGGGCAAACTGGTTGAGAGAGTCCCTTAGGAGGCAGTCCTGAAAGAGAAAGGAGAACGGGAAAGCTAGATGTGCCTTAAGAAGGAAAACTTTGCTACAGGGACAGGTCATCCCCTATGCCTGAAGACAAGCCAGTGGAAAAGAAGATCAGCCTGGATAAACAGACCTAAGATTGGAACAGTCTATTTTAGGTTGTAGTGCACATTATTTTGGAACTATCTCTACCATGGTCCAATAATTCAAATATAATACAATTCAAATATACAATCTGAAAAAATTTTCTGATACAATCTTCCAAAACAAATATGACTATGAGTCTTGGAGAAATTAGTAAATAGTAAGAACACAAATTCAAGGTGCATCCTAAAAGCCTTAAATATTGTGATATTCTGAATACTCTTTCTTTGAGAAAGCCAACCATGACCTTCTTTTAGTATTCTGCAATAACTTTTGCTTTTGTTCAGAGATGACTGCTCACTTTTGGGTTTATATCTGAGCAACTTGAAGTCCAAGATATGTTAAACCATCTACTTTTAAGTGTCTTTAATAGGATATTCCAAGTAATCAGAATGACAATATAATAGGTGTAAACTCATTGCCATATACGCATTGTGGCTGAGATGGCTTGCTCAGTTCCATAAGTTTTGAAAATCGTTTTAAAAGCAAAATTTAATTTAAAAAATAATTGCATCACACAGACATAACAAAAATATTTATTTCAGCCAATACTCATCATGGAATTATAGAACAGTTTGGGTGGGAGGAGACCCTAAAGATCACTTAGTTCCAATCCCCTGCCATGGGCATAGAAACCTCCCGTTAGACCATACTGCTGAGTGCCCCATTCATGCTGGCCGTAAACACTTCCAGGCATGGGGCATCCACAACTTTTCTGGGCAACCTGTTTTGGTGTTTCATCACCCTCACAGAAGAGAATTCCTAATACCTAATCGAAATCTGCTCTATTCTAGTTTGAAGCCATTCCACCTTGTTCTGTCATTGCGTGCTCTTATAAAATGCCCCTCTCCAGCTCTCTGTAACTTTATGTACTGGAAAGCTCCTCTAACGTCTTCTGGAGCCTTCTCTCCTCCAGACTGAACAACTCTATCAGCCTGTGTTTATAGGAGCAGTGCTCCAGCCCTCTGATCATCTTTGTGGTCCTCATCTGGACTCATTTCAATAGGTCTGTGTCCTACCTATGCTGGGACCCACAGGGCTGGAAGCAGCATTCTGGGTGGGATCTCATGAGGACAGCAAAGAAGGGCAGAAATCACACCCCCAAGCCTGCTGGTCATGCTGCTTTTTATGCAGCCCAAGATGCAGCTGGCTTTCTGGGCTGCAAGTATGCATTACTAATCTCCATGCAAAATTTAAAAAAAAAGACTCCTGCCTTTTTTTTTTTTTTTTTTTTTTTTTTTTTTTTTTTTTTTTATGAAAAAATATGGGGTTTGAAAAATGTCCTAGGGATGCAGAAATTGAGGAGGCTAATCACTAAAAAAAAAAGCTACTCTGAAAAGGAGATTATATGATACAAGCAATGTACCAAAAATGTTGATAATTTTAATGCGGCAACTTGTGAAAGAGTAATTTCTTTCTTAAAATCATGTTCAATTATTGAGGAAGAGATTTCAAAAGGGTCAAGGAACAGACACCTATTTTTCTGTTGAAAAGGCAACAGGTTCGTTAATTCATTTTCATGAATTCAAAATCTACACTTCTGGGAGAACTGGGTCAAAACCAATTAACTTGTAAAAACTCTGTAGAAACTAAGTTAAATAAGTGTGGATAAAAGATCACAAGTATAATCCCCTTAATAAATTATAGCAGCTAACAACTAACCTTTCTGAATTTGAAGAGGTGTATTTTCTAAAAAGCATTGAAATCCATCCTATGTAGATCATTATTCCAGAAATAAGGTAGGCAAACATAACTGTAGCAAGATCTATATCATAAAGTAATTTTCATTTCAGATTGGTAAATGAAGGGAAAAATAGAAGGAAAAGCACAAGAAAAGGGAAGAACACTTGACCAATGCAATTTCCTAGATGGGAATTTAACTAGTTATCTACATTTAATTTTTAAGCAGATTTGCCCACCCTGATTCAGCTGTGAGTCCAAAGCATTGATTCCCTTCACATCTCTTCCCTTCTACCACCTGTTAGACAGCTCTCAAAAAGTTCTAACTACCAGCTATACATAAACTCGGGCTAAAGAATGGGTGAGATCAACACCACCAAATAAACCTGATGAAAGAGAGAGGCAGTCAATGCTCAACAACCCTCTCTTTGGAAGTGTAATGAAGATGTGACCAAGAACCAAATCCAAGAGGAAGAAAGACAAGAAGGATTGTTATGGGTGGCCACCCAGGACATTCCTGAGTGAAGAAAACAGCCACCAATTTACATGTCATGGAAACATCTGTCATTTAAAATTAATGAGAGCACAACCAAACTTCTGACTAGCGCTTTATGCAGAAATTTAATAAATAAAAATTATTTCCACTGTAACAGGCATTTCTGAATTGGTTGTCAGTTGTTACCTATATGAAAAATAAAAGGATTTTTCTCCATTGGCCCAAACTTCTGACATCTGAGGAGTCATCTGCCACGAATTGTAACAATTCTTGATGTCAAAAAACCAAAATTTAAATGATCATTCAATGTTTGACATTAAAAAACCATAATTGAATTCTAAACAAGTAATGTCACATTCTGTGAAATGATTGCTACATAGATGAGAGCAATAACTCCCCAAAGATTTGCTGCATTTCACACAGAAAAAAGAGCTGGGAAATAGATTAAATGTATTTTTGTTTAAATATTGCATTAAAAGAACCCAAAACAACAGTTTAACAAAACTAACTCTTTCTTTCTTTCTTTCTATCTTTCTTTCTTTTCTTTCTTTCTTTCTTTCTTTGTTTTTCTTTCTTTCTTTCTTTCTTTTCTTTCTTTCTTTCTTTCTTTTCTTTCTTTCTTTCTTTCTCTTTCTTTCTTTCTTTCTTTCTTTCTTCTTCTTTCTTTCTTTCTTTCTTTCTTCTTTCTTTCTTTCTTTCTTTCTTTCTTTCTTTCTTTCTTTCTTTCTTTCTCTTTCTTTCTTTCTTTCTTTCTTTCTTTCTTTCTTTCTTTCTTTCTTTCTTTCTTTCTTTCTTCTTTCTTTCTTTCTTTCTTTCTTTCTTTCTTTCTTTCTTTCTTTCTTCTTTCTTTCTTTCTTTCTTTCTTTCTTTCTTTCTTTCTTTCTTTCTTTCTTTCTCTTTCTTTCTTTCTTTCTTTCTTTCTTTTCTTTCTTTCTTTCTTTCTTTCTTTCTTTCTTTCTTTCTTTCTTTCTTTCTTTCTCTTTTCTTTCTTCTTTCTTTCTTTCTTTCTTTCTTTCTTTCTTTTTCTTTCTTTTCTTTCTTTCTTTCTTTCTTTCTTTCTTTCTTTCTTTCTTTCTTTCTTTCTTTCTTTCTTTCTTTCTTTCTTTCCTTCTTCCTCCTTCCTTCCTTCCTTCCTTCCTTCCTTCCTTCCTTCCTTCCTTCCTTCCTTCCTTCCTTCCTTCCTTCCTTCCTTCCTTCCTTCCTCCCCTCCCCTCCCCTCCCCTCTTCCTCTTCCTCTTCCTCTTCCTCTTCCTCTTCCTCTTCCTCTTCCTCTTCCTCTTCCTCTTCCTCTTCCTCTTCCTCTTCCTTCTCTCTTCTCTTTTCCAGATCAAAGGAAAAAAAAAACAAAACCACAATTAAAATTATGGATTGAAAGGCAATTAAATACCTGTACTTACTACCAATTTCCTTGTTTAGCTAAACTTTGCCATTCCTTTCATATCTCTCCATGATATTGTTTTTTTTTTTTTTTTTTTAATCATGGGGAGGAAGGATTATTCAGAGTTAATGTGATGGGATAATTTAGGGGATTTTAAATGGATTCTGTTAAAATAGCTTGCATAACAGGTTTTCCTAAAAACAGGAAATTTTAATGTCGTCATCATGACTTTTTGACCGTTGTGGTTCTGTATCAGGATTACAGCTCAATACATCTTAGTAATGAATTCAATTAAAATTAATATGTCCTTATTATGCTTAGAACAAAACTGTCAGAGACAGTTTCTGTTGTATCAAGACTAAATTCACTTAAGAATTTTGCTTGATCTGAAAACTACTATCTATGAAAAAAAAAATTAAACCAAATATCACACATTTAAATGGATCATCTTTCTCAGGACATAAATATATTACTGCTATTACCCTGGAAGAATCTGGAAACACATAAATTCATGTGCACTCAAATTAGTTGTAGGAATAGAGAAGTCAAATGCTAAATATAGGCTTCACACCTGTATCTTCTGAGATGTCCAATCCAAAAGACCATTTGCAGAGCGTTATTGCTAAATACAGATTCAGGTTGCACTGCATAAGAAGGAAATGTACCTTTTATATAGCTATTTATTGAAATATGGTGCTGTGGTTTCCACGGAAAAAGAGAAAACATGATGGTCCACTTTCTGCTCTCCTGGGTTCTGTCAGGTAAGCAATGGCATAAAATTCCCTTTTGGGAGACTTATCTACTTACCAAATTATACATATAAAAAAATTATATGATAATGATTTTACTTAGGAAAACAAGTAAACAGGAAAAAATCCAGAAGAAAACCACAAACTATGCCACTTTCATATCTTTAAAACAGAGTCTGCAGGTTGTTGGGACACTATTATTCAGGGTTATAGATCTTCCTCAGTCTAGGGAACTTGTGTATTGATCCACAGACTACCTGCACACACCCTGCTCCAAATTCTGCTCTGGAGCTGGGTTCAAGCCTGCCTAGGAGTCTGACAAAGTCATGGACTATGCTCCAGGATGAAGCTATGTGGGATAATTCTGAAACATCAATATCTTCATTGACTAATATTAGGGAAATTTTTTTGTCCTGTATTGAATCTAGACATGTTCCTAAACCAAGAAAATATGAATATATTAAGATTAATATATTAGGGAATATTGATTTATTTATGTCATAAGAAGTCTCCACAGGTAAGCAAAGAGCATAATATGATCTTGATTACTATAGTCATCTTCCTTGACTTAGGCACAACTATTCACTTGTATAAAATTAATCACATTTATAAATGCCTCCAGAGTTTAGCATAGTAACGGTCATACCCTTTCTAAACAAATTATTAGTGAAAATACTATGGAATGTATAATTCAAATAAGAGCCTCTTCTTTGCAATTCACACTTTCATTCCTTGAAATATCTATGTCCTCAGATTTTAACAATTTCTCTTTGAGTATTTGCTTAGGATTCATTTCTTTGGAAGTTAATTTTTTATATATATGCCCCAACATATTTTTCTCAAATTCCCAGTGTGATATGCAAAAAGATTCTCTCATATATCAAATTCTCTATAAATCAAAAACCAAATGTACATTTTTATGGAAATTATTTATGCAAAGCAGCTATTTGATCGATAATAATAGTCACATGAGAAAGAAACAATGGAGAAAGAGGCCTGAGAACACATGGCAGGAACACAAATGTAATTAAAATCAACTCTTATTTGTCAGACTTAGAAATACAAAATGTGCATTCACTAAAATAATCATAAAACAAAATGTCCCAGGGTTCCACTCAATTTTATCCCATTTGTTTCTGAGAGACACATAGATATGAAGAAAAAACTAATTCAAATTCAGAAAAAAAATGAAAAATTGTGTAAGATAATTCATGTATTTGAAACATTCAATTGCTGACCCAGTCAGATTTATTTAAAGCAAAATACCACCTCCTGCATATCCAATTAATGGTTGCCATGGCAAATAAGAGTTCCCACTGCACGTTCTTATTGCCATATGCATGACAATTGCAAGTATATCACTCAGAAATTTCCATAATGTTATTAGCTGATCTATCCAGCATCAGACAATTAATTTTGTAAAGCATCAGGTGTTCAATATTTATCCTCATAAAAATTAAATGCAAACATTCATATATCATATGGAAATGGATTCCTTTATAACCACTGTCATGCCTTCTCTCATTAAATATTTTTCTTAAAATTAAGATTAGGATGGGAGATAGATTTTTGGTAAGTTTTCTGTACAAAATGTCCATGGTCAGTACAATATTTTAAGCTTTGAGTAACAGCTAGTTTTAAAATGAGTTTAGATAAAGAATACATTTGGTAAAAAATGTTTTGTCAATGAGTCTATACTGGCTTGTAAACATGTTTCTTGGTGAAATACAAGTTCATTCTCTCTGTTTTCATAAAGATTTTCTTGGATGATAAGGGTTGGATGAGACAGATCCAGCATTTAGCACTGCCAGATTTGTAAGGCCATCCTAGCACTGCCAAATTTTGTAAGAAATAAACAGAAAGAGTTTGTTGTCCCCCAAAATTACATGTTTATAAGGAATACATGAAAGAGAAAAGTAAGGACAAGCCTAAATTTTCTCTACTTTGAATATGTCTATCTTTAAACTGTTGTGACCCAGTGCTCAGAGTTTCCATTTCAGAAATTTTGTAATGGTTTTATTTTAAGCAACTCATTGTGGTTTTTATATAATCGCCATCTGATTCAATATGCAGTCCAACCTGGAGAGACATCTGCCCCCAGGACATTGGTCTTTTCTCTAGGCTATAATCTCATATTTTAGTGGGACTCATTTTATATTCCTCTGAAGGTGAGTTTTGTGCTGAAATAAATGCCAGAAGTAATCTATCCCAGAGACCCAAAAGATAAGAGCAGTCACGAAACCTCTGGTTCAGAGAATTTGGGATGAGGGAGTTCTGGGTTACATCTTTAGAAGGGTTTCTGGGTTTCTACACAGTCAGAGTTTGAATCTTTCAGTAATTCTGAGAGAGGACACTGAATATTTAAGCAGTATCTTCTCTGTGAAGAGAGAAGCTTTCCTATAACATTATGTTTAATAACATATATAACATAGTGATGGTCCTGTTGTTAAAAATACCTCTTCACAAAAAACATTCATCTTTGTATCTTCAGCCTCCAACAGGAGAATAGAAAATGTAATTAGGGGGGAAAAGGTAGAGTGGTGTTGGTATTTGGTAAAGACCGAAGCATAGGAATGAATTCGTCCTAAAGGACCAATAATGAAAGTGAAGGACTGGTAAAGCTAGAGTTGACTAAATTATTATTATTAATAGCACTGCTGGTAGTAATACTAATCCTGCTATTTTGGCAGATGGTTTTGACAAATTTCAAGAAACAGCTGTGTGTAGCAAACAAATCATGTGGTCTATGAAAACAAACTTCAGAGCTCCTCATTTTTACTCCTTTAAGAATATATGTTTATGTCTGGTTTCTGATTTGGCTTGAATTTTTTTCTAGTGTGTTGTTGTTTGGATTTTTTTGGTTTTCTCCCCCTCCTCATCCACAGCATCACTTTGGTAGACAACTTGAAGTGTAGTTTTATGTGAGAAAATATGTTCAGAATATTTTTGGCATACTAAGGCCATCCTATGAAAATTAAGACAGAAACTTTAAAACAGTTCCCTTTGGTATGAAATAACTATTAAAAATACAAAAATCTTTTTAAATAATCATGATCTCTTTTCAGGGAACAAAGAAAGAGTTAATTAAAGACAGAATATACTGTTTCATTTTTAGATAGGTTTTTGACTATATTTGGCATGTGTAAAAATAAAACAAACCAGAGAGCAAATTAAGGTTCATTCCACACGTTCAGATTCATAGAACTGACCCCCAACCTACCAAAGTTTGAAGCTGGCTGTAGGCAACAGAAGTAGCTGGAAAATCTGGAGTCCTCAGCATTTTTAACACAGAATTTTGATTTTTTTTTCTTTTTTGTCTTTTGACACGTGCTGTAACCAATAGTTTCATTTAGTGAATTCAGTAGTTGGATGGATCATATTATTTTTTTTAAATGAATGACACTAATTTTGCTTGCAGTAACTTCTACCACACCAGCTGTTACTGTTATCACTGCTGCCATCATCGTCATCATCATCACCATAATCATCATCACCATCACTATCAGCATAGCAATAATTAATTTTAGAAAGATAAATCAAGGAAATGCAGCAGTGGAAATACAAAGTGACAGGACATAGAGTTTTCCTTTGTCTGTGAGTCTTGACAGTGTTACCTTATTGCAGTCTGCATTGTGGCAAGTTTACTGCAGCAGATTATTTACTGTCTTTTCATTAGATTTGTTAGAATTAACGGTGATTTCTTCTGTTTCTCTTCTGAAAGGTGTAAATAAAAGAAATTATATTGTCTGTTGACATTTACTACATAAAGTAGAAAATCAGTCTTGATTATATGATAAGTAGTCTAATTGAATTTGCTTCTTTCATTAAATAGGGAACACCCACAACTCAGCAGATCATCCTATTATTTCCATCTAATTTATCTAGGTAAATACGTATTAAAAACCAAAAATAGAAATAGAAAGAGACACTCCATTACACTGAATATTAATTAGGTACCTCTAAATTAATAATATGGTCAGATGTCCATTAGAGTTCAGCTATCAATATAATATGACCAAATTACACTGGCTTGGGGTGAAACTATAGAAAGGGAAAGGAAGGGGAAAATGCTGTAAGTATCATCTTCTGCTGTTTATCTCACATTCAATAACTCTATGCTTATAATCAGCTGTCCACTTATAGCTAGGTAATGTGAGAATACCTGCAAAACAAAAACATCATTAAAGTTCATTTCTCTTAACTCCTAGCTTTAAATGTCACTACAAATATGAATTTAACAGCACTTTAAGTCTGATTCCCTGATTCTTAATATCTCCACAGGTAACACAAACAGGAACAAGAGTTTTTTGCTCTGTAAAGGAAAGAACACAAGGCATAAAATTCAGTATCTTGGATTACTTCAATTCTCCCTGCCATTTTATTAATTAAAAATGAAATTAAAATTTAATTTAAAAAATTGAATCTAATATTCACCTAATATTCCATAAACACAATGGCCATAATAGTGTCCAGTCAAACCACCCAAACATTATGGAAGTACATGTTTTTCTAGAGACAGGACAAAATTTCTCTTTTATGACAAATCAAGATTTAGTGTGCAGTCTTTCATGAGTCTGAAGACCTCATCACCTATTCACACTCACATTGCTTAGACCTCAGGGATAAGAAGGTTGTAAAGAGGCATTCCATATTCTAACATTTTAATCTTCCCAGATCCAGATAGTTAGGATAACTATTTTGAGTAAGTTGTTTCGAGCCTAGAATGATTGATAGCTTTTTTCATGATCTCCTAGGGCAACACTTAGCTTAAACTTTTTTCCTGGTAAGTAGAGTTATTCTCAAGTCCAAGCATCCCTCATTACTCTCATTAGGCTTCTCTTCATGCTTTAGTTTTGAGACCAAATACTTTCCTTACCTAGCACTCTGCAGTTCTATGAAGTGAAACTTGGATGTAAAATTTTAAAGTTTTTTCCTTTTACATTGCTTTTTAATACTTAGTCACATTTCCCTTAAGAAAAAGGCTGAATTTAAAAGCCTAATATTATGAGAAACTACTAACATTTCACTTCATTTAAAATGTAAAATTAATTTCTGTGGGAACAGAATTTCATGATAAACACTGACAGCGATAAATATGCAGAAAGGTTGCCAAAATTACACCAAACATTAATTAGAAACTGAATAGCTTTTAATCTGGTGAAGTTTTTGTTTCTACATATTGACAAAGATGCTGTTTGAATGTTAAAGAGTACAATTCCTGATAAAGAGCATGGGACACAGAAAATATTTCTGAACTAATACCAAGGCTTTTATTAAGTAATGCATTTCATATAGATTTAACATATAAAGTCCTCAAGCACTGAGGAGTTTGAATTATATGTTTACACATCATGTCCGAAAGGAATTAATTTATGTATGCAGCCATTGTTAAATATTTTATTGTTGGCTCTAGTTTTCCAGAAATCATAGATAACAAGTGACCTGGTGCGCTTGTGCTTTTTTCTCACTTGCTTATAAAGAAACAGCACTAAAAGCTGTCCTAAGTCTGTTCACAATAGGATACTGAATACAGTTCAAGAGTACTTTGGATCATGAACCATTGCAGTATGAAAGCAGCAAATTAGAACTGTTACTTTAATAATAAAGTAATAAATGAAAAATGCACAAGGTTTCCCTCATTGACTCGAAGTCCTTCTAATATTTTAAAATTTTTACTTGCTCTTTTTTAAATTCCCTTTATAGTCTTAAGGGCTTTTCCTACCATCAAATATTAAAATATACCATTATTTATAGCATGGGAGGGGAAGAAAATGTGAAAGCAACTCCTAAACATAGTAATGAATTTTTTTCTTTTTCATTTGAGATTTTACAGATCATTCCCTAAAAACAAATTTAGCCACATGAGTTAATACCTCACTAATATGAGAAATGTCTTCTACATAACTAGAGTGCTTTCACTTTGTGAATTGTCTGGTGTACTGAGAATGTTCTGTCCTACTGTTCTGAGGATCCCTTTTTATTCTGTTAATATGCAGTATAGAATCCTTTAAACATGAATTAAAAATAAAACTAGTAAATCTACTGAAAAGAATCAAAAGGTTTCCTTTAAAAATAAAAAAAAAATAAAATTGATAAGAAGGTGACTGGCCTGAGTGGATCATCCATCTATTATCATCTGGATAATACTCCAAATGGGTCCACAAATTGATTTGCCAGCAATGACTTCCCAAAGTAATCTGATGGAATTCAAAGAGGGAAAAATTAAAATGAATGAAGGAAGAAGTGAACTATCTGTGTTTAATCTTCAGTTTCATCAGAAATCGATTAACTAGCTGACTTTGGGTCCAAAAGAATTAATTATGCTCAGTTTCCAGGATAATTAACACCACTATGGCCATGTCCCAAAATATTCATTAAATAGTCAGGAACAATATGAAATTCAAATTAAAATTGGAATAGAGATTAAATAGAAGTAGTCATCTCTAAAAAGAATCATACTACATCTGAGATGAAATCATTTAAGCAATACAAAATATGGAAATACATTTTGTGTTACATTCGATTATCATTAATTCCAGCACTACAAGCTGGCAGCTATTTCAGGCTCATTACAAAGACTAAAATGGGCTGGAATTTTAATAGAAATCAATCCTCACTGGAATAATGGGAATATGATTCAAACTTACAGGAAGTTAAGTTCTAAAATTCAAGTTTTCTTTTTAATTCTAAGTTCAACTGAGGAAATTTGCATTCTCATGTACGTCAACCATTAATATGAGACACTAAGGAATATGCACGTAGATGTGAATACAAGAAGAGAGAAGAAGGAAGAGAAAAGATGGAGTTTAAATATATGTTTTGGAATCCCTATTTTTCAAATTTCCCAAACTTAGTGTCAGTAGCCCGTGGATCTGAATAATGTTGCTATGTGCAATATGGAATTTACTTTCAGTTTTCTACAAGTGAATTTTTTTCACCCCCCATAATTTTACTTTGCTATATTTGGTACATTATTCTTCTAAAGTTCAATCCTTTTTAGCCAGTAAAAGCAAGGCTTTTCTTTTGCTTAGAGTTTTTTTCTTTTTAAATTCAAGTATCAGAAATCCTGTCATTTTAACAATTTCTGTAGAAAGTAATTGCAGCAGGGCAAAAGTAGCTTCATTTAAAGTAAGCCATATTGTTTTTTTTTTTTTTTTTTTGTTTTACACCAAAGGTTCTATAGAGGAAAATATTCAGGGGGCAAATCAGAAACCAAAAAATTTCTTCTTATCAAAGTTAAATCTTCTACTATTTTATAATTTTTTTTTTAGGGTTTTTTTTAATCAAAGGCACAGAAAGCAACTGTTTTTCAATTATTGATTGATTATGCAGATATCATTTTTGCTTATGACCGACACCTTTACTCAGACTGTTTAATAAGGCTGTATCAAGAAACTTGCATTTAGAATATAAAACTGTTGGATTATTTATTAGTTTGGTATAATGTCATCATTTTGCATGTCAGTTTTTCTTTTCTTTAGTCCTCTAGCTGGCTTGACTAAGGACTTATCCACTGACAGAATTTTGACATTGCATGCAACTTTGATCTTTGTTTCTGTGGTTTGTTGATGCCGGTTGGAAATCATATGCCACCTAAGCTGCTCCATCACTCCCCTCCTCAGCTGGACAGAGAGAGAAAATATAATGAAAGGCTCATGGGTCAACATCAGGATAGGGTGAGATCAGTCTGCAATCACAGATAAAACAGACTTGACTTGAGGAGAAATAACTTAATATATTACCAATCAAGAGAGTGTAGGACGACAAATAGAACTAAATCTTAAATAGACATCTTCCCCCACGCTTCCCTTCTTCCCAGGCTCAACTTCATTCCTGAATTCATAACCTTCTTCCTTCCAACAGCGCAGGGAGATGGGGAATGGGGGTTGCAGTCACGTTGACTCTGCTTCTCCTTCTTCTTCAGTGGAAGGACTTGTCACACTCTTCCCTTGCCACAGCATGGGGTCCCTCCCATGAAAGACAGTCCTTCACATCTTATCCAGCACAGATCCTTTCCATGGGCTGCAGCTTTTAACAAGCTTCTGCAGCATGGTCCCTGTCAAGGAGTGCAGTCACTCAGGAAAAACCTGTTCCACCTAACTGGAAAAGGTGGAACAACTGGAAGTCTGCTTGAAAAGCAATGTAGATGGTTGGATTGAAAAGCAATCCAGAGGGCTTCTGGAATGCATCAAGTGTAACTTTCTCGTCCAAATATTACAAAAGACTACTGGAGAAGAACCTGGTGCTCACTAGTTCACCTGAGCTCATTGAAGAGGTTTAGATCGGTGTCAGCTTGGGCTGTACAAATTGTGCCCTGGGTGAGTTCCTCACAATCTTGAGGAACAGGGACCTGGCAAACAGTAAAGTCAGAACCCAGGACTTTAGGCCACTTCTTTTGGAGCACAGGAGCTCTTCTTATCCATGTTTAGAAAGTAAGACAAGGCAGGCCAGAACTCGATATGGCTAAGCAAGGATCTTCTCCTCACACAGAAGCAAGAAGAAGTGGAAGTAGGGATGTGTGTCCCAGGAAAAGAACAGCAAAACAGTTTGAATGTGTAGGTGTGGGATCAGGAAGGCTAAAACACCATTGGAAAAGGACTTGTTAAAGGATATGAAGAATAATAAGGGATTCTCTACATGCATAGGTCAGAAACAAAAAGTCCAAGGAAAATCCAAGTAGAACAAAAGATTGAACCTGCACAATGAATGAGAAGGGAGAACCAGTCATTATAGATGTGGAGAAGGCTGAGGTACTCATTGAGCTCTTCACCTCAGCCTTTTCTGGCAGTCAGGTTTCCCGTGTCTCTCAAGTACTTGAACCTCAAGGTGGGAGTTGGGTGGGCAAAGTTCCACTTACTGTAAGCTAACAACAGGTTTGGGACCCCTTGATGAAAGTAACTAGTCACAAATCTATGGGATCTGATGAGATGCATCCCATGGTTCTGAGGGAGCTGGCTGGTGTTGCCATGAAAAGTCATGGCAGTCAGGAAAAGTCCCATGGCAGTCAGGAAAAGCAAAACATCAGTCTGATTTTTAAAAGGGGAAAAGGAAGACCCAGGGAACTACAGATCAGTAAGCCTCACCTTTTTGCTTGGCAAGTACATGGAGCAGATCCTCATAGAAGAAATGTTAGGCCTCACGCAAGACAAGGAGGTAATCTGAGGCAACCAGCATGGTTTCACTATGGGCAAAGTGTTTCTGACCAAACTGGTGGCCTTCTATGACTGACTGCAATGGTCAAAAAGCAAAAACTGACTGATCTCACCTACCTGGATTTTTGTAAGACCTTTGACACAGTCCCAGATGACCCTAAGGTGGAAGGAGTAGCAGAGACAATGTGTGAAACACAGCCCCCCTTTCTGACTATTGGTGTTACTTGGGGGGGAACACAAAGAGAAACTGGTAGTGAAGCTGAGCCCTGGAAGGAAGGTGTTTATTTAAGATTCTGTTTTATTTCTCATTACCTACCTCTGATTTGATTGGTAATATATTAAATTATTTTTTCCCAAGTTGAGTTTTTTTTTTCCCATGACTGTAACTGATGACTGATCTCTTCCTGCTTTTATCTCAACCATGAGACTGTCCTTATATTTTCTCTCTTTTCTTTCAGTTGAGGAGGGAAGGAATAGAATGACTTAGGCACCTGGTGTCCAGGCAGGGTCAACCCATCACAAGGCAGTACACAAGGAAATTACATCAACAAGTCTGTTCTCAAAAGGAAAGCATTCTCACTGCCATTGCAGTGGTTCTGTGCAAGGATTTTCCATTCAAATCTAATGTATTATTCATTGCAATATTTGAGAAACACTCCCTGATTAAAGACGGAGCCTGAAACACTAAACAATAAGACAAACTTACTGAACCTCTGGGAATCTTTTAAAAATGCTTATTTCACAGAAATTTAATTAGATTGATTAGGATTATTGAGCTGTGCATGTGATATTTCCCTAGAGATCATTCCTTCTCTTGAGTTTTCTGAAATAATTAAAATGTAGTAGGACACTAAAATGTAACTTTTAATGATTGCTTTTCCAAGTAACTGCTAGGAAAGGAAAGTGGAAGACATACTTTCTGAAAGCCACACAAGCAGAGAAACACATTCTTTGAAAAAAAAAAAAATGACCCAGGAAAAGATAAAGGATGCACTGAGTTTTCAAATATCAGAATCTTCTGTAACAAATAAGTATTCTCTACAGAAGTTATCATATGCAAATCCAGATATCTAAAAATGTATAAAGAAATGTTTCTGGGATGTCACAAGACAACTTCAGACCACAAATTTTTAAGTTATTTCTGGTTTAGGACTTACAAAGACCGTTCTCTTTTTAATTCAACATTCAACTGTGCTCAGGTCTATATGATTCTAAGAATATATGGGTCTCTTCAGATATGGTGTGAGGTTCACTACTATGCAGTCTTTGACTAACAATTCTTTTCTAAGGGCAATCTAGATATGCATGTGCTGTGTACAGAGTCATTAAAATGACATAACTACCAGATATGGAGTACACTCCATTATTACTAGTCTGTATCGGAATTGGTTGCATGGTTTAGGTAACAGCTCCTTCTAATTTCCAAAGGGAATCTTTTCAAAGGAAGTCTAAATGGGGAAAACCTGGCCCCACTTAGTGCACGAGCAAAACTGACAAAGTAGTTTGTCAATCTACACTTAGAAGTAATAAATTGGAAGCATTACCAATAGCATTAGACTTTTTTTTGTTTTTATATTATAAAAAACAAAAAGTATTACCTAATAGTACTTACATTGAGATATACAGATTTCAGTTAAATATTCTTAGCATATTCCTTTGCCTTGATCCAAATAGATTTCCCTTTCTTTTTGTATGCATATTTTAACAATACCACATTCTCTCATTATTCTAATTTTACTTTGATATTATTGAAAAAATTAAATAGAATGAAGAATTATTTTCCTTACTTTGTTATTAATCGTATGAAATCAATCTATCAATATAATAAGAAAATTCATTGTTGTCTAATCAACAGCCTAAAGTAGTAAAGCAGTAATGTCACAGTATCTTACATCCCACATGTAGGTGCTCCAGCAGTGTACATCCCTTTTAATACATGGCAGTTAATATGTGACACTTAACTGTTCCCATTTCAGGCTTCTTTCAACACTAGGTAAAAGTAGTCATGTTTTCATATAGCTGATTCTGGATGAAGAGAAAATCAAGACATATCAGATTTTTGCTGTGGGGCAGATAGTCAAGTATAAGCCAGTATGGCTCCGAAAATTATTTTCTTACATTAGATGTAATATTTACCAAATCCTATTTAACCACAGAACAACTACATTGAAATGTCTTTAAGGCAATGTAACAGAATTTTCAGTGGGTTGTCATTCTGATGTAACAGAGGACTTGCAAAAGCAGTGTGCAGCTCTAGGGCCTGAAGTAATCATGGCAAAAATGCTTTGCTGATTATTTTCTGTTCATATTGAACAGAAAAGCAGAGCCATGAAATTTGTTTCAAATATTTTATTTTCACCTCTAAGATATTATTTGAATGGTCATGTTAAAAAGTAGGTAGATTATTAGGTAGATTGAATTTAAAGAATGGTCAGCTTTGTACATTGCAAAGCACATATGACAATCATAAAGGAAGCATGTAGCAAATATTTTCATTGTACCAGATTTCTTTCTTTTGAGGTGATAGGTGAATACTTGCTTAATTTCTTTTTTCTTTCTCTTTAATAATGTATTTCTATATTTTAAAAAATAGTATGCCCACAAGTTCATGTCAATATTGTGGCCATAGTCTATAACTATAGCTGCCACACTTACAAGAAGTAGAGATGGAAGCCTACGAAAATGTCAAGCAGCCTAGATACAAGGAGCCCAATAGAGTTTTTCGCAGTGCAATAGATAGTCTGATTATCCAATGCCAGCCAATTTTTAAAGCCATTTTTGCTGCTTGTAGGACTTCTGTGGGCAAGTGTGAACGGGTTTGTTGAGAGGGTGTTCACGTACTTCAAAGGCTTTAAAATAGGATTCTTTCTGGACCACACTGACATGTTGTTGGAAGAATTTGCAGGTAATGTTCCTGCCCAGCTGGGTTGGGCACCATTGAAAATGGACACCTATGCACCCCTGAAAATTAACTTTTAGCATATATGGTGCTTTGAAATAATCTGGTTGTTTTAAAGGGTGAGAAATGGGGAAAGATTGACAAGGAGCTCTATTACACATATACCAAAGCTACAATTATTCCTACCAATTAAACAACAAAGTAACATGTCATATAAATTATGTGAAGAGCTTTCTCTTCTTCCTTTTTGTTTTAGATTTCCACCTTTAGAAGATCAGAATAGATACTATTCAGTCCTTGTACTGTTCACTGACCAGAAACTGGTCAGTGGTTTATTCAGTTCAAATGACTCAACAATCTTTGGTTCAATTCAAATGACTCAACAACTTCTGGACAGGCCTAGATTTCTATTAGTTGGAGATACTTATGTACAATATACTCACGTTTACAAAGATATCTGGGATTCTTGCTATTGTTCTCTGTGATTGTCTTAATTCCATAAAGTAACAGTTCCTTCTGCAATTTGATAGTAATTATCTTTACCTTACTGCTGGATTCTGATTTTTAAAAGCCCGTAGTCTCCTCCCCCATCACCTCAAATCTATTGTACTCAGCAAGGGACAGTGGAACCTGTGCTTTTCTCCACAAGTTCCACTTAATCTGTTCCCTACCTTTTCAAACTTACACGGTACCTTTTGCCAAAAAATGGAAAAAAACCCCACAAAGTTGGCATCCACTGGATCCTGAGTTTCATGTTTAATTAAACAAGAATCCCTTCTGCTTGCTCTGAACCTGTGATCTAACCTTACTAGATGTCTCTGAGTTTATTATGAGTAAAAGAGTGAAGTGATTGTTTCTTAATAATTTTCATTAAGCTTGTCAAGATTTTTGGATCTCTTTCATATCCCCTCTAAAGTCATATAATTTCTATCATATACAGGAACTATCTGGGTCTTTATTATCTACATTGTCCTTGCCTGTGCTTTGGCATTAAGGGGAAGGATGTAAAAAGGAAGGAGTTGAGAACTGCATTCATATTCAAAGTGTGAAGGCATGGATTAAACACAGATGAAGGAGAAATAAATTAGAACTGCTGATGATTAAGCATACAGTATGAAAAGAAAATTATGTGGGGAAAAGCATCAAGGAACATTTATGTTTTGGACTACCCAAGCATCAAATGTTCTATCCTTAATGCTGTGAAAACTCAAATGCATAAAAATTTGGAAAATTTAACACATTCTAAAATGAGAATACAATTGCTTAAGAAATTTTTTCTGGTTTTAAGACATCATCCTTAATCTTATTTATGTAGCTTAGTTTCTTACCTGATGTTTGTCTTAACTCTTTTTTTCTTTCTTTTCTTTTTACAGACTGAAAAAAAATCAATAAAAAATAACATAACAAAACCCCTACACTTTAAACCAGAGACATCCCGGCATTTGGACTTAGTATTGTAATACTTTACATCAACATTTCTTTAATATAAAGAAGACGACCTCGGGGATTTTTTTTTTCCATCTCAGGTTATATCTGGGATGAATTATATGGTTAACGCTTCCTTACATCCAGAATGATATTCAGTTTTTTGAATGAGAGTAGAGCCAGGTGCTATAAACCATAACCACAAGCTTGGTGATGTGGATTTTGTTATTCTACAGGGCTCAGGACCAAAATTTTTCATTCAATTGTTCTGCATCAACAGCATCTCAATAGAGCTCAGCAAATTGTCACTCCCACTCCAATGCTTATGGCCAGACTTAGAAAAAAACACAACAGCTACTGAAGTGAGGTCTTTCAAAAATCTGGCAAATACTAACATCCTGAAAATCTAAAAATTACAGCTGATGACTGTGCAGTTGTTTTGTTTTAGGTTTTCTTTTTGTTTGCGATGAAACGAAAAATAATATTTTCTCTTATATTCTCTTTTTGTTTAGCAAAATAGGCACTTCTCATATTGCTCCTCTGTTTCTAAAAGTGATAAGTAGGAGCATACATATGTATACATATGAGTACCATTATGTATACATATGAGTACCATAATCAGATCTAGAACTGCTTAGCCTATAAATTTATTTTAATAAAGTTTAAATGTTCAGATGTATTGTGTGTAGAGCTGTTCATATATGTTGAAAATGCTTCCAAGTGCTCCTTTCTGACAAGTGGTTAGTTTACGGAATAATTTGCTCAGATTTCATATTTCTTTGATGGTTAAATTATGGAATAAACAGACAGTGACAGACATTGATGCTTTTCTACCCACACTGCAGGAAAAAAAGAGGTATCAGTACTTGGGTTTATAGACCAAGCATGCGATACCTTTAGCAGATATGCTCACAATCAGAATTTCTCTAAATCCTGTTTGTAGACACGGGATAATAATACCTCCATATCTAAAAGTATGATGCTGGGAAAGGGTGTATTAAAGATGTGATGGTGCTCAGACACAGGGTAAATCACTGTCAGAGTCCTTCTACTTCACGTAGCCACATACTAGGTGATTTTTTATATGTAGGATGTATGGGTTTGATTATCTACACTTATATACAAAATAAATATATCCAAGCTGAATACCAAGTATTAATGCTAACTGAGCACTGAATAGGCCACACCTCTGACAGCAAATTGTCTTGGATTTCAATTTCAGGCAGCTGAAGGAAGGCAGACTATCAGGAATGATCCACGGACTGCCTCTTGGTACTATCTAAACACAAACTGTACAGTTAAAAACTTTTGAAAAATGCGAAGATATATCAAATAATTATACAGTCCTTTTAAATTAATTAGTAACAACAGGATTTTTTAAATATTAAAGGCTTCACTTACAACTGAAGTGTGCCTACATTATATATACTCCTGATTTGATGCAAAGAAACAAGTAAAATGGCCTGATCTAGGAAACCTTTGTCTGAAGAAAGGAAGATTTACAGAATGCTTGAAGCCATAATACAAAAAGAGAGGAGATCCTATTTATGTCTTGAATTTTCATCTGTGACTTAGAATATAAGCAAATAAAAATAATTTTTTTAAAAATATATGTTATTCATAGACTGCTTTCATTTCACCTTCTTTCAGATATAAAAATCGATTGTCTTGTACTTCGTCTTTGACTCTTCAGAGAGCATACACACAGGTTGTGTAACCTTATTTCCAATGAGTGCATTTGGAATTCATAGAGTTAAGGAAGGAAATGTTAATATACACAAGGAAATGAAAGTTTGGGTAAAAAATGAAATATGAATTTACATTTCCATTATATTCATAGTATTTTTTTATACATACTTTCCTTTCTTTTATAGATATTTTTCTTTCTTTTCCTTCTTTTAAATTAAAAATAGGTTTTCAGTTTTAAAAACCTCCACAAAACAAATATTACCTTTGATTTTCATTCTTCAGGAAAAAAAAAAAACAGACTAGTATATATTCACAAAAAGTTGAAATAAATTTCCCAGTCATCACTATTTCTCAGGATCATGCTGGGATGTTCCTAAGTTGTTTTTGATTATGCCTGTCGATAATTCAAATATCTCATTCTCCCATGTTTTAACTTTCTGGTACTAATATAAATAATATTTTTTTTAAAATGTGTTTTCAGAATTTTCCACAACAAAAATTATATCATTTTCTTGTGGAGTACTAAAGATTTGTTCCTCTTTCATATACTATTTTTTTCTAAATTGGGAATAGTAAGTCATTTAGTCCCATTGGCATATCACTGGTCAATAATTACTTCTAGCTGTGTATTAGTCACTTGTTTATTGCTACAATTTTTAATAAAAGTTTTTCTAGACAATTTTTTTTCCTTTAAAAAAATTTATTCTTGTTTTCCTGTTTGTCCCTTTTCACCACAGAGTAAACACAGCTGCAAGCACTGCAACCCTTTATAATCTTCAAAGTTAAATACTTAGGCAGGTGAACAGAAAACACCTTTTTGTAAGACAATTCCCTCCCCCATTTCCCAAACTTTCATGTCCCACTGTTCATTAAAGCTATTTATACTGCTATACATCACTGAACTTCAAATGATCATGAAATGGCTTAAATCTACAGGTGTTATAAACATGAAATATTATTTTCCTTATTAGAAAAAAGGCATTTTGTTTTTTACCACAGAAGCTTAGAGAAATCTTAATCTCATGGATGTTTTTGTTTCCTGAATAGTGGAAGACCAGACTCCAAATCCTTTTTCCAATATTTTTAAAGAAAAATGGAAATTAAGAATTTCAGCAGCAACTTCAAGTGAAAAACTTATTTCATGACAGTCTGAAATAAGACAAAAAGAGAAGCTTTCATTCTGTACTTTACCTTTCCTTCTACTCCCTGACCCCTACCCCCTATTAATGGCAGACTTATGATTTTTTTCTGAGTCACAAGTAGTTCTCATCAGCATAATTTATTCAACACAGCTATTATCTTTTATTATTCTTTAAAAAATTTTTCCAGTGCAAATGCAGTACTCTGATATATGCTGGTCACTGGGGGCACTGATTTGCTCTTTTTTAAAAATCTTTATAACTATATGCCAAAAAACATTTTATGTGAAACAGAAATCTCAAAGAAAATAATTTTGAAGATTTGTATCTCATTTGACTGGTTATTTTTCTAACAAATATCTGCTGCCAGGACTTAAAACTTTGGCAGTAGAGATATACTCCTAAAACTATAATTAGATTATATTTTTTGTGGGGGTAAGAGAATTCAGAAAGCACCAACAGTTTGAGCTAGGCTTTTGTCATCTGTGTTGCCTCTAAATTGAAAAACAAACATGAATACATTTTGATGAACCAAGTATTTATCTGTGCTGACAGCCATTGTTACATTCCATCCATAAACCAATAGAATTTACCTTATATGGGCTGAGATGTTAAATATAAGTACAAAAAACCCCAGAGTGCTCATAGCAGAAAGCTTGACTGATTGTTAAATACACAGACTATCAGGCATCACCATGAAGGAATGGTTCCTATTTTCAAGTCTCATGATGCATTTTTTACATTTAATAGATTTATTCATTGTCATTTTGGAGCATCTTGAAAATGATTCCATCAACATGATTTTCATGCAGTTATGATCAAAAAATATATATATCAAGCCATGAAATTGCTTCTGACAAAGAAACTTTCATCATCTCATAACATAATATAATACAAGTTCAATATTTGATGAATAAAAGAAGATTGAAGGAACAGCTGTGTTTGAAAATCCAGGTTTCTTTCCTCCCTTCTGCTTGTACAGTAAAATTGTACAGAAATAAATTATGAAAAAAACCCTGTTTCTTTCTCTTCATTAATTCAAATAATTCAAAACAAATGAGTAAGGTATCCCTGTGCAAAGCCAAATTTAAATCAAAGACCTAAGATGTTTGGCAAAGTATCTCTCTGGAAAAAGAAACTACTCTGATATGCTAATATTGTAATGAACTATACACAAGACCTTTGTCACTCAGGACACTAACATAAACACTTGCTGAGTAGATTATTTTTAGCAATTGCAATTTATTTTTTATTTGTTTTTCTTACTAAATTGGGAGTTTGAAAGCAGAGCTCATTATTATGTTTCTTTTTGGCAAGTAAAGAAAAAATTTGCATTATCCCAAGTGGACTCCCTATTCCTTTAAATTGTTTACTGAAGCAGAAATTGAACTTGTGTTGCAGAAACACTAAGTAGAAGAAATATAACTCTTTTCTGAACCTTGTTTAATACTCCACAGCTTATCCACTAATACTGAAACTGTATCAATAGATACTGGAAGTAGCATAATTAAACTTGTCAGTGCACTCTCCTACAACAACAGTATTGCTATATATCACTGCATTTTTCTTCTATTAGTTATGGTAAGTTTACAGACAAACTATTTTTCCCTGATTTGAATCTCAATTTGATATGACAATTCCTAGTGCAAAAGTCTGCTGAGATTGTGTATACTGACTGATCCATAAGGGTGCAAAAGTGGTAGGAAGGACAGATTACAAGTCACAGTCTGATAAGAGGGAATTCCAGAGGCAAACTATCAGCTTACCGATCAAGAATAATAATGTTGCACATCCAAAATACAGCTGTCCCATACCATGTCGAGAGGGGGCAAAAGAAATATCAGAAGAATGAGTTGTGACTGGAGTAGGCAGCTATTCCAGCAGACTTCAGATCTGATGGAGTGACACTGGCAAGAAAAATTTATGTAGGATATCCTCCTAATCAGAATCAAAATAGAACACAACTCTAGTCTAACATAGGAACTTCTGCACATCAAAGATATGAGCACAGCCAGATGATCCTTACAAACTGGCTGTGAACATAGCTTGGCAACTGTGGGGGTTTTTTTGGGGTTTTTTTGGTGGTTTTTTTTTTTTTTTTTTTTTTTTTTTTTTTTTTTTTTTTTGTGTGTGTGTGTGTTTTTTTTTTTTTTTTGTTCCAGCCTTTATCTGCATGAATCAACCCTCATTTTACTGAATCCAAATTCAACTCTGCTCAGAACCAGGGTTAACACAAACTCCTTTGTAGGAAGTGCTGCTTAAACCAAATCTGAGCATGGGCTCATGCTGTGTGCTGGCACCAGACCTAAAATTGTTGCCTAAAATCTTTCATCACAGATTTCTCACAGTACAGCTTTTCAATTATGCAGAGCTTCCTGATTTGTATAATCTTTAGTGTAATCAAGACATACTAATAAATCATATATGCAGTTCTCATTTTATTAAAGTAAGACATGAGTATCAGCATAGTCTTCAATCATTAAGGTTTTAATTGTCCCAGTCTAGAAAGATAATCATGAAAGCCTACATCCCCAGGTATAACAGTAAAGATGGCTGTCCTGGTAGCTTTATTAATTTATCATATTTGCATAAAGCAATATCATTTCTAACGCACTGACAGAAAACCAAAAACTTTTTAAACTATTTTCAAAACGTTCTTTTTGTACAAGTTCACCCATAGAAGGTGTACAATAAAAGCATATTTTATTTGATAAGTATATCTTCCAAGGAAAAAATATATTTAATCCCTGAAACGGATAGCAGTTAACAAGCAAACTGCCAGTGATGTCCACCTCAAATTAAAGGTTAGGGCTCGATGTGCTTCAGTGACCTCAGACCTGGAGGAGGAAGTTAACACACCTTGGGAAAAAAGGATGTGCCACTGATAAAGGCAGAATTTATGGGCCACAAGGATATCTGGCAGGACTCCTAAAATAAGGAAGAAATTAATGAAACCATCTCAGCATTTGTGCTGGAATCATCTCCAGGTGGCTAAAAGACAACTCTGACAGGTGGATCTCTAACCACTGATCTGCAGAGCACCAACCCAAGAAACCCACTGACCCAAAAAGATGAGATAAACTGAGCATGCAGACTAATTAGGATGAGAAGTGAGAGAGTCATCAATGACCAGAAGACAGAATACAGATTAAGAGAACTACGTCACTTGTAGCCAATGTATACCAATCCCTACGTTTGCTAAAATTTATAAATAGTTAATAGCTTTATAATTGATGTGCACGATAGGTGAAGAGTTCCGCCATGTACCTCAGCACTGGAAAAAAGTAATGCTGGCTTTCTAACCTAAGGAACTGCTTGAATAGCATATTTTCTCGGTTTTCAGTGACAGACCTTGGGGAAGGAAGGAAGAGCTGCAGCACACCAGGTTGGGCACTTCTAGCAGCCATCCCATCAGCATCTGCCTGGGGCAGACAGAGCTCTCTCTCACATGGGACAGGCAGCCTGTACACCTCTCCCAGGCCTCTGGCATGGGAAGACCTGCCCCAGGGGCATGGATGTGATCTTACAGGGTTACCAGGAGCAGGATGGGTCCAGGCAGAGCCACAGCACCAAACATCCTACAAAGGGGTCTGCAGGCAAGTGTCCAAGCACTCCCCAGTGAGAATGTGCACATCTGTAACCCACATGGCCTGGGTCTGTGTAGGAGGAGTGCACATAACTGTGCAGCATTATACTTTTGAGGAAATAGTTATAAAAGACTCTGTAGAAATTTGTAGGCATTTATTAACACTTTGTAATCTCTGGTCTGGCGATTTATCCATTCTGCTAGTGATACTGATCCTGGATGAATCATTCAATGTTTGCAAGTTAATTGCGTGTCATAAGCCAGCCAATAAACCATTTCAGACACGATTTGGTTAAAACTATATGAACTGAGCAGTTTTGCTTTGTGATAGCAACGGTCTTCACTACAATAAGGCATTCTGAGATACTATCAGAAAATGTTGTCTCTCTAGAATACTGGAGTGTTGCTGCTGCGGCATTGGAAATCCTTCAGGACAGAAATGAGGTTTGCAGCAAAATGATCTGTGGATATCTGGATAGATATGTAGACACAGTAAACACCACACAGTAAACACCACAGTCCTCTCACTGTCTTGCAGAACTTAATTAACCAGTACTTTATTCCTGAGGAGGATGTTTATGAAATGCTTTGTTAAAAAAAATCCCCAAAAATATTCAGTGCCATCCTTCATTTTATTTCTACAGCACTGCTACTGCTTAGGTTACATTGGTGCCAAATTTATATACGTGACAGTACTTTAAATTGATTCCTTCTTGATTGCAGGATTATCCATTATTTACAGTAGGATCTCTGTAATTATGGACTCCAAACTGCACCATCTAATGACCTATCTGGTTTAACATTAAATGTTTTCACACGACAGGTTTGGTTTTGCTTGTTTTTTAAATGGTAGTGGGACAGAAACCTTATTATATTCATAGCAAACAAGGACCCTGGAGCTGTATCCTTTTCCCCCAGGAGGTAGTTGGCATTTTATTGCAGAAAATAGTTAAAGATACCTTCCATAACATGCATGAATTATATATGGATTTTTGTTTCATATTTTATAAATGTGACTAGGCTTTAAAATTGCTTTACAGGAGTAATCTTCTTTTGGTTGTACCCAAAAAACCTCCTGATAACTTCCTTTGAGTGCTGAGAACAGAGTAGGACACAGCTTTGTTAAGTTAGTTATTTTTAGAGTTCCATGTAAGTAGAAATGTTCCACGCGAAAAAACCTCACCCCAGTTTTTTGTTCCACACAAAAAACTGGAAAATAAATGATTAGTTTACCACTAATGCTGAACCTGTTTGCTTGTTTTTCTTCATAATTCACGATTTCTTGTATTTTACTGCTTTTTGTAAATTTTGTGCCATGCCAAGAAATTTAAAGATAAGACTTTTTCTAATAACCCCAGAAAGAAAAGAAAAAAAAACCCAAAACTTACTAGCCTTATAATAATCAGTGACTCTCTTGGCATGATATTTCTTTAATCTTCTAGTAAGATAAGCATAATTTTAAATCATTTAAACTGAAGAAATGTTATCTGGAAACCACTACAAGGTGGAAAAAGAATTCTTGCAGCAACCACTGGAGAAGTAAAATGGCAGTTAATAGATAAGTGAGTTTCTAATTCATTTTTTTCTGATAAAGAGAGTTAAGACCAAAGATAATAAAATTAACACCATTTTTTATAACATAATATGACACATGACTAGTAGCTTTGGCCAACCAGTCGAAAATATGGATTTTTCAGAAAAAAAAATTAACTGCTGCTTTAAATCAGATGGCTGTTTTTCACCTAAAAACAAAACAAAACAAAAACAAAAACAAAAACAAAGAAACAAACAAAAAAGGTCCATTGAGTGCCAAAAAAGTTCCATTCAACTCTGATTTTTTTGTTTGGATATTCTGTTATTAAGAAAAAAAAAGAAAAAAAAAAAAAAAAAGAAAAAAAAAAAAAAAAAAGTAGAATTCCTGAGAGAGGAGTCAATCAATCAGATTTTACCAATCAAGCAATTCAGATGGCTGAACAATTTTTAGCTAACAAAATTGTAAAAGTTCATACTGAAACAAAGAATTAATTGAAAAACAACAGTATTTTCAGTCATCTTTTAACTAACTTGACTCAGGAGGTGTTTTGTAAGGAAAAGGCTCTATTCAACCAGACAGCGTAAGGACAGTTTCAAGTAGTCAGAACTAAAATTCCAATAAAGCCAGCATCCTGTCTTCAGCAACAGCCACAAAGAGATAAAGAAGATGCATGGTATGTAAGAAATTGAGGAGATAGATTACTTTGTTCTTAAGAACTTGCCTATCTTCTAAGATTTGTAGCTCTGAATATTCTTAACCCTGTCATAATTTCTATGGAACATTTGGTGGATTCTATTTAACAAATACGTTTCATCTTCTTCTGTCAGCACATGACATTCTAGCAGCTAAGCTCTCTGTGGGCAAAGGATTCAAAAAAGTGGCTACAGTTTCTTATTTTGACAGATTGTGGGTACTAACATTTACAATTAAGTCACTAGTATTAAATTCAAATCAGATGAATATGAGTTTTCAAAACCAAAAGCATTCAAAGTATGGGTACAAATTGAAAGAAGGGAAATTTAGGCTGCATATTAGAAAGAATTTGTTTACTGTGGGGGTGGTGAGACAGTAGAACAGGTCACCCAGCGAGGTTGTAGATCTCCCAACCCTGGCTGGGTTCAAAACAGGTTGAAGGAGGCCTTGAGCAACCTAATCTAGTGGGAGGGGTCCCTGCCCATAGCAGGGTGGATTGGGACTAAATGATCTTTAAGGTCCATTCCAACCCCTTAGCGTTCTATAATTATGATAATTCACATTCACTCAGACCCACTGATATATAACCTATTAGGGACAATCCTGTGACTACATTTATGTGATTTTGCTTTGTAATAAATTGGTCTCCTGTTAATTTAAACCTACAGTGTTTCTGTGGTCAGATTTTATTCTTGAATAATCCTACAAATTAGGAAAATGCAAATGGTGAATTAAGCACAAGAAATTCTGTCATTTTTCCAAATCCTCATAATAAATGCTGGTTACAATTAATGATGAGTTCCAGGGGCTTATATAATGTTCCTGTTATTAAAATACATTTTTATATAAAAGAATAACATAAACTTCCATGTCTTTTATTTATTCCAGCCTTTTTTAGGATCCTACCATGATGTAAAAAAAAAAAATCTGTTTTTTCTTTAACTCATAAGAGCTATTAAACTTCTGTTGTCCTCAGATGTTTTCTGGCTGAGATTAGGACAGGTTGATGCCTTGAGAATGTTGTCTCTCTGCTTGCAGAGATACATTCACTCATGTCCTCCCAATTTGTCTTCATAAAATATCTTCTCCCAGACATCCTATTCCCTTTCTTATTTTCTAATATTTTGTCTTTCCAAAGAATTCTAAAGAAGACAGCATTTATTCTACCTTTTACCAAAGTCCTTACAATCTTCATATTTTTCAAATCCATGTCATTTCTCCTCTTGCAGACAGACCTAGCACAAGCCATTTGTCTCCTTTGACACTATTTTTTTTTAATTAAAAAAAAAACAAACCATGGTTGCAGTATGAAAAACAAAAGTTACTTTCATGAATGAATAGGCTCCAAGGAACAATTGCACAGCTAAATAAGAAGACACTTAACTAGGACTTCAGTGGTTATGGCTTTCCTTTTACACAGCTTTATTTGTAAATATCAGAGCTAAGTAAAAGGAACCAGTAGATTCAGTCTCTCTCTAATCTCCTTCATGAATGGTTTGATGTCTGAGCCCCACCATAGCAGAAATTCCTCACGAATGGACTCCACTGAGACAGTATATACTGCCTTCCAGAGTAAGACTTCCCTTACTCTGCCATTCCTTTTCACAGCACGTGCACAACTGCACCCGACACAGAGACTTACAGGGCATGGCAAACTGCAGACATAGATCTAGTAACCATTAGAGTACACACCCTTCACTGCAGTTTGCCAACACCGGGGAACCTTCTAGATGTAGCTGCCAGCCTGGGAGAAACTGTAGCACTATATTTGAAAGAGATGTTTAAAATATTCATGATGGATGCTACCATCATGGGACGTGGCTCAAAGAATGTAAAGCAGCTGGGAAGAAAAAGTTTCATGGGATGGATCGAATTCCTGATCTTAAAGGGAAAGAAAGGTAAAAACAAGTCATTGCTTTCTCCTGTTGCCAAAGAAGATGTCAAGAAAAGATCTCTAAATATACAATGAAAAAAATTACAGATTTTCTAATTTATGTTCTAAGGTGTGTCAAAAAATTTATTTAATAAATAAATTTAAAATTATGAGGCTCAAAGGTAAGCTCAGTTGAAATGATCATGGCATCAAAGTTGACAGTGTTCAAGAATTGTTGGACAACATTCTCAGGCACATGATGTGATTCATGGGGTTGCCCTGTGCAGAGCCAGAAGCTGGACTTTGATGATCCTTGTTGTTTCTTCCAACTCAACATATTTTATGAATTTGTGACTTTCAAAGGGAATTATATAACCAGTTGTATATAGGAATTAAAATTTCTGAATTTATGTACAATACTCAGATGGTTTCAAGACTCTTTAGAAAAGTCAAAATTTTGATAAGGCTTGAGAATCCTAAAGGTATTAAGCCTACCGAATTTGAGTATTGTATAGCTATTCATGTGAGATGATTATATACTTAATACAAACATTGATTAAAGTCAGTGCCTTAATACATGCAGTTGCAAAGATAAGTTTCTTGCCCTTCCACTTTCTGGAATCCAGTTATATTCTAAAAAAAGTTTATTTTTTTTTCTTTCCTTTATTTTAAAACATGATAAAGGGAACAGTTGAAGAGATGTTTTTCACCCACAGTTTTTTGAAGACACAGAGGAGTTTTTGGGTTTCCTCATAAAAGAAATATATCACTATAAATTTATGCAAAGTCAGCTTGACTTGATTCACTTTCAGAATAACTACATGAAATTGATAGCTTTAAAATAGATTTTATCATAATGGTTTTCTATTTTCAAAAAAACCCCGCTATTTATCACTACTCATATTGTAGACTTTTGAGGTCAATCTTAAAATGTTGGAGGTAATCTAATTAAAAGTCATCTTGCACAGCCTTCTTTGCAAATTGGCAGCACCTTCCCTACTGTAAGGCCTGTTATTCTTTTATTGATTTAATGAAGTAGCATGCTTTATTTATACAACCCACTTCCTGAATGTGTGCTCATCTGTAATGGTAATTTGAGGTTAATAGAACCTGCATGTTAGTATTGGTTCAACTCAGCCAATTGCTATTACTCTTTTGAGGCAATAATTTATTCAGACAAGCAATACTCAGCTCTCCCACCTGAGGAGCTAAAGTACCTCTTCAGACATTGATCCAGGGAATTTTCAAATTCAGCCGTCCTAATTTAGAGGGCAGAAAGAACAAATTAGAATTTGAAAGGCTGGCATTGCAAATTTTAGTAAGAGTATAATTTAGGCTGAAAAATCCCTCAGGTCTTACTTAGGACACAATCAGATGTGTGGCATATACTTGTGCGGACTGGGAACATGAAGCAAAGCTTGAGATATCACTAGTAAAATACAAAAAATAACAAGAGTTTTCTCTACAAGATAAATCAGTTAACAAGAGACTGAGGAAAGGATAACTCTGTTGCACAACACAGGAAATGAATGACAAAGGAATGGTATCAGGGAATATAGTCATTACTGCCTTTTCTGTTTCAGTCTTCAGGAACAGATCAGCTGAGACTAAATGCTAGAAAGTTTCTAACTTCAAGTGCTGAGGAAACAAAAAAAACTTCCTTGTGACTTTATTTTTTTAGATATAATCACAGGGTCAACAAATTACTTATCTCAACTTTCTCAAAGATTACAATGGTAATTCCTGACAATCTGATAAACATGGAAAAAATAAAACTAAAACAGCGTGGGTGGAAGACTGGTAAGAAAAAATAATCCCAAGGAGTAATTATCAATAACTTCTGGTTATCATGGAAGGATTTATTGATTGCTGTTCCCCATGGCATAGAGGATGAAAGAGAATGCATACTGAATTTACAAATAAAAAATAAAAACTGGGAGGAACTACAGGGGCACTAGAGGACAGGATCCAAGTTCTCAATAAGACCAAGTTTGTGAGCGATTTGATAAAGAAAATAAGTAAGGGGGGGAAAAAAAGTGTTGTGCCTGCGCAGGGACAACTAACTACAGAAATACAAGAGAAGAATGGGCAGCAAAGTAGAATAAGAATGATGGTTTTAAATGGATCGCTAACTAAATTTATTTAATGATAAATTCACATCCTTACTAAGGAAGGCACGTGCCATATTGGGATATATTAATACCAATTCATGCAACTCTGTTCAGTCTCGGCCACTGTACTTCAGAAAATGTATAAGTCAGTGTGACAAAGTCTAGAAGAGACCAGTAATGTTAATCATAAAAGTCTAAAAATATGATTGGCTTAACAAGAAAAGTTGAAATAATTAGTTCTGGTTTGCCTTTCATTTAGACTTAGAATTACCTAGCAATTCTTTGAAGAATGTTTTTTCTGATGAAATGATGATAAATGGGCTTACATTTCAGGGTAGATGCCAATTATATTTTAAATAATATTTATGGCAATGAGCCTGAAACACTTTTTACACCTCCCTTGTGAATAACATATCCGTCAAAGCTTTATTGTAGTTGAATTTAATTTCTTTCATTCTGGAAAATTAAATATTATTTTTAAAATCCGTTCCAGATTATATTTAGTGTAGTCCTGGAATGGAGTTTGTTATTGAGAAGCTGGAGTCAACAACAAAGAAAAGAGACATAACTGCTTGTATCTGGTTGCCACATGAGACAATAAGTGAAAAAAAAGGGGTGAAAACAAATGAGTTACAGTTTTAGTGAAAGTGGCAAACAGCAATGAAAGAGCTTGAAGGGGTATAAGGAAAAGAGTCAGTGTTGTGAGTTTGCTACTCACAGGTCCTTGAGTTTGGTACTACTGACATGCAAATTATGCCATAGAGATGCCAACTATACTTAGAGGATACAAGACTAAAATATTGAATTTACTGCTCATGCACATGACTGGCAAATGAAATGAAATATGGAAGTACACCAGCTTCATACTGTCATGCACAAACAGAAGGTATGCAGAAGAACAGGACCATAATAAGTATGTTGTATGACTTTGTGTTAATCCAAATATCAGATTATCCTGAAAATTTTAGATCACAGCATAAACCTGGATGTTCAACTTGGTGGTCTAGATTTGCATCAGATAAAATAGTATTAAAGAAACTCTATTTTCAGACTCTGCTTAATAGGCCTCAATTTTAAAACATCTAAGCATCTAAATAATTTAGAAAGGTCTGCATTTTGTCTAAAAAATTAAATGATATTTCTCTTAGGTTTCAATGAGAGCAGGGCTTTTAACATCTTCATGACAAGATGTATTTCAGCCTTACCTAAAAAGAGCTGAATTTTATTCATTACAGCTAGAGTACATTTTTAAAAAGATAGGGTGAGGGTTTTTACAGGTCAGAAAAATTATTGTAGAACTGTATATGCCAGACCAGAAAATTATGTTTCATTAAGACATCATTCAATAGATGGTTTCACTTCTCTCTACCTCTCCCCTTCTTTATGGTAAGGGCTGGAGTGCTACATTTGATGCAAATGACTGAAGAATAATTCCAAGGGTGAACCTCAATTCACAGTGCAATTCTAACTGGGGTGCGCCTCCTTGCTGCTCTCAGGAATGTCTACATTGTCAGATGTGCATTTAAGTGAAAAAAATAGTCTTGCCCTTTTCAGTCTTGATCTATTGATCTCAATGGACTTTATTCTTAATAAATATTTCTCATTTTTTAGAGTAGTACTGCACACAAAAAAGGAAATGGGAATGAAAGAAATTTGTTCCACTTACAGTCACCCAATTTCCTCAGATATTATTCCACCTTGGGAAATTCATTCTCAAAATTTAAATGATTGCCTGCAGTACAGGACACAGAACTAGAAGGTTAGTTTTGTATGTTTTCGATAGCCTCATATTTCAAAAATTTTTTTAAGATTTCCTAGAGATTTCTGAAAAAAAAAGTTTTATGTTGAAAGATATAATATCAAACAGCTGGTAGGGAGAGTAGTGCTTTTTATAAAATCAAACAAACAAACAAACAATGTATTGGTATAGAATGTACTGAACCATCATGGCTTTTCTTCCTCTGAAGAATAGGAGGTCAGTTTTGTTTTAAAAACGGAAAATTAGAATATTTCAAAACCTTGTTTCCTTTTCAGAATCGTCTTCTTTCATGTATGTCTAATAAACTTAATCAGTATAAAGACAAGAATAATAAATGTATTGTTTTTAAATTTCCTTGTATGTGGAGGCTTAGCCTCTGCTCCTGGACATGATTAAAGTAGTTGTGATATTTTTGTCTTTGGCTTGGATGATACATCTCACCGTGTCAGATTCCCTTTTTGGAAATGAAGTTCCTGTTGAAATTGCATTTTTTTACATTCATCAGTGAAGATAATTGCAGCTTCTGTTACTAAATCAGTCGCCAAAGAGATCAAGTTGTCCTTATTCAGCTTCTTGGAGTTGAGAAAACATTATTAGTTATTAACTCTATCTTGAAGGCTTCTATCTTATCCTCCCCTATAGGCAAACTAAATCAGCTTTTATCATGAAACATTTTATGATACAAGCCTGTCTTGGTTTAGATAGACAGGTATCTGCCAGGGAGGGTTAGAGTCTCTCTTGAAATGTAAGCTTCTCTCCCCCTTTTCTAAATTATCATAAATTTGCAAATAAAAGGCTGTCAGGAAAAGATTTTGGGAATAGGTATAGCAGTTTTTTACTAGGGATATGAAAATACAGATGTTGTAGTACAGAAGAATAAGCAAGCAAACAAACAAACAAGAAATCTTAGAAAAACCTTGACAGAGTCAGAAATACAACTTTACACCCTGTTGGTCAGGGTGTTGGAAGCAGTCCAGAGCAAGCCCTCCTGGAGTGGCAGATGCAGTTGTGTTGGAGTAGAGATGGTCTTGTTGAAAAAAGGGTCCAGTAAGGGTGAGATGGGTTCGGTCTTCCTCCAGGGATTCGGTGGAAAAACTGGATACCTAGAGGGACTGTGGCTCTTTTTTATTTAGGTTAAGATGGTTTGGCTTTTCCTCCCTGTGTGGAGCATCTTACAATAGTACAGTGTAATGTGTCATGTTATTGATGAACTTTTAATGGTCCATTAGCAGAAGACATTCCCGTGGAAGTAGTGAAACAATGAAGAGGGATAAGTAGCACTCCATCATCTGATAAGCAACACTGACCCATTTGGGCAAAGATAAACAATTCTGCTCCACCCAGATGGAATAGAATAATATGCTCTTTACAAAACCCATGACAAAGCCATTAAATGAAAATATGGCCTTTTTGCTTTATAAATCTATTAGAGGAAGCATGATATCATGATTCATAGACAGTATTTTCTGATTTTCCATGTGAAAAATATGCAGTATCCCAATTTATCTGCCTATGTGATTAGTTTCTTTCTTCCTTGAGTTTCTTGGTTAGATTTGACTCATCACGTAGATTAAATTTAGTAGGTATTATGTACTAAATAAATAAACTCTTATCAAAGCTTAGATCTAAGACTTACATGTAAAAGCTCTAGTATTTTGTTAGGAGAGTCTGAATACATCAATTTATCAATATATTTTAATTTTAGTCTGCTCTTATTTAAAATCACTCATTGAATATTTATCACAAAATAAAACACTAAAACCAGAAGTATAGATTTTGCTGGTATAACTTTGAGGAAAATCCTGTGAAAAATATATTCATACAAAGAATATCAGAAGTTTAACATTCAGGGGAAAAGCAGGGTATAATCATGGAATCAATTAGGAGAAAATCGTAAAAGCTATCTCCAAATATACAATATTGTATTCTACTTATTTTGGAATTAGAGAAATTTGAATTCTCATCTGTTTATTTCTTACCATAGTTGTGAAATTGGGTGGGTTTTGGTTTGGGTAGGAAGAAGATTTGACTATTTTTTTATGTATATGCACGGCAATCAAGGAAACTCCCCATCTCAAGTTCAAGAAATGAATGTTAAAGAAAAGTTATCTGGAAGACAAGAGAATTTCCTGCTCTGTGTAGATACATCATGAACATACTCTGCAAACCCTCCTTTCAGGTTAGTATATCATTTTTCCATCAAAACCTTCAAATGTTGAGCCAGACGTGTTTTGTTCCAGATATCTTTGTTTCAGTTAGTATTCACTGAAGCTTAAAAGAACTCCAAGAAAGACCATATGGATAGATCTATTTACTTGTTTCCAGAAAGAAAAAAGGAAAGCCCCATGCTGACTTGCAACATGGCCTGCCTCAGGCTTTTGATTCCAGAGCCTCTGTCCCCTGCTCCTCATTTTCTCAGTGCTGTGTGGATATTCATATAAGTTAGGTAATTCTGCTTATTCCTCAATTTCTCACTATTTGATCTTTGACAATTACTGGATCACAGCCTTTATTTCTCTCAATCCATTTTCATGGAAACACAAAAAAAGTGAGTGCAAAGGCACAGGAAAAGGACTCCTGCTTTTTGTCCTCGTTTTCCAGTGAAACTTTTTAATGTCATAACACTGGAAGAAAAACAATTTCATCCCTGGAAACCCACAGATTACCAGGATATCTGAAAGCAAAGGATGCAAAAAAAAGATGAGGAAAGGGAAGGGCCTATTTTCCTCACTATTAAGATACCTGCAGAAATGAAAATATCAATAATATTTCTATGTTTATTTAAGTTTTGTGCCTCAAAGTCTGATCACAGAAGTGACTCCCTGGACAGAAGGTATTATACATGCACCTATTTAATTTCTAGGTATAAAATGAGAGGTTAGAGAAGGTGAATATTTTAAACAGGAAAGCACGAGACTAACACATCTGCAGAAAAATGGCTACTTGACAGTTCTTTTGACTTCCCAAGCAAAAGAGGAGAAGATTACTATCCACAGGTATAGAAATATAGCAAAACTCTTGCTTCCATGACCCAGGAATGATCTGGTTCATTATCAGAACACCAAAAATACTGTTCAAATTACTGTGAGAAAGAAGACATAAAGTCATTGCCCTTTACAGAAAACTGAAGGGATGATTGTTCATTGGAACAACAGAATTGCTTTAAAAAGATCTAGTACTTCGGGGAAATATTAAAACTCTCTTAAAAAGAATACCACATAGAGTACATTCGTTCCAATTAACACTAAACTAGCCCAAAGCACACCAGAAGTCAGTCTAAGAAGGCGGTGAAATACAAAGAACAACAGTAAGGCTGGAAGAGACAAAACCACACAAAGAAACTAAGAGATTAAAATGCAAGGCAAGTTAAAAAACCCCAAACCACCAACAACAAAATCCCAAATGATAAAAACAAAACAAAACAAAAATCCCAAAGGAAACCACAATGCAGATAAAAAATTTAAAGGATTCATTTAACCCCGCTAACAGAAGATTTTATTTTCTTTTATTGCAATTGAGAGAAAGTCGAGGAGTACTTGGTACTTTAATACAAAGAAAGTAAGCATAAATGAAAGGGCAACTTCTGGGTTCTGATGTAATCTGAAGGCTTGCAATGTGGTATCATGCTTTAGGAAAGAATGCTGTAAATAAGCACCAAATATTAATCTGAAGTTTAGTTGAAAATCCCTTGTTAAGCATCTATACTACTGTGTCTGTGGTCTTTTCAATAAATTTCTTAGTATTCTCACAAGCTTCTGCGGTTTCTTGGATGATGACACTGAGCAGTTCAACCCATTACCATGTGCTTCACTTTTTGCATTTCAGACATGCAGTGTCCTCCTTCTCTTGAGAAACGGGTTAACTGCTTTTAAGTGCAATGTTATAATAAGTAGAAACACTTATCTGACACTCCACTTCAGAAAAGCATTATCCCTCCATCAGAATGGGCTTCCTACAGATTGGCTGGGGTTGGAAAGCCTCATTCAGCAAACAGAAGACCAATTATTTAAAAACAAATCAAAAACCCTCTTCTTGTCTATCTCTGTCACATCTTATGTAGATTGTCTTTTTATGTGCTTTGATTTTCTCTTCTGCTGTTGCTGAAGTACAGTTCTGTGTACCTGTAGAGTCACTGAGGAAACTTCCCAGTCTGACCATTCAAGAGATTCTCTGTCAGTCATACTCCTGAGGCCAGAGAATTTCCCTGCTGGGACTGAAGCTCTTCCCAGAGGATGAGTCCAGTGCCCCCCTCGACTCTTCACACACCCCATTCTCACATGGTCAGGCCAGATTTCCTTACCAGATTGACCCCATATTTCCAAGGTCAGAGTCTCATATGTCTCGTTCCATAAAGCAACTTAACCACAACGCAGTAACACAGAAACAGCCACAGATGGTGCCTCTGAGGAGGGACCCCCAACAAAGGAACCCCTGGGCTTTTATAGCCTCAGTCTAATCACTCCCAAATCTCCTTCTTCCTGAGTTTTCACTCCCACTTTGTCCCTCAGTGCCCATTCATCTGGCTGGCACCACCCACTTTATGCCCTTTGTTAACAAAAGGATTGGCAGTTCATGGCCTCTCTAGGCTCCCCCCCAGAGCTCAACCTGCATCTCAATCTGCATCTCAATCTGTGGTTTGGAAACCTGGATACCTGTCCCCGCAGTGCTTTCTTGAATAAGAATCTCCCATGCTAGCCAACCAAAGGAATCAATTGTTTGGATGAAGCTGAAAGGTATATTATGCCAGAATGGCAATATTACTTCTTAATAAAAAACTTCATTGTAACACATGAATGCCAAGCAAAAAAAATGGACAGGAAAATAGTTTCTTCATACTTTCAAACCTCTACACTGAAACTGTTCCTGGAATCAAGCAGTAGGTAACTCAGGTGGCTAGAAAATTTGTTTCTATGTCCACCAAGGAAGCATGGTGACACCCAGTCCTGGACCACGAGAAAAACAAACAAAAAAATTATTGGGGTCTGTCCTGAGGCTCTGGCCAGAACAAAGTATGTAACACAGAAGACAAACCTCTATTACAAGGCAAAGATATCAAGACATTCCATAAAAAATTGTTCACTGGAGGTGACTGGGTCCATGTCCCTAATATTTATAAAACAATAACTATTGAATTCCACACAAAGATATTCCAAAAATATCTCTATTACAGAAAGGAGCAATTTTATAGCAAAATCTGAATAGAAATGAGAGGAAGTTTTGACAGGAAAGGGATAAGTAAAATATGTTTCACCAATGCAAAATATGAAAATATGCCGCCTCCTTCTTGATTTAAGATGAGGTGAATCAACCATCAAATTAGTCAATCTGCTTTTTTTTTCTAAGGAAGTCACTCCATCAAAGCTTTAGTCACAAGTAATTTTCAATGTTTCTGTTTTTCACAACAAAATCAATGGCTGTGAAAAACAGCTTCCCCTTGTATCCTTTTCATATGCTGACTTAAGCTTCTTGAAAGACCTGAGATAAAGCTGCTTTTAACTAGATTTTAAGACATAACTTCTGAAAACATATTTCATGTTATATGTGTCTTAATAGAAGATAAATGAAAACTGCCATAACCAAACACAACATCATAATTGTTTTCCAACATAGTCAATAATTTTGGTGATTTTTTTTTACCAGGGTATAACATAATTTTTAATAACAAAAATACAAAAGAAAGTGTTGGAGATCTAGAAAGTTAGATTTTGAGGTTTCAGTATATAATAATGCATCTGAGTCAAGATGGAGGGCTTTGGTCATTGTCTGAGTCCCTCTTCTTCACCTTCTTTCTTTCCTCTTCATGGATTTGGGTGGTTTTCTGTAATTAGGTCAAAAAGATCCACATTGTGGGCCTTGGGTGGTCATTATTAGGTCAAAAGTATAAATACTATAGGTGTCACCTCGTTATAGGGTAATTATCACTTAAATAGCCTTAGGAAGAGTTAAAAGCACTCCATTTTACCTAATTTCTCTAACTTGCTAGTTAGAGCTCATACTCATGAGTCTATAAATAGATAAGAAACAATAAACGTCCAAGTTGAACACGAAATCTATGTTTCCTGTGTATTATTCGTCCTGACCTTAGCAGAGGAAGAGAAGTCAGAACTGTAACAGAAAAGAAAAAAAGATGGTAGAGAAAGGGCTCAGTCTTTTTTAATGTAATCAGGGTAAATAAATTTTTGCTTTTGTTTCAGATTCCATCTAAAACATTGGTTTTTTCTTTCCTTTTAAGACAGTGGTCCATAGAAGGATGTTGACGTGACTGCAAATGGGTACATCTGAACACTTTTATTTCACATATAAACATCGTTATACCTTTTTTAGTGTGAGGGTGACTGTTGGACCACCCTTACAAATGAGGTGTAAAGAGGCATCTGAGTTTGCAATGAGGAGAGGGACACCTTGGGGAGAGAAGGAAGAGATACAGCACACCAGGTTGGGCAGTGCCTGCAACCCTCCCAGTGGCCTCACCACCTCCTCCTGCAGCAGGCAGAGCCCTCTCCCACGGGATGGATGGATGGGTGCTGCAGGCAGCCAGTGCCCCATTATTTGCAGGTGTTGCTTAATAATCTCAGTCTAATGCTTTATCTGTTGTACTCCTGGTATTGATTCCACACACATACTTCACTGACTGTCAATTAACAATGTGCCGTTATTAAATCAATAAACTGTTTTAGTTTTGATTCTGTTTCAATTGAGCAAATGGAGTTTATCTCCCAGAACACTTAGTTGCTTAGTTTTGATTTCTGTTTTTTCTATTATGTCCAGGAGTTCCAACCAAAGATATCATTATTTGGTTGGACATCAAGAAAAAGTAGTAGAACAAATTTTATCACTTTTCAAGTGTTTAAGAGTTTCAGGATTTCTTAAATTGCTCTGCAATTTCAAAAATGCTGCTCTATTAAGAGCCGTTAAAGACAGAAAACTTTATTCTCCATACTTGCTTAATGTTATTCAGATAATTAACTATGCTTTATCTTATTTTTCATTTTTCAGATGGGTTTCTCAATATGTCAAGCTTATTAGAATTTCATAAACATTTTTCAAAATAGTTCCTATGCAAAAATATTAGTCTTTGAGCTTCTATTGAAGCTCAATAAGCAGCTCTAAACTTAGCTTACCTTTAAGGTTACATTTAGAACTTACATCACATGCATTTCCCTAAGTCTGCATTATCAATGATTATTGTAGGCTTTTTAACCTAGAAAATAATTTTAATCGAGAGACTAGCTTAGCCAAGATTTACTCATATGTTTAAGAGTAAGTTGCATGACCGCAGGTTCATTCCACAGAAGTATATTTTTGTTCAGCAGAGTGGTAATGGGGAAAAACATAATTTTACACATCTCCTTGTAGAACAAAATGTAGCCATGTCAAGGTATGTTATTGCTTAACTTAATGTAATTTTCCATGTTTTTCTCTATCTGTGTATTTGCACTAAGAAGCCCCATTCCATTTTACTTGACATAGCTTACATAATGCCTACCTCCAGGACACTGTCATTTCATTTCTCAGGTCTAAGCAGTCAATGTCTTCAAGAAACAAACATTTAAATCCAATATTCTGGATCATAATTCTGGATTATATCCTCCTACCACACATACATTTTGATTATTATCGGTGGATTCGCCTCAAAGACCTTTCATCTCAAATCAAGACTATTAAGACTAAGGAAATTTAATTACATGCAATAATGGTGAAACACTGTATTATTTATAATTCAATTATTGCTTCAAAAGCTTTAATTATAAGCATTCATCCACTAATCTGGACATCTCTCCTATAAATTACATATCACAGCATGCAACAGTTCATTTTAAATACATGTGTCTCATCTTACACCTTCCTGTCTTGATTTTATGCCTACAAAATTAGAATGCTGGCACTGCCTCACCACTTCCTAGAGAATTATAACACCTGCCCTCCAGGTTACAAATACTGAAGAGCAGTGAGGTAAGAAACAACCCTACACTCAGTTTCTTAGCATTTGGTTTATTATTAGTCCTTTGGTCCACATATGTTTCCATGAACTGCAAAGATACCCCACTATTTTTTTATCAGCTTCCTCTCTATATTTGATTTCAAGAGGTTTTGTTATAACTGCCTCAAAACCAGAACAAGAATATTCAGGTAGCAGAGCCCGAATCTTCTCTTTATTTGTGAAGGTTTCCTCAGATATTTTCCATACTAGCACCACAGCTTCACATCCCACCAAATTCCCCGTCCCAGTTCCAGATTTTCACGTCTGCTTCATAATGCCTTCAAATATACACATAATTGCATAATAAAAAAATATATGAATTCAATATGCTTTTCTTGTAGTTGTTCTGCTAAAATTATTTTCACACTAAGACTAATTCTGAAATTATTGGGATGGGGTTGACTACAGAGTTTTTCCCAAACATTCAAATTTAGGAGAAGGGGAATAAGATGGTTATTACCTTATCTCCTCCACAGTGAATGTAGAGATTTGTTGATGTACTCTAATCATGCTGCCTGGGAAATCAAGACTTGGACTTGAAAGACAGGTGTTTCATGATCTGTTTTTCACAGCTGAAGCAATAAAATTTTAAAAAATCAAATAAGTGTCCATACTAACCACAACCCCAACAACCACAGTCATATTAAACAAAGATATGGTTAAAAGATCTTCCAGAAATACAAAAGAAAATATAATAATCATTTTTTAAAAATCCGTGGAATTCAGTTTTTCACAGTCATTCTAACATTATTAGAAATTGCCTGAAAAAAAACCCACAGATGTATTAATTGTCATTCTTAAGAAATTAAATAAATCTCCAAAACAATTTTTCTCAGAATATGAACTGTACCTCTTTGACACATGAGAAGAACTTTGTTAATCTACAAAGAAAATGAGAGTTTATGTGGGTGGGTGCTGGGTAATACACACTTTTGGCTTTTCAAGGCCAAAACTCTTTCTGCCTCTGCTGAACATAAGTGTTAAACTATTCACTCACATATTGGCAAAATCTTCCTAATATTCTGCGTGGAGTGGAGGTGCCCAGGTGCAGGCAGTGGGAGAAGCTGTGCCCTCTGTGAGGAGAGTGTTGTGATGTCCCACCCTCAGCACAGCTGTTTCCAGGAGGCTCCAGCCCACCCACTTCAGGGCACAGCTGAGCCACACAGCTAAGGGGGTGACACCTCTTGGAAAGGTCAACATGCCACACAGGGCAGCACAGAGTGACAAAGAAAGAAAATTATTCAGAGAAATGCCCCTGCAGATACCCAGGCCAGAACAGAAGAAGGCAGGGCAGTACTTTATGAGCACTACAGAAATTACAAAGCAGATCACGGTGGAGGCAACCTGTCTACCAGCAGTCCATGTAGGATGTGGTGGATCCGAAGTTCATCTGTGGAGGATCCTGTTTGGCAGCAAGTGAAAATGTAGCCAGTGGAGGACACAAACAGCAGGTTGCTGACAGAGGCTGTGGACTGTGGGTAGGACCCACATTGGAGCAGTTTGTGAAGGTCTGTATCCCACAGCAGGGAAAAATTGCCGAAGCAGGGGAAGAAGTGAGGAGGGGAACAAGTGGGGAGAAGCTGCTTTGGGCTGACCAAGACCTCCATTCTCTTTAACTCTGCACTGCTCAGGGACTAGAAGGGGCACAGGAGTTAGAAATGGAGGAGTGAGATTGAGCCTTGGGGAGTTGGGAGGAGAAGCATTTTCTGGCTTGACATTGACTCTGTTTTAAATTAACAATAAACTGCTTTGACAATCTTCTCATCAGTCTGTCATGGTGATTGGTAACTGATCTCCCTGTCTCTACACCTGCATGTTTTCTGTCTTACCTTCCACTCTGTCCTGTTGAGGAGAGTGTGAGTGAACATCTGGGTAGGAATATGGCAGTGAGCCATCTTTAACCAACCACATATTCTTATGTATTTGTCTGGATAAGAAAACAAAATACACTCCCTATCTTTTGTGTAGATTTGGAAGCAGAAGATGTCCTTTCACACAGGTCCTCCAAAAATACAAGGAGAGATCTCTGTAAATTTCATCTTGCATTCAGCAGAAAAAAACCCCAAACAGTTGGTATATTCTGAATTTTAAATATTTTAATTGATAAACATTGGGTTTTATCCCTGTTAACTAATCTATTAAAACCATATGTATTTTGTCTAATATGCACAGGTCATATTTTTCATGGGATACAGAGATGTTTGAGTCTTATTCACATGTGCACTTTACAAGACAAAAGAAAGAAAATAGCAACATAAGAAGATTGAGGGGAGAATATCTAGTTTAAGAGGTGAAAACAAGCAGTGTAACTGTGCCTCCATGAACAAACAATGCATACAGAAGCTCAGAAAGAGCTGAAAACTTCTTTACTTCACCATGGATATCTCAGAACAGAAAATTTCCAACTCAACAGAAAACATGAAGCAAATGCCTGCATGACTTTATTTACTTCTTAATATTTTATATAATATTCTGAACAATATATGTGATGAATAACATAATAGTTTAAAGTTAATGTTGCATTGTGAATCATCTTCCAATGCACTGAGGCAGAATGTGTATTTGTTTCAACAGCAGAAATGGGAATTAACTGAACAAGAATAAAGGGAAGAATTAATTTGAAACCAAAATGATAAACCAAAATCAATAGTAAAATGTGTTCACGTATTTTCCTCACTGTGTATTGATTTTAAAATCTAAGCTGTTGCTGTTCAGCAAAAATTAACTTTCTTTTAGAAATGTAAAATAAATACAGCAAATAAGGGTAATGGAAAGAAAATTTTCAGTGGTAAGTGTGGCTCTAACATAGCTTTTACAAAAGAGTTTGTTAGACCAGCTGCACACTGGATTACAAAATCTGAAATGAAAGCTGAGCAAATCCAGGTACACAGGAATATGGAAACTGAAGAAAACCTGTGAGACAGAGTAACTGCATATTGAAGGATACAGTTTGAATCCCTGGATGACACTGCAGATAACTATGTAACCATGCCATGGATTTATCTCCTCTGTCTAAATCATCACAACGAATTTTTGTTAGTTCACTTTCTAGAAATGCTGCTACAGAACATTTTCCAGACTTTTTCAGTCTTTCAGTTAACTGATGTTATTAAGTGTGGTTTAAATTTAAGACGGCTCTTTTGGTCATATTTGAGTCAGTGGCACTATAGAGATTTCACATATCTCTAATAAAACACGTGAACTGTATAAAGCACAGAACTGCTTTATAGATCACTTGCTTGGTGAAATATTTCATGGTTTTTATTATTGTAATTACACAGACTGTTTAAACAAACATGGGCTAAAATAAGGTGTCTAGAATGAAATCTAAGACCATGATTCATCTCATCTGTTTTTAATGGATAGGGAATAAATATCTAGGGTAGTTATCCTAAGATACTTTCTCAGTAAATAGAAAGGAGCACAAGCATGAATAAAGCCAGCCTCAAGTATCTTGTTCACACTTAACTGTTTACCCAACTTTTAGATGCCTAAGTTAGGCGGGAGAAAGCCTATCAAGAATGAGTTCAAAGAACACAATCTAAAAATTAGGAATTCAGAATAAGACACAACTTAAAATAATGCAAAATTAGGTGGGAAAGAATATTAAATATTAAACAAATGGTGCAGTAGAAACCAGTCACTAGGAAGAAGTAATGCAAATAGACTGAATCAGTGATGGGATTACAATACAGAAATTCTTTCATCAAAAGGCAATAACAGCATTCACAGTAGGATAATGATGCTTGAAACTGGAAAGTAAACACTAATGGCCTGCATACCTAATCTTTGACCTCTCCTGCCACCCAAGCCAAAGCTCTTATTTATGTACTATATTACCATGTGTATTCTGTGGCCAGAGAGACATTGCTTTGATATTGTACAGTGCAGCGTAAGCTTTCATCTGCTCTGTATAATCACAGAGTTCTCCCTAATGATGTATTTACATAAAACATATTTCTAGCCTAATTTCAACAGTGAAGTCAAGGAAAACTCTCAGAGAACCCATGCAAAACCTTAGAAGTTATTTTTGCTGATGATGGTAATGAAAGTTTCATAATACAAATCTTGGATATTTTTGATTGTCTGCCTTTCTAAAATTGAAATGAATATGTATATGCATCTCTATTTCATGCTGTGTTGTTTTTAGCCTAATTGCATTTCTACTTTGACTTGACTTCTCTTTCTGAAGCACTTAAAAAAGTGTGTGTGTATATATATATATATATGTACATTTTTGATACCAAAAGTTTCAGATAAACTGAGTTTTAAGAGAATAAACATGCTTGATCCTTTACTACTGACAATTAAAAATACCAACAAAAGCAATCACACAAACCAACAAATTTTAGCGGCCTACGTCAAACAAAATATGAGCATTCAATCATGCGTATATAAAAATAAATACACTGTTGATTTTGCACAGATTTCTAAATTTTGCTATTTGTTTTGAAAGGATTACATTATTTTATTTCCATAGACAGTTCATGAACAAAATATGAAATTTTTAGTTTGAAAAGAAGTCAGGAAGCAGCAGGTCTGTTAGCAATAAAAATTATAGTGAGAGAAATATTATGCACTTAATAGTTTGATAGTTCTAAGGAACTCTATTCCTTAAGAGAAGATATATACATAAAATTCGAAGTTATTAATATGATCAAGTATTTATGATTGAGAAGCTCTTCTGGAATAAAAAGGCAAAACCGAAAACCTTTTCTTCACATTTCAATTCCAGAATGACTAAAAAGGACCTAAAAAATCACATAGTTTAGACAAAAGAGTGAGGAATATCATTAGATCTTGAAAAAGTGAAAGAACAGGATTCTAGAATGACAAGTTCACAAAAGAGAATTAAAGAAAGAAAGGAAAATAATCCATAAAAAACTTTTAATTAATGTTGCTGTTACTCTTATCTCATTGTTAGAATGTTTCAAAATGGAACAATTTCTCATAGATTTAGAGGAAAAAAAAGTAACAAATTAGTTGTATTAAACAAATTCTCCTAAAGATATTTATTTAAAAATAGTTTAAACTGTATATTTTCCCTCAGTGAATGAAGTTAACTACATATATGCGATCACACAAATCCTATTGGAATTGAAAAATTTATTTTTTCTTCCTTATTCTTCTAGAGTCATGAGTTGAAAATAGAACATTTCACTATCTGTGCAAACCCATCTGTTTTTAAATTAATTTCAATACTGTACAGAAATAATTGTTTGCTCATCATTCAAAAGATGAAACAGCTTCAACTTTATGTGAAATCCTGTGGAGTGCCATTTATAACTCCTTAAATTCATAATTCCTGCAGTCCATCAATAAACCAGACTTCATGCAACAGGTGTTCTTTGACTGTAAAACAGCAATCATTTAAAAACATTTCTCATTTCAGAAGAAAAAATGCAATGCTGTTAATGAAGCAAACATTTTTGTTTCTTTTCTACCCTCTTATTTTTCTTCTGACTTGAATGTCAAAGAAGTGCAAGTAGGTCATCAAAATTAATAAAAGTTTAAATGCTAGGGATTGAGTTTTCATCATTTCACTAAAAGCAGGGCAGAAGAATTTTAGGCATGACGATGCAACAAACATCTGTCCATCATAAAACTCTAGAAATGCATTGAAGTAAAATAATAATAATAAAAAAAGATAACGTGGCTAAAACAGAGTGAAAAAGATTTGCTGTATCTTCAGTACATATGTTCAATGAAGATTGTAGAGTTGGTATTTTTTTGACAGTGTCACAGAGAAGACTATTCATAAATATGCATGCACAGACGTGTAGACATATGCACACTTAGATCCTCTATATCTAATACAAGGTGTTTTTAGTGTAACATTCAGGTAGATATATATTAAGTTTATGGTACAAAAATTACCCTCTTTAACACACTTATTAAACATCAGATGTCAAGGATCTACTATTTCTTTATAAAAATTACCAGGAAAAAGGTATTTTTGAAATGACTCATTATCTCACTTCTGAGATAGGTTACATTGATACATCAAAACAGAGAAGGACAAGAGAGAAAAAAATGTTGTCATTTTTCTTTCAAAGAATAATAAAATTAAAAATACAAAATCATGTCACAGTTAATTTAATAAAGCAGTTTTTATTTGAGAGACAGAGTAGAGCTAGTGGTGTTTATGAGAAAAAATTAAATCACTTTTCAGATTTAGAGGGTAGTTAGCTTAGAGAAACAGTCAATACTATTAAAATGAAAAAAATATTTCTCAATAAAAACACAACTCATTACTAATTATTAGATGCATTATTTCACCTGGTGTGAAGCTCCCAGTAACCTCAGTGAGACAAGGCTTTTGTGTCTCTTTTCACCACTGTTTATACAGCTTCCATGGACAGCTACTCAGATTCACTTTGCATGATTTGAAATGGTCATTATTAACGATATTGACACATACATGCTAGAAAAGACAGTTGCATCAAACTTTTTTCAAGGAGCCAAAAGAAATTTTACTTGTTATCACTTAACAAATATGAAAAATCTTTTTTCCCATATGTGTATTCAGTGATTCAAACCCCTTAATTGTTAATTAGTAGATATAATTATATGACTAAACTGTATCTTTAGTCACATCATTCAGTAATGATTCACGATTAAGTAATATTTTAACCAATACCAGCATTACTGAAGGATCTGTAAAGATCAGTCATGATCAGAACTCCTTAATCCTACTTTTAATCACGATTTCCTCTCACTTGTCCTTAGACATCTATAAGTATGCTAAAAAACAAGCTTAAAAGTAGGTCTTCCTTTCTTTTTCCATCATGTCAGATATATTTAATTTGTTTGAACACATCATCTTTTTCCTAGAGGAAGTAGTCCAGAAGCCCACATGACTACAGCAGATTAGATTTTTAGATGATTAAATATTGATGAATGAGTCCTACCTGAAAATGCACTCTTTTCTCAAGATACTTTATATGTAAGTAAATTATATCATTAAATTCATACTGCAGAATGGCCCCAGTAGGCATTATGCCTTATTTTGATGACAGCATTTTAGTAGCCACATATGTTATAGTAGTCACAGCGAAGGAAAGTGAAAACTTGAGAGAGTTCCCAGAGCTGCCCCTCCAAAGCTTTCTCCAAATCAGATGGGCACTGTGAGGGAATGGAGTCCTGTGCTACTGCAATGTTTTCAATCCAGCTGCAGCTACATTGTTGGACCCTCAAAGAAAGGGAACTTCACATACCCTCACCTTGCAATAGCTGGTAACCCAGAAACTTAGATAATAGAAACATTGCTGTGCTTTATTTCTACCTCGAGCTCTAAATTTAGCTGCAAATATATTTGATCAAACAAACACTCAAGAGACTTACATAGTTTAGTCTCATCTGTTTTAAACCTCTGGGATTCTTCTCTAAAGAAAGCATCTGAATAATTTGATTGTGTTATATAAAGTGTCTGCTGTTTTAGGAGCTAAATTCGAAAACTAGATTTTAATGTGCAGTAGTACAACATATAAATACATCGATACAGGAAATCCACATCTGCTGATATGCACAAACAATGAAGTTATACTACAGACTTAATCTTTGAGCTACTAAAACTTGTACAAAACAAATTTAATTCACCAATCATTACTGTACTATACAATAAACAAACAAAAATTCATTTCATGGTATTTCAATTTTTTTGGTATTGTACCATACAGTCTGTAGTTTGATATTACTTCTACTATAAAAATTATAATATTACAATGGTGGCTGGTAGCATGGATCTAGTGAAAGGTCTGCCAGCTTTTCCATTATAAGCCTCTGTTTTAAAGGGCTTGGAGCTCCACTATAAAGTCTTATTCAGATGAGCATGTTTTAAACAGCTTACACACACACAGAAACACAGACACACTTAATGCAGATATCTATGATTTTCAAAATTGAATCTAAAAAAAAAATTAAATAAAAGTAAGACACAAGAACAGTGACCTGGGTGCACTAGGAAACACATCTTCTTGAAGCAAAATTAAAATCCTGGAAATAGGTAGTTGAAATTATGCTACAAAAAAAATTTAGCAAATCAAAATGCATTTCTTTTTGTCTTTGTAGGACAGTCAGAACAAGTTGGTGGTAACAGCACTGGTTGTTGAACAAACCTTCAGGGAGGCATCTGTAGCTAATGATTATCCCAAAATATTTCTCATCCATCTTTCACCTACTCAATTAGAAAAGAGAAGTTGTGTTGATTTTTCCACAGTATTTTTGACTTATTGTAACTTTCTCAGTCTAGTTGCTTGTTGTTCTCGTACATACATAGCGAGATAGAGGGGGAAAAGAAATAAATGTTAGAACAACAAATTTAGCAGTAATGAGATCAGAAATGAAAATTCCTTAGGGAATTCAGAATCTATTTCTTAAAAAATGGAATTCTGAACACTGTTCTTTTTAAACCACTTTGAAACAGAAAACCTAAGCTTTCTTACTGAGAAAAAGAAAAGAAAAAGTAATAATTTAATATTCTTCCTGACACAAACTGCTGCAAAAATAAAGAAAGCATTGCAAATATTTTTTTTCTCGCTATCGTGTTAACATATTGTTAGATTTTGTAATATGAAAGGATATGAAGGCTTTTATCCCCTAAATTTCTTTAATTTATTGCAGATTCTCACAAACATAGCAAAAATAATCACCACTAACAAGTTTATTTCCATAAATATCATTTTGACCAAGTATACTTATGATTAATTATATATAGAAAATATACATGCTATTAGAAATTGCTCTCAGCAACCAATAATAAAGTATCAAAAAGGAATATGGCAGCAAAAAATCATAGAGCAACAAGCAATGACAGCAACAACCAAGTAGGATCACATTATGACACATTGCTATGAAGTTACACTGGTGAAGCAAATTATCAACAATTGAAACAGTAGATATATTTACTATGGACATAGATGAAGATATAATATACCAGTATCAAGCATATTAGAGAGATTTCAGAAGGGACCTATCCATCCCAGAGAATAAACTAGTTCCAGAGAGGGACTCAATTGTCCCAAAGCAGACAGGATTAAATGAATCAGCGATGATCCATGCTGCTGAATCTCGAATCAATCAGGCATCTCCAGGAACAGTCCATGATCTCTTAGAAGATTTGTGTGAAGCTCAGCCTTTTTATGTAAGAAAAAGTACAGGCAAAATGGAAATTTCTCAGAGAGTAAAGCTCCATTTTGGATAAAAAATTGACTCCTTTTCACGGCATAGAGACATAAGGTGACACTCTCACTTCAAGCAATTAATAGATGCTGTTAAGTTCTATTTTTCATTTGTAGCATCCAAAAGCCAATTTTCTTTTGTACTTTACCATTTAATATCAACTATGTGCTTGGTATTTTCAAAGATACTCAGGAAGGGAATTTAGAAATGGAGACTATTTCCTTACATTTGTATGGTTTCATTTTTTTAATCAACATATATTAATTTATTGCTAAGATTTTTTTTAATGTAAGGCTATGATTTTTTATTGATTTTAGCTCCTTCATAATCACTGTCCTATCTTTTCTTTCATTAGTTATATCACCATTGGTGGCAATCATCTGAATTGAAAAAATATAAAATAAAAAGTTGAAAAAATTACTCACTACAGTGAAATAAATCATGAATTAGACACACATTTATGAAGAAAAATATTTGGCTTTTTAAAGCCAGTGGCTGTACTTAATAAAGTAAATATACTTGAACCCATATTCAATATTTTATAAAAACACCACTGAAAAAGAAAATATTTTAAACATGAATGACAACAAACATCCTAGTAATCATAACCAACAAATAACATTTATCATAGACAATGTTCCTATGGACGTATTACGAAGAACTTGAGTCTTTCTTTGCAAGCCTATCTTAAGCAAGATTATCTGGAAGGACAAGAGAAAAAATGTTGATCTGGTTACAGAGGAATTTACTTTATAATCATACTTCTAATTGTAATACTAGTAATGTTAAGATTTTTCAAAAAGTCGCTTTTTTCCTTTTCTTGATTTGAAGGAGCTGAGCAGTCATACGTGAGGTGCGTGTAGTTTCATATTAGATAAATGCTATAACAGTCTCGCCTGCATCCACAAGCTTTGGATGGAATTTGCAAACTGTGATTCTTCTCAGGGATTTCTCATGTGACTGGATTTTTTTTTTTCACTTAAATCAGGCAATATTAATGGTCATGGTTGCAGATTTCATTTGATGTAGGCGTGTGTTTGCACAGCACATGTCCATAAAAATATCTACCTGTTCATGAAAAGATGATTTAGATATGATTTGATATTTGTGTTCAGCTAAACAATGTAATTGGAAAACAGTACTGATACTGTGCTAAAGTGGTCTGAATGAAATACTGAACACATAATAAGAGTCTTATTCTTCCAAACTGTATCAACAGAGTTTATTTATAGTCTAGTGATAGCTTTGCCACCTGGGCAACTATTGAACAAAAATGGACATGCAATTATGCCTGAGAGAAGTTCTTATAAGACAAGACTTTTGTCATAATAGTTTTCTTACATAGCCGTGATTGGTACACTGCTACAACCACACTTCCTGAGCTGCACAGAAGTTTTTTCTTCATAATTTTTGTGGTGTTGTTTGATTTGGTTTTTACAATCAACTTTTCTATTTATATAAATACATTTAAAACCTTAATTGTTAAATAATAAATCTGTTATTTACCATTAAGCCAATTTCCACATATCATCCCTAACATTGTGATTGATAGCAATTGGCTATGGATATATTTCATGCATATTTCAGTGTTCCTCTGTATGGTTTTCAAGGGAAAAAAATTACCCTTTAGTTTGGATTTTTAACTCAAACTGAAAATAAGTATGCTCCATACAAAGTTCTTTACCACTCCTGTTAACTATGTACAGCTGCAGTGCTGGGTGGATGACAGATCTGCATTAAATTCTTCACTGTGAGAAGTTCCACTCATATTCACTTTTTCAAGCTGTTCTCTGAACTGGAGGACTGTAGAGAATTTGTGTGGTTTTTTCATCTGCAATTTGAATGTCCTCAAATTGTACTTAGATATTTTTCTATTGGAAGTTTGGTATAAATTGACTCGTGGAGGTTGTGTCAGAGGAAGGACAAGTTCAAAGGCAATTACTCAAAAAAATGTAAGAGAGAGCTAAACCATATCTCTGCAATTTCCCTCAGCACAGATCAGAAGAGTGAAAGAAAATTAAATACATTTTAGCATATTTTCATGTACATAAAGTACCTTTAATAGTTTTTTTTTCTTTCAATTTCCTTGAAGCCATGAGGCGATAATGTTCCGAGGCAAGGTCTACATTTATTTCTAATTACAACTTTTTCTCCCCCATTAGAAGCTGTTCCTTTACATGTGTCTTACTGTTCCATTTCTACCAACATTTTATTCCTAAAGGCACTGTTCAGCAATGACCTTAAAATGAATAAAAGACATTCCATAGTCAAACGCAGCATTTGTACTTTACAGACAGGTGTTCTGACCTGTTGTTTGGACATCAATAGATAAGGATATTGTCACAACTGTGACAGCAGTAGACACTCAGAAAAGCATTTCAAGCCACTATCAGTTGTGGTATCCTGTGGCTGGTGGTCAGAACTTGATACCTTGGAGCATGAAACACTATAGTTTATTTTGCCTGTTGCCCATAAAGAGCCTTGATATTGAATGAAGGGAAAAATGAGACCATATTGCTTGACAATTTTACAGCCAAAGCCTGGAAATGTATACCTTCCTAAACCATTTTATTATTATCAAAATTATTATTTGATTTTTTTGGAGAGAGGGACAGAGAAGCTTCAGCTTTTTTAACATATTGGTAAAATATATCCAGGAAGCAGTGTAGTGCCAGATAACTCCAGTTTAGCACTGAGTGATTCCATTGTGTCATGGCAGATATCTGTCTCATTTACAGGCATAATTTTTGTGGTGCTTGCCTCTTGTCCTGCCAGTGGTCATTGCACAGAAAACTCTGTCTTCCTCATTCTCTCCAGTCAGCTATTTATGAAAATTGATGTTTCCCCCTCAGCCTTCTATTTTCCAGGATAAAAAGCTCTCACTCTTTTAGCTCTGTGTAACAAATACTTGGAGCTCTCAGTTGTCTTTATCATTCTCTGCTAGGCTCACTTCAACAGGAAGGAAGGATAACTTCCCTCAGACTGTAACATTTGGTAACACTTGTCCGAAACAGCACAAACTACTGATGACCGCCTTTGCCTGAAGGGCGCATTGCTGGCTCACAGTCAGCTTTTTGCCTACCAAGATGCTGAAGACCTTTTCTCCAAAATGGAAAATCCTTTGGAATCAGTTGAAGTATGATTCAGAGAGACTGCTCTAACCAACTCTTCATGTCAGTTTGACTTCTTGGGATCATAGACTTCAATCTGTATTTTCCAGGTCATGGCTTTCCTAACCACATGCTATTTGTTATTTTAGGATAAGTATACTTGTGCAAGGAATTATGGATTTTTTTCATCCTAAAAAACTGACTTAATCACTGAATCAACAATTCTTCCACTGACTTTTGTCGTTGCTGACCAGTGATGTCTGGTAAATTATGTCATACGAAATTTCAAACTTCTGCTTCTTGTTTCCACTCTGGAAAGAAACTCATATTATCCACTATCCGGAAATTCCTTCTGGGCCAACATGTAGTGTACCTACATTACCTTTTGGATCCATTACTTACCCAGAAATTTAATCAATTCCTTTTGGGAATATAGCCTTTAATTAGTAGTGTGGTCTGTTTGCAACGCAAGATGGGAGCATCCAGCAATATTATGAGCTGTTCTACTGATGAAGATAGTGACCCTGGTGCGTTTAATGACTTCCCATGATTATACCAGTTTGAATGGATGCTAAATCCTGGGCCAATTCCAATGGAGAAAGGATGTGATAAATAATATAGCTTAATTGTGTATATGCCATGTGTCATTTCTCTCTTATATTCTCATTGGGAGAAAATTATACACTTGTGTAACAGATGTGAGAACTTGCTCTTTGTTGACAACATAACTATCACATAGGTATGAGAAAGAAGATGAAGATATGCCTTTTGCAACAATCCTAAGGTGTCATGTTCCTAAATGGTCTGCATTTCCTACAGAACTTAATTGCATTGAATCCCTCTCCTCCTAGATAGTTCTTCCTCTACAAATTGCCTAATATTTTTCAATCAAAAATTCAAATAGGGAAACTTTTTCATCTTCTGCATTTGGTGTCATCTGTCCAGAGACACACAGAATTAATTAATTGTAGTCTTTAAAGTTGCATTTAAGGAGTATTTCTTATGTCTGCAGTCCATCATACATCAAAGATAAGGATCAAAACTAACCATATATATGTATATTATTTCCTGTTTAGCAGACGAGGTTAATATTTTAAGGAGAAAAATTCTTTTTGGAAAAGGAAATTAATTTTGTTATTTTGTTTATGCTGAAAGTTAAAGAAAATGCCTCACATAATATATTACATCAGTGTATATGTACCTGGAACCAGCCCTTTTCGTGTTAAGGAGAACAGGTAAAAGGAAGGATATGAAGGTAAAATAGGTAAAATAAAGGAAAAGTGCCAGAGAAATAGTAGTGAAAGAAAAAATGTTGGGGTTTTTTTAACATTTTTCATAAGAAACTCTTGTAAGCAAAGTAAAAGAATGGAAAAAAAAGGGATGATAAATGACACCCAGAAATGTCCCAACATCTCAGTTATTCTGACTTTCTGACAGATTAAATGTTTTGTCTTCTAGTATGACTAACCTCAACATTGCTTTATATTTGGAATTCAGAAACATTCCAAGAATGCTATTCAATTAATGACATATAAAAATTCAGAAAGAAGGTGGATTTGACTATTCTTGAAAGTACTGTTCCTGTTGTCTTTTAAATAAATTCCATGGAAAATATAACCCACTAGTCAACATAATGAAAAACACATTTCACTATGCACTATCTACAGAAAGTAGAGAAGCAAAAAAAAAGAATACCTGAAATGTACAAGATACAAATTATTTCTCAAACCATTAAATTCTAAGAAAGGTCTCTGACGACTGATGCTAAAAATGTTATTTTCAAGTCTTCTTTCCTGATACTTTCAGATAAATGATTTACAGGAATAAAAAGCTGGTTTATAAGACTAAAAAAGATAAAATGTTTTCCTTTATCAGAAGTAGCTTTAGACATGTTTTCTTAATAGGGAGACAAATTTCCTAAGTGGGAATATTTTCTTAATTTTTACCCATTTTAATTCTTAGTCATATTCAGGTCCATTGGGTGAATTTATTCTCTTTGTATGATAGTGCATGCTGTGAACATGAATAGCTTTATATGAGAACAAATTATGTGTAGTCACAATTTAAAATTCACTCAGGTTAAGAAAGGCATTGAATTGTTTTAGAAAAAAAAAAAAGTAAAGCCAACTCATTTTCATAAAATCAATTTGAAATGAAGAACCTGATAATTGTGACATTACTGGCTTCATATAAACAAGTCATTAGAAAAATGGTGCATAGTGACATCTCCTTGTACATCCTTTTCCTTTGAAGAAAATATAAATATTGAAGGTTGCAAATTATGAGCCATTATTTAAGGTATAATGTCAATTAGCAACATCCATGACCAGTAACCAAAATTGTAAGATACTACTGTGATCCAAGTGTGTTGTCCATCAGAGCATTGGAATGCATTGATCAACACACACTTGAAAGACATTTTTAATTGTTACTTCATACTCCACAATTTGCTACACTGCAGAGGGTTTTATAGTAAATACATCCAAAATTTCTGGTCATTTAATGTAATTTATCAGAATTTCTGGGAAGGGAAGGGAAAAGGAAGGGAAGACAAGGCAAGGAGAAAGGAGGGCAAGAGAAGGGGAGAGGAACACAGCTTTCATACTGTATCACTATAAACTTCATACCAGCTTTAAATTTTCTTAACCAAAAATAACTCACACAAAGCAGGTAATTCATGTAACATAAACTGAACCAAGTAAACTTTTGCAATTAGTGATTTTGCTGTAGCTTCAAATAGATTTTTTTTTTGTTATTCTCTCAGAATGCCTTTCTTCTCAGAATGTAAAGAAGCCTGAAAATATACAAAGAAGCCTATATATCTCCTTAATATTATAAGATGATTTTTAGGTTTATATCTTTTACAAAATTACATATATACAATTATCCATTACGTTGTCCCACTTAAAAAGTCAGCATGATCTATGTGTACATTTTAATTCTTCAGTGAGTGTCAAAACAAAACAAAACAAAAAATAAACAAAAAAACCAAAAAAAGGAGAAAAGACCACGGTTTAATATAAAAAAGGAGATAATTTGCATTCTTTAAATAATTGTTTTGAAGTTTTCTAAAGTAAAAAGAAGATACACATAATGGTGTCTTTCTAAAGCAGTCTGTGTGATGTTCCTGAAAAATGATGAGATTTTTTCTTACTATCACAGAATCACTGTGATCAAGAAGATTAAAAGAAATAGATGATTAAAAGAAATACATACATACAGTTCAATGTTGATCTTGAAAAATTGTGACCTGTCAGCAAGCTACAGTGTTTCATATTCATAATAAGACAGTTAAAGGCAAATATGTCTTTCAAACAGCTTTGGGAAACAACAGACTTAATCTATGGTACATGAAGGAGGCAAACCTCAGATATTAAATATTTGCTCTTCAGTTGACTGCTAGAAACCACTCTTTGTGTATATCTAGGGATTAATAACTTGAACTTCCCAGTTTTACTCCCTGTAAATTAATTTTTCTTCCCAGAATTTAATAACGTCATAAGCATAGATCAAAATTGTTATCTTTGAGTGAATGCCAAAACTAAGAGCACGTACTCCATACAATTATGAAAAGTTACGTTTTAAAATTACAATGATATCTATTAGGGCAAAAGCACAACAAAAAACAAAACTCAACAAATTTTTCAGTATGTAAGAAACATGAAAAGCACTTCTGTTTTGAGAAGTACAATCGATGTAATAAATCTAGAAAAAGGTTGTAGGGATTAAAGAAAATATTTGATTTCTTAATGTGCCTTTAGAGGGAAGCTTGATCTAGGACTCTACGATACAGCCAAAGCACTGCTTAAGAAGTGACAAGAATGAAAGAAGGGATGATGAGTTTACAGCACCAATACACCTGTAAAAAAAGAGGGGATGGTATCTGCTGGCTGTGGTTTCATTATGATGTCACTGAGGTATTCAGAGTAACACTAAGTCAAAAATTTGCCAAGTGGGTCATGTCTGCTTGTTAAAATACATCATGGGAACATCCTTCCAAACAGGTTTATAGTCTACTGTGAGAATATCCTAGGCTTGTGAATCAGATAAAATCATATGCTCAATTATTTTGTCAACAAGATAAAACTATGAAAACAGATCCTGTGGGCTAAGAACTAATATATCTCTATAATAGCCCTGCTTATTTACAAAATTGTAGAATGAAAAGGTAGAGAAAATGGGCCTGGTGTAATGTAAGGTACAATCACACTTATAAAGGCAATACATGGAAATACACAATAGCTGACTGTGATGTATTTATTCCTAAAGTTCTGTTTCTTGTAACTGTTTATTTGAACACTTTAAAAAACAACAGGGTTTAATCATAATGTCTTGTGATTTTGAATGAGGATTAGTCTTGTATTCCTCCAGAGTTTCAGTGGATCAAATGCATGAATAGTTAACATTACAGAACATTCAATGCTAAAGGTAAAAAATTTGCTTCATTTTGTCCATATGCTATTTTAATTGAATTTCAGGATTTTACATCTCCAATGTAAGACCTGGTTTCAGATGACTTAAAAGAAGATAAAACTGCTAAGAAAATTAGAATTGAACTCTGAAAGCACTTGAAAGCTTGAAAACACCTTGATTTTACAAACGTGAGGTGTGTTTTTCTCTGCGGTACATTGTATTTAGCATGCAAGATGATTTCTGAATCTATCAACATGATCACCTGTGACCTGTATACCTTCTTCTCTTTGATTCCACATATAGTTTCTGGAATCCATGGAAACTTCTAAGCAATGCTAACTTTTGGAAATGATTTATTCAGTTTACCATGTAAAATTCTGGCTGAAATTGATCTGTATTCTGAAGGAGTGTAAACTTCCAGCAGTAGCAATACAATCTCATCATTACTTGATTTTCATTTGCCATGAAATGGAGTTATTCTCTTCTCAGCTACAAATCACTGCATGACATTTTTGTCCTGGAAAGGAGTTAGGAGAGAAACTTTTCTGGACCATTCATTACAATGTGACTTCCTCAATTGTAGCAACATAACTCTGTGGGAATCATTGACTGTTTTCAAAACTGTAATTTTGAAATTAGATTGTGGGTATTTTTTATGGAAGAGATAAGGTTTCTCGTGCTGTTGAACCCACAATGCAAAATTATGCTTCCATATTTTTTGTGATTTTTATATGTATACATACATATTTTTTAAATATTTGAATTGCAGACGCTTAGGAATTATTCAGAGCCATCAGGGGCAGGGGCTACTGTATTCCTGAGGATTTCTAGAATTTGATCAAACACTAATAGGATTTCATTTTGATGTGGTTTTTTCTAGTCTAGTTATATACTTTTTGTTTTCCTACTTGGAAATATCACATACATAATATTGCACTCCACAATTTAGATGCGCCTTGCTGGTAAGGTGACCAACTTTAGTTTTGGCTAACTGTTTCATAGGAAACTTTATTTTGCTGTTTTTCTGCAGTTCTTCCTCATGTTACAGGGTATACTTACAACATGTGTGTATACTTACAACATTTGGTTAATTATACGATTTAATAAGATAGAATGGTAGCTGTAATCATTTGCTTACAAATAACATCAGAATAAATATAGGTGCTTGGACACTCATTAATTTGTACCTTGTGAAAAACCAAAGAAAACTAGAACATGAGATAAAATGAGAGGAACCATAGGTTTTAGGGAATACAATCCTTGTGTGATGGAACCCTTCAAAATATGAAAGGCTTGCATATCAGGTCAATCTCATGGGCAAAACAGAATAAATGAAAACCCCTTGGGGGATCTGGATATTGGTGTTTCTTTGAGACCTAAAAAGATTAGATTTTTCACCCAAAATGATTATTTTACACAATCACTCACTCACTCTCACACTCCTCTCTTCCAACAGTGTGCAACATGAAGTCAACTGGGTTTGATATTTTCTGTCCCTTGAGTAGCACTGTTATACATTTTTGTAGACTTGAGAGCCTACACACCTCAAACTTTTTTTCCCATATGACTGTACTCACATTAGATTGATTTTGAGATGAGATCGCATTAACTCACAGGTAATTCTTTCCAGTCCCCTTGTAGGATTAAGTTCTTAATCTATTTGTATTTAATAATAGCGACCTATTCTTTCCTCTGAAATTACTAAATATTAAAAGACTTAGTGTTTCTTCTGAATATGAACCAGTTTTCCACTGAGAAGAGTGTTTTATGACACTTTCCATTTTTTTCACAGAACACACCACTTAAGGAATAGTAAGAAAATAATTATGTCTTTTTAAAGATTTTGTAGTTAGAATCATGAACTGAAGTCTGGGAAATTCACAAATAAGAATTAAACAAAAAAGTTTACATGAAGCATTTTGAATTATTAAGTTTTGAGCAAGAAAATCCTACTTCATCCAACAAATTCACTGAATTTTGAGACATACCTGTCTTATGGAAGTATAATAGTGCTTAAATATACATGATGTATCCTAGGCAAAAGATAATTTTTATTTTTTTTTAATATGCACTCACTTGAATTAAAGTGCTTGGTTTTGTTGTAGTTATGAAAAGAAATTTGGGCTATAGATGATCCCTTTTTTTTTTTTCCTTTTATGAAAGATAATAAGAATACCGTAATCTATTCTTCCCTTATGTCTAGTGTTGGTTTCAAAGAGGAATCTACATGGATGTGAGGATCAGCCCTGGCAGCACTTTTGGAAGAACTTACAGGGTTTTGGCTGTCTTCAGGGCCTTTGAAAGAAGCCCACCATTGGATAGAGTAGAATGAGCTTTTCTGTTAAATAAGAAATTTTCAAAAAAATAAAAGGTTTTAAGGAAACCCAAAATATTTCTGAATTATAAATATAAATATTTTTCAGTATAAAACCTGGAAAATCATTAGAAAAATAAAAAGGGATGATGCAAAAGCACTTCTTGTTTTCTAAATGTCATTGTTTTTATGAGGCTGACTTTCTTTCCTCTGTAGTCCCATTTATAATTTACCCATTTAGACAAATTTAAAGAAAAATTAAAAGAAAAAACTAAAAATCTCTCCAATCTAAAATAAAGTGTCTTGAGCTTTAAGCTGAATAAAAATTTTTGGACTCCACAAATAATTTTGAAGTTTTCTACAGAATTATTCCTTGTGAGCAAAACAGGGTTTCTGATCTTCTATTTGGCCGTATTCTGAAAATCCATGCTCTGGCATTCTGTTGTCTGAACCTGTTCTCCAGACATATTATTTACTCATATCAGAAAATGACCTGATTTGATCACGGCTTATTTCAATGCAAAAGGGAGTTCCATTCACACTGAGATTCTCCCATGCACTGAAGACTCATCTTCTAAAAAATCAATTCGGGCTCAATCAGAAGTTATTTCCAGTTTAATGCAGTATTCCATCTGTTTGACAACATAAAACTCTTCTACTTACCACTTCTCCTGGCAATCTCTGTCCTTCCACACTGAATGATATTTTGTGAGTGTTAGTAAAAAATATTTGTGCTAAAAATATGGATGACCTGAAAAGCAAGGTAAAGGAAGATACAAAGCTTTTGGTGAAATATGTAAGTAAAATTTAATAAATTAAATTTTATTTTGTAAATTCAATGAATTGGGGCTACCCTAAGTTTAAGTGTCTCATGTATACATTTCTCTTTCCATTACCCTCTGCCTCTTTTATGTAGGTAATTGCATACTATCCCTTATAATTTTCACAACTGTGAGAAAACTTACATAGCAGTCTGTTACACTTAAGATGCCCTCTGAAAGTTAAAGCAAGATGTCTTCATATTTTATGAACGGATCAATTTTTGCCAATTTATCTTAATCTATTTCACCATAAATCAACAGAACTTAAGTGCCTAAAAATAAAATCTTGCCTGTAGAAATCTATGAGATAGTTTAGCGTTCAATTTTCTCTGTGTAACAAGTCACTTTTTTTCCATCTCTGAGGAGAAAAATGAGTAATCTCTGGTGTATAGTTATTTTTAACTAACCATTGAAACAGACCTTTTAGCTAAACACCCAATTGTGCCCAATTTTTAGTTAATTTATGCAGGTTTTATGAACTGGAGCACAACAATGTCAATGAACACTCAGACCCCATTTGCCATCCATCTAGATTAAATTTTTCATTGCAATAATTGACCTTTTATTTCCATACAGACCAAATGAGTCTCTAAGGATCTCCACACTTACATCAACTTACAACTGGGAAATAATTTTAAAGGATCCAAACAGTATGCTTTGTTCATAATGTTGTCCTATCTCAGTTGACTGGAAATTCAACAGTGATATTGTGTGAAAATAGTGTATATAATAATTTACTGCCTAAATAACAATTGATTGAAAGCTGAAATTCCACAGTGGATATGCCATTTAGTTCTGTGCTCTTTTCTAAGTACAATTTATTGTGTAATAGTCATTACAGACCCCATCAAGGTACTTGTTTACTTTCTACAGTAATTTCTATAATTGGCTTCTAAAAATATTTATTTTCTTTATTTCCTTAAACAAAAAAATACTACATATCTTACAATGATTTTCTGTAATAAAATAGTGTTTGTCCTTGCCCTCATGTCTTCATTTATTTCAGCGAGAAAACTTTTAGCTTTTTTGCTGGAGGCTTTCAATGCCAATTGCAAAAGAAGATAGTAGAAAATTCATCGATTTGGCACACATATTTGAAAGTGAAATTTAGCTTATAGTGAAATGATTTGAAGAATACAGACAAATGTACAATAAAACAATCAGGAACATAGATACAGGATTTTTTGGTATATAATATCGCAGGCATTACGAACTTCACAAATGACAAGATTGAGAGCCTTCTTTTGTGAAGAAAAATAAATGGAAATGGAAGACAGTAAACTTGGGAAAATTACTGATATTTTAGTATAGCTGCAACTTGAATTACCATAATCTTACACGTAACTAAAAACAAGATGAAAAATAAGTACACAAACAGACAGAGCACAAGTCAGATAACTTTCTGTGAGAGCAAAATCTTCAAGTTTACACTCCAAATCGTCTTGATTCTGTGCCTTTTTATTGCAGACCAGCACTCTTAATACTGGCACAATCCCATTACTCTCCAAAATAGATACGAGAAGCAAAAATGTGATAATATGAAACCGACACTGCTTAGGAATTTCTTTACCATATATGTTTGGACCAAGACAGGTATCTTATTTCAAATAATTTCCATTTTAATCATAAACATTTTTACACTTTTAATGGGAGGAAGTCAATCAACAAATATTATTTGAAACTACACTGTTAAAACAATGAGATTTAATTCTATCTTTCTCTCCTCTCACATCTCCACCAAGAATTTGCTTGGAGAAATTAGAAGTTTCAGGGGGACAACCCCAAACCACTGACATTTTAGTTGTTCTTCATAATGGGAAAAAAACATGTTTCTTATATATAACCTTTACAAATTGAAAAAAAATATACGATAAATATCACTGAATTCCTTGCATATGAATAAAGGCTTTTTAACAGACGTAGCAGTTTATTGTCTGTGTCCCAATACAATTCAGAATCAGCTACACTACCCTGACTCTAATGTGACTGAACTTGTTTTTTGACTTCACACACACATAAGAGTTTAAATTGTATAGTGAAGATTAATGGTTGGGGTAGAAATGAAATGTTCTTAAATGTTTTTATCCAACAAAAATTTCTAATTCTGTTATTCTGAAATATAACATCAATAGCATCCTAAGGGCTCTGTATTTTTTTTCCAGCTGCCTCTAACTTTTTGTCTCGTAGAAAACTAGGGCTGTAAACTAGACTAATGTTGACCTTACTTTCTAGTGCATGAGATATAGAAACTTTTATCCTGTTGCAAAGAATGGAACTAGGCTGGAGATCTGAACAGAAACACTGCAAGCTGTTTTAATATGCTGTAGGGTAGAGAGACAGAAAAGATAAAGAAATATGTTTTTTACCTTCCTGACCTCTCTGCACCTTCCCAAAAATATGTAAGTGACAATTTTAGATAGAAACAACTTCCCCATCGCTTAAAGGTCCCTCACATCACAATGCATCTTCACACCTTTCTCAGTCAGAATGCTGACTTTAGAGACTACCCTATGACCTCTGTCTATATTTTTATGCTCTGGTGGAAGTCAGCGTATTCTAACCTGAAACACATCTTAACTTCTATGAAGTCACATCCAGATTTATATAAAAAATAGGTTTCCAGTGTAATGTTTCTGGCTGATTTTCTCCTAAATTCGTCGAGTAGATGGAAAAAAATTTGTAAGTTTCCGAGCAAGAGTCCATACTAGATGAGTAAAGGAAAAGTATGGGCAGACATCAGCATTACTAAAACAAGCAGTACCTTATAGATATAAGGATATAAGGAAAAGGGAAACATCTCTTTGATTACAAAAAAGTCAATATTAGACATTATCCACTATTAGTATGAAAATTAGTATGAAAATAAGTATTTGTTAAACAAGAGTTGGTATGTACATATGAAGATTTAAATTACTAATTTTAAAAGACAGTTGACAATTTTTGTTTACAGAAACATTCCACCATTTCTATGAGAATCAGGGTCATTGAAAGAAATTTTGTAATTGTTGCCATTTCCTGGTAGTCTTCAAAACATTGTCATATATATTGTTACTCAGCTACTTATGTTATGAAATCTTACTGTGTAACACTACACAGTAATTAGTATTTATATATACTGTATAACATACATAGAAATAATTTTATCTTTCATAAATTTGCTACTTTTCTTCCAAAACTGAATGATATTTCTTATAGCTGATTATGATTAGCCAAATTCTGTGTAATTACTATATATTTGATACAAAAAGGAAATGAAAATTTCATGTGAATACAAATTCCTTGCAAATCCCACATGCAAAATATATAAATTGTGCTAACCACCTGGGAAGACATAGTAAAATATTCTCTATTTACAGCAAAGATGGAAAATTTCAGGATTTGAATCTGACTTTCATATGCTAAATACACGAGCAACTTTTCAACAGCATTTGCAGTCCCCAAATGCTCTGCACGAGATAAAAATGTGTAATGCAATCTTCTTGGATATATCTGTCATAACCCTTGGTATTTCTATCTGCCTTGCACCTGTAAATTGACTTATTACTCTGTCTCACTGTATCTAATCATTGTGCCTGATACCATGTAATCTGTGCCATTCCAGCCTCAAATACTAGCTGTTACAATTCCAAAAGCCCAATAGAAGAGGAAGGAAATCAAATGTTATAAACTTTTCCTTGGTCCATATATTGCTCCCATACCACCTCTATGCTGGTGACTACTTATTAGTGTCATGATAAAGAAAGTATGCAAATGAAAATATATATACATTCAATTTGTGTCACTCCTAGTTCCAACCATGGCTGACCCATAGGCTTCCACACAGAGCAAAGACTCCTCTGAGTAAGGGACTTTTCGTCTTCCAGTGCTATCTCTCTGCCTGAGGGTATGACATCAACGGCAGCAAAGTGTCTGGAGAAAAGGAGGTGCTCTGGTATAACTAGAATTCTACAGTACTAGAGTTGGGCAAGAATAAACTCTGTTCAGCCAAATGAAAATTACATTCTGGTCACTAGATTAGGGCAGAGACCTCATCCTCGGCTATCTGCTAACTTCTCCCTAAAGCAGTAAGAAAAATGACAGATCAGCATCAGTTGTCTCTTTGTATGTATGTATGTATCTATTTATCTATCTACCTACCTACCTATCTTTTTATCCAAATTTACCCTGGAGTAGCCTAATGATGCAAATACCCTCAGTAAGGTAAAAGAGTTTTAGTTAGCCTTTCAGCTTCATGTGGCCTTGTAGCCAGGCCCATAAATGAGTTCCTAATGAATTAATTAATACATGTAATAAATAAAAGAGTATCTATTTCATACCATGATCAAAATCTATTCAATATTTCATATAACTCCTCTTTAATTTACTGTGGTCCAGATTCTGCCAGTCTAATTCAAATGGATGGATTTCAAAGGCTTACCCTATTTTTTACTTTATTTTGAATATAGTTGTAGTTAAAATTTATTCTGAAATAGAATCATAGCTTATATGAATTCTACAGCTGGTAGTTTCCTAATAGGCATTTTATTTTCTTGATTTTCATACTGAAATAGATATACAGACTGTGATCCTTCTATTATCTTTTTTTTTTTTTTTTTTTTGCTTTTCCTCTCAACAAACTATACTGTTAAAATATGCATGCATAACTGTGCAGTCTTAGAAACTTAATTCCTGTTTCTTTGAAAACTTTCCAAGTGATCTGTCGTATTTGTGATACAGCAGAGAAATTCACCACTGATATCTAAACACCTTAACATCCTTCATGACATCAAACGTAATATTTATCTCTACAGCCACAAGTTGGTATGCTATATTTCTGGCCTGCACAGGTGACCATAAAACTCCTCTGAAGGCCTTCTTAAATTTCACAGCTTTCAGATGCAAACCCAAGATATTTATCATTAGGATTACTATGGTATATTTATTCTTTTATAAGTAGGGTGTCAAAGTTTTAAATTAAGGAAATATATGGACAGGAAGACCCACTGAACTGGTTTAAGCAGTAATATACAGAAAATAATCATGATTTAAGAAAGATCACAGTCAAAACAGGGGTGTACAGTTCTATGCAATTATGCAATGCCATACTGATAAAAGCAAAGAGAACAGAATATGCAAAGTCACTCTTTTTAACAAGAAACATCTTACGTCATGAAAACAAAACCTTAACAGGTAAAAATTGTGAAAAATTAAATCCACTTGATACCAATTTGTTAAAACAGTGTGTTTGATGGAAATTGAAAGAAATGGAATTTCTTGAAAAAATGCTTTTGCCGAAACCACTACAAATGGATTTGTTCAGAAAACGCAAGCCATTATTAGCATGGGTGAGGATAACCTGGAGGTGAATGATCACTAACATGGGTATTGATCTTAGTTGAAAGCATTTTCATTATTCTCTAAAGTTTCACATACTGACAAAGAGGTTTTCAAAAGTAAATTATTATTGGTCTAACTGCCACATGCAGTCAAAAAGGGAGAGAAACAATCTCCAGAAGTTTTGAGAATTTTGAGAATATTGCCCATTTCTAAACAAAAATCAGTGCAATGCACTCAAGAATTAAGCTACTTATATAGACTTGAAACTAGTATGCCTAATAATCAAAGAAATCCCTTTAATGTATGGATCACATGTAATGGGAACCAAAAGAGTACTTACAGTATGTTCATGAAAGGAAAACCTTGCTCTATTCCAGTCAGTTACCAGCTGCTTTGTGCCCTACAGCTTGATGTTTTATTCCTATTATCTTAATTTCTCTGTGGGAAAAAAAAAAAATACCTGTCCATCTCTATTTATGTTAACCGTTTTGGCTGAAATTTTCTCAAGAGCCTAAAGGAGTTGAATTCAATCAGACATGGGTGTCTAAAGTTTTTAAACCCTATTGGAAACTTTATTTTTAAATGTCTGATATTCTTGTTCAATAGAACACTTACTAGTATCTTTTGGCAAGAATTTTTCATAGTTTACTTTCTTCATCATCTTCCTCAAAATATTATAACACATCTATGTATTTATACTATACATGTATATTAAATTCTAGTGGAAGAAGAAGATGAATATATTTCCATGGCAAACAAATGAAAAAAATAAAGAAATTTTGTAGCAGATTTTTGCTGTTTATATTTGTATGTAATGGATAGCGTTTCTCTTATTAAGTCAAGAAAAATAAAATGCTAAGAAAATACTATAAAGGTAAAACAATCTATGTTTTCCTCCTCTTATTAAGTTTAGGGATACAAAGTTGCTATGGAGACCTCTTTACTTTTGCATAAAATGTGATAGATTTGGATGTAACAGAAAGTAGATGACAACAGCCAGAGCAATTGTCAGGTATTCAGGTGAGGCAGTCTCATTTAAAAAGAGCTGCTGTATATAGCACAGATACATACTTCATTCCTCCTGACAAGAGCTGCTGACAGGAACAACCCATCCTTCCACTGACAAACTGGAACAGAGAGCTGTTTCCCAGCCTTAGTGCTGATATGACAGCGTGCCTTTTTAATAAGACCATAAAGAACACGTACAGTTTAAGAGGTTTCACATGGATATGTACATCCTTATACAGGCATAAAGACTTTCCAACTCAGGACCACACTGGCACTCTTCAAATTGGCATGCCAAATTAGCTTCTGTTTTGACCTTGTTCATTCCCATTAGTTGGGTATTAGACAAGACTCCCATGCCACCTTGACAAGAGCTTTTTTTTCTATTATACTGTTATTCAATCCTGTGCAAGGGGTGGATGAGAATGGGGCATGTGTGAATAAGCAGAGGGAAATCACCCTAATGAATTATCTTTTGCATTGCAATGCACCATGGATGAAATGACTTCTCCATTCTGCATTAACTGATGTGACTGCTTCATCTCACCCACTTTTCATAGCTGCCATCACTCAGAAAGGCTGGTATTTACAGCTCTCACAGGAGGAATATTTATTTGACAAACTGTGATAGAAATATGAAACCTAATGGTAACAAAGCAGAGCCATAAGAATGTACACATCAGTCAAATACAGCCCTGGGATCCTATTAAGATTCCAACTTATCTTTACGCTCAAATTTATTTCTTTCTGTTGTACATTTCCTTAGGTCAAGTCAGCTCTCTGCAGCATCTTATTAACAATCTGATTATATTTAGGCTTATTAACAAGCCTATTATATTTAGTCAGCTAGTCTAATTGGAATAATTCTTAATCTCCTGAAGATTTTTTGGCCACCTTAATACTGAGGTTTATTTTGTCACGTATTATAAATATAGGACTATAAACAAGCTTGTGAGGGTTTTTTGGGTTTTGTTTGTTTTGTTTTTTCTTTAAAATCATGTTTGTTTACATGCAAATCATTCTACAAACACATTTTGTTTCCTGTGATCTAAGTCTAGCTTTCCCTATGTGTTTGCAGTCTGTTTTTCAATATGCTGTCTCTGTTTGCACATTTCCATCTTTGTTGACAATTAACTTTGTTGTCAACAAAGTAGAATAGTTCTTCTGAAGTAAATTATTTACAAATCTCAGTTAAAATAATCATTCATGGCTTGTCAACAGTGTATGTGGTTCAGAAGAAGAAAATTATTTGAAAATTATTCTGAAAAAAAATAAAAATAAAATGGTGCACAAATGGGTTTTAAATAGAAGGCAACAGTGATTTTAGGGATTATTTATGCATTTTATGAACAGGTGGAAATAAGAAGAAAAATTGGCAATACACTCTAGATTATGTATTTGTACAGCCATTTTATTGTCATTTAGATCTCACCAGAGTCTTGTGAAGCATCTCTGAGGTAGGATATCTCCAGATAATGCTGGACACCCCAGCCAAAAACAGACAAGGAAGTTGTACCCACAGCTGATATAAGATGGCACAGCTCCGTTGACTTTGATGAGACTTCATCCTTCACATTGACAAAACTTACAGTGTACTTGAGAAAAGTCAATCACCTCTGGATAAGAAGGAATACAATATTCAGTTTTTGTGTATGGCCACCATGTCCTTATCAGGAACAGTCTGATCGACAGTACAAAGCAGGAATGGAGTCAATAGACCCTTGCATGTAATGTTTTAGAATTATTCCAAGGACAAGGAGTTTTGCTGTAGGTTTTTTTGAAGATCCTGAAAATATTCTATATTAGGAAATCCACTCTCTCTGTGATAAGAAGTTGATAAAAAGATGATAACGAAAACCATTTCAAACAATTTCTTAGGATTTCTGTAGAATTGCTTTTTATGTCATAAGGATGTTGTGGACATTAACATTGCCCAGGCATATTGTTCATCCAGCTAGTCATAATTACGGTCAGAAGCATTCCACTTTTCATCTCCTATTAAATAGGAAAAGAATACTTGGCACCAGGGAGTAAGTTTTATTTGTTCTCCTTTTTTCATTATGCCCTATTTTCTTTTTATTATATTTTATTCAGTTCAAGAAGAAAAATTAATGAATCTCATGAATTTGTCACATCACTTTTTTTTTTTTTTTTTTTTTTTTTTTTTTTTTTTTTTTTTTTTTTTTTTCTTTCTTCTGTAAGAAAAAGAATGCTGCTTCTAGGCCAGTATTTTTCTGTTCTGAACTTGAATTGATCCTTGTCTACTTTACACTCACATGTGTCTCAGGGCTGTGAAAAACTGTGTGGGTAAGTAATTGTGGCTTATGTTTAAACAGTAGGAGATTTCTTTTAGTGCATTCATTAGGAAATTTCTTGGATATAAACATCTCACCATTTTACTGGACACAGCCTACCTTAAAATTCCTCTTTTTTCAGATGCTTCAGATGAAGTCAGTGTTAAAAATCATATGTGAAAGCTTTTAACATCTCTTTAATGTCAATTTGTATCTGGTACCCTGATGAGTTAGAAAGGCTTCCACAGAATAGTCAAGATTGTAGAATTATTCATCTAACATGACTTGACATGTAAATAAGGCAGTGTCACGATCCTCTCACACAAGCGGGGTTTGTGATGGTTCATTTTAGGGATCTCAGAGTGCAAAAGACACAGCGGGGGACAAACTCAGTTTATTCAATCACAAATACACCTTTATTTAGTGCCAACAAATGCCATAGTGGGGAGAGAAAAGACAGAAAAAGAGGAGAAGGGGATTATAGCTACCAACATGGAGGGTCGAGTCCTGGAGGCTTTTGAAGATGCCTATAGACGCGAGTTTCTCCAGTGGGGCGATCACAAAGTCTGTGGCTAACTCAGGGGTTCTTATGGTCCTCTCCAAAGCGACAGGCAGTTGGCCAAACAGGTGGGGGAAATCATTGCAGTGTGTTCATTTAGAGAACTCAGAACAAGTCGGTTGTCAGCAGGTAGAGTGTCAACCAGTACAAGTCAGCAGGTGCAGTCACTTCACCGTGACTTGCCCATTGTTTCTGCTCAGGTTCTGATGTTCCGATATGGGTGCTGGGTTTTTCCATCAAACACACCTGCAGGCAGCACTTGGCCAACATCCCACCTCAGCCAGGCCAGAACTCCTGTGTTGAGATTTTCAAGTCCCTTTTAGGGGTTTCAGTCTCTGTCCTTGACGATGGTCGTGAGGCAGATGAGGGGTCTTCGGACCGTCTCTTACAGGCAGCCCAGTAGGAGGAATTCTAGTCCTGATTAATTGAAAAACTTATTAAAAACTTCATTGAAAAGCTAGTTACACCTAAATTTTAAAACCTATATCCATTCAATTGAGAAAAAAACAAGTGATATCACAATAAGTATAAAACTGTAATGGAGGCATAAATGCCCTCATCTGAACTTTTTATAAGTGAGGAAGTAGAAACCAATAACTCTGTCAGTACTGGATAAACTATTGCAGAAGTTGCAGTTACAGTACTGAATTGGAGAGAAAATGCAGTTATGAGTAGATTTAGTTTTGATACCTGCTGTTATGGCAGTGCTCTTAAAGAATTTGTTGTTTGCTGGCTAGTACAAAAATCGCTAAGGTTTTAGATTCTGTCCTGTCCTTCAGGCTACTGTGGAGTCATGAAAAGGAAATGAAAATGCTCTAATGGCTAAAAAGATGTACCACTGGAATAAAAAAGGATGGTTAGAACCTGAAAACTAAATAGCAATATTATTTGTAGGTAATGATAGGCAGCATGCAAGCATATTGTAGAAAAATTAACCAACATCCATGAGGATTTGAACACCTTGTCATATAACCATTTTTGAAACATCCATTTCTCAACTTTGTGCCTTCAATTTCTTGAAAATTAATCTGTTTGCCATGCTATGTATTCTATGAAAGCTGTGTCATGCTCTACATCAGCCACACAGAGTAAAATTGTATTACAATGGTGAAAATGTCAAAAATCAGATACTGATTACAGGTGAGCACCAGTAAATTACTACATTCACATACACTTTTTTTAAATATATTACTATGAAGTCCTTCAATATTCACACAACCCCTTCCTAGTTAGTTAGGTTTGGAGAGCTATTATAGCACAATAATAAAAGATTACCAGGATATTTTACTGCTCTCCCTCTGAATTCTTGCTTGTCTTCCTGCTGAAAACAAACAGAGTAACAACCTCAAAACCAACACACAGTGCAGAAATGGAAAATTGACAAACCTTAAGTCTGGATAAAAAGTAAGTAACAGTGAAAGAGACAAATACTTTAAATTCACCTGAGAAGGAATGTTGCTTTGATATTGCTGATTTCTCAAGCTTTTGGAAATTATTCCATTATTAAATGTAAATTTGTGTTTCCAGGGTTTTTAACATCTGTATTGAATTAAGTTAGAATCTATACAGGGTTTTAAAAGGTGAAATTTGACTTCCTAGTAGGAAGATCATATTAGCTAATATTTTAGCTTTAACTAGAAATTAATATTGGCATTTGCTTAAAGGCAGATTTGTTCATTTAAAGTTTATTGATTTCAGCTTAGCATGGATTGGCTTTCATATGACCTGAAAGAACCACCAGAGGACAAAACCATAGTATAGCAGGGTATTAAACACACCACTGTATCCAGATAATTCAGTATAGAAGGCTTTTAATTCAAACAAAAAATACGTGGAGTAATGATTAAATATTACAAGAAAAACAACCACATACACAGAAAACACATAACCAAAGAATGTTCTTTAAGCTTTTTCTTTTCCATCAACTACCTGGAGAATTCGCTTGGTGCGAAAAGTAATGCAAAAAGCATTACTTCTTTTATTTATAGTTATTTCAAATTTTTCCTTTTTTTTTTTTTTTGAATTAAATTAAATCTATAGATTACTGCAAACAACCTTTATTTACAATTATATTAGTTGCTTTTTGTTATTTCATAGTAATTATGTGGTAAATACAATTAGATGATGGAAGCATTATGTATGTATAGGGGTTTGATGATACTGTAACAAGAAATAAAGAGTCTAGGACAGAAAATTACCCTGTCTTTATTTTAGTCTTTGGTTTTATCAGCTTCTCCAAAGAACTTTCATGCAAAATAACCCTTAGCTGTTCAGCATTAAAATTTTCCTGGAGTGTGTGAGGAGGTTGAGTTACAGTAATGGACACAGTTGTAATAACTTCTTATAAATCAATATGTAGAGTTCAAATCAGAAAAAAACAACAGTGTTTACTTCTATCATCATAGAAAGTTATTGTTTCCCAAGCTTCAGGAGTATTCAATACTTAAGAAGAATTTAACTAGAAAGTTTGTTAAACTATTATTATTCATCAAGTCTAGGTTAAAACCAAAATACATGCAACGATAATCATTCCTATGAGTCATAATATATTTTTGCAAGACATAAAAAAAAGAGGATGTTTTAAGTTACCTTTGTCTTTCTTCATATCAGCTAACAGTATAATATTTCACAAGAAGCAACATCTTTCACTGGATGCCTTCACAGGAAGCACAGGAAGAAAATTGACACGTGGTCAATTTTCAACAGATGCATCCTCTTACTGAGATTAGGATTATTTTTAGCAGACTAAAGTCTGAATTGAATCATTGCATGGGCACATACCTATTTTTTCAGTATGCCTGTGCAGTGCAATTGTAGAATCAATATTTACTCATGGTGGCAGCCTAGTGCATGTGTTGACAATTTGACTTGTTACTTGTGTCGTGAGAATTGAAATTTTCAAGCAGTAGCTGTGTTTTGAATATCCACCAAAAAAACCCCAAAACAACCCCCCAAAACCCCCACCAACCCACAAAAAAAAAAAAAATCAGAGAAGGACCACCTGTTCTCTTGTTAAACCATTCACAGTAGGAAGAAGGCAGCCAGTCAGGAATAACTCATTTTTCAACTGTTGATCTTTTTGACTAAATTAGTGGGGATACAACTGCAGAAATGGAGAGAAGCAAAACTTTTAAACTTAGAGGTTAATTGAAAAATTAACTTTTTCCTCTAAAAGTTTATTCTTCTTCATACCTGATCTCCCTTGACTGCATAATATTGTATTTTCCTATTACCTTTGCCTCAGTATAGGAGAAAACACAGCAATGGTGATTTCCACCTTATTTTGTGATTCCATTATTCTGATGCCAGGCTCGGCTTGTATTGCAAAACAGACACACATTTTACTCAGTCGTGTCCATTCCCCTAGCCCTGAGCAAAAGATTTTGTGATGGAGCTTCCTGCAAAAGAAGAACCCTTCTCAAAATTCTGCACTTCCCTGTTTGCAATTCTCAGGGCTTTTGTATCCCATAATTCTTTCTCTTGAATCGCATGGGATATGAGCAAAGGTTCCAGCTACAATGGTAATTACCATAATTTTCCTAGAAGGATTGGCTGTTCCTGTTGTGTCAAGGGGCATCTTTTCTCAGTGAAAGTTTGGAAGAAAATGCAAAGATGCTTAGGGAGATGAGGGAAAGTAGTATATGTTAAACTTGACTAAAAATTAGACTGTTCTCTGAAAGAAATTTAAGTGTAGTAAAAATCATCCAAAACTGAATTGCGAACATTATCCATTATTACATGCTTTATATTCATATGAATTAATTATTTTCAGCTTCATCTGTGAGCTACCTCCAGAACCAAATCACTAGGGAAATATGATGTTAATGTGTACATGTTAATAGACATATTTAATCAATTAGTTGGTGAGTGTTTTGTTACAAGTATAAGCTTGAAAACAAAATGTTCTACAGGACCAAGCTGTTCTGAACTAACACTTTAAAAAGTGATGCAAATGTAAATCTGTCTGCCTTTGGCTAGTAATACTTTTTTTCCCTTTATTTCTATTTTGTTCTACTTTTAATAAACCAAGAAACCAAATTTCAATTGAGAAGTGCTTCATCAAGCATGATTTATTCTCAAATTTTTTTGACTAATATAAGGTAATATAAGACAATCTATTATACTGCAAGAAGGTATAACTTTTTAGAAAACCTACTGTGCAGCTAAACCCAGAAAATTTATCTTAGTTCTTTGGGGTTTACAGATTTTTTTTTTTATTTTATTTTTTTTTGGTCAACTACTTTTGGAAAATACTTAATCAAGTATATACTGTGTAGGATTAGGGAATACAAAATCAGCCTATGTTCTTTCATTTTGTCACCTTATCTATTTATGCCAGGAGTAGTATTCTCAGCATAGTCAGGAGCTTTTCATTCAATATTTCCCCAAGTTAACCACTGCACATCTGTGGACTTTTTCTAGATTGCTAGGTGGACAGCCCTAAGTTTCCATAAGCTGTCTGTTTGCAATTTAAAAGCAATTTCTATAGCCAAAATAGAACTGATACACCACTACTGTTTATACCATACCTGCTGATATCAAAATTGCCTGTACTATGACTATTATACACTTGACGCATCAGTGAGATTAAATTATGTTTCTATCAATAGTACTGATAGAAATTATTCAGAATGTTGCATTTTTATAGCACAATATGATTTAACATTAGTATGGACCCCTATAGAGATTTGGCTGGCCACATTGAACTACACTCAGTATGTTATCTAATACTAAAAACTGAAAAGCTAAGAAATAAAAAACAAAATAAGGAACACAAAAACCTGTATGTCAGAGGTGCACCACATACTACAGACTACTATATCTGCAAATTTGCAGTTGACACCAAACAGCGGGGGGAGTGTTGTTCAGATGGAGGGTAGATGGACTCTGTAGAGGATTCTGGACAGGCTGGATAGATGGGCCGAATCCAATGACGTGAGATTTGACAATACTAAGTGCTGAGTCCTACATTTTGGCCACAATAACCCCCTGCAGCGTTATAGGCTGGAGACCGAGTGGCTGGACAGTGCCTGGGTGGAAAGGGACCGGGGGGGGGGGGTTCTGGTGACAGCAGCTGAGCATGAGCCAGCAGTGTGCCCTGGTGGCCAAGAAGGCCAAGGACATCCTGGCCTGGATCAGGAATGGTGTGGCCAGGAGGAGCAGGGAGGTCATTCTTCCCCTGTACTTGGCACTGGTGAGGCCACACCTTGAGTGCTGTGTCCAGTTCTGGCCCCTCAGTTTAGGAAGGACGTTGAGATGCTTGAGCACATCCAGAGGAGACAACGAGGCTGGTGAGGGGCTTGGAACACAGGCCCTACGAGGAACGACTGAGGGAGCTGGGGTTGTTTAGCCTGGAGAAAAGGAGACTCAGAGGTGACCTTATCACTCTTTACAACTCCCTGAAAGGAGGGTGTAGCCAGGTGATGTTCAATCTCTTCTCCCAGGCAACCAGTAACAAGACAAGGGGACAAGAGCCTTAAGCTGTGCCAGGGGAGCTTTAGGTTGAATGTCAGGATGAAGTTTTTCACAAAAAGGATGATTGGGCACTGGAATAATCTGCCCAGGGAGGTGGTGGAGTCACCATCCCTGGAGGTGTTTAAGAAAAGACTGGAAGTAGGACTCAGTGCCACATGGTCTTCTTGACAAGGTGGTGTTGGTTCATGGGTTGGACTCAATGATCTCAAAGGTCTTTTCCAACCTAACTTATTCTATGATTCTGTAATATTTTGGAGACATCAAAAAGAGATTTCTCAATGTGTTTATCAAATTTCTGACAATTTTTCTTATATTGCAGGCTCAAAAGGAGAAAAACAGATAGAACTTCAATTTTTGCACTTACATCAATGTAAGATTTTGCTTAACAACATCAGGGCCCAGACCTTACAGTAAAGACAGCTGCTTTTACTATTTTAATTTTTGAGTTGTCAATTCTTCTCACTCTTTTCAGTTTTCTATTCTGAGATAACATGCAGTGTGCCACTGTGAGATTGCCTGTCATTTCTTAACCAACAACTCTACCTCATTCATATAAAGGTAATGTTTTTGGTAGTTTACATGGAGTTTTTTGTTCTGTGTTTACAAATCACTGTGGTTTAGCAGGGATAGACAGCTCAACCCCATACAGATGCTAGCTCATCACACCCATGGGATGGACAAGAAAATTATAAAGGTAAAAGAAAGAAAACTGGTGGATTGAGACAAAGACAGCTTCCATGTATGGAAGCAAATGAAAGGAATTCATCCACTTTTTCCCCCTGACATGCAATGGTTCAGCCATCCCCAGGAAAGCCAGGCTCCATCACATGTCATGGTGACTTGGGAAGAGAAACGCCATCACTCCAAACATCCTCACATTTCTCCTTCTTTTTCACAGCTTATATTGCCATATCATATGGAATGTCCCTCTGGTTGCAGTCAGCTGTCCTGGCTGTATTCCCTCCTTGTGCACCTTCAGCCTCCTTGCTGGAAGGTCAGTCTGAGAATCAGAAAAGTCCTTGACTATATGTAAACACTGACCGGCAATAACTAAAACATCCTGACTTTGTCAACACTGTTCTCAATACAAAGACAAAGCACAGCACCATAAGAGCTACTATGAAAAAAAATTATTTCTATCCCAGCCAAAACCAGTAAGCAAGTGCAGTCATATTTAAAATGCCACACAAAAAAGATGTGGTCCATTTCCCTTTTGCTGCCGGCTCAATAGCAGATATCAAAGTAAATGTAATAGCTGTAAAAGCATAGTGCATGATGCTAGGTTGAGCATGCATCCGTTTAGTACATGTTGGCCCACCTGCTTAAAATCTCATAAAACCTCACATATATTTAGAATTTCATCTATTAATTATTCTCTACAGTACTTTATTCACCCAGAAACTAAAACAGTCTCTCTTGGAGCCAATACTGACTCTCTTCCAATCTCCAAGATTAATGATTTTAAACTATTCTTTCTAATTCTGGCACTAGATGGCAGTAAAAGCGCAATTCTGAACATTTCATGCAACACGGATAAATATGCAGAGAAATCTGCGGCAGGAGAAAGGCTATCACTGTAGGTCAGGTTGCCTTCAAAGGTTGGCTAGAAGCAGGATATGGAATATTGTGCAAAATCACTAGAAAAAAAATATATATATATAAATAAAATGCAAGAGCTAAAAAAAAAAAAATCATTAAAGAGGGCAGAATATTGGGGAGCTTTAAGTAATTTGAAATACCAGGAAAAACTGGCTTCATACAGTTTGCTAAAATCTGCCAAAACAGCGTATCAGTGATCTGTAAAAGTAAGATATTAAGGCAAGTGTCCTATAAGTGTGCCAAAAATGTGATTCATCTTCATGAAAAGCTCTAAGAAAGGAGGAGAAAAGCAATCTGCACAAGATTTTTTTATTCTTTACTAAATTAAATTTTATTAAATTGCTGAAATTCATGGAGTTGTATTTCTTTACTTTTAAAGTCACTGAGACTGTATATACAGTAAGAATGCATGCTAAAAAGACGAACAAATTTTCTGCCTTCCTTTGCTTTGAAATTGAAAAATTATATGCCCTCCAGCAGAATGGATATTCTGTGGTATGATTTTGACTGTACCCACTCACAAAGTCTAGCTTCTTGCTGCAATGCTGTAATAGTTGGATCCTTGTAATAGTCCTACCTTTGTAAACATCTGCATCTGTAATGGACAGAGAGAAAAAAAACCCTAAAGTTAGAATTATGCAGAAAAAAATACGCTTAAGATCTTCTTATGGGGACACTTTCAAACTATTTATTGGATGTAATTCAAAGAAATCTCTAGTAGTGGCATACAATTCAAATAAGCTTAAGCTGAAGGTTTAATGGCTTTCATGTTGTTGTACATTAAATCAACAGAGTGAATTGGATTTAAAACTGCAAACTCAAACTGATTCAGGTTTTTATTACAGTTTAACCAAGATTTTTTGGTCACCTAAGTGGCTGGATTCTATTCTGGGGTACTCAGAAAGGGAAGCACATTTTCCACTCTCAACCTTATTCAAGATACACAAAATCTCATAGAAGACATTCCAAAGTGTTTATTACTTCAGGATGCAGATAAAATCCATCTTTCCTAGAGGCTGAAGGTATGAAGAACTTTTTGATATCATGCTGACTGTAAAAAATAAACCTATAGATAAAAATCAGAAAGCTGAAAATTAAATACTCATAGGACAGTTTGGGATTATTTTTTTGTTCTGTAAATCTTCTTGTCTTAGAAACTTCTTTTAAAACAAGTGCCACTTTTTATTGCTTCAGTTAAAAATACTGGGGTTTTTTTAATATAATGTCAAACTTTTGTTAGAATATATTCACACTCTGTAACAATACATGGCTCTGGGTTTCATAGAAGCAAACATGCATAGCATAAAGTATAGAAGCTTTTAGGTATTGAATTATTTAGAGTCTAAACGCAATAAGTGCACTGCATTTTTGTGTCATCTCTTCCAGGAAGAAAAGCTCCTTGCTCTACCAGAGGTTAGACAATGGAAGCTGTGCTATCAGCATGCTTTTAATCACCTTTTTCACCTTCATCTTACACACCATTCCTCTATGATGCCATAAGTAATGCCACAAGAAAGTACTTGTATTTTATACCCAGCCTCAACACCTTTTTTTTCTTGAGGGAATACCTTAAGTAGCTGAAGAGAAGGCCAGCTTTCTTTGTTGCCTTATCACCAAATTGACGCATGACCTTTGGATCTTACCAGATACACCCTCACCCCAGTCGCAAAAACAACAATATTGGTGCAAATACCTTCTTCCATCATCCTCTAGGCCAGGGAATGGAACCATTCATTTCTAAGAGCAGAACTTAAGTGACTCATCCATCACCACCAAATCACTTCTGTGTATTCTGTGTGGTGAAAGCTAAGTAGATGTACATGCCATAGGACTCTCTGGACAAGAAAGGCTTAAAAAAACCAAAAACCACGAGTTTATTCTGGGTCTAGAAATTCGTCCCTCTGTTTTATTTTATTCTTTGTGGTTTAGGGAGGGACAACGTTCCACAAATACTGAAAAATCAAATAACTCTCAAAAAGCAAGGGGATCTCAATTATGCTTTCCTGTTGCCACATAAAAGTCTTCTAAATAGTCTAGTCCAAGAGAATTATTAAATAATGTTAAGTTGCAAACATGTTTCCTGAATATTAGAGTTTTTTAAGGCAGTGAGTTTATGATAATTTTTTAGCATTAAGAGCTCATTATGGTCAATAATGAATTTGATATTTACTTATTATCATGTCACCTCCTCTGTGTATAAAATCTAAGCATTGCCGCCATGTATTGAAAATATACACTATTTTCAAAATCCCCGAACATTTAAATATACTGGTGTGTTTGTTAGTTTACCTTCTACATATAGAATTACCAGTAAAAGAAAATTCACCTTATTTGAGGAACTGGGAATTTTGTCCTTGAAGAAGAGTTTGTTTGCAGAAGAATATTAGCCCTTCTCTTGGTTTCTTCTCCAAGACTGAGTGAAATAACAAATATAAACGCTGAGCTTTGACTTTTAGAGCACTGCTGGTAACTTCTGATTATTAAATCCAAGCTTCAAACATCATCCAAATTAATTTTCTATTTCTTCTCCTACTTCTCCTCCTCTATCTTCTGGTCATTGGTGGCATTTTGTTATTTTTTCCAAAGTGCAATATCCTCCTTTCAGAGCTTTGCATTATCCAGGTGTTGTGATCTTTGACTGTATTTGCTGGAGCATAGACATAAAATAAATCTGTAATTAGACAGGGGCACCCTTACCCTGTGCAGAAGAAACTGGAGGATTTTCATGGCACACTCCCTATGCTGAGATACAATTCCTGTCACAGGAGATCACTCTCCATTAAATGTAGTTTACAAAAGCAAAGTAAACACAGATGACCCAAATTACTGCCATCCTTGTGCGCTCAATAAATTACTGGCTTTACTGACTGGATTAACATAAGCCTTCAAGAACAGAAAAAAAGCCCTTGCATCTCCCTGAAAATCTGGCATCGCAGGGATTTTGCATTTGAGCCTAGGAGCCTCTGCAAAAGTTTGTTGTCCTTTATGGAGAGAGAATCTTTTACTCGTTTTAGTGAATGTATAGTCCTATTCTTTCTCTCAATAGAAAGGCAGTCTTGATCTTCACAAAATTCTGAGTATCACCTGTAGTTTTTACTTTTATTCTTCATTGACCTATTTTCATCCAAACCATTTCAAAGCCTATATTAACACTTAACCCCTACCTGTAGATAACTGTGTATATGAATAACCAAGAAAGTGATTTTCTTGATTTTTGTGTGGTTTTCTTTGGCTGTTATTTTGTTGTTGGTCGTGTTTTTTTTGTTTGTTTGTTTTTTTCAAGATAGACTCTGGCAGAAAAGGGTTTGACTGACATGCCCTTGGAATTAGGATTTTCTTACTTCAAAACTCACATGTGTACATAGCAGAGCAGAATGAAAAACTGGTATAATATTTATTTGAACCTCTACATTATTCCAGATAACTGTTAACTTCACATTTGAAACAAATACGATGTGTGTTATCTGGTAAAATTTGAGCTTTGACACTATGGCAATGAAAATATTCTGAATAAGGCATCTTCCACGACACAGATGTATTGCAGATCTGCTTCGACAGATCCAGATCTGCCATTATTCTAAGGTTTTCTAGGGTGAGATGTTTAGTTGGCTACTAAACCAAATGTAATTGGTTAGTAGACGAAATGTTGGGCATCATATACCTCTGCCTATGCTATGTCTAGAGCACTCAGGCAGCAATACATTCAGAATATACAAAAAATAAGGATAGAATGCAGCCAGTGTGCTCAGATATTTCAAACTTTAGCCTACTTTTAATGTGAGAATAAGGACTTTTTTTTTACAGTTTGAAATGCTGAGGTGTAGTCATCAGTATCAATTTTGAAATGCCTTCAGTCTGACTGAACTGCCAAGGCCAAAATGGTCTTTAAGAACAGGTAAATACGTATAAACTGCTATAAGGAATCAACGTTCTCTCTATTTATTTCATCTTCAATAGTCAAGATTGAATACATCAGAAAAAGATACTAAAATCTCTATTGAAAAATCTGCCTAAAGGGAAGATTTCTTCTGAATTCTTATTAGATAGTTCCTGGCTTATATCTGAATGCATGAAGATTTATAGCCCTCACTTTTTAATCCAAACTAATGTAACTTGACTCTTGCTTAAGTCTTGGCATTGCTTATGCCTTGGAGCAATAAGAGCAATGGGTTTATTTAGCACTAGGTAATTTTTCCCCCTTTTATTGTTTTTAGATAATTTTAAATAGAAAATGAAAGTGATCCTATGAATCCTTATTTTTCCTGCTCTGAGACTTCCCCAGGTTTACACTAATCTGGTCATTAGCTAGTTTTACAGAAACATTATTTGTGCAAAAATATAAATTTTATAAATTTCACAGCTCTCTTTAATGAATAATGAAATATTATTTATCTATAATCTTCATTATATTTAATGTGGTTCAATGTTGAAGAAAAGGGGAAGTGGCATCACTATAAAAAGAAGTGTCATACCATCTTTTCTTTATAGGTTCAAATCTCAGAACTAAACGTGGTTCAAAAGTCCAAAGACTAAAGGGACAAGTGAGTGTCTCCATAATTGAGACCATGCCCCAGCTCTAATGCAGGCTTATTAGCTAGTCTGTCTTTAAGGTTAATTTGAAGACCAGAAATCTGACAATAAAAGTATTATGCTTCCTAAAATGCTAGGAAAATCTGGTCACAGTGTTCTTAAATTAATACTTACTGACAGTTTGAAATGTTGTCATATGCATGTCCAAGTACATAATTTCTCCCTAATAATTCCAAATATTTTAGAGTTCCTTTAACTTTTTCTATAAGAAATCTAGAAAGCTTAAACAATAACTAAAGAAGATTTGCTTGTACTTCATTATCTGGAAAATCCACTAGCCACTCTTCCATGAATAATATGTGTGTTTATATCACTCTCTGGCTCAAGTTTCAGACAAGGTTCACAAGTCTCCTTTAAAGAAAGATGGGACCATTACTTTTTGCAACTAATTTAATGGGAAAAAAAAAAAACCAAAAACAACAAAACAAACCAAAACCAAACCACTCTAGCAACATACTCCTTCCATGCATACAAATAATAAAAAACTTCCCCAGTCAACTTCAGTGCTAAGTTCTCACCTCTTTTCCTAGACATCATCACTGTCTTTGACTGTACATGTACATTGCTTTCAAACTGTCTGGGTTCTCTGCTTTCTGATATTTCAAAGAAGACAAATGTCAGTCAAACACTGCAATTGATCATTTTATCTACTGCATGTTAGTAGTTTCCAAAGCAATATGTAAATAATTTTTGTTTCAATGCTGAAAATTTAGGATATGCTTATGTCACAGCCAAACATAAGAACAGTATGTTGTTTCTGAGTATATTCATCTGCTGTTTTTTCTTGAATTGTCTTTTCACTAAAACATCCTTGATTTGTTTGTACAACTCTAGCAAAGAGGGATCTTAATGACCGCAGTAAGACAAACCAAGAATATAATTGATACACAAGTCAGTGCAGGAGAAAAAACTACTCAGCTTCTAGAGCTCCATTGCTCAGTGTATGATGAGGTGTAGAATAAAGAAACTATTAATAAGTGTTTTAATATTTTTTGAACACTATTGATCCCAATGGATCATAAAACTTGGAATAGTAACATTGTTCAGTAATTCAAATGCATACTTAGTGTCCTTCAAAACCAGACTTTTATGTGTAATTTTTTCCCATTTACTTGTCTTCAGTTATTCAATTTGCATATATATATACAAGCATATGCATTTAGTTACCAATGACAGAAAGCCCAACATGGGATGATTGTTGAAAATAAGGGGTTTTTCTACTTTTTACCAGAAGTTGTGGCAGGTGGTGCTATAATTTGCAATACTTCTACTCCTGTCTCTGATGTTGCAGATTAATTAGTTCATGTCTGTACAACATTTTGAAAGCAGTCAATAATACATAATTAGTCCTATGTATTATTAGAAAAGCTTTAAATATGTTCAGTGACTCTGCATAAACAATTTCCCTTATGTCACTCTCTAATTGACCTTGGTCTTCAAAGAATTTTCTTAATGTTTAATTTAAATTTCACATTTTATGGATTTTGTTCCCAACACGATGATTGGCTGAAAATTTTTACCTGTTTGAAAGATATTTTTTAAATTATAAATACACATAAAAACTGGCTAACCTCTAGCCGTAGGAACTTAAATAGCAGTTTGAAAATTTTGTTACTATAACAAACATTAAAATAATCTCAAATATAGACTTTAGAGTGTAGACACAGGAGATACTGTTGATAAGTTATCAAAAAATCTAAGACTCAGATTATATTCAAGGTTTACCACTCTTTTAGCAAACTGTTTGCAAGTTAGAGAAGGTTAGCTTCCAATCCCTACTTTGACATTCTTCCTTAACGATTTTTTTCATTTCTCAATGTACTTATTAATCCTCTTACTATGTAAGTATTTAATTGCCCTCACCTTTCTTTTTTGATAACTTGGGAGGTTTTTTTTGTGGAAATGTCTTTATGAACCTTACATATATGGCATATCTGTATGCAAATATGAACGTAAATACTTATATGGTCACATAGCATTGGATTAAAGAAATGTGACAACTTTTTCCTGAAAGTGTGACTGGCTTTGAAATGAGAAATCTAAAAAGAAAAGCCCCAGACTGACATGCAAGATATAGCAGAGGCAAAGACATGGCTTCCACCTTTGTTTCCTGTCTTGTCCTTGGTGCAAAGGTGCATAAAAATGTTCTCCCTTGATACAACTGTGAACACAAGAAGCAACAGGCAGAATATCCACTTCTCTCTGGTCTATTTTCAGGATATCCGATCCTGAAAGGATCCTGAAGGTATCTTCCTCTCTTTCCAAGGTGAAGAGCTTTTGGGGCCAGCGGGGGAAGGCAAGTAGGCAAGGAGGCCAGGGTTTTTTTTGATGGACACGCAGTCTGACAGTGGAGCTGTCACTTGAGTATTTATTTCCTCCTACTTGCTCACTGCCGGTCTGATTGAAAATCCTCTGCACAAGCTTTTTCTGCCTGTGTAGCCTGATGTTTTTTACAGTCCTGTACTCTCTCCTCAGTTTTCCCCCTAGCAATATTTCCTGTCAATCTTTTCTACATTTCTTCAACTAACCACTTCCTTTCAAAATCTTCATAGGAAATAAAGAGAAAATGAGTAAACAGAAGCATTAACACATTTTTGCCCCTATGTGATCGATGTGGTTTCTCTTTTTTCTTATTTGTCTTTGCTTTTAGAATAATTTTTTAGTTCTTTACACAGATTTTTTAATTTGCCTGGTTTGCAATCATGCATACCACTGGGTGGGAGGAATTTCATCACTAGCCTCAGGCAAATTGAAAGTAGAAATGCTAAAGAACTGCAGTGTGGTAGAATCATCAACTGTACAGAAACATACAGAAACTTTTGGTCTAACTACAATTATGGGGTAAAAGGCAATACCTTGATCTATGTAAAGTACCACAATCTTCCACAAATTTCTGTACAATCTTCTTCATTTTAATAACATTCTAAAAAATATTGCAGAAAATGGTACAATAATCCTAAGCCTTTTCCAGTCCATGAAACTACCTGCACCAAAGAAAAAAGAAATATTTTTAGTTCAATTTTCTTAAAAGTTTCTACTGCAAATGCAAGTAGTATCTCTCATAGTATAGACAATCTGTGTTTCCCAGCAATTAGGCTTCTTACAAGTTGTTGAGGTTGTGGGCAGGGAAAAGATCTAGGTGCTTCCAGCAGAGCATCTGTTCAAACAAACTGCCTTAGCTCTCTACTTTCTCTAGTGCTTCTGAGATAGAAAGTCAGTGAAGGTAAAACAGATAAGTTAATAAATTTATCAGATTTGATGGGGCTTCTCAAAACATAAAAAAACTAAAAATGTTACCACAAATTTATACTCTAAATGGGAAAAAAAAAACTACAATGACAAATTTGTTTTCTTTTGCTTTTTTCAGGAATTACTTGATGTGTGATCTAGTATTCATAAATGTGAGAACCTGACTGCTAAGTTACACCTCCCTAATCTAAGAGATTTTGCTGATGTAGGTTTTGTTTGGTTTGGGGTTTTTTTTGGTGTTTTTTTGGGGTTTTTTTTGGGGGGGGAAGGTTTTCCCCACCAAAAAAAAACCCCAAAAAACAACGTGTTTTCCCCTTTCTTTTTTTGCCCAGTTGCTTTGATTATGGTGAAGTTTGGATCCATAGTCTCAGGCAATCATCACATCGATTGCAGGAGAGTTTGCTCTCAACCTGACATTTTCCAGGTACTCCATTCCTTTTTCTACCTCTCAATGTTCATCTTGCACTCTAGCACGCTGACACTGTTTCTTTATTGTCTTTTCATTTCAGATATTTGAGGCCCTTGGCAAGTTGCCTTTAGTATTGTACTGTCTCTGTTTCAGACAGCTACACAAGTGTCCATCTTTAAACTTAGATATAAAGTCCCAGACACTGCATCCTTAGCAGTTCCTTTAACAGACATTATATTTGCCTAGTTGCAAACAGAGGGTTTCCTTGTAGCCATGATTTTTTGCAAGATTTTCCCCATGCTCAATCACATGTCCCCCCCACTTCCAAATATATATTCAATAACACCTCAAATGGATCACATTTCAAAATCACCTTAGTGGAAAAATTATATTAGAAAAATGTGTATTTCTCATGAAAAAATAGCACAAAAAATCATGACATAAGAACCTAAACCAAGCAGATTTTGGATAAGAGCTTACTTTGAAATCTCTTCCTCTGAAAATATCTTATGGACAATTGGAGAGGGGAGGGAGCGGGGGATTATATGGAGTTATGCGTGTATTTAATAGCTGTGGTGAACCACTACCAGAAGGATTTCAGAGAGCTATAGAAATAAGAGTCACTTCTGGATTTCCCAGCAGGGCAGGAATGCTTCCTAGAGTACAGTGTCTTACTGCTTTCCTCAGACAAGTTTTATACTTTTTGTAAGTTTTTTATAAATATCTGTGAGAGGCTGTCAGACTGTGGCAATAAGCTTCATCTAGTTATGTCTATTATGCAGCCTCTAGCTCAAAAGTTGGAAGAGACCCAGGTGGGGCTTATTTCTTCCAAGCAGCACAATGTTTGGAGGTAGAGTCCCCCATGATCGATGAAATTGTCCAGTCCATCTCTACTCCCACTTCCTGGGCAGTTTGGCTGTGCCCAGTGGAATGACATATGTCTTCAGACCTACCAAAAGTTTCCACTCTCAGCAGCTCTGACAGGGCCATTTTCCATGCTTGCCTGAATGCCTCATCTCAGTGTCCATTTGTGTCAGGATTGACGGCTTTGAGAATGAATGCAAAGATCAAACTGTTTCAATACTGCTGTGTCAGCCAGTTCTCAAACTTTGGCACTATCCTGAGCTGGGGATGTGTCCTTGGTGAGTGCCCCCACTCAGATAAAAGCCAAACAGGAGTATACAGGGTCCTACATATTCCTCCATTATTTACTGCAACCTTCCCTGTAAAGGAAAAGAAACAGAGACAGGTTGTCTTAAAAACCTGTCTGAATTCAGCATCTACAAAACTTAAGATACGTATGGATGATATAAATGCTAAAATGTTAGATTGTCAGGTAAGACTTGTTTCATTAGACATTTAACATTCTATATAGGAAACTGTAATTAGAGCAAAGGTAGCCTCTAGTCCCATGAGAAGGTGTTGGCCTTTCCACAACCAATAGCTATGCCAAGCATGTTTATTGCACTTCTTTCTGTTTTCAGTAGGCTTTTACTCAAAAAAAGTTAACAAAATCACTTTTCCCAGTATGCATTTCACACCTTGAAATAAATTAAACGAAAATACATGGTAAGTTGTCTGCCTAAAACTTTCTTACATTAAGGTATATATTCTGCATGGCAGCGTGCTGAGATTGTTTAAATATGTTGCTTACCCTGCAATATTGCTTAACCAAAAATCGCTTGGGACCTAAGAGTAGGAGAAAGGGCTAATTAAATACACCCTTATTGCCCACTGCTTGAATGCTGGTTCTTAAGCTTTTCTTTTGAGCATACTCTGCAGTTATTTGCAGAGATTAGAAGTGGAAAGAGGGGAGATGAAAAGGTTCTTTGATAAAAAATGTTCTCAAACATGGGCAAACAGACACTTTTATCTTTTGCTATTTACCTGTGTGAGACCACTCTGTTGTATCACATCTTTTGGGGTTTTCATTCATATTCCATAGAGATATGTGATATATGTTGCCATAGACATGTATAAAACCCATATATTTTAATGATTCACTTATGGAGATACCTCACAGAGATGCTCTTGAAAATCTGTCCAAGAAATTTATATTTGCTGATTTAGAAGCATAAACTCCATTTTCTGTGTGCTGACCCATGGGAAAAAACCCCTCAAATCCACAGCATCCAAAATGCGACACTAATAAATACTACAGGTTAGCAGAAAAAATTATTTCCAGGTGTGATTATCTTTTGATATCAGCTGAGTTCCTAAATTTTCTGATTTTCTGCCAGGTGGCAATAAGATGAACAACATCCAAAGATTTTGGACCCATTTTTGCTCTGCTGTATTTATCAGCCAGATTGGTGTGTTTCAGCTGGTTGCTAGTTTTGAGAAGATAAACATCATGGAAACTCCCAGCAATTTGAAGTCAATATCTTTAATAAAACCATATATGTCATAAAATTAAACAAATTGAGCTTAGCAATAAGTGAAATGGCATAAACACTCAGAATATTTTTGAGTGGTTGTCAGTAATAGTGTGTTTTGCAATGTTTCAATTATTTATACTTTCATTTCACTGATGTTGTGACAAATCATGGAATATTTCCTACATTTGTAATTGCTATTTCTTCATTTAAAATATATTTTTAGTTTAGGTGAGAGAGAAGGATTCCCCTGTACATATATCATTCCTTTTCAGTTGCACGTTAAAGTTGATAGAAAATTTCAATATTTATAGGATGAAAAAATTCTGAAGTTTAATTCAGGTCCAACAAATTGAATTAAGAAATTCTATTGCTGCCAGAAGTTACCAAGCTGTAGGTTAACTAAGTTTGTATTTTCTGTTGCTTACAATTTCAGGAAAGCTTACAAATTCAGGAAATGAGAATTTAAGAGTTTGATAACTGCCTCTTATCAAACTCAAAATGTGTAAAGAAAATAGGTGGAAAAATGAAGGAAAAAAATCATAACTGCTCAGCAATTCCTTCAGAAAGTTAATGCACTTACTCCAAAAACCTGTCTGTTCTGTGCATAGAATTGAGCCAGTTCTTGGTGCAGAATGAAATAATTTAGTCATGCACAGCAGTGTTATTCTCCTTTAATAGTGCTGTAATTGACTGGCATAAAACCATACAATATTCATCTAATAGAAGTTATCAATCAGCTATTCCTGTAAAAAGTAAGGATAAATATTATTCATTCTTGGAAAAAAACCCCAGGAGTAAGTTAACATATTTTAATTAGAAAATAAATCAATATCCAATCCAAAATAGCAAATACTATCTATAAATATTTTTCTATTTCTAAAATGTCTTATTTGAATTCCATACTTGTGAAAGAACTTTAGCTTTCTAGCATTCACAAAAAAAAATTCTTTTAGTTTATAATTTATACTCAAGGAAAAATATCTAGAAACATTGCAGGTAATAGATAGAGAGAGAAATAGATATTACTCATAAATTCTCCCCTGCCAAAGTTTGTAATGTAGAAATATCAGCACATATATTATAAATTTCTCTGTTTATATGAAAGCATACTAAAAGATAACACTCAGTTCTGAACAGTGTTGTGAATCAAAAGTATTCAGTTTTTCACACTATCTTTCTAACAAGAGTATCTGTAGAGCTATTAAACCATTGGAGTACACAACAGAATATTCAGACAATCTAAGATTTGCCTTTTAAAAGGCAAAAAAAGACAATACAAATCCCTAGAATAAATTAGAAATACATCAGTCGAGTCTGACTTAATCCAATCATATGTGGACAAAAAAATATTCATTTCTAATTCGTCTCTAATTATAAATATTACCTGCACATACAGATACATGGAGCACTAATCTGTAAACTAATTAAGTAGCAGCATCTACATACAAATGAGGATACATGCTGTAGGAAACAAGGAAATGAAACATTAGCCAATTTCTGTAGCATTCAGTGAATAAATACTGAATTATGAAAGTTTTATTTGATATCTGTTTTCAGATCAGCATACAATTGGACATGTATGAACATATATGTTGATAAATCTCTACAAGACAATGGAAATAACATTCATATGTTTGTTTAAACAAATTTGGTATGTCTCACATTCTTGATGTGGCATAAAATTAAGTAAGATATTGGGAAACTCACAGATATTGCATAACCAGACTACGGATTAATTCACCAAGCAAATAATGCAACACTACCACAGATGTTGGGAAATTGATTATGGCCTTGAGGATAGTTACTGAATTTTTCTTGTTTTGAAGTAGGAACTCCAAAACAGATACTCATGGATGGGCTCTGTGGGTTCTACACATATTTTCACTTACAAATAAATAAATAAATAAATATTTGCCCAATTAAACATAAGGATTCATTAACTTTCTGTAAAGTCCCATTACTTAATGCAAGGTCAAACAACAGCAAATAAATCAAACACCATAGCTACCCAGTGACACATCTCCCTCTGCTTTAACTATTTGTCTAGTGGAAAGTCTCAGGTGACTAGAGGGAATAATCAGCCATGCATTCAACTCAATCAAACTTTAATGATGGACACATCTATTAGATGCAAGTACAGCACTCCTCATGGAACACAAGCCATCCTTCAGAAGCAATTAATTTTCATCAGTGACTATCATGGGGATGACACAAAACTTGTCTGATTTAATATATTCATGACTGTGGTAATTTCCTTTGCATTTTCATGAATTTCAGAATCAACATGCAATTTTCTAATGGCTTCAAAAAGCCAATTTCTACAGAATTTCAACTTTGATATAGTTTGGAGGATTTTGTTTTGCTTTTTATTTAGTTGTGAACTGGTCACAATTTGTTGAAACCACGCTTTCAGATGTCAAACTGTATAAATATACTGTATGTCCTCTTAAATCTCTATGAAGATAGAGATTCCCTGTTCCAAGAAATTATGTTTATGATTCAAATACATTTCTGTTTCCAGTTAGTAAGTGTGTCATCCTGTCTACTCTCTATTAGGAGCTGTCATTGAGCCTAAATGTTTTATTCTTGTGTGGGAAAACACATATAATAAAGCTCTATATCAAAAAAAGAGTTAAATGTCTCTTTTCATCCTTTTCCACATAAAGTGGGGTGGTTTTACTCTTGCTCACGCATTTGTCACAAAATAATGCATTTGCATTGTGTAAATAAGTGTGATTAGAACAAGCTAAGTACATTGCTTAATCTTTTTAAGCTAAGTATGGCGCTGAACATTTTTGCTACTTTTCAATGTCTGTAGGAGCAGCACTGCACTTGTGTAGAGCTCTACTCAACAGCATCTGAAACTCTCTCACATGAGAAATTATTTACAGAGGATACAGGAGTTAATTAAAGTCGTTAAAGCTGACAGGAACACAAAATCCTTTATACAAACTAATGCTCCACAAAATGGTGATGATGAAAGGCATTGTCCATTTGGGCAAAACTTTGTACTTAGAAGGACTGAAACTAGCTTTAAGTAACAGTTCAGTTTTTCTTTGGGAGTCATCTTGAACCTTCACCTCAAGCTTCTAAGTCAAAGTTATACTGGAGAAAGACCAACTCAGATGGTCTTTTTTGAAATCTTTCTCTATTCAGTATCCTATTTCTTACACTATGCCTTCTATTATAAAGACTATATTATAAATTCTTTATATTTTTCTTAAAATATGTCAGGTGCATGATTGGCAGTGCCTTGTATGCCTACCCTAAGTAAGGTATTCCCTAAAATTACCTAAATTCTTCTTTGCTCTGCTAGAAGGTATGGTTTGAAAGTTGAAAATGCATATCATTAGTCAGAGGAAGAAGTTAGCCAGATAATGGTGAGAGCAGATGTCAGCAGTAGCTTTTGCATGAATGTTGTGAGGGAGAAATCTGTGACTCTGGGGTCTGCTGGGAACAGAGCCCTTAAGGGAGAGTTACTGAAAAATTTTCAATGTGCTGACAAGCTTAGAAAGCTTCTATGTTGATCACAAATACCATCTCACATAGTTTTTATGCTTTTATTCCATGGCCACAAAGGCTCTATTTTTCTCCAGGCCTATGATGTTTTCTGTAAAATTGTTTATAACTCCTGCAGACTTTCCTTTTCACAAATTTGCCTTTTACAGTGTATCAGTTCCACACATTGAGCCAGATGATATCGTCCCATCCAATCTTACTGTTGAGGTTATCTTGATCTGTAAACTTCATTTATAATGGAAATTTGAAAGCTATTACACTTGAGATTTTAATGAAATCATTATGGTCAGAAAGAGCTTTAGAGACTGATTCACTATGATGATGAGTTTTCAATTTTTTAAAGAGGAGTAAATAATTTGGATATGTCAGAATATTTTGTTCATATCACTTTAATTTGTTTTTAATTTTATATTAAACCAGACATGTTATGAAAATATTTTTTCTGCTGTTCTGTGAGCAGGAAAAATGATTTGTTAAATTTGGGTTTATCCATGTGCTTTGAGTGGATTGAAAATGATATGTGTTTGCATTTTTTTTAATTTAATGAAAAATCGTCATTCCTGATTACCCTTTACTCCCATTTTTTGATTAGCCTAGTAGTATCTGGCTTATTCCTATGTATACTCAAAATATTTATGACAGTTCATGCATCGCCTGTGAAGTACAATAACAAGAATGGCCAAGAACAGAGTTCACAATTCTACTCTCCCATTGAAACCTTCCACAAAATCTAGGAAAGCTCTGTAAGCATATGTTGCAAACCATTTAAATCAAAGAAAAGGTGCTGAAAAATTATTGCCAGTTTAGATTTTTCCTGCGGTTGAAGGAATTTGTTTTTCCACTTTCAAAGGATTTGATACATCAAGGATACATACAAATAAAACAAGGATAAATGCAATTTTATTAAAAACTCTTTAAAACCAATCCTGAAATTTAATTCTTCCCATTGTAAAATATATATTTTATATATATACACATTTATGTGTATTTAAAAATATATTTACTTCGATTTTTAGAGATGTGTAATTCCTAGATTTCATTCAGCTAAATTTTGAGTTCTTTAATTCTTAAATTCAGTTCAGCTGAGTCTATCCCATTGTGTCTTGTCTTTAACAGTCACACTTTATTTTATTAATTATAGTAAATTTTTTATTCATATTTTAGATTTTAAATTATCAAAACTAATATTTGTACCTATTTTTACTTCATTTACCATTTTTACTGCCACTTAAAAAAACTCTCAACATCAGAAACCAAAACCATTTTGCATAGAGTAAATGACCATTTTTCAGGTCTTTAGTCCCCTTTGTTTCTCATGAAACACTCTGTGTATTTGCTTTTATTTATAAAATAGTAATTGTTTGTTCTCAAAATTTTACATGCTTTCCAGCTGGTAAATACTTCTAATTATTTTCATAAGAGCTATAAATAAGCATAAAGAGACATTGATGTGATTTTTAAAGACTTTAAGTATTCTGACTTTGTAGTTGAGAGCTGTTAGATCACTCACTGAATGAAACCTGTCAAACATGAACATTTTCTACAGGACTTTTGCCTGTACTTGTAATTCTCCCTCTCTTGGCCATTAAGCTCCTCAAGACTTGAATTATCCCGTATCCATCCCCTGTAGGGCACATGGAATGAAACTATCAGTTCTGTGTGGTGTTCAAATCCCTTGGTTTGGATAGAGCAACCTTGACCTTCAGAAATAAAGCTGGTTATAAATAACTCTCTCTCTCCATGCCTATGGGGAATGGATTTTTTTTTCTATGTCCCCAAAAATATTGAATGACAGCAATAGAGAAACGGATTACTGATCTATCAATTACTATCCATGTCAATTTGAGTATAATTTTATTTAATTTCTATCCAGTCCCTCCACCTCTGAGACTTTTGGGCCCAGAATGCTTGCTCTGCTCTTGAAATAGAAGAATCTTATTGATAAACCAGTGTTGTTCTGGGGCTGGTCACTATGAGGTAATGTGTCAGTTAGTCAGAGGAAGACTTTGTTACAGTTGGGTTTTGGAGCATTGAGCATGTAGGCTGGTTCCAACAATGGTCAGTAGGAAACAGATCTGAAAAAGTTCAGATAACGCATATAACTTTTGTCTCCCAAATGAGAAAGAAACCTTTCATGAAGTACAATTGTTTTCAATTATAGCACCACAAAGATGAAAGTCCAGGAGGAGCTCCTCAGGAAGGTAGTCAATTTTGGTTTGATTATTTCCAGATTAACACAAGTGCCTTGTTTGGGACCAGGAAAACCTGATTTTCTTCCCACAATCTCTGAATCTGCAGCTAATGATCATATTAGATTTTGAGACAAGGACTTAAAAAAGGCCAAAAAAGCAGACACTTACAATCCCAACAGTTCTTCTGTTAGTCTTGCACATTAACATTAAATTGCTACTAAACCTGGAAAAAACAGTTCTAATTAGAAAAGGAGATAAAGTGCAACTATTTGCCAACTTCAAGATCACAAAATACAAAAAACTAAAAAAAAATATTTTGAGTCAACACGAAAAGCCATGATAAGCCGTGCCTGGTGTTATTGAATGCTGATAACTACTCTGAAATTATTCAACAATATCAGTAATAGAATATACTATAATTTAAATGTTCTTGATGTTGGCATCCAAAAATAGAAGTACATTCTTCCAGCAGTTACTGAGCTTAAAACATAGATCTTTCAAAAGGAAACTTACGTCTTGATAAATTATCAGGGTAATTATCAAGATAATTTAAAGGTCAGAAGTTAGTTTGCTAACTGATAACAGACATGCCTCAGGAGGTTTGGTTTTTAAATAATATGTTTAAGGATATGAAACCTTTTTGCAATAATTTCCTTTTTCTGAATTCTTACCACATTCACAATTACATACAGATCCCTCCAGGTTGAGGTTTCTATAAGTACCGTCGCTCTGATTTTTCAGCCTCCTGATATTTACATTCTGTACTGAAGCTTTATCACATTGTAATATAAACAAAGAGTGGTGTTTTCTAAATCATGCATTCCTTCCAGGGGGAAGGACAAATTGATGGACTTCTAGGTTGACCAGTAGGGTCAGAGAGGTGTCAACCTCTTCCCACAATCCCTGATCAAACTCCAAATACTATATAAGTCAGAATCCCAAAACAAATTTCTTCCTTTCTGCCCTGATGCTCACTGTGTGAGTGTCCTTCTTTTCGTGTCCATCTGGCAACAGTACCCCTTCTTTTCATTGGTTGGGGTTTTTTAATTTCTTTGGGGGCTTATTTTTGCTTGAGGTTGTTTAGGGTTTTTTGGTGTGTTTAAAGTTATTTTCATGTAAGATACATCTCATGCAGAACACTCAAAATACTCCGTGTCACAAGAAAAAGTATTCTAATAACATTGCTATCTCTTAATTATACATTTGTTCAAGTCAGAATTTTGTGGTTTATGATAACAAGTCTCTGCTATAGAAAACAAAAAAAAACAATTTAGGAAACCAATGCTCAGAAATGTGAGCTTGGAAAATCCTATAGATTTCACCAGAGTAGATGAGAACAAAGCGCGGGATTCAGGTGATCCATAGGAATACTGGCATTTATGTATTGTCTGCTAAGGTGGGTGGTTTACTTCTCCAAAACAAACGCTGCACAATTATTGTTCTGTTTGTTTTCTAATGAGGAGGAATATTTCTTAATCAAGAACAGCTCTGTGGTAGAATGTCACAGCAGCACCACGAAGAAAGAAATACTCTCACAGCAAGAGATTCCAGAAGCTCTATATTAAAAAAGAACTGTCCTCAGAGGTGTTAGGGATGAGCTGCGTGAGGAATGATGATGAATATGAAGATGAGGGATGCAGCTGAAGAAGACCAGTGGCTTTTCAGTAGGTTACTTTTACTGCTTGAGGTAAACTGATGCAAGAGCTTCTAAAGTCTCTGAAAAATTGGTGTTGCTCTGCTTATTCAATGAACTAGATGACATATAAGCACGTAAAGAACTTTTTAAATTCTGCATATAAGAATTGTGACTTTCTACAAGAGAAGTATTTTTGTTATTCCTTTTCTTGCTTTACCTCTATATGTTTGAATATAATTTGAAGCAAAATTATAGCAATTAAAAATACTTTTTTTTTCTTAAATAAGAAACTATACATAAGCTTATACTATGTAAAATTATAAGTATTTTTACTCAAAGTTGGATCTTTATTTGCCAAATCTGCCCAACCAAAACAATGAGTCTGAGAACCATTATCTGAGCTGCAATTATAGTATAATCCACCTCAACTAAATACAAAGTTAATTTATGCTTCAGTTGTCACAGTCCTTTTGCATGACTGCAAAATTGCTGTAAAAGTTACCTACATGATCATACCTATCATGATAATACAGAAAATAAACCAAAATTATAATTATTAACTCCCCAAAAATCCCGATGATTTATTTTTATCTCTGATGTCTTTTTGCTACTCAGCACCTTAGCCTCCTTGCTCTACAATGAGTACTAAACTCTACTGTAAAAGTGTTCTGCAATCTCCTACAATTTTACTGCAAAGTGTGATATTATATTTTTTTAAACCTAAATTGTTAAAAAATCCTTTCTTGACAAAATGATGTTTTCTATAAGGATTGATGAAGGCACTTAAGGAACAATCAATATTTGGGTCAGAATTTAAAGCCCTATAAAATTTCTATGATACATTTATATTTAGCTCTTTGGTACCAAGCAGTGTTTTTCTTTCGGTTTTTCTTTGTTTTGTTTTGTTGGGGTTTTTTGGGTTTTTTGGGGGGGTTTTTTGGTTTGTTTGGTTTTTTGGTTTGTTTTGGGGGTTTTTTTTGTGTGGGGTTTTTTTTGTTTATTTGTTTGTTTGTTTGTTTGTTTGTTTTTTGATCCAGGCCATCAAAATGGTTAATACTTCATAACAGGGCAATACATGCAGAGAAAAAAAAAAAAAAAAGTTATTAGAATAATTGCAAGTTGGCTGAAAGGAAGAAACTATATGAAAGATGTTATGGCTCAGTACAGATATAATATTCCCTAAAAGAATTACTGAAAGCAAGGTCCTTCAGCTCTCACCTTGTATCTCTGGAGATTCATGGGGATATGTTGGCTCTTACTCTGTTAAATCTCTGATTTTTCTGCTTCAGTTTGATTGTTCAGACACCCAGTCTGTCAACAATCCTCCATTATTTGAATGATTTTCCTTTTCTTTCTACATAGCACCAGAAAGCACATCCATAAATTAAGACTCCCTTTGAGCACAAAAAACCAAATAATTTAAAAGTTGCTCTAGAAAGCAAAGATATTGCCGATGTTAACACACAAAAGTAGGGAGTCAGGATGTGTCTATGAGTGCTATTTATAGTTCAGCTCACAATCCACGAGTGTTGTGGTACACAGTCCCTCAGGAACTCAGTTTTCATCTAAGCATCACAAAGATAAAAATTACAGAAGATTTTATCAAGGCTTAGGGAGATCTAATCCATGAATGTTGATAGCAGCTGTGAGGTAAAGTGATAAAAGAAACAGGGAAATAGGAAGAGATTAATAAACCCTTTATTTGCCACAGAGAACACTTCTGCAAAGGCTCCAGTTCCATATTCTTAGCCTGTCATTTCAGCCTTAATCAAGACTCCACAATGGAGTTTTACAACAGAGCTCTTAAGCAGACAACTTCAAAAAATAGGAGAAATCAATTTTTTCACTGAATGTCAGTACACTATCAGTGCCTACTTTTAGACTTCTTGAAAAATGTCTTTAAAAATGCTAAACTAAAGAGTGAATGGTATGTCATTGTGGGTCTCCCCTGACTGCTTGAATAAAAAGCTATAGTTGATTTCTTACTGTACGTAAATTCCATACATACAGTTCATGTTATAGCTGATGCATGTTTGTATTTTTTCAGTTTTATGAGATGGAATTATAGGGACTGTAGATCATAACTCTGAACCATTTCTCCACCTTGAGCATTCATCTTGATTTGGTGTGTCTTTTTTCCTTATTTTTCCCCTGAAGTTCCTGACCAACATACAGATAAAAAAGACAGTGTTATCTTCTTCATATATAGAGTGGTAGGATAAAGAATTTTGTGTAACAGCTGCATGGTTTTTGAGTTCTGTCCTCTTTAGTCCTTATATAAAAGAGTGGTGTAAAAAACCATGATAATACTGTTTCAGCAGCTTTCGACATCTTATTACCTAAAGTATTCTGTTAATTCTGCCTCTTTAATCCAAAAACTAGAGGAGAACATAGCCTGGAGATGAAGTCAAAAGACTTGTGGATTTAGGGAACTACTTTTTCACTGAAAAAATCCTTGAACAATGACCTTGAGCAAGTCATTTAATCTCTTTGTTGCAGATCCTCAAAGGTGCTTCGGCGTATAATTTCCATTAATTTCTGTCAGACCAGTGAGGAGCTGTGTGCCCCAGTCCTCTTTGTGAAACAAAGAGATTCTGCTTCCGTACGTCACAGAGGCCTTCTGTGTATCTAATCAAAATGTGTTCATTAATGTACTTAGTAACTCAGGTGATGCTGGTTCTGCCTAAGAAGAAGTGATTTAATTCACTAATTGTCACACAATACCACTGAGACCAAGAGCTGAAAACTACTCAAGAGCTGGGAATATACATAGATTAAAAAAAAAAAAAAAAAAAACAAACCAAAAACCAAAACAAACAAAAAAAAAACACACCAAAAAAAACCCACAAAAAACTGGACAACTGACAACCCAAGAATTTTATCAGAAAATAATTTCTTTCCATTTTTGAGAACAATTTTTCATGTCTGAAAGTGCAAGACAACTTCTCGCTGAGGAGAAACTGTAGGGCATTTCTTGTGAGGGTAGTTTATTCCACGACTACACTCTTCAGGGGCTAGTGCATCTTCCTGTGAAGAATCTCATCTCTAATATTCACTGTTACAACCAGAGTATCAATCCGTACACAATACACCTAAAATAAATGCCCTTTTTTCCCCAAAAAATATCAAATAGATCTTCAAACTCTAATTGATGCACTGGTTTTCTTTGGGTTGTTTTTTTTTGGTTTGTTTGTTTGTTTGCTTTTTGTTTGTTTGGGGTTTTTGTTTGTTTGTTTTTGTGGTTTTTTGGGTTTTTTTGGGGGAGGGTTGTTTTGTTTTGTTTTGTTTTTTCTTTTTTTAAAGGAAGGTTTTTAAGACGGAATTTTTCAAGGAATACAAGAGAGTTAAGTGCTGATAACTTATTGGCATTCAACAGAAATCCAATTTTTTACTCTCCTTAAGCACCTTGGAGAACTTCAGTTGAAGAAACAATCTTGAAGCCATTGTTGATGCTGAGTACACAGAGACAAGTTCAATGGTTAAGGTTATTAAGGATTGTATAACTTTAAACAGCTTGAGTTGACCTGAGAACTGTGTCATGCATGAAAACGCAGTAGATTTTATTGGAGACACAGTGGGCTCTTCTCCACTTCAAAGTGGGGGTTAATACTGAATACTGGTTCCAATACTCAGAAAAGACAAGTTTAACAGTATGTGTGCTGTTCACCCTTAGCATGAATCAATAGTCAGTTTTTTACACTGTTTGGAAAGTATTTGGAAGTCAATTATATGATTGCAGAGAGGTGGGAGATAACTGCAGGGAACTTAGTTTGACTGCTCTTTAGCTGCAGAACTTGGAGACTTTCAGGAAATGTCAGATAGTCGGAAAATTTAAGGGCAGCAGCTAAATAAAAAATACTACTGTTCTTGTGAGTTTGTTTTTTAGTAGAAAAAAAGCACCTAATTTTACCATACTGCTTTGAATTAAATTTCATGTAATTACTGGGAGTTTAGCACAATTCTGAGGGTCTAATAACGTGCAGTTGAGAAAGTCAGAGTAAGTTAGAGAAGAAGCCAGGTTAATGGCTTAGTGTTTTCTTGAAAACATTTACTGAAAGCTTGAGAATGGGTGCATAGACCAATATTTGGACAGTAATTACTCAGCCAGATCAGAGTATTAATTATGTTTTCAAATGTAAGCAAGAATCCCTCTCCTTAGATCATTGCAATCTCTAATTGTTTTCAACAGAAAACTCTACATCATTTATGTGAATTCATAGCCTTGATGAAGGAAGAGTGCTTGCAAAGCCTTCTATCCCCTGAAGGACAGGTGTCCTAACTAAGAGCTAAAGATGTTCTGACAACAATTTACTAAGAGAGCAGTTTCTGAACCAAACTGAAAAGCAATTGCTGCTATCTGTTCCAATTGAATCTGCAATGAGGGAGTTTATTTGTTTGCTTCAAATGAACTATTAAAGTCCTATGAGTTTCTTTCTTCCAGCTGACATTGCTCAGTTCTGAAGGTACATGTAGAATGTGAAAACAGATTTTATAAATCTCATGCTTTATATTCAACATTAAAAGTGCATGGAGAAACTTCATCTCCAAATTTCAGTTAAGGATTTGCACAGAATTCACTAAGCTTTGGGTAGTGGAAGCACAGAGGGGTCAACTTTTTCATGAACACTAATTTTGAAATAAATGATAGTGAAGATGATTCTTCAGCTGTCTGTGAGTGAAAAAGGAGTATGGGAACAGAAAGTTATTAAAAAAAAGAAAACTCAATGGTGTAGTGTTATTAACTTCTTTTCATTACTATTTATCATTGTTATTTTGACTTGTGGAGATTAAGGAGTAGCCTTCACTTTAGATAAATCACAAAGATGTAAGGTAATAGCTTCAAAGCACTCATTTAAAGGATAAAGAATTTTGAACAAAGCACTCACATACTTCATTCTTCTTGAAATTCCTAAGTAATTTAATGCAACTTCAGTATGCTACAAAAATAGCTACATATCCAGATGTATTGTCTTCCCCTAGGACAACTTCTATTCCAATGAAGATTTCCAATAGCTCTATTTTTTTCTCCTTTCTTGTTTCAAGTTCTATAGAATGACAGAAAAGTGAAAAACTATAACTCATGTCTTAAGTGAGACGTTCTTGTGCTTATTCAGTTATCTAACAACTTAATTCCAAATATTCCTATTCAGAGCGTGTAGGGGAATATACAAAGGAAACCTATAGGTAGCAGTTAGGAGAATATTCATGAATAAAGACAAAATAAGATTTATAAAAAATTTATATGTGAATGATTAAAAAAAAAGAAAAAAAATATCAGATCTCCATTGGAAAATTGCAAAAAATACAATATTATTTTTGTTTGTGGATCTGCAGCTGTTAAACCAGATATTAAATATAAATTCTGCCATTATTTACATGACTATTTCTACATTCTTTTGTTTTTTTAAAAAATATATTCACAAAACCTCTTATTTATTTTTGGACTCGTGATTGACTGGAATGTCCTACAGAAATGTCTGCAGGAATTCTATGCATGCAATCCTTAATCTCAACGTTTTGATAAGATAAAAAAAAAGGATCAGAAGTTTACTTTGCCTAAACAATTTAGGTCATCACACTACTAATTTTATTTAAATCATACTAAATGAGTATTTGATTTGTTTTCACAAAGTCTGGGAATGCTGTTAAGGTATTAACACTTTTACATGGTACCTATAATTTCAATCACATTTTCCTTTTGAAAGTAAAAGGAAAATTAGCAAGGAACTCTGTTCATGTTATTATTTCAAAGAAATTGAGATTATTTTATTTAAAAATATGTTTTCTAACAACAAATTTTCGTAAAATTGCCCTCTAGGAGCTGAAAACGACCTTAGAATACAAGATAGGTTTAGTTATTTTATTGCAAATAATTCAGCAGTAAACCAAAATTTGCAGACATTTTTACTAGAAGAATGGTTCAGTTATTTCAAAAAGGAATCTTTTTGACACAGCTGAAGGAAACTCTCTCTCTTCTGCTAATTTAAGGAGTAACAAACCAACTGCAGGTGTTTTATTACCTACATGGAATATTTGCTATATATGAGAAAAAAGATCTATATTCTATGCAAGAAACACAGGGACTCAAACAGTTAAGAACTCCCCTAGCTAAAAATTAATGTGGTAATGTCCAATGTCCTTATAGAGGTATAGTGGTAGAGTGCTACATCCTGCAGTAGTTTTCTTTTCACACCAGCAAGGCTATGCATAGTAGTGAGTAAACATGTATCAAAATTCACAGTCCCACAGCCTGTCTGGGAGGAGAAACAGTGATCCCACAATGAAGTTGATACTGAGTCAGACTCAATATCCCATATACTTGACATAAGAAACTGTACATATCACACCTGTGCATGGGATACACCTAGAATGGTTGCTGAAGCAAATTTTAAAAATAGCATCAGCAGAACTCCTTTGAAGTTCATATCTTGGCAAAGAATTAAATATTCTAATTGGTCCAAGAAAGAAAAGTTACTAAAATATTCATAATTTTTCCTGATAAAGCCTCCTCTTAACAGAAGTTGATAGCATTTCATACCCAAAGAGTGCAATCTGGCATCTTTCACTCAGGAACACACGTGAGTTTTCACTAGTGGATCTCTCATGAATGCTATTCAGAACCTCATGCTTGAATCCACTTTCTCATTCTCCAGGCTCCACTTCTGTACTCAAGTGTCAATTTATCTTTTTGCCTGTACTGCAGCACTCCTTCCGAGTAATCAACTGCAATCAAAATTTTCTTGTTTCAAGTGCATAGCACCTCTGCCTGTCTCACTCTCCAAATCTTGCTTTCTGCTGGAGAAGAGTAGAAAAGAACACAGACTTAAATCTCACTCTGTATTTTGGACAAAATGAAGTCATCAAAATTTACATCTAGATCCCTGATATGCAAATTCCATGGCATATGTTTATTTCTTTTGGATTTTTAAAAATGAATCTTTAATTTCTCTATAATTATATCTTAATTGCAGCAGTTTAGAATATGTTTTGTTTTCATTTTAGACAACAAGAATCAAAGTATGTTAACTCTTGACACTTTTATTATATTTTCATTTACAATTACATTTTGTTCTGCATCAGATTAATACAGCGTATCCCTGTTGTTATTTCTCAGAAGAAAGGAAACATTGCAAATAACACGTTTGAATTCATTCTCAAACAGTAGCTTGCACAGGGTTAAAGTCAAGTACCTGGGAGGTGACGTTCTTCCATGCTTGTAATTTTTCTGGTACTGCTGACACTGCCACATATCTTTGAGTCTGGTTTCCATTAATTGCGTGGCTTTTTGCCTGAAGTCTATTTTTGTGCACTGTTAATTGTATATGCCATTTCCATTCAGATTACAATACTGGGGGGAAAAAAAAAAGAAAAAAAAGCCACAAACTAAAAGAAGGAAAAATATCATTGAAAACTCCTTTCCTTCAAATGAAGGCAGAGAAATGGGGAACACACCCCAGCTAAAGGAAAAGATAAATAGGGCTTTGATTATGAGTGTCTCTGACCCTCCTTCATATAGAATATTATTAACCTTCACCTCCCTCAAATCCAACAGTCATGGACTTAAAACCACTTCCTCTGTGTGCTGGTTTAGCATGGAAGTGATTTTTTCCACGAGAGTTATAGAAAAAACCAATTAGTGGCTGGCTTTGGAGTTGACAGCTTGATTTACCAATTAGAGAGTTAGATACATCTCTGGATTACATAGGTTAAAAATCAGATGAATCCCAGGAAACTTCCCTTTTCTTTCCGTCCCCAGAACAGGTAGCAGGGCTGGCCTTGGTCCGCCATGTGTTCCCCTGGGGCCTGGCGGGCCGGCCAGGCCCTGCTGCTGCAGCCGTCCTAGCTGGGGTGGGCCCGATGGCCCCCGGGCAGAGGGAAGGGAGGAGAGTACACCCTGTCCTGGCTGCGCCCAGGCCCAAGTGGCTGCTAACATCTGCCATTATGCTGCACTTCCATCGTGGCCCAAGCTGAGCCCCCCGCTCCAGTGGCTGCCAGGCAGAGGAGAAGGGTGGTGGGGGAGGCCCAGCCACACAAGAGATCGTGGCTCCAGCCCTGGCACAGCCTGAGTCGGCAGCTCTTGCCCACTTCCCGGGAAAGAATCGTCATGCCCTCTGCAGATCTTGGTGAATGTTAATTCTTTCTTTGCACAGATGAAGCTTGCAGAGCACTAACCTTTCTCTGAGTGAGTGAACAGCCAGAGTGGCAGACATGTAAAGAGACACTACGAAGATATCAGTCAGTCAAGAAGAGTGACATTTCAGATAGAGAAAATGCCTTGGTTTTTGGGCTGAAAGTCTTTTGTGAGCCGTGGTAACAGACTGTAGTATGCTAGAATACTCCTTTAAACCGTGGAAAAAAAGTGCATTTTGGGAAGATGACAAAAGTATTTAAATTGTATAGATAAGCAAAGTTATTTGTGATGGACTAAGTAAATATTTAAATAACTGTGATCTAATAGAGAATTTTGAACGGAGGAATATAGAGAGAAAGATAGAAGTCCTCAGCTCCCAGGGAAAAGAAAATAAACAAAAAAAACCCACCTCTGTTTCTTGAGATGAAGATGGTTTTAAAGATAGTGAGGAAAACCCTTTGCTTTTGTAACCCTCCATCTTTAATATGACACCCCCATGAACCCATGGCCCATATGTAGCCTTGGGAAAGGCTGTGTGATATGAGAGGTTCACAACTGCAGACGTTCCCAGGCGATTGCTTTTGTGAGAGTTGAAAGACACAAGCAGACTGTTCTTTCTTGTGGGACATTACCATAACAGACCAAAACAGACTTCTGTCTCTAAATGGACTGATGAAAGACTATTTTATAAGTGATACTGACCTAGAGTTCCCAGTTTCGTCTTTATACGTTGTCTGTGAGAAAGAAAATAAGCTGTTGGGGGAGAGGGAAGGGTTTTGAAAGTTTTATTCTGATTCTTATTGATTTTTTTCTCTTCTTTTAGTGTTTGCTGATAAACCTATCCTTGTACCTTTTAAGTTTGAGCCTGCTTTGCTTTTCTCCTAATCCTATCTCACAGCAGAAAAAGAATAAATGGTTCTGGTAGACACTCAAACTACTACACTAATTTTGAGAAACAGGAATTGGCGAACGTTAAACCACTACACTCTGCAAGCAAAAAAAAAACAAAACTAAAGCAAAAAAAATTTCCAAAATTCCCAAAAGCTTATGCTTCAGAAGACTCCTGCCTCCAATTTTCTGTCAAAAAAAAAAAAAAAAAAGTTCTCCATATGAAATTCCTTTCACAATTTCATGACCTAATTTCAGATGCTGCTTACTGCATCTTACTGCATCAGCCCATCTGACACTAGAGCAATTTAATTCCCTCTCTTTCACTTCTCTCTTTCTTATCTCTCTTCCCCAAGTCTGATGAGAATCTGATTGAAATTAAACTACTGATAAATTTATGACAATATGAGGTATTCTGAATCCAAGCTTAAACTCCCACTTGCCCATGAGAAAGCAAAGTAACAGCTGAAGAATTTTGGAGGGAGTAAAGAAGTGGAAATTTATTTACTGAAAATTAAATCCTGACTAACACTCTATTTTACTTGGTGAAATGCTGCTTATGTGCTAAATACTGGAAAGAGAGAGAGAACAAAACAGTCGCATGTACAGCAATGGACACAAAATGAGGCACAGAAGCCTGAAAATGCAGAAAGAAAAGCTCTTTGCTCTATAAACATGTGACTTTAACTATTTATTTCTGATGCAGTGTGGCAACTTTCATATATTTTCTTTCACAATTGTTTGAAGATTATGGCATATGAATCAAAAAATATATTATAAAATGTTGCTCAATAGCTGTAGCCTCAGCCCTTTTCAGTAACCTTACATTAGAGGCACTAACATATGACCAAAGTGGGAGCAGGCAATCATCCCAGATGTACAAGTGTCCTCTAATTCACCGTGGAACTGTATTGCTCTTAGTTATAAGCATGTATTTATTAACTTAACTTAAAAATCTTTTTGCATTGGCTGGATTCTCTAATTAATAAAGAAATTAAGCTATTTTTCTGAAACCATGTTGAGGACAAAGAGGACAAAGACAGGAAAAGAGAAGGAGAAAGGTAACCTGGATGATATTTTTAGCCCTGTCTCTAGTTCTTTATCTCAACTTATGTTACAGTACTTTTTCCTCTAGGATCCGTCGCTAGAAATAAATATACTGAAGGTTAACTCAAGAATTTTATTCTGATTTGCCTTTCTCCTTTCCCTTCACAAGGGCATCCGTTTTCATGTTTGTATTTAGTCATATAATATAACACCATATTCTAGACTTGGCCTCCCTAGGAGCTGTAGTTCACCCTTGGAAGTTGTTGCCTAAGGTGCTCACTGTTGCTGGACTCCAGAACTGTTTATTTAATTACTCTTCCTAGATGTACTGCCAGTATACAAAAAACAGTAATGTAGTTTATCTTTGACTTTGCTTCATGCTCCTAGGTCTCTTAACTAACAAGCTGAACTAAACTAACAAAAAATACAAAACCAAAACCAAAAGCATAAACCCCCTCCCCCAAAAAAACAAAACGCCAAAAAAAACCACCAAAAAAAACGGACAAACCCCTCCTCCCCAACTTTCAATTAAAAATGGATGAAATGTATGACTTTTTTCAGAAGAGCCAAAACATGTTCTAAAAAAAAATAAAAATAAAAATAAAAAAAAAAAAAAATAAAAAAAAAATCCTAAAAGTTGAGTAAATTAAACCAGATTTTGCCTGGAACTAAGATTATCTGAAACTAGGGTTTACTCAATATAGATCAGAATTTAAATCACATAGTAATATAATCCAAAACCTCTTCTTTCAACACTGTCTCCCTTGTTCTTAAGGTGCCTTGAGGCATCATTGCATGATAAAAGTTTTGCCTTTGCCTAATCTTGCCTTCCTGCAATGTCTCAGAACCCTCCCCTACCTTAGAAGTGTAGCACTAAGACAAATTTTAAACTTAGGACTTACGCATTTTCAACAGGGCCCCCTAAGGATCTCAGTCTAATGAATATTCTCTGATCACACTAATGCATAGCAGCTGGAAAAGACACTTGGAAAAATGCATAAGACAGTCTTTTTTTTAAAAGAAGTGTTAAAGGAAGAGATTGTGGCTAGAAGGTACATCCAAAACTATTATGCAATGCTCTGGCTTTTATGAAGCAGCTGGAATATTAACATCATATTTAGTCCCTGAGAATTCAAACCCTGCCTATCTATGAAGGATTTGAAAATATATCTCCTATCTATTGAGACACAGAGTCTTATTGTAATGGAGCTCTTCTAATCTATCCAACAAAAACCTTTCTGTCTAAAATTTTTCATGCCAAAGAGAGAGCTTAAGACTAATCCTATATGTCTATGATTAAACCACTCTTTGAATGAGAGACTTAGTAATCCATGTTTCTTTTAATGCTGGCATTTTTATATGAAATACACATCCAGGTCTTGAAAACCTTTTTATGATTTAGGACCTATTGAAACATGAAATTTCAGTGCTGGTAAAAAACTAGTAGGAGGAATCATATCCTACTGTTCAAATTCATGAGCTTGGTCTAAGGGAGTCTTTCTGTTAATGCTTCCTACTGTTACACATAATGCACTGAAAAACAGTAGGCATTAGCTTAGTAAAGCTATTGTGAAGTATTGCCAATGACTAAATGGAAACAGGTACAGATCGTCCGTCATAGTGGCATTACACCAAGTTCTGTATTGCTTTATTCCTTTACATGACCTCCTTCAGTTCACTGAGCTCTGCAGATACAAATATACAGAAAGGCTTGTGTATAGTAACACTGCCACGTGAAGGTGCAGCTACTAGAGCCGAATGCCAAGCATTTGCAAGCATTGAGAGCCACTGAATTAAAGGTTATTTAGTCTTTCTAGGGACAAAATTATAGAAAAAAATGTTACATTGTTACTGACTTTTTCTTCTCCCTCACCCATTCTGAATCCAATTTTAAAGTTTATGAATTTCCTTAGAGTATCCCCAGATCTTGCTATACTGTAAGAGATGAAAAATGTGTGTGACTAATTTGTAGAAAGCTCTTAATTAAAATAGGTTTCTGCCAGACTGACACAAACAAAGGTCAGAATGCTTTGCCAATTTCAAAGCTTTAATAAAAAATGACAGCAAATGCACCATACATAGGAATGAAAGAGCACAGGGCAGATGTGGGGACAACTAAGGCATTGTCTTGATCATGATCTATAGGACTTGGTGGGAGGGGCTGGCTGCTAAGACAATGCAGAGAAAGCAAACATCATCCTTGAGGAAAAATGCCACTGAAATGTCAGAAAGGCTTGCTTGGGCATGTCAGTGTCAATGTCTGCTACTGCTAATGGTGCCTGGTCAGTACAAAGTCTTTTACAAAAATAGGGTACAGAGACTTCTAGGAAATGCAGTGCCGCTGAGAGCTAAGATACAGACTGATGCTGTGACAAGCTGTACGCCCTCGACTCCTCTTGACAGCAGACACTTCATCAGAGGAGGACCAGAGGTGTTACACTTGAAGGATAAGCTACAAAAACAGCATTTTATTTATAGCAAGGGATATAAACATAGATGAAATAGAGGAAGATTGAAAAAAACTATATGGAAAGAATAGGTAAATAAATCAACTTATGAATACATATGTCAAGACGATGAACATGACTGGAGCTGAATAAGAAAATACTCTCCATTGATATAGATTGTATATTCAGGATGGAATTTATCTGCAAGGATTTAGACAAAAAAAATTAACATGATGCTAAGGAATTTACTGCTCTTTCATGGAAGGTCATTGAAGGCTGATCTCCTAATTTCTGAACCCATTTCTTACCAACCTGTGGTGGGATTTTTATAACTTATTTCCCAAAAATCTTGTTTGTCTCAGTCTAGCCTTCATGTCATTCAATAGATTTTTGTTCCAGCCAAATTGAAAAATGTCACAAGATATGATTCGTGATAAATATTAAAAATGCATCAATGTAGGTGTTGATCGTCACAGAGAATGAGTAACGATTTGAACTGTGAATAGGTTTACAAAGAAAAAACAGTGTTGAAAAGGACACTAAAAGTGAGATTTATGGGTTGTATTTTACAACCAGATGTAGATTTGGGAGCATGCAAAAAACAAACAAACAAACAAACAAACAAACAAAACCCCAAACCAAAACAAAACCAAAAACAAGCCAACCAACCAACCAACCAACCAACAACAACTACAACAACAACAAAAGGCTCAATTTTTCATTCCAGTCTGATTTTTTTGATGCAAAATTAATTTTTTTTCTGACGTAAAGTTTTTTGACTGATGCTTTCAGTACATGTTCATTTTTTCTTCCATGTAGTCCTTGCTTGCTATCCTTTGTGGTAAACATTGATGAAAATCTCTACTCTCTCCTCAGTTTTTACTAGGAGTGGTGTTTGCTAGAAATAACACGCTAGAATACAAATGACAAGCTGGACCCTGGAGGAGAATGTGGGATATGTGAACTACAACTATCTTAGAACATTGCAGTAGTGATATAAAAAGGAACATTTTTGGTTTGGTCATACGATTTTCAAATTTCATAAAAATGTGTGTGGTTTTTGCCAAATCACACATTCATTTTCATTATGAGGAAGGAAAATATAGTTTTGGTGTATTTTTTTGTCTTTCCTCAACACTGTAAATTTTAAAGATTTTATTTGCATGTTTTGTTTGTTTTTCCAAAGCAAGTGGTGGTTTCAACTTGACATCTATCATCAAAAACTAAGTTAATCACTAGCCAAAAATTATTTCCTCCACATCTTCAAAATCACCTAAAACTTTCAGCCCATTCTGTGCCCAAATTAAGATCACTTTTAGCCAATATTCCAGAGATTTAGAGTAATTTTTTTCACAATTATGCATTTTTTGTTTCAGGGATAATGCTATGGTATGTGCATGTGCATCTTGGTCAAGGTAGACCAGTCAAGAATGGAGATATTTATTCAGTTTTACTCACTACAGTGGGTTTTATGACCACGTCAGAGATCTAGTATTTTTCACTCCTGAAAAAGTGAGTACTTCGGCCACACTGAAGAGAAAGATCCCAGTCCTAATATTTGGGTATGGCTGAGGGAAGCCTGGGGAAGATTTGTTCCACTACCAGAGGTAGGAAAACAGATGATGTCCAGACTTTGAGTATGCAGGTGATAAGAATACTGTCTGTAAGCAGATCTGTCATAGAGACTTCAGTGTAAATTTATTTCCACATGAATATGTTATTCAGTATTCATAGCAGATCGAAAATATCATATAAATTTAATTCCCTAAAATGGGAACCATTTTCCTTTTTCTAATCTGTATATCTGCAATTACAGGATATTGCACTAGTGGAGAGGTTTTTGGCAACCTTGCTAAGAGAGATCAATAGTATATCAAGCTCTTTGCGGTATAAACACTAATTGGAAGGGTGAACATGCTCCTTTCAAATGCTTCTTACCAGTAATCTTGGAAGTCAGACAAAAAGTTGACATCTGAAATATCAGATGAATCTAACTGTGCTAGATTATAGCATACTTGTTAATGTATGTAATTTTAATTGGAAAAGAATAATACTAAATTAATTATTAGGAAGGATATTATCACCAAGGCAAAAATCTGCTGTGCTATAATGACATAATATCAATGCTTGAAGAATGATCTCAGCTGCCATGGATGCTACTAGGAAATTAAAGATTTAACTCCTCCCAGGAGACACTGAAAACATATTAGCGTCAAACATGATAGAAACATCTCTAATGTCAAGTAAAAATGAACCTGATATATGAACCAATCACAAAGGTTAAGTGACATACTGACATTTGTCCATACTGTTCAAACTTCCTCCTTAGTACTGTACAAAAATCTGGAACATGATGGACAGTGGAGGAAGCCAAACCTGTTCAGCATTTTGCATGTTTAATTTGGAACAACTGGCTCCAGACTGATGAATTCAGCATGTAGAGGTAAGAGAGCAGAAGATCATGAGATAGAAGGTGGATGATGCAACAGCCCCAAGAGACAGTAAACCACAGTACAACAGCTGGCTGAACTGTCAAAACAGGGACACAGTGGTTGAGAGTTGCGTATGACCAGGAGTTCGCTGCAGGTTCAATTCCTGATCCTTTTTTTGTTGTGTCCTATTTTTTTGCAGACCCCAAGCATGAATTATGTGTATCCCACAGCAGCCAAACCTTAAAGACACATCTAATATATATAAATGAGTTTGGTTTGTGGTTTTTTTTTTTTTTTTTCCTACAGAAGCAAAAGGATCTGGAGGATTTTATCAGACATAATGTAGGAAAAATTAAGCATGTAGAGGCTTTTGCAGACTTTCACACAATAAAGAACAAAATTCTTTTGTAGTCTACAAGAAAGCTTCAGTTTTTCACCTTCAAGTTGCTGATCTAAATTACTAGAATTGGATACTGATTTCTTCATTATTTTTATATTTGGAGGCATAAAATGTAGAGATAGAAGAGGAAACAAAGAATGAGGAAATGAAGTATTGCTAGCGTATGATCTGTTCTACAGAGCATATTAATAAATTGCTATTCCATTTCAAACAAGGTGTAACTCCCCACCTCTGTACCAGCAGCCTCTAGTTCCCATATTCTGAACTCTTTATATAGGAGAGTACTGGATGGTGCAAGGAAGAGCATCCTTCACCTACATATTCTTGTTACAGAGATAAATTGTTAGGTAACGTTTAGCTTAGTTATTGATGACTTTTCAAACACAGATATATATTTTAATTTAGCATTTTCTGTTGTAAAATAAAACAGCAAAGTATTCAAATACAGTTATAATCAAGCAAAAAAAAATTCTATAAGCATTGTTCAACATTTAAAAGAATCACTGATGAAAAGGATGTGCCAGATAAAAATGTTTTAGAATGATACAGTTTAACACGTGACCAGAGTGTTATGAGCCACATGTAAATGTATCAATCTCTGAGGGTCCAGCCCTTATAGCTTGGCTTAAAATAATCTTGGTGAGACTGCTCTTCAGAGGTGTTTTGTAAAGTAAAAGATTTAATAAATGAAAAATAACAAACGTTACAGAAAACAAAAGGTGCACACAGGTGACCAAGAAAACCTCTGCCACCCTGCTAGAAACACTCTAAAAATTTCCTTAATTCCTTTGTTCTCCTTCCTAAATACTTAATGTTTTACAAGGGACAATTTGGCTTGCTGCCAACAGGGAGAAGTACAGGATTTGAAGAACAGTGACCAGGTCCAACAGGTGCTTCTCTCTTGGCACTGAGCCAATTACAATGAGACAGGCACAGAACTATCTAGTTAAACTTCCTAAAATGTCTGAAGGAAAACTGAAACTCTTTCCTTATACAGAGATGCTCACTCGGGGGTGGGGGATGCTTTATTACATTCTAAGATTTTTCATAGTGGTACTGCAGGATCCTGGGAAATTACCTTTTTCTGTTTCAATTTAAAGGGGGTTGATATATCTGCCTTGATGTACTTTCCCCATCCTGCTGTACATGTAGTGTGAATTGATGCGACTACTGAGAATTTAATAGCCCTCACTTTCTCCCTTAATTCTTTGGAAACAGTCACGTGTCATTAGGAGCTAAAATATTTTGTATTTTAGAATGTTCTGAGTTTATGAAATTACTGTTTTAGCCTAGTCAAGGAGACATAAAATTCTATGGTGAAAAGCAAAAAGTGAGATGATCCGATGAAATAGAATTTTTTAGGTGAGTTTAGGTTTGGAATACAGAACTGGAAAATATTATTCTGAATGCTTGAAAAGAACAAGTAGAGAGGAAAAGAATATGCTTTGGCATACATTTCAGCAGATATTGATGAGAAATCTCAAGTCTTGGGAATCTATACACTGATTTAATATAAACTGAAACTTGCCCAAGGTCTGAAAATTGCATTGTAGAAAAACAGGCTTTGACCATATGTGACTATAGAATTCAGTGGAAAATATTAACAGGCTTTCTTGTTTGTTTTGTTATGTGGTTGAGGGTTGTTTACTTATTTTGGTGGGGTTTGTTTTTGTTTTTTATTTTTAAATTGCTTCTTTGAATTGAATATTGCTTTGAGTAATCAAGTCGCTGTAAACAACTATGCTTTCTGATCAGAGACAGTCCTAGTTCCCACAGTGGAATACTGGATCCAGCTCAGAGGTAGCTACAAAGGTCCCAGACCTATATAGCTTGAGTTGCACAGAATTTTTTATTTCAAGCTTAAATATTCCTGTTTATGCTCCTACACTGATTCTCTAGCACTTTCTAGTTCTTTTGCTCTCTCAGTTCTAGCAAAAAAGGCCAGTAGCCACATGCTACAGGAGTCAGACATTGCAGTTCATGGTGCTGAAGTTTCAGGGCACTTGGAGAGGGTTGATGCTGGCTGGACACCAGGCACTCACCAAACCTACTCTATCACTCCCCACTGCAACAGGGCAAGGTGAGAGAAAATATCAAAAAATGTTCATTGCTTGAGATAAGGACTAGAAGAGATCACTCACCAAATACTGTCACAGACAAAAACACTCAAATTAGAGATATTAATTGAATTTATTTCTAAGAAAATCAGAACACAGTAATGAGAAGTAAAATAAATCTTAAAACCAGCTTTCCATCCCCCCCTCCCCCGCCCCGCACCTTCTTTCCAGCTCTACCTCGCCTCCTTCAGCAGTGTGGGGAGATGGGGAATTGGGATTATGGTGACTTCATCACTGTTTTTTTTCCACTACTGCTCAGGTAGAAGAGTCCTTCCCCTGCTTCAGTGTGGAATTCCTCCCGTGGGAGACAATTTTCCACAAAATTCTCCAATGTGAGCTCATCTCACGGGCAATTCTCCGCAAACTGCTGTAACATGGGTCGCTCTTCCACAGGGTACAGTCACTCAAGGACAGGCTTCTCCAGCGTGGGTCCCCCAGAGGGCCACAGGTGCTATCAGGAAAACTGATCTAGTTGGTATCCCCTCTTCATGAGTCTGCAGGTCCCTTCCAGGACCCAGCTTCAGCATGGATTTCCCATGGGTTCACAGCCCTCTTTCAAGCATCCCCCTGCTCTGGCATGGGTCTCCTGCATGGGCTGCAGGATCTCTGCATCCCAGTGGTCCTCCATGGGCTGCAGGGGCACAGCTGCCACACCATGGGCTGCACCCTGGGCTGCAGGGGAATCTCAGCTCCAGCACCTGAGGCACTGCCTCCCCCTCCTTCTCCAGTGATCTTGGTGCCTGCAGAGTTGTTCTCTCACATATCCTCAGCCCACTCTTCTCTGGCTACAGCTGCACCTGTGCAATTACTGTTTTGCCTTCTTAAATATGCTATCACAGAGGTGTTACCGTTTCTGATTGGCCTGGCCTTGGGCAGCAGCACATCCATCTTGGAGCCGGCTGGCATTGGCTCTGTCGGACATGGAGGAAGCTTGTGGCAGCTTTTCTCACAGAAGTGCCCCTTGTAGCACCCCAGTACCAAAATGTGGCCATGCAAACTAATAGAACAAAAAATACAGGACTAAATATTGGGAACCTGTTATAGTTATCCTTCAATCATTGTTCAGACATGTTGCTTACTGTAGAAGGGTTTAGCAACATTCATTGCCCTGAGTTAAAACTCAAGTCTGACAAGATTCAATAGTCATGACATATCTTTACTCTCAAGCACTATTGTTGAGGCCATGCTTAAGTTAAAGTATATTAAAGGCAAATGGGAAAGATTAACACATGAACCCTAATAGCAATCCAAGCATTGTTTAAAATTGCGCCTTCTAAGACTGCAAATATTTACTAGGAAAAATGACTCTTTATCATACTATAATTGAAATCTTGTTTCTGTTGCATTTCTGTCACTGAAGTCACTGAAATGAAAACATAGGGGTGCATTTGACTATGCACGGACCGCTGTTTGTCTGAGCAATTTGTTTGTCTATACAATTGCAGTGATTAGGTGTCACACACAAATAACATGTCTTCTGAACAAATAAACATTATAATTTATACTGAACTCAAAAATAAAAGAAGACAAAGCTCATATAAGCCTAAACTTTCCAAAGGTAATGAATACAGATTAGCATACAATTTATTAAAATTGTATTAAATCATGTACCTTTCAGTCTTAAAAACATAAAGAAAAAAGAAATTATTAAAAATATGTGAATTTCATAAATCAAGCACACTTAGCGACATCCTTGTGCTTTACTCTCCTGATAAGTAGAAAGCTCAGTAACTGTTCATTCTGTTTTGATATTTTTAATGTCATTTTTCATTGTCATCTCCTAGGAATATGTCTTTGTGACCAAGTCAATATCACATTCAGATCAGAGACATGAAAACTTCCTGTATTTTTATTATTAAACATAAAGTTATCAATAGCTGCCTTTGGTATAGGTAACTGCCATTGCTAAGTTGCCATGCTGATTACACTTGAGCAAGAAAAAACAATGACTATTATAACAGAGTGATCTTCTGCCCTCTGAAATATGTTTCACAACTTCAGAATGACAATATTTCCTTCTGGGAAGTTGTGTTTCCTCCTTTAATGTTATGATATTCAACTGAAACTTTGTACTCCCTGATAAGGGTGGGTTTGGGTTTTGTTTTTTTGGGTTTTTTTTAATGTTCATTATTTTAATGTGAAGAAATTGTGTCTTTTTTTATATATCCATCCACCTACCCCCTTCCTGTAGGACATATTTGCATTTGTAAAATTGCAACTTTTCTCAGAACCGAGAATATGACATTAGAAGGGTAGTCTACTAATTTTCATGTCAGTGATACAGATTTTTTTTCAGCCCTCTTCCTCTGTAATTTGTATCCCTAGTGTGAACTACAGTGCCAGTAATGCAGTAGAAAGGGTTTAGTATATTCGAAGCTTGTGCAGAATTCATGTTATAAATATAAGAGCCTCCAAGTGAATAATTGCCTCACTACAAGGTGTGCAAATTGTTTGACAACTGGTCTTTCTGCTGTCCTTTTCTTTCTTGCAACTGGTTGACATCAGTACATATTAACAGCAAAGCTGATCAGCTGCAGAGCCAACAGTTTCATAGACTTTTTTTTTTTCCTGAAGATATTTATAGCAAAAGAATTGAATAGCTCACAGAGTGCTAATGAGATAGAGAGCATTTGCACTTAAGTACTCAATGTAAATTCTAATCTAGGTTTTAAGGACACATTTAGAGTATTTCTTCACACAATTCCTATTATTTCAGTGAATGTTTTTGTCATAGTCAAGCATATTAAAATAGTGCGTCAGAACTACACATTATGATCCATGAAATATCTTTGCTAAACTACAAGCAACTTTATACAAAAAATATTAATTTATGAAATAAAAACCACAGAAAACAAAATTAGAGAAGGGGAGAGAAGAGGGTATGACGTGTTGGCAGTCCCTGACTGTGTTACTGAATGGCATTAATGCAATGGCATCTCAATGACTCTTACAATGGGATTATCTTCTATAACCTTTAAAAGTCCTATTGTCCTACTTATAATTTGGCTTGATAAATCATTTTAATTGAAAATATTTATAAGCATTGTAAATAATGTGTATATGCATGTAGGAGTGTGTGTTTTTAGTGACCTCTGAATATGAAGAAAATTGTACCCATCCAAGACAAATCATAGTTTTTTAAAATCATTTCACTGAGACATACATCATTTTTACCAAAACACCTCCTGCCTCAGGTATGGGTTCTTGCAATTGTTTCATACTCACAGACTTCTACCAAGAGATAAATTTCACTGAAAATATCTGCTTTTAAGCACTGATGTCATGCAGCAAGACTGAATATGAAATTTCAATGAAAAATTATATGAAAGATTTAATCCCCACTGATTTTTCATTGTCTGCCATATGAGGTGGTTTATGATGTGTACCCTCAAATGGGTACATCAATTCTGTAAACACAAATGAAGTGTTCTGCCACCACATGAGATGAATGGATAATATCCCACTCTACTAGCACAGCTAAATCTCAATGAAGTGTAGTTATTTTACCCTAACTTATGGATAGACCTCAGGAACAGTAAACTACCCCTTCCTATAAGAATCTACTAAAGGCCTCTCTGTGCAGAAGAAAAAGAGATTGAATCAAGATTTAATCAACAACTGTATTTCTGAAAAGATATATTATATTATTGCATCTTTGATAATATTTTAAGCTAGAAATTGAAGCAGTATTTTCAGCTAATTATATACTAATTCACTGGCAACTGCAGGATAACGTATGTATTAAAAGAAAGCAGAAAATTAATGTTGATTTAATTTCATCAGATATTTGAGTACTTATGGTTTTAGTTTCCAAAAGCATTGAGTTTGAATCAACATCTAGTTTCTTCCAGTTCCCTTGCTTTCTTCACTTCTGTCCTTTACCATGGACACCAGTACCCTCAACTTCTGTCTGCAGAAGAATTGTTTTTGTATATTATCTGTCTGCATTGAAACCCATGAAAACCAATCCAAAACTAAAACCCAGACAGACTGGATATTTTTAGATGTTGAGAAGTGTAAGTGATAAGGGATTGGATCATTACAGCATTTATCAGTATTTATGTGTACTGAATAAATTGTAATCAGGATCTGTAGTCATTTCTCTTTAAGGCATTGCTATGCAACAGACAACACAGAAGGAGGGAAGGAGGGAGGGAAGGAGGGAGGGAAGGATGGAAGGAGGGAGGGAGAGAGGGATGGAAGGAGGGAAGGAAGGGAGGGAAGGAAGGAAATGGGTAAAGGAAATGAAACCAAATGTTCTGGGAAAATTTTTAGATTATCTTTTCATTGTCTTTAACAGACACTCCTCAAAGGTGAGTAATCAAAGCAAACTCAAACAAAAAAGTGCCTTATTCCAAATATTGAGGTACTGTTTCCTGACGATGGCATATGCTTGTATATGTTACAGTAGAGTAATGGGCTCCAGGTGATCATTTCTGCACACCAAAGTCTGAAGTGATACCAGCACAACCAGCTCTTTTCAGCGCAGGCCTTGTACTTTTAAAACCATTTCCATTAGGTTGGCAGATGTGAGTAGCTTTGTTACTCATTACACAGTTCTGCATCAGTAGCTGGTCATTTGCATAAACAAATGGCATCTAGTATGACATTGTTCCTGTAGAGTCTCAAGATTTATTATTATTATTAGGTGGAGGTACTATGGTCTCATCCTTATTCATTTTCACAAAATTCTTTTTCCAAAGTCCTTGATGTGTTAATAGTATGGGTTAGAGTTTTGTTCTTTGCAAGTTTTAATAAATCTTTGAACTCAATAATATAGTAATTATTATTGCTTTTATAAAAACAAAGCAACAACAATATAATTAGTCCTACCATTCCAGTACTTAATTTAATCTTTGAAATTAAAAGTCTACTAAGTTGTTGATTTCTAAGTGCTTGAGTAGTTTGATAGCTTTTGGATTATCCTATGAATTCTGGTAAAACTTAGAACTGAGAGTCCTTCACGGGAAAAGAAGGAAAGTAAAAACTTTGCTATGTCGAAGCACAGTGAGAAAAATTGTCAGCTTAAATGGATAACACTGATGTAAAGTAATTTAACAGTCCTAGAGTGCAGCTAACAGAGGAACCACCAGATATTGCAATTTGTGCAACAGGCTCTGGGTTCTGTTTTGGAAGCTTCTGGAAACTCTGGGTACAAAGTCCAGGATTATTGGAGTATGGTGGGGGGACCTACACGAGTGTGAGCCAGAAGGAGCTCCAGCACCTCCTAACAAATTCAATCTTATCTCAGCCCAGGGTGACTGGAGCCTTCCTTGCATCAGAATACTTTAGTAGGGAGGGTCAAGTACTCTTTAAGCCAGTGCTCAGGTGATGCCCATATAAAAGTCAGATCCAGAGCATAGCCAGCAACCCATGCATTTGATTTTACTAGAATATTACAAAGGGTTCTGTCTTTCTGTACGCAAGAATTCCAAGCTGGCAGATGCAAGTAATTTCTCAAAAAAAAAAAAAAAAAATTATGCTAGAATGCTCACTGTGCTTAGCCCATGGTAAATAATCCAGTTTCTTATCTAATATAGCCAATGTTAAGAGGGTACATTGATTTTGCATGGTTCACAGTGTGCTTTGTCAGCAAATATGCAAGACGTGTTTAAGAGTTATGATTTGTTTCAAAAAGTCCTGTTTGAAGACATTCATTTTGAAGTAAATCTTACAGCTGCATGCTATTTTATATACAGAGTATTGCATTTTTTGATACTTTTTTCCTTTACAGGAATGAAACTATATCTGTTATTCAAAGGCATTTATTTTCTGTATCATACAATCTTTTATATAGGGATCTATTTTTTTTTCACAATTCCAAAATAATGGACAGAGTCAGATTCATCATTTACTTTTGTACACACGTACTTTCATCATGCTTTCAAGGAAATATGAAACTTCTGAAAGTGGAGAAAGGTTGTTCCTGGGTACTTCATAAGTCTTTGCAAAAAAGTCTTACAAGATTTTAGTGTTTTCACTTTAAACAAAAGTATGATAGCAACTTTGATAAAAGTATGATAACTCATTACTTGTGAATCAATATGTATCTTATTGTAGAATTTTAATGTTCAAAATGTACAACTAATAATTTTCCCTATGTCCTAAATTCTCATAAGAAAAAAATATGTTTTTGTTAAGGAACAGATAGGTTAAGAACGTAAGTGGTGAACATAAAAAAAAAAAAAAAAGGAAAAATACAAAGATATCTTAAAATTACAAAGATATCTTAAAATTGTGATCCTGTGTAAGTCAACACAGCAGAATTATAATCACATTCTGTGGGTAAAGAATGAAGAATATGGAAAACGTTTTCAGTAAATGGATACAATCCTTACTTAAGCATAACTTGACAATGTTTTTCAAGGGTGCAGTTCACAGGATTCAGTTACTACACACTACAGTTCATTATAAATGCAAGTCTAATATTTAGACTTCTAAAAAGCCTTGGATTGAAAAAAAATGTTAAAAGAAAAAGATGTAAAAAAATACCTTCTATCTCAAGTCTTTTATATATGTGTTCTAGTAATATTTTTCAAAGTGATTTGTATCTGAATATCAGTACTGCTACTCAGCCCAGCAACACAAAGTATTTAGGCAGTGTTCTAAATTATAAAGAATCTTTGGCTCTCTTTAACCACATCCTGTGCACACTGGCTGAAACTGTTCCAGGTTATTCAACTAAAAAACATTTTGAAAGTCACCCCCTGAAGAAAATGTTTGTATCTTACACCAAACATTCCATTCCTAGCTGTTGCAAAATTCATTTGCTACTTTTGGCAAATTCAAGGGATTAAGGATAAAATATTATAGATGAAAACATTGATATTTTCTCTCTTAATATGTTGTTTGACTGAGTTTTTCTATTTTGTGTATCAAAGTGACACAAACTTATCTAGCCTTCTCCAAGTTTCCTAAGTTCAAGCTGATTGCTTTTAATATTTATTCATCTAAAGATTTGCTTCTATTCTGTTACACTAAAAAAACTTTTCTTGTCAGTCTTCTGAAAACTGCATTTCAGAAGGCTCATGTAAAAGACATAATATTACTTATGTGAAACTCCATATTAGAATCCAAAAAATGCAAAGACTTTTTTTTTTAATTTCAGTTATCATACATACACACATGTTAAAAAAAACAAAACAAAACAAAAAAAAAAAAACAAAAAAAACAAAACAAAAAAAAAAAAAAAAAAAAAAAAGCAAACAAAAAACCCGACCAAACAAAAAAAAACCCCAAAACAACAACAACAAAAAAAACCCCACAAACAAACATGTTTTTACATACAAGTATGCATCGGGTCTAGCTGAGATGCTATTTCCCAGAGCAGTCACAGTGCTGTTCATTGGTAGCTAGAAAGGTGTTGATAACAAGTCAGTTTTTTTGGCCACTGCTGAGCAGTGCTGGCACAGCATAAACTCAGTCTCTCCAAAGTTCCCCACACCACTAGGTTAGGGGTTGGCAAGATCATGGGAGAAGACACATCCAGGACAGCTGATTTAAACTCACCAAGAGGACATTCCATGCCTTATGGCATCTGCTCAAATATAAAAGCTAAGAAAAGAGGAAGAGGCCAGTGTTTGCTATTTATAGTGTTTTCCTTCAAGAACAAGTGTTGTGTGAGCTGAAGCCTGACTTCCTGGGAAATGGACAGGTATTACTTCTTGATCAGAAGTACAGAACAAAATTTTTTTGCATTCTTTCTTTGCCCTAGCAAAATGCTATTGTCTTACCTAAAAGTTAGGGGGTTTTCTTCCATTGTATTTCCTCCCCCATCCCAGTCAAGAAGGGCAGTGATAGAGTGCCTTGGTGAGCACCTGGCAACCAGCCAAGATCAACTCACCACAGCATTTTGATAAATATACACATAATTTAAAATATTATTTTGGGATTAAATGCAAAAAAAAAAAAATCATGGCTGAAAAAAATAATTATATAATAGCAAAACTTTCAAAATTAGACATTGGATTTCACCTTTTGCAGTCTGTTATAAAATTATGGACTTATTAACCACAGAGTAACACAAAAACTCCCCAAATGCAGTAACAGCAGAGTGGACATTTCATACATATATATGCTTAAAAATCAGGGCCATAAATAAATCATCATCAAAGAAAAAATAAAATATTTATGCCAGTAAAGTTATTTTATGGATTGATTATAAAGTCCATATATGTGGAAGAGTCACAGCAATCTCTGGTAATGGATATATTTTATTCATTGATGATTACTGTCAATGGAAATATTTTAATTTATGGTTGCCCGTGTGCAATGGTTTGAAAGCAAAACAAATGAGAGGCTCCAAGTCAGAGATACAATTTAATAGGAAGAAAGGAAAGAAAGTAAAATAAAATAGATGCAATAATACAAAAGACCACTGACAGAGTCAGAATACAACCTGAGCAGGGTGATGGAAGCAGTCCAGATGAGGTGGTCTTCCTGAAGCAGTGATCCTGTAGAAAGGTCTGATAGCTCTCATCCTCTGGGAATCCAGTGGGTAAAGGCCCCCTGTACTGTCCCAAACCCCAGATTATATCCAGGTGAGAATGCTTGGTTCCTCCCCCTGGGCGAAGCATCTCACAATGGGATGATGAGTCATGCAGGGAGTCCTTGATGGCCCGTTAAACAGCGACAACTCCCGGAGGAGTCATGGGTAAGGTATTTGATGGGCCATTAACAGAGGATAATGGCCCAGAGGGAGGGGGTCTGGGAAAACACTGTCCCACCTGGATTAAACAGTTCATGAAGATGGTGATAGGATACTTTGTGCCCATCCCATACTACAACCCAGGACACTGTGTAATTTTTTTTTTTTTCCATATCCATAGATGTCTAATATGTTCTTTTTCAGATTTTGTTTGGTTGTTTTCTTTTTCAGTACCTCAAAAGATAATTAGGACAAATAAAATATATTATAGTAGACTGAAAAAATTAATGCTATTACATTTATCATAGCCAGTGTTTAAGACCTTGAGAATTCTTAGTACAAGGCAGCAGCAAAAGTGATCTGCAAAATACAAAGTAGTTTTGAATGTTTTAATCTCATGTTTTTAATTTGATCTCATTGTCTGTAAACGTGCAAGTAAATCTAAATGCTGCTCTGATGTACAAGCAATATATCCATATTTATTTTAAAGCAATATTTGCCCACCAAACAGTTCCTTTATTAATAATGCACAGGTTCACTATCTCATCAAAGTTTGTAGTATTATAAGCTCTTTCAGGTGTGTTAGTTGAAAAAACTTTATTCAGAAGTGTTTTGTTTTGCAGATATATCAGCTGATCACTCCTGTTGCATTTTATATAGTAGTGGTCTAAAAGGGAACACACTTTCAGAAAACCCCAAGAAGAGACAGAAGTGATGGCTTGATATATTCACCTAAGGAATAAATAATAGAATTTCTGCATTAAAAAAAAAAAAATTACCTTACTCTCCATACTTTAAACTAAGAATGTCCTTATTTAGTGATTATTACATTACTACCATAATACTCCTGAATATTTAATGTAATTATATAAATAGCAATAGCTAGCTTTAAATATACTTCCATTATATTAATTTACCCTAGGATTTTTGATAGGTTCCAAGTTCTAACCCTGTTTTGGCAAGATTTTTTTTTTTGGTTGCTGGATATATTTTCCCTGGGAAAGAAGTGTTTAAGAGCAATAACTTGTATCTACTTTGTTTTAGACATCATAAAGAAGAACAATGGATAATTTTTGTTATGAGGATATGATCAGTATGTATTAAATTATATTCTTCAGCCTTGGCATGTTGAGTCTAAGAAAAATTTATGTTCACAGACATCTGGAAAGGTAATTATTCTTCTTTCACCAAAAATAATTTACTATATTGGTCAAACCCAAGCAATTTAAAGGAAAAAATAAAAAATGCACTAGCCGAATGCATCTGCAAAAAGCCCTTCTTTCTATATGAAACTTGACGCACCTTTTACTTTGCTGCAATATGCTATGTAGATGCCTGACTGTAATGCTAATAGTTAAAATTCTGGGATAATAAACAAGATCCTCAAGGCTTCAAATGCTCTGCATATTCACAGTCTCTCACCTTGCAATCACAAGTATCAGTTACAGTAAAAAGAAATTGCTGTGAATTGTCCTATAGGTAAGCACTTGCCATATATTACCACCAGTGATGTAAAATAGACTGTGACCCCACATTTTCGTGGCAGTGGTTTCACACAATTTACAGTACTATGGGAAAATCTTTTTTTTTTTTTTTCATGTGGAGGGCAAAAAAAAAGGTCTGACACCTAATCAAATTCTATAACTAACAAATTTTCACTGCAGAAATTTTATTAAGTTTAAATACGCAGGTTGGCTCTCAACCAGTAACACTTTAGATAGTGGCATTGGCATAAGGGTAAAGCCTGAAGTTCTTAGGAACTAGGTTTACCTACTTTAGATATGCTTACTCAGAACTATCAGAAAACAGAATTAAATCTGGTCTGAAGTAAAAAATAACAGTAGTGTTCAGTTTCAAAATACTGAATTGCTGTGAATTATATGGACAATAGATCCCACAAGCAGAGTATTTTTCATTTTAAATTTGAAATTTGCTATTGATGTACTGAACATTAAAAAGCAAGAATAAAAATAAATTATTTTTAAATAGTAGTTTTTTAAAGCTTAAATTGTAAAATTTCTGGGAGTATGACCATACATTAAAATAATAAACAAAGTCAATAATGTAGATTAGCCTAAAATGGAGTAAGAGTTAGGCTCATACAAGACAGACTCTAAGTCACTGTTTGTTATACATTAGGAGCCTAAAATATAGTCAATTTAGTAGTATAAAATATTCTCTCAACTTGCAGGCAACTCTATATAGCTAAATTCAGAATACACTTTTAGCTGTTTCTGTATGTAAAATGGTCATTGAATTCTTCACGGGGAGGCTATGCACTATTTCTATAATAAAGAAGATTAAAAGTTTCCATGCTACATTTGAGGACTCCAATAGGAAAGACAGCCAGGAAACAAGGAGACAGGATGAAGAAATGAAAGTTTTTAAAACAGGAATTTTTAGAAACATGAGATTTAGTAGATACAAGGGACAGATGCATGCCAAATAATGGTCTTGGCACAAAGGTTTTTTGTTTTGGTACCTTATGAATTGCCTCATCCTAAAAATCTCTAGTTGAATCACAGAATATTCGAAGATAGTAATTCTGGATATTTACTATAGAAAAAGCACACAGGTACCATACTTTCCCCTGATGTCCACATGAAAAAGTAATTCTGCAGTTGTTCAAATACACAATATTCATTTGGATTTCTTTGGAAGTCTGTTGGACCTCAATGGCAGAAGACCTATTTATGACAAAACAAAATCATGTCTGATTTTGCCAGCCTCATTTAAGCTTGCAGCCCTTTCTTTGTAAAATCACAGAATCCCAGAATCATTAGGGTTGGAAGCGACCTCTGAAGATGATCCAGTCCAACCCACTTTCCAAGGCAGAGTCACCTGGAAAAGGTGACTCAGGAACTGGTCCAGGTGGGTTTTGAATGTCTCCAGAGAGGGACACTCCATGACTTCCCTGGGCAGCCTGTTCCAGTCCTCTTCCGCTCTGAACGTAAAGCTGTCCTTCCTCATATTGAGATTTAATTTGTGGTTTGTGGGCATTGTTTCCTCATACTGTCATGAATTTTTTTGCTTGTGCTTTTATACTTTGTGTTCACCTACTTCTGAGCTCTGCGTGCCCTAGTTTTGTGGACCTCTCTTTGCAGATTGGGTAGGGTCTCACAGGTTTAGTTCATAAGAGAGCTAATAATAATTTTCATCTAGTTGTTACTGACAACCTAATTGCACTTGCTCATCTCACAGGACCTCCTACAGTTTCTCATGCCTTGCTTTTCATTTCTTTGTCTTTCCCATACACCAGGGTGTCAGGATGTGGTGGGTTTGGTTTTCCCAAACCTTTCATGGCAAGTATCATTTTCTTGTCTGTGCTAAGATGCAAAACAAGCTAAAAAAGATTGTCCAACGAAAATTTTGCTCTGATATTCTGTATCCTCTTTCTAAGTTTTAAATTAATGTACCAAGCTATTTCCTGCTAAGGATATAATATCTTCTTGAAATACCTGATTTAAATATTTAAAATCATTGCAAAATTTGAATGTAATTGACTTTTGTTTGATCTTTCTTTACTGTTCTATATAAAGCTATAACAAGCTGTCCTTTCTCACATATACTGTTAGCTGTTTGTAGTTTATTACATTGAGCATTTATTTATGTATGAAGTAAAGACACAGGGTTTTATTCATTATTTTCAAAATGGTGCAGAAAATGTCTCTGTGGATTTGCAGGTGCCCCATGCTCTGGCAGGAGAGGGTCTGCAGCACAGGCTTTGTGAGGATAGGCTGGGGGCTTCCCTGAGCCTTACATAGCCAGTTGCAGCTTGGTCCAACAAACCACAAGGCACAGCTGAACCCCACAGCCATGGGGAGTGACTTCTGAGAAAGTGCATCTCCTTTAGTGCAAAAAAACCCCCTAACATTAATCAGTAAGTGATTTCCCTCTCTTTATCTCAGCTCATGAGCTTAGTTAAGAAGGCAAAGAGAAGGAATGGCTGAATGCACACCTTTGACAGACAGACAAGGTCAACCCACCACAATATTGTAGTTTAAACATGCATGATGAAGCTTCAGAATGAAATAATGTCTTCCCTCTAAAATAAGACATCTGTACAAACATTCTCAGTAATGGAAGTACCAGGTATAGGGTATCCTGAATGAGACTTCTTCCCATGGACTACTCTAACACATTGACAGAAACTCTTCTTAAAAATGAAACAAAAATTTCTAAATTAAAACATTTAGAATGTTTTTTTAGCACAATAATTGAATTTCCCTTCTGCATGCTTGCTACTGGCAGCATAGTTAACAATATTCAAGAAGGAAAGAACCCCAGAAGGATACTTTTCATCTAAAAACAGCTTTACACCTATTTTTTTTATAATCCACTAGGAAAATCAGTGTGCTAAAAGACTCATCGTCTTTTATGTAATTATCTGAAAGAAAATTCAGCTAGTGAAACAGAGGTGGCTATACAATATTATGAGATTATTTTGCTTCAGGTATTTTATTGATAGACATGAAAACCATAATGAATTACCAGTCACTTTTCTTATTTGAGTCTTGACTTCAAAATCATTAGAAAACATGATTTTCATTCTAATCACAGTCTATCATTCATCTTTTACATTGCGTGAAGGAAACACTCTTCCAAATGCTACAAGTTCTCTCTATGAACTGTGAAGTAAAGGAATACCTAAGACTGCAATATGCCTCTCTTTTCCCAATAATATGTAGTGATTACAGAAAAATGGGAAAGCAAAAGGAACCACTGATCTATAATAGTCTTTCCTTGAGACAGATGAGCAGTGGCTTTCCCTTTGTCCCATAAACATCTGTTCTCTACTATATCTTGTCACCTACTGCATTGAGGTCCAAGTACTTCTGTAAACCCCCGATGCAGTATGTCTGTTTATGCCTTCAGGTTAGAGAGTGTTTGGCTGAGTGCCTCGACAGTGATGCCAAACTTCAAATATTTTCTCGGACTGTTGACTGCAACACCCTTGTTTCCACTGCTGGAGGAATTCTTAAATGTGTCCAAATGGCAGTGGTTTTAAACTTTTATTTCAGAGGAACATCACAGTTGTTACATTTCTGCAAACCTATGCTATAAAGAAGATTAAAAAATTGTAAGGAATCTGGAGTTTAACCATTCCTTATTTTGAAAAACTTCTGGAAAGGAAACAGAAGTATTTCAAAAAATGATGCAGTTTCAGTCACATGAAAAAGAATGAACTATGAGACAAAGTACACCACACTCTGTAATTAATATAGCCTATATATTTCAAAAGTAAAACACTTCCCTCTGTAAAATATTACTTATGTATATGCAAAAGACTTTTTTTAAAAAACAACGATGCCCCTGAATGAGTATAATTGTTGAAATTCAAAAGCCTTCCCAGACATTTTTTTTTTTTAAATTCCTTGCTTACATTCAGTGGAAATGAAATTTTTACATTGTCAGTAAACCAAATGTCACTTAAACCACTCCAAAAATAGCTCAAGATTTCAGTGCGAATTTAATTCTCTTCTTCTTACCCAAAGATTAGCTACTGCTGCTTAAGTTCTGTCCTTTTCATCTTCCTTTCTTTAACATCACTCTTTTGTTTTGTTTTTTTCTTCCCTCCAGTTCCTTTCGAATTGAGTAGCTGCGACCTTTGAAAAGAAAGCTGCTCTGTCTTTCGAAAGATGCTAATAATGCATGATTGGAGAAAGTTTCCAGTAGTAATGCAGTACTGAAAATGTTACTGATAGTACTATACAATTCAAGGTTGACTTTAAAATTATTTACATGATTCTTAGATGCAATTTCCTTTAAAAAATTAAAAAATCTTTACAATAAATGAAGAAATTATACCAGAGCTTGACTTTTTATTTAAAAATGGCACTCAGAGAGGAATGTATTTTGTAAGAGAGCCTTCTCTGTCAGAAAATTAATGTGGGATCTCATGACTTTGCAGTCAGTTACAGCTGTAGGTGAGACTATACCAAATGAGAAACAAATCCCAAAACATATTTCTGCCCCTACTCTTCTTGTTTTTTCTTCATATAGTCCTATTTTCCCTCAACCCCTTCTTCTGTCATGCTCTTGTACCCTGGGACAATAATTCTTCTCTTGTCCAATACTAATGCATCTCTGAATTCCCTAACATATAGCTTTCCTCCCTACTGATTCAGCCATTCTGCTTCTCTCTCAGATCACACAGTTCTCCTTATACCTACTTATCATTCACCACACTCTCATTTGTCTCACAACTTCTCTATCATCTATAATTTCATTCACTCCTCACTCTCCTGAAGCTTAAATCACAGAGAAACATATGTCTCAATTTTCAGGTCTGTGCTCATGGATCCATCATGTGAAGCAGTAGAAGTTCAGGTCAGTTCTGGCTCTGGCTGATTACTTCTTTGAAGGCTAAGAGTTCTTCAGCAAATGGAAACTGTGTCTTCTCTGTGGATGAAATGCAACTCAGCTTCAGAGTTCAGCAGTTTATTTTTAACAGGTCTCTCCTGAATGCATGTCAATAATGCCATTAGATTTGGAATTCATAAAGGAAGTGTGGCCTGCCTTTATTTTTTTTTTTTTTCTTGATTAACAGGAGTAGCAGAAAGCTGTAAAACTGTTTGCTGGCACCCTTGTACAAAATTATAGACATATTACTGTCTCTTAACAAGAAGCAATCTTAACGCCTCTTTTTTACACAAACTTTTTTTTCTTTTTTTTTCCTAATTTTTTTTCAATGTTCCCCTCTATTTACATTTTTCATAGCCTGTGGATCCTTTTATGTAAAAACTTGTAATCAAAGTGGTGCAGCATGCAGAAATCACTCCAAATAGCTAAAGTTTAGCAAAATTTTCAATAACCGAAAACAGCTTTAGAACAGGAAGTCTTGGCTAGCATTAGCCTGCACTCTATGTGTTAGTATCTGCCCAAACTATAATTACAATTTTTAGCATGAAAATTTTATATGAAGCACCATCAGGAGCTATGACCTTCTAGAGACCTTTTTTCAAATCCAATTATTTTTGTACTGTGCCCTTTGCATACCCACAAATATGACTAAGTATTCTATTTTGGGCACTCTTATATTAGCCAGGGCCAAATGTGTATTAAGGAAAGCCATTTATAATATCAAATGCCTGTCTACACGTTGCAGAGAATATTTTGGGCAGAAAGGAATCATGTTACTGCAACTAACATTTTGCATTTTTTTTAATTGTCAGCTGAATTAATTGGCCCCAGAAGTATTCTGACACATGACAAGGGTAATGATCTAGGAAAATTGAAAAGTGTGATACTGATTAGGCAAATGAAAAAACATACCTCTACTCTGCATGAATCATTACAAAAAGGGTTGATAATGTATTCAAAGCATTATTTAGTGATAAAAATGGACATTTAGAAGGATAAAAATAGAAGAAAAAACAGAGGTCATAATTTTATAAAAGTAATAATAAGTTTCCTACTGAAGCAAAAATAATGGAAATAAATATGCCATCTTGAAATTTCGTTGAAGTGGATAACCTTTTCATTGAAAGATGATGAAAATTATATTTATATCAAACAAGCTGTAAGTTTAAAACATTAAAATGAAAACTGTGGTAATTTTTATTACCACTTTGGTAATACCCTCAACATCTTTTTCCACTCCTTCTGTCTGTGATTCAGTTTCTAGCCACCTACCTGCAATGAACTAGCTGCAAGATAAGATAAAGTAACTGAGCATTTTGTGAAGAATAGAAGGATACAGGTATTGACAAACACTCTGACCAGTTTCCCCAGTTGTAGACAGCACTATAGCAAACTTTTATTTCTTGTTTCTAGGAGGCTGATGGAAAGAGCAATAAAGAAAAAGGATAGGGAGAGTAACTTATATGAAGTAATGTCTCGAAAAAGAAATGGTGTGGAAAAAAACCCAGTAATTTATGAAAAACAATTTTTTAAATGTAAGTGGAACAAAATCTATATGATCAATGAATCAGTTTGGGATAATGTAAGGCCATATAAGCATTTTAAATTATTGAAACATGACAAGGCCTTGTCACTAACAATAAGCTATGTCTTTATTAATTACATTAATTTATCTTTGAACCCCATTAGTACATTAAGTCTACCATTTTCTGTTATCAAATCACCTTCTGAGAGATTGGGAATAATTCTGCAGCAAATGCATTAACATTATTGCCACATCTAGATTTTGCCTTCCAGCTTCAAATGAATATTACCTAAGCAATTCTGTGAGGAAATGTTTCTTTTGAAACTTGTGGCTTTGTAAGCACTGTTTTTGACAGCGTTGTTGCATTCAAAGTACTGAAAGTATATTGTTGTTTCAGAAATAGTTATTTAGCACATATTTCCAAAAAGTTGTTTTATTATGGCAGGAGGACAGCTAAAAGCAAAGGTAAGGGTGCAGAATCTAGGCATTCCCACAACTCATTATCTTGCAAACACATGGATTGCCACAGCATGAAAGCAGTGACTGTATTCAAGAACAGCCAACAAATCTCTCACAGTGAATAGTTACTGTGAGAGGCTTGACATGGAGAAAGTTGAAAGCGACTTATGTGCTGTTCAAAGACTCATTCAGGCATGTAGGGGGTGAAGCTTCATCTCTCCAGTTTTAGTAAACTGGGTCATTTTAATTAAGCAATAAAGTATGGTAAGGAATAAACTGTACAGCATTAATTCATAGTGTACCACTGTTAGCCATGAGGCTGAAGGATATCACCACCAATGCAATAAGGCACAAATTACCTCCACTGAGAGTTCATTTCGGAGTGTCTTATGGCCACACTAAAACCGTTACTATTTTAAAAATATTTTTATTTTTAATTAAAATTGTGTACAAAAACAGTTTTGTTTTAAGAAAATCCTATTTTTTTCATTTTTTTAAAAATCTATCTGCTTATTTATCAATGAAGGATTCCACCGCACCCTGCACACTGCCCATTTGCAATGAAATAAGTGGCAGTGGGGGAAGGGAATAGTTAGGATTTTTTTCTGTTTGGCTATGCCATTTTTTTCTGTTTGGCTATGCCTGAAACTTCATCTCTTTTCTGAAGGGCTGGTATGCAGATTTATCACAAAAATATATAAAAAAAACATTAATTCAGTGATTAAAAAAGAGTTTAGATTAAACTCAGAAGCTGAAAATCCTTAGTGCTGAACAGGAGGTCAGATCCTTTTTCCTTATTTTGCTGCTGCAAATATTGAGCACATCCCTTGCAATTCAGCAGAATAAGTCCACTTAACTCAAAGAGCTGCTTTGTATTCAAGTAACAGAATATCCTGTTCTAATGACTGTCAGTAGAACATGATGAATTTTGCACAGTATTTACCTGCTTTGTGTCTCTTCAGAACTGGAAATTTCATGTGTGTTGCAGAGTGGAACCACTATTCTTAAATGTAGAAGTTCCCACAAAGTCTCCCACCATACCCACACTGAGTTACATCTCACCCAGCTTTGGTCCAACAGTGCTGTGGTCCCATCACCATGGCAGAAAAATGAAAGTTGACATTTAATAATGTAGTAAAAGATATAACCTCTTTGGTATTCTTTCAACAAAATCCTTATATTTTATTTTAAAATATACATGTGCTTTATTAAAACTAGAAGTACAGCATCAATTAATGATGCTGATGGACGGACAAAAGCATACTAATAGGACAAAAATTATGTTTAGTAAAACTTTGAATATCTTTCATCCATTCTTACAAGTTCTGTACTAATTATCATTCCTTTCATTACTGTTCTCCTTTTCCCTCTGACACTTTTAACACGGTTAGTACCAATGACAGAATTCCTGCCTTATTTTTCATTTTGAAGAGAGCATGTTAGCGCTGAGACAGGTCCTAATAATACAAGCTGGCAACACGTTCTGTGCATATTATCATCAAAAGTCAATTTCTGTCATAATATGAGACCAAATGTATGGAATATACTGCTTTTGGAGCACAGTGTATGATTAGATTTCTTTATGCTGGTGAGAACAAATTAACAGCACAATAGGATATGATACAATACAGCTGCCCCATCTTGTAACAAAGTAATTATTGCATCTTTTCCAAACACTAATTCAGGATTTTCTTTTCCATGTGAAGGAAAGTAATTGGCAGTGTTAAGATGCTATTTTTGCCAAAAGTGCTCTTTGGCAAGCCATAATATAGCAAGCAAATAAATTTCCATATACAAAGGGCTGATGGAATGACCATGTGAAATAGGTAAATTTTATTATTAATGAATAATTAATATCTGTGAATATATTACTGGTAATATTTTTCTCTAAAGAACTATTTTTGAGATGTTTAAGATAAATAGGTAGTTTTTTTAATATATATAATAATTTTACCAAAATGTAGAAAACAGTACAGAGGTGCAGCAATGTCTAGCGGAAATACCAAGGTTTTGTATGGCCAGAACATTGTATGGCCATTGTTTCATTCAGTCTTGGGGGTTAAGTTAATTCATTTTATCTTAACGGAAGACAGCAGCAAATAGGAGTTGGAACTTCACTAAGGTAAGAGCTTGCTCATGATCACCTGGGCTGGAAGTGTCACTCATCAACAGAGCTTATCTTCAAACTGCATGTTTGAGCTGTTGACCTAGTTTTAACTAAACACTGGATTTTTATTTACCCACAAATACACTTTTAAAGAATTAAACATCCTATCAGGGAAGAGGGAGGATAATAATGTTTTTGTTCTGTTCTGTCTTCTAAGAAACTTTGACAAGAACCAAAAAAATTACTAAATAGCTCAGAAATGGTCTAAAGTTAATCTGGCTTCACAGAGTCCTTAACAACATAGGTTGACATCAAATTCTCCTCATCCTAAACTGATAATTAAAAAAAAAAAAAAAAAGAAAAAAAAAAAAAAAAAAAAAGAAAAAAAAAAAAAACAAAAACAAAAAACCCACAAAAAAGTATTAGGTTACCTTTTTCTGTTTAAACACACAGTACAGTAAAAGGACTCACTACATGTCAATTGTCTGATTCTCACACAGACAGCAAACTAATGTTGATATTTGCTTATAGTCATAAGCAGAATACAAGTTACCTTTTGTGGTCAACCTTAAATTTACTGATCAAACTCTGATTTTCATATTTCTGAAAGTAGAAAGTTACAAGTTGGTAGACTTCTTTCCCACCTATAGAAAAAATTGTAACACTGACTAATAGTATAGGCTGCAACTGAGTAACTAAAAAGTTATTTCCCTAGTGGTGGTCAGTGTTAGAAGAGATAACTGAAAGATGTTTTGTAGCAATTACTGAAAGATGTTTGGTACACTAAGACTCATGTTTGACATGTTCAGGTTTACAAGGAATTAATTTTATTGCTGATTAGACTGATTAGGAAATTTTGTGCCAGTTTACAACTTCAAATGAAGTGGTTTATTTTAAAAGATAAGCAAAAATATTTTGGTTTGAACTGCCATCTTAATATGTTTCTTAAAGAAGGTATATAAGCAAGTAGATAAGTAGCAACTAAGTCTGTTGGACATAATAACATTGCCTTTATCATGATTAGAGGAGGTATTTGAGGGTCTAGAAAGTTAACAGTTATAGGAAAAAATTATGAAGAAATAATTTCCAATAAGTATGTTTGAAGAACAGGTTAATAATCTCAAGATAAGCATACTATACCACTTCATATCTCATTCTAAGATTTTTTTTTCAAATTAATTTGCCAGTGTCATTAACATAAAGGCAGAACAGTTTTCAGTAGAATATTTTTGTGTCATTATCACAACAAATCTATGATAGTTACATCACTTGTATCTCTGGTCTTGTAACTTTTTTGAATTTTTAATAAGCCTGACTGTTGCCCAGGCAATTTGTTTAGAGCCATAAGGGGGCTTGACTTGGTTTCTTTATCTGAGAAGCATAACACTGTGGAGAAAACCAAACACTGTTCTCATTGATAGCCAGCCTCATACTGATAGCAAATAGATATTTGAATATCTGACCTTCTCTTTTCTTTCTGTGGTCATTTTATGATTGACATAGGATAAAATGTTTATGAAAGAATATTAGATTAATTATAATTTGTGAGAGCAAGAAGTGAAAAGAAGGAGGGAAGGTGATAGACCTGGAAGCAAGATAAACCTTTCAGATTTATGAAGTAGTCACGTGAATCTTAATAAAAGTTCAGAGAGTCTAATGTGGCAGAGAGTCTCCGCAGAAAAATTGCAGATGCATGCAGCATGGTACACTTCTGCAAGACTGCAGAATAGCCACATTAATATCCCAACATCTTTAAAATAAAAGACCTACAAAATTATTCACTTGCCTTGCATATTGAATATTAATGACATTTAATACTGCACTTTATTAACCTTTTACATTAGTGGTCAAAAATGAAACATGCTAGGAACAAATGCGTGACAGAAGGGAAAAATGTTTCTGACGGCTATTGGGCTCCATTCGACAGTTAATAAAAACCATCAAGTCTGTATTATGTTAGATTAACCAAGATCTGGATTCCGCTTGACAAGTCATTATTATTAAAGGCAAGTGGAGGGTATTTTCAAATATGCCCTGGAGTGATGCATGTTAAAATATGTATGGCAAACCCTTGAATGTCAAGGACATTTTATACAGTGTATAATGGAAAACTGCATGTAATGTGCAGTTTGGGAACTGTTTTATGTACCTCTGAAGACCTCCAAGCATCACAATGAATGTTTTATTGAAAGCTGTCATACTCGGTCCTGGGACCAACTGTATTGCAGATATTTATGAACAGTCATCAGTTCAGCAGCTCAGAGCTCCCACCAAAGGAGGAAAAGGACCAGTTTTGCTTGTCTGTTTTCTCTTTACTTCATCACCTGTGTTATTCTAACATACTGATTCCACCTTAACCTGTAACTTTCACCTTAATATTATTGTTAAAGAGATAAAAAAACTCAGTGTTGTACAAGGATTTTATTCTCCAAAGGTTTATCCAATTTCTATTCCATCTCCAGTTTTTGTTCTGTTGAAGAGAGTGATTTTTGTTTTACCACTCCTTTGCACTAATATTTTAAGACAAGTAAGGATTTAGGGATATATTTGTTTGGAATCTTAAATTAAATACAAATACTATTTCCAGTAGTTTATGAACTTTAAAACGTTAATGTTGTTAATACAGGAAAAAAAAAAATCAGCTTCATAATAATTTTGTAACAGAAAATCTCCTTCATAATCTTGGGAATAATTCTGTTTTAGCAAAGAAAGAGTATTACATCAAATGTAACTGTTTTCTCTATACAGAAAGTAATTTTGCAACATCTACTGTCCTATGATTTGTCCACTGCTTCTGACTGTCTCCTTGTATTATAAAATAATGTAATGCTCAGGTAAGTGGCAGAATAGCAATGAAAAAAATCCACAAAGGTCTTCCACATCAAAAAAATATTTGATGTAAATTTTTTATATTTCTTGGTTTCCTTTTTTAAGCCCAAGTGTTTTGAGCTTTATCAGTCTTCAGGTCACTGTGATCTTCCAATGCTTATCAGGAGAGTATGCTCATTTTTGAATGAACCTTTGTACTTTCTGCTGCAGAATGCCATCACTTCATGTTTGGTCAGGACTTGTTAAAATTTAAAAAGTGATGAACAAAAAAAAAAAAAAAGCCACAGGTGCAAATGATAATGAATTAATGCTGGTGGCTTTGAAGAGATATGTCTGCTAGAAGGAATAAAGGGGGCAAGGCAGAGCACAGAAAAGTGCTTCCTCTGCATGAAAAATGTGAGATAGTAATGATGATTTTTCAACATGTCCACAGCTAATTCTTGCTTTTAACCCACCTTTTATCATGTCTAGAGATGGACCATGGAAAGAACATTTATATTATTCTTTTCTGTATATGGCAATGTCATTCTATCAAAATTTAGATATTTTCCTGTAATTTGCCACAAATTTTGCAATGCTCTAATACAAAGCTTATTGAACTCTGCTTTTATCATAAAAAATCATCTTATCCTTGTAATGGGAATAGCAGTTTTAAAAATTTCCAATTTTATATACTCACTATTGTGGTAACAGAGCAATTCCCCTACCCTTTAATCAGTTTAAGTCTCACAAAAATTCTTTGTATGATGCAACTTATACGGATAGAAAAAGTACCACACAGAATGCCAGCTCTTCTTGACTCAATTTACTAATTGAAATTTGATTTCTTACATAAAAGGCTACAATTATTCATTAGCTAGTAGAAAATGATATAACATTTTGGGAATAAATGTGCTTATGACAATTTAACACCACATAAAAGTGCAAAGTTTTATTGTACTTCATACAGAGTTATAAAAATATTGTGAATCCTGGGGAATAGGAAGTTTAGATTCTCTGATTGTGCAAACCTTGTAGATCCAAATTTTTTATTGTATGCATAAGGCTCTTAAACATAATCCCTTCTTTATCAGGGAGTTGAACTACATGGTCTCAGTCCCCCTCCCAAATCTACACACTCTATATGAATCTGTATTATAACCCAGTACTAATGACTTTCAGTGAGATCTGACTTTGCTGTTGTCCAGATTTAGAAATGAACCGAAGGGTGTACACTTAGGAGTGGTCGACACTTAGCCTTCCCTTTCTTATTTGTTTTTCAATTTTTAACTAAGCAGAATTCTCAGTAACCATGTGTGTCGTTAGTATTCCTAGGTAAAATATGTTTCCAGTCAGATTGAGATAGGAGAAATAGTTTAAAAAGTGTTGGAAGAGGATTTATGGTTACCCCCAAGATAATCTTTATCAATCCAGAAAAATAGCGTTTGTGGTTATGACTGTAGGAATACACAGAGACACACAGACACAAACCATTTAGTCTAAGACCTTACCTCCCATAATGACTCATAATAAGAATCTCAGTGAAAAAACAAAGCTGACAGGAATTCAAGAGAGATTACTCATCTGACTCTTCTTGACTGATGTTTTAGGAACTTCGGCATTCTGTCTGGACAATAATATTTATTTTCCTGGAAGTATTCTCCATGAATTATTTTAATAATTTTTTTAATGTAAGAAAAACCCCCAAAACCCAAAAACACCCATCTTATCTTTATTTCTAAACCACTCATAAAATTATCTTTTTCCCTCTAGTTTCTCTGTTATGATAAACAGAAAGTAATCATTCCTTATTCACCTTTTTCTGATTAGCACGATTTTACATATCTTTCAGAAGGCCTCGTTATATTCCAGGCTAATTTTTTTTTCTTGTGAAGATTTTACTATACCATTATTAATCTGTCTTCCCCTTCTTTGTTCCTTGTTTGTTCTAGTGCACTGTCTTTTGTAGGTGATCAGCCTGCATAAGTGTAATTTTCAAGTATGACCACAATATAAATTTGTGATATTGTGTCACTGTACAAGTTCCTTCAAAAATATTCCTCGCATTCTTCATCATTATTATTTTTTAGCTCTGAGCAGTATTATTTTTTTTTTTCAACAACCTATGGAGGATAATTCTGGGCCTCAATAATTGAATTATGCCTGTTCTATCTGTCTGTGTCTATAGCCAAAAATTTTAAAGGTTTTTCATGTGTGTTTCTTTTCATTAGCTGGTGTTTATTTTTAGGTACCAGTAGTATCATGAGATAGCTTTAATAACATTCTTGAGTATCCACAGTTAAAAAAAAAAAATTAACATCTGCATTATTCCAAATATTTTTTCATCATTAGAAAATATTTAGACATCAGCATTCACAACTTCTTCTGGATCACACAGATTTTATTATGAAGCTCAGTGTTCACTACGAATTGTGCTTTCTGTTGGTGATGTATTTTACACATAAACACTGACTAAATACTCTGAGGTTTGGTTTTTTTTCTGGTCTTTTTACTTGTGTGTGGACAGCTATTAATTCATAAGTATCTTTCTAGTTAATTGATGTTATAAATCCTTGAAGAATTTACAGAAGAAACCTTTGAAAGATTTTGAAAACACATGTTTTTATGACTAAATTGTTAGATTTTGAATAATTCCAGTCTTTCTCATCTGCATAACTAGTCAGACATTAAAGAGATATTAGTGTGAGATTGATACCCATTGATATCATTGATACATATTGATATCAATATGTGCCCTATATGTGTTCAATATATTTTAACACGGACCAACAAGTTCCCAATGACTGATATTTTCAAAAGAACTGCATCTTTTTTTTTTTTTCAAACTATGATAATTACTGAGTGCATTATAAGAAACTGTTTCTAAAAGAGATAATTGAAATATATGACTTTCGTTTGGAGATTAGCTGTTCTGTCAGGTGCTCTAACTGATCCACTGAAAGAGAGTACGTCTGTCATGACATTGCTCAAAGACCAATGTAAATCGCCAATGAATCATTCACTTATTTCTAAAGAAATGAGAACAAAAATTCATTAATTATGCCAAAGGATGAAAAAACTCTGGCATTACCCCTTACCAAAACTAAACTAACATACTAATTTTTGTATTCCTTCTTTTTGGAATTTGAGTCCCTGACATCTTTCTTTTACTCGTCTAACATGTTAATCTTCAAGATTTTTAGAGTCACACAGTTGTCATAATTATAAGGGGTTCAATATCCAGGAGCTCTACACTTAAAAGAAGATTATAAGAACTGGACAGGAGATTCAAGTTAAATCTTCGAGTTCAATAAATATTATAAATCAAATATAGCCCTGTCTCATGACTGTCAACATCAATTACAAGTAGAGTGTGAACAGCATGATATCCCACTCAAATAGCACAAATAAATGATGTCTTGATACTATGTCAGGATTCTGGGTAAGGTAATGATCTACCTGTGAACTGTATGAAGAGGTTGTAATTTAAGACATTTTGTTGTAAATATTATGTATAATACATTTTCTACTCGAATATTCAAGGTACCTCTGAGATATACATTTGCATACACATTTTCTAGACCTTTACTATGTAAGCAGAAAAAATTAGTAGATATTCTGAAGAATTTTTACTCTTTGAAAAGGTTTTAAGCATTCATATACTTTCCATACATTACATTACATATATGTAAATCATATGCTTATAAAATTTCCTTAATTAAGTGGTTCCTGCTAATATTTCAGAGTACCTCCTCAGACACAGAAAAGTGCATCTAGTCATTATTTAATTACAGTGAGGTTTTTTCCCCCCCACATTCTCTTAATCATATGTTTAAACTCCTTCATTTTAATGTACCATAGCATTTCAATATAGATATTCTGAGAATCCCAGAAGGGTTGGGGTTGGAAGGGACCTTAAAGATGATCTAGTTCCAACTCCCCTAGCAGGGGCAAGGACACCTTCCACCAGACCAGGTCGCTCAGATCCCCATCCAACCTGGCCTTGAACTCTTCCATGGATGGGGAATCACAGCTTCTTTGGGCAACCTGTTCCAGTAACTCATCATCCTTGTAGTCAACATAATCTCTAAACTAAATCTACTCTCTTTCAGTTTGGAGCCATGCCCCCTTGTCCAATCATTACATGTTGTTGTAAAAGGTCCCTCTCCAGCTCTTTTGTTGACACCCTTTAGCTACTAGGAGGTTGCTTCCAGTCATAAAATAGGTCTTTCCTAGACATTGAACAAGTGACCTGCCATTCAGATCTATTCATTACGAGGACTGGTTTTCTTTACAAAATGCCATGTCGAGTGGTTATCCAAAAACATAAGTCAGCTTGCAGTCACTGATATACAAGTTCATAAAAATGGATCAGAAACTTGTAACTAATAAATGAGCATTGTTTGAGTGTAGAGGTCCTGGCACCAAGTTGGTGAGCTTTCCCATCAACTCTGGAAATGCTGCGGAGTTATTGTGGTTATGTTCACGACTGTACTTTACTTCTCCTCTTAAAATTGTTGTGTAACGCAAGGCAGCTGAAGAAATTACCCCAGAGATGGCCCTATTTTACAGCAGTTGAAATGGGGCCCGGTATATGGCTTGTACCTGCCTGTGTCTGTGAATTCCTTGAACTAAACGATATTTATAAAGAGTTAATGGCAGGTATTTATAGGTGGAAGCTGATATAATAACTGACTAAAGGTAAAACTGCCAGAAGTATTAAACTACACTTCAGGCCATGGTGTCTGCTGTTTACAGTGCCCATTCAGCTTTGTTGCTTTTAGAATGTATTTTGTATGTCAAATACTCTCTATTTCCAATCTATATTTTAAACTTTTTTTTTTTGATATTTTTTATGAAAGACAACTTATTTTTACATCTAATAAATCATCCAAACCCAAAAATTTCTGTCCATTTATTATCTTCATATACATAAATGGGTGGAAATACAAATTACATACCTAAATTTAAATTTTTATTTAACACAATCAGTAGTTTAACTTCTTAAAATATTTTTTTTCTGGAAATACAAACTTTATTTTAGTGAGGAACATATGCTTTTTCATTTTATTTTACTTTGAAGTTACCAAAGATCCCTGAATCTTCCCTTGGGAATTTTAGTCATAAAGAATAATTTTTTCTTGTGACATTTAAAACTATAAATTGTATATTTATCTTTTATATCTCAGTCATACTATGCAAAAATATCAAAAGGTAGTGATCATAAAGAATGAAATACAGACATAGGCAAATATTTTGCTTCACTGCTCTGTGTCTGGACCATCCACAGATCATCAAAAGTAGCTGTGATCTCCTAAGTTTTACTGGGAAACAGAAACCTTCACCTTTTCTAAATCCAAATTTCAGAAAATATTTATCTTTGCCCTCTGAAGCCATGTATCTAGCAATTTGTGGTGTTTGTAGCACCCATCTATTTTTTTGAATATAATTTTCTCTTAATATTTAGATTTGTCATTATGAAAGATCTTTCTTATAGGTCAGACACTGAGATTTGAGAAAAAAGAATGATTTCAGAGTTACAAGTGTAACACTAAAAATAATTCCTTTGTCAGCCCTTCAAACTATCATTGCTATTCCTCAGATTTTCCATAGTTTTATATTTGACTGAGTGCTGCGGTCGTGTTCACTTCTATTAACACCTTATTTCTACAAGTGATTTAGTCAGTACTGACCTTTGTAATAAATTCTTAAGATGTGAAATACAGCACATATTGAAATTACAGAACTGTTTTATGTAACACTTTCAGTAACCTTATTCAGAGATTTGTAAGGAGCATGACAACCTTTAGATGGTCCAGCATGATTGAATAACACACAAGATTCAGAAATATTAAAATAAACAAAAAAACTCACAACAAAAACAAACAAAAACCCACAACAAAAACAAACAAACAAAACCCCCCAAAAAACCAACCCAAAAACCCCAACAAAAACCAAAACCAAAACTGGGAAGGGAAGGGAAGAGAAAGAAAAAAGAAAAAAGAAAAAAGAAAAAAAGAAAAAAAAAAAAAGAAAAAAAAAAGAAAAAAGAAAAAAAAGAAAAAAAGAAAAAAGAAAAAAAGAAAAAAGAAAAAAGAAAAAAGAAAAAAAGAAAAAAAAGAAAAAAGAAAAAAGGAAAAAGAAAAAAAGAAAAAAGAAAAAAGAAAAAAGAGGAGAGGAGAGAAGAGGAGAGGAGAGGAGAGGAGAGGAGAGGAGAGGAGAGGAGAGGAGAGGAGAGGAGAGGAGAGGGAAAAGAAAAAAGAAGAGAAGAGAATACCTTGCATGCTATGTAATTTGCTTGAGCTTTTTTTAAATCCCTACAAAAATAATTTGAATAAAACCATTTATATATCAGTATTCTATTTTCTGAGACGAAGTTTTCTTAATCAGTAACCTGTCCTGAAAAATCCATGAGAGTAACATGAGACCAGAAGAGTATGCAAAATTATGAAAATATTTCTGAATCAGCATGAGACTAGACAGCAGAAAAAACACATGAAGATCCTTGCTTTTGAACTCAGCAGTACTGATGCAATTTAATCTGTGTCTTCCACAGAGCTTAAGTATTCCTCATAGGCACTCTTTCAAGTGGATATACATGCTCAGAATAAATATAAATCAGACCAATAGCTCTATATAGCACAGACGTTGGAGAAGAAGAATACAATTTAAAAGCAGAATTTTTGTTTAAGACTCAAGGAATATATAAATGTTTCTCTATTGATTTATTTTATAGACTTAACAAGATTTGTTTTGCTGTCTTGCAAAAGCAAGGGGACCAAGAGTGTGTCAAAAGAATTCATGTCTTTTACATTTAGTTATTTAGCTGAAATCGACTGAAAATATGAAGAGTTATGACCAAGACAAGTAAATTATTTTCATTTTGAAAGTGTTTGATTTTCAATTTCCTATATATATATATATATATGAAAACACTAATCTAAAGTTTTACACTTTAAACTTGTATATCACATATTAGGCAAAATCAAAACTGGGAAGTGAAAACTGAGCAATTTTCAAGGCTTACATGCACACATTCCAGGTAAGAGAAGAATTTTGTCTGGAGTTTGGTATATAGCTATTCATATGCTTCATGAATTCAGTTTTTGGTTTCTTGAAGTGATTAAAAATTGTTGTCATCAACATTGTCTATAAAAAACAGGGAGAAAGTCTGAAATTTCTACAAATTAAGATATAGACATAAAATTGATGACGTTGAGCTCAGCATGGGATGAGGATATAAGAGCATGCTGATTTCAAAGTTATCTGCTGCTTGCACTTAACTTACAGAATTAGTTTTCTTCTTGATACTTAGAGAGAGATAGAAGACTCACAGTGATTTTGTTTACTTACTTACATTTTTCGGTTTTTTTCTATTTAATTTCCAGACAAATTCTACCTACAAGTCACATTCAAGGCTTAGAGCAGGATAAAGAGTCTAGTTTGATCTGCAGCTCAGCTAGTGTAAGAGAAAAGCCTAGAACTTCCAAGCAAAATTTTAAACCTTTCAGATTCCTGTGCATGCCTTTAGCTGAAGGATTGGGGTTTTTTTGTGGGGTTTGGTTTTTTTGATTTTTTTTTCTCCCCCCCGGCACCAGGTTTGCAGTACACTGTCATTACTCACTTGTCACTGCAAGAAGTTCTCCTGGTTTTGACTTGACACAAGATGTCAATAACAGAGATATGTGACAAATGAGCCCTTCACTTTTTTATGCACTTAGCTATTTTGTTCCACCATAAACACTATTTCCCCCCCCCCCCCCCCCCCCCCCAGAGATTTTCACTGCCTGAAAATTTCTTGCTGTGTAGCTAACACCACTCCTCAGTCATGGAGGGTGAATGCTTGGTTGCTTTTCCCATGCAGTGAGCCCATTGCAGGAGAATAAATGCTGTGTGGTGATTTACATAGGAATTACTCAGAGTTAGGGAATCTCACAGATCTTAGCCTCATTCAGTTCCTGCTCAGCAGAAAAGGCACAAGAACTTGAATTGATACAAGGCATTACAATAAGCTATGTGCAAATCAGGTATAATACCTTACTGATACCTGTGTAAATGCTAATAATATATACATATTTCTAGAAATATGTATATATATACAAAAATACATATGCTGTTTAAGTAACAAAAAAAGTCAGAGAAAAGAAATCTGTGAAACAAGTGTAACAGGATACAAAATTCTGAAGTTTTCATGAGAGTAAAGGAAGCCATCTGATTTCAGAAAATCTTCTAGGCAAGGTGCTAAAAGGAAACATGGTGACTGCTCTGAGAAAATAGATATTTGTCACTGCTAACATAATAAGGTATAACAGGAGACTTCCATTTTTATTTATGTTCATTTGTCATATTATTTAAATGAAGGAGGAAGAGAGCAGGGAAAGACAGATAAAATTGTGCCAGCAACCAAAATGTCCCAGCCAGCTCTGAGAAAAGACATTTTTACAGTTGAGATTTGTTGCAGCATGTTCTCTTGTTCAGCAGACCATACAGGGTTGTAAATGTGGAAAGAGAAAATATAGCAAAGGAAGAAAAGCTGCTAGCAGTTTTTGACTTGATGAAAAAAAATAAACATTCAGTTTGATTTTTGCTTAAAAAAACTCCACAACCTTAATGCCAGCTTTCTGGTTTCTGAGATCTGTGACCTAAGAAAGTGGTTTCCAAGTGGTGTCACAGACTAAGAGCAAAAATGAAATTCCAATGAGCAGCACAGGATCCCAACCCAATCCAGCAGTCAACTGCATAGTATCAGGGATGCACATGCATAGTGTAGCATCAAATATCAAGATTCTGGCAAGAACTTCTTAATGGCAATTTTCTGTAGCTCCCCTCTTTGGAAGAAAAAATAACAATAATAACAGTAACAGTATTAAAACAGTAATTAATTTAATCTTCTAAGAATCTTGCTCTCAGTGTCTCAGCACGTCTTTTTGTATTACATAAACTGACTGTGACCCACAGAAATATTGCAGCACTGACACCTGATGGCAGCTGGACCATTCACCCTGACTTGTGCCATGCCATGGAGTTCTATTTGACTGCCATGGCTATTTCCTCCAGGTTTCCAGGTGATGCAGCCTGACAGGAGTGAGAGAAGACATCTGTAGCTGGAGGACAGCATTAGATTTCAAAGATGGGCACAAGTCTCTGCTCATATACCCTCAGGTCTGTGCTGTGGTCAGATTTCTGACTCTGGCATGAAGCAGTAGGGCTGTGCAGAGACGACTTTGGCAAGAATAACCTCTTGGTTTAATTGGTCTGAAGTCATCATAAATTCTGTTCTCTTCTTTCTGCAAAGTGGGGAGACCTAATTTCATAAGTGCCAATGTCTTGGCTTAAAATGTTAGCATATGTCATAAGTTTTCACAAAGTGTTTGTGGTCATATTCATTCCAGATTTTGTAAATGTGTCTTTATTTTCAGATTGTCTCGATTCTGGAATGATCTTTGTGAATGTTGTTTGTTTCAGGGGTCCAAGATAATAGTGGATGACCAGGAACAGAAAGGTAGAAATACACTAAGATTTTCTCATTTCAAGGTGAATTCTTTGTTCATTGTCTTGCATGTGACCTGACCACAACACAAAAGGTGAGTTAGGTGGCACAGCAGTTAATGTCCAAAGAATATACAACTATAATGACTTGCATTTGAACAAATTCTGGAATACAGCAAAGCCACTACAGCTGATTAATATACTCAATAATATAAGTGAAAAGAACCATTACTGTGTTACCCACCATGGGCCAATTAAAGGCTAACTAGTAGCATTTTACATAGACTTTGTTAATCAATCAGTAAAAAAGTATTATTTTCCATAGCCACAAGAGGATTAGTAGTAATATCTAGCCACTTGAAAATACTTCAATAAACCAAATACAGAAATGTTGAATTTTTAAAGCAAGGAAAGATTTTCAGAAGTAACTGCTTTATTAGTCAGACAAATGTAGCAAAAAAAACCCCAAAAACAAACAAAACAAAAAAAACCCCAACAACCAAACCAAACAAAAAAAACCAACAAAAAACAAACAAACAAACAAACAAAAAAAGAACAACAACAACAAAAAATTCTGCCAAGTTTTTTGAGTCAGTTGAAAGTTAAGCCAGTTGAAAACAAGTTTTTTCCTGGCTGAGGCTTGAGATTGTTTTTGGGTTTTTTTTAATTTTTTTTAATTTTTTAATGTTATTTCCCTTTATCTTTCATCCTATTTCCTCTTTTCTTTTATTCTCTTGACTAATTCCTTTACTTTTGTTTTTTCTTTTCCTCTTTTCCCTTTTTTTTTTTTTTTTTTTTTTTTTTTTACTTTGGTGTCGGAAGTGGGAAATGATTAACCTAGTGGTATTAAACCTAACATGGCATCTTGGTGTACATTATGTCCTATTGAATGTGACATAGGGAGTATAGTTTTATTTTGGTAACAGGAAAGATGACCTTTCCCTGATTGCATGGAATTTACAATGAAATATAAACTCTCCCTATGGTGATGTACCATGAAAATCTCATCCTGTGTGTGGCAGAGTAGACCAAAACTCAGTCTCCTAAGTATGTATGAACATGACAAATTCAAAAGAAGCATAGGGGCAATGGCCAATAGTCAAATGTGTTACTTCAAAATTCTAAATTATTGCAAGATAATGCAAAGATTTAAATACATTTGTACAAATATGTGTGTGCATATATGTATATATATATATATGTATATAATTAATGCAATTTCCCTTTACTTCCTTCAAGGGGAGAACGTTTCTGAAAAAAAAAAACAAAACAAACAAAACAAGGCATCACAGATGGAGCAATACTTTTGGAAATAAACACATTTTGAAAATTGCATTTTAAAAGATCTTTTGACAATTATTTCCTCTCATTATGACAATAAGGGTCTTCAAACCTACAGCTGTATTTATTACTTTCTTTAGCTTTAATATTTTCTCCCATGTATTGTTTTTATCTTTATTTACAAGGAAAATCTCAAAGCTGTTTTTGAAATCAGATGATTATATTACTCAATTACTCAATTACTTTATTATATTATGTAATTACTCAATGCTCTATGCTGGTTTAATTTTCTGAAGTTCCACCTTTCCATAATATATGATAAAAGGGGAAAAAACTGTGGTCTTTTGAAAGCTTTATCTTAGAAGGATTTAACTTAAATTTTGCATTAGATTTTCACACAGTATAAAGACTATACCTCTGCCTCTACTATTGTCTCTCTGGGCTTTTACATGTGGACACTAAAATTTTCTAACTTACAAAGAATCATTTATCATATTTAAGCACAGAGTAGCTTCCAAGCGTTATTATGAAAGCATGAGGGTCACTGCTGTATGCTCTAAGGCCTTATTTGATTTTTTCAATGGCTCTATATTTAATTTTACTGTTGAAATTTTTTCTTTCTATGCTTTCTGATTATTGTTAAGGATAAACGCTTGCACTCTTGAGGTTGTAGTTTTTATTTTCTATTGTGCCAATTTTCCTTTTCTAGCATGGCCATCTGAGAATTTAAATCAGCGAACAGAGTGTGACATTTTCAAGTCCTTTTCCCCCATTGACTTGAATCGTTTTTTCCCTGCAGTTAAGGAGAACTGGACATTATCTACTGGCACTTAAAACGTCCAAAATCTCCCAATACATTTATTCTCATTAACAGTTATCTCTATATTTTCTGTATTAGAGATGGCCCACTAACTGATCCTTCCTTCCAACTGGCAAGTTCAGTGAGAAAAAGCATCGATTTCATAATTTTCATCCTGAACTTTGCTCATTTTATTTATGAATAGTTCCCACAGAAATCGTTTACAAATGGTATTGCCTACAGGACATGTATCCTGATGAGTCCTTTTTGAGGCCTCACAAATGACTTAAAGGGATCCTATTTTTACTGCCTTTCCAAGAAAATTTTCATATCAAACATTCTCAAACTACAGACAAAAATCTGCTTAAACTGTTTGTCTCCTGCCAGCTCTACTTCAGCTCTGGGGGTTGAGTTGCAGCTCACCTCCATTTATTAGTACTCACTAGTAATAAAATGTTAACAGTTTTCCATCTATTTGCAAAATGTAGTTGTTCTGATCATATTTATGTATTTCAAATTAAAGTGTCTAATTTGTACTAGTTCAAAGTGGAACTAATTTTAATTCAAGGTACTTGTATACTTGTGTCCACATCATTAATAATTTTTTCCTACTTCCTAAACCTGACACTATGAGGTAATTTAACAAAGAGAAGGAAAAAAAAAAAAAAAAAAAAAAAAAGAATGAGGAAAGGTTAGTAAAAGATATAAGAAGTATTTACAGAAATTCCTAACTGCAGAGAAGAAAATTGATGTACTGGCTTGGATGCTCAAGGGCCCACAGCTGATGGTGCCTTTCAGAAAATAAGCCGAAACGCAGCCACAGACACCAAGCCAACAACAAGCAAACACATATTAAAATCTCTACTTCTCTCTGAATTTAGGCTTCACTAATCAATGAGTTCAAACATTATTGAGGTGTCAGAATGCAAGGGAGCAGGCAGCCTGCGTTGACTATGTTACTGCATAGGTCTTATTTTTGTCCAAAAACAGGTTCTTGAAACGGTAAAAGTATTTGTTGATACAGTGAAAATAAATCAGATAACTCTCTCCAAAAGGTGATTTCGCTTGAATTGAAGAAAATGGTAGTACCCTATTGCACAAAGGCAGCAAAGAGAAGGAAACAATTTCCATGCTTGCTTGAGACATAAGGCTTATTCTCAGTGTGCCACAAGCATATCCTATCACCTGAAGACCTCTTAGTAGTCTACTGCTCTGTAGAAAGGCCATTAATGTCCTACCACTCTTTTAAAAAATCTGTAGTGATGGGACTCTATGGAAAGATTGTGGTAATTTTTGAAAATAGAGGAAATGGTTTGAGACAGCTTTTTCTAACTCAAGGATATATAGCATAGCATCATAAACTTTGTTTCCATAGGGCTTTCTCCCATGTTTCATTAAATCAGACATTCCTGTCTTCTTAGAACCTTGTTTGGGTTTCTAGATAAGGATATTTCTCTTTTCCCTTAAATTAAGTCCTCACCTTCCTTGTACAACTTCTAAGTCTATCTAGTTTCTGTTGCAGCAGATTACCTCCTGACAGCAGAATTTCATTGAGCTGGCTCTGAAAGCCTCTCAGAGATATAACAGAAAACATCAGTTTGACTAACAGAGATCTCTTCTCATGTTATCAGCTGGGGAAAGAAATACCTCATGGCTTCAGAGAGCCTTACAAGGGCCACTGAATGCTTGGTAAAACCCACAACTCTCTTCTGCCCCAGAGAATTAGCATTTACAAAATTTACTTGAAATTCAACATCCAATTTAGACTTACAAGTTTACACATCTAAGCATAAGTTCCCATATGCATAGTAGGCATCTAAGTTCCTGTTAAAGCTGCTGTAGATTTATTTTCCAGTATTCTGAACTTGGTTTGTGAGATAGAAACAGGGATTTTGTTAGTCAGACTACACTGTAAATACCCTTCAGAGCCATTACACAAAGGATGTAACTTCTTATAGCCTCTGGTAACAACATGTTGACAATTTTGCTTGTAATATAATAGCTTTTGCTTTTAGTTCTGCAGTTCAATGGCTCAATTCCTATTATGTCAGCCAAATGAGCAGCTGCCATATCTGCATATAATATGGTTCATGAATATGGGACACAAGAAAAAAATCAGCAAGATTACTGATAGAATCCTGAAAAAAACAAATTTAATTTGACAGAAACTCATGATTTATCGAAAAGAAAATCAACTATTATCAGACTTTCTGTTTAACTGTTAGTTTAGGCATTCTAAAATTTCTGTTTTTGAAAGGAAGCACATTATTTTAAATTCTAAATTCTAGCATTTATTAATTGGGAAGAGAGCAATATAGCATGATTAGGATGCAGACTCAATCTCTGTGAAAACTCAAAGCACACTTCTGGTGTAGTTTTTATTTCTTTGTTCATCCAGGAAATAAAAATATTGAGAGAAAATCAAAGTAAAGGTTTGTAATCAGCTTCCTAACTAGGGCTAAAAAATATGATGAAGGTAAGGTCTCTAGTCACTCTGTTCACTGCTGGAGTATTCTCTGTTAAGTGCAAGTAACCATTAACATTTTGGGAAGTTATTCAATCTCTATTAACTCAGTCTTGATATCGTGAGATTCGTCCAGCCTTAATCAAAGAAGCCTTTACACTATGCATGAGGATAATCTAGCATAAAAATTGCAGCAGGGTATTTTTTACAGAGAGATACAGAGAGTAAATTACCTCAAGTCTTTACAGAAACAAATTATCCTGGTGGAGCTAAAAGAGGCTGTGATATAATCAGAAAAAGAATACCAAACATTTATCAAGACTTATAAAATTAAAAAGAACAACCCTGTAAATATGCTTTATAATTATTAAATGTATGTTATTTGTACATATCTTTGCAATGTTTTGCCTATAAATGTTGTATCAATGGATGTGTTTAATATTATTTTATAATCAGCAATTAAACAAAATCGCTTCTTAATAACAGTCTACTGTATTTTATGCTGAATTGTAATTATGCAGTTAGAACACCACTGCACTATTTTATGAGACTGTAATTTTGTTCCAGAATGGATAAACTGTAAGACCAAGGTATAAGTAGGCCCATGTTATGAAGGGATAAAAATTGTTTCCTCATAAAACAAGCACAGAGGAATTCGTGTCTCTACTGCATAGGGAGGTCTTATTCTTTTAAAAAGTACGTCCCTGACAGTGCTTGGTCCTTTTTTTGTTGTTCCATGCTAAGAACTACATATGTCCTGTCACAGCTTCAGTGAAAATGTTGGGCACTTACCAGACACTCTGTTCTGTAATCCTTATGTCTGAAAAAGAAAGGCTAAGGGCCTGAACACCTGAGTGACTTCTTTCCACATTATTATCAATTAGTTTAATAATAGATACCATTCTTTTCAAACTTGAAAAAATAGCACTACGGTTCAGGCATACATAAATCACAGATCTGCTTTCCTTTAGGCTAGAGAATAAACAAAACTAAGGCAAATCTAACTATCTAGTTAGATTACTTATAAAATATTTATAAAATCTATATTTGCTGCTGCAATTTGGAAAGAAAAAAAATAGAAAAAAATTGAGGGGAAAAAAAAAAAGAGAGCGAGGGAGAGAGGGAGAGAGAGAAGTTTAGTCTTCCAATGCTGGTTTTTCCAATGCTCTGGATTTCCTTGTTTGATTGTTTCTGTACCTTTTTATCATTGTTATGAAATAAATCATAAATTGAATCACCTTTATCTTCATATTATGTCTTAGTAGACACTGAAATACAAGTTTCTGGTTGCATTCTGGCTTCTCTTCAATGCAAAAGCATTATAAGATTCTGTATGGTTGAACTAAAGATCCAGGAGAAAAAATGCTTTGACTTCTGTGAGTCCACTGGCTGTGATCATTCTGAATGTTTAGATAGACAAGCTCTACAGATAAGCAGAAGTGTTTATTAGATGTAAGGCTGTTTTCTAGAAGCAGTAAGTGAATGGATGTTTCAGGAAAATCTATGAACAAATGTTCTGATCACTAAAAATGTTTTAAGAACTCCACTCCCTATAGCTGTATACTATAACTTTCAGGAGTAAAATTCACTTACATGAGAAAGAGTTAGAGCTGTATTTGCAATCATAAGTTCACCATTTCTGAACTTCATTCATAATAAATATTTCTGCATGAAATTTGACCATTTTGTTTTCTGTATTTAAAGGAGAAAATCATAGGTAATGTTAGCACTTTTGAACTGAAAACCTTAAACATCAGAAATTTAGAGCATGTAGGGTTCATATACAGTTCACCTTGCTTTTAGTTTTTTGGTAGTTTTTATCCCTAAAAATCTGCAGAATTCTTTGATCAGGTATTTGAGTTTTATCTATAGATAGGTAACTCTTAAACAGGGTTCCTAATTCTGCTGTAAAGGATACAGAAATCATCTCATCTACAAGGTTCTGCAGATTCTTCTACCCTTACTACACTTTTCAAGTTTCACAAAGGGTTGAATGGAAAATCAATGGGTTTTTATAACTAAATTAAAACATTGAAAGATCCCCAGGAAATTAATTCTGGTGTAATTACAGCAGTGAACTGTAATCTTTAATCAACAAGGTGAAAGATAAAAGAGATAAAACAAAGCACCGTCCATTCTAGAGAAATTTTCAGCTTGGAAATTGATGAGCTAGTACAAATGTATTTCATTGTTTTTATAAATTACTGTCATGAATGAGAAAATGATTATTCTGAATAAAATTGTGTGTAAACTGTTTGTAGTGAAGGAAGACAGAAAGATTTTATTTTAAAATGTTGCTCAGAAATGCAGGTTTGTTTGCATTTATGTAGAATACAGGAGGAGATAACTTTAAACAGGGTCAATCTTTTTAGTCTGAACAAGCTTAAATATATCTCAAAATTTTCAGATGCTCAAAATACCACTTGAGTATAACACATATTTCTAACACAGGGCAGGTAAGGAAGTAGCTTATATGTAACCAGCTACTGAAGGTCTAGTCTTTCCATGTAATTTTACTTACATAAACAAAAGACTTGTATTCATAGACTGCAATAAGTTAAGCTTTCCATTCAATGTAAAAAAAATCTTCCATTAATTTCTGATTTTCATATGCATTTATTAATTATTTTATTTAATTAAAAATGTTTTTTGGGGAATGGGGTGTAGGATTTTTTTGTTTGACTTGGTTTGGTTTGGGGCTTTTACTGTAGAGTTACTTGAAAATCAGGATATGCGAAATCTAAGGAGAATTAGCCACATCTAAGACAATGCAGCAGAGGAAAGAAAAACAAAATATTTTCATCTTCACTGATTCCTTTTTCTTTCAGAGGAAATTCCAAAAGATCACTCCTTTAAAATATATTTTATAAATTGAAGATCAAATCCATAAAGCATTGGTATCCCTCCAAGCTTATTTCTGTTTGTACATGATTAGAAACCTGAGTTGGCAAATCACAGTTTCACAAAACGTCAATAGCACCCTGTGCTTGTACTGCTCATTGAACAACATTTTTGTCATGGCCTTCCAGTCAAAACTTATTATTTTTCCTTAAAAATATATAAGGCAAGCAGAGCTAGATATAGGCTTATGTGCTCTGCCATTTCATTGGTGCCAATGACATCTGACATGCTAAATTGTATCAGGCTTGAGATTTAAAGTGTACCCTATGTTTTATGAGCAATTAATTTAAAGTGAAATTAAATTGAAATGAAAAAACAGTTCTCACTGTTTCTCTAGTGTTTCAGTTTTTCACTGGTTGTGCAAGAATTATGAACTAAACATATATTTTTTTTAAACTTGGATATCTGAATCTAAAGATTTTTTTTAGATATTTAATACCACCAAATTCCCATTTTCAATTCCACATAAACAAAACCGAGATTTTTAATCAAAAACTGTAGACATCCTGACAGAAGCGATAGTAGATTTTTTTCACTTCATTTTCACCATATATTTTCCAGCACTATTTTATTCAAGAGTATGATCCCAGCTGAAGTACAGATGTTCTAACCATGATGTCTTCAATTATTATATAAGATTTCTTAAAAATAAATTAGCTATAAATTTTAAAATAAAACATGCGTAATCATAGGCCATCCTAGTTCAGATTTTATCAGCTGGCCCAAAAGAACTATATCTGGTCTGTTTTGGGATAAATCCTTTTCAGCTCTGTTCCCTACCTTTCTGCAGGGCTACTGTCTCCTAATTCACAGCAGGTGTTACATTCCTTCTCTTTTCCAGTCAAATCAGCCCTTTATCTCTTTCTTTTACTTTGTGATATACTGTTTTCTATCTATCAGTGAGGCCTCTGTGGGCCCACTCCCCTGTTTCTATTGCTTTTCCCTCCATTTCATGTGTGTCAGATTTTGATTATTCTTTCTAACTCACAGAATAAGGACTCTGTCCACCATACTGAACTCTTGAGAAGTTTGCAATTCTCTGATTTGTTGGAAAACCACAAGAAGGTTATGTGAAGTTAAAGATGAATTTGTTACGGTAGAATTTTTGGAAAAGTCTGTTTCATATCTGCACATAAAAGAAAAAATAATTTTGAATTCAACAGCAAGTAATTAGAAAAAATAGAGAACTGGAAACATTTTTGATCAAAAAAAGAGGAAGAGAAGAATGTTCGTAACAAAATAATTTAGAATTTTTATTAAAATTATTTGCATTTATATTCACTGTGAAGGAGTAATGGAGAGGATTTATATTTTTTTGGATTTAGTAATAGAATTTTATGTTTTTATGTATCCCCTGATTTTGAACTTCACATTAAGCAAGTGCAAAGTTGAACATTGCATATTAAAATTTATATCTCTATAAGAGTTTGATCTCAAGAATCATTATGAGAATGTATTTGCAATTATACATAGACAACACACATTCCAATATATGTACACTGAGCTTGCTTCAGTGGAAGAAAAAATCTAAAATAATTTAAATAATAAAGCCTGAAAAAATGCACTATGCTAACACAGAGAGAAAACAGAGAACATATTCTCACTGAATATTCTGAAAATATTAGCTTACTTAACAAGGCATCATCAATATGAAAAGTAGCTATTTTAAAAAATGTATAAAAATATATTTTCAAGTATTTTGTATGGTAGTTAATCTCCCCTTCACCTCTTGTGATTTCAGAGTGATGATTTTTACCTAAAATAATATTCCTGCCTATACCAAAGAAAGAGGGGTGTTTGTCTAGCAGATACTACACCAGAATCTGAAACTGTCCGAAAAGTGTTGTGAAATGCATCTAGTAAAGACACTGAAAGAAATTAGATTATCCTCCCATCACCTTTCTTTATAGAAATACAGTATGTTTCTTGTAAATTATAACAAGAGCAAGCGCAATGTTTTCAAATTGAAGTAATTTTTGAGTTGATAGAATTCTTTAAGACACTGATCTATTTGATTATATTATCTAACACAGAAAAGCAATCTGCCACTGCTACAGAACTGCAGATGAAAAATAACAATGCTAGAAAATAAGAATGGACTCAGGAATAATAATGATAATAAAAATCAAAACTAAAATACAACCTATTTTTCCCTCCAGGGAAATCCACAGGAGGCCACAAAAACTGCACTGCAGCACAGAAAACACATGTATAACCCACTTCTTTTTCCTAATAACAGAAAGCTAATACAATTGAAGAAATCAACATGTTCTTCTTTCTCAAAGAGAGCCAGCAAAACATATATATATATATATATATATATATATATATATTAAAGCATTTTTACTACATGAGAAAGTTTTAGAATTTTTTTAAAAAGTAGGGCAAATGGAAAAAGTGAAATTATACAAATGATTTTAAAAATCAAAAACAATGCTTTCTTTCAAGCCCTTACTTTCCAGAACCAGATTCTATCTGCTTCTGTAACCACAATTAGTTGTATGGAAAATCAGAATCATAAGTTCTTTTACTGTAAGTGATGTCAGCCTCATTTGCTGTCAGGAAACAGAATGACTATTAAATAAGGTCATCCAGAACTGGAAACAAATTTGTTTTCTTCTCTACTTCGTTGTTGACTCTTAAGTTCTGAACCAATGTCTAAGCAATGTGAGAAAAAATGAGGCATTTTTAATTTAATAAGCAATGACCTAAAGTTCAGGAATCTGAGAGAAAGGAAGAAACATTGGAATATGTAATATGTGGAGGAAAGTTTAAAAAAAAAAAAAAAAGTGGTGTGGGAATCTTTCTGGAAATACGGGAAAATATTAGCAATAGAGAATAGAAAACCAACTGTGAGACTGTTGCACATGCTAGTGACTTCTGACACATAGAACTCGTGTAGGGGTGTAGGTACATGAAGTGATAACTCTAGTGAACTGCAGGAAAATAAAATTAGAGTAAATAGAACACTAGTTTTGCAAGATAAACTATGCACTAAGAGTTTGAGAATTAAGGTCAGAAACCTTATTCTCAGTAGTGCACAGATCTTTATGTACATAGCCTCATTCTCTATAATTTATAATAAAATCAGGAAAAAAAAAGAAGAGAATTTTTTATACTACACTTTTGTTTTATGACCCTTTTTTTAAGCGCATTTAGGCAGTTCTGTGGAATCCATATAAGTTACTGGGGCGTCTAGGCAGTCTGACAGCATTATTTATAGACAACAGCAACTACTGGGACCAAGCTATCTTGCTTGGTATGTCTCTGTCTTCTACTGCTCTGAGTGGTGACTAATAACTGGGGTTAGTGAAGTTGCAAATGCACTGACATTAAACAAAAGAAAAGATAAAAGGAAGGGGAAAGGCATACAACAAAACAAAACTAAATAAAACAAGACATGTTCTGTAGGAACACCAAAGCACAGCACAATACATTGTAGCTACTCTCTCTGAACAGTCTGAGTTTTGCATTTTCCATGCAAAGGGTTTACACTCAGCTTCACTAGGTAACTCCGCAAAAGTTTACTGTACATAAGCACTTAATTTTTTTCAGTTTGTAGCAAGACAAATAGTTCCACAAGATCCTACTTGTGGGAATCTTGTCACGGTAGCTGTGTATCACTTCCTGAAAAAATGTCTCTTGTCAAATTTGTTTTACAAAATCAGGAAGGTTAAACATAAGACGCAGTGAAATTCCAAAGTAGTATAAAACATATTGCTCAGTGCTTTAAATAGTTTGTCACTGGTTTCCTCCATTTGAATTTATAGGGAACAAGGTAATCTAATAAAAAATAAACTTCTATCAGAAAAAAATCCCCCAAGACAGATATCAGGGACAAAAATTACTCTATGAAAACCTTAGGTAGGAACTAATAGTTTTAAGTGATTATATCTTTAGCTCTTTCAGAAAATTTTCAAATTAGTAAAACATTATTATTTTCAGAAGAAGACATTAATACAAATAGTCTAGTGGAAAAGGTAGGGTCAAGTATTTTTTTAAATTTATTATTAGTCTTAACAGTTAACATGAACAGACCTAGCAAAATCACAGCAAAATATCAGAATTGCAGAGTGACTGACAGGTGTCTGGATCAGTATGAAGTTTGAATCTTAATATCTGCTTTTTCTAGCAGCTTTACCACAGTTCGTGTGCAGACAAGAAATCTGCTGCCCTTTGAATATGACATTAAATATCACAGGAAGCAAGCTGGCATTTTGTTAGTTCTCTTCTTATCCCTCCTCTGTGTTTGCTAATGGACTGAAATCCTCTTGACAATAGCAGTAGGAGAAGCTACTGTTCTCCAAGTCTCAATCCAGGGACTTTTGCGATTATTTAAGCAGAGTTTGAATCACTCAGTGTGCACAGTCTGTGGGAGATGTTATGAAAAACTGATGTCATCTGAGAACTTCAGGTGTCGAATGGTGATCCGTATGCTGAAGGCAAGTTAAAAAAAAAAAAAGTAAGTAGAAGTTGAGTTAAGGCATGTAAGTTTAACTGTTAAATGGAATGGCATGGCATTTGATAGAATGAAGGTAAGAAAATGTTGTCAGTTTTTTTCTTAATCTAAAACTTTCCTTAGGCAGTAAAGTATCTTACTCAAGCTGTAGATTTTGGGGCATTAAGAAGTTATAAAAGCTGACATATTTAATTATTTTGAAAGACCAGTCTTTAAGAATATTTTTACTAAGATCCTTACATCTGTTTATGCCACAGTAATGCATCTACCTTGACACGTCCTGAGATGTCAATGGAAAAGAGTGGTACATTTTTCTTCTAAACAACAAAAAAGGTAGAGATTCATGTGGTTTTATATATACATGTGTTTCTGTCTGTGTGTTTTCCTCAGTATATCTCCAAATTTATCTGAGTGTTGAAGTGTCAGTTACCGAGCATGGAAGAATCATAACTGAAAAGGTTGGACCAAAGAATTTTCAGAGACATCCATGAAATAAATCACAGTCCATCTTGTCCTGACTGCTGGTTCTAATATAACTTCTGTGAAATGCAGTAAAACTTTCCATGTTCAGAAATCAATATTATTTACCTTTCTGAATGTGAAAAAACCCTCAGAATTTAAGCTCTCACACTACAATTTCTATGATTTTTTTTCTGAAGAAAAATTTCCATGTTTAGTCTGAAAATGCTACTCTGGAAAATAAATCTGCATAGTAAATATATGCACAGGAATTTAAAGATTAGAAATGTATTAAATCAGACTAAAAGGAAATTGTTCATGATTTTTTCCTTCTTTCTTTTTCAGTATTGGCTGCACTATGGTTAAAGCTTAATATGGCTTTGTATACTTGGGATATATTAGGAAGAAGGAAAAATATGAAGAACGTTGTCAAAGTACTTACTGTTTAAGATGCACTGCAGTAATACTTGCCTTGAATTTCAAACATATTGGTAAACTTGTCTACAGTGGGCATTACCCCATTAAATCACTATAAAATATAATATCCCATTAATCACTTTAAAAAGAGAAGGAAACACCTTCAAAATTTTCTTTTCATAGGGAAGTGCTGGACAGATGCAGATGTTGAGAAGAATTAACTACTTTATAATATTTTCTACTTCATACATACATTCATGCATAACTACTGTCTATTTCTAAAATGATTTTTCGGGTTTAAAATAAATACCTGAACTTTGACAGCTGGGAAGATTTCCATAGGTTCACATGAATTTTAAGAGCCCTCATAGTGGTCCCTTGGTGAGAAAGGTGTTAGAGGGTAAGTCAGAAGCAATGGGCCATGAGAAGTATAAGGCAGGAGTTTCCAAGAAACCCATATTTGGCATTAGAGCAGTGTAGCAGCAGCACCAGAGTACCCTGGGTTCTCTGAAGGATAGATCAAATAAGGGGGAATAAAAGGACCTGCGAGCTTTTAAATCCAGAGGAAAGGTGAAAAGACTAGAGCCAGACTGCTCAGAATAAAATCATAATTGCTCTCAAGGCATCATATCTGTGTTCAGGGCAGCATTATCTATGATAAATCTTGGCTGCTCCTTAGTTTATCAGGATATTTGAAGTGGCTCTAAGTGCAGGACTTACACATTATATGTTATGTAAAATGGAAGACTGTGATAATTCTTCATATACCATATAATAAACAGAAGGAGATTGAAAAAAAAAATAGGAGTGAAAACTTATAAATGGCACAAGAAAACAAATATTCAGGTTTCACTGTGCCTTTAAGCATAGCATGCTCCCTGCAGAAACAGCTCCCATTTAGTGTTTCAGTTGGGAAGCAGCAGAGGAATATTACAATTCCTTTTTTTATGTTTTCTTATTTGTTCGTTTTCTTCAGTCTAGAATAAAAATAAATCAGTCTGAATAAAAAAGAGGTTTGCTTTATACGTATAGCAACAAAACCATGACAAGAGAGATTGATGTGTCTATTAAAGAAGTAAGTGAGGGAAATCATATCTTAGTTTTGCTAAGACTGTGCTTGCTGTTCTTTTTCCAAATGCTTTGGAGTACAATTTTGTGTTAAAAAAAAAACAAAAACAAAACCCATTCATCCAGCAAAATCAGGAAAATAATAATTTAGCTTCCAGGATAATATTGAAAACAGTGAAGTTTCCATGTCAACACCCAGATTCCCAACAGACTATAGATTCAATGATCAGAAACTTTCCCCGTGATTACCTGTCAGCTTCTTCGAGACATAGCAGAGCGTAAAATAGGCTTGTAGGGTTTGTTTCCTTTGGGTTGTATTCTTTTTTCTTTTTTTTTTTTTTATTCAGTGGAGAGGACTAGGATTGCCACATAGAAAGCTGCAGCATCTGACATTATAAACAACTGAAAAATTCTAGGTATCAAAAATTTTTAAAACTACTGTTAAATACATTAGGAAAAATCATGGTGCAGTTTACTTGCTTACAGATACTCCTCCTCTTTTTGTCACTGTTTCAGTTTTGCAACAGCCACTTGTTTACTATCAATCTACATTAAGTCAGAAAAATTTTTTGACTGTACAAAAATTGGTTTCTTGTGAAGCAGTGTTAGGGCCAACATAGGATTAATGGAAGCTGATGACTGCCAATAAAACTTAGAAATACTACAGACAGGTGAAAGCCTATAAATATTTTCACAGTTTTCATTTTTAAAATGTTTAATTCTACATTTTAATTATAATACCAGTCACTAAAATCCATTTCTGTGCAATGGGTTTGGAATGTTGCAAATGGGAATAAATTCTTAATGTCTATGATGATGATGTGACTGTAAGCATTTTATTTAAGAAGTATTTCCTCCTATCCCTGCATAAATCTCTATCTGCCTATTATTTATCTCATCTGATCATATAAATGATAATCACAGGTCTTCCCACTGCCCTTAGTATTAATAAAGCTCTTGAGAGTGCCTGAAATAAATCAAATTTCAAATGAACCTGAAGCCTTAACTAACCTGCCATGACTTAAGACAAAGCACCTGGCTCAGAAGTGGAGGACATGGAAACTTCACTGGTATTACTTCTCAGTTGTGCCCTGGCAACACCTCAGGGCAAGGCTAAAGTCACTGCTGCCTTCTTCTTTCATCCTTGTTCATGGAAAGAAAATAAAATAGGACAATCCAGATCTAGCTGCAAACCAGCACATGACAGATGACCGATGTACCTATGTCTCAGCAAATACTCAGAGATACAGTGTAAGAATGAAAAATGGCCTGTAGTTAGGCAGAAAAATCAGTTCTCCTTGACAACCTCCATTTCTGTGATTGCAGAATAGCTATTACAGAATAAGTCCAAGGCAATAACAAAATCAACTAATAAGAATGAATTTGTAGCCAGTATTTTGACAGCATCATAAAACTGGAAACATAATTTAAGGAAAAAGGACTAATTTCCTTGGACTTGCAAGCGTTATTATTGTCTTCTCATTGACTTTCATATTAACAGAAAGTGTAAAGCCCTGGTTTTGGATAGATTCTTCTGCAGTGGAAGTGTCTTTGAGCAACTGTGAATCCAACCAGTATGTCAGGTCCCCATCATCTCATCTATGAAGCTACTCATAAGCCCCAGACTGTCATTGACAAATGTCAAGTTGCTGAAAAAATATGTTAGAGTATAAACTCTTAAATTTGATGCTCCAACACAATTTTTGTGACACCATCCTACCATGATTTTCATTATAATACTTAGTCTCATTTTCCAAATAATTTATGTAAGCCTGTATATTTGAAGAGTCATGGGATCCCTCTACTGGGTGTTGGTCTCTGTCCTCCACAACTACTACTGAAAAGGTAAAGGTGAATGCAACACCTCTTTGACCTTGTGTGCCAAAATGTAGATTTATAATTCCCCATCTGGAGGATACCTCAAGAAACTCCCCATGTCAAGGTTAGAATGGAAACTGAGAAATTATTCCATCTTCTTAAATTTGGATCCATGTGACTTCTTAATAGGGAACACAGAGATCCTGAGACAGTCTCTTTCTTACAGATCTCAGCTGTTTTCTTGCTATCACAGCAGACACAGCTTGCCTGGACACCATGCTGAGAGATGAGTCAGACTTCTCTATGCACCAGAAAATTTCCTCATGCACAACACTTGTGAACGCTGGACTGAATGATGCAGATAGGGTTATTTGTACCAGAGGAGCTATCATGTTATGACACAAAATTCTGCAGATATTTTTTAAGGAAAAGATTGTTTCTATGAAAGCATAGTCTGTATGGAATTGCTGTCAAGCATGAGAGAGCCCCCAGGGTCTGGGATCTCAAGTCTGAATCCAGAATCTTGAAACAGAAATGCCTGACTCTTTTTATTGACTAAAAAACATAAGACAATAATGATTTTTCCTTCAACACGTTTAGACAATTAAGAAAGTAGGCTCCTACTTTAGACACTCAAAAATATTTTAAACCCTGCTGTTACTCACAGTTTAAAATATCATTCATGCAAAACTTATATATAACATGTTTGCTGTCTGCATAATATTTATTCAAAACCCTTTCCCACTGCAGCTGGGAATGCTGCTTCTAACCACTGAAGACAAGTGCAGAACACTGGGGATGTAGAACAATTGGCATTGTTAAAGGCAACAGGGACAGCTTTCTTCCACAACATACTACGCATCTCACAGATGCTGGTTATCTCCCAGAGCTGGTACTGATAAAAGATGTACAACACAAGCGAATGCTGAGACACAGTCAAGCAGAGAAAAGGGTATCTAGGAGGAATTCCTTCACAGAAAGAGACAACCCATCAAATGAAGAGAGCAGGTACAGAATTTTTTTTCTTTTGCACATCTTTCTTCTGTCTTAAACTTGAGACTTGTTTGTTTGCAAACTCTGTTTCAAGACAGAATCTTGGTCATGACAGCAGCAAAACCTTTATTTCTTTGTGCATAGGATGGGTTTACATACGTACAGATGTGACCAAGAGCATCTAAAGGAGGTCTTAAAAAGGTGGTTCGCTTTTCTGAGAAAGCAGTGTGCACATTTAAAGGTGACCTGTGATTCAATATGCCTTACTCTCACTTCCTCATAATGAATAGTAGGTTTCTAGTTTCCCTCCTTTCAAATTTTTCATGTTTTTTTTTCCAGTTTCAAAATGTCTGAGTTTTCCTAAAGAGCATCTCCACTGTTTGAAAGGTTTGCAGTTTTTTCTAGAATTCCTGGTTTTGGCTGAAGTAGAGTTAATTTTCTTCACAGTGGCTGGTATGGGTCTGTGTTTTGGATTTTTGCTGAACATGGGGCTGATAATACAGAAATGTTTTTGTTATTGTTGAGCAGAGATTGCACAGAGTCAGAGTCCTTTCTGCTTTTTGCACTGGTGAGGAAGTTGAGAGTGCTTGGGGGCTGGGAGGAGACACACACAGGTGACCCCAGGATAGGTGACGGACCAAAGGGATATTCCAGACCATATGACATCATGTTCAGTATATAAAGTGTGGGAATAATGAGGAAAGAGGTGAGGTTTGGAGTGATGGAGTTTGTTTTCTGAAGACACCATTACCTGTGATGTGGCCCTGTTCTGCTGGAGGTGACTGAACACCTACCTGCCTGCCCATGGGAAACACTGAATAATTCCTTGATTACTTAAATTTGTACTTGGCTTTTGCTTTCCCTATTAAACTGTCTTCATCTCAACCCTCAGGTTTTCCAGCTTTCACTCCTCTGATCCTCTTCTCAATCCCACTGGTGGGGGGGAGTGAGTTGAGTGGCTGTGTGGGGTTTCATTCCAAGCTGGGGTTAAACCACGACACCAGTCTAACCTGTCTCATATACTAAAGTGTGCAAAGAACATTTGCAACTAATTTAAAACATGCATACACTTCACAGATGAATGCCTCAGTCATTATCTTTCAATTATGAATCTTGGCTCTATCTATTCTTCAATATCTGGTTTTGAAACCACCTTCAAATCCTGACCTATAAGTTCAGTAGCTTGTGTAGAGATCTGGAAGATAAAGAACACTTTGAGTTTTGACTCTGCATTATGTCAGAAATATAAAAATTATAGTCTATGGTGACTACGGTGTGGCACATATTTATAGAATAGGCATAATTTTCTCAGAAACACTGGCATTTGAAAGCAGAAATCAAAGAATTTGTAAAACGTTATACCAGGCTCGGATCTACTTCCACAAACAATAGGAGAGTTTTTAAAATAAATCGTAGACTTTTATCCACTCAGCTCTTATGTTCAGAACCAAACAGTGCTGAGTATTAAAGTGTGACTCACTGACACTGATTCAAGAGACACTGGGGACATTTTAAACTCACCCCAGTATGGGTGATTGTAGATCCACTTGAAATGGCATGATCCAGCAACCATGAGAACATAAAGATTTCAAAACCTTCAAAAATTGCTTGTTTTAATTTGCTGTTGATGCTAAAATGTTCTTTTTAAAAATTATTTCTCTTTAGGAAATTGCTGACAGATATGGGGGAATGTTCTAATGAAATCTTAATTTAAAAAAAATTGTCAAAAGCAATATGAATAAGTGAAGACATGTAAGTATTCACAAATGGCTTTCTCTTACACAGGAAGGGAAAAAATACTTTTGATTTATTAAAATAATAAAGTATTATGCTTAAACATTTTAAAGTTTGAGTTGCTTGTCCAGTTTTTAGTAATTTGATTGAAATGACCTTCCATTTTGGAATTTATTCCATTTTAGGAAAGAAGTACGCAGATTTAAAAATTAATTATTAATTGATTAGATAAAAATGCTGGAAATTACTAAATTATCCTCTTTTATGCTTCATTTTTATTTTCATTGAATTCAGAAATCTTAAGGGCTGGGGAAACAAAACAAAACAAAACAAAACAAAACAAAACAAAACAAAACAAAACAAAACAAAACAAATATATATATAGGTTTACAGCTAGGAATAAAAAAAATGAATAAGTTAAACAATTTTTTTTCCATTTATTCTGGTAGACTTTATTTCTCAGTTCTACTTCACATTATGAACACCGAAAATTTTACAAGTCATGTCATGTCTCCCTTGATCATTATCACTACATTCAGTTCAAAACAAGATTAAATAAGTACAAACTGGTCAGAAAGTAATTTGGCTGGTCACTGGAAGAACAATATTAATCATCAGAAGATAATGTATTCTTTTAGTCCTATTCATTCTCTCAAAATTAGTTCTAGAGCTTAAAATTATTCCACGGCCAAAGTAGTCTGGATTTAAGCAACAAAATCAATTAACCTGAATAATCACAGATCCATTTGATCAATAGAAGGCATGATATAACTGCAGACTATGGTACTGAATGATTAATGAATTTTCTTTCAGTACTGAGAAGCCATAAACAGGAACATGATTTTTCTGTTCCATTTCTATCAATAATTATAGGCCTCTATGCAAAATGTTACAGTAGTTTTATAATAATTTTTGCTCCTCTAATGCATGCTAATATTGAGAAAAGACTCAGGAATTTATCCATTCTCTTCTTTCCCTACACTAGTAGTAAGGCCGACTAAACAAAGGGACTTTGCATTTTGGGTTTGGGTCATGACATGATAGATGGCTGGGTCCAATTATCGCTCCTAACCTGGCCAGCTGCAAGAAGGGTCATGTTTTAAAATGTAAAAGAAAGGAGTAAATCTCCTCTTTTCCCCAGAAAAAAGAGCAGGGAGGAAGCTGGGAAAAGTAATCAGTATCCATGTCCAGTCTTTCTCTTCCTTGGAGTGGAATCACATTGTTAACCTGGCATTCCACAGAGCTAGAAATTTGCAGAATTTTTTAAAGTCTGGGATACATTTAACTGTTTTTCTTCCACAATGGTGGTACAAAGTCCACATCACCACAGTATTTGTTTATGATATCCTAAAGAAAATCAAACAATGAGTGAAAGTTATATGGCTGATATGAAGGATGAAATCTTTTTACGGAGACAGCATGGGGTCAAAAATGTTGTTTGGATATTTTCCCATGGACTGTGCTATGAAATTGCAAATCTAGCAGAATAATCAATGAAACTTATGTTTCACAGTATAGTAGTTGTCTTCCGTATTCTGAATCTGCAGCCATCCGTCCCATGGAAGCAAACTGAGTTTGAAAAAGTGGTTTTCTTCACACTACCTGCCTAGCTGTGCTTAGTCTTCCATTGCATGACTCAGTTTACTGGTTTATGAGACACATACTAGCCACAAATATTCATTCGTTGTGTCTCTTCAGGTGTATAAAGGAATACCCACATTCCCCTTCAACAATTTGTTAAAGAACAAGATGCCTTATTTGCCACAATGTAAAGCTCATTTGCCTAGAAATTTTAGTATATTACACTACACAAAACTTGTGTACAACTGCTTCTACAACTGCTTTTATGAACAACTCATCCAGCAACAGTGCCCATAGTGAATGGGATATAATCCCAGTCTTCCCTAAGACGATAAACCCAAACATTAGCAGAAGAGTTCAATTTGATGCCAGTGCACACAAATTTGGATGTTTTGTCTATTTTTCTCACAACAGACTGATGTAAGTCACCATAAGAAACAGAAGCCATTACCTTTTCAGTCTGTCAGATCAATAATCTATGAATAAAGAAGCTTTCATGCCAGGAATTAGAATAGATCAGAGATCTGTTACTTTTGTCTTCAGTGGACTTGAAAAATTAAGTCCATTATGTAGATTTGTGTTTTTACTGTTTTTCCTGTTGTGTTTTGCTTTTTTTTTCTGATTATAAATCAATTTTTTCAAGGCTTCCTTATATACAAATGCAGAATTAATAAACCAGTGCAGCTCTAAAGGAGATATTGAAGTGTGCCAAATATACACAATAATTTAATTTTTTACCAACTTTATAGGTAAAGTTTTACGGTTATTTCAATGATTTATTTCAAATTAGATCTTATACTTGCACAACATATTTATTTGAGTATAACTGAGGATAACCAAGTGAGATGAGAGAAGAGGAAAACTGTCAGGTAAGATAAGACGGTGTATCATTAAGTTTGGCCATGGATGTTATTCTGCTGTGCAGTAACCTATCCAGGACACTGGATAGATCACTTCCTGATAGTATAAGTCAGTAAAGTGAAGTCTGGTATTTCATTACTATAATTGGTTCTATTTACAAAAGTTTCTGAGAACATTCATATCAGAGGAGGATAACTAGGAGCATAGAGAAATTCTTGTTGTGGATTTTGATTAAAACATTAATGACAAGTCTCTTAAGGAAAGCTATGTTTAAAGAAAGGAAACACTCGAACAGAAAAAACAAGAAAAACAGAACTATTCAGGACTTTTCTTTAAATCTGCCAAAATATTTCCAGTACAGTATTGCCTTTCTTCCATTCTTCCACAGCTATAACTCTGCTTCTGTGCTGCAACAGAGAAATGAAAACTGTTTAAACAAACATAGATTATAGGCCTTGTGTGAGGATATCTTTCCACATTTAAACAAACTAAGAAATGGTGATTTACCTTTTAGACAACAACAAAAAATCTTAACTGAAACAGTTTGAAGTATTTAAGTCTGTTATCTTTCAGTCATCAATTGAAGATTACTGTAAAATCATATTTCTATATTAGAAGCGGTTTTCTTCTTGCAAAAAAATAAATTCGCATACTCCATCTCCTGGTATGTAACTTATCCAGACCTTACTAGTTCATTCTGAATTCATAGACCCATGGGAGGAATGTGAAACATTCAACCCAAAAAACAATGCACAGAAGACATGAAAGATTTTCTGGTAATAGAACAAAGCATCTGATCCCAGGTAAATAGTGGGCCAAATTACTTGAAATCTCTCCTTTATTAAAATACATACAACACTCATGCTGTGTTCTTTGAAATGATGTTCGGGGAACATAGTTTTCATTTGTTTTTCTAAACACTGAGTCTATATAAGTGTATTTATGGGGATATGTGCTCATATTCTTTAGTTTTATCACATACAGAAGCAGTGTTTGGACTTGTGATGTTGTAGGGAGAAGAAAGGTACATCTATCCTTCCCAGCTTGTTTAATTCTCTCAAATTTTAATTTTTGAGCTAATTATGCTATCTAAGAATATCTTATTTGGCTACAAACAAAATAGATACAATCAACATAGGATTTGAGGGTTTTTAAAATAAAATTCATGAAGTTTGTCAGAAAACACAAAAGCAAAATCCCAAGGTTAAGCAAAAAAGTGAGATGTCAAGGTTTGGAATATCCAGGAGAGACCGTGAAAATGAATAAAGCAGACTCTGGCTGGGACTTTTCTTAGATTCTGGACTTCAGAAGAGCTCTTGGTTTGTGTGGCCTCTGTTACATCAGATGGACATTTTATCTCAACATTATTTATTTTGTCACGCACCACTTACTTATGAAATCCAGAGAAAAGAATACTCCTAAGGATACTTATATTTGATTGTTTCAGTAAGGAAAAGATGTTCTTTATACACTCAATGTTATCTTCTTTTAATTTGCAAATATGAAATGAATAATCAAAAGTGGTGACAGATGGAGTCTAAATACTCATGATAAATAAAGTTGTTTAAAATCCAACTATAATTTCCTGTGAATGTAAAAACTAATTTTTTGCTTTTTGAGTTCAAGGCTTTGAAAATGTTACTACTTTTTTTAAAAAAATTATAATACCAAGGAATTTTATAATATTCAATTGAAAGCAAGGAGCATTACAGAAGAAGAAAAAGGTGAAGCAAAAATTTGATACATGTAAGACTGGTCGTCAACAAAGATTTATGTGTGTGAAACACAATAGTCTCTATGGCAAAAACCATCAAGCTGCAGTAAGACAATGTTGATGACTTCCCTTGGCTGCTGTAGGACATTTATTATCTCATTCCCATGAATGTTGCAGTAGACTCACTCGGATTTTAAATTTAATTACTCCTATGTCAAATGAAATTGAGCAGAAAAAGGGGGAAGAAATTATAAAAATATATTTGAAGTACCACAAATGAAATAAACAATTGTGAGGCTGGCATTAATCTTTATATTGTACAATGTATTTTAAGTTAATTGTATTTAATAGATTTTATCATGCTTTGACTTTTTCAGAATGTATCTGGGTGACATTTTATACTACAGATAAATATTATTTCATGTGTGTGTGTATAAACATACTTATACATAACAATAAAATATGCTTCATGAATCTAGACTGCTGACCATAAGTAGAAGTTAATAAACTGGACAGATAACTGTAAATGGAAGATATGTCAGATCAAAGGTACAAATACAGTGCTAAGTTAGTATATCACTTCTAAAATTATGGATTAAATCCACAACATAAAAAATATTTTTCATATGCCTTTTTTGGAGACAGATATTAGACCAAAATAATGCTTCAGTCTATTCACTCTTTAGCATTTATTATTTGATTTTTATAACTGTATGAAAAATGGAGTTTAAACATCACAACTGAGATGTAAAAAAAGTCAAAGTTGATATAGTTTTACTTTAAATTTTATTTCGGTTACCTATATTCACTGTTTATTCCTCTCATTGCTGTGATCTAAATTCTTGAAGAAAATCCCAAACTGTGGTGAACTTAGAAATCAGATCTTCACTTAGTCCCTAAGTGGTTCATTGAAGTGGGTCAAAAAATTCCAATTTGAAATTTCTATCTCCATGATAGATTCATACATTATGGTGTAGCCGATAATGTGATGTCAATAAGAATCTCTCTGTTGGCAGACACTGGTTATGTAAAAATAACCTTATTTTCACTGACATGAAGAGAGCTCTGCATCACTGAGCCACAGACTAGCGGTGAATGTTTACATCACAAATCTATAACATTTATCACAGATGCTGGTCCGTGTGCACATAGTACCCAGAAAAAAAGAAGAAAATTATCTATCACACTCATGCTTTAAATGTAATGGATAAAGTACTCTTGATTTCTCTCAAGGAATGTAAAGTATGATTTTTACTGCAGACCATCAAACTTCAGTCTTTATCTTCAGTTTAAAGGAAGACATGTCATACCTCAGGAACATAATCTTATTATGGAAAGATCATTATGACCTCTGGAACATGCAAATGTGCCTAAAATCAAAAGAACAGACAACCTGGAATGTGGGATCACTTGTAATGAACCGCTATTAACATTGATAGCTACTTTCAAGCCTCACTCTTGCAGAAAGACTGTAATTAACATTTCCTCAGCATAAGACCTCCCTCAAAACAATCAAATATCCTTTTACAGTTAACTTAGTATGATATTGAGAAAGAGGTGAAATAGCTGGAAAACTAGTTGGCACCATTTTAACATAACTGATCAAGATTTTTGCCGTGATGTTGCCAAAATAATATGCAAGCAAGGACTGGATTGCAGTTTCAAACGCTTTTGGAAAAGCTTCTCTGTGTGTCTGAGGCAATCTAGAAGACTCTGCCATCTTTGTAGGTGACAATTTTGTGAAAACATGTGTTGCAACCAAGACAAGAGAGTAGGTAATGTAAATATTATTCATGTCTTTTTTACTAGGTACCTTGAACATTGGATAAAGCAGTTAAAACAGCAAACTCAGCTATGTAGGCCTCCAAAGCAAAAACAAGTAGCTGTTTCCCAGAAATCTCAGTTCTGTTGAAACTAGACTGCTACCAAGATATACAGTTTAATTTTGATGAATCTGTGTGAGCCATATCACAGTATTTGATACAAATAACCTTGACCTACTGTGGTTATTCTACCAGTAGAAAACTGATCATTTCATAGCATGGATGACTCCGGCTTTTTTTAATGCTAGAAAAAGAAACAGAGCAACTATGACAGGTACTTGCAAATCCAGAAGAGAAATATTTGCTTCATTGAAAACTTGGTGCAAAATTTGAATTAAGACATAGTTTATAGTTTATCACAGAGAAGTGAAACAAAATAACCACGTAGCAGCTTTCATGTAATGTAATTTTAGTTATTTGCTCTGCATTTTTTATTTCTTTGTTTAGAATACAAAATCCTGAGTATTATCCTATGTATGGATGTGTACTCCTGTGTCATGCAAATGAAAGAAACGAGACCATTTCCATACCTAATAATCACAAGTTTCCCGTAGCAAAATTTCAGTTACATAAAAGGAAGATTTTGTTTACTAAGTTTTCTTTGACATTTGAGTTTGGTTACTGCCATGGCAGAAGACAAGTTGATTAGGTCATTTGCATCATCTAAATGGAATTCTGAGTAATGTCATCATTCAGTGGGTCATTGAGAACAGAAAAGTGATTGTATCCCATCAAACCAGGCTTTATAATCAAGAGAATAATACTTGGAATGTATCATTAGTCTGTAAAGATATCAAGTCTGATTGGCTGATATTCAGATAAGGAATATGGACTTTGAATTGTAAAAGGGGGCTTAATAGTGGCAAAGAAAGAAAACATAAAGAAGAGGGAGAAGAAAAACACCAGTCAAGTGAATTCATGTTTGCATCCAAACTTATTCGAATCAGTTGGATTTGAAATCACCTTTAAATATGCTGAGATGCAGCCAAAAAATATTATTTTCAGTAACAATATAATTTTATTTCTATGTATGATTTAATCTGATGGAAACAGTGTTTCTATATTGGATTGCATATTTTATTGTGTATGAATGTTCAAGATATTCTCACATTTCAACAGAAAGAGTAGGTCTTACTATCCAAACCAGCTTTAAACAAACTTGTATAGAAACATTTACCTTCAGCTACCTGAAGCACCTGACATTCAATCAGCCCCAAATTGCTCAAGTTAGTCCAAACTGTAGAAAGGACTTTCATTTAAAACACAAACCACCACCCGAGAGGTGTTTAATCTGTTGTGTATTAAGTTAGCCTTTGTCAGCAGAACATTTCAGGGATTTAAATGTGTGCTAACAAATTACATTCATTCAGAGCACCAACTTGACTTGAATCTCCTGACCTATAAAATTCAGCATGATCAAAAAAGAGAAAGGAAAGTGACAGTCTAGGTTAGACTCTTTCAGAATTGTAATGTTTTCACTTACAGTACAACTGGCAAGAGTTTTAAAAAACTGGAGAATATCTTCTATTGAATGGAATATGAAAGAATCTGAGAATAATACTGTCTTTAACCTCTATACTATAAGGAACATACATTCACATGTGTCTGTGTATCTTGCCTTAGGCCAGTGTCAAAGAAAAGAGAGTGTTCAATCCTGTAAGGTACTGAGTACTCTGGCTGTGATCCAGCAAAGCACTCAACTATGTGTTTAAATTTAAGTACATGGATCACGCCACTAACTTCAATGGGATTATGCTTAAAGATAAACTAACCTTAAATGCTTTGCTGGATCACAGCCACAGTGCTCAGTACGGGGTGAATACAAGTCCAGTCTGAGAGAAGCATTTCCTTCTGTTTCAAGTGAGAGCTCACAAAAATACCTAAAAAAAGTTCTTTTCAGGAAAAGAATTTCATATGATAACCAGACTGAATATGTTCAGAAGGGTGGGATGATTAATAAATCTTGGGATCCTTGTGTTCAAACATTAGGGAAAAAAACAAACAAAAATCAAGCTTTGACTTTCTCAGGCCCAGATATTCATTTTTTTCATGCAACATAATGACTGAGCATGGACTGGGATATAGATAAAGCAGCAGAAATCAAATGAAAGACTGGAGATGGAGGCAAACAATGTTGCCTTTTATCCTTTGCCAAATTTCTCTCCTGAGTTCAGCTGTGGCCTCTCTTAATTCTGTAATTGAAAAGAACAAGAAGTCTCTAAGTTTAAGCACGTGTGAATACCCTCACAGAATACATGTCAATTGAAATCAGACAATACAGTCTATATAATTAGAGGCAAGTGAAATTCTTATGGGTTTGATGCTGTTCCAGATAAAAACAACATGAAAGTAAGCTTAGGAAACAAAGAATATTTCAAAAAGCAAAAGCAAACCTGTGCTTTTCAGCATTATATATAAAGACTACAAAATTTGTCATTTGGTATCCATGTTTTGAGCTTCCCTTGGCTCTTGTCAGTGTAAAGAGGACCTGATTAAAGCACTAGAGCCTATTGAAGGAAGTCAGATGAGCCATACTTGTCTTTCAAAACATGAAGCAAGTGAGAAGGGAGAGAACCTATCATGTAGGTGGAAGTGTTTCCACCACTCACCTGTTCTTGATGGCCAGCAAGTAAGGGTTATCACCAATTTTTCTTTTATTATTATCAGTCCAGGTTGCCCAACCTTTGGGCAAACCTGAGAGTTTGTTTTCAAACAATAACTGTCACAACAAGTCAGATGGTGAAAATGAACTGTGCAACAGTATTTACCAGGGTGATGATACAACTTGAACAAACATGTAACAATTGTAAAATCCTGTGCAGCCTGACTGACAAAATGACAACCAAATCACACTTATCTTCCTGTAAAAGAGAAAAAGAGAACACATTCCCTAAAATAGCATACAAAAACCCAGGACTGCCTCAGAAAACTTTGCCATATGTGGCTTTCTCAAAGGCTTGAATCTTATTAAATAAAAAACAAAACCAAAACAGTACATACAATAGAGCTTCATATTTCTAGAGAAATAATTAAAGACAGCATTGCACTTTCTAGCTAACAGTTCTCGCTGAAGCAATGGGCAGCTCTGGCAAAAGTCTGCCACAGTGCACCCTGAAGTACAATCAAATCAAACTGATAAAGAATTCTATCAGAGGTTAGTGAACATGAAACACTTTTGAACTACAAAGCGCCCAAGCATCTCAGCATGCGTATTTTTTCCCCTAGGTTTGTCTTATTCCCACAATTCAGCTTCTCACCTTTTCATCATATCCATCAATTTCTTCCTTGTTGAGAAACAATTATACCCTAGGAATCTCTTGAACTCATTTATACTCTATTCTTGAACCTTGAACCTTGTTCAGTGGCTTTTTTTTTTTTTTAATAGAATCCCTGCTCTAATTTTCTGTTTACCCCTAGATCCTTAATATTCTTCAGATTCAAAATTTGTCACCAACAGCTATCAGTCTCTTTCACAAACTGAAAAGCTTTTGATTCAACTCTTGAAATTTGAAGAATATTCTCTCATTTTATGTCTTTTTTGCCAAATATGCATAATGTTTTAAAGGAGGACATATTTTCTTAGCTGTATTTCTATGGAATACACAAGAGTTTACTTGTTGCATGCCACATATGAACTCATTGCCTAGTCTTTTGAAATGTTTTTGCAATTTTTTACAAAAGCTTAATTTGTTTGACTGAAAATTCTACTTGGCTCCAATATGGAAAAATATTTTATTCTATAGTTCATAGATATAGTTCATTTAACTTAAACCAAGAGATAGTAACACTTTCAGAGTTCAGTATCTCTTCCATAGCAATCTGTAAAAATCACTGCAATACCTATAGCAGCTTTTTTCCTGAGAGACCAGTGTCCATCAGGAAATGTACCATCAGAACTAGAATTCTTTGTGAACTTTATCAAAGAGACTGAGAATTAAAGGCATTCGGAAATATAATTTTCTTCCAGGGTTAGACTTAATTCTGTACTAAGGCATTTTGGTGGAGTTCTCCACTTGTTTTAGACTCCTGCAATGCCCTGCTGAGGCCCTGATAGAGTTTAGGGTGATCCCAAGTTCAGTTTTTTATCCAAGCTCTTGGTTTGTTTCCACACTGATGCTAACTCAGGTTTTCAACACTTAGGTGAACTCCTTTGCAAAGTCACTGCTCATAACAACTGAGCTCTTGATTTTGAGCCCAGAATAACACACTGGCAGGCTAGCTTGAACTTAAGGTGCTTATTAGCTCTACAGAGAAGTCTCCTGCTTTGAATATGAATAAAGTTAAGATCTAAATGAAAGGTAAAGCTTGAGTTTATATTGTAGCAGGAAGAGAGGCACTTGGGATTTTTTACTGCTTATGTTTTTAGATTCCCAAGGGAAATGAGCAAAACAAATCTCAAATCTTACATAGAGAATGGAAGCATGTTTAGGCAGAGAAAAGTAGAATATTTCTTTTATTTTATTGGTATATGAATATGTTTGATACAGACTTCTCACTGTGTCAGCCTTGTTGGGTTAGGAATCTTTTACTGCAGTGTAGTTCCTCTAACCCCAGCAGCACAAACAAAATAAAGCTCCATTTTCAAGAAAACTGGCAAATGCCATCTGTTCCAGGAGGCAGTGGAATTATTTATACTTAACTTCTGTTTTGAATTAGTGACTAAGCAAAAGCACTATTTAGACTTCCTTCTATTGGTAGATAAGAGCCTTGAAAATTGGGAAATAGGAACTTACATGGTAATTATGATGTGTTCCTTATGTGGTAATTTAATAAAAATTACTGCACATTTAAAACTGAAAGTGGGACAAAATACCTATGACATCAAATAAGATTTGATCCCTTCTTTGGATGCAGGTCAGTGAGACAACATAGCTGCTTCAAGGGGTTGCGGTATCTCTCTCTTCTTCCTGACCCAATCATTCTTCTGTCTTCTCCACCTCATTCTTTTTTACTTCATGTTTGCATTCATCTCTGTGAAGTAATCTCACTTCTCTTGGGTCCACTCTTACACTTCTGGTCTTGAAGGAAAATGCACATAGGAGACTGTGAAAGCAACGGGTTGATAAACCTTTTCTACTTGTCATAAAAATATAAAAATTTTGTCCTTTTTTTTGCTGGGGGAGGGGTGGGTGAGTTTTGTGATTTGTTGCTGGGGAGTTTTTAGGCCAGATTTAGTTTATTAAATTAATTTGCTGCACAGAAAATGTTTTGATGGTTCAAGGTTGGGAAGGGTTGTACAGTGAGAAATGTTGAAGCAGCAGAGGCAGAGGAGTGGAATATTGCTCTTTCCTATTTGAAGGTAGAAAGTTTTTAAGTCATGTCAGGTTTTACATAACTACACCACTAGAATATGGTAGTTTGGAAGGGATAACAGGTAAATTTGATGTAGTATTATCACATAAAAACCTAACATATGGTCAGATTTTGCAAACCTACTTTAAAAAAACTGAAAATTTAATTTTTTCTTCAAATGTGTTAACAGTATTTTTTAAGAATGATTCATCATTCAGCAAAGAATCTGAGCCTGATGACTTCTGAATCAGATGCCCAAAGTTAAATGGTATTAACACATGAATATTCATCCTAGCACAGCCTTGATGACCCAGTGCAGAAACAGGGATCTTGAAATTTCTCCCAGAAACCATTATTTTGTAGTCTATGAAGAAGCTGAAGAGATTATTTTCGACCTCATAGAGCAAACAGCTGCAGAGGTAGGAGTCTCTTACAGAGAATACTATGACAGCAACTAACATGTTTTTGCTGAGAGATGAACTCTTTTGCCACAAACCAAATGTGATGCAGCAAGCTGTCTATCTGTACCCTGTGGTAGCATAGGATTTAATGGAACTTTGCTGACACAGAACTTGTATAATGTAGTAAAAATCAGTCCTGTTCTGAAAATAAGTGTCAGTTTTTAGCAACACAGTTTTCATATTATTCTCTACCCAGTCATAATTAAATAAATAATAATAATAGCTTTTCTGAGCACTTATTTGCATTGAGAAACAAAGTTCAACATGTTGCCTCTGTTGACACATAGATCTTACCCCTCTTAGATTAAAACAAATTCTAAATCTATTAATTTGTATGGATTTGCTGTCCTCCCTACTACATTCATTATATTGCTCTAGATTACAATTAATATAATTTTCTGTCAAGTGTCTTCATTTTTGTTTTCACATAGTCCCTCTGCTTTTCATAAACATGAGCATCAGTTAAGCTCATGACAGTTTCTTTGACTTCTATTCACCCTCCTCAAACGTCCTAATTGTTTTTCATCTGTGCTTTGATTGTATAGTTCCGCAAACATATTTCTCTCTTTTTTTCTCTGTAGTCAAAAGGGCTCCTCTTTTTGAGCTACCCTCAGCTGGTTCGTGCAACTGCTGGGTAGAGCTACTTGAGTTGCCTCTCAGTAAGACCCTTTGAATTTTGTTTTGTGCACATTTGATTTTCCTTTGTTAGGAGAAAACAAAGGAAACAATTGTGCATTGTGTGTCAGAGCACAGTTTTACACTCTTACACCATCCTAGCACTTGCTGTCTAAGGCCAAGTAGCACTACTACCAGGAATGTTATATTTTGCAATTTTATCTAAAAAGGCAAGTCATTCTCATTTATGTTTCGATACTGTCCAATCTGAGAGAACAATTGTAATAGCTCCAGTTTGGAAATAGACTGGAATTCAGAACACCTCTTTAGAAAACAATGCTTGTATTTCTGTGTAAGTAAAAGCTAAAATATTTTTGGTTTGAAGGTACGAAGAAGTTGATCTCTAGCTTAGTCTAAAACCTACTGAATCAATGAAAATACTTCCACTGGCAGCAGCTAATTTTGTACCAGGTCCCTTGTGCAGTATCTGTCCTCCACTATTGGCCTATGCCTTGTTCTGTGACTCTCTCAGCAAAGAAAAGGGAATAGCATCTTACTTAACAGCTGACATAGCATGCATGCCTGCTAATCAGAGCCCAAAATAGCACTTCAGTAGAAGATGTAAATGCATTTTTAAAAGCAAGACTAAGATTACAGACCTTTACAACTAATTTATCACTGTTCACAGTTTCCAGTCCATGGCAAAAGAAATAACAATAAATATTTACCAAAGGAAAGTGGATCTGAATTTAAAGCATTTTAATAAATGTTTAAAAGAAAATCAGCATAGATCACTTGGCTTTGGCAACCACTTTTATCTTCTATCTGTCTGTCTTTGATTGATGTTGTTCATGCTCTTTAGTTTACAGTAACAAGCAGGTTTTTAATTTTTCTATCTTCCTTCTCTCTAGTGGCAGGCTATGATGGATGATGTGACAAAAATATTCATCAGTAAATTCTAAATCCTGAATTCAGATTAAATTAGTAATATAAGAAACAGATTTGCATTCTCCTTTGACATTGTTGTAACTGTATCTGCTACTCTCTTGTTTTTCCACTCTACTTGTTTAATCTCAATAATAATGCTAAATCAGCTTCAGGATATCTTGTATTTTTCTTTAAAGTACATGAGGGTACAATATTGTTCTAATATACTTTTTGTCATTATTTGAGCTGAGGTGTTTGGATTTTGAATTGAAGCATCAGGAACTGAATGACAGACAAGGATCAAGGACTGGATTTCCAACCAAACACATTCTTCTCTCTGAACTGCATGGATAAAAAAGTTTCACTAAGTAAAAAAACTGTCTGTCTGGCCAGGCCCAGAGAGTGGTGGTGAACGGAGTTACATTCAGCTGATGGCTGATCATCACTGGATTTTCCCTGGACTCAGTGTTGGAGCTGGTCCATGTAACATCTTGTATCTATAATCTGGATGAGGGGACTGAGTGCATCCTCAGTCAACTTTCAGATTACACCAACCTGGATGGTAGTGCTGACCTACCTGATGGAGCTGAGATGGAGCACAGGAAGGGTCTGCAGAGGGATTTGAGCAGACTGGATTGATGTGCCAAGGTCAATCCCCATAGGCGTTTAAAATATATGTAGAAGTGGCAGTTGGGGACATGGTTTAATGGTGGGCTTGGCAGTGTTAGGTTAATGTTTAGACTCAGTGACCTTAAAGTCTTCTCTAACCAGAACAAATCTATGATTCTGTGAATCTGTTCTATTTTCCAAGTGTTTTTATTTTACTCTCCTGAAGGGCAATGTTCATTTTAACAATTCCTTTCCTCAAGTTTAAGAGTGTTTTAGTCCCTAAAGGTCTGCTGCATCTATGTTGTTGCTTGGAAACTTTCTGAGGTCCTCTGTCCTCCATGCAGAGAAAAAAAAATACCTCATAGAAAAAAAGAACAATGTTAGAAGAACTAAGGAAAAATTTGATCTTTCTTTTTAAGTGTTTTTTCTTTTATACACAATTTCTACTTTAGAAAGGAAATTCATTTGAAATTAGTGTCCTGGGTTGAAGTATATTCTATCACCATCTTCATGAACTGTTGAAACCAGGTGAGGCAGTGCTCCCTGCCTCCCCCACTCTGGATTATCTGCTGTTAATGGGCCCATCAGCACCTTTGCCACATGACTCACAAATAACCCTCTCCTGGACTATCTCCTGTTAATGGGCCCATCAGGCCTTATCACATGACTCACCATCCCATTGTGAGATGCTCCGCCCAGAGGGAGGAATCAAGCATTCCAGCCTGGATATAAGCTGAGACTCTGAACATCAGAGCAGTGGTTACCTACTGGACTCGCAGAGGACAGGAGCTACTGCTGGATCTTCAGACCCATTATTTCTATAGGATCACTGCTTCAACAGAACCACTCTGCTTGGTCTGCTACCACCATAGAGTGTCAGGTTCTATTGTGTCTTTGTCAGTGTTCTTGTACTACTGCATTTATTTATTTCTTTTAATTTTTTTTCCCTATAAAATTGTAATTCTGACCTACGATCTCCCACAATTAGTACAATTAGTTAGCATGAAACCCCTGTTACATACAAATGAAAACAGACACACAATTGTAATGTTGATGTTTTCCTGAGAGAAGAACTATCTGTTCAAGAACTTAAAAACTTTTACTTTGGAAAGTCGGGGAGGACTAAAATAAATGTATACAACTAAAAATGTTACTTGTTAAAAATCAATAGGGAGAAGAAAGCTGGATGAATGTTCCTTCTTATAGATACCATATTTTTAGTTATCTTAGCATTGTTATTATTCACTCTTTCTGAAAAGCTGCTCTGAGGTCCATCTCAACAGAAGCTCAGATTGACTTCAAATAAAGGATTACTTTTATGGTGTGGAGTGCATCTTCTGCAGTCTCTTTTACAGTTCTCTTCAAGGTAAAGACTGACCAGGTTGAAAAGAGATGTCAAGGCATCTTTATTCTTCCACCAATTTCCAGCCACAGGGTTAGAATTTTTGGTCACCTAAATTTAACTTTTTCAGGTGACGGATTTTATCCCATAATTCTTGTATCTACCTCAAGGCTTTACATTTTTTCATGGTATTTCAGTATATGAGCATAGATAACATCTGGTGGAGCTATAAAATTTATTTTAGAATAGCTCTTAGTCTAATGTTAAAGACTTGAAGAGGCAGAGCTCAACAACATATTGAGGAAAGGATTTCAGTGTTTAGTTATTGTGAGTATGAAAACTAAGACTGACTTCTAGCATGAACTTTCCTCCTCTGGTTAGTGGATTTTTTGATAAGCATGAATAAATTGAAACTCCTTTAAAAACAAAACCAAAAAAAATCTAGCTGCTTTGTTTGTGCTTTGGATGGCTGGAAATGAGATAGAAATATGTCCCTATGCTATGTTTTCAGCCATTGAATTTCATGCAACCCAAACATCTAAGAGAATAAAGCAGTCAACAATCAAAACTTCAGATCATCCTCAGCTTCCCCTGCAAAGCAAATAAAACCAATATACCAGCCCAGTTAGTTAGATCAGATACAGACTTTGAGAGTCCATTCATTTGTGTTTTTCCCATTGTATCACTGAATGTTTCAGAAAGTGTGGAAGTTCCTGTTGGCAAAGAGAAGCTGAAACAAATCTTTCTGGAACTAGGGGCAGAGAGATCATCAGGCCTGTGTTCTCATCATGCAGCAGTGATGCCCTTGGGAGTCAGTGTGCTCTCAAAGGGATTATTACACTATCTGTCTCAGAGGGAATAAAAGATTTGTGAGACCAGAAGTTAAGCAGTGAAAACTTGTAGGACACAGAATGGCAGAAACATGTAATGGGGAAATGAGAAAACATGGGTCAAATCTGCAAATTCACAAAAAATGCTTTTGAAAGAAAAGAAAATTATTGATTTCTTGCTTTTCAGAAATTATCTTCTTAAGGCAGGGAAGAGGTAGAATGATTATCTGGTTTAATTATAAGACCAAAGATGACAAGAGGAAAAAAAAAAGGCAAAGAGGTGATTGAGAGCAGCTCTGTAGAGAAAGATTTGAGTGTGAAACTTTGATGTGTTTGATGAAAAACTCACCATGAGCCGGCAGAATGCACTCACAGCCCAGAAAGCATATGGAATCCTGGGCTGTATCCAAAGGAGCATGGCCAGAAGGTTGAAGGAGGTGATTCTTCCCCTTTACTCTGCATTCTGAGACCCCACCTAGAGTGCTGTGTCCAGTTCTGGTGTCCCCAACTTAAGGAGATGGAACTGCTGGAAAAAGTCAATAGAAGGGTCCCAAAGTTGATAAGAGAACTGGAGCATCTCCCCTGCAATCATGGGTTGAGAAAGTTGGGGCTGTTCAACCCGGAGAAGAGAAGGTTGTGTGGAGTCCTCACAGCAACTTTCCAGTATCTGAAAGAGAAGAGGATAGAAAGGACTTTTCACCAGGAACTGTAGTAATGGGGCAAGGAATAATGGGTACAAATTAAAAAAGGAAAATTTAGCTTAGATATTAGAAAGAAATCTTTCACTGTGAGGGCGTTTAGACTCTAGAACAGGTCATGCAGGGAAGCTGTGGATGACCCAACCCTGTCAGTGGTCCAAAGCCAGGCTGGAGAAGCCTTGAGCAAGCAGGACTAGTGGGAGATGATCCTGCCCACAGCAAGGGGTTAAGACTACATGATTTTTAAGGTTCATTTCAACCTCTTAACATTGTGTGATTGCATGATTCTATGAAGTACAGAAGATATTTTATTTTAGAGAATCCATGAAATGCCAGAGGATGCGTAAGAGTATGCTTTCAGAAGTATCCCAGAACACTTCACAGCAATGAGACCACTAAGACGGGGAAGAGTGTTTTGTTATTTATTGGTTTTTTCTGGTTCTTTTAATGTAGTCTGACATATAGTCTTACAGGAATTTGCTTTCAGGTACGAGCAAAATGCCCATTACATGTAATACTCTCACCTGTCACAAATCGTTAAAAACATTTATTGTAAAAGAAGAATTTCATCTTCAGCAAAAGCTGCTGGAGGAGTCTAGGGAAGGCAAACCTTATTTCCAAGACCTAGTCATTCTGGACACTTAGGTGTCAATGAATTATCAGAAAACTAGGGGAAGTTCATACCCTATGAACCTCAGGCAGAGGCAGAGGATGTCCATAAACAGAACCAGAAAACTCATGACTAATGGGATTTAAAGCCCGCAAAACCTCACACAGCAATTCTGCAGTGTTCAAGCAAAGGTGCTCACTTATATCCATGACATATTTTGTTTTCTTTGTGTTGAGTTTGTACCATTCATTCCTGAGAATTTAGTCTAACTTGAACAAAACTTACAGATAATATGCATTGGAATAAAATTTATATTCTGATTTTAAATATAATTAAAACATATGAATTCTTCTTTTTTTTCACCACATGTATGATATGGTCAATAAGAACACCTACGTATGTCTCTCCTTTTCCACTTTCCTTGGAATCTTCTGCCTCATAAGATATACCACAAGTGTGATTGATTCTACAATTTTACAAACTGCTTCTCAGTCCACAAAGCAAATTAGCAGAGTTTTTGCTTTCCACTTTATATCTCCATCACTGATGGTGTGCAATGTGAGTGGAGGAAACTTTTACATCCTATCTGAAAGCACATTTAGATGTTCCAGTTTGAGTGGAAAATAGACATCATTTCAAGTAATGCTTGGAAAAAAGACCCCAAACATAAGGACATTTTGTTTCACAGTAATTCCGAAGACTTAGCATCAACAGTGACTATATATAGCAGCAGCTACTGAAAATGCTGTGGCGTATATTACAAATGTGTTTGAATTACTGTGCCGGTGCTCCATAAAAGGTCATATGAATATTCAAAAAACATGCTGGATAATTAAAACCACTGGAAAACTAGTGGGACAAACTATAAACACCAATTCACCCATTTCTGCTCTTGAAGTTAAGAGCTTCTCATGGAGATGAAATTAAATAAATAATAAAAATTAGAAGAGAGAAAACCAAAAAGCATACTAAAATGAAAACTTACAAAGGAAAAGTTAATGTGCTATTGAAGTTTACATTTATTCTTTTCTAAATGAAATATAAAGGAAAAAGAAACAGAGACTACAAAAAAAAAATCTTCAGCTAAGCACTACTACAAACCCGAGGAGATAAAACATACCCACTTATTAAGACTAATCTCAAGTCTTTGTTAGAAACACATTTAAGACATCTAATCATGGTTTAAGTCTTTGTCACCAAACCAGGTAAGAAACACCTAACTGTCAAACACTGGGACATGGTTCCTAGCTAAATACCTCTTTTTTATATAGACTTAAAGAAATTGAGAAGAAAATACTATCTAAGAAATATTATTATAAAAGTTATACCTTTATGTGCTAAACTCAGAATTATTTTGGGAGGCTGAAGCTGTTCCTTAAAGGAAAAGCAGTCATACTTCTGAGTTATCCAGCACTCTTGGGATAAGCAGATTTAAAACAAAAGCAAACTAAACCCACCCAAAGAACGGAAACAACCTCCCAATAACTAAAAATTTTGATGAAGAGCTTTATTAGGTTCCCATTGGATCTGATAGCCAATCTCAAAAAGGTTTGCATTGCCCTCTATTTAGGCATTTGAGATTTTCACTTCACCCCTGACAGGATAAAAAATATATCATGTACTACTCCCCCCATTCTGACACATGAAATTAAAACAGAGAAATGAATTTGCAAGGGACCGTTATGGAAAAGGATTCTTATTTTTCTTTAGATGTGTGAACCTGCAGCATATAATGAGTGGCTCTCTGGACCCCAAAGGTATCCATGAGAAACTTCCCCCGCCCCATGACTCCAACCAGGCAGTACACAGCTCCTAGATGTAAGGACCAGTGAAGAACACTTGAGAGACACATAAACAAGGCAATTTCTAGCATGAGTCGCATTAGAAGAATGAGTGCCTGAGTGCCTGAATTCTTGGCTAGTGCTTTAACAGCTGGAATATCCCGCTTTTCATTTTGCTTTTCTTGAAGTGAGGAAAGACAGTCTCTTTCAGTAACAACTCCCAATCATGTCTGAGAAGTGGGACTGTGGGACTCAACATTGCATCCAAGTACAGGTGTTGTCAGGTGAGAACTGAAGTTTTAGGAGGGCTCTTCATGGCACCCAACACTACAGTCTACAGCTGCAATCCAAAGGCTAAATCTCATTTAAAGGTATTATGCTCTGGTACACAGAAAATTTTTTTGAAGAAGCTACCAAATTTTCATCCTAGAGTACAAATTCATGATATGTATTGTTGGGTCAGAATTCCAATTTTTTGTACTAAGGTTTCAGCAAAGCATTGAAAGGCACTGTAAGTCTGTCAGTTTCAGGCAAGAGAAAACTTTATATAAATAACAAATTTAGTCGGGATGGTTTGTGTTCTGGATGTCAATGAAGGGCACAAGGGAGGAAGGACAGAGTGGAAGAGGGAGCTTGCATGAATGACTTTAAGCCTCTGGGTGAGCTCAGGGCAGACCGTGTGCCTATGAAATCATTTTCTATTGTTAGCCTGTACAAAATGTTTGACTGTAAGCCCAGAGGGAAACTAGGCTGGTTTTGTGCCAGACTACTGTTATCAGGACAGTGTAAGACGGCTGCACTGCACATAGAGAACAAAGAATTGCAGATTCACTTTTCTCTTCTCTGTGAGAGTCAGCTTAATGACCATTGTTGTGATCATTTTCTACAACAAATCAGTAAAAAAGCCTTGTGTCCAGGCAGATGTGTTTCTCATGCATTAGAGAAGGGAAACCTTGTCTCTGTGTACTGAGGTTGAAAGGGGAGTTATTTCTACCATTGGAAAGGTGACCTGCTTCAGAATATCTCAGCTGAGATTTGCTGCCCTGTCTTTATACAGGTCTTTACCTTTGCACGCACAATTATCCTGGTTATCCACCCTGGTGAATAAAATAATTCTTTCTGCATGTAAAGGCATAAAGCTTGGGCTTTTCTTGAGAGAATCAATGCATGCAGAGTACATAATGAGAGGGAAAAAGAGAGAAACAAATGGAAAACACTTTTAGTAGTATTTCTAGTAATAAGCAATGAGATAATTATATACCTGAAAACATCTTATGATCTCATACCTCAGTAAGCTCTGCAGTACAGTGTTCTAGTTAGCTTGAGTAAGAGAGTAATGTGGAAGTTAATTTAATTTTTTTTTTAATACATTATATGCATTCCTTTCAATCCCTGCATTTTAGCATTAGCATCTGAGAGTGATTCATCTGTTGAGTTGCATTTCTGCTTTACTGGTTGTAATAACTACTCAGATTGGGGATCTTAGTTTTGGATACTGATGGACAAGCCATTTCATTTTAGATCCAGGTTATACTTCCTGCTCACTGTCTTCAGATAAGGAGGTGCAAGGCTGTAAAAATAGAAAGTACTTTTCACAGGTCATTTGATTCAACTTTGGAGAATATAGTGTCGTTATATCGATCATGTCAGGATCTCTTCCTCTGCTTTAACTAGACCAGCTTAACAATAATTACAGAGCATTTAAAAGTCATCTCTTTACAGGGTAATAACTGGGAGGAAGGCTAGAAGAGAGAATTTTATAAAGTTCTATTTTGGTGGGCATGTGTTTTGAACAGCAAAGTGTGTTATCAACCTTGAATATGATTCATATTTTGTTAGCATGCTCAGGAAGTGTAGGTTCCTTTGCAGCAAAAGTAGAATGAATGTCATTTTGAATGTGAAACAAATACATAAAACAAGTATCCTGAAACATAATTTCTCTAAGGAAGTTGTCACTGTCAAAAGTTATGAAGTGATATAGTGTCAAGGAGACTCTAGATAGTTTTTCTTCTTTCCTCTGGGCTCACTGATATTAATTATTTGCAGGAATCTTTATATTCCTATGAAACAATAAAGACAAGGAATATTGACTCTGAGATAAATAGTTTCATTAAGTAAATGCCTCTAGGTAAAAATATGCTCTGTGAAATGCAATTCTCACGAAGTCCTACATACGCTTGTGCTGCCACAGATCCTAAACTGTGTTTTCCTGAGTACTTCCAAAGAGGTAAAGTATAAACCAGTAAATAGGCAATATGGCATGTCTACTGTGTTAAAATGGTTTTTAGTTAGATTAAGCTGAGCATAGGACGTGGAATTTTCCTTTACGTGTCACCTGACACCAAAACTTTTGGTTGCTGTAAACAAGTTATGCTACAGCTTGTACTAAGTAAGTGCAAACTTCTCAACTTGGTGACTGTTTTACTCAGCTAAAGTCCCTTTTAGTGGGACAGCAGCCTTTTAAAATCCATTAGTTGCTTGCCAGATTCTGAAAAATGAATATTCACAGACTCCTCTTGATAATTTGGGTGGCTCATCAGGGTAATCCCATGTGTTGGCAAGGATCAAACACAGCCATATACTGGCTTGTAAATTAATCTCAGTAACTTGGTATATAGTACACATATTTTGCATTGGATGAATGGATAAACTGATCACATTGGGGTAAATTCAGTTTTCATATTTGCAAGTGTATAGTCAGTTTATTCTAAGCTTTATGCCAGACTTATTCTGGCAAGTGAATATTAAATGTTACCTAATGGTGAAACTCTTGGTTTATGTTTTCTGCTATGATTTTTGTGAGAAAAAAGTGCTGCACTTCTTGTTAACTAGGTCTTAAATATCAGCTCTGGTAGGTTGTGGGGTTTTTGGTTTTGTTGTTTGGTGGGGGTTTTTTTGGTGGGGGTTTGTTGGTTTTTTGGGGCTTTTTTTTTGGTTTGTGGGGTTTTTTGGTTGGTTTTTTTTGGGGGGGGGTGTTTTGGTTTTTTGGTTTATTTTAATGGATTAACATGTAAAATAGTAGATTTATAGCAAAATTCCACCAGAAACGGTTTGAATTCATCTTTCTAGAGGTTTCATATCCAGCTCTAGCAGAAACAAACCAACAAAACAAAAGCTGGTTAGAGTGATTCATCTTGCAAGTTATACAAAGTATAGCCTCTTCCTAGAATCACAGGGAATCTCAGGTTGGAAAGGACCAATAAGGAATATTGAATTCAACTCCCTGCTCCTCAGAAGAGTAGACTACCTCTTATAGAGAAAAAACCTAGTTTTACCCAGGGCTAATTTCACACTTAGGGTTCCTACTGAACACAAGACACTCTATAAACAAGACATACACCCTCCTCTGATGGTAGGTAACTGTGGACCTTCTTGGTGTAAAGGAGTCTTTATCTTAAAGGGATGTTGAAAGTCTTCTGGATGACCAGTAATGATTTTTTATTTTTTAAAATTATTATTCTATCAAACTAGATTATAAGGAAGCATTTACCAGTTTCTCAACAGTTTTTAAAAATTATTTTGATCCGTTGGATGACTGATGTTCTTCAGTACCAAGGGTTTTGTTTAGAAACATGAACTTAAGCATGCTTTCTTGAAGATGATGTAATGGTAAAACACTGGCAGATAAGAAGTAATACACAGCAGGGTGAAAACTTTGCACCATGGCCCTGTGATCTAAGGAAATAACATTATTTTCGTACATCACAATTCTGGAAAATTAAAAATTGTAAGTGAGGATATAAAGCAGGAAAAAAAAGGTTTTCTATTACTGGTAGAGTTAGAAGATTTACTCCATGATTAATTTTAGTGTCATTGGAACTCAACTTTTAGGTCCTTCAATCCTACTCAATCTGCATTGAGTTCAGTTCTTTGAAATAACAAAGCATGAACAAATGAGTCCTCTCGACTTAGAGAGATGTCTGTGGTGTTCTAAAAGATGTACTTTCAGTTGCTTATTTTTTTTATATTATATATCAATTCAGGAACCCTCTGTAAGTACAGTAGCCGATCAAACAATCTGCAGTTTCAGAGAAACAGTACATGAAAGAGGAGGGCTGTGAAGATGATCAGAGGATTGGAATACCTCTTCCCTGAAGACAGGCTGAGAGAGCTGAGGCAGTTCAGTCTGAAGAAGAGAAGCCACCAGGGCGACCTGATTGCGGCCTTCCAGTACCTAAAGAGGTCTTAAGAATAAAAAACTAGAGAAGGGTTTTTTACCAGAGTATGTTGTGATAGAACAAGGGAGAGAATGGCTCTTAAATGGAAGAGGATGACTTTGGATTAGATATTAGGAAGAAGTTTTTCACTGTGGTGGTGGTGAGACATGGGAATAGGTTGCCCAGAGAAGTTGCACCATACCTGGAAGCGTTCAAGGCCAGGCTGAATAAGGCTCTGAGAAATCTGGTCTGTTGGAAGCTCTCTCTGCTCATGGCAGGGGAGTTGGGACTAGATTATCTTTAAGACCTTTTCAAAACCAAATCATTCTGTGTGTCTATTGTCTGAGTCCCCCACGTCCCCTCAGCACTACACGTAAAAGGCATCATCTGCTGGCCATCAGCCCAATATCAAAACATCAGAACTGTCTGACACCAGAAGGTCAGAACTGGCTCTCAGCCTGAAGGTGAGATTGGCGCCTGAAGGGAACATTTTTACTAATGCTGAGTTAACAGAGGACAGTATAATATCTTTGATATTCAGATATTTCCTATTAATAGAGCAGGGACCTTGGTATCGCACATACAATTCTGTTCAACCTCATAGAAAATGCATTTTTTCTGCTTGAATCACAGCAAGGTATGTTTTGTACCAAAACCCCAACTTATACCATCAGAATGAAAATTAAATTCTAACAGGGGAAAGATTTTAACAATAAAAGCTGCGAAAGTCTCCCGAAAGTGAGATTCAGTCCAATCTGACACAATAAATTGTTTTACTGTTGAACAGAGTCCCTCTAACAAGTATAGATTACATGTGTAAGACACGGTTTTGCCTGCAGCTAATGTACTTAGAAGATGTATTAACTGTTCAACTCTCCTATTTACAGGCACTAAAATAACTTGTTTCTATTTAAGTATAGGGTAAAATGGAAAAGAATATGAACACTAAAGCATAAAGTCAGCCAAATATTCAAAATATTTAACACCAGTTACTGACTTAATGTTCTAAATATTAATCAAGGGAGTTTGCATATGCATCTACAACTAAAATATTCATTATTAACTGGAATATGGATTTTTAAAAAATTACATTAGTCACTGATAATAAAATGCCAGACGGGAAGAGGAGGTGTGCTCTGTATTTTGCTGCATGCCTCCTAGGAACTATTAGTAATGCATGCTGTAACAGGCTGAAAATGAAGTGCAAACTCATCAGTGTAATTATTTCTTCTCTTCCTTTTGTGGAGGCTGTGCTGAAGGGTGGACATCTTTAGCTTAATCACTGATTATATTTGTTGCCATATGAATTTGTAAAACAAGTATAGCAAATCTGTTGCTATGCAGAGTTGTTGGGAGCCCCAGTTCCTGCTCTCAATTTTGTAGCTCTGCTGTATGAAAAAACAGAAAACCCACTTTTTCCTGCTGGTGGTTTGAATTGGTCTAATTTGTTCTGGTAATGGCTCCAGATGTCACAGTATAAAAGGAAGCCCGGCCCTACAAAAAGATTGCCATTCTGACCTTCTATTGAATTCTAGAGCTCCTGCCCTTTTTTGTCTTCTGAACAAACCCAGCACTCACAAACAAGCTGTATGGAGTGGAAAAAGCAGCTTGACTCTTGTGAAAGAAGTTACAAGCAGAGCTGAGATGGCTGCTTGCCACTTTCCCTGTCACGGTGACATCTGCCACAGTTTGCTGAGCTGCTTTTTTGGGGGGAAAATGAACCTTCACCTCAGCAGGGCTGATCTTTTCCCCCCACCCCTGTACCTTTGTTCTGCTTCTTTTTTTCCAGTAACATTTGTGGTTTTCCTTCTGTTTCTTAAGTCTATCTTTTAGGAAAGATGAAAACTCCACCTTATGGAGTTTTTACTTCTTCAGCAAGATCCTGATACTATTTCTCTTCTCATACAATAAAAATATAGTTTAATGCATTTAGCACTCTATTTGTCTTGGCATAAGAGTCGGAGCAATAGGAGTAATTCCAAATGAATACAGACAGGCGTCTGCTCGCATTGATAACAGTCCACTTACATGATACAGGCAGGCAACCTCATTCATGCATCTTTGCCTTTAATTCATATATTTGGTTAACTGATCTTTGCCATGTTCAAGACCAAATGTGTGAAATTCTATTTCTATGTTTACAGGAGGAAGTGACAAATCTTAACAATACTGATTTTGCATGTGTGCATATGTGAATGAACATGGGTGTACTTTTGTGTGTGTCTATATATTTCCAAGGTCTCGTCACTTACTTTATTTCCATAACTGTTTTTTTAAATAAGCCTAAACATATCTCTGCCACAAAACTGGATACAGAGCATGATACAGTTGCAGCTTTCATAGGCAGAGGAAGGGTCATTAAAGAAAAATAAGAACATATTCAAAACCCATCTCTGCTTGGTGAGAGTGTAAGTACCCTTGGCAACCCAAAAAAGAGCATAGATTTTGATCTGTGCTCCTAACTGCCTCATATGTACTATCCAGCATCCTCCAGGGCAGAGACATGCTGCTTGGCAGAGGGCATAATCTCCCAGTGCTACATGAGGCTGTGTCTATTTAATGAGTGCAGAAAAAGAGGGAATAACCACAAGAGACAAGACCAAGTGACAGTCAGAGATATAGTGCGCAAATCACCCATAAGAACATTTTAGAAGAAGACTGTAGCCCTTGCTCATGCAAATTCATATTTTCTCAGTTAGAGAAACCCAACAAGCATGTACAATACTTCATGATTATGCTCAGGAAGTAGAATTATGTGTATATGTATTTTTGTTCAATATTAAGAATTCAAGTGGGAAACCTTTTGTTACGTTGAAATAAAATATTGTTTTGGAGCATCATGTTCAAGAGAGCGGAAGGCAGAGGAGAATTAGAGACTAATGTAAAAGCAGGCTGAAAATATAATGGATTTTTGAATATTGACATTGGAACCAGACTTGGACATTAAAATAATGTTAAGGATCTTCTCCATGATATTTCTCATAGGATACATATCAGAGAAGAAAACTCTCTTCTATAGAAAAAGTGTGTCTAATTTTATATTTATCTTTATAACTTTACATCTATGTTTATTCTTCATGTCTTTATCACTGTCTTTGTCAATAACTTTTTTTTTTTTTTAGTTTAATCTGCATAGTATGCTTCATTGGGCTAGATCACTCCTTTTTGGATTGCTTTCAATTTACACATGAGAAGCAATTAAATATTCAAATACTGATTGTTCCTTGGTTTCTGTTCTTGTTTTAAAATGGAATTAATGTAAAAAGTATGTTAATTATGAGATTTCTACTTTGTATCAAGCATACAACAGACAGATTAGACAATGTAGAAACTTGGGACAAGTTTACTACTCACTTATCTGCCAGACAATGCTGGAGTTCCAAAAGACTCACAGTCTACAGAAACCCAGAATAAGGGTTTTGCTATTTCATCGTGTATCTGATATGATCTTTACTCAATATGCAAAGCAAGTTTCCTTTTCTTTGCAGAGTATTGCGATGCATTGCTAAGCTATTTCTTTGTTTGACTTTTGTGTTAGAGACAAGTAAGTCCTGAATTCAATTGTTCTTTCATCTGAATAATTCTTATTTTTACAATTCATAAAGCAAAGTAGGCTGTACATAAATGTGAAATATGCCTATTATCAGAAAAAAAATCAAGGCCTCATTAAATTGAAGAACAAAAGGAGAGAAAGGAAGGAGAGGAGAGGAGAGGAGAGGAGAGGAGAGGAGAGGAGAGGAGAGGAGAGGAGAGGAGAGGAGAGGAGAGAGGAGAGGAGAGGAGAGGAGAGGAGAGGAGAGGAGAGGAGAGGAGAGGAGAGGAGAGGAGAGGAGAGGAGAGGAGAGGAGAGGAGAGGAGAGGAGAGAGAGGAGAGGAGAGGAGAGGAGAGGAGAGGAGAGGAGAGGAGAGGAGAGGAGAGGAGAGGAGAGGAGAGGAGAGGAGAGGAGAGGAGAGGAGAGGAGAGGAGAGGAGAGGAGAGGAGAGGAGAGGAGAGGAGAGGAGAGGAGAGGAGAGGAGAGGAGAGGAGAGGAGAGGAGAGGAGAGGAGAGGAGAGGAGAGGAGAGGAGAGGAGAGGAGAGGAGAGGAGAGGAGAGGAGAGGAGAGGAGAGGAAGGAAGGAAGGAAGGAAGGAAGGAAGGAAGGAAGGAAGGAAGGAAGGAAGGAAGGAAGGAAGGAAGGAGGAAAGAAAGAAAGAAGGAAAGAAAGAAGGAAGAAAGAAAGAAAGAAAGAAAGAAAGAAAGAAAGAAAGAAGAAGAAAGAAAGAAAGAAAGAAAGAAAGAAAGAGAAGAAGAAAGAAGAAGAAGAAGAGAAAGAAAGAGAGAGAGAAAGACAGAGAGAAAGAAAAGAGAGAAAGAAAGAGAGAAGAGAAGAGAGAAAGAGAGAAAGAGAGAGAGAAAGAAGAGAGAAGAGAGAGAAGAAAGAAAGAAGAAGAGAAGAGAGAAGAAAGAAAGAAGAAAGAAAGAAAGAAAGAAGAAAGAAAGAAAGAAAGAAAGAAAAGAAAGAAAGAAAGAAGAAGAAAGAAAGAAAGAAAGAAAGAAAGAAAGAAGAAAGAAAGAACAAGCAAAGAAAGAAGAAAGAAAGAAAGAAAGAAAGAAAGAAAGAAAGAAAGAAAGAAGAAAAAGAGAGACACTGGGCCAACTATCGTCTTTCAAGGATTCATGCTGTCTGGAGATTTCTATCCAACTGTTTTGTTTTTTTCTCCCTCCATTCTATATTATTTATCATCAGTCCACCTCTTTTTTTGGTCTTTGCAGTAGTACCTGACTGCCACCAGCACTAGCAAGTTGAGGTCACTAAGGCAAATGCCTTTGTCCTGCTAGAATTGATCATTGATCTGGGAGTATGACACACATATGACAGAGCAAGGTCACTCAACTTCTTTCTCCCCATTTTTGATTTCTATTCAGGTAGCTATCACTTCAAGGTTCTTCCTCCCAGCTTGTTGTTTCCTATTATTCTACCACATGAAGAATAAAGAGTACTTAAACCTTTATGAGATATTATTTCCTAAGTATTGCTCTGTTAACACCTCACAAACACACTCTTCACTAAAAAACATATCGCTGAGGTACATTATTCTAAAAATACATGTTTTATTCTAGTAACAAGTTTTACTATGGGGAAAAAGCTGCAAAGAAAAAAAGGAAGGACACTCATTAGGAATAACCTATTAAATCTTAATGAAAATATGTTGTAGAGGAGTCATATATCTGCAGGGATGACATAAATAATAATTTAATGTGAAGTCAAAATTCACTCAAATACCTGTGATGGTAACTTTTGTTGATGTAAAACACTTTAGGATATTCCATAAGTGCCATTAGGCTATTTTTCTTCGAGCAAAAAAAGCATTTGGGAGTAGTGCAAGGTCTTTCATTTAAAATGGATAAACTTACTTGCATATTAAAAATCAGCCTCGTGCTCTGACATCACTACTTCACTCTCAAATTTTTTTTTTGGGGGGGGGGGGAATAGATGCATTTTTGTGAGTATGTGAAGCAAATTCCCATATTTTTCTTTTGTTTGGTTGAATTGGCATAGTTACTTTATTCTGTGTAAGAGCGAATGGCTCTTGCTTTGACAGATTTCTAAAACTGTAATTTCTATCTGACAGCCAGCATCTGAAGCTTCAGGAACTGTGGCAGTGCCTGCATTATCATACTTGACCAGCCCTGGCACCACTGCAATCCGGTGGGACTTGGCTGGTCAGGAGTGTTAGTGAGACGATGGTGAGCAGGAGAAAGGAGGGACTCTCGAGAGATTCGGTCAACGCGAGTTTATTGGGATCCTGCATGGACCACTCACCTTGGGACGTCTGCCTCAGGAGAGATCAAAACTGTCCCAGGGGAGCAGCTTTTAAAGGGGGACATAACACAGGGGCAGGTTGAACCAGGGACCAATAGGGTGCAAGAGGGGAGCAGGTCACAACATTACAGACATGTACAACAACCATTTAGTACAAAGTAGGAGGGGGCAGCCTGGATCCAGCCCAATCACTCGACGCCTCTCCTGGAATGTTCTAGATGCAGGGAGGGGCCCCCAAGTGATGGACAGGACCGGGGGTTAAATAACATATGATTGACGTATAATTGTCACTAAGGAACAACCAATCATAGAACTGTATCTGGGGTGAGGGCAGGGAGAAACCAAAGGCAAATTACAGAAAGGGGCTACAAGGAACAAACCATTTTACAATATAACATTAAACTTGTGAACAATCATTAAATCAAAAATGCACCCCCACAAGGAATGTTTTTAAATTAATCTTAATCCAAAACTGAATTAAATTCTGTGACAGGAAGGAAGACAATTATTGATTGTTCTATTTCACTGATTTTCAGAAACAAAGTTGGATGTAAAATAAAATTGAAGTTAGCCCTTGGTAGACTGTCTTCATTATCTAGCAAAAATTGAAAGTGCTATGTTTTTACAGAATTTATAATCAAGTCAGAATGGGAAGAGTTTTCATATGAGGTCCAGCTGCTGGAGTCACTAGTGCAAATCAAAATCACTGTCTTTATTATACCCAGTTCTGGTTCCAGATTATCTGATGTTGATGAGAGCTTACAATGACACAAGAAGCAGGGAAAAAAATACACAGTCTAAGGCAAATGATATAAGAAGATTTAACAGATTTCAGAGATGTATAGAGAAATAAATTTTGAAAGAAAAGATCTATTCTTCCACATTTTATTCAATGGGTTAAAAAAATTACTGAGGATTAAAAATGTGTTCACGCATGCAGTTTAAATCAATCTCGAACTCTTGGATAGTTGATAGAGGATTTGGCTAAGGACAATTATTAGATTGATGAAAACTGAATTTTGGACCAAATTGTTATGGCAGCCTTCTGACATTTAAAGACTTGATGTTAAGATAACCTTATATCCTAGGCCTCTGGTATCATAGCAAATAAAGCTGCCATGGACCTTAAAACATCATTAGGTCTTTCCTTTATCAAAATGCGTAATCATCTGAACCTGAAATATTGCTGACAGATGTTTCAATAGTTTGGCCTAAAGGCCAAATATTATCACATATCTTCTCTCCTGCATCTAGACCTCTGTTACCCTCAAACCATTTTTGCTACATCACTTTGTAAACTCCTGTATAAATCACCCCTAACTCAATGCGTACCAGTTTATAATCAAGAAATAATGCTTACCTATTCTCACTGCTGAATTTCTTCCCCTCATATCTATTCTCATGCTGTCTCATTTAGAATGGCATTATTTTTTGTCCTGCCTATGAAGATTACAGTGCATATTTTATCCTATTCCTTCATATATTTGTTCTCTTTTCCTATGTTCATAGCAGATTTCAGTATTTCAAAAAAGTCATATACTGTAATAGACTGCCCTTTCATGATTAGGGTCTTCCTTATTAAACACCACAATAAGTGCGTAGGCTTTTCAAAATATTCTGCATGGTGAGATTTTCCTCTATTTTGTGGACCTATAGCCTTATTCATAGCATAATTCTGTTACTTGAGTGATTCAAAAGCATTTGAGTGTAATGATCTGGGTGCATCTCTATCAATTTGCTTGAAATATTACCCTCATTTTCATCTTTAAATTTCCTTTTAAAAACTTGCTTTTTCTCTCCATTCAAGAGTCTGATTCCAATATTATTTCTCAATCACATTTTGCCACTCTACCAACTTAAATGTAAATAATTTCATTGTTTATCCCTGGGATTTTGTAAATTACCAAAATTAATATTGATGTTAGTTAGACAAAACTCCAAAAACAAACAGAAAAATGCATATTTGCTTTACATGTGAAATTATTAGTGTAACCAAAGAAAATTATGCAACTAAACTGGCTATGGTAAACTACAGATAAAAAGGTTCAGGTCTATGCATGTGTGCAGTTATAAGAAAGCAAATATACATATGTGACCTCATCTTTCTTCTGGAGAATGGTATCTATAGCCCACAGAAAGAGGATGTATACATGGAGACCTCCTTATGCCCATGTTTTCATAGGTTTATCATGAGTGTTTAATTTTTGACAATTCTGTTTCCTGATGATAATATATCCAAGCATGTCATCACGTATTTTGTAACACTTCTCATGTCTCTCTAAATTTTTAAACTTTCTCCAGAATCACCACAAAAACCTGCCCTCCGTCCCTCCCTCCCCCAACATCCCTTGAGTTACTTGCCAAAGATACCATGACTTTAAGACACCAGCAACACCCACTGAAAACTGAATGGCTTACAAGATGGCTAGAAATAATGTGAATATTTCGGCTTGATAAATTTTAGTGAAAAGATGAGTTTTTCAAATCTGAAACTCTTTGAAGACAGATATCAATGTCTATTGTCATTGGAAGTTATTGAAGGCCATGGCCCACCTTCTCCAAAGCAGCTTCTTCTATTGTTTGCCAAGTTTCAGACTAAAGACCTTTTGGTTCACAAATGGTGTTCTGAAAATGGGGTATATTGTGTCTGGTTTACTCCTATTGATATAATTTCTCTTTTCTGCTTCCCATCTGTCTTGGTTTAGGAAGACAGGTATCTGCTAGGTAAAATTACAATCAGAGGCTCTTTGGCAAAGATTTGGGAAATAGGAATAGCAGTTCTTTACTAGTATGTAATACAAAGCAAACAAACACAAAAAAACTCCCCCCCCACCAAACAACTACAGCATTAATGACAAACGACAACAGTACCAAGAACCTTGAGGGCTTTGTTTCACAAAACCCAGGGCAGTTTGGTTTCGGTGTCCCTGCAGGATCCTCAGAGCACCAAGCTGGAACAGTGGAAAAGTCCTGGGCTGGTAGCTGGGATGGCAGGGAGTCCCGGCAGGCAGGGGCAGGATATCCCGGCAGCGCAGGGGGTGCAGGGTCACGCTGCAGCAAGAGGAGCAGCGCCGAAGAAGCCGAAGGCGAGGCAGAAAAGCGGCCCAGCTTCCGCGAGTGGCAGAGAAAACTCAGGATTCAGGTCGAACCGGTGATAGTAGATTTCCCAGGACTGGATCCCTTTGGCCACAGTGAAACTCCTCCAGCCAGCAACAGCCGTTCTCTGCTCGGCGTGCTTTGCGGCGGCTGAGCTCCTCGAGGAGCGGCAGACACAGACACGCGTCTCCCCGAACGCCGGAAGAAGAAAAGCACGCAGCTGCCTCAAGCTTTGTCTTTTACCTGCGTTATCTCCCCCTTCCACCTTTTGTCCACCTCTTTGTTTCAGTTAAGTACTCTCAAGTATCCAACACTTGGTCTCCTTGGTAACTTGTGGGGAAAAAATTCTTCAGAGAAAGAAGGAACAAACCTAACCCCCAACACCATCTTTTAAATATCAGAAAGTTGACCAATTCCAACAGTGTGCAAAAGAGAGCTGGAAAAGGAATAATGGGGAAAAATATAAATATTTGAAGCCACAGAGAACCTAGACAACAAGTGAGAGCATTCTAGCAACCTCAAAGAGTATTGTAATAAATGACATATAAATTAATAATCAGAAAGTTCCATTTGTGTCGTAAGTATCAAGAAGGAAAAGGAAAGAAAGCCCCCCCACACCTCTCCCCCAGAACTGTAGTTATGGGAGACACCAGAGAATTTAAATAAAAATACACAAAACTTTATTGGAGTCTCGGGTACTGCTAAGAGTGGTAGAACATGCTTGGCTAGATTGTCTTAGAAGTAATTAAAATAACTGTAGGAAGAAAAAGTCTTCATACAAGTAGATCAAAGAACGGAAATAATCTTAATATTTTGCATTTTTCATGTTTGTCTAATAAAATAAAGAGAAAATAATTGCTGTTCATTGAGGAGCTAAATAGTAGGTCACTAAAGAAAGATGACATAGTAACTATCACATGTACCTTTTGTAGAGCAGAACTATACATCGGTTTTGAATGTCAGAGTTAAAGTCACCATCCCCAGCAGTAATATAAATAATCACACCATCTCATCAGTTTTTCCTCTGTGAGCATGAAACAAAACTGCTGAAGCCTGAAATGAATAATTTATCTCAGAAGATGGCAATAGCAGTAACATCAACAGTTACAGGAAAGAAAAGAAAAACTTCTGTTGTCTTAATCATTTTGTGGCGAAACACACATCGCTGTGCCCTGCCTCCTTGCTCCCCTCCTCCCTGGAAGAAAAAGCGACACAGCAGTGCCAGTGAAGGAGGCAGGGAAGTGCTCCTTGCTCGCCTCTCTCCACCTTTCCCTGTTCCCACAGGGCTGCCCGCTGTGCCGCTGTTCTGCCATCCCTCTGCGGGCCAGCTCCTCTCGCAGGAGCAGCAGCCTGGGAGACAGGCTTGGAGGGCCCTGCTTGGAGCACTGACCGGGAGCCATCCCCACACCTTGAGGATTCATGCCTTGCTGGTAAAGGCCTATGCTTTACTTCAGAAGCAGGGAGCCAGGTGTGAACACATGGGGCTTGGAAGGATTAACCTTTTTTTTATTTTTATTTTTGTATCTGCAGTCCTGCTTTTCCTCTGTGTTGGCAGTGTAAGAGATTTTCAATTATCCTCATCATAGTGTTCACGCATGCAGCTTCAATAAGTAAAATAACTGGGTCTAAGCACGTTTCTTTTTCTGATGGATGTTGTGTTTAAGAGGACATGACAGTGAGCTGCAAGAGTCATTATCTATTAATTTCGCTGGTTTATTTTAGTAAGCAATTTATAGCTTTTCCAGAATGTCTTTTACATTTTCGGCTCATTAATTGAGTCCCATTTATACTATTTCTTTTGCATTAAAAGATGTATTGCACTATTTAAAGTCTTAATTTAGCCCATATGTCAAAACTATATCTAAATGAGCCACTTAGAGCACTTTTGTATGAATTGCATTATGTATGTCTTTCCCTCTACCATCTTTTTTATCCTTGCAGTTTCAGTTTCCTTATTAGATGTAGGAAAGGAGCAAATAAAATGTAAGTATAGTCAGCAGCAACATTAAAGCACAACTTGGGACTACCAAGTCAAGTTCAAGATGTAGAAGATATTTTTAGTGCCTGACAATCTCTAGCTTTTCATTTATCTGTTTTCCTAATCTGTGTACTGAGGTTATTGCTGCCATCCTTAACAATAAGAAGGTGTATACTTTCTCAAGAGAATCTCTTCTTTGTAAACCCATGTTAGGGAGACAAAACAGCAAAAAACTGAAGGAAGTATCAAGGTGGACCATTACCAGAATGCCTTTCTCAAAGCTCATCTAGTCTTTCATCTTTTGACAGTACTTTTTCTCCAGGAAAAAAAGACCAAAACAAAACAAAAATGACCCTCTCTACCCTGTGATCTACCCTGGTATTACTGAGGCTAGGACAAATTCTGTGTTTAAAAAGGCTTGCCTTGTTTTTAGAAACTCTTCTGGAGGTTTTCTATGCATATTTGATTTCCGTCAAGTAATTTCTTCCTGTTTCATGTATTAGCTATCTAAGCTGTGAGCTAGATACTTCACTGGGTCATATTTTTATATTTTTCCTTTAATGTCTCCATTGAATGTCCCATGGACTCCAAAACAGTATATTTATAACAGGATACAAGAAACATCATTCTTTTCCATGGTTGGAAGCAGGCAGTGACATCTCCCATTGGGAGTAGTACATTTGCACTGTTCAAATGTGCATGTAACTTAGGTGCTGATATGGATGTTCACAGTAATGATGTTTGTCATCTGCCCCATTGCAGATGTGAGAAGCTCTTTTCCACTTATCACTACATGAGGTGTCACTCTTACTGCTCTTTATACGTCTTTCTTTATTCAGAGAGTTTGGTGAACTTTTTTTTCTATTTCATCTTTTCATAAGCAAAGTATGACTCTTTTAGATTACTTAAGGCATGTACTATATTTTTAAGATCTCAGTTGGTACTAACCAAGACAATTTTTTGCCCATAAAACTGTATTTTCAACAGAGGTTTACTTTCCTTCTATGTTTTTTGTGCTAGTATATTGCATATTATAAGATACAATATTGCCAGTGGTTATAATAATGATCTTTAACATCTGTTCTTTGCAAATAACAGCCGTTTCCTAATTTGGTGCTATGTTTAAAAATGATTACCAGCTTTCAGCCTTCCTATTTAATGTCAAGTCATATATCATTTCAGTGTATTTTACTACGTATCTGATTATGTTTCCACTGTTATATAGTTGAGTTTTAGCTTATAACAGATTGCTGTATCTCTCACCTATTTGATGATGTGAATAGCATTTCTCATTTTCTTGTTCCATTGGCTGCTTTCTTTCAAGCCTGGTAAAAAGCCCCAAAAATGATTACAACAATTTTATCAATTTCCCCATTTTATCATGAGCAAGAATTCAAATGTACTACAATCTGGAGATATCTCTGCTGATATGTAATACCTAGCATGTGTTGTTTTATTTCAGTAACTACTTGTCACATGGATCTGAGTGTTTATTTATGCTGTACCTTGTAAACCTTTGTGTTTTGGGCCAAACACCTTTAATGACACTCATATGGGAAATCGCTCCAGCCCCTGTACTACTAATGCATCTTCTCCAAAAACAAGAAATAGAACAATTCTGAACCCAAATTTTCAATGTTATAGGTAAGATAGTAAATTTTTAGTTATCCATGTTTACATATCAGAACTTTATTGGGGTTATTTGCTCAGATCCTAACTTGCCCTTTATTTTTTCAAGAAATGCACCCTAACTAGTCCTTCTGCCTTGTGCAGAGTCCTTTTTCCCATCGTTGTGGAGGGAATTATGACACATATTTTCAATTTACTCTCTCTGTGGAAAGGCTGCAGTTATTTGGGTCGTTCTGAAGTATTATCACCTTTTCAAAAACCTGTTCTTTCCTCCAGATATACTCTGTTCTGTTGGAAATGTTTTTGTTTGTTTTTTTTTTTACCTTTTTTGTCCTCAAGATAATTTTGGAGAAACCTGAAACTGCCTAAGGATTTGATTAGGATATTGATAAGAATAGTTCAGAGAAAGAAGAGAGAATCACGGTAGCCCATAATGCCTTGCTACCTCAGTTTGATTATTTTCCGGATCACTTAATATTACTTGCTGTTGAAAATAGGCCTGTATTCTATTTTAACTAGACCGCAGTCTCATCCAATGCGGCTATTCCAATGTTCCTGCAATTTCTTCTGTCCTGGTACTGCATCTATTCCAACTTTCTGCTAAACATGTTTTAAGTACTCTTGAAATTCATGGTCATAAATATTCTAAGAAAAATGCTTGGTCTGCAAAAATATTTTTAAAGATTGTTGTTAGTAGATATCCTTGTTATATTTATTATAGTAGAGATAAAAAAGGATGGATATTGCATTAAGTGAATATGAACAATGTACCGTGTAAATACTGATGCAATATGTTGGTGGAAATTCTGGTACAAAATTGGTTTAAGTGACCAGTATAGTTAAACACAGTGAAAATGCATTTTATGTGTACAAAATGCACTGGGAATACTGGGAATACTTTTTTTTTTTTCTCTCTCTTTAAGACAAGAAAGTAATTTGAATTAATCAAAAACTCAGTACAAAGCAAGAAAAGATACACAAATTTTTACTTTAAAAAATATCTTTAAATGTATAGCTTTCATTTTTACTTGTAGCTCTGCTTCCTGAATGGCAATACACAGAAGCTGAGGTCTCAGAACATTTTCTACCTGTTCCTGATCTGATACAGGTCACTGAACAGAACATCCAAATTCTTATGCAACCATAAGCTCTTAGACAATCTTCAGGTTTTCAGACTCACAGACACTGGTAAATTCAAAGATGATTTCTCTGTGCTGAATGTTTTGTTTTTTTTCTGTTGAAAGAAAAATCATTTTCTTTATCTTTTTTCTGATGTTTTCCTGATTATGCCTAAAACAAACAAAGTACAGTGATTTTTTTTTTTTAATTTATGAATATCAGACATAACATTTAAAAAGAGCATCAGAACCTTTGATTTTTAATTAAAATATTTAGGGTATATATTTTTTATGGATGAAGGAACTTTATTCTCTGTATGTACAGTACCTAAAACAATGAAAGTACTATTTTTAGAGTCTCCTAGACATTACAGTTAATAGTATGAAAAACTAGTAATATTATTAACCTTCTGGGGTATACACTTCAGAATAAATTCATTTCTTGAGCAGTGCCCATTTTTTTACAGAATTACATTTCTAGTAGTTTGAAGGTTTTATGAAATAAAATCAAATGATAAAGATGTAACATGAAAGAGTGAATTAGTTTATGACAAGGTATTTGCATTTGAAACAAAAAGGGCAGAAAGTCAAATATAACTAAAACGAAATGTCTTATCATTGACGTCTAGAGAATGAATATTATTCCTTGTAATTATCCTGTGTTAATTTTATTAGCTACAAATCACATTTTGAGCAGCTCTACATTCCCTTTCTATATTTCTCATTTTAAGAATGGTTGTAAATGTGTATGTTCAAAAAGTACTAAGCTATAATTTGTAAATAGTATATTATGTCACATTGAAAAAGGAAAATGAGAGAGTTATTACCTTGTTTTGTTGAATCTTAGGGTATTATTCTGTATACTCTGTTTCTATTTTTGTTGATCTTTTGGGAAAATCCTAATGGTATATAACACTTTATAAATTCATTGCATCTGGTTAATCAGATAAATTAATTGGGAAAAACTAATCTGTGATGTGTGATAAACTAACTTGCTCTAGAAATATCATTATGAGACTAAAAACTGAATTTTTTTATTGTGCTGAAAAAGAAACATTTGAATGTTCAGATTCCTAGAAATGTAGGTTCCAGAAAGTTTTGTAATCCAGGAGACACTATCAACTTACACACTAACCAATTGATGTGATATGTTGTTTTCACATGACATTATTTTTGACAACTTAGTTTTTTGCTTACAATAATAAAATAGAAGTTATTAAATTAATTAAAATTAATTTATTCATGCCAATAATAGAATATGCAGAATATATGCTTTGACCTAGGAAGAGATTGCAAAGCTAAAGTTTTAAGCATCCTCTTAAATCTTCCTCTTGAATCTCTTAGCTGAAATGAGAAGGCAACACTTTTTTTTTTCATTTACTATCTGTGTTGTGTTTTCCATGTGTGAACTAAATAATTTTTACTATGTTCAGAATGCTGAACAAAGACATATAATTAATTACTTAGAAGAATATACCTTTTTTTTCTTAAATACCCCAAAAGCTTTGTGCTGTAGGGCAAATATTACATTGTGTGATGAGCAAAGAATCTCAAATTCCAAAATACTGTGATAAATGCAGAATTGTGCTACCAGTTTGGTGCATCTGATTTTTAAAATGGCTTGCTTGAATTCCTCTGTCATTACTTAGTCTCAAATCATGTTATAAACAAAGGGCAACAAATACATCATCTGAAAAATCAAGAATATTTTATTCAAATTATGAAGTCTCAAGAGCCAAAAAAAATAATAAGTAATATTACCACCATTGCTGTATTAATAAGTCATAGTTCAAAATATGGACAATTAAAATTACTATGCTCAAATTTCCCAGTATGCTCACTTTATTTTTCTGGTGAGGTGCTCATTCTTTCTAGTGCCCTGCTGTATGCTGAATTCAGGAGTTTCAGTGAGGGTTGAAGGAAATTTTTCATGGAAGCATCAGCATCTCTAGCCCTTCATGGGAAGTAGCTAACTTTTGGTATGCATAACATCTTCCCTGTCACTGCCTGAGGCCCTTTTTTAATTGATTTTCTTTTTTTTCCCCTAGTCTCTTGATCTTTCTTCACTGGTCTGCAGGACCAAGTCAGATCCAAATGCACTATATATGCATGTTTTACGTGTTTACCCAGTTTACCAGGTTACATTCTTCTCATAAACATTGGCATGTCATCTCTGGTACCATTCCATGCCGATAATTTTAAGGCCTTTACTCTGATGCTGTTCCTCCCCTCCTCCACACAGCATTTCACTCCAGGGTCATAGAGAGTTCATTCAGTACCAAACACAGCTGCTGAATTTGCATATCAAGTAGTTACCAAAGTGTGTATAACTATACACAAAAACGCATGTCCATACACAGTTACGCAATTTTACAAAGTCAAAGAAAGAGATAACAAAACCAGATAATTATTAAACTGATCATTGGATAACCTTTTTTATTGTTAAACAAGCTAAAAAAAAAGATTTTCAGACATGAATCCAGGCAAAGAGTGGTAAATCCTAAAGCATGTGATGTTCCCCCAACACAAAACCTGTATCCCATCACTAAGAGTGACCTTGTTCTGCAGAGCTGGAAGGCTGAGCTTGTCTTCTTGAAAAAGGTGGTCCTAAGATATAGTCCGCATACAGCTTTTTATAACATCACTGATTGACTGAGCATTCTAAAGTCAAGCACTAAGTCATTGGCAATGGAAATCTGATAGATATGATAAACTGATTGTTTTGTTAGACATCAGGCATAGTAGATTTTTTTCTTTTTTTAGTTATAGAGCTGTGTGAGAGACTATGCAGAAATTGTTCTCTGCAGGTCAGGCCTGAAACATACTTTTAATACAAAATTTGCAATAGCACATGCCATTTGATTTTGTTTTCTGTAACATAGTTCTAACTAACAAGCTACTTTCTTCATACAGTCCCGACTGATGGTGACAAAGACCTGAAACACTTGGGATTTAAGTTTCCTTTATTGGGAAACTATGATTCTACAGAGGTAGTATAATGAAAATACCAATGGCTAAAGGAAAAATTGTGAAGTCCATATAATGTAGTGCAGAATTAGATAGCGATGGCTACACTCTCTATTAAATTTAGCTCTGATATTCCTTTTCATACTAGTTTCAGTGATCTTCTGTACTCTGACCAAGTAGCTGCCATCACTAAAGAATGCTCCACAGTACATGTGGGCCCTGCATACCAGGATATGTTTAGCTTTCTAACACATATAACACTAACCACCGAAATTAAGATGAGAGATAAATAAAGAGCTATACTCAGCACCAGTCCAGTGCATGTAATTTTATTGAAAAACAGATCAGTTTTATGAGCTTACATACAATCACAGAAGATCAGAAGTGCAACCAAGCAGATAAACCCTGCTTTTAAGTATCTTTAGTGTACTGGTACCTGTGAAAGAAGCTACACATATATGTATTGTCCATGTATCTTAGCTTCTAGATTACTAACTGAGTTTTCCTCTGTCACATGTATTTTCACAGAGTTTTATGGTGCAAGCTTTCAGATTTCAAATCTGCATTTGCATACAAGCATGGAATTTTGTTAAGGAGTAAGGATGATTTCACCTTTACAGTTTATAAAATATGCACATACAAAAAATATGACACAGAGAAAACTTTTGTAAAAATGGTCAAATTTGAGACTGAAAATAAAATACATGCTACTGCTGATCTTGAAAATACTGGGAAATTTGAATTTCCATTTCAAAAAGCATGTTATCTGGACAAGGTGAAAAATAGAAAGAAGACATTAAGTTCCTTGCATGAAACAACCGAATCTGAACACCCCATTTCATCCTTGCTAGATTTAGCTTCCTGATTCTCTAAACCTTCCGTCATGATCAGAGTCATCCAGTGACAATAATAGTTGCCTCTCCTATCAACCCAGTGTGAAGCCCTGCAGCCTTTCCATTGACACGGGAGGTGGGTTGGCTCCTGAAGGCAGCAGCCTGACCGCTGCACAAGCTGCTCTCCATCCTGCTGCGGGTGAGCTGGCCAGCACCCAAGGCAGGGCTGACCTTGCTCCTGGGCTACTCACATCTTCATCTCTCTGGGACCTTGCTGTGCTTCTCAAAGGTTGCTCTCCCCTTTCTCCTGACTGCCAGAATAATTGGTCTTCCATCTGGCTAGTGTCCAAACCAATCCAGTCACAGTTTCTCCATCTGGTTTATTCTTGGAAAGATGAACTGGATGTTTTAATTTAGAATAGTCAATCTCTTCCTACCTTCTCTCCACAGCCTACTTACTTCATCTACACATGCATAATTTTGGCTAGACTTCTGCAGAACTGTGGGGAGGAGATGTGCCTGCCCCCTCTGCACCTCCCCCCTCATTTTTTTTACTTTGATTCTTTAGTGTCCTCCAGTAGCAGAAAGTTTCCTAAATCCTGTGAAATTGTGCCTCACAAGATTGTTTCAGCATCATTACACAACTTTCATGCTTATCCTCTGCTGTTTTGTGAGAACAAACTCCCCTTCTAAAAAACAGAACAGCTCAAAATCGCTATTTTATATTTGTACTGTATTTTAATTGTCCTTTTGATACAACACTATCAACTACGTACATCTATCCATTTCTCCCTCTCCAGAGGGTAAAGATATTTGCACCACAAATGCATAGAAATAATTCCATATTAACAATTTATATCTTTGGCACCGAAGAGTAAAACACATGAAGAGGTAAAGTTTTTAAAAGGAAGAGGCTTTGTAAATTTTTTTCAGTTTGCCATGAAATATCTCATTAAACCAGCTGATTTTTCTCCTCAGACTTTGTCATACAAGGTCTTGTTTGTTGCTTGACTCTGACTCTTCGAGGTCAATGCATTTCCGTGCTGTTTCCCATGTAGGATTCATGTCAGGGCATCAGCTGGTCTAATTGGCAGACTGTACACAGTGGCCAATGAAGCGAGGTACATTTGCATTTGCCTGTCCTGCTCATAGATCAAATAGGAGCATTTTGCAAACAACAGTTACTCAGTGCTGTCTTTCAGGTCTTTGATATTTAAAGATCATAGAATCATTGGAAAGAATCCCAGAATGATTTGAGTTGGAAGGGACCTTTAAGGTCATCCAGTTTCAACTCCCCGACATGGGCAGGGACACCTTCCACTAAACCAGGCCCCAATCCAACCTGGTCTTAAATATTTCCAGTCATGGGGCACGCAGAGCTTCTCTGGGAAACCTGTTCCAGTGGCTCAACACCTTCACAGTAAAGAATTTCATCTTGATATTTCATCTAAACCCACCCTCTTTCACTTTAAAGCTATTACCCCTCCCGGAAGCCATTACCCCTCCTTGCTGCCCATCGCTACCTCAAGAGAACGATCTTGGGACTTGCTTCAGTCTGAGGTTTGCAGTGGAGACTCCCCTTTCAACAGCTCCAGCTGGGTTGAGGCATTGGCCCACCACACAGGGCAGATGGTGCAGACCCAGTGACAGGTTCCTCTAGGTAAAAATGAAAGAAAGCAAGTTAGTGTAATTGTCATTACAATCACAGTTTAGGTTAAACTGTTGTGCCCAGAATGCAACTGTAAACTGTATTAAATTCTCTTCTGTTAAGCATCTACCTCTGAACCTCAATGTAAAACAAAAAAAGAAAACATTTTTCTCTCTGAATTAGAAAAACAGATAAGAAGAGGGAAATTCTTAGGGAAAACAAACAAACAAACAAACAAGTAAATCCCAAACCAAACAAAATGGGAGGTGGTATTGGTGTTGAACAAAGCAATGTTCTTCTTTCATTTTTGCCATCTGAAAAAGTTTTTTTCAGGGTGTAATCCAAAAGCCCAGTTTTCTCATTCTAAAAAAAAAAATTAGAGAACTTAAAAAAATTGCTCTACACCTTTCATCTATTCCCTAGAAATCAAAACATGGTAGAGTTTTAGGGTGGCACACTGAGCACAGATTGAGGTACCTTGTCCTATGTAATCTTTTTAGCACACATTAACAAGAGTAAAAAAAAAATATTTGGCATTCTGTTTTCATCTTCCTCATGGCAAAAGTGATGAGAATTAGATCCTTAGCCAGCAGCTCATCTCAAAGGATTTTAACTTTAAACAAGCTTCCAAGCTATCATTTAAGCTTACCTGGTGGGATATGGGATGAAGTGTTGACATAATGGAATTCTTTGGATGAGAATCCTTAATTTTTTTTTTTTTTTTTTTTGTTCTTTTTGTTTTCATTAATTTTTTTGGAATTGAAATGTCATCAGTATTAACTAAAACAAAACAAACAAGCCAAAACACATTGACATTTCTGAAATTGGCATATTTAATTTAGTTTTTCTGAACTAATCTAACACGGTTACTTTTCTGCCACTGAAATTTGTGCATAAGTGTATCCTCCATAAATGTCCCAGCCTTGTAGTCCCTATTCCAGGTCTTGTACTAATTTCTACACTTTTTTTTCAAATTGAGACATTATAATGCAATAGGATACTGGGCTGATCAGACACAGTTATTTTTTTTTTCTTCATAAACATGCATTTGATATTTCTGATACTACTTTTTTCATGCTTAATTTTTTCTATATGTAAATAGGTGTGCTAAGACATATTGTTACTTACATAGAAGTAAATCTCTAACATTTGTAGGTGACTGAAGAGTGTATGAGGGTAAACAAACGGAAAAAAAATTGTCTCATTATTCTTCAACATATTTTGTTATTCACAGCTGAATTCTGACTTGCACTACATATGATCTGTATCTCATGGCAGGCACTGTCTTCTCTGCAAGAGAGGGGACAATATGAATGAGTGACTTACAGATACCAGCCCAAATCAGGCTCTTAGGATCTGATCCTCAGCATGAGACCTCAGGCTAAAAATAGAGATGACATTCCCTATTTCATTCAATTTATATCTAAACACAGTTTAATAGTAGGACAATAAGAGAACTCCAACCCTTCAGGGGATCATCTCAAGTATTTACCTGCTCTGAATTCATTCTTATTTGGTTCTGTCTTGTGATGGGAATAAAAAGAGAGAGGAAAAAGACAATCAGGTGTCTGCATAATATTTTCCAAACACAGTGTAGTCTATCATAACAGTATTCACTGAGAAAAGAAAAGGAAAAGGGAAAGGAAAGAAAAAGAGAATAAAAACATCTTTGGAAAGGTCTTTGAGATATTCAGATTGTTTTAATGAATGGTTATGCACCATTTCCACAGACTTTTCACACAAGCCACTAAGTACACACATAAGTAATTATATTTTGTTGCAATTCATTAAACTTTTTTCCCTCTGAAAAAAAAGTCATTATACAGAAAGCAAAAATTGCACAAGATTATCATTAAATACCATTTAAAAAGACACAAAATGATTTTTAAACAGATTCCAGATAATTCAATGAAAAAGATTTTTATTACTATTGTAGATTATTCCATGCATTTTTGTATTTACAGTGGCTCATGTGTAACTTCTATTTTCTCTTCCAGAAGCTATGACTTGTAAGAGATTTTAGTGGGAATGGAATTCTAGTTGCAAAATTATTAAACACAAAAGGAAGGGGGAGAAAAAGATGCATTAAAAAAAATCTTTCATTCAGCATTGTATATTTATTTTGTACAGTGACAAGAGACTGCTCAGGAGTGAAAGAAAATGTTATTGCATTTCAGCCTATGAATCCCTCCAGGCCTCACTCCCCTGTTCTCTCTTGATTCCACTTGGCTCCTCTTGAAGTTATACCTCCCTCCCTTAAGTGGTCATAAGTGAGAGTAGCTTTAGGAAAAGCTGCATATCAGAATCCCCTTAAAAAGTCTGTCTAGAAATGGAAAAGATCCCAAAAATAATGAAACAAAACAAAGCAAACAGCACAAATCCCACAAATTTAGCAGAGTCTCCTGAGTTAGATATTATGAATGGCTTTACTGCTATTGTGAGTAATGAAACTCCTATTTTTGCAGCACTTCCACTTTCCAGAAGTGTTGTGCTGCCTATTTATCTACCCTGGAGTAATTCGGTTTAGCTTGATTAAAATTCCAAATGCAAATTCCAAACACAAGAGCCATGATTTGGACAGAGGTAATATGGAAGGATCATCCCCCTTGAAATCATGAGTTCTGTTCCTCTCCCCCTTTACAGAAGTGAAGGTGTCCCTGAGTGTCCCTCTTCCCCTTCTCCCTTCCTTTCCTTCACTGATTAAATTCAATTTACTCTGATATCAGATCACTGAGTGAACCCAAGAGAGTAAAATCTCATGAGATCAGTCCAATTAGGTAAATGTCAGAGTGCATCTCCTTGAATGAAAAAATGACCGCTTTAAATTTTTTTATAGTGTTTTTTTTTTTTTAAACCAAACAATTCTCTTGGTTTTTTTCTATCATTAGTTTTTGTTCAGTTTTTGGAAAATGGAATATAATTTCTTAAAAAAAAAAAGAAAATGAAAGTAATTAACTACTGAATTCTTAAGACTGTCTCTTCAAGTCATTATAGCATGTACAGGTATATCTATAAAATATGACTGATCACTATATTTCAGATTTACATTTAAAATAATTTAATAAATATCATAATTGGCTGATCAGTAACCAAGTTTTAAGTTATAGAGATATTTTAATTCCAAATTTATTATGCTCTTACCTCAGCAAACACCTAATTTAAGCTCTAGGTTTTGGATGGATAAAATTCCTATTTTCAATTATAATAAAGACAATGAAAGAAAATACTCCAAACAGGTTAACTGTATATTTTAGTTCCCATTGTTTATATAGCAACTAATTTATTTATTTATTTAGGTATAAAAATTCTCTTAACTAATTCAAACATCCTGAAAGGTTTTGCTCAGGTGATGAGTAGAGTTATTCTGCTGAACTCTCCCATATAGCTGAGGTCCCTCTCTGCAAAAAATATCATGGTCTATGAGATCAGGAGAGAGTTTACAGGATAAAAGTTTTGCTCCATAGGTGGCAGTCCAAATTATTTCATCTCTATGTTAATATTGAAAAGCCTGCTGATCATTAACAGGTGCCTACACAAACAGAAGTGGAGACTGTTTATCACATGAGAATTCTGTACTGGGAATAAGCATGTGTTTTCTTATGAGATGAGAATTTTTTTCTCGTAATTGTGGGAATTAGCCTTCATTTGACTTCTTTTTTAAGGTGCAGCCTATACAATTAGCTTTAGTTTTTTCCTTATACCTTCACCTTGTCAAAAACCTGGCCATTGCTCAGGCCATTTCCCTTCATTATTTCTTCAACAAGCATTTCCAAGAAACTTCTATTTTTTTTTTTTTTTTGCTTCCTAGTGTTCATTTATGTTTGCCTCATATGGCACATCCTAGATTACATCCTGTGACAAGATCCAGAATTCTAAGCAAATGAGAATATCTTGTTTATTACCTGTCAACAATCGGTTTGGCCCTTTCTTACTTCCTTGCCTAGTTAATTCTGCCTTGGTGAATGAAATGTCACCCCTTCTTTATTAGTAGAAAGTCAGTGAGAAGTATAGATCATAAAAAGCTGTTTTGTTCCAGGTGGTAAGTGCTAACATATCTCTGAATTCCAATTACACTTTCAGTTTCCTCTGATCTTAGGAGAACGTCCATCTCCTCTTCACTTTTCTTCTGGTTTGCTCTACCTCAATCTGTACAGAGCTGATGTCAGACCATGTATAAACAGTAAAAAGTAATTATTCTCACTAAATAGGAGCTCTCACCAAATAGTTCTGCTTCTTAAAACAAGCAAACAAAAATCAAACAAAAAAATGAAGCATGATAAAATGTGTAGAAGATATGAAAATGTGATCTTAGTTCATCTTAATTCCCTTACTCAAATCTAATGTCAAGATTTAGACAAATCAAGATTTGCCTAGCACAGGTAAAAAGGCTTGAGGCAAGAGAAGGAGAAATAAATCTCTGTCAACTTGGTTTTGATATATAATTTCACAAATAATTGAATAACGTATACTGGGAACAGAGTATTGTCAAAGAACTTCAAAAGCTGTAACATTATGATGTTTACTTTGACTTGAAAAAAAAATTAACTGATCTATCTACTTCTTAAAGCTAAAACTGTTGATAAACTGTATTCATTTCCAGTCTGATACAGAAATTATGTAACCTACACTAACGTCGTCTGGATGAGATAATGCTCAAGAAGTTGTCATGAAATCATCCTCATGAATCCACAAGTGATTCTAAATAATCTTACAAAAATCCAGCTGCTCAGGTAATTTACACCGTACTTTCTTATAGAGAACAAGTTTTTCTGACTGTCAGGATGGACATGATGCATGGACAGTTTTCCCGTGTTACTTCAAGCCCATCCAATTCAAGTCTTTGATATTAGGGGGGGTTGTGTTTATTTTGTAACCGTTAATTTGACCTTGACATCTAGTGCAAATACAGTAATCAGGGATTTGGTGTTAACCAAGGGATCAGACTTCACATTTGCTTCAGTCAGAACTTTTCCCTTTGCAGACCATGGTCTCATCATGTTGTTTTACAGTATTACCCATGTAAAGGGTCACATTTCCTCATTTTCCATCTCTTGTGTTCTGACCAGGAAATTCCTGAATATCTGATTAGGATCTTCGTAGCTGGCTCTAATTTATTAAAAAAAAAGAAAAAGTAAAATATACGTGACAGAAGTACAGACAAGAAGTTTTCCATTTCCACACAGAAAAAATTGTTAAGTTTTCTGAGGCTGCATGAAAAGAAGAGAAAGGGAGAAAGAACTTTTTTTGAGATGAGTGTACTTTTCAGTTTTAATTTTATCATTACTAGGACACATTATGTCTGAAAAGATGTCATGTTTGGGGTTTTTTTTCCATTTAGGACTTCATAGAAATCTTCTTAGCCAGAAGCTTTAACTGATGTAGCACTAGGCTTTAAATTATCCCACCATAGATGTCTTCCATAATAATTACTAAAGAGTTACTGCAACACACAGTTCTTGTTTTTTCACCAAATATCCCCTTTTCTTTTTTTTCTTTTTTTTTCTTTTTTTTTCTTTTTTATAAAGGCACAATGAATGTTTGAATTATTGCTCAAAATTTCCTAAATTGACTTAAGATAAAAGCTGATGTCTATAAAAAATTATAACCAGCTGCATAATTATTCCAAAATATTTTAGGGGTGTTTTGTGTTGGTTTTTAAAATTATAATACTTTTATTACATTTTTCATTTGAATATAAACCCCCAACAATAACTAGTAGATAAAATTCAATTTTCACAGAGAATTATAAGGAAAGAAAGACATTTATTTAAAGTCTCTAAAATTATGTAAGGAGATAAACCTATATCTTGGGCATGTGAGTTTTTTTCTCAGCATTAAGATTTTATGATTCTTGAAACTAAGCTATTTGGTGGGGGGAAAAAAAATGGCCAGAGGGCAAAACTCAGACTATAAAAACTCTCTTCTTTGACTAACTTTTGTGACTGCTCTAAATTGACCACTTTTTCCCCTGACTAATCTCTAAACAGAGGGCATATCCCTTTCACTTGCAAAATGCTCTCACACAAAACAAATTACCTTCCCACCACCCTGGTTACTTGCCAGGGAGTACTTTATTTTTCCACTAGGAAGAAGAAAATCAGCTTGTATTTTGCTTGCTAGAGCCTTCTGCATTTTAATTCTGGACTCTGAATGAACATCAGAGAGGCTTTATGATGTTTCACACAAAAGTGCCTGTGTTCATAGTTTTACTCAGGGCACCCAAAATAGCATTCAGTAAGCAGTGTCATACTGTGAGTTTCCAAAAGTAAAAGCAGAACTGACTTATACTGGCAGGAAGCTGTAACTCCTAGAGTTTTCTGAGGATCTGTGAAGTAAAACAGAGCTGCTTACTTCTCTGCATCCCACGTTTCATGCAACTTTTGCAATATCCATTCCTTTATGCCTAGAAGGCCCTGAAGTTACACAGGTAAGAGGCCTCTCTTTTTTAAAAAAAGTTTATGATATTTTAAAACAAAACAAGACATTTATAAGGGTGCATCCAGGGCAAAAGGCAGAGACAAACCCAGAAGCCACTCAAAACCTCTAGAAAGAGAATCTGCTTTTTTGTTTTGTCAGAGTCCACCATCTAACTTCTATTTCTGTGATGTTCCAAATTTTTAAATTGGATTTACCAGAGGAAATACTCCCTATGCTTCTTTTGTGTTCAACTTGCACATTAAAGTTTTCATGCTATCATTCAATCTTTTGCAAGACCCCCAGCTCTGACAGAATACTTGTGATTGCTTCAGCCGTACTTATGCAAGTGATTGTCATGAATGTGTGCTTAAAATTTCTGAGGGTGACATCAAGGGTGAAAATTTTCTTGTTTTAAAGGAACAGTAGGAAATACTCCCTGTCTTGTTACTTTTCACTCTCCTGTAAAGAACAATCTCTTTTTTTCTTATTTTCATTCACATTTCTGTTCCCATTTCTCTTTATAATCCCCCAGCTAGTAACTGCATGGAAATCTTTCAGACCACAGAAAATGTGTGCCTCGACTCTTGTCAGATCTCTAGTGTGAAACAGGAATTTCTTAATAAACAAGTTTTTCAGAGAACAGTACCTTACATACACTGGGAAAATATTTGCATTGTATGTTTCTTTTGTAACACTTTTATTAGGAGGTATAGCTACAATTTATTTTTAAAACTCAGACTTTTCAAATAGACTGTAGCCAAAAAACATCCAGTAGAATATAGCCCAGAGATATCTAATAGTTGATGACTTGTTATTAAAATACTGAGTGTCTGTCAGCTTGTTCATTTCTGCAAATTATTTTGCTATGAAAATGGTGGGAATTACACAGCTTTTGGATTATAACATTATTTTTTAATAGACTGTTACTTAGAATCAGTTGTGGTTGCAAAAGCACTCCAGATAAACTACTTTTATTTTATGAATAAACTTGCACTAAGGTGCAAAAATTGATCTGTGGACTCAGTTTTAAGAGTTATAAAGATACATTTCAATGTTCAGCATGTTTCTGTTGGAAGTGTTTAACCAAGCACTTACATAAAATGAATATTGGGCTGTGACTAGTGTTCAGACTTTCTGCATTTTTACAGAATAAAAAATGCATTAGTGAAAGAGCTAGACAATGGAAATCTATTCTTGGAATTATTTTTAGGTAGTGGAGAGAGGATGAAAGAGAGCCTTACTCACAAAATACTCTAAGAAAAGTAGTTTAAGAATAAAGCCACAAATCTACTGTGGAAACCCTGCATATTTAGAGGTAAAATGTAGCTACTTTTACCTAGTGTAAGGTAATTTATGAAATTATAATGCACACTTTACATTCAAAACTGAAAAATATACAGTATATCTTGAAATTTAAGTCGATATATTTCTTTCATGTGTCAGAATGTTTTACAATTACATGAGGTAGTTTTCAGACAATATCAGCACAATTTTATAAGGAAATAAGCAAACAATATATTATATGCTATACAGACATATTTTAATGATGTCTGTGGTTTAAGTGACATGTTGCTTTTTATCATTGGCTTATTTGCTTTGATATTTTATAACTCTTTTGGGTGAAATTTCCATTGAGTAGTCTTTGCATAATGTTTTCTGAACCTATACTTGGAATCTTCTTGTTTAGCTTAAACAGAAAGATTTGGCTATTTCTAAAATGAGTTTAATTTAGAAGGCCATTGTGCCAACAGATCTAACAACCCAATAGATAATACTGAATTAAAATATTACATCCTTCTTAGGTGAAAACTATTATTTTCCTTTTACTTTGTAAGTCACAGAAAGTTTTGATTTCTACCACAGGCAGTAGAGATAGGTTTCACCACAGTCCCTTAATTTTTTTTCTATTTCAGTTGTGTTCCAGCCCCTTTGACTCTACAGGGAGTGAGGTGTAACGTTTTTCTTATCTGTCTTTCCAATTTCCTTTATCCAACAACATATTTGTTTTTGAAAATGGATGAATCAAGGGCCAGAGAGTGTCTATGGTCGTTTCAGCTATTCTGGTCATCCTGGATCCATTGTAAACCCTGCCAAGCAGACAAGGTACACCTCCAGTACAGAGGAAGTTTATGTGGATCAAGAGCACATGGGACAGACCAGGGGACATAATTCTGCTTTGGCTACACACATCAGGGTCTCTTCTACACATGTGCATTGCCTGTAGCACAAAAGAAATTGCAGTTGCTGCTGCTAACAAGATGTAACTCTTAACAATATTTGCAAAGGAACATTTCTCCCAGGCTTTCTATTAGGAACACAAACATAGTGAAGACCTTGCAAATGGAAGGTGGTGTTAAATTAGAATCTTTCAGTCTCAGGCCACTGACCTAACTGCTAAAGCAAACTCCTTTTGAGACAACACAATTAAGGAAAAAGGGATATTTAATTACCATAAAAGAAGGAAGAAAAAAAAAAAAAGAGAGTAAAACCTCAGTAAAAAACTCTGTATCTGCAAATACAGTACTAGAATTCAAAATACAATAGCTGAAGATTGCTAAGACTGTCTTGAGGGAGAGCTCTAACACATGTATTCTGATACAATATTAAATTTGTGGTGGGAAAACTTATTTGCATTGGCACTGTATATTTATTTTTAATAACTAGTGAATGACAGTTGTTGCAACCTTAAAATTATTAACTAAACATTAGAGGAAGCATAAGATGTCATTCATTATTTTATTTTTTACACATAATTTTGACACCTTGGATGTCAAAAGAAATCCTTGCAGAGTAAGTTATAAAATATAAGTAACAAAAGAATAATTGTGTGACTAAATAACATCTTAAAGTATGTAATGTGATTAAAATCTAACCAGCTCTGCAAAATTTTTCAGTGTTTTTCAGATCTTTTAGACAGTTTTAAATAAAACAGAAAATAAAGTTATTCAAGTTTTATTTTGCTTAAAAGTCTTTTGTTTAAGCCTGGGTTTACAAGCATATTAAACAATAATAGACATAACTATTACATTAACAAATATTTCAAATGCTCTGTGCTCATTGTCATGCACCATAAAGAAGGTTTGAGACTTTTCATTGTTAGCATTTGGATGGTGTAGTCAGAATGATGAGTTTTCTTTAACTACCACGATTACAAAAATTAAAAGGGATTTAAAGAGACAATGCTTGCCAAATGGTAAAGACATTGTGATTACACACTTCTTTCCTTAGAAAAGGTAGACAACATTTTTAGAATGGTGAACAAGATATCCAGGGTGTGTGGAGAATATCAGTCTCCTGTGATTCATAAGTTTAGGCGAGATAATGCAATCTATCAAAACTGCTTAGAAAAAAAAAAAAGAGGATCAAAAAGCTTTGTAAAGAAGGCTATATTTATTTAATATCTCTTTAACAAGTTTAAATTGTTAAATGAGAGCTATATATCCCAAGCAGAATTTATCAGGAGATGGAACAAAGATCTGATCTTGCTTTGCAAAGAGATTGTGGTTCACTGGATGTAATCACAAACACACTCCCTAGGAGTTGTGCCCATTCCATGGGTAAGACTAAACACAGGATCCAAAACCAAAACAGATATGACTCCTTGTTAAATCATTTTTCTGTGATTTCTGGAGGATTTGAAACACTCTGAAAATTTCAAAAAATTTACCAACAAATTTCATAAACAAAAACCTAACACAGCAGCTTGTAAGAACTTATATAATCAAAAATACTCTAAATAGTTTCTGCAAAATTTTTGGACACGTTTACTAATGTCTTAATACTAGCCATACAACACACATGCTGTTATACAAACTCATGCTCTGAGTTACATATTGGCATCAGCCCATACATACAAACTGGTAGGGAAGCTCCCTAGTGCCTTGATGCACTGTCATACTTTTGAGGAGATGGAATCAAAACAAAAGTTAGGAGCAGTCCTAACCTTGCTTGCCCTTTTGTCCTTTTATCCATGACATTTGACGCAATATGGAATGAGATTTTTTTTTTTTCTCTAAATGGAGTGAATTCCTTCTCTCTTTCATACTTTGGGGGAAAAATACCAAAAGAGTTCATTGTCCAAGGATCCATGAGCCATAACAATTTGTCACACTCAATATGTACATTCCAAACACTTTAGCATCCCATGGATCCTGCAGAAAAATTCAGGAATAGGAAAAAAAAAGGAGGGCATGTGTAGGAACATCCGTGGACAGCAGGGAGAAGGAATTCTGCTGACCTGAGATATTCTAGAATACGCTGTTTTATTGCATGGGTTGTGGGCAAAAAGGGCCTTGCCTTCAGCCACCAGCCTCAGCTGGAGGGAAGTCCCAGAGAGAGTGAGAGGAAGAGCAAGGGGGTACAAGTTAAGAGAGAAGGGAGAGAGGGAGCAAAGTGGCAGGGGTCAGAGAGCAGAGGGAAGAGGTAAGAGCAGAGCGAAGAGCAAGAAATTGAGAGGAAGAAGTAAGAGATAAGAGAGGTAGAAGTAAGAGAGCGAAGAGCAAAGAAAAGTGAGCGAGGTCCTTCTTACAATGCATTATATCTCCTTTTGTGATGAATATTCTAATTTGCAGCGACCAACCAGTACAAGACACAAAATCCTATAGAATCTACATATAGCCTATAAGAACTACTACATTACCATACTATGTTATATTTTAAACTTTAAAAACTACTCTTTAGACTTTCCTGTTTTGCTACATTGACCTTTGGTTCCTTAGTTAGCAGAAGGGTATCATTCCATCAAAAGGGATTCTTCTTCAGCTAGCTAGGCTATTGTTTTCAGGTTATATAGTAAAGAAGACTCGGTATCCTACAACTCAAAGTACGCTTCTATTTCTATTTAGATTATAGGTTTCATATTTTCAGAATTTTTTGCTAAACAATCATTTTTATAAGGTTTCCCTGATTCATCTTCCCCAACAGGCATGTGCCAACACAATGTAAACTATAAACCTTGCAACTTTGCTAACAAATTAGAAAACAGTGCTCCTTTCAATGACTGCCCAGTTCAACTTTGAACACCTGGTTTCTCACTCTCCCCAGGAGATGCAGAGAGTTGTTGGAGAACATTAAGGGCATTGCTGGTACTGTTTTTATTATAACTGTGATGTATATTACTAGGCCAGAATCTACCCTCAACAGTAATTCCCAGCAGTAGAAGAGCTAGAATGATTTATGTTACTTTATATCTCATGAGATACTCCTGGAAAATAAAAAGATGTTTCCAGACAAATTAAGATGACAACTAGTCTTACAGAACGAAAATGTGGTAAGTGTATTGGTTTTCCCCTAACATCAAATCTAACATATAAATTGAATTGGTTTCAAATGCCAGGTCATTAGATAGCTGGCATACATGGCTGTTTTCATAAAAGACTGACCCAGAAAATGTATAAATAGCATTTGGAAATGTCATAGAGAGATAAACTGTGATGATTGCTTGGCTTTTCATATGCAGTCTTTTAGGGGTGTGCAAATGTTACAAAATTAGACCCATTTTCTGGTGCCTCACGTGTAATTTTCTTCTACTCAATTCTTTATCTCGGCAATTTTGTTAAGCGATCATATTACAGAGAACTTTTTCCCACTTAAAGATAACAGGGAAACAGAGCCTAGACTCAAAGTCTGTCGCAGCATAAGGCCAATTTGACAGCATGTAGAATAAATGGGCTCAGTTTTCTGAACATTTTAATCAGAGCTATATGAAATTTTATAGTGGCACTACCCCTTTGTCCTGCAGCCTGTGGCAGTGATGCTGCCCTCGAGGAAGAAGCTCAGGCAGGCTGACAGAGCAGTCTCCACCACATGGTGCACACCATTGGATGGGTCTCTCTGGTTCCCTCTTAGAGTCCTCCCACATATACAGAGTTTCTCCCCTCACATAACTCTCTGAGCAATCCCCGCCCCATTAACTGCTGGTCCCACAGGTGGATATCCAACAGGGATCTCCCATCCAAACACTTAGCACTCTGCACCATGACTGTGCCTGTGACTGGGCATTCCAGAGCTTTTGTCCTCTGCTGATGGCTCCTGCAGAGCAGCAGCACAAACTGCTCACAATGGGAGCCCAAGCCATCCTCAGGTGACAATCCAAGACTAGATCATGAAGCATCCTCATTTGATGGGCAAAGCTAGTTAGTTCCACCAACACCACCACCTGAAGGACTCAGACATGTAACTGAGTGCTCTTAGAAACTGAGCACTAACAAAAAAACCCTAAGCTTCTATTACATCAAATCCTTAAAGACCAAACCCCCCAAAACAGTTGAATCTTAAAAAACATGTAATTGTCAGTAGATAATATTGTTTATTTCCTCTAAAATGAAATTATTCTCTCAGAAGAGAAGAAAATTTAAAGCAATAACTTTCCCCAAATGTAGTGTCTACAAGCAGGGCATTGTTGCATGCATGAAACATTCAAAGAAACTCCGAAATATAAATTTATATTCACATTTGCCATCTATATTACACAAACTTCAAACGTAAATAATTTAGAGATGTGAATAACTGTTAAGTTGTCATAAATCATGGAATTTTGTTTTTTCTTCCTTTGGGTTTTTGTAGTGTAATTTGCCTGTTTATTCCTTTTTTTTTTTTTTTCCCTGATAGATAGCCTCTTCAGAATAATAGCTGATTTTCAAGTGGAGAAATACTGTTTAAGTCTGAGCTACTACAATCTGATTCAGCCCATTTTATTTCAAATGAAAACTAGACAGCACAGCAAAAACTGTGGCATCATAAAAATGATAGAGCGTATTCCTGAGTATTACTAATCATAAATGTCAAAGAGAGTAAAAAACACACTATTTCAGTAGGATATCTGAAGATAAACTCTCTTGGAACAATTTCAGTGGCCTTTCACTGGCAGCAACTTTAGATTTGTAGGAATTCATAATTGTTGCCTGCAGGCTTTCTTATTTTATGTCTGGGTATTTTGGAGTTATGTTCACTATATCCAAACCTGGGAAATGAGGTGATCCTACAGGCTGATATAGCAGAACCTATCGGAAGATGAATTAATGTCAGTGAAAGATTTACCTCTAAAGCATGAAAAATGAGATAATTTTAATGTATGTGTGACAAAATCACACAGAAAGTGATGTAATAAAACTTCATTTTGTTTTGATGTTTTTTCATATCCAAAAGAGACATGTTTGTTGGGTTGTGGTTTTTTTTGGTTTGGTTTGGTTTGGTTTGGTTTGGTTTGGTTTGGTTTGGTTTGGTTTTGGGTTTTTTTTTTTTGGGGGGGGGGGGGGTGTTGGGGTTTGTTTTGGTTTGTTTTTTGGTTTTTTGGGTTTGTGTTTGTTTGTTTTTTGGTTTTTTGTTTTTGGTTTGGTTTTGGTTTGGTTTTGGGTTTTGGGGGTTTTTTTGTTTTTTTTTTTTTTTTTTTTTTTTTGTTTTTTTTTTTTTTTTGTTTTTTTTTTTTTCTTTCTCCATGACATGGTGGTTAGGATTCATATCTTAGTATGATACCATAATATTATGACATTATGATCATATGTATCTTAAATCTTAGTAATCATATGGAGAAAAAGCATTCTGACCATCAGCTGCATTAAGCAGGGATTGAAATATGTGGGGAAAAGTTTTCTGAAATTTGTTTTTTATATTTTTTAAATACACTGGGGAAAAAAAAAAAAAAGAAGAAATGCCAATCCTTTGGATAACATTATTTCTTTTGTTCAGTCTAAAAAAAAAAACTGTTTAAAAAAAGGGACAGATGATATAATTCAAAGTAGTTTGTACTAAAAAGATAAATAGCATGTTTTTTATGAATTTTAAACATTATTTTACACTAGTTAATATATGAAACATCTTTGTTCTGATCTAATTTCCTTTACAGGAATCATCTTTCGCTACCTGAAATAAAAACATCTTAATAGAGGAACATGTGATATGCCCGTAGATGTCTTTAAGTAACTTGTTACCTTAGGTAATTGTCAAGATTCTCTCTGGACAGAAGGATGATGTTTTAAACTCCATATGGTGGTTGCCTTTCTTACAATGCTGTAAAGCACAGATATTTTTCTCTTTCCATTGACTCTTTAGGGAGGCTGCATAGGACAATACACTCTTTAACTTAAGGTATTTGAATTAACAAATGCCATCTGAAAAAAACTTGGGAGCCTCAGGCTCTGTGTTATAAAAAGCAAAATTGTTATCTAGGCCATAAAGAGTAAGCACCTACATGAAAAAAAATTAGATAAACTCTTAGGCTATTACCAGGCCCCTAATATCTATAATTTCACAATAAACACTGTAATATTTTATCTTATCGTCACTATTTTTCAGTAAAAGAACTTTATTCCATATTATGATCTATTCTTCTGGTGATAAACTTAATTTTATACCTCATTTAGCAGCTGTATTTAGCAGACAATGATTACAGGAGAAGAAATAATTTACAGAAATAATACTAATAAAGGTAAATAAAATAATTAAAGGTAACAATGAAAGCTAAAAAGGGGGGGGGGGGGAAGCAAAATTAAGTATTTTGGACAGTGTAGGTTTGGCCAAGGTTCTGCTAGATCTTGTTAAAATGACGGTAGGTACTGAGGAGAAGCATGAGATGTTTTTTACTCAGCAGAAACTGTGAATAAGTTTGATTTAACTGAGGCTGAGAGGCTGCAAATTGATTTCTTGATTCATTTAGGACACAGTCAGGGGCAGCATACAGAAAACCCTGAAGAGAAGAGGACAGCATTATTGTTTCCTTCCTTAATAGGTGTAAAAGGTTGGAACTCTGTCAAGTGACAGCGAGTTCGTCTGTGTAAAAGACACTGCAAGGTATTTGCCCATCAGACACATCGATCGCTTGTTGTGAGGCTGAACCGTGGGTGACAGGCTCAGCAGCCGCCGGTGGCTCGCTGCCTCCCGGAGCTGGGGGAGGAGATAACCCGGGATAACCGGGATGCTGAGCCAGCCCAGCCCTGCTGACAGTCACCACCGAGCTCAGGCATTCAGTCACAGCTGCACTGTGGACAAACCACGGGGTGGAGGTTATCAGCCACAGCCTGCTCGGTCTTGCCCAGCACCTCTACATGAGCTTAAGAGTTAGTTAAAAAAATTGCTTTGAAATTACTTTATAATTAATGAAAATTCAGCTAAAAAAAAAATTAAATTCATATGTTCTCACACCTCTCTCTCAACAGAGGAAATGAATTTGAAGGAAACATGTTTTGAAAAATGGAAATTCTAAACCACACGGTTTTCATATAGAAAACTCACCATTTTTATTTTTAAATATCAAGATATTTATTAAAAACAGTAATAAAATACCATTGTAATAATTTTCTGTATTAAAATAATAATTCAAGTATCTGGCACTGAAGACATATAGCCTTAAGAGGGCATACCTCAACAGTAATTTTTTTAGGTATTCAGGCCAACTCCATCAGGCAGCAAGTTATTGATACACAATAGTTTACCACTATTTATAATTTTTAAAAATTATATATCTCTATATAAAAGATAAGCAAGTTGATAGCATTTCCATTAAAATCACATACACGCTCCTCAGTTTGCAAACATAAATTGGAGTTGGTTTTGGTCATTTAAGGGCTACAACCTGTATGTACAGAAATAGTCCACCAGCGATGCTAATGGCTTGTTAAAAAAACATCCCTTCTAGTGTTGGAAGCTATTTTCTACTTTGAACTTCTGAACTATTTCTAAAATTTAGAATATTTCTGTATAGATGTTTATATGTTCATGTTTTGTTTTCCAAGTCATAATATACTCCAACTCTCCCATTTCTACATCTGTGATATAGAAAACAGGTTACAATTACAGCAGGGGAATTTTTTGGCATGGTTTCAGATTAATTTGTCATTTTCTGCTAGCAGTAAACACAACCTATAGAATTCAGTTTATTCTATTGAACTCAACCTACCAAAGGCTTCTTTCTCTAAAGAAAGAGAAAATCAGGAAGGATCTTGGTTATTGGATGGATAAAGGACTTAAACTACAAGTACTTCCCATTTTGTGATATTTGTAATTCACTTAGGAAAATGTGCTAAAATAATATTAATAATAAATTACCTTGAAATAATAACTTTGTTTCAGTTTTTTGATCCTTCTGCTTCCTCAGCCGAAATTAATCCCATAGTTTTGATGATATGGTACAGGCATTCTAAAAGGGAATGAGCATTTGGATTTATTTGTAATGATGTTGGAAGTAGTTCTTAGATCTTGTATTAAAATACTCAACACACTCAACACTGTATAAGAAGAAGTCCTGTGACAAGAGATATGTGATGACAAGAGATAAGACATATATGACAAGAGATAAGAGATGACCTTAGCCTTCGAAAGAAACAATCTTTATGAAGGAGTTGAAGCCATAAAATATGCTGTAAGCATGACAGTCACTTATCAGGCATTTTCTTCCTTCAAACCTTCTCTTCTATTGTACAAGTAGTAAAAAATTTGGCAAAACCCCCAGCTTTTTAGTTTGTTTGGGTTTTGTTTTTTTTCTCTTATGTTCAAGCCACAGCATACAATTTCTCCATTGAAAGAACAAGAGGGGCTGACCAGGGGCAGCAAAAGTGTCTGGTGTAAGTAGAGAGGGAAAAGGCAGACTACTGAAAATAGGTATAAACTGCAAACTAGTCTTTAAGAAGATTACAGAACAGCAACATAGCCCTCTGATGGGATAAAAAGGGTACTCTTAAAATTCATTTGACATTAAGCACAATTCCCCCCCTGAATTCTCAATATAGAACAATGTTCTACTGAGAACCAGTGGAAGTGCTCTTCAAGGTGAAGTGCTTTCATTACAGATGAATTATGTGCCCTGAATATTGAATCAGTTGCTGTTTCCACAAATATTATAAATCCAAATAGACTGTACTGCAAGAATTTTGATAATAGATCATATTTTACTTTAAGATTGTTTTTTCACAAAGCCTACTTGGTCCCTACTTGATCCTGGCTGCAAATAGTTCATCATCCAGTTTGATATCAGTATTTGAAAAAAAAAAATCAAGTGGTGTGATCCACACATAAAAATGCCAACTCTCGTTTTCTCTTTATATTAACTAACTGGACTTTTATATGATAATTTTTCCCTTCTTTTTCACAAAGAAATATAATACATTGAAAAATTTCAGAAAATTAGATTAACTTTGAATTTTCCAACTTTGAAGTAGCTCAGAGTTCAATCATTTTGTCAAGGTAAAATGTTTTGTTCAAGCATATTTCAATCCTGAGCTCAAGTACTTGCATATTTGCTTATTTTAAATATTGTTGTTTGCATTCTGTAAAGCTCATTGAATATCAAGTGAAGGAAATGGCAAGATGTCCCAAAAGACAAGTTCAGATCATCTAAAATCCTGAATCTAGTCCCTGTTCTAGCTGGCACGTTACCTCTTTTCTCTCGGAGGTTTTGTGTGAATGTTTCATACATTTGTCTCTTTTAGTTTTACCTAATCCTTCTTTACACTGTTTCAGCAATGGGTAGAATCAACAAACTAGATTTATTCATTACTCTACAGAGTAGAGATTATTTTAATGTTCTAGTAAGAAAACTTGAAACCTTGTACTTATTTGTTTGGAAAATGACACTTTCTATCCAGCAGGGATTTTTTGTTTTGTTTTCACATTGCTATGCTGGCTCTTTTAGCATGGATAATGGCCCTGGCCCCTTCCCAAAGAGGGGGATTTCTGTGCTGTGTTTAAGATTCCACAGCACCATGCCAATACCCTTTCCCTGTTTCTGCTCTTTTGATACTGCACAGCGAAGGTGAAATAGTACAATAACATAATCAGCATTAGCGATGTATATTTGGAGCCATATTTCAGTTAGGAGCAAGGAGGTCGCAAAAGTAATTTGAAGGGAAATGAGAGTGAAAATGTACAGAATTTACTTTCCTGGCTGACAGGAATTGGCAATAACAGCAAGAACTCAGGACTAAAATATGGCTATTGCCCTTTTGTTTACATGTTTCTCTGCAGCAAAACCGTGAGACCAGGGAGTAATCCCAGTTTATCCCTAGTTAAATTTTTGGCCAATTTTCTAGATACTTTAACCTGATTTTTGTTTAAACAAAGCCCTAGTGAATTTATAAAGCACTACTAAATGAAGTTTCAATCCAAATGAAGTAAGCAAATATCCTCCATTCATTACATTGGCATATATGATGGCCTTTGTGAAAGTAGTGAATTAGACACTACGTTCCTGAGCAGTCTTCTAATTCTGAGTGTCCACAGGACAGATAATTTGGTTAAAATTAATACTTACAGTGGAAGGCTAACTAGGCTGTAGCACATACAATGCAAAGATAATATGCTCTGTAACAGAATTTGAGAGAAAAAAAAATACCAAAAATACATGACCAACAGAAAACCCAAACAGATAGATAGATAGATAGATAGATAGATAAATAGATAGATATGAAGTTCAAAATTAGAGGATTTTTTTAATAAAAAAGAATGTTTTCTGTAAGAGACCCATTAAAAGTCAAGTGTGCTGAATAGCAGTGGAAGTTAAAAAAGGAAGATGAGAGCAAACTTATCATTAAGGCAACTGCCTATGGTATCTCAGAAATCATGAGAACTTCCTGAAGAAAGAAAAACTTACCGAAAATCACAAATACCCTTCTGTTATCGTATGGAGGAACAAAGAAATTTATGAGAGTGGCATATCTAGATGGTGCCTGTTTTCTTTGATTACAGGTAACAATCTTCTTTTTATTTGTCTGAATAATATTTCATGTCCTGTTGATGTTCATGCCACTTATCTACAGCTGACAAGTCGTGAGTAGGAAACTATAAAATGAACCAAAACACTGGAAAGATAGGAGATAGTTGAAGTGACACAAAACGTAGATACAAGGATAAAGTCTGATTGCACGATGAGCTCCCATTCCAGAAGAAATACAGATGTCAGTCTGCTCTTCAAATTGAATGTGCATGGGAAATTTTCAGGCTAAATATCTTATTGAAATCTGGAATACAAATTAAAATATAAGAAAAGAATAAATAAAGCAACACGAAATACAATAGAGCTGAAGTGGCAATTCCCACATGAGTTTTTCTTTTTGCACTTGTGGGATTAAAATAAATAACTTCTGTACTCAGGATCCTCGTGAAAAAGACCTACATAATTCATTAGTTGAGGGAATTAAATAATTGAATTATGTAGAATTTGATTTCTAAGACACTTGAAGTTATTGGTAGATTTGATTATTAAAATGTCCCTATACATTTACTAGTGCAATGTTCCCAAAGAATGTTTATTGTATTTATATTTACCAGTGTTATCTAGGAAAGTTGCAATGCAGCAGGCCTGGTTTATGATTTAAATCTACCCAGTTGCTAAATGTGGCATAAAACAGAAGGTGTGGGGAAGGAGGGCAAAATTAAGCAGATAGAAAAAGAAAACAGCTATTGTTTTTTTAGTGGGTGATCTCAAATCATTTCTAAGTAAAAGATTTTTCAGTTTGTGATCAAGAAGCTGAGAAGCAGGAATTTTTTTGGAGTAAGCATATATATAGCCATTTTTTATTACTTTTGTCACACCCATCTTAACACAACCCAGCCTGTTGATTACGCCACACTCCAAATCTAAAATTATATAGTGCCCCTCAGTAAATCTTGCTGCTCATGACAAAATTATGTGGTCCATAGGACATTTTTCAACAGACTTCTTCAGTTTTGCTGTTCCACATCTTGTAATCTCAGTACTGTTACTGCAAATTATATTTGTGAATGGGGAACAACAACAATTGATGCCAGTCCCATTGTTTTCACTAGATTGCAAAATTCCAGGTGTGCCATCTGTTTTTTCTCTTAAATCTGAATGGCCTTTATGGATCTTAACAGCTCAGTTTGAGGGATTTTTTTTTTCAAAATAAATTCTTAATAAGTGAACAGCATGACTCATAGCCTCTCTTCATATGGAAAGAACAACTTTTACCATACCCTGGTTTCTCTTCCTTTTCATTCACCTTGGCTTTTTGATTGGCTTCCTATCCCACACACAAATACTTTTGAGACAGCATAGGGTATTCAAAGCCCATTTTTCACTAACTAAGGAACTGACACTTATTTTTTAAAATATGTATAATCCATTGACTTTATAGACCTAAATAATTTAAGCTCATTACTGTCTGCAGGATATGGGTTCTTTCTTATATAAACTAGGGAATTAAGTCTTTGTCTATTGAGTTACTATGGCAACTTCATGGACTTCCCGGTTTCTGTTGGCTTGCAATGAATTAAAGTCAGAAACTCAGACAGAATCCTGAAAGAAGGGGAATTATGTCGATGAAGTTGCTTTTAAAAAGTGAGCTATCCATAGAAACTTTTTACAGTAATTTTTTTTTTGTAAGAACTTATTTTGTGGGGCAAATTATGATTTAGGGAATCATGATATCTCTGAAAGCTTATCCATATTCATACATTTATTTGCATTGAAGTTATCCAATTGGCTCCACAGGAACCAATAAAGTTCCATAGCCTGATGAAGGAACGGAAAACACTACAAAGCAAGAATGTTGATGTCCATGTCCAGGGCCAAGAAGTGGCTTGAAAAGTATCCATTCATTAATTAACTCTGAAGTGCTAGTTCTTCAATACTGATTTCCATGCACCACTATGAAGGGATTAACTTTAAAAGAAGTACCCAAAGCCTTGCACATCACTTTTAATAAATATATGTACGCATCCATGAAGAGGCCTCCTATCTCCTGTCATGAGATTTTATTAAAACATTACATCCCAGAGGAAATTCCCCCACGTGTCTCACAAATCTAGTAATTAAGGCAGTGAGAGATGGGAATTACAATCCATGCTTTTACTTCCTGTTCTTCTCCATGAGTTACCATTTGAATTTACAGAGACATATAAAAATTACCAAAAAATATTGGCAATTGTTATGGCAGAAATAATCCTGGTCATATTTTTTGCCAACTTAGCATCGTAAGTCTCTAATTTTTATAGGCAAGTTTCCAAGGTGAAACACTGGTTATTATAGCCTCTTCTACTTAAGAAAACCAATACAGATAATGGTATTAAATTAGTTGTATAGAGTCAATTGTACCTGTAATATATTTTTGAATTTCATTTAGTTTAGTATTGGTGGGTTTCCCTTTCTTTTTTGTTTTTAGTTTTTTAGCATTTTTTAATGTTTACATTGTTTCCTTCTAAAAAAAGTCTATGTTGTTACATTGTTTCTTTTTCCAGAACTTTTTCTCAGGAAATTAATATTTCACCTTTACTGGTTCCTATCCTGGAGCCGTTGGCCTCTGTAAACATGTATATTTTTTAACAAATTGTCTTTTAGCAACTTTATTCAATTCCCAAGCCTTCTGCCTTCGGCATGTCAACACAGATCTTCATGGCTCTTTGAAATCTTCCCAGATTACTTCTGCCTTCCAAAAACTCTGCTTCTTTCTTGACTGCACAACTTCTTTAGGTAGTAAGTCTCACTTCATTATCAAGGTCTGATAACAATAATTTCTTTGGTTTTCTCAATCCTTTCTCTTACCTCCTTTGTTTTGGAGACACTGCTTTGACCATGTAGTGCACCACACTGATGTCACACCACCAGCACCAGCCTTTGTTGGTTTAAATATTCTTTTGAAACAACTGAGAGTACTTCATACTTAACAGAGTCCTCTGATGATTTCCCCCAGACATGTGTTCCTTTCATTGAATTTCAACAACGGATAAATATTTCACAAAACCATCCTGTAAGTAATATTTCTGAAAAACTTCAATTGTCCTATACTGGACATATCTATAGATTTTAGCTTGGTATGGTTTTTAAAGCTGAGGAGAAAACTGAAACATTCAAAGGACTTTTCTGCTCTTTCCAAAGCCCTGCTCAACAGGGTGGTGTACCGACCAGGAGGGAAGTTGTCCTCTGAATGTCTCCTGTGAACTCAAAATCCCTCATCTCAGCACATTGGTGCCCCCTTCTGATGCAGGCCTTATTCCATATATAGCTCCTTTCTTTTCTAATCCCTTTGTGAAAATAAAGTCTTGTATTTTAAACATCTGACTCTTCCTGTATATCATGTCTTGACACTAACCATTCACCATGATTCTTACCCTATTAAAATCATCCTAGACAGGAATTACTTTTCTTCTGTTTCTGCCTGTCTCCTCCACTTGCTTCTTGGCTTAAGAAGCTTCTTAAATTGAAAGAAAAAGTAGATGATGGAATGTAAAAATGTTGAATCTGATTGTGTATTTCAATACTCTGATAGTACATAAAGTCCTGATGATACCTGCTCAGTTGGAAATATAAAAGCTAAGGCTACAAAGTACATAAGAGCTCTTGAAATTGGCAAAATTACCCTCTGAATGACACACAGGGACCTTGGCTCAACAATATAATTTTTTACAATAGGCTTCTATGAAGTAAAATATCAAAAGAAATCTGCACAGAGATGTCTGTTTGAGAGGTAACATTGAGCAGAGAAGCAACAGAGGGTCACACAGGTAACGAGGGGAAAATGACACACAAAAATTATAAAGAGGGAAAAAGATGCAATAAATTGTTACTGCAGATGACCTACAGCAGTGGGGAAAGAACTCATGGGTGAATAGGTAATTCATTAAACTGAGGTGCAAACAGGAAATGTTTTTAAATAAAGAAAGGGAAAAAAGTAGGGTGGAACATACAGTGCTTCAGCTTCTCAGTGAGAAAGGTGTCTTCAGTGTAGGCTAGAAAGAGGAAGAATCATGTTTTTTAGTAAGGCAAAAAATGGTTGAAAAAGGAAAGAAATTAATGAAAAGTTAAAAAAATCAAAGCAAAAAAAATATGGAGAAATAAACCCCAATATTTTTCCAGCTTCAGAGAGATCTGGGTGTCTGACTTTCTTCTATCAAGAGCACTAGTCCAGAATCTAAGTAATTTTGACAACTAAAAATAATAATTAAATGAATTAACATCATCTGAATTTTGGGAGTCATTCTGAAGTCTTTAGCCATATTGAGTTTTTTATCTGATTTTCCATGGCTGTCACACAGTTTTATTTTTTTTCTTTCCCCCTCTGAAACAAGAAAAAACTTGGAGAATGACAAGAATGTGAGGACCTGTGATAAAAGTGTGTTGAAAAGGCAGAATTTATGGGTATTCAAAGCACCAAATAATAGCAGGAATTTTTCAAAGGTTCTTTCCTACATAGACACCTTACAGAACTCACCCAACAACAGAGCGAAACCTGAACAACGACTTTTCAAAAGGCAAATTTCAACACATATTCTAGTAATGTCCATGACTTCTATCTTTGTGGATTTTTAGTCAAAGGGAATTAATAATTAATAATAATATCCAAAGATGTCTGATTTTGATTCATTGTAAAGACTATGTTGACTGACAATGGAAGTATAAACAGCATTTCCCCCCCACTTTATAGGAAGAGTTGCATGTACCAAGTAGCCAGGTAATAAGAGAAATTCTATGGGTGAGCATGCAAGTAATGGACAAAAATTATGCTCTGAAATATCACAAGGCAACTTGACTATGAAGAGTGAAGTCCCAGACAGCATACAACTTAGACATTATTTTTACCTAACCTGATAGTATATATTGATGTTATGTCAGAATATAAGGATCTCAGAAAGATCTAAATTCACACATATCCTTTAAAAATATCTTTTAAGTCAAGAATTTTTGGAGAATGTAATATCAATATATAGAAACTTCCTTCCATTTTCACAGTTTTCTCAATTTTCTTTTTTTATGACTCTCATAAAACATTATTTCATTAAAAAAAAAGAAGAAGAAGAAGAAGAAAAAAAAAAAGGCACAGTTTGCAAATCTGATGGGCTTTGTTGGACCCTACCTGGAAAATTTTATTCCACATCTCCAAATATGACAGAAAAGAAAAGGAATTATTTTTGAAAAAATTTGATATGAAATTGATTGCACAACACTGTTTGTGTTGCCTGGATGACCTAATGCTCTGCTCCTACACTGTTCTGAATAGCTCAGTGCCTGAAAATTCTTACAATGTTTAATTGAAGCAAATGAGTTTGTTTGTTTGGTTTTTTTTTTTTGATATATGAGAAGTTAATACAATTCATAGAATGAGTGAAGAAAAGACACATTCTTGGTAGCAAAGTAGAGCAGTGAAATATTGAAATCAGAGGTAAGGGAGAGACAAGCCTCTCATCATTGAGACCTAAGCAAAACAGAAAAAGAGTTTACTCCATTGCAGGAGATAAGGGAAGGTTCATCAACTGAGTAGTATATCAAGAAGATAAAAAGGCAAGAAAATATATAATATATTTGGAAATTTTGTCAGTTAGGTATTTTTTATCTCTATTTCTCACTATTCTGAAAAGTATGCATACTGCTCAATATGTTGTCTCTTTCAAAAACAGACAAATTCCACCCTTTCCTATCTGATACAACTGCAGACTTTCTGAGGCAGGTGCATTCTTTCAGCATTTTTCCAACTGACTTCCACAGTGATGGTGCATAGACTTTTTCTGTCCACCAAGTTAATTATACCTTTAAATTGAATAACTGGATTACATGTCAGAGCAGATTTTCTAGCTTATAATGAAAACTCTACATACTGTTAAAACTAATTGCTCCTTGCTCTATTTACTTAATGTGTTTTGTTAATAAACAGAGAACAAAGTAATTTAATGATTTTTTTTTTTTAATGGCCTTTTTTCCTCTGTTTAGTGTGGTTCGTGGGATCTTTTTGTTTGTTTGTTTTGGGGTTTTTTGTTTGGTTTTTGATTGGTGCTGTGGTAGTTGTTTTTGCTGTTTAATGTAAAGATATGGTTTCCTTAACTGCTTGTAAGGGACTGCTTCCTTCAATATTTATTTATTTTACAAATGCATCTTGGTAAGTTTCCTCAAATTAAAAATCTGATTTCATTCTGGTTTTCCACTGACATACACTGGATGATTTCATTTCAGGGTGTTTCTGATTTGCCTCATTTTATGTGGAAAATTAACTCTAAAACCAAACCCAGAAGTTTAACATAAGTCAAATTCTAGCAAAGAGCATCCTTTTAAATTAAATATCAAAGCTTCTTTTTATCTCATGTTTGGAGGAATTAAATCTCCTCCAAAACCATGGAAAAGGTGAGTTCACTGCACTATTAGCTTTAATGTATGCAAAGAATAATTATGAATTAAAGAGATTAAAAGAACCTAAATCCTAAAGAGAGTTTTGGAGCGATTCGTGAAGTGCCATCCTGAAAATCATTTGGCAAACAGATTCAAGTGTGAATCACAGAATGTGGTCCTTTACATCATTATGCTGACAAGTGGTTCTTCAGTACTGAGTGGTATCCTGCAGAGCCAAAAATGTTCCAGTAGGATTTGCCCAGTGAATCAAACATCTTGTTACTGGATTTGCTAGTTCCCTACAATAAAAAAGCAAATGCCAGAAGGCAAGAATTTATTTTTACTGTGTACATGTGTTAGTCTTTTTAATCAGCAAAATATTTATGCTGAAATACATGGCTTTAGTCGTAATTTTCTATAGTGCAAACCTTCTTAGAAATAAATAATAGTCCCAGTTAAGGAAAACTACAATTAAAACTAAATGCTTGCTTAATTTTCGTGTAGACAGTGAAGTGTACCACAGCTACTGGTACTGAATCTTACATAACTAAATCTTTTAACATCTCAGCGTCTGTTTACCAAATCAATTTTTTATATCAGAATAAAATTGCCAAAGCTCTTGAATGAATGCAGAGAATGAACAAAATTTTTTTTGTAAAGTTAAGTTTTAAGCTAAGCTTTTCAATTTTTCCTTTAGCTAGGAAGCATCTGGATTGAAGTAATGTTTAGCTGTATAGCAGAAAGTCCATGAAAAACAACAAAATATGATCATTAATTTACCAGTGTTTAGACAAGAGACAGATATTCCTCCTGCTTCATTTTTCTTCCCTACAAAGAAAGTGAAGTAAGAATATCTCTATGTCTTGTCTGTGAAATTATTCATCAAATAGCTTCGTACCTCAGTTAATAACATGTGGAGAAACTATGCTTCCAGAAGAACACAAGATGCCACATCAACCAGGGAGCAATCTCAAAGGTTTAATTGCCTGTGGGGAAATCCACCTCACCTCCTTGTGTGTGTCAGTGTGATGTTCTTGGTGATACCTGCCAGCCCCTTTGGAAGAAGTCAATAGACTCCAAATGAAACACTTAATTAGTTTATAACTTTCTGATATTGCAGATTTAATTTTAATATTATCTTAAAAGCAGTAACACAAGCACTCAGAGGAAGTTTACAGAAACATTGGCTTGCCTCTGGCTCAATCCCTATGCAGTGTTTACCTTAATCAGCACTTCCAAAGGTCACCTTTGTAGAGTAAAAGCTTTCTGACAGAGTCCTGCCCAACATAAGTTTATCCTTACACACACACACTCTATTTTTTTGGTGGGAATGGTGTGGGAGACCTTCTTTGTACCTAGAGGTTTTTAGGTGGATAGGGTCATCTTTTTCAGGTTCTTTCTAAAGGATCTCAGAAAAAATTCCAATGACAAGACTTGGGTCTCCTGCCTCAGGCAGGACTGAAATGTTTAAGGCTGTGCTTCCAGCTCTATGCTATGTGGTTGATAACAATGAGTGAAATGATTTTCTGTTTTCATATTCATGTGTTTCAAAGGTTCACGAAAATCTTTGTTCCCAGGATCACAGCAGTGAGTGGCAGCAAGCCCCTAAGCCAAACATAAGAATGCTGCACCACACACAGAAATATTGAGCTGGTCTCAGCTACATATATCTTCAGCAAACTTACAGGTCAGCAATCAATTAATTAGTTCTAAAAATACTGGTGGATCAGAGTTGAAAAAGGCAAGAGACTGGTTACATCATCATGTATGCTCATGGCCATCAGGAAATAGGTACTGTGAAGCCAGTTTTATATGCCAAAGTTCCTACAGAATAAAATACTGTTAGTCACCGACTTAATTTAATTAAAGGGTTGTTTCTCAATATTGGTTTACTCATGTCTATTGGTGATTAATATAGGGAATTTTCCACTAAGGAAATGACAGCTATCAATGGTACTGCAGAATGAAGTTGTAGAATATACAGAATGTCACCACATGCTCTATATAATCTCCTTTGACTTGAGAGTTTTACAAGTAACAGCTCTACTTCTCACTTTTTTTTTTACTCACTGCAGGAAATCTCATCCTTCACCTTGGCCCCCCTTCTTCTCATTTTAAACAAACCTGCTAGGGTTCAACTCAACTAGGGTTGTCATAGGTTTTAATGGAAGACATAGGATTTCAAGAAATAAATATCACAATCTGAAAGTGCAAAAGATGTTTTGAATATCTAGTAGGGACAGAAATCTACCAACTGTTTGTCATGCTTTGAGGACTCACGGTTTTGTCATCCAAAATGGCACTTGGACTTTTTGTAGCGTGCAACAGATATTGTAGTGAAATATGGGGGATGCGTAATATACCATGTTAATATATATAAAACACTAAGAATGACATGATTTCTAAAGAGACTGCTCTACACTGAATAAAATACACAGCCTTAGAGGCACTAATCAACTAAAAAAATTCCTTTCTCTAAGCTATTTTCTCCATGTATATCTGAGAGATAATTGCACTGCTAATTCTATATTATAGTTCGAAGGCTTTCCTTAATGGCACAATAGTCTATTTTCAAAATGAAGAAAATAATGTGCCAATTAGAATGAAATGGAATTTAAATACATTCATAATCTAAGTAATTGGTCTCCCTTTAAGTGAAGTTCTGGGTGACTGGTGGAGACACATGCAGCCACACTGTGTTAATATGCATTACCAGTCAATATAATTTGGTCAAAAGTCACATCAAGATGTGTATTAAAGAAAACACCTCTCAAGGTTAAGTAGTAGTTTTTAAAGTATCTGGTTGTGAGGCAGACTAGAAAGACAATTGTTGATATGCCTCTAATTAATTGACTGAAGAGAATATTACGTTTAGATGTTAGTTCTGATAAGAACAATATAATTAAATTGAGAATAATTGTTAGATATAGCAGTCCAAATTTATTTTAAAAAGAAAAATATATGAAAGACCAGAAAGTCAAAATAGACTAAATTAAAATATTTAGATTCAATAAAATAATAGGTAAACCTTACAACCATAAAGAAAAAAAAATCAGGCAGATAAATGTAAGCTGAGAGGCTTGTGGAAAATGTGCCTTGAGCTACAGCTGGACTGGTGTCAATTTTACCCAGTCACAAAAATCAGTTAATCACTCAGTCAATCACTCCATAGATATGTATGGTAAATGGTAACTGTGATTGCACTTAGTAAAAAATTAAGTTCAAAATGCTAAATAAATTCTTGTAAATTTTAGTGCTTTCTCTTCACTGCTGCTTTATTATAAGTTTAGCTAAACATTACTGTCACAATAGTGACTTCCAGCATAATTGTAGTTAGATATGCCATATTTATTCCTTAGGAGTTTAGTACGCCTTCTTTTTGTGTCTCCAAAGAAAAGAAAAATGGAAAAACTTACTTAAAAAAACTCCTTGGTACTGATTACAAAACACCAAATCACAGATGAAATACATGAAAAGGATAATTCAGAGCTTTAACACACCAAAGCTGTAAAAATTATTATCCTAGTTTACCTGAAATTCAAAAATGGTAAGAAGTAGCAAGAATAGAATTAAACCCACTACTTTGCACACATTTTATCACTGTTCTGTAAAGATTATAAACCCAAAAAGCAAGTGAACAAAGCCAAAAAACATATGTATTAATTGAAATAATTGATACATATATTATATATACTAATATATATATTATATGTAGAGGGAGATACTAATATTACATATTACTAATTCTCTGAGAATTGCAGAAGTAATATAGTCTAGGTGTCTACAGTACTGTGCATGATCTAAACTAGCCAATAGAAATGAGTCCATACCTAGTGTATTCTGTAAAGAAGATAGAGTAGAAGCACTTAAAACAAACCAGCATCCTCAGTATTCAACCACATAAAATGCAATTGGGAAAAATAACCAGTAGACTTAGAACAAATGGACAAGTCTCCGGTGCCGAAATACAAAGGTTTCTATTGCTTTAAGCTTTTTATGACATGGTAATCTGTAGGGGTTAGTTACACATACCCTTTCTTCTTTATCCTATTTAGTGAAAATTAAAGATAGCAACAGACAAGGGAGACAAATTTCACTATAATCATAACAACACTGACGCATAAAATAGGACATGCAACTGAAACAACATCATGTTAAGGCTGTTTTTGAGATAAGAAATGTTTCAGAAGCTGCATATTAATGAATTAGATTGGCTTACACAAATTATTTCTCTTGTTATTTGCTTGATGTTATTAAATCAAGCCAAGACAACAACAAATTCCACAAAAGAAATGTCTTTCAGTCAGTTTTTTTTTTTTTTTTTTTTTTTTTTTTTTTTTTTTTTTTTTTTTTTTTTTTTTTTTTTTTTTTTTTTTTTTTTTTTTTTTTTTCTGAGTTCCTTCAAGGGCAGAAAAATTTGTTTTTCTCAGGAGTCACTGTTTAAAAATTGTGCTGTAAATAGGATCGGCCATGTATAGGAGTGGTCTTAATGGTCTACAACTTAGGAGTATCTACCACAACCCTTGTTCGCATGTTTCAGTGTTTTCCTGTCTCTTAACTAAAAGGCTTTGCATAGATCAAATTAGGGGACTTTTGTTACACAATTAAACTGGTTGTTCCTTATTCTTCAACTAACAAAACTGGAACAGATTTTTTCATCACCTGCACTCTAATCTGCTGTTTGGAATTTTTTTTCATGCTGTAGAAATCTATTGTTTGTCTCCAGCTTTAGTCTTTTTCACCACCAACAAATATATAACTTCACTGTATCCCAGAAGCAGAAGTTTTTAGACCCCTGCTTCTTTCTACTGTTTTTCTTGCAATCCTAGGTAGTAGCATATATTATTTTGTAATGTAATTACACAATCATAATTGAAAATAAAATAAATAAAACAAAGGGAACTCAGAACCAAGCCAGACTACTAGCACAGGTAAAATAACACCTAATTTCAAATGAAGACAGGATGTCACTAGGTGAAGATTCCACAACAAACTTGAGATAGGACTCATGAGCTTTGTTCCAAGAAGGTAAATCTGTTTCTAGTCTACAGAAAACTCATGTTTTACATTGGGTATGAGAGGAAGATGCTGTTCTATAAGCTTTACAAGCTGTAACCCACTTATTACAACTGCAATGGATATTCTCATTACTCTGGTCTCAGTCTTTATTATTGCAACTCACTGCATGTGAGAAAAATTGGAGACATACTTCCAAAGGGACATGAGCAGAACAATGGTTCCCATTTCTTCTTCCTCTTGGGAAATTTTTAGTGATAGATCATTTGCTCATGTCTGAAAATATATTTGTCTTTTTTGTTTTGTTTTTTTTTTTTTTTTCTATGAGGAAACTATTCTATCAAAAATTATCTATTTGTGCATATTACTACAACTCCCAAAAGCTCAGTGCTTTCACTAATCCTCCCTTCTGCTGCATACTATAATTATAACACAGAATACAAGGTCAGTTGACTTACAAAGACCATAGCAAATGAGTGTAAAACAAGAGACAACTGACAGATAGGGAAAGACAGGAAAGTACAAGGAAATAATGAGGCAATGCTAGGCACAGTGATAGGCAACAGTCTCAGCACAGAATCATCTTAAACAGTGTGAGTCTTTTTATATTTCTTTTTCTTTTAAGTAGGTAATACTGAAGTTTAGATTTTTAAAGAAAAGACTAGAAAACGAGGAAGGAATAAGAAACTAGTTTCTGGATATTTTATGAGACTCACTTCTGAGACTGAGCTACAATCACTGGAAGAGAAAGAAGGTGATTGGTTCACAAGGGAAAAATTGGATTATAAAAATCCGGCAACATGTGCTGGCCAGGGGCTGGAGACATTGACTCAATGCCAAAAGAGTAGGAAGATGTTGGAAGCAAATAGGCTTCGAAAGTCCTGAAAGTAAAGGCAAATTGAGAATGTTTGATATAGCAGAGTAGAGAAAAACAGAGATACATATAGATCTCAATTCCATAAATAGCTTTTTTTTTAAAAGGAATTTGCCTATCGTCTGTATTTTCAGACGGTAGTTAAAGTTAAAATCTTTTATACACCAACAGTGTGTGCAACATATCAGAATCTAAAAACTGTTACTTGCTCCATTTTTTCCGAGAAGCTATTGTTAACTCCATGTAACACAAGATATTAACATAAATTAGTAAAAAGGAGACCCCAAAATGCTCCAAAATATTAATTGCACACTTAATGCTGGCCAACAGCAAACCAGTGCAGCCATATTCTGCATCCTCACTATGTTGTTGTCTATACACGGTGTCCTCAGATGAGTTTAATAATGACTGTTTGTTTGACATTCACTCAGCATGAAATACTGTCCCACAAGCCTGAAATATTTGTTGAATAAGGTGAACAGTGCCAGAATAAGCAGCCAAAACAGCAACAAAAACCTAGCCAGAAGTATTTGCTCTCGCCAAGACTGAACACCTCTCTTCACGTCTAAACAGTGATTGAAATACATTTTTCTATGATTCCTCAGAAAGGTCTCCTTGACTGCTCAGTTTTCATTGTTTGAGTAGTCTGTCCTTTGGTATGTGCTGCAATAAAATGAATATTCCTTTTCAAGGTTACTCTGTGTGCAGATTACTGCTCAGCATTAAGTACACCTGTAGCATAGAGACTCTCCAAGGTCTTTAGGCCTTCTAAATCTCATTCAGGCCTTATTTCAGAGCCAAGTTGAGCTTTGTTGGACTTTTTTTCTCTATCACAAATATTATTCTTACAGCTTTAGGAAAATAAGCAGTTTTTTACAGGAAACTGAAACTAGAGGGTACCCAAGCCACATTCCTACTATTCCAATCTCGTCTTGTACTGTTGCAGCTTTACAGACAAAAAACAAGAAACTTGAAGAAATTATAATGCACACTTTAGTCTCTGTGGTTCTATTTGAATTTCTTATTAGAACTACTCTCTCTCTTTCTGTCTCTGCAGATTACATTTTAACAAACTGTTGTCTAACATCATATAAAGATGCTGAAAGGAAATAAATAGTTTTCTGTATTATCTGTCTGTCTTTTTAAGCAATTATGGCATTTCCCTTCAGATAAGGATGGGTATTTAAAATATTAATACTTAAACAATGAATTTAAAATGCATAGATTCATATTTTATCCTAGATAACTAAAAGAATTATAGATATTTCAGTTCTAAGATAAATGCATCCAATTTTTTCAGTGTTTTTCAAACTGAATAGCATGTTACAAATTCATAAACCAGACTTCTCCTTCATAAGAAATGTTATTTTTCAATGCTAAAACCTTGAAAAAAATGCTTAATGCCATTGCCAAGTAAGTTTTAAGATTTGAAATGTTTATAGTAGGTATTTTTAAAATTTTCCTTTATGCCTCACAGAAGATGACAATTCTTAACTGAGCATAGAATTTTATTTAAAATTTCCTTCATTGTGCCAACAAGCCCTGAAAAATCAATAATAGGTTACAGTTTTTGAAAAGCCTTCATTTTCTGAAAGTACACATAGTGGAAATGAAATTAGCTACAGAAACCTACAGCTTTCAAGATACATCTGCCCATTGTCAATTTAATTTGAGAAAATAATGTCAGGGTGGTAAGATCTGCTAAAACAAATTCTATTCACAGACTCACAGAATTACAGGATCATAGAATCACAGAATCACAGAATCACAGAATATGTTGAGTCGGAAGGGACCCACAAGAATCACTGAGTTCAACTTTCAGCCCTGCACAGAACCATCCCCCAGAGTAACACCATGTACCCGAGATCATTGTCCAAATGCTTCTTGAATCCTGTCTACAAGCTTGGTGCTCTAGCCACTTCCCTGGAGAGCCTGTTCCAGTGTCCAAACACTCTCTGGGTTAAAAGGGTTTTCTTAATAACCAACCTAAGCCTACCCTCCCTAGGGAATTTCAGGCCATTCCTTGGGATCCTGTCACTGGTCACGGCAGAGAAAAGATCAGCGCCTGGCCCTCCTCTTCCCCTCACAAGGAAGTTGTAACCACAGTGAGGTCTCCCCTCAGTCTCCTCCAGTCTGAACAGACCAAGTGACAGTCTCTCCTCATGCAGCTTTCTAGTGACCACGGTGTTGCAGGATCCCTTTCCTGCTCTCCCAGGCCAGCCCTGACAACGGCCACAGTATGAAGTACGGCTTGGTACCCTGGGGAACCTTGCCAATCCTGTGGAGCCTTTTATGCTAGCAAGGCATGAGCAGCGACAAGAGAGAAAGGCGGACTCTGATAAGGGGACGACAGCTGAAGTTTATTGGTGACCCATGAGCGGGGACCTCACATCTGGAGTGTCAGCCTTAGCAGGGCACTGAACACTCTGGTACAGCAACTTATATAGGGGGAGGATCATGGGGGTGAGTTCAGTAACACACTAATCAGGATGAACATGGGAGTGGCTTAACAGGTAACAGACAAACATTATGGCAAACCAGAGAAAAGTAGGAGGGGAAGGTTGGGGTCCTCTCCAATCACTCAATGCCTTCCCTAGAACTTTCTGGACTCAGGGAGGGGTCCCAAAGTGACTGACAGGACTCAGGGGTTACATAACACCTTGATTAACAGAGAACTGTAACTTGGGAGAAACCATAAGAGATAACAGGAGGGGATGCACGGAATGAACCATTGTGGGGTACATAGGATACAGAAAACAGTATGAAAACATACTTCAAACAAACGTAACCTAAGACACACCGCTACACAGCTTCCTCTCAAGACCCTTGACCATCCTCGTGGTCCTTTTTCAGATGCTCTCAAATAGCTTGATGTCTTTCCTATATTGTGACATCCAAAAGTGAACACAGTATTCAAGATGAGGCCACCCCAGAACAGAGCAGGACAATCGCCTCCCTTGCCTGGCTGACGATGCTGTGCCTGATGCCCCCCAAAACAGGGTTGGTCCTCCTGGCTGCCAGGGCACTGCTGACTCAGGTTCATCTTGCCATCCACCAGGACCCCCAGGTCCCTTTCTGTGTTACTGCTTTGCAGCATCTCATTCCTCAGTCTGTATGTACATCCAGAGTTGCCTCATCCCAGGTGCAGAATCAGGCACTTTCCCTGGTTGAACTTCATAGAGCTGGTGGTTGATTGCCTAGCCCACTAAATTTTTGAGTTTTCTCTGCAAGGTCTCCCTGCCTTCAAAGGCTTCTCCCAGTTGTGTATAATGTGTATACTTGCTTAATATTCCTCCCAGTCCTGCATGAAAGTCATGAAGAAGTTGAAGAATACAAGGGTGAGCATGGAGCCCTGTGGCGTACCACTAGTGACAGGTTCCCAGTTTGTTGTCATTGTTTGTCCCATACACTGTAACTTTGTGCTCAACCTGTGAGCAAGTTGCTCACCCAACACATGTTGTGTTTATCCAGCTGTGTGCTGAAAACTTTGCCTAGAAGGATTCTGTGAAAATATTGAAAGTTTTGTTGAAATCCAAAAAGATTACATCAACAGGCTTCCACTGATCAACTAGGTGAGATACCACGTCATAAAAGGAAATCAAATTTGATAAGCAGCACTTTCCTCTCATAAAGCCATACTGGTTGTGAGTAATTACTGTGTTGTCCTCCAGGTGTTTTTCAATACCCCCCAGAATAACTATTTCTATGACTTGATGAGGCACTGAAATGTGACTGACAATCCAGTAGTCTCTGGGGTTCTCGTTCATGCCCTTCTTGAAAAGTGGGACAACATTCACCTGCTTCCACTCAGCTGGGACCTCTCTGGATTCCCAAGACCACTCAAAAATCATAAAGAGATGTTTTACAATGATATCAGCAGCTCTTTGAGGGTTCTCAGATTAATCCCATCAAGCCCTATAGATATGTCAGGATCCAGCTGGAGCAGCAGATCCTGCACAATTTTGGAATCAACTGGAAATTGATCATTGTTGCAGCCATGGTCCTCCAACTCAGGGCTATGGGAACCCCTTGGTGCACCCCAAAGGCACAGGCAAAGAATCCATTAAACACCTCTGCCTTGTCCAGGTTGCTGTTTGGCTGGGTAGGAAAAAGTTGTAAATTTTTGCTGCTTCTTCATGATACTCTATCACTTTTGACATTTTTTGGGCATTTTGCTGAGCTGGGAAAGAGTGTAAGAAGGGGTTAAAAAAATATGTACACCACTCTTTTTCAGGTGCTAGTCATCAGGGCTACTAAGGCTAGATGTTCACTCTTCAGGCAGTTTTGTCACTGCAGCTCAAAATGATCCCTGTCTAAACAGAAACATACAATTATTCCAATCAAATTATTCCTAGGCTGCACAATACAATTACCGAGCCTAATTTGAAAGATGAATTAATTGAAGGATTATTTTCCTTTTTTTTTTTTTTTTGCATAAAAGTCCCTGTGTAGTATATTCATAAAGAAAAGTTAAACACTTGACTTCCATGCCAGAGACTCTAAAACGATGTCTATTTTCATAAGAAACAGACTTTGTTTCAGCTCTTTCAGGGAGAGGAGGAGAATTTAGCGTGGCAAATCAGCTCTTACATTAACACAGAATCAATATATAAAAAGTAGAAAGACATAAGCGATGCTTTGTCAAAGTTTTCTTTCTTTTTTTTTTTTTCCTCTTTCACAGATTAAGATTGATTGAAAGGACGGTTCAGCATGAATTCCTCTGTATTGCTGCATCTCATGGTGATGCTGGTTCAACTTTGGCCTTGCTCTCCCAGCAGGCAGAACTCCAGAGCTCAAGACACAGTTCAGTCTTTCATAGCAGCTCGAAGAGTGAAACGTGGCTGGCTGTGGGAGCCTCTTTTTGCAACTGAGGAGCACATTTCACCACATCCTGTGTATATTGGACAGGTATGATAAGTAATGGTTCAAGGACAGCACAAGGTTAGATTTAACATGCTGATTAGCAGCTTCCACCCTGACTTGGAAGACCAAATCTCTCCAGCAACTAATGTGGAAAGAGGAGGTCAGGAAGCTGTAATAAGGCAGTACTACATCTCTCCTTTCCTGTGACCTTCCTCAAGCCAGAGAAGTCCAAGAGCTATAGGCCATGGCAGTACAAAGCACCTTCCTTTGCTGAGGACTGCTGTCAAGGAAACTTCACATGCATGCTGTTACTAAAACTAGTTCCAGACACTGCAGATGAAGGTATAAAGCTGGAAAGTTCCTTTCTTTCTTCTGAATGGAAGTTAAGGACTCATCAACATCTGGCAATTTGCTTGTGCTATTTTTGGCACTGCATCAAAGCAGCCATACTTAGTGTGGTATAGTTTACAAACAGTATTTAGCATGATTTTCTATTACACTAAGTAGCCGATGATTTACCCCTCATTAATTTTTAATGAAGCTGATTAATACTAAATCCTTTTACCACTGAGAAACTGCAGGAACCTGCATGGTTCATTAGATTAACGTAGGTTTAGCACGACAAGCAATTATTTTTACCCTCCTTTAAAAATGTGCTTTAAGATAATTGTCTTAAGGAGGGTTTATCTTCCCCCCTCTCTCTCTCTTTATCATTATTATTACTACATGTATTATTATTATTTATTTTTTTATGCTAGAAGTAATTTTAATCTTGAGATCTAGTTTTCTTTTCTTTAAGGCCCTTTTTAGATGAATTAATCAAAATAAGTTTAACTGCTAATTAACTAGCACTAAAATTTAATTGGGCCCAAAGGGTGAAGTGCTCAAAATTCACTAATTACTTTTTCACAGCCCTTTCAAAGTAATTACTATGGAAGTGTGATGTCTCACTTCTGAAAGAACAACCAAAGATGTACTATTTACTTTTAAAAAAATTATTATTACTTTTCCAAGACCTTGAAAACAGTTTCCTGCAAAGAAACTTCATAAATGTCATGTGTTTTCATGATCTTACCTTTTTATTTCTCACAGGTAAACTGGGGATTTATATTGCAGTGAAACCATTGTCTAATAAGATATATTTACTTGTGTCTTTTTATTGAGTAGAATATGCGCTGCTTTCAGCAAATGAAGTGGTAGTCTATGATCAACACATGAATTTTTAGTAATTAAGACCCTGAAGAAAACTGCATCAACGAAAATACAAAGGTAGACAGTCTCTGTTTTTAAATCACTATTCCATATCAAAATCTTTTTACAGTCAGAACTAAATTTTCAAATTTCATTTAACATAGACTCATGACTCCTTTTCCATTATCAAAATAAGAAAAAATGTGTGCATCAGCACTGCAATGGCAGATACACAAGGATGATTAAAAAAATACCTGTTTTCAGCTCTCATTTACAATGGTAAAACCATTTATTTTGTTCCCAGCCTAAAAAAAAAAAACCAAGTAAACTGCAAACCTTTTCTATTCTTTCTCAGCAAATGTCATCTGTAAGGGACCTCTCATTTAACATGATCAAGGTCATGAAATCTTTTGTGGATAAATGATTCTGAGTGAAATTGCCAAACGCAGATTTTGTCTTAGCAGCCTGCCAAAGGCATGCTCTCAGACCCTCAGGGTTTGTACACTCTGTGGTCACATCTGATCCCCATGTTAGTTTTAAGATTTAGATATAGATCACTTCTCCCATATCCTGGATTTTGTGATAAGGAAACCAAGATTTATGGATAACAAAGAAGGTTTATTGCCCTTTAGTGAGATGCCAGATTTGGATGGTGCTAAAATGAGATTGACCAGACCACTTATAGAGGTGGTAACATGGCCCATGTTTATCACACAACTATTTATGTTGAAAATAATTAGGTTGTTCATATTTTAAATGGTTCTGAACTCCTTTAGACTTGAAAATTCTCTCTTTTGTACTGGCAAAGATAATTAACTCTTAATATTATAGGCCTTAAATACCTTAACAGAACTCAGAGCAGGAACTCAAACAGTTCCTCATATCTCAGAGCAGTGTCCCTGTCACATTCTGAATAAATTATCCATCTGATGCATGAAGACAATTATGCATTATGAAAATCTAAAAATTAAAATAATTCTTCCAAAGAAAAGTTAAAACTATTTTTGCAACTTTAGAAATTATTACAAAATATTTGAGCAGATCCATTATGGAAATGTTACTTTCCTGTTCTATGGCCTCACAAATTACAGTTACCTTTAGGGTCAATAACAGTAAGCAAAACAGTGAGATAATTAAAGTCAACTTTAAGGCATATTATTTGCATTTTAAACATGTTGCTTTATAAGAGAAGGAAGTTGAATAATATTTTTTTTTAACTTCAGATTTTTCAATTAGTATCCAGGCTCTTAAATAGTTTGACATTTTTGTTCTAAAACAATAATAAGTGGAGGAAAAAATAAAAGATTATTAATGACATAATGAAAAATTTTGTTCCCATAAAATTCAACTGTGGATACCTGCCATGTTAGGAAATTAGGTTATTGCTCTTAAAATATTATATATCACTAACATTAACAGAACTATTTTGTTGTAATGAATAAATGCAGCTGGGCAAAAATTGTCTCCAAGGCTCAGCCTCATCAGAGGAATCATCACCATAAAGTTCATCTTAGCAATACAACAGAGGATGCAGATCATCCTGGAAGGAAATGGAAAATGTCTATCAATTTATTTTGGAATAAACAATACAGAGTTTTCACCACAGAATGTCTTTTCACCTCTAATATTTTAACAGGAACAGAACATCACTGTTGCACACATTTCACATAGCATTGCTGAGTAAAAAAAAAATAAAATGCTTAATAAGTACATGCGTCATCTGCAATGATAAAAAATAAGATTATATTTAGTGACCTTTGCATTGTTTTCAGCAGAATTTAGGGGAGCTGATAAAATAATGAACCAAAGTAAGTACTTAGATACATTCCCTTCACTTCAAAGTCGTTGAAGCATCTCTTTTTAGGTATATCATGCATATAAATCTGTTATATCAATACTTTAAATTAAATATTTTAAAATTTAAATAGTTGGCTGAAATTGTGACAGTACCTCCTTTCATATATTAGTGACCAAGAAGGCTTGTTAGTGACAGGGTCCACTGTAGAATTAAAACAAAGCATAAAATGAATATTTCAAGACTCCGTTCTTCCCAAACTGTGACTGATTTTTCACCTTTGTACTTTCAGCTGAAATCAGATTTAGACAAGCAGGATGGCAATTTACAATACATTTTGACTGGAGAGGGAGCTGGAAGCTTTTTTGTCATCGATGAATATAACGGCAAAATTTATGTAACACAAAAGCTGGATCGAGAAAAGAAACCTTTCTACACTCTAAGAGCACAAGCAATCAACAGGAGCACTCAGCTTCCTGTTGAACCTGAATCGGAATTTATCATCAAGGTTCGAGATGTCAATGACAATGAACCACAGTTCTTGGATGGACCTTATGTGGCCACTGTTCCAGAGATGTCACCTGAAGGTATCACATTCTCTGATTCAAACTCCTTATTTCCTGATTTTTTTCCAGACAGCTGTGTTGAAGTAAAATCTTAATAGCACATTTTACAGACTGCATCTCCATAAGAAGGAAGCAAACTAGTTCACAGGTTTGGAAATTTGCAAAAGTATGTTCTTAACCTGAGGGCTGCAAATACCTCTACTTAACATTCCTGTTTTTAAATACTTATACATTTATATATGTATTTAAATTTTAAATATTTATATATATTTAAATATTTAGGTGTCTACATCTATCCAAGTCTTTTTACGGGTTCTGGGTACATGCTTGGATTGACTATAGACACTTTTCTTTCCATCAGTGATTCAGCCTTGAAATTTGCACTTTAAGAATATAACTTTCCTAATGGAAATAGGTAGAGTACAGCAGCGAGTTGCGAAGATCTCATGGGCACCCTCACTCTCTGCATGTTGCCTACCTATTTATACTGGCAAGTCTCTTTCCTATCTGTCAGCTTCTCCTTGTTTGGATTAGACAGTACACAGTGAAGGACTGCCTTCCGATTTCCTAAACAGATGAATTTTTGTTTTCCTGTCAAGAGGAACAACCTAATCCCTTAAACTCTTTCCCACTTTCACATGATCAGACAGACCTGTACTAGGATCTGTCATATATCTGGAAACAATACAACAAATGCAAACTAAAGTCAAGATCTGGAAAATACAGGCATAAATTACATATGTATGTGTTTACATACACATATACATTTGTTATATTGTACATGTATGTTTAAAGCCTTCAAAACCCCCCGTGTGAATGCAGCTGAAATAAAAAGGCACGGTATAGATAATATCTCCAAATAACTTATCTTTGAAATCAAAGGGAAACTAGATTCTTCAGATCTTACAGAAAAGATCCCAGTAATCTTTTAAATTTATATGCCTAGTTCCTTTGCTTATTTCTGTTGCAACTGATATTGAAAAGAACTTCAAATATTTTGCTTCTTTAAATGGTATGAATCAATGAGGCCATTAATGTAATAGCCTCAGTGACATTATTATCTGCTCAACTTTTAAAGCAGAATAGGTGGATATTTTACAGCAAGCCATAAACTTTATTGTCACCGTTAGGGACACGAAAGAACCACACTTAGGTTGAGAGGCAAGCAGAGAAAGAGAAAGTTTATTATTTGGGATTTAAATAGGATTTGGAATGTGATAAAGGACTGGGAGATGAGAGGAATACCTCTCTGACCCCAGTGGTCAAGCCAGCAGTCCATCACAGACTGGAATGGAAACAATCTTCTTTGTTTATGGTACATGCATGGGAATCTCCAGTAGAAATATGTCTGAAATATAAAAACAATCATCAGAAGGCTGAAGAATCAGGGTGACACTTTATCTTCGTCTACCAGTCAGGATAGCAGTTGAAAGAAAAGGATACTCATGCCTGATATTTAATTTAAAGTGGGATTAGTGTCTTAACTTCTACCAGGACACAGCAGCTCACCATCACTACCAGCAGTAGCTACCAAAGACATACATTCTATCAATTTACTTGTTAGTGATATTTGCCACCTGCTTATACCACCTTCCACCAGGGAAATCACTTCTATTGCTTCTTCACGGTCACTTTCTTCTTCACAGACAGGAATTTTATCTTTCTGTCTTAATGATGGCTATATGGGGGAAAGAAGAAAAATAGTTAGGTAGTGTGGTACTTAAGATCAAAAATAACAGTAGTAATCTTTTCCCATACACCTCTGTTTCTCACCTGAAACCATCAACAAGCAGTTGACAATTGAGAAGTTTCACTCTATACTGCTTTGAGTTGGTTATAAAGACACACACTAAAAATGGAAGGCTCAGCTGTCTTTGTCCACTCTCCTGTGTTATCTATTATATATTTAGATTCCTAAAACATGATATGGCTTCAGCATAAGAATAATTAAGCTGCAGAAAATGTAATTTACTTTTTGATATTCCTATAATATTATTTAAAAAAAAGAGAGTAAAATATAGAAAAACATGACATTTTAAAAAAGTAAATTAAAAAATCAGAAGTAAATCCATGTCTTGTTTGTCAGAATGGGCGAGAAATGAATCACGATCCCTCTTTGCCTTCTCTCTCAAACACAAGCTTCCTGAAATAGTAAACTCACTGATTTACAATCATCCAGTGCATGATACATTAATCCAGGTCATCCAGGATCTTGAAATATTTGCTACATTACTGCTTTTACACTTGACCTCTCTAGCACTAATACCAGGGGTATTCCAGAGATCATTCTTTCATCTACTTCTTCCATGGACACACTCTGGGAATACTAATGTGTATGCATAGAATATACAAAGCAAGTGGAGTGTATACCTTGATAATGGTCAGCTCCAAAACATGAAGCAGCTGAGCCACACACCATGAGTACTTCTTGGGGTTCACTTACCCTGCTTCTCAGAAGGTAGGGATTGCACTACTGAGGTGAAACCTGTTTCAGTGTGCATTCTAAAACAATCTTACAAGGAAATTTATAAGCTCATAGCAGAGAGAAAGGGTAGCCCACTAAAATTTGCAGTATCAATAGCCTAGTGGTTAATTATAGTACGGGTTTTCTCCCAATACACTTGCATAAAACATGGTGAAGAACAGAGTTAATTTAAATGACACAGTGCAGTAGAGAGGTTTGCTCTTTGCTATGTTTCAGTGTTCTCTAACTTAAGTTCAGCTCACTGGTGCTGGGTCTCCTAACAATTTCCTCACAGAAAACACTTAGGAAGTGTGGTCAAGACTTGGGAAGGCAGATCACCACTTGTGCACCTTTTGTCTGGAACTAAGAAAGCAAGTAGAGAATAATTCAGAGCTGGTCACTTGCCTCAGACAACCACAGCAAAACCAGCAAATAGGCACAAATAACTGTGCCTGAAGTTAGTTACAAGTATCAATATAGATACAACTGTGCCAACAAATTAGACTACATTTTAATTCTTTATTAGCTTTCTTTTAATCTTCAGTACTAAATTTTATTAGGGTTTTATATGCAAGTGTCACAGAAAATGAAAAGTGTGTCAGCAAATGGACTCTCTTCTGAGAACGCAGGACTCTACCCTCAGGCATTTCATACCATTATACACTGTCTTCCTTATGGCTGTTAAACTTGTACAAATGCTGATCTGATGGAATTGTTAAGAGCCAGATGCAATAATCTATCAGTACTTAATGTCTTCATAGATCTCAAGCTCTAGGTAGAAAAATGAATAGCTATTTGCCATATGAGGGTCCTATAGTATATCTAATGGGCTGAAGCGTATAAATGGTGGCACTCCACTATATTTTGCCTGAGAAGAGTAAAAATAAGGCTTTACAGATACAAAGTATCAGTTTGCCTTAAATAAAGCCAATCCAAAAGTTCAATTGTCAGTTATATCATATGACTTTGCAATATCAGGACTAGGGCTTTGGGGTTTCTTAATATTTGGGGGTGTGTGCAGTTATATGTTAATTGTTTGTTTTAAAATAAATGATTTGTATCTATTAAATTATCTTTCTCACAATCGTATAGTTACAAATAATGGCTTTTGGGAGTTTTTGAATACAGAATATTAACATTTCAATTTCTGTCACCCAGGTACTAATGCTAGGTAAATATGATTTCATTCTGCAAATGGTTTGAGTTGGGTTTTGAGACTCCTTCATGGATTTTGGTGTTTTTTTTGTTGGGGTTTTTTTTCAGCTTCTGTGAAGTTCATTTCGGTGGATTGTTTTTTCTCATGGTTAAATGTATTAAAAAAATACAGGTTTCATGAAAGTGAAAAATTAAACACTAAGTACTCTAAAACCAGCGTAACATTTTTCTTCTTGCTACATAGTCCATATTTAATGTAGAGGTTCATGTAGTTATCACATAATCTTTGTTCTAAAAAATTGTGAGAAATCATACCCTGCTCTTTACATGGTCTCCTGTCACCCCAATTTAGAAATAAATTGCCTTCCTCCTTGGAGTGAAGGATATTTGTTATTTCTTCCTTCCAGGTCAGCTCCCTCTACTAGATTCACATTTCCATTAATTACGTCCACCAGCTGCATCTCACTGACTCCAACTGGACAAAGTCCTTACTTCTGCCTTCTGAAATACTCTAGAAGAGTTAACAGACAAGAAGCAAAGTGTGTTTGGGTCCCAGAGAAGAAGAAAATGCTGGTTTAGGTTCAGTATTTCTTTAGAATGCAGAAACTGCAGAAAAAAGATCTACCTTTAAATGTGAGATGCACAAAAGCTGTGATGATAACTTTGAAGTCCTATATATGTTGGATTTTATTCCTGATTTGCTAAATATGTTGCTATGAATAGGTCCATTCCTAAACATATTTGTGGACACTTGAGTTTGTTTAGTAGAAAATGGCATTCATGACAGACTGAAACTGTTGGATCATCCGTTGTCCTTGATCCCTTCCTAACTGGCAATTTTTTTTTCAAAGCAACTGTTCTAGCTGTTCTAGTGTTCTGTGTTCTAGTCATGCTAAATTTTCTTAGAGGATGCATTTTCTGTTATTGAGAGGGCAATTTTCATAGATCACAAGTAATATGAAGTTAAGAGTTGTGTAGCTGAAGATTCCATTTACTCTCCAGTCTTATTAAGGAATTTAGTTATTTCTGAAGCATATATGTGACCTGATTAAATATGAATCTCTAATTTTATCTTTAAAATTTCTCCAGAGTGATAGGATCTTTATATATATATATATATATATATATATATATCTATACACACACCTAAAACTTCTATATTTATGCATCTAAACACATATATCAGACATTTGATATTGTAGGTAGGTTTTGTAGGACACATAGGTCCAAAATTTGGTGGGAATTGATAACAGTTTAGTTTACTCTCTGCCTGTGAGAAGATACCATGAATTGTGTAATCACTTCAAATGCTGCTGAATAAATTGAGAGAAAAAAAAAATTAAAGGAGCAAATTATTTAATTTAGTTTAGCTTTATATGAGAAAGCTTTTTTTTTTTTTTTCATTTCTATTTAAAAGTAAAACTATTTAGCTGCTACAAAACCCAGCAGTGAATATATTTGTTTTATTTGGGAAAAATAACACTTTTTTTTTTGTCATTACAAAAAAGGTGTTTCTGGTCTAATCCCTTGAACTCCACCCTTTCTTCATCTTTTCTCCTTCAGCCTAACTATACTGCTGTATTGATAAGCAGGTGCAACTGTGTGAACATATGCCAGAAATTTTTAGAAAGTAGCTTGATTTCCTGCTGTTTTTCACCAGAACTGATATTTGTATTCTATTGCATAATCTAGGTGAGGAAAAAAGACAAAAAATAATTATTACCTTAAATATTATGTTACTGTGGATATTTTTTTTTAAAGGACAGTCATTAGAGATGGTGCCATGAGGTTACTGTCAATCTTCTATCTAGCATATGAACAGCTTCCTATCAAACAAGAATTCAAGATCTGCAGTTTGATTCCATTGTGTTTTTGCACTGGGATTTCTACCACAAGTCATTAAAGACTCAAGAATAAAATTTTTATCAGAGTCTTGTTATACCTTTTTGCTGTTTTGCTTGTTAACAATTAATTTCTTCATCGCCAGTGGGTCTACTGGTGATAAAGTGACTGCGTTTTGTTATTCTTATAGGAAAATTCCATGATATACTTAGAAATTTATTTACTCCATTGACATATTAGAAAATAGGCATGTAGTATTTTCAGCAATGAAAATGTAGTGATGAAAAATAATATACTATTTATTTTGCTTTAATTGATATTCTGAATGCAATAAGAGCAGCTGCTGAAGAAATATTTTCCCTTTTTAATGATAAATTTTAGTAGGTGCCATTTGCTCCTGTAAATTTTTAGGACTGTTTATTAGTATAACTGGTATGCTAAAAGGTTTTTGAAGATCTTATATTTTGTAATTATGAGACAATTTATACAAGAACAAAAAAAAACATAATCTATTTTATTTTTCCTTGAGGTGCTTCGGTTACACAGGTAACAGCAACAGATGCTGATGATCCTTCTTATGGGAATAGTGCTCGTCTGGTTTACAGTCTCATTCAGGGACAGCCTTATTTCTCTGTGGAGCCGAAGACAGGTACTACAAGTGAATTTGTAACTTGAAAGCATTCATAAACTCGTGAAATAGATGTAAGCAAAATTGTCTTCCTTGAGTTCAACACGAAGATCGACTGACACCACCCTACACTCTTACTGCATAGTTCCTAGATCTGAAGAAAATCAACTTTAATTTCCCATTGGAAGGTGAAGTTCTTTCACTCTAGCAAATCCAAACTTAAAAAATTATCTTGTTAGAGTAAAGAGATAGACTCTGAATATCCCAATTAATAAATTAATCTAGGAACACTTCTCAATTAACAGTTCTATGGCACATCATGTGATACTTCTATCTGTTCGTTGAAGAAACCACAGATATGTGACATGCCTCCTAAAACCTAATTTCTGAGTAAGAGAGATGGTTATATATGGTAGAGGAAATATATGGAGTATTCTGCTCCCCAGAACTCTAAATATACACAATGAATTTGACATACGGTGTACTCACTACCATGAGGACTAATACCCAGTATTAGGACAGTTGTGCTATGCACAGTCTAGAATGAAAATTCATAACAGGGTCCAGTGATACATGTTATATGCATATTATACTGTATACACATGTCAGATGTTGAGAAAACAATGAGACTTATATGCCATTCCATTATACTTTTTATTTTTAGGGGTCATTAGAATGGCATCTGAAATGGATAGAGAAACAAAAGATCAGTATTTGGTCATCATTCAAGCCAAAGATATGGTTGGGCAACCAGGAGCATTTTCTGCAACAGCCACTGTTACCATCAACCTCTCTGACATCAATGACAATCCACCTAAATTTCAACACCGTGAGTAGAGGTTAATTACACTAATGGAGGTCTTGGGGAAATTTAGATCCACTGTAGCTCTGTTTGGTTTCCTGGTAGGTCTTTTGAGAACAGGGCTATGCTTTGACCTCAGCATACAGCTGTAAAAAAAAAGTAAAATAGTGGAAAAAAAGAAAAGTCCTCACAAAAGCTCAAAAACCAAGAGTAAAAGAAAAATTATCATTGCAAAAATCTCAGGCTTGCTGGTTTTACTTGCCACTAGACTTTGGGGACAAATGGTTAAGCTGTTTTCCCTATAATTTGCACTATCTCAGCCTAAAATCTGGAAAATGGGATATTTAGCATCATTTTCACTTACCTTCTTTTTTCTTTTTTTCTCTTCATTTCTTCTGACACATACTATAAAGTTTTTGGCTAATAATATGAACCTCTCTATCCAGGTAGTTTCTAGCAGAAGTGGGAGCTGCTCATTGGGTTAGCTGGAAAAAACTGCTGTTGGGAAGTGCTGCCCTCCACTGGTTTTTCATGCTGTTCAGTCATAGAACCATAGAACAATTTGTGTTGGAACAGACCTTTAAATGTCTTCTAGTCCAACCCTCCCTCAGTGGACAGGGATGCTCAGTGCCGCATTCAAACTGACCTAGAATTTTTTCAGGGATGGAATATTGACCATGTCTCTGGGCAACCAGTGTTGCATCACCCTCAGAGTAAAAAACAGTTTTCCTATATCTAATCTAAACCTTCCCTCCTCCTGTTTAAAACCATTAACTGCTTTGCTTGTTTTTTTTTTTTTTTAATTGTTGGCTCTATACACTGCTGAAGTAGGGCTGAGAGGGAAGGGCTCCCAAGGGGAAAGATTTCCCTGCCAAGCACCCAAGACCTATACAATGCCAGATTATGTCCATTGCTCTAGTAGAATTTGGGGCTTTTCCCAGCTCTCTGACAGCCTCAAGCTGCAGCACTTATTAACCATGGCAGATCACTAAACTTTGCCAGTATCTGTTTCTTTAGGGCTCTACTACATGAGTGTCTCTGAAGAGGCTCCTGTGGGTGCCACTGTAGGCAAAGTCTTTGCAGAAGACAGTGACATTGGGGACAACGCAGCCATGGACTATTTCATTGAAGCAGATAACTCAGATGTTTTTCACATCATTACAAACGATGACACTCAAGAAGGAATTGTCTTACTAAAAAAGGTGGGATCTCAGAAACTTCAAAAATATCTCTAAATATTTGAAAGAAAATCCTCAACCAAGCTGGATGTGTAAGAAAGCCCTGTTGCTTTGGATTTTTTTTTTTTTCCCCTTTAGGCCTTGTGATTTGATAGGAATATTATGAGGGATAAAAAGAAAAAAAAAATGTTTCTGTTCACATTTTTGACTCGTTCCTAATACTGCTGAATATAATAGTCACAGTCAGAGTATCTTAATATTATCCCTAACTGTGCAACACAGTGTATCCCATTGTGAGAAAATGCTCTATCTCTTCTGTGCATCATCTGTAAAATCTTTATTATTAAATTGCAAGCAATATCACCTCACTTCAAACACCTCCTGCTAAATGAAAGCAGAATTTATTTCTGTATTAGATAAAGGATTTTTGTTGTGACTTTGAAAAGATGCTAAGTACTATCAAAAAAGACCAGTTTATGAATTAAGAAAATTAATTTTTTTTGATACTGTGTAATTTATTTTGGAATCCCTCTGGAAGATTTCTCGATCATCTAAGGGATCATCTGAAATGAGGATAGAGTTCAATAGACTAATGAAATCTAGGACCTTGAAGAATTGAATACTATAAGTGTGAGAGATTTTTTGGTTTTATTTTGATTTTTTTTTCTTTTTTTAGTTTGGAAAGCTATTTATTTAGTAGGTCTTTTATATATTTCAGAAGATGAAGAAGATAAAGACTATCTAAAATTGTAATGAAAATATGTGTTATTAGGGGTGACATTCTATGGAAATTCTTTTTTACAGTGTTGCTTGACTGCAGCATTAAAGCCAGCATGAAATGTGAAAGCAAATACGCACATTTTGATTTGAAAGTGTTTTTAAAATGAAAAGGAAGCCTTAGAATTAACTTTTAGAAGTAACCATTTTTAAAACATTCTTAAAATAAGTATTTTGTCTACTTTGTCTACTACTTTGTGTTTAATCTCACACCATTTATTGATTTATATTTAATTTAAATAGAAGGGAAGAAATATTCCAAATCTCACTTTCTTTCTTAACAGAGAGTGGATTATGAAAGCAGAAGGAGATACAGTATTCAAGTAAAAGCTGTAAACAGATACATTGATGAGCGTTTTTTGAAAGAAGGACCATTTGAAGACACAACCATTGTCAAAATAAATGTGGAAGATGCTGATGAACCTCCAGTTTTCACCTTGGAGAACTATGTGATGGAGATTGTTGAAGGAGCTATGAGTGGTGCACTGGTGGGAGTCGTAAGTGCTAGAGATCCAGACAATGCTGCCAGTCCAGTCAGGTACCTGTCTTAAAATGTGAACAGACCTCAAATGCAAATGTAGTTGGTATTTCCAAAGAGTATTTAAGTTCCTTACCATAGCTCATCATTACAGTTAATTGTGCTTTTTCTGTGGTAGCCAAGGTTATTGAAGATGTCACTGTTTGACCCACATCAGCAGGTAAGGACCATATAGGCACTTAGTCCCTCAGCGACTGGGATAAAAAAGAGAATTGAAAGGGTAAAGTTGTGAGAACTCATGGGTTCAGATAATGACAGTTGTTTATTATTATTATTATTATTATTATTATTGATATATCAATAATAATAATCATCATCATCATCAAAGAAAATAAGAGATGAGAAAAAACCCAAATGTACAACAAATCCCCAAGAAAAACAAGTGATGCAAAAAGACCCAAAACAATTGCTTACCACAAGCCAACTGACACCCAGCCACTCAACCCAGCAACAGCAGATTTTGCTTCTTTATTATATCAATGACAAATAATTTTGCTGTCTCTTAAGGGAGAAAACAGGTAATTAATCTTTAACATGGTATTTATCATTAAAATAGCTTCTTGAATTGGCTGATATCACTGTGTACTATGCAAGTTAGACAAACCAGGATACAGTGACAAATGATAGAGACACAAAATAATTTATGGTGTGTAGATTTCTTGTAGCAGCTATACATATATATCATACTACTTCAGAGCTTTGGACAGTGATTTGTTATGATTTTCCATTCATTTACTGCTATTTGTTAGGCAAGTAAAAGGTTAAATTAAATAAGAAAAAAAAAATACATGTATTTTTTTTGTTGTTCCCCCCTCTAAAAGGGCTCATTTAGTGGTTTGTTTAGATTATTTCAACATCTGAGCATTTAAACAATTGCACATTAATGCACATCTATAACTTACTTAAAAATGTTTTGGGCAAAATGGCTCCAAATTGCATATGTCTGCATAGTCCCAAAACAGTGATACAGGTATTGCATCAGAGTTCCTTTAGAATAGAGCATATCAGCTCTAATATAAAGATGTCTTTTTCGGGATAAGTGCCATGAAAATGAATCTAATTTTGAAACCATTCCTATCATAAATGACAGCAGTTACTTATAGAAAACAACTTGTGTTGCTTTGTGAATGCCAGGTTCCAAACAAACAAATTAAAATAGCTGTGCAACAAAATCTCAATATGTAGTAATAAAAAATTAAAAAAAACCAGACACCACATATAGTTTATCTGAAAAATGCTTATCAAGAATCAGACTACCAAAAAATGCCAAAACAAAGTAACTATGTCAGAAAAATTATAAATACCTTAAATAGAAGTTTATAAGTATCCAAATTTGGTTCACATTAGAAGAAATTTCACTTACAGTATTGCGCCGGTTCTTTGGTTTATCTTCTTACTGATTTTTAAAAGAGACAAAATGGAGCTATAAATAACAAGTTAGAGAGTCATTTAACTGCTGATATGTTGTCTGAGCTGGAGTCCTAAGCTTTGTCAAGCAGAATTAACGGTACAATAAAATGAATAGTTGCATGTGGGCATTCCAAATTGGAGTTGAAAGAATCTTTCAACTATTCAAAGAGGTTTTATTTCCATTAAATAGACTTTATTAACAACAGCATCATAGGTTTTCTACTTCATCGGCCATTAAAAACATCAGTAAATATCTTTTCCATCTGAACCAATATATTTGGTTGCTATTTCAGTTTGTTTTTGTGATGCAACAAGTGTTTAGACATTAACAACTTGGGTGGCATGTGTACATGTACATGTCCACAGCATCCGGAGCCTTTTCAGCAAAGACTCAGGGGCACTGAGTCTTCCTTGTGATCATCTCCTGCATTAGAATTTTTTACTCTGTAGTAGTGTCACCTCATTACAGATAGTTGTCTCTTTGTAATGCCCATTCCCTTGGCATCAGAGCATGTCAGCAATGACAAAATAGATTGGCCATTATACCTCCACTTAGATGTTGATGTTATTCATTTCACAAGTGGCAATTTTGCTGTTTCTTTTCAATGAAGTCATTCACCTGCTGTGAGACTGACTTAGAAGTAAGAATGAATAATGCATTTCAGAATCAGTTCACATTAATACAGATCTGAGATGTATTTAGTTTTATAAAAAGAAGAGCTTTGATCTTGGTGGCAGTGAATTTTAAACGTTTATAAGCGTACATTTGTCATGACTTTCAAGTTGTTGCAGCACACATTTATATGCGTATATGTACAGCTCTGCTTTCTCATCTGACAATAGCTTTCTCTGTCCTTGCCCCTGATGGAACATTTCAGTACTAGGGAATGTCTTTCCCTTTTTTGGTGCAGGTACTCTATTGTCCACAGCATGCATTTAAAGAGATTGTTCAGCATCAATGAACACAATGGAGCAATCATTACCACTGAACCTCTGGACCGAGAGATAGCTTCTTGGCACAACTTCACTGTTACAGCCACAGAAACAAGTGAGTAAGAAATTTAAGGAATGCTGGGGTTTTTACACTGTGAACTGCAATTATCCTCTGTATATGCGGTTTTTTTAAGTGAAGAATACATTCTTCTTTCTCATTATATTACTGTTGCTTGCTACACTAAGGAGCATTATTAAAATGATTAGTTAAATAGAAGTGGAATGTACTTGTGCTCCAAGGTCCTGTGCTTTTTCATAAAAGATGACCTTAAGAAAAAAGAAATTGTAATAGGATTGGGAGTGTAACATTTTCAACTTACACTGAAGCATAAGAATTGCTCCTGCAGTGCAAGATCTTATGTTAAATTAGACCCTGGTTAATTTCACACCAGATTTTTGACTAGTGTGAAATTAGCCAGGGTCTAATTTAACACCAGTCAGAAACCTGTGGTTCAAATTAATTGTGAATGTTAAGGCCTAAATCATCTAAATATCTATTCAGTTACAATTGAAGCCTTGAAAAACCCTTTATATAAATTTCACCTGTCAATTTTGTTTGAAAGTCAAATGCAAATTACCCTGTTTGTGTTTTTGGTGATCAGGTTGCCCTAAATTGGGGACAGCGCTAGAAATTTAACAGCTCCTGATTTATAAGGCAGTTTAACAAGATTATTGGGATATTATAAAAGATAATCCCATTCATCCTCAGGAAGGGGGAAAACCATATATAACTGGAGTAAAATCAATAAATTAGACAGATTTTGCCAAATACTCTTAGCACCTTTTTTTTTACTCCTGAATCTCAGTTAAATTCCATTTATTGCTACAACCACTTTAAACATATATTCTTAAACTGCACTATTCCCAAAAGGGAGCCCTCCCTGTAGAACATTGCTGCTGGAAGTCTTCTATAGGATAGTCAGTATCAATTTTCACTGAAGTCTTTAACTTGTATTTAGGAATTGATGGTACTATCTTTCTTTTAAGCTTCTCTGTGAGATTTTAAGTACGAATTTCATTCTCATGTTGTTGGGCAGATGACAGGTGTTGGCAAATTTGATCTCTGGCATGTCTTGAACAGCGTTTTGGAAACACAGCAAGATAACTTTGGCCTAGACCTTTTTGTTTAGTTAAACAATAAAACAGGAGAGAACCAAAGGTTACAAATGAATAACTGTCTCCTGCAGCAAAAGAAAGCCAGACTTTCACAATAATGAAAGTTATTGTAGAGAAATGGAGACCTCATTGTGTTCAAATTCTTATTCTTTATTTCTTTAACGACGATAAGGTCACTGTCTATAATGATACATTCAAAAGAACCAAAGTCAGGTCGCCTTGGTCTGGGCACACCTGAAAGGATTTTTATCAGGATCTGGCAATATATTTTTCCTTGAAATATAGTCATAACATGTACTGTGTGCATGAGACATTTGGTGGGTGACATTGTGGCTCCACTGAAGCCAAAACACAATGCCATTAGAGTTCATCCAAATAAGATGTTCATTGTACCTTTGTCACATATTGAAATTGCATTGCAACAGCCACCTCCCTAGGAGCCTGTCAATGCCCTGACATTCATACACTACACAAGATTTTTGAATCCATTGCAATGATTGCAGGGATCAGAGATTAGTAAGAGAGGCTTGACTTTTATTTCGGACCTGTGGTGTGAATCATCCTATCCTCATGCCATTGAGGGAGCATATTTTAAAATAATCCAGAAGCAGGTCTGATTTGTTGGAACTTAAATGTGATCAGGGAGAACTTGCAACCTGTTGACTCTCATTCCACTTTATGCTTAAAGCTCAAGAAAAATTAAGTTTCCTTTCATCACTTTTTACTTGGTTGTAAGAAACTTTCACCAAATACAAGGCTGAAGCACAAACAAGAACATTCTAATCCTATCTGAGAGCAAGAAATCCTTAAATCATTATTATCCAATTGGTGGACAGTCAGTACTGGTTTTCCCCTAAGCTCAATACTGGAGTCAGTTCTGTTCAATATGTTTTATCAATGATCTGGATGATTGGATGGAGTGCTGCACTCTCAGTCGGTTTACCTATGGCACCAAGCTGAACTCTGGGAGGTTATTCTGTTGAAAGATATAAAAGTTCTGCAGAGAGATGTGGGCAGGCTGGATTGATGGGCCAAGGCCAATTGTATAAGATTCAACAAGGCCAAGTTCCAGGTCCTGCACTTCAGTCACAACAGCCATGTGTAGCACTACAGGCCTGGTCAACAGGAACTGAACATGAGCCAGTTGTGCCCATGTGGCCAAGATGGCCAATGGTATCTTGGCCTGGATCAGAAATAGTGTGGCCAGCAGGACCAGGACAGGGATTATTTCCCCTGAGTTCAGCACTGGTAAGCCTGCACCTTGAGTCTTGTGTTCGGTTTTGTGCCACTCACTTCCAGAAGGTGCTGGGGCATATCAAGGGAAGATCGGAGAGGGTGAAGGCTTTGGAACACAAGTCCCATGTGGAGCAGCTCAAGGAGTTGGGGTTGTTTAGACTGGAGAAAAGTGCAAAGGTGCAGTGCTTCTCTCAGGGCTTTTGCCCACGTTTCCTGGCTAGCTCCGGCACCAGTGTCACAAAAAGGTGCAATCCTGTATCCTGGAATACAGCCCAGATCCTGTAGGTTCTTTCCTCAGGAGAAGTGTGAACAACGCGAGAAATAAAGGGATGGAACTCCAGTGGGGAACTTCAACTGGGTTTTTTAAATCCACACAACTTCCTTTCACCCAGGAGTCAGACCGCTGAAGCCCACTGAACTCACAGGTTTTCACCTTAAATATGGGGGTGGGGGAGTGGGGAGGATACAACTTAGAACTAATCCAGGATGGGAAGGGAGTGACCCTGAACCTAAATGATAACCCATAGGACAAATCAAGGAACAAAAGGAGAAGGGGGACCTGGACTCCACCAACCACTCAACGTCCTCACCAGAACTTTCTAGAGATCAGGGTGAGGCTTTGAAGTGACAGGCAGGACCCAGGTATCACATAAACACCTGATTAATAACAATAACTGGGGTAAACCATAATGGGGTAAAACATGGGGTACATGGAACAAAACATTATAAAACAAAGAAGAAAAACATGCAGAAACTTGGTAAAACCCAAAATGCACCACAGCAGAAAAGGAGACTGAGGGGGAACCTTCTCTACAACTATCTGAAAGAAAGTTGCTGGGAAGTGGGGGTCAATATATTATGCCATGTAACAAGTAAGAGGATGAGGGGAAAGGGCCTCAAGTTGCATCAGGGGAAGTTTAATTAGATACTGGGAAACTTTTCCTGGAATAGGGTTGTCTAGCATTGGGATAAATTTCCCAGAGAAGTAAATGAGTCACCTTTCCTGGAAGTGTTTAAAAAGCCTGTGGATGTGATACCTGGGGTCATCATTTAGTGGCAAACATGGCAGTTAGATAAACATTTGGACTTGATTAACTGAGAAGTCTTTTCCAAATGCAGTTATCTATGATTCTGAGATCAGTTTCACTTGATACAGTCAGTCACAACAAAATTAACCCACAACAGCAAAGAGTCATTTTACCACTGAGTCTTGCAGCTGTTCTTTAATGGGGGTCCCCAGAGCTGAACTTTTTTTTTATTATTTCAGTATGTGTAATTATTTCAGTATGGATAATAATAATCTAATATTTAATTGCCACCCTGCCTTGGTCACATATATATTTTTTGTTGATAAACTTTTAACTTTTTTGAGTAGTCCTTTCTTAAAAAAATTATTTATGTTTATTTCTTTTAGGAAATAAAGAAATTTGCCTTAGCATAAATGATAGTCATGTTATAAAAATATAAAATATAAAGATAACATTTATTGTTAATAGTAGTGCTAGTATTATTGTTATCATTACAAGTTTCTGTTTACTGGATGATGCCAATGTAAGCTTTCTTTAATCCTCTGAAAATACTGAATTCTGTTTTGTGTCTAGAGATGGTCATTGTTTTTCTTTTCAAATTACTAATTTGGGTCCCTAGCAATTAAAGTGTCATCTTATTTTTCACACCGTTCCAGCCTGTTGCACTTGACATCCTGTTCTCTTAGTCCTTGTTTTTCATATCCTGAACTTTCTTGTACAGTTTCTGGCAAATTTGATGCTAATTGGGAGACATTTAGATAATGTATTTAGATAATACATTATCTGAATTCACATTCTGACAATTATTTTCCTTTGTAAGGGATAAAAGTACCTACCTTTTCTACCTACCAAAGTACCTATCATCCACAAATGTTGCCTACCTTCTCTTCAAAATGCAACCAATGCAGTGTCGCTATTTCAGAGACACAGAGACGAAGCAGGCAACAGAAATTCAGGCAGGAAAGTCCTATTTTAATTTTTCTGACTCCATCTTATATACACTTTGATCAGAAGGTAAAAGATTGGCTACACAGGTTGCCACCTTTTCAACCTCGTTGGTGAACAGCACCATCAATCACATTTCTCCTCCCAGAGGAGAAATATGTAAACAAAATAGGTAAGTTCTAAAAATATACATAGTTTTCTTGAAGCTGCATGAGAATAAAATGCAAGCACTGAAAAGCAGGAAAACTCAGGGCAACAATGCAATACCTCTGCTTCACCAAAACCATAATTAAATATTCACCAGACACTGATTTCAAGAGTGGCTTTGTAATATGTTGCTCTCTCCCAAAACAAAACAGCTGTGATTTCAGAAAAATTAAAAATTTTCATATTATTAAAAACTTCCATACATACAGAAATGAGAGAAATGCTCTTTCTTGTTATTTAACTGAATACCAAGAAAATAAAAAATTCCCACCAAGGCAGCTATGGCACTACAACCCAAATTAAAGAAAAAGAAACAAGGCTATTACAAAACCCCTCCCCTCAAAAAAGAAACAAAGCAAACACCCAACCTTCTAATGAAAGAATATAGATGTGATTCCAACAATGTGTTATCTAAATGTTTTGTGCAAGCAAAGTGTAGGCTTTAAAGCCAATATAGTACCTATGAATCTTACAAACAAACAAGGTAAGAATAAGCATTCATTTTGCTTTGGGTTGTTGTGACCTAAGTGCAGAACCTGGCACTTGGCCTTTTTGAAACTCGCACAACTGGCATTAACCCATAAATCCAGTCTGTGCAGATCCCTCTGCACAGCCTTCCTTCCCACCAACAGGTCAACACTCCTGCCCAGCTTGGTGTCTTATGCAAACTGACTGACTATCTACTCAGCCCCTGCATGCAATTCATTAAACAGAACTGGCCCCAATACTGACCCCTGGGAACACCACTTGTTGCGGGTCCCCAGCTGAACTTAACTACAGTCACCACTGCTCTCTGAGCTTGGATATCTAGCCAGTTTTACCCTAGAGAGCAGTGCACCTGTCCAAGCCATGAGCTGCCAATTTCTCCAGGAGAATGCTGGAGGAATTTGTTGCCTTTTTTCCAGATAACATGCTTATAAACATTTTCATTTTATAAAGAATTAGTTTTTTTCAGCCTAGTTTACATGCAGCTTTTCTACTATGATACTAGTATATCATTGTTTCTCCTTGTCTGAGGTAGTTTTAGGAGTAGAACCTTGTGTAAAGGTAGTAAATTCAGGAGAATTTCTTATATTAATAATTTTCCTTTACATACAGGAATAAGCTGCACTGACATATCTGTATATCTTTTATATCTAAAGCCACAGAAGTAAAGTATACTTGAGTAACAGAAACAATATATTTCAGTGAGTACCAAGCTTAAGAATTAAACCTGTAGTGTAGATAATTCTTGGTACAACAATACTTGTACTAAAACTAAACACTCAGTCTACAACGCCTGTCAGCAGTAATGCCTTCGATATGTCTGAGCAAAATCACACTTCTGCATTTGCAGACCAGTGGATAGGAGAGCTCTGTTTTTCCAATCGAGTCTGAGCTTTCTGCCTTGGCTAGAGTGGATTTTCAGTATCCACTGTGATTTCTCCACATCTAGAAGTAGCAGAAATATCTTTAAAATGTAAATATTTTTGAACTTTTCTCCCAAAGCTTCAAAATTTGAGAATATTTAAGAAGAGGAGGAGTAACAGATTTTTTTTAAAGGAATGAGTTTGACCAATCATTACAGTAACCATGATGTTAAGTGATGTAAGTGCAGCCAGCTCTTCCAGTCAGTCCCCCCACCATGACTCTCCTGCTCAGCCACTGAAGCCCTGCCTCAAGGGATCCAAGACCCATGCCCAAGTATGCTGCTGACCTGTTTGCAGGTGCATAGCTGAGCATGTGTCCCAGAGACCCACAATGAGGGCACTGACAAAGTAACTCCCTTGGATTGACACAGACAAGGCTTTGCCTCCAGCAGCACCTACATACAGGACTCCCACTGACTACAAGCACAGGCAGCCCACTCCTCTCTTCTTCTGGGAAGGCTGGAGATCTCTGATGCAGACATATACACACACGCATGCACAACACCCTCCAGGTTCACAAGCACACACACACTCATGGATTCCTTCAGTACCTACTTCTGTTTGCCCAACAGCCCTTCCTGTATCCCAAATCCTCTTATCCATTTCATGGGTCCCCAAGTCACCAGCTAGTGTACACTTGATGCCTGCTGGCAAACCCACATACTAATCCCTCATGCACCCCACATTTGCAAGTCCCCCCTAAGCATGGACCTCCTGAGCACCTCTCCTGGACCCAAGGACCCCTAATCACTGTGGAGTCCAGTTTAAAGTTTGTCAGTAAGAACATCCAAGAACCCCGTGCATGCCAGGTCTGAGGAGAACACAGACAATTGTCTTCTCTGTGCTCCTGAGTCAGCAACTGGCATTACAGAGCCCCATCCCACTCCAGTATCTGGAACCAATTTTCATTCACACATGCAGGTCACACTAGTAGCTGCTGCTTAGTCCTTGCAGCACACATACACATGCAGTGAGAGAGCGTGAGATTATGCAGAGATAGAGCTAAGAAAACATTATTAAGAAGATGTAAGCTGGTAGGACAGACTGGTGATCAGGTGCAAGTCTCAGTCAGAAAAATGCACTGACTGGCCCTGTTTTACACACAATCAGCTCCTTCTATACCCTTTTCAAGCTGAGCTCTCTTTGTTCCTCTCTGCGTGTATCCCATGGGTCCATACATCTCCACTGAGTCCCCATTCCCCCAGATCTGGGGTCTCTCTAATTTAAAGTCTTGCCAATTAGAAAGTCCTAGTTGATCTAGCCAGAATTGTTGTCCTGTGGTTTCTAGATAGCTAATTATCATTAGGTTTGTTTCTTGTCAGAATCTCTGTGGTTTTTTGTCAGGTCTGCATCTTGGTATATTTTGTGTGTTTTCCCCTTTTTCTCCATTGGTTTATCAATTGTCGAGGCCACTGATCTGATTGAAAAAACCTCACACTTCCAGGTGCCCACATCAATTATTATGTCTTACCAGGTTAGGTCCTCATCATCCCCTCCCTTTATCACTTGCCCCTCCAGTTTTTGTTCCAATATGTTCACGTTTACACCTTCCTCTTTGTCTTATTAACTCCTGTTGCACTGGAAAAGCTCCTTGACCAGATACCCGTAGAAGAGTTGACACTCTCCTACCACATAACCTTAGATATGTATGGTACAGTAAATTTTTCTACATCAACAAAGCATTACTTAATTTTTCCTGATTTGGTTTTGTTTTTTACACTTAAATCAGTTTCTGACTGGGTAAAGAAAAGCATGAACAAATTCAAAATTTTACATGAAATATCTTTATTCAAGGCATACTATTATAATGGTACCATATTATTATAATAGTATAAAAATACATCTATAGATCTTTGTGATTATTTTCTTCCCTGTAGGATATAGGTAAAATTTTCTAACGTTTACATTACTTTGAAATATGCAGTAGATTATTTTTAACTTTTTTTTTATTTCTGTCTTAATCACTAGGAAATCCTGAAAAAATTTCAGAAGCAAATGTGTATATCCAAGTTCTTGATGTTAACGATAATGCACCAGAATTCCCTAAAAATTATGAAACATTTGTTTGTGAAAATGCAGTTTCTGGACAGGTGAGCACGAAAAAGTTAGCTGCCACTTTTCTCACTACAATTAAGTTTTGGTCTGAGATGTTTATCATTGATTCTTTCAGTTCTGTGAGTAGAGACTGATTTTTTTCTATTTCCAAAACTAATTTGTTGATATATGTGTAGTATGAAATTTGAATTTCATTATAGTGATGCATATTTTTCCCGTTTTAAAACAAAACCTCTATGTCTTGTTTGTTTTTAAAACAAGTAATAAAGTACAGGCAGAAACTTCTGAAAAAATATAGGGCACAAATTTGTTTCATGTTAAGGTCACAGATGAAAAACCTATGTCCAGTAACTTCAGCAATAACATAAGAAACAGGTTTAGACCAATTTCAAACCAGATTCATTGTGTCCTTCAGTTAGAAAACATTTATTGTGAACTGAATTCAAACTCTGACTAGTCCAGTGCAAGTCTGAAAATGTGTAAGACATAGCCCTTACACCATCTTTCCTAGCTGGCAGCTTAAGCTATTGTTATATTAAACATCCTTCCCAGAAGGTTATTTTCCATTTCATACTTGATATCCACATGAATGGGGTATCATCAGTCAGCTGCCCCAGTTCCCAGGTACACTGCTGTCTTTCCATTTTCCTCCTGTAAAAATAAACTCCAGGATGTTCAAAGTTAGTTTGGGTTTTTTTTTGTGGTTTTGGTTTAGATCTTTTTTAAAGAAAATGATACAGAATAAAAAACAACATCCAAAAAACCCAACTAAACACAAAAAGCTATATAGAAAAAACTCTATATGTTTTCCTGCCACTCTAAAGCATTATTTAGACATTGAAAAATAACCTTTGGGATATCTGTGATTGTTCTGTTCAAATATTCTGTTACATTGATTTCTGAATCAAAGAGCCTCTTTTTTTAATGCCATTTTGGTTTACTTTGACCTTGATTAGTCTGCAGCTAAAAAAAGCTTTTCCTGTTGCTCAGGTGATTTCTTTATAGTCTTTTCCATCCATTTATATGTTTCTCTATTAGCTACTACTTTGTTCTGCGTTTGGGAATCTTCCTGTCTACAAAGGCTACCTCTGTTTAGGATGCATTTGGAGAAAGCCATTTCTATTGGTCTTTGGGTATGTCATTGACAGATTAAAGTGCAAGCATTAAATCAACTGTAATTTATGTTCCTTGGCTTCAAGACTCCATGAATTAAATATGGACACTTATAACATGAATATTTGTTATCCATGTTTTAGGCTTGCTTACAAGATAAAAACCCAGGTGATTTATTTCTAAAGGATTTTAGTATTCTACAGTTGCCTACTGATAAATAACATCTGTATGCTAACCTATCAATAGCTACTTTTCAATATCAATTACATATGTATATATAAAGTATTTTGAGGATCACTGGATAAAATGGTTCTGTAAAGAACAGCAGTGTTAACAGTAATAATTTCTTTATGTATGGTACACTGAATAACTCTTGGCATTGCAATATATGAATGAAGGGTGAACATGAAAATTTTCTCAACTTACAGAAAGGTATAATGTGGTTTTAGGTTGGTGGGTTTTTCCTTTCTTTTTTCCACAGTTTTAGGTTTTTAAGAGTTACAAGCATCTTCTGTTTAGCCTGTTGAGACTGTGACAGTAATGGCAAATAATTTTCTCATTAACAAATTATCTTAGGAATAACAACAGGAAACTGCTACTGAAGTGCATAATTATCACAGTCAGAGTTTATGATATTTTATTCAGTGTTTATGATTTACCAGAATTGTTAGATGATGTATCTTCTTTGGTGTTAATAATTTTTTAATTTTTTTTTTATTTACAGAAAAAATATCCCTTCTTTTCCTCAGCAGGAAACCAAAAGATTCAAATGTGATTTTATAGGTGGCCTGGTTTTCCACTGAATAAGAAAATTTAAATTTCAGGAGAATCAGTTTAAGCAATTAAAGTACTTAATCAGGACATAGTATACCTTTATCTTAACTGTATTTCTGCAGTCAATTTCAAACAACTATGGAATGTGCTTACATATCAAGTTGAGATCAAAGGTTAAATATGAACACTTATAACACTATCACATTTCAGTTTCTAAAGCAGGTATGTTTACTCTTTTAGTTGGAGTCACTGTGCTGAGAGATGTTTTTAGAGATATTCTGCACTTCTGCAATTAATTTCTTTCCCTGATCTGACTTGTGTCTAATTTAGTGGGATGGTCCAAAATATATTTGCATGAGTTTATAGTGGTTAGGGAAAAGGATGGAAATGCACTGCAGAGGAAAAGATACCACTAAAAAATGAATTGACTTATTCAATCTAGACTTTATCTTGGTGTCAGTCCAGTTTACTATAAAAGTAATTTAGAGTCAGGTCACAGTTAAGGGGTTTTTTTTGTTGTTGTTGTTGGTGGTGGTTTTTTTGGTTGGTTTGTTTTTTTTTTTTTTTTTGGTTATTGTTGTTTTTGTGGGTTTTTTGTGGGTTTTTTGGTTTTTTTTGGTTTTTTTTGTTTTTTTTTTTTTTACATAGCCTAAGAGTACGCTGATTTGTGATACAGAATATAAAACACATCGTGAGTAAAACTAATTGTTTTCCTAATTATCCAGACTTAGACACAGTTAATAATAGCTTCAGTCTAGACAAGAGGGCTTGCTTTGAAGTTTTGCATTTTCTGGAAGTTTATGAAAATTTTTGGCCTGCTTTTATTGACTGAGTTTTGACCTTCAAGCCCCCGCATGGTGTTTCTGTGAGAGTAACAGCTATGTTTAGCTTAGCCTCCAAAAGTCATTCAGACAAAAGGGTTAGATTTCAGTCTGTGGGACTATAATCCAAATTTGACAATAAAAATGGATGTAAAGAAGATAGATAGGTGGTTTTGGCACCATACTGAATGCATTCATCATGTTTATTAGACGTTTTGAATGGAATTTTCACTACGCATTTAATGTTATAGTTTAGTACTGTCCTATAACACAGAAGTCAGCTGTATACTACACTACTACTCAAGTTTTCTTTAAAACATTGAAAAAACACTTTCACTGCACCGCCACCATTAAATAAATTGCTTTCCAAATGAATTGAACATGAAAGTTGTTAAACAGCCTTGTATCCCACTACAGCTATAGTTATCATCACAGAAAATTGAGCAATATTAATAAGGCATTCAAATCTGCGATTTCCTTTTGATTGGACCTTTTGACTTTATAACTGCATGTAAACACAATAAATGATGATCACAGTGTTCTATTAATTTTTTATATTTACCATTTATGGGTGTCTACAGTAAGTATAAACCTTTGAACTTCAAAGGAAGTATTCTTTACAAATAGTCAAAACACCAAGATGACCAAATCCACCTCAAAGGTTAACACTAGAGACATGTCATCAAGAGTGGATCTCAGAAAACCTTAATTCCCAAGATATTAATAAAATAACTCATCTGGAAGAGACAGCTTGAAATTTTGATGTAAACTGTATCAAGATCCTTAAATTATATCTGTAACCAAGCTGACCATCCAGAATGTATATATGCGTGGTAATTTCAGCCCTTTTGTGAATATTGATTTTTCCTCCTATCAGAGAGAAAGCTGATTTCACCTGAAGATAAGCTATACTTAACGTACCCATATTCTAAACTAATGTTGTCACTTCTAAAGCATATTTATTCTGATAATTCTGAGTTCCTCTAATTTGGGGATCACATATGAAGTGATTTTAATACTGCAGCCTGCTTAGCAATTTTTTTATTAGATTCAAAGAAACGATTGAGTATGCAGGAACTTTGAATCAGAGATTAGAAAAAAAGCAAATTTATTTACTCACTTCTTGGCACATAATAAAATAATAAGCAGTTACAGTGAAAGTGAAAAGTACTCATTTGCTATTACTTCTCTACATAATGAAATGTTGACAGAAGAAAAGAGAGGAAATCTTTAAACAAATTCTACAAGGATACGATTAATGTTAAAAATGAGTAGTTTGCTAAAACAGATCCTTTCTAACAAATCATGATGCAAAATGATTTTCCTAGCAGAGACATGAAAGTGAGAGCTAAGACAGTGTTTATTATTTCATATTGCATGTTTTCTTCAACATTTACTACAAGCATCTGAGCAGTAATGATAAGAAAATAAAAAGTAAAAAAAAAAAAAAAAAACCAACAATGAATGCATCCTTTAGAGTGTAAAAACATGATGAAGCTGTGAAAGCAACATATAATGGAACAGATTCTTACACTAATCCATACCTGTAGATGCACTGAGTGTAACGTGTGATGTTTTGAAACAGTGGGCACAGTGGCCCATGGAAAATTCCTTTTTCTTTTTCATGTGGACCATGATTCCACAACATTATCTCTTAGCAGAATGGCACAGGTGGGAGAATTTTATTAGCCTACGTGAGCAAACATGAAAAAGCACCTCAGTGTCATGCCATGAGCTTTGTAATTGTTAATCCTTTCCAGATAAGTACACAATTTTATTTATAGCTGAGCAGAAACATTTACAGTAGACCCAGAATAATTAGTTCAGTACTGTGTCAGTTTGTTTTTCAAAACAGAAGCAGTCAACAGGAGAACCTGGGTCTTGAGGTAAAAGATTTACCTGGGACATGCAATGCTGACTACAGAAATTAAGACTTTAATCTTTTACCTGCTCTAAACTCTGATGAACAGTAAATATTATGAGACTGAGAAAAATTTTACTGCTTATAAAACTTCTGCCGATTTGAACAAAACCAGTTCTGTACTCCCAAAAGAAGTGGGTGGTTAGGTCTCTTACATCCTGTAATCCACAGCAGAACTCCTAATGAAGGATATTTTGTGGAAAACAAAACAAAGGAACTGAAGTGGAAACTGAAGTGGAGAGAGGTGATAAATATGTTTCTACTTCCCTCCGTCTCTCTAATGGAATTTGTAAGACTAACACTCAAAGGACTCAGAATTCTACACTCAAGAGTTCTCTAGCATCAAAATTAAGAGTACTGGTTGCTATTCAGATGGACAATTTATGCCTTAAGTTTAACTTGGTTGAAAGTCCGTAGAAGCTGAAAGGGCTGTACAAAGAAATTTTGATTTCCCTTCTGGACCTCTCCTTAATTCCAATTCAGTAAGAACCATTTAGAGTTGAGGAAATAAATTTCCAATCAAGTTTTATCAAGATTATCTAGCAGTCAACTACTCCATAATCTACAATTTTTATTTACAAGATAAACAGAGCATAGATGCCATGCTCACAACCTGGGCTGTCATGTGTATAAGGAATTTCTTCCTTTTGCAGTTTGCCAGGGTAGAAATCTTTGTTCAGATAGATTACTCACATCTGACTTAACAGGCCAAATATTTTCCTGTTGTTGCCATCTACACTTATCACAAGTCTTAACAGCGGAATTTTGTCTGTTGTGCAGATTCCAAACCTTCACCTACGTTTAGGCCTGAAATTAACATCTTCTTGTTTCCAATCTATGGTTTATCTTATCGAAACTTCTTTCTTTGATAGCACATTGAGATATTTCACCACATTCTTTAAGTCCTCCAGAGCCATCATAAACTTAAATCAGTTTTTCAAAAAGAATCAAGTGAATTAATCTCTGTTTTAAAGGAATATCTATTTTTAAATGAATTGCTGGATCTTTAAAGCTTCTGTTCTAATGTGATTTGAAATAAAAAATTTTAAAGCAATTAAATTTCAGCCACATCAACCAACATCTGACATAACCTTGCAAAAACAACCAATCTTTCACAATACTTTCTTCTCTTATCCTCATTTGTGACCATGAACATGAAAACAACAAGTTTTCAAGAACATCCGGTAAGACCTTTTTTAGTTTTTTTTGAGGTTGGTGGTAAAGTATTATAAAATGTGTCCTTCTTTGCAGTTTAGACTGGATACATAATTTTGTACCCTATTGCTGTTCATATTGAGCATATTCTGGGAACTACACTTCCTTATAAAAACACAATCTGTTGTAATCAAGGAAATGTTAGCAGTCAGTTTCTCCTCACTGATTTCTTGACCTGCATTTTTATACCTGTATTTGCATCACCTCAGTTATTTTGTTAGTTCTGAGGAAAGAAAAAAAAAATCCCTCAAGAATCTCTCTCCTTTGTACATCAGGACATCACTGAAAAGTTATTCCTCAAAAAACAAATCAAAAAATTTCAAGGGTCCTCATATTTCCACAGAGGGAAAATATGGATTTAAAATAAATTCAAATGTGAAGACAGAACAGCGTAAAGGATACAAAGCTTTTGGTGTGTAAGCCACATTTTGCATTCTGCTGTGATGATTTAATCAAACTTGGCTTGCTTGAAAAGAAAAAGAATGTGTGATGAAGTTCTAGATCTTTGACTGAAAAAAAGATTTAACCAGAACAGAGTTTTCACAGGCACAGATGGAAAGCAGCAGTAGTCACTTCCATTGACTTAGTGCTTCACTTTTAAGGCACTGCTTCTATCATTCAGGTGATCTGTGGTTCAAGTTCTTGTGTATAAATATCTATGAGGCATGAGATACCTGATAAATTAGAGCCCAAGTTCAAATTCAGCCCTCTCTTTTCTGAAAATTGTGAAAATTGGTGGACTTCCAGCACTTGGCTTTCCTCCTCATCAGCAAGGACTTTCACTAATAAATGCTGATAAATAAATATTTACTGAGAAATATAAGAAATATAGACTTTTTAAAGCAGAAATTTTGCTAATTATTCTAACTGTGTAGTTGTTTATTTACAGAGATGAAAAATATTCTTTTTGAATGCTGTTATTTTTTATCTTGCAATGACTGCCTGGTTTGACATATCTCTAAATGAAGGCTATTTTGTTTTCTTAAGAAAAAGCAGCCAAAAATTTCCATAATCAATCTGTTATAATATCCAGAATCAGCAATTCAACACGTGAACTTGTCAACTTACGACATTTTTGGAGCTACAGTGTACCAGCTGAATGATGTCAATGTGTTTGTGGACTCAAAGGGAATGAGTTTTGCATAGAAGGATTTCTTCAAATGTAGAATAATGTACTTTATTTGCTCGTGGTCCTTTGATCTGGAAAACCTTTTACATTTTCTCAAGATTTTATTGCCTGCTTGTATCAAATGGATGAAAACTTAAAACAGACTACTTGCAGAATATGTCTCAATAAACCTATTTGGGTATTTGGTGAATATTTGCTTATTATGCACTCAATACAGATTCACAGATCACATCTTCAACATCAATAGTTTAACATACCCATTATATTTTTTTTTATTGTTTTAAAGGACAAGGAAATTCTTTTACTCTTAAACAAAACTTATTGTTCTCTCATTTTCCAGGAAATTCAAAGCATCAGTGCTGTGGATCAAGATGACTCTGCAGAAGGTCACCATTTTTATTTCTCATTGGCTCAGGAGGATGCAAACAGCTCACATTTTACTGTCAAAGACAATCAAGGTAGTGTCAGTCATGCAGCTCTTTAAAACCTTCCTAATGGAAGATGTATGCTTCCCGCGGGTTCTTAATTTCTTAAAACTTTCCATTTAAGTAGAAATTTTCATTATAAGAATTGGACGTGTCCTGAGGTCCATTTCAAAACACTAATTCAATAATATCAAAGAGTTTATTGTTTTTCAAGTGAATAATATAAGCAGCAAAAGGCAGTTTTATTTCAAGGAAAGAAAAACAGCTGAGATGAAAAATGCACCTGTATTCCTTAAAAATTATTTTCTTAATGTTCAATATGTTAGTCAATTCCAACTTTCTTGTTAAAATTATTTGACTGAAAAATAAGATCATTAGAAAGAGAAGATTGATATAAATATAAGACTGTTATCTCATTAATTCAGCAAGACCAACAATATAAAAACAGATAACTAGGAATGCAATCAGATTTCATATTATATAATATTAAGCCAAACCATAATGAGATGAAAATATAGTTGCAATATCTCATAGAATTTCAAGGAGGTGACCATTTAGAGTCAGTCTGTTGAGTCTAAAAAGATAAGCTTCTTCAGACTAAGCTAAAGAACACATCGTTCTTATTGACCATGCTAATTATTTGAATGTTCTGGCTAAGGGAACAAATCAATGGAAATAAGTTTTGGAAAGTTCCAAATACGTTAAATGGCAAACTGCTTCTCAATTATCTTCAAAGTAAGTCAATGTATCAATAAGAATTTCAATTCTTCATTAACCATCTTCATTAACCTCTCACTCCCTTCCAGGAAGAGATAAGTCATTACATTAAGGTCAAATTGTGCGCAAGACCATGAGCCTCTCCCACCTTTCCTCTTTCTGCCCAAAACCCAAGCAGACCCTCACACACAGCAACCCATTCAGTTCCTTTTGATGGCTACTAATGGGGAAAACAAAACTTTTCGAAATATGATGCAATCAGATTTAAATCTGTCCCTTTTTACAATATTCAACAGAAATTGCTGATTGAATTGTGATAGCCCTAATGAAGAGAAAAATAGACTGTAGATCTGTAGGATTTTATCTCAGAGTTACTCTCTCAACTATGACAGAAACCCAGAACAACTTATATGTGAGGGAGTTAACTTCAGTAGACTGTTTGTATAGCTGTATTGTACAGATAATGGTAGAAACAAGGTTTTTTTTTTCCCTCTACTTTGACATATGCTCACATGCAGTCTTTTGCTCTGCCATGAGAAAAAAATTCTGACATAGATATATTTCTAGATTCTTCCTTCTTCTTTTCATTACACATGCATGTAGACAGGACTATTTTGTTTTGCAGCAAACTAAGTTACTTATTTGAATTGACTGATATGCAGCAGGACCTGAATTTAAGCTATTTACTGTATTTTTTACAGAACAGATTTCTAAACTCTAATAGTTGAATACAAAGCATAATGAATGCATCTAAGGCTTTTTGCAATTTTAGGTGGTAGAAGTCCATCTAGCTTGAGTTTTTGCGCCAGAAAATAAATAAAAGACTGTTTTAGTGGATTTACTTTCTTGCTTTCTCTTCTTTCCCTTGCCACCTGTTTTCACTATGTGCTGCTAGACACACTTTTTAACCTTTTTGATTGGCAAACTGTCTTTATTTTATCTGTGAACTTCTGGATTGGTAGCAGCTGGAAGCTGCTGCTTCTTAGCATTTTAAGAACCAAATAATTAATCTGAGCAGGTGTCTGGTACTGAAAAAGATGTCAATTTCTTTAGCTCTGAACATTTAAACCAGAGCTCTTTGGTCAAATTTTATTATTGCTCCCTGGAGTACATACATCAAAAATAAATGCAATTCATTCACAATTGACAAAATATGCACCAAATGTCAGTGCCGGCTTTACTTTTTTTACCTTTCTTAATATGTAGCTTTGCAGAATACCATTGCTTTTGAATAGGTCAGATTCCACTCAATATTATTGTTGTAGTTACAAAATATGTAATACTTTGTATTTACATAAGATACATTTTGTATATGATATTTTGCATATCATGATAATAATTTATCTTTTAGATAACACAGCTGGAATTTTCACAGGAAAAAATGGCTTCAGGAGGGAAGAGCAGTTTTTTTTCTACTTGCCAATCTTAATTCAGGATAATGGAACCCCACCACTGACGAGCACAAATACTCTGACTGTCACTGTCTGCGACTGCGACACTGAAGTTAACATCTTCTACTGTCGATATGGAGCTTTCATGTATTCCTTGGGTCTCAGCACAGAGGCTTTAGTTGCTGTTTTAGCTTGCATATTAATATTCCTAGGTAAGTACAAGTAAGAAAAATGGCTTTGTTCCTTTTACAGTGGGGTTGGTTGAGTAACAAAGATGGATCCTTGACTCGAAGACTGGAAATACTGGGCCACTGGGAAACATTGAAATAAGGCAAAATTTTCATTTCTTTCCTGTTTTCTTAACTATAATTTCTCCCTTCCTCTCCCCAGCTTTCAGTAAAATTTGAATTCTTACACAATTTCCTAAAAGTTGGGCGTAGTTGAGTCATGGTCCTCTTAACTCTCACGGCATTGCAATAATAAAGATTTCAGGGCCCAAAGTCGGTATTGAAAACAGGTAAAGCTGAAGACAGCATTACACAAGAAAACTGGCTAGTGTAGGAATATATTAAAAGAGGTAGAACCCTACTCATTCTGGCTTAGGAATGGCAAATGTAGAACTGAGATCAATTACAAATAATAAAAGGAAAAGGGAATCTGACATCAGTCAGAAAGCTCCAGACACAGGGACTTTCTCTGCCAATTAAGGTTACATCTCTAGACAGCATTTTGTCCAAATGTTAGACATCTCTTTTTTCCTCACGGGAGATGTCAATTCAACCTCCAACACATTTGGGAATTTATGAATCTGAAAACTGGGATTGAGAGTGGTTCAAATGCAAAGGAGTTTTTATAATACCTTTATAAAGAGTCATGCACAACTGGCAAACAGCCCTCAAAATCAAACCAACTCAAGGCTGGCCATTCCAGACACCAGTCATTTCTTGACTCCATAGCAAAGCCCAAGGATGCGCTAGTTCCCCTACATCCATGTCCCGGTTTCCAAACAAGGACACGGGAACATACAATGATTTTGTTTTTTACTAGGCTTGCCTGCACTTCCAGAGTTATCTTTTTAAATCTGAGCTTAAATATCTGTCTTACATCTTTTAGTCAGTTTTTAGTTTACAGGTCAGTGTGCATTTCAAGTTTTGTTTGATGGTTGCAGGGTATCTGAATATGTTCACTTGCTGTTATTGACCTCAGGGACTAAGGATCAGGTAAACTGTATCACTGTGTTATCCAGGCCATCAGAGGAATTATTCAGCAATGATTTTTTGGGTTCTTGCAGAAAGGTTCTCTCTTCAGGTTGAATAAACTCATGGCATCTAGTGGGCCTATTCATATCACAAAAGTCAAAGCAGGGATACAGATAAATATATTAGTCCAAAAGAAGAAAAAAACTAATCTACTACACTGTTTACAAACATAAATACTAAAAATTCCTTAATTTTTAAATGTATTTTTGTAACTATTTTAAATTAAATAATAAAATGTTATATATATTGTAAGTTTGCCATTTATCTCTGAAAACTAGTTTTCAAGTAGAAAGTATACCATCAGCAGAGTTCACCAGGCAAAGTGTTTGGAAAGCTAAAACCACCTGTTTCGTGCATACATGGTAGAAAATCTTGTTTTCAGTACTTTCAAGTCTTCTGTTGGTATCTCCCAAGCAAATAGAATAGTTTATTGTAAATAAATAGAAAAAAGAACAACTTCATGTTCCTCATATTCTTAAGTCAAGTAAAATGCCGTAATTCTTGGTAGTTGTATTATATCCTAAGTAAAAAAAAAAAAAAAAAAAAAAAAAAAAAAAACATAAGTAGAACTGCAGCAAGATATAGTTTAAACTGAAAGAATTAATCTCTCTGGAAGTCAAAGAGTAATTCAAAGGGATGATCAGTTAAAATGAAATTATGTGGGATTAAAAAACAATGCTTTAAAAGAAAAATTAAGAAACTTTTCACGTATGAAAGAAATAAGATGATCTGATTCATAGGCCTTAAGAGTAAAATGACACAGAACTTAGTGAGTCTTCAAATTTGCAAACCAGCACAAGAGAAATAGTTGAACCATTCTGCATAGTCTATAGAACTGAATGATTCAACGAGTTGAGGAGGAAATCTTGCTCATTGTCTCATTTTTCTTTTGATCTTGATGGGGCTTTTATCAGAGAGACTGATAGAGATTAAGAATTTAAATTCTGAATGTAAAATGGATATATTATGTGATAAAAAAGCACTTTCAAAAAGCATAACCTGTGTTTCCATCAGTTTCAAATTTGCATCTACCAAAAGAACTGGTCCATTTAATTCGCCTTTTTTACAATTCCCTTTGTAGCCATTTTCCCAACACACCCATTGCTCACTTCAAAACCATAAAATCCATAAAAATTACAGCTCTATAAATTTGTTAAGATAGCTTCACTTTGCAACAGCATTGATACTTATATAAGAAGTGATTTTTTAATCTTTCCAAGCACATTCAAAGGCTCTAGTTCTGTTTAATTTCTCTCTTGTCCCTTCTCTTTTCTTTTTGTTTTGTCAGTGTTCTTCTTGGCAATTGTAACAATAAGGCAGCAGCAAAAGAAGAAGCCTCCCTTTTCAGAGAAGATGGAAGAATTCAGAGAGAACATTGTCAGTTATGACGATGAAGGAGGGGGTGAGCAGGACACAGAAGCCTTTGATATTTCAGCGCTGAGGACTCGCTCTGTCATGCGGACCCACAGACCTCGGAAGAAGGCAGCCTCCGAAATCCAGAGCCTCTACAGACAGTCCCTGCAGGTCGGCCCAGACAGCGCGATCTTCAGGCAATTCATTTCAGAAAAGCTCGAAGAAGCAAATGCAGATCCCAGCGTTCCTCCCTACGACTCACTTCAGACCTATGCGTTTGAGGGGACTGGTTCCTTGGCAGGATCCCTGAGTTCCTTGGGTTCAAACACTTCAGACATGGATCAAAGCTATGATTACCTTGCAGACTGGGGACCTCACTTTAATCAGCTTGCAGGCATGTACTCTTCCCATAGAACTGTGGGGGATTAGGCACTCTTTGAATTGCTCTTTTGTTATCCTAAGTCTCAGCAACCAAAAGCAGTTGTGGATTTTTAAAAAGGAGATCATCCCTCATTAAAACATGGGAAATAAGAGGTTTTAATATGGTAAGTTTTGGATGTAGAAATCTCTTGAAAGAATAGAACACACCAGAGGTGTTACCACATGAAAGGATGGAGGTTATAGTTTAAAAACCTTGTGGTAATCTAAGTGCTTAAATGCAAACTTTGCTGCTTTGGATATCTAGATTCTCTTCTGGATACTGAAAATCTGGATCTTGCTTGTGCAAAAGGAGGAGTAGAAGCCATAAATGGATGTTTTAAACATTCTGTCATGCATAAGCTTTAAACAGTTTCCAAAGCTGACAGACTTTTGCTGTTACAGTTGAATACATACATTAACCAAAGTTAAACACGCATATTTGTATAATGCTTCATTATATAAATATAATTGTTCGAAAAAATAGACCCTAGATATTCAAATGCCATTGTCAGAAGTGCTCATAAAATCATCTATTTATTGTTCTTAGAATGATAAAAGTAAAACAAATGTCTTTTCCTATCAGTATAAAAATGAAAACCCATTATGACATCAGCAAGTATTTGCTACCATTTTAGATTTTGATGGAGCTATTGGAAAATGTGTAAACCAACACTTAATTTGGCAAATAAGATAGGAAAAAAGAATCAATACTTTACTTAAATACTGCAATCGACCACATTATATATTACTGCACTTAGAACAAAATGCTGTCCAAATACAGACATTTTTCCTTTTATTAAGAGTTAAAAGGATGACTGATTTACCAGCACAGATTTATTTTTTTATTATGGAATATAAAATTAGCTGCAGTAGCCAGTTTTATTATAACAATATTAAGAATCTTTAAAATGCTAAACTGATGGTTATAAAACTTTATGTATGACATTAGATAATAAGATAATAAAATGTTTTAAATGTTAATCCGCTTTGAAAATGATCCTGAAACATTCTGCAAGACTCAAGTAAGATTTCAAAATTACTTTTACACTGTATTTTTTTCCAACCATTCCATAACAAATATAAAGCTATCTCAGAAAATTTCTTTACTTATACCACTACCCAACAGCAATTTTGGAACTGAGGTCATCAAATGTTTTTAAAATAGTCTATCTGGAAAAAACAACCTGCCTGTATTTTATTCACCTCTCTTTCACTGAGTACTTAATTTACAGAAATTATATCCTGCAATCAACTGATTCAATCACCTAAAGGCTGGCACCATGATAAACCAAATTATGCAACATATTTCTTTCTGTTTTTCCTTTTTTATTTTTTCTTCCTTTTGTAAGTAATATTTCAAGTTAGTGCAACTGAATTACAGAGTCAGGAAAGCTTATGCAAGGAAGAAACAAATAAATAAACCCGCCCCAACAAACAAATTCTGCAATGTTTATTGTAGTTGCTCCTCACTGAAGAAAACCAGGGTATGTAGGCTTAGTGGAAAAGTGCCAGTGCAGAATTTAAATTCTTGATACCTAAAAATAAAACATGGAAGTGTTTGAAAATCAGGAGAGACTTCCAGTGTGAGGTCTGGTAAGGACAGAAATATTATTTGTTATATTCATAGCTGGAAAATTATGGGTGGTGGGGTAACGGGGCAGGGTGGCCCTCTGACCAGGGGCAGATGAGGCAGCACCTGCTTCATAAGAAAAAAAACAAAGATTCTTGCCAGTCTTATGGTAGGATGCTAGTGTGAATGAGCAGCTACACATGAGCTTTGAAAGATGCACAAGTAAAAAGATTGTGTTAATGACTCTAACTATTTACTCCAATGGCTTTCAAACAGATGTGATAAAATAACTTTTATTTGAGAAAACATTTTACATATTAATAATTTGCTCCATGGAGAGGACTAGAGAAAGACAGCACAACTACACAACACTGGTTGTTGACAATAGTGAAAACTGCGTGTTTAGGATTAGGTCTGTAGATTTATGCGGGTTATACCCTAAACAAATTCTAATTCCACAGATGGTCCCAGTGGCTTTAAGAGAATTCTTTGTGCTTTCAGGTTGTATTTAGACAAAAAGGATAACAGTGTCTGATCCTTTCTCAATCCAGAGATTTTGTCCATTTATGTGGGAAAATAGCCTTGAACACCAAATCACTGTGTTTATATTTTCTCTTTTTACTGTGAGGTATTTTAACAATAAACATTTTTTTTTGTAAGTAGTGCATACCACTAACACAGTTTTTGTAACCCATGTAGGCCATTGTCAGTAATTTCTATGTGAAAAAGAATAATGGCCTGCAATGGATCTTAAATGATATTTAGCTGAAAAAAAGGGGCATTAGATCATGTTTACATAACAGAGAAAGGGCATGTTTTGCTCTGAAACAAGAAGTTATTCCTAGCTGTTACTGGACCACACCGTATTAGGTTCCTGGCATTCTATCTAAGCCAGCCTTGTCAATTTATTTCCACATGTGAGTAAAAAACACTGAACTTATCTAGTAACTTCAAACTTCCTTTAGGTTTGCTGAAAAGTGTGTAGAAAAAGGTTTGTTAGAATTGTCTTCTTATTTGAAGGAAGCAAACATTCTAAGAAAAAAAAATTATCATTTAAGAGATCACAGTCATAAGTAACATGAAATTAATAAAGGATAAGTTATACGGTGGAGTTTCTGCTGATGAAATCTATTAAATTGTGTCATGGTTTTCCCAATAGAATCTTCTATTATTTTTATCTTTCAAAATTTGATTACTAGCTAGAATTCACTATGTTATTGGCTGAACTGAAGAATGCAAATATGGTGATAGATGATAAATAAATATTCAGCTGTTCATGGCCTGCCCAAGGGAATATAAGGAAGACTTATTTCATGGTGAAAGGAAGTATGATCACACACACTGCTTTTCTGTATGAATGCTTTGAAGAGATACTCCTACAGATGTCTTTTTCTGTAACCTGGTAAAGAGAGAATTTAAGAATTGGTGAAATACCAGACAAAAGATTGGCTTTCTGTTTCAGTCTCACACATATGGATTCAGAGTGTTGTAGGTTTTTTTCTACTATACAAAAGCCAAGGAAATTATGACTCTGCATATACAATAAATGCTTAGCATTCAGATGTCTAAAGTTAAAAAAAATTTACAAATAACATGATAGCATATTGCAGCTTCAGACTCATTGTTGTCACTGGAAAAATATGTTTTGTTTATCAATTAAGCCAAAATAAAAAGTTTCAGTTTGGTTTTGACTTCATACATCCCAATGCAGGTTTTTTATTAGCATAACACTGAAAAGAAATTTTGCACATTACTGAAGATGGTTTTAGTCTTCAATTCACGTAATCTGCCTACCGCATTTTTTCTCACAGGTATTGTCATTACACTCCTAGCTTTGCTTTCAAAATCTGCATTGGAAATATGGCTGTTTTTACACTCATTCTTAATTATAAGGGGTCACCCAGTCAGATGAGGGTAAAATTTGTTTGAAAAGACAGTGCGCATTTTATTCTTGAAAGCCAGATCTAATATATGCTCTGGAAGGAGCAGAAGTTGAAGGCGCTTATGTGATTTTACATTCTGGAAAATAAGACATTTCACCCTTGATCCAAATTATGAACAAATAGAATAGAATTTATATGAAAAAAAAAACAGTAGCTATTAGTTAAGTCTGTAATATTTTTTTACCAGAAAACTGGTAAAGCTATGTCTTACAAAGAAAAATAGAGAGAATTAATGTTTATTAAAAAAAATGCTGACACATTTGAAAATAATAATTTGGTTGTTTTCATATTTGTTTAGGAAAAGGGAAATTCTTCTCTACATGATTTCATATCAGCCTTGTGCCTCATATATGGAGTTCAAGGAACGGTAACATTTAACTCGAATATACACAGAAAGATAAAACATGCATACAGAGAGATTGCTTACATCAGTAAACACTTACCCACAGCAAACAGAAAATAACATGGGTCATAAATATGTGGAGGACTCAACAAGATGTGTGCCAGCAAAGGTAGTTGGGTATATGGCATTAAGAGCAAAATGTAATAAATATAATTAGAAAACATCATTGCTTAAAAAAACCTCTCAAAGAGCAGAAACTGGAACAGGATATCCAAGGCTCTTAATTTCCTAAACATTTTAATTATTATTTAGATAATAATTTCATAATATTAAAGTTTACAATTTAAGTAACACTCCACGTATGGGGGTTAAAATTGATTTGGTTTGTAGAGAGACAATAAAGTCTGCATACATATATCTGACCAAAAGGATACTACAGAAGTCATTAGATAAAAGCTTAAAAGAATACAAACTTACCTGAAGGAACATGTATGTATGTATGTATGTAAGTATCTATCTATCTATCTATTCTGTCTCTCATTAGAAATTCATCTGAAAAGTCTTTAAAATGGGCATCTTTGACAAATTTTTTAGTTGCTTGGGAGACGGAAAAGGAATTTTTAATATACTGATTCAGTAAATTGGACTTAAAAATGTAAAAAATATCATTCGTTATAAATAGTGAAGTCACTTGAGAGATAAGCAAAAATTGGATGACCCTGAAGAAAGAAAAATGGAAAATGGTTAAAATGTAGTGAAAAAAATAAAGATCATCCATTCTAGAAATAGTGCTCAAAAAAAAAAAAAAATCTGCTATTTTACTGGGCACCCATCCAGTAGGCAATTAAATGGGACAAGGATAGTTTAGCTGCTAAAATAACTATGAAATGACAACAATATTCATTTCAGAAAAGGCAAAAAAAATCAAATATTAACAAAACCTGTACAATAAAATCTATAATATAAAATGTTGACTATGAACCTAAATTGATAGTAGACTGCCCAACTGTTTAATTACTCAACAGCTGTTAATTACTGTTTTTCAGACTCTGACCAGCCACACTGGAATTGTTTCTGAAATTCCCACATTCATTTAAAAGGTATCCCAAAAGTAGTTCCAATATTATTATTAAAGTATTTTGGTAGGACAAAAAAATCTAGTTTATAATTTATTACTTATTGCATATATACAAACACTTTGGCAAACCAAGATAAGTTGTCCAACAGACGTAAATGAAGTGATAAAGGAACTTATCTTTAAATATCTCCTTCTAGACTTCCAACCATCTAATTCAATATGCCCACAATTCATTGGTGTCTGTTGAACCTCATTTCGTTGGTTGCAAATGAAAATTTACTTATATCACTTATGAATTCAAAGTATTCATAATTTGTTTCTCAATTAAGCCAAAATAAAATGTTTCAGTTTGGTTTTCACTTTATACATCCCAAAGGAGGTTTTTTATTAGCGCAACACTGAGAAGAAATATAATTTATTAGCATAACACAGAGAAGAAATAAAAAAAAATATTATTTTATAAGAATTCTCAAAGATTAGTGTCTAAAGTAAACACATCTTCAAGATTCTTTCTGTAGTCACAAAAGTCTTAATTTGCTTTTCCACCACTGAATGCAAAAACATCCTAGACAGCTTCTACAAGCTCTTGCATCCCCTGTGGTACATCTCACTCAAACTCAGCCACCTAAAAACTTGAGTAAGCTATTCAATTTTCTTCCCATTCTGCATTTCCACTAACTCAGACATCATATAAATTCAAGGCAGGCTGGACTCTCCAGGACTTCAAAATGAGAGAGGCATCTTCGCTTATGGGAAAGGCTTAGATGTGGTAGACCTTCCATAGCAAAAAACTCCTCCTAATACCTCTCCTTCATCTCACTGTGTACAGTAATTCACTGATAATCACTCCCAAAGCTCTATCTACTTCCCTCAATCGGATAGGTGTATAAGGACTCATCTTAGTCTTTTTACCTTCATGGACATTTGGAATTTTTAAAAAAAAAAAAATCGATATTTTCTCTTTGGGGGTAGCTCCTGTCAGTCTTGAATGGTTATTATTGCTTTATATTTTCCAACTGACAGTTAAAGGTTTCCAAATCAACTCCCTGTGGATATAGCTATTTTGATACCACAAATTTCAGGAAATTCAGAGAAAGGTGTATGAAATCAAGGCCAAAAGATGTCAAATGATTCCTGTAGTTTGCTAGCTCCTGAGCTGGAAACAACTTGTAGATCCTGAAATATCATCCATCAATTTTCTTTGTCCTAGTGGCCATGCAGAGTCAAGGTGGTGAGAACCTTGTTTGAGTGTAAATCACCCTCCCTTTTATATACTTTTGTTAATAATAATGTTGTCATTGTTCATTTCTCATCCCATTAATGTTTGTTTTCAGTAGGTTTTTCTCTCAACCCATCATCTCTGTCTTTATCCCTCTCTCACCTGAGGCGGGCACAGGGAAGGGAAGCATCTTATTTGGAATTTAATTCCCAGCTGATTTTAAACCACTACATTTCAAATAAAAGAACTCTATAGCCACCTGAGTTGGTCAGTTTAGGTTTTGTAGGCCATGGGGAAAAAAAAATTTGTCATGTGACCAAAATATTTGCTTGAGGGCATTTTATATGTTTGCTAGCATTCTTTACATGTAAATCTTCCTTTGCTGGTCTATATGCCTGATTGTATTTTATATGCTTTGTTCTACATAGATTGAATATTTATTTATTCTAAAGTTCATTTTAACACAGGTTGCAGTATTGCATCCCTTCAGTGACCAGAAGCTAAGCACTAGTAAGCTGTTTGCACCTTGCAGCATCCTGTTCTAATGGCAGCATTCTGGGACAATATTTCAAGGCCTCTTCACATTTTATGATATTATATTCTGGATTTTAAGATCATACGTTCATTCTACAGCAAACTCTTTCAAGCAAATACAAAAATACAAATACGGATATACAGTTACACCATATGCTTACAAAAAGCTAAATAAAGCTGGAACAAATCAGATAATAGTTACCTTACAGTTACATAATTCTTCATGTTTAAGCAAGCCATAACATATCTTCTCTCAGGCCAAGATAAATCCAGAGAATAGCTGTTTTGTGTTATCTTAATACCAAGCCACTCACAAACAGTAACATCTCCATAATTTCTACCTACACATCTACAATCACTGGAATGTCTTCAAAGGGAAAACACATCCAGAAAATAAGAATTAATCTCCTAAAATTTCAAGTAGTTCTGGAAGAGAAATTGCCCTGAAAAGATGTGAGGATATCCCTTACCTTTCTGTTGGTCTGTATTACCAGTGAAAAAGTAGACAATATTAGAATAATGTGATTTTTATGTATTTGTCAGAAATGTATTTTCATCCTTGCTATTTCTTCAGAGTATATTTGTAATATGAAACTCCTAATTGTTCACCACATTTTTTCATTCATACATCCCTGTCCAGCAGAAAATTTGTTGGTCTTCTGCTGTCTAACTGCTCCTGTGTGATAGATGGTTTGGAGTCATCAAAAAACCCAACCAACCCACAAACTAAAAGTAGTCTTCCAGATTTATTGGAACAGGATTGAAATATTTATTTTCCATTAGTATTGGAGAGTGGTAGAGACAATGAGAACCTGATGAATAGAGAAGTAAAGAAGTCCTCTAAAAAAATCCACAAATTGATTGATTCTGTAAAAACCTGCAAAATTTTGGAACAGCAAAAATTCAAAGAGTACACTTGGCTGATGTTTTCTCATTTGCTTTTTTTCTCCTGTCCAAAAAAAGAGCTTTGCAATGCAAGTCATTGTAGGGACAGCCAAATGCACCAAATAACTGTTGCAGCAGAGCTGTCTGGAGTCCTCATCACTTAGGAATAAAGCAGATGTTTTCAGGCTATTAGTATAATTGGTATATTGGGTTGATACTAAATATACTATAAAAATATAAATATATCAATATAAGTATAAATGGAAACAAATAATTTCTGGGCACTGAAAACTAAATCCAGTTTGTACCATCTTTCTAATTTTCCTTTGTATTATCCAGGACATAAATTAACTGTTCCTGACGTTCCTTGCAAAATGCACACTGCCTTTGTATATTGGTTTCCACTAAAGATCATGCAGAACAATTTTAGCTTTCCAAGTCTCTCCTCCTTATTGATTTACTGGCTTGTAGGATTCTGACAAGTGTGCACTTTTTACTCTGAGCATTTTCTTGATGTTTCTTTAATGCACACCTTTAAAAGAAAAAGGAAAAAAAAAAAAAAGAAAAAAAACCCAAAAGAGCAGGAGGAAAACAAACCTCAGCAGGTAGGTAGAAGCGTCATTGTGGAATGCAGTTTGAAAGACAGTCAGAAATGGAACCTACTGGGAGTTCTACAACTTAAGCTTTAATAAAAGAAGAATTTCATTTTTTTTTATCTTTGTAGGATGCAAAATACCCTTAGAGACACCTAACAACTTTCCTGCTGTTGCAGAGACCTGGGACATTAGAAATGCTTTCCATTATGTTGTTCTCTTAGACTGACATGTTACTGATATTTCACTGTAGATTCTAAGTTCATGACAGTGTGGTGGGAAACATTTTTTTTAATCCTTACTAGGGAGTTGAAAATGCGAAATTTTTTTAAAGATGTAATCAGGATCGTTAAACACAAATTATCTGATCTCATATTCCTTTGATTTTTATTACTATTACCTTTTCATGTATTAAATAATAATTTGACTGCTGAAATCTGGCAGTTTAACAGTCTAAGAATGGTGATTCTTTTCTACAGGAAATGTTTCAGGAAAAGATAATGAAGACTTTATGCCAATATGCACAAAAAAAAACAAACAAAAAACACTCCAAAACAACAACCAAACAAACAGAAGTGTGATTGGTTCTTGTAGGGGACCTCAACCACCCCAAAATCTGTTTGTCTTTTTTTCATTAATAAGGCGGTGCAAACAGTATTATGCATATGTAGGTAGAGAAAATACATAAACTGTTTTCTTTTATAGGTAACATCATCCTAATCCCAACAATTCTTACATACTCTCTTTGATCACAGGCAATTTTTCATACTTTTTTTGTTGTTGTTGTTTGTTTTGGTTTGGTTTATTTTTGGTTTTTGTTTCTGACTTCCTGTGAATTTAATATTCCTTGCCATTTTTCAGAAATTGGCATACCCCCAAAAAAGTTAGATTCAGTCTAGGCATACCCAAAGCACTTCTTGTATTCCTACCCATTTACTACTATTTCTCATAGCTGTTGAAGAGAAGCCCTGCAACCTGTACCATAGAGAAGAATGTGGGAGGACAAAAAAGAAAACAAAGGTCATGCATGTCAAAACCAAAATAACAAAATTAAGTCATATCTCATATTGAATAACAAAGCATAAAAACAAAGAAACCAGAAAAAAAAACCTCAGAACTTGAAAAGTCATTAAAATATAAGCTTTAGAGATGAATCTGAGGCAGAAATGTCAATTTTCTTTCCTATGTGATTTTCATAAAATGCCACTATACCTTGAACTATCATTTGAATTTTCAAAAGCACATATGTGGCAACAGTGTAAAGAGTGCAAAACATAATTTTCTGACAGAACCACTATTTCCTTCAATGCTATTTACACTTTGAGCTTTTTTAGGCTAATCTTTGAGCACATTCCAGGCAGCAGTCCAGCTCAATCTGACATTATAGCTTTCAAAAACTTCCTTCTTCTCATCTTGGATGCCTTTTTTGATTATGCATTCTTCCTCATCAAAACAGCTAATTAAGAAAACCCAATTATCCAATTTACAACACGTTTTAAATTCCTACCACCTGAAACTGATATCCTGAATCTCTAGGGCATATTTAACCCCATCTTATATAAAATAAGTAGAAAATAAACAAGTGCCTACTGATTTTCTTGGAAGGTATTTTTCTTCTTACTGAGAAAGGATTCTTGGCTGGAACAATCAATCACCCATACACTGAGAAAACATATTCAAAAAGTCCATAAAATAGTGTCATTTTGGGAATATTTTTAGTGGGTGTTTTTTTAAGTGCGGAGCCATTTACTGGGGGTTATGTTTCATGCAGATTTGCTTAGATTAAGTGATGGGAAAAACATCACTAAAGAGTTGCACTGCTGGAAATTCTGTCTGTAAAAGCACATTGGCTCATTAAGGCTATACTCATACACTTAAACAATGTGCAGTTTTATACAATATAATACTATTGAAAGAATTCTGAAAATGTTTGCCTAACAGTTTTATATAAATGTTATTCTGAACTTCTGGACTAGCCTTAACAATTCACTGAAAACCTTATTATTTGTCCTTTGGATTTCTGCACCTTACTGCAAAACATTGGAGTAAAGCAGTAGGAGTAAGCTCTTGAGTTTTGAGCTACTACTCTAACATGTCTTTGTTGCTGCAGTACAGTATTTGTGGGGTTAAAATCATCCATCAACTGAACTTTTCTTGTAAAGTTATTGAAACAATCCTAATGAAATATAGCTGGGTCTGCTGGCTTTATTTATTTATTTATTTATTTTTCTGATGGTTGCAGAAAATCGTTTTTTCATCTATTTAAGCAATGAATTTTTATTGCTTTACAGAAGACCCGAAGATCCAGTGCTTATTGAGAATTACTGCACAAGCAGCTTCCACTAAGTAGATGAAGTACATCCCTTCATGCTCCTATATTATAACTTAAATGCTGATTATTGTGGTTCTTCTTCATTTTCTTTCTTTTTATTTATTTAATATTTTGAACTTAAGATGGTTCATATGGGTTTAACTATATTTCATATAGTATGTAAAGCAAAGATGTGTTGCTGTAGGGCCTATTTTATATACTGTGGAGCTTATTGGTGGGAAAATCCTGATATCCAGGATTAGCTTCACACTGATTAACTTTTCAGTGGCAACAGAATGGGATTTTTAATTCTAGGTTTTAATAAGTTTATGTCACTTATCAGTTGAACACTTCGGTTAGAAATACACTATTCTCACATAAATGTTTTTATTCTACATCCTCTTTTTCATCTTCTAGGAAACCAATTCTGCAAATAATTGTAATTCTTTCTTAAAGGATTCATTTCAGAATAGATTCACACAAGGGTTTCAAATGTTAATATTTCAGGTATTTTCCTTTCCAAGTGATTTTTCTGTCAAATAACACATAACTTAATCCAATATCCACTGGTAAACAAATTAGGCTTATTTGTGCCTGACCTATATGGGTTCAGCTGCAGGAGGAGAGGAAAAAAATGTTAAATATTTTTATTGCCATTCTGTATAAGAAATACTAAAGTATTTGATATTCTTCTTGAGATAAGCATTAATGTATTGTAGAGCTCTTAAGACATATTAAGAGGTCTTAATTCAAGGTCAGTCAATGCAGCTGATATTCCATGTAGTGATATTTCATTTCAGAAACAATAAGTTCATAAACTCAATTTGATTATAGGAATACAAACTAATATCCTTTTCTGTTTCTTTGTTTTTCTTATCTAGGCCATTGTATGTACAACATCTTTCTGCCTCATGAAGTTTTTTACTTGCAATTTTTGAAAGTATAGTCATAATAAATCTAACTATAACAATAAATTGTCAGCCTGGATATTGATCCCCATCCTTCAACAGCTCAAAATTATTTACTTTGCTGCGTGCATAGACAATAAGTTTCTGTGCAAGGGACTAAAAATGTTTGATGAGTTCACCAAAAATGCTGTGAAAAGTGGTACTCAGTGCAGCATATGGAGCATGCTCTGCTTTACGAGATGATACTGGGAAGGTGGCAAAAGAAGTGCAGCACAAATAGGATCTGCACTGGAGGTTTTCTGCTCCTGTAACTCTGCTTAATGTGTCTGTATGTGTGAATAAAGAGAGTATCATGCGAATAAAGAGAGTATCATGTGAATATTCCCACCATGCCCTGAGTTGTCCAGATGCCAGCCAGATGCAGATAAAGAAACCATATTACCATTCAAGCACATGGTTATAATAATAACAATAAAAACTTATTAGAAAGAAATTGTGCTAGCTTGTTCTAAAAGCAGCTCCACTATGCAGCTCTGAAATCATGTCAGGCTTACATGGGGCTGCCTTGACATATCTACCCCTGCCTGCCTGCACTTCTCTGCAGAGAGGTGTTCTAATATTAGCCTCACCCTGACAAATTCTGTGAGGATTATTTTACCATTGTAAATTCAAAAGAGCAGCTTCTCAGGGTAACATGCATTAGTATTTTGCGTGTTAACTATTTTAACAGCATCCAATAACATTGCAAATTGCAGAAGTGGACCTTCTGTTATAAATCACTTATTTTGTCAAGTGGTGCTCTGTTTTCTAATTAGTTGGTCATATAAGACTTATAGAAACTCAGGGCCAAAAATTTCTGGAAATTATGGGAGAGTAGTTGAGCACTTTAAACCAGACATGAAAGGTTAAATTCTGCCTTTGAGCAGTACTCATGTCAGGTATACTGCAGCCTGAAAGCCCTCACTTTATGAAATAAGCTTCAGCTATTTTTACTCTGCACAGAGAATGGAAAGCCAGATAATTTACTGCAGTTGAGCAGATTTTTTTTTTTTTGTTTTGACATTATCATTGTTATAAAAAATGAAAAATAAGGGATACCAGCAAATGGAGAAATGTTATTGCTATAAATAAAGAGCTTTGAAATACTGCACAAATTGAGGAATCGGACTAAAAGAGAGAATTATATGAAAAGATCTCTAAGAAAAGGAATAAAGCAAGAATTCTTATAAAAGAATTAAAAAGAATAAAAGAAGGTGTTACAATCTGAGCTTCCTGTTTCTCCACCACACTAGGTCTCATGGAGGCCAGGAAAGGGAGCTGTAGATGAAACAACCAACATCCCCTTAAAGAAGCCAGAGCTTAGGAAAAGCAATGAGCATCCATCTCATCCTCCTCACTGGTAATGATGTCAGAGCTTACACAAAGTGTCTCACTCTAAACACATGGCCAGCTGATGATAAGTTAGGCTGTGTGATTAATGTAAAATACCCAAACCTAGCACACTAAAAGTTAAACCAAAAGCCAGAAATACATGGTTCCAGAATGAACTTCCCCGGATCATGACATCCTTTGTCCGTGCAAGAGACATGAAAAAATTCCCATATATTCCAAATTGCCACAAAAGGCAATTCAGATAGAAGCTCCCATGCAGCTGGCATCTTCCCCTTAACTTGTTTTACAAGATTTGTACAAAGATTCTACTGACCATTGGGTTCTCAGCTGGTAGGCCAGGGCAGATAGTTGGCACCAACTTCTGATTGTCCAATAGGTGACACCAGCTATCACAGCTGATGGAATTTGCTCATTCAGTTTCATTGATATGACCCTTCTTCTATTCTTTTTCATTACTCTTCCTGGTAGAGGATTCTGGAGTAAGGTATTTTACAACTGTTGTATCAGCTTCACATATGTGTACATATTTAATATATATGTCTTCCTGATGAACATTTGAGGCAATCTCATGACATTGAATTGAGTTTATCAGGTATCCTGGGACTCCAGCATGAGCCCAGAGTAAAACAAGGCTGTCTCAGTCTATAATGACTGTTGCTTTGATGTGCTTCCCTTCCATACATTCTAATCTTTCAAGCATTCTTTTTGGTATTTACTTCCTCCTCAGTTTTTGTCTTATTATTTCAATTAGTATTGCTTTAAAAGATATTTTTGTTCTGTTATATATTAACATCCATCTCTAGGAATTAGCTGGCAAAGTAGTGAAACTTGTTTTTTTCTTTCGGTAATAGCTTCTCTGGCTTGAAGAATTTGTAGCATTTGGTTTTACATATAACTCATAAGTTTTTGTTGCAGCAGACCTCTTATTAGGGATGGAAATGCGCTACTCTAGCTCATCAACATGAAAAGGATCCCAATTTATTCTTCCTCACCTGACTCTAACTACTCACAGATTCTGACTACAGCAAGCTTCCACTGTAGGCTTCCCTCACAGACTCTGACTTCAGGTTTTTCTTTGCAGACTGGCTACAGGCTGCACCTGCAGACTCAGACTGACCTCTCAGCAGATTATTCACAGCAGCAATCCTCTCTCCTGTTTGACCATTCCCTCAGTCCTTCTGAATCATTCCTTCAGTTCCTCCTTCCTCAGGATCCTTCCCTGACCAGCCAACCCACCCTTTTATCACACTCATCCTTATTAAATATAGCTGTGACCTTGTCCTACAACTTTTCATCTACTATTTCTTTGAATGGCGTGCTTTTTTTTTTTTTTTTTTTTTTTTTTTTTTTTTTTTTTTTTTCTTCCCAGAAAGATTGTTATTACATAGATGATTCCTTAGGAGAGTCACATAAGTTATCATTGACCTGCATTGCCATATCTAGTGTTGGCAGAGGGTTCTAGGTTTGCCCTCTAACCTCTCCACAGCAAAATATCTGCTTTGTGAAACAGAATGTGAATGTTTTCAGCATTTCCCCCAGATCATTAAAAGGATCTTGAAGAGGACTGGACCCAGTATGGCTCACTGGGATACACTGCCTGATACTGGCCTCTAACTAGACTTTATTTATGCCACTGATCACAATGCTTTGGGCTCAGGTGCTCAGCAGTTTTTAATCCACCTCCATGCTTATCCAGCCCATACTTCAGCAGCTTGTCTTTGAAGATCTTACAGGAGACAGAGCCAAATGTCTTCCACAGGACGAGGTATCCACAGTCCACTGCTCTCCTCTCATCTACCCACTGAATCATTTACCTGTAGAACACTCTCAGAGTAGACAAGCATGGCTTCTCCTTTGTGAATCCTTGCTGACCACTTTTAACCAACTTCTTGTCCCTCATGTGCCTGGAAACAGTTTCCAGATTTACTTATTGTAGGATTTTACCTTTTGTTTATGACCTATGTTCTACTGTATTTGAGTGCCAGTCTCGCAGCAGAATCTCAAAGAAACCAATGTTCAAACCTCTGGAATATTACTGACTTTAAGGCAATCTTGATTGATTTTTTCTACCTGTAAAATAGAGTAAGTAATATTTTACTGCTTTGCATGAAAGAGAATACATTTCTTTTAAATTGACTCCTGAATTCAAAGTTTTCTGTAAAATCCAGGTGTTTTTACCTATTTTTTGCTATATCTAGGCAAGTGGAATTTTTTTTCTCAATCTTTCATCAATTAATTTATTGCACAATTTGACTCAAGAGTAGGTTAAAATAATGCAAAATACATTAAAAATGGTACATTACAATACAATTTTCTGTAGCTTCTAAACTGGTGAAATGTCATATTCCAAGTTTAGCAAAATCTTAGAAAATTATCTGGGATTTCAAAGACAGAAAATTATTAGCTTGAACTTGTCATTCATTGAAATGTCTTTCCAGTCATTTATAAAGACATTGATTTCATAGGCAAGCTTCCAAATTTAGGTTGGCAATAATTTTCTAGCATCAAATTGTAAACATGAGAACCAAGGACCACCACTAAACTACAGAGAACTTGGGAAGTTTCCAGAAATTTATTTACAAATTTCAGATAATTAATTTGATTGAAGGCTTGTCAGTGTTCATTTTTCATATAAAATAGCGGCTCCTATTAAAATTGTCTATTACGAAGTGCTCCACTTTTTGTCTATCCACAATAAAAAATAATGAGGGTAGAGAGGTGTTTTTCTGCTTTTTTTTTCTGGGAGTGAGTGGGTGGTGGGTGTTACTTATTGGCTTGTTTTTTGTTGGGTTTTTTTCTCCTGGTTTACAATAAAACATCTGACACTTGTAAGCAGTAATAGCTATTATTCTAAAGATATCTTGATTGGCATTGCTAAATTTATCATGTAACAGCTAGTAGATTAACTTTTTGAGGAACAAACTGTCAAAAATGACTAGGAAAACTTTATCTTCTTATTTTCAGAATTAATTAATTGGTACCTACCAGGTTAAACTTGAGTACACACCGTTTGTTTTGGTTTTTTTTCCAAGAAAAAAATGTGTTGCATTTACAGAGCCATGGATTTTAATCTGCTTTTGACATTATTTTTAACATTCTGCTCACAATTCATGTGCAGTAAAGAATGTTCTTTGCAGAACAAGTGCAGAGATCTATTTTAACTTTAATTTTATAAATGGACTTATAGATGCTTTATCATAGCTCTTAAAGAGCCAGTCACAACTGAGTCCCTTTTGCACTTAGGAGTGAAGGAATTGTGATCCAAATGATTATATCTGTTTCAAAGACTTCAAAGGTTAACAATGCTAAAAAAAATTCATAAACATTGGTTATCTACATGCAAGGACTTCAGAGAGGTGAGACAAATTGTTGGTTATATCTTATGAGTCTTTTGGTGACATTTCCTGTTATAAGGGGTCTTTTCCTTTTTTTAAGGTCTAGATTTTACTTTCAGGAAAAATGAAATGGTGCAAAGCTCTTACAAGGAAAGAGCTAGTGAATTTGGAAAACAGGCTTAATTCCTTGGGTTTTTTTATACATAATAGTGCAAAATTGGAGACCAGGAGAAGAATGGGCCTCTTTTTCCATGAAAGTAGGATGTGTTGCAATAAATTTAAAATTTAAAACTGGAAAATTTAAAATTCAGCACATCCACCACATACGTGAACTTGGACTTTCCAAATTGATAGAAAAACAAATGATGTAAATTTAATACTTTTTTTTTTCTTAGTTCAAGTTTCAATCCAAAATTTTAAAATAATGCAGCGTGAGCCAAGCAAAATTATCTCATCTCTTTGATAAGGGTTGCTTTGTGAGCCAGATTATGCATCAGCAGTACCGAGATTTTTTTTCCAGTATTTTAGGAACTACTTCTCCTTGTAAAGATGCCACCTTGCCTCTCATTCTTTATATTGCTTTTTAAATGATATGGTTTTTATATAATGGGTTTAGTTAAATACAAAATTATCATTCCATGTTCTACAAAATGTGCATGGAAATTTTCCCTAAGTCTGTCCCTTAAGGATTATTACTGTCCAGCCAGAATGGATAAACTCAACTTCAAACATTGTTTTGAAGGTAACATAGATCCAGCCTTCAGGGAAAAAAAAAAAAAAAAAAATCTGTACGGGAATATTTCAAATATCTCTAGAAGGAGGAGATCATAAGTGAAATAATATGTCATAGGTACACAATATTTTCTGCTTTTCAGTAATATTTAATTTTTTTTGATGTTCTATTTTCAAAATGAAGTTAGGCATAAGTCAATTATTTAAACATCTCTTTTTTTTTTCAATAGGAGCTGCTGTCTTGTTCCCTTTACAGCTATTCAATTATGATTGTATTCCAAAAAATCAGCCCGTTCCACTGGGTAAAAAGAAAGCAAACAAGGACTCAGAAACCAAACAAACAAGGAAGTAAATGCTGAATTTATTTCAAACTTCAGAATGTTTTTATTCTTTCTCTAGGGGATGATGTTTCCTTACTAGTAGGTGTCATAATAAAAAGCAGACGGGATTCTTGATTCTTCATGCAGAAAGCCAAATCTTTATCGCATAGCTCATATTTTTATAGGATTATTCGAAGTCATTGTGTTAGATCTAATTGACTGACAATACATTGACACTGTTTATTGGTCAGGATATGGCCTTTTGTATGTCCATCAAATTTCTCTGTTTCTGGATTGTTTGCATATGTGGATTCTCACAGGATAGGCCTTTATTTTTCACAGGTACAGCCTGTTTTTCTCCCAGAAATAAATAGATTTTTTGCAAACTGATTTTCATTCTTAGCTTATTTCTCATGGGAATTCACAGGCTAGCTGTTAATTCAGCTGAAAAAGGCCTGATTTTATAAAGACTTTCTTTTATAAAGTTTTTCCTGTATGCAACATGCAGGAACACTTAAATCTAGACTAAAATTGTTTTTGAGTAGAAGGCTAGCAGTTTAGTGTTATTGGCATTGTACCTCTCTGTTCAACCGAAGAGACCAAATCCCCAGACTCTTGGAATCTGAAATTTTAAATAGCTGGGGGGGGGGGGGGGGGGGTGTGTGTGTGTGTAAAATTTTAGAAGGAAAACTAATCTAATGTTGTTCAATATTTGTTTAAAGCTCAAGGAGGGCCCTGTAGCTGAAGTATTGCTTCTAATGTTATATGTCCCTTCTAGACTGTATTTTATTAATGCTTTCATTTGTAGGACAGTATGAAGAGACATAAAGATTTCATATTTTATTTAAAATTAATGAGGAGTATATTACTTCACCAAGAAAGAACATCAGAAGAAAAATCTTTTCCCTTACAAAAGGAAACAGGTTTGTAAGCAGATTTGGGTTTTGTTTCTGGATCTTCCTGATCGGTAAAGTGAACTTCAAAAAATTATTTAAGGTGTTTGTGCTGAAGTTCCTGCAGTTTTATGCTTTACTGAAATATGCAAAGTAAGCTCTTAGGCACATTGCATGCCTTGATTAAAATACACATTGAGATAGCAGCATTTCAAGACAATAACATGTAATTTTTTAATGAATCAAAGGCTCTTGACTGTATGTCTTCCATTCAGTTAGGATGTTCTGAGGCAATTTCTTGTACTTAAAAAGATATTAACAGCTAAAAATCTTAGAGTATATTTGATAATTTTAATGTAATGGCTTCCTAGCTGAACCTGAAACAAACTCAATCCTCCCCATAAATATTCAGTTCTTGAAATATGCCAATGACTTTATATGTCACATTGTAAATACATCAGAGCTTCACAGCTCGGACCAAAGGGAACCCTAACATATGAGAGATCCCCAATCCTGGCTGTAATTAAGTATCCATGCTATGAAAATTTATGAATTAAACAGACTTTTTCTAAAGTTATAAAATGTCTTTTCATGTAGTAGCTGCAGGTACCTTTCTCCCATGGTGCAAGGTGCTTGAGAACCCTCTGAACTCTCCAGCAGATATCTGAGACTCTGGGACTCTATATGTGAAATGTAGGAGCCACCTCCGTATGTCACCCCTCTCGCCTGCCTTCTCCAACAGCCTTCCCAAAACCAGTCTCAAAAAATTTTCTGTGGATTTCACAGGACCAGTAAGTGTTCATCAAAATTATGTCAATCAAACAAATAAATTCTCCAAATGGAACACTTCCAAGAAAAGAAAAGCTCTTAACTAAGTATTTTGACTATTTGAGTTTTTTTAAAATACACTAGGAATTAAACTGGTCTATCTTCTTACATTTTTATAGGAGTCTATGTCATCCTTAATGATTGAAATACGAGACAGCATATTTATTCAATTCAGTAATTCACTTTTAGCTTCATCACTATGAAATCTGAGGCAACTGGTTTTAAGAAAGACATATTCTAAGCTATGTGATGAAAATAGGCAATATGTAATGTCAGGAAAACAAAACAAGCACACACAGCAAAGCAATGTGAATAGAGGCAATAAGAATATAATGAGAACATTGCAAGATGAATTATAGTCCACAATATTGACTTCCTGAAACACCAGATAGCAAAGAAATTGTCCAAACTATATTTTATTTATGTGAGAATGGAATTAGCAGCAAAAAAAATGTAGGCATGGTAGATAATCATCCCTTCAGCTGATAGGGAGTCATGAGATATGGATGAAATCTGATTTAATAACTTCAAAACTTAACATTGCAGATGAAGCCTAGCAAAAGAGATTCAGCAATCTCTTACTATTTAGAAAACTCATATTCATTTACTTTACTTCATCCTGAGTTTCCATTTTAACAAAGTCAATTGCTTTCAATTATTTGTTTCTAGTTTTTCTCAAAGGACTCCCATGACCCCTAAATACCACAAAGTTCAGAAAAGAGATACTCATCAACTAGCTGCATTGGTTTCAAGAATTTCTGATTGCACTGTATTGGAAGAAAATATCGAAAAACAACCAGATCCAGCATAGTCATCATTCAACAGAGAATTTATTTGGAAAATAGTTACAGGAATAACAAGATTTTGACTGTATTTTGTGCCTGCACTGAATCTTTTTTTTTTTTTTTCACACAATCGTATATGCTATGTACTTATGTTCTCTGAATGACCTCAACATTATAAAATGCAGTCATGCAACTTCTCATCCTCATTCACAGCAGTTTTGGTTTTTATATCAACCAGTTTCATGTCAAATAGCTTAAAATTGATGTTTTCTCATCTGCTGGAAAAAGATTATAGATTTTTATTCTAACATATAAAGGGAAGAAAGTGCTGCAAAACAATCTGCTAAATACTGTAATCATCTTGGCTTATCACTATTCTTATTAATGTAGATGCTTGTGTTATTTATTATTCTTTCTTTTCTGAGCTGTCATTTCAAAAAGCATTGCTGTATATTGCTCACATAAAACTGATCTTCTATATTCCTTTCCATGTTTATTTATTTTATTTTTATCTCCAATACTAAGCCATGTTAAGACATCTGATTTTTTAGGCTATTTTACCCATCTCTTTCTACCCAGGATGAAATAAACCAGGGTTTACAAAGTAAACTGAATTCCAGAAGAGGCCAATTTTTTCTTGGTTCTGTTGTTTTACACATGTTCTGATTAGGTAATTTTTTACCAAGTTTTCTTCCTTAGGATTTTCTTTTGTTTTGCAAGGGGAAAAATTGATTAGGATCACTCTGAGACTACACCTGAGAAAAGTCTTGGTCTTCAATGCATATTTAATTCAGCCATTTACTTCTTTAAAGGTGTAGTGGTTTGAAAGCAAAACAAATGAGAGGCTCCAAGTCAGAGATACAATTTAATAGGAAAAAAAAAGGAAAGAAAGTAAAATAAAATAGATGCAATACTACAAAAGACCACTGACAGAGCCAGAATACAACCTGAGCGGAGTGATGGAAGCAGTCCAGATGAGGTGGTCTTCCTGAAGCAGTGATCCTGTAGAAAGGTCTGATACCTCGGGTTCTCTGGGAATCCAGTGGGTAAGCACCCCTCTGGTGATCAGAGTCTCAGCTTATATCCAGGCTGGAATGCTTGGTTTCTCCCTTAGGGCGTAGCATCTCACAATGGGATGGTGAGTCATGTGATAAGGCCTGATGGGCCCATTAACAGGAGATAATCCAGGAGGGGGTTATCTGTGAGTCATGTGGCAAAGGTGCTGATGGGCCCATTAACAGAAGATAAGCCAGAGTGGAGGAGGCAGGGAGCACTGCCTCACCTGGTTTCAACAGTTCATGAAGATGGTGATAGAATATACTTCAACCCAGGACAAAAGGCATATCTTACAAAGATTAATCCTTAATAGTCACTGCTGACAAGCATATAGCAGAAAAAAAACTACAAAACCAGCTGAGCAGTCCTCCTCTACATTCCTTGGGCAAAGTTTTAGATATTTTTAAGACTGTTTTTATACTATCTGTGCTGCAGCATGTGAGAAAATGGATAGCAAACAGGGTTTGGGTATTAGTAATTCAGAGCAGATGACTGACCTTTGTACCACATGGTATTTCATCCATTTTTTATATATCTTTCATTTGTTTGTGAGGAAAATAAGTTTATTAAGGGAAGAAAAGCCCCAGAATGCCAGTTAATATTCAAGTTTATCCTAGCTCAACGGCAATGCGTCCCAAAAAAGAGGAAGTTAGGCAAAAACAGGCTGGCAGACCTGTGTGGATGAACAAAGAGCACCTGGAAAAATTCAAGCACAGAAAACAGAAGCCTAAAGAGGGTGAAAGCAAGGACAGTAACCTGGGAGGAATACAGGGAAATTGTCTGAACAGCCAGGGATCAGATTAGAAAAGCTAAAGCCTGGACAGAATAAAATTTGGACAGGGATATCATGGACAACAAGAAAATCCTTTGTAGGTATACTGGGGACAAAAGAAAGACTAAGAATAATGTGGACTGTCTCTGAAAGGAAATGGGAGATCTGGCTACCCTGGTGTGTGATGAAAGCTGAGGTAGCCAATGACTTATTTGCTAGAGTCTTCACCAGCAACTGCTCCAGCCACACAGCTCAAGTTACAGAAGGCAAGGCAGAGACTAGGAAAAAAGAATAACCACTGTCCACTGTAGATGAAGACCAGGTCTGAGATAATTAAAAAAACCTGAAAGTACACAGGTCCTTGGGAGTTGATGAGATGTATCCATGGTACCTGATGGAATGTATCCACAGATCCAGAAGACACCAGTGTATAAAGTGCCTAAGTAACTATCCATTATATTTGAGAAGTCAAAACAATGCAGAGAAGGAGAGAGAAACTGACAGAAAGAGGAGAAACATAACCTTCATCTTCAAAAAGGGAAATAAGGATGACATGGGAAACCACATACTGGTCAGTCTCACCTTGGTGCCTGGCAAGATCATGGGGCCGATCACCCTGGAAACTATGAAAAATGAGAAGGTGGTTGGTGATAGCTGACGTGGCTTCCCCAAGGCAAAATCATGCCTTTCAATTTTGGACGATGTCTTCTGCAATGGGGTTATGGTGTTGGTGGATGAGGAAGGAGTGACCAATGTCATCTACCTGGAATTGTGCAGAGAATTCGACACTATCCTGCACATCATCATTATTTCTAAACTGGAGAGATGATTTTGATGGATGAACTACTCAGTGGATAAGGAATTGGCTAGATGGTCACACTCAAAATTTGCAGTAAACAGCTCAATGTGCAAGTGGGGACCAGTGATGAATGATTCCCCAGGGATCAGTATTGGTAGTGGTGCTGTTTAGCATCTTTGTCAGTGACATGGACAGCACAATTGAGTGCACCCTCAGTATGTTTGCTGACAGCATGAGCTGTGTGGGAAAGGATGTCATGCAAAGGAGGGACCCTGACAACCTTGAGTGACGGGCATGTGCAAGCTTCATGAGGCTTAGCAAAGCCAAGTTTAAGGTCCTGCACCTGGTTTGGAGCACTCCTAAGTACAAATGCAGGCTGTAGAAAGTATGGATCAAGAAGAGCCCTGAGGAGAAGGATTTAGGGGTCTTGGTTTACAAGAAGCCCAACATCAGCTGACAACATGTGCTTGCATACCAGAAAGCTATAACAGCAACCTGGCTGTATCAAAAGCAGTGTGGGCAGCAGGAAGAGGCAGGTGATTCTGCCCCTCTACTCTCCTCAGGTGAAACCCCACCAAGAGTACTGCATCCAGCTCTGGGACCTGCAACATAAGAATGATGTGGAACTCCACCTGTTGGAGTGGGTCCAGAGAAGAGCCATGAAGATGATCAGAGGGCTGGAGTACTTTTCCTATGAAGACAGACTGAGAGAGTTGAGATTGTTCAGCCTAGAGAATAAAAAGCTCTGGGGAGACTTTACAGCAGCCTTCCAGTACCTAAATCGGGCTAAAAGAGTGATGGAAAGGCTGTTCTACAAGGTCATGTAGGGATAGGACAAGAGGTTATAGCCTCAAAATGAAAGAAGGTTGGTTTAGATTACATATTTGGAAGAAATTCTCTGCTGTGAGGGTGATGAGACACTGGAAGAGATTGTGCAGGAAAACTGTGGATGCCTCCTCCTTAGAAGTCTTCAAGGCCTGGTTAGACCAGGCTTCAAGCAACCTGGTCTAGTGGAAGGTGTGCCTGGCCATAGCTGGCTGGTTGGAACTAAATAATCCTTAAGGTCCCCTCCAATCCAAAGCATTCTATGATGATTCTATGATTCCATTATTCAGAACACACAAGGACACATGCTTCATTGTGACAAATATTTTTTTCCTTAAGTGAATCCTACGGGGATTAAAAAAAATCTATTAAAAGTTAATAAAGAGTGGAAAACATGTGGTAGGCAATTAAAATAAAATACACTCAAAAATTATATTCTTTCTATGGCACTTTTTGGGCTTTTCAGATCATTAGAAGAAAATAGTGTCCAAATAAGTCTACGGAATTTTCATTAGAAAAATCAGAGTTGTCTGCACTGCTGAGAAATATCTAAGTTAAGAACAACTGCCTTTGAAGAGAAAAAAACAGGATAGTGAGGTCAGAATATCCTCAAATGAGAAGAGTGTGTATATTTTTTGTTAATGAATCTTTACTTGCCACAGAAACATTCTGGTTTTCTGGATGCAGGTTAGACTACCTTCAGCACAACCTTCCTCTGATCCTATAGGCGATTATGCTTGTACTGTTAGCATTAAATAAACATTTCAAATGTCACACTTGCTTTCTGGCTTTCCACTGAAAATATTTCATGGCAAAACAGTGGTTTTTATCTTGACCACTACCAGTAAACCAAAAGCATCCATAACTGGCCAAGATTAATGCAGTGCAATTTTTGGGTTTATTTTATAAAAGCCTTTTCCTGTGGAAAATTGAAACTCCAGTTACTTTATTTGTTCACTACAAATAAAAAACCCTAAATATTTCAGATTGTTCCTGGAAGTGAACACAAATGAAAAGCAGTATTTGCATATTCACCAATTAACCAATCTACTCTAAGTGGCTGATGGCAATTACTTCTGAAATTAGAAAAAGTTGTTACTAGTGTACCTCATTATCCTTTTTTTTAATGAAGTATTAAAAATACCCTATAATCTTAGAAAAACACTGAAAAAAACATATTTACTTGCAGTTGCATTAGAATAATTTCAGTGTTGTGCAGTAACATATTATACTTTTATGTAAGTCTGTAAAATATGGGAATGTCACTGGTGCTATTTTGCATGTGCTGTAGTTCCACAAGCAACCAAACTGTGCATCATATTGTCTAAATAAGGATAAGTAAGCAGATGCTTCTGAGTTGTTATTTTATGAATGAGATGTTTTAATCTCCATTAGAGATAAGATGTTGATTCATCTCCATTTATTGTGTAAATACAGGGCGGAACTGTATTATGTGTACAAAGGAAAAGCTTCACTTTACTAATCAAAGAGATCTAAAAAGACTCTGCTGCTATCTGCAGTCTTACTAACAGTTCAGTGTGTGTTCCTTGTGCTGAAGTCATCATGCTTGTGCTTCAAATGCTCATTATTCATCCTTCTCTTAGCAGAGCAGACAAGACCAGAAACAAGTACATTTTAAAAAATGTGTTTTATTTTAACGATGTAAATTTATAAGTAATTTATTAGGTATTTTTGTAAATACATTCTCCTATACAAGAAGTGAATAAGAAAATGTGCTTTTCTTTTTTTTATTTTTCTTAAATAATAACACTCACACCGTCCCAGTTTACCGTCTTATTTTGCACATCAGGAAGGGAATTCCTGCAGATCTGAGGAAGTTTTCAGCTTATTAAACTCCTTAGATATGGAAGTTTGAAGACTGTGTGCAGGTTTAAGATGTGGGGGATCCCCCTCTAGATACAAATGCTAGCTGGATTTTCCTGGCTTCGTGTGAAGATGGTTTGCCAGCCCAGTCTCACAGCCAGATTGTCAAGCTGTGCCACCAACTGAACCATGCTGGCTTGAGGAGCAGAACCACACAAACACAGCCCTGTAGCTCCTCAGATAGAGGAAGCTCCTCTCAAAGTTACAGCATCACCTTTACCTCATTCTAATTCTACTCCCAGGAATCTCTAGCATCACTTAATGGAATTACATAATTTCAGTCTCTTCAGAGGACTCTTCTTCTATCTGGTTGAGTCCCTTTGCCTTGATTTTTATCACACTTTTCTAGAGGTTATTTGGAGTGCCAGAATAGCAAATTCAGCATAGCTCTCTCTCCAGCTGGGCTGAAGGTCTCTTCCATTAATCCATGGCTCTTTGAACAGCTCTCTGTGAAAGGAAGTAATAGCTCCTGCTGAAATTTGGGTAGAGCCAGACTCAGCAGGTATGAGCAGATCTACTTGTAAGAAGAAACCCCTTCTTGAGCCTAAGATACAAAAGTCAAGCTTGCCTGGAAGCAGAGACACAGACACCTCAGGAAATGCCATGCAGAAGACTCAAATGCTTTTCAAAATTAGGTTTGTGACAGACATGCAACATTTGAATGGGGACTGTGTACAAACAGGCCAACAGTGCCACAGTGGGTGCCTAATGGGTCTGTAATCCGTGGTGAAGGATTCCACTAAAAAGAATGCATTTAAAATTCTCCATAAATTTTATTTTTAGCATATTAAAAAAAAAATCCTGATTTCATTGTACTTAGCATATTTGTGCTGACCAATATGTTTTACACAACAAATGAATTTTTCTCTTTTAGCTTGAAAAAATTCTCACATTATGAATTAAGCAAAAAATAAATATATTTTCCTAAAATGTCATTTCATGCAACCCAGCTGAGCTGGTCTCTCAACAGGTAAAGCACTGCGGCAAGAGAAGCTGACAAGCATTATACATAATTCTCTTTGACAGATTTTAGTGTTCCTCTATGTGTGTTCAAGTGTGTGCATATGTTACATCGTTCAGAAACAGAAGGAAAGCAATTACTTTTTCAATAAGTCAGAATTAGTCTTATTTCCTCTGTTTCAATTTGGCTCTTTTAAAATAAATAATTAACACACAAGGGCAACTTCTTCCAGACTATTTACTTTAGAAAAACTTGTACCTGTTTCTCTCTTGTCTTTGTTCTAGTTAGTGCTGTGGTGTAAGAGACGGTCCGAAGATCTTAAGAATTAAATTAGTTCATAACTATCTATACTTTTTCTAACATCATGTCTTAGCACTTACAGGATTTTAGGTGATGGTTAAGCAATTGTTTTCCATTCATCAACGTACAGCTATCCTGTGCAATGGAAACCACAGAGGTGACTGGTTGGTTGTTAAAAATAGAGCCAGCAAAACACCTAAAAATCTCATCAGCTTCACACTATGTAGAATGATTTAAATAGCTTTAATATTTCTGTGCTAGTTTGAAGGCCCTTGTACTGAAGTACTTAAAGCTCTGAGAATATGGTGGGTTTTTTGTCCTCCTCTGAATAAAGCAAACTACCAATAGCTCAAAACACTCCAGTCAGTGTTTATCTGCCCCTTATGCTTTTTGGCTCTCTCAGTGTCAGGAATAGAGGCACAGTCCCACCCTGCAGCTGTCTGATCCAGAGAACTGCCAGCTCTTACCCTGCTCCCCCTGTTGCCATTTAGCACAAGGCATCAGAGAAATTCAACGAGGTCATTCTCATAATGCTTTGTACTTGATGGGATGCAATATTTGTCTGTTGTTTTAAAGTCTCTGTTTGCAGGCAGCTCAGAGCAGTGGGGGATAGTAAATGCAGAATATCTTTTCCAAGACTATGTTGGCTCTTTTCTATTTACACAGTTTCTATCCCACTTATCACAATGGCAGATAAGCATTTTTCAGTGTTAAAGATGACAATTACACTGATGGCGTTTCTAAACCTATTGAAGCCTGCCACCAGTTGGCACAGCTTCCTCTCAGCTGCTAGATGCAGTCCATGAGATTGCCAATAATTTCAGAGGCTGACAGACCAGCAGTGTTTCAGCCTAGGGATTACCCAAATGAATACCCCTTTGGCTTGAGTCTCAGCCTGTCAATTATAAGATTTCATCTCAGAATGCCTCTACATGCCAATTTTAATTGCTGTCACAAAGCTGGTGCATGTAGCTGCAGATGCATAGTGCTGTGAAATTCACAGGACAGCGGACAACAGTAGGACAGAATAGGTGAAATGTGGAAAATTTATGGCAGTATACAGTTGCATTGAGTTTCTATGTAATTATTTGAATACAAACAAAATAGACATGGTAGGACTTCATTCTTTTTTGCATTACACTTGTCCTTCAAACCAGACTTTTTGAAAAAGTAGCAATTATTTGTAGCTTGTTTGTCACTCCATATACGTTAAACAAATTTGTCTTTGGGGAGTGTGATCCTTTTCAGAAGAAAACAGAGAACTTTTTCTTCTCTATTCACCTCATGCATCCATCATCCCTTTACTTCAATAATAGTATTTCAGTGCCATTTCAAAATTACATTCTGAAAAAGAAACCTGCTTATCAAAATGCTGATTTCCAAATGTTATCCTTGGAAGATTCTGAAATGTCTACTTTATGGAGTTGAGAAGTTCATCTTGCCATGTAAATTTATGTATGAGAGCATTCAAAAATCTCTCTCCAAAAAGTTAATGATCCAGGAAATGACAAGTTAACCTTCTTCACTCAGCAGGATATGGAAACACAAGGAAAGCAGGGGTTTTAGTGCCAATGGCCTACTGTCTTGGTATAAATTTGCATGCTTTATGAAATCCACACTGACCTTTCAGGACCTGATGATCTTCAGCAACAAGTTAAAATTAAATTATCCTACTCCAGCCTATTTAAACTATAGAAGTAACACTGACACGAAGAACATAAACAAGGTCTCATATGTTGTTAAGTGTATAAATTACATAATGACATCATAACATTTTTAAGATGTCTCAAAACTCAATCTCCTTGAGCCTTGATTTATTAGGTACCTCTCCCATTCACTAGAATCATTCAAATCTTATTGAAAGTGGCCATGAAATTACATCAGTTAGCTCTCTCATCCTTTTTGGGAGCATCCTGCGAGACCCATGGACATACAGGTGTCAGGTTTGCTTAGGTATCTACTTGGTAACCTGAGCTACCTTGGTTTTTAACTTTGTTTAGAGTTTACTTCTGTTTACAGATATTTGTCCATGGCAAATTACCCTTTGAGTAAAGACACCGGCCTTTTTTCCTTTAGTTTCAAGGCAATTGATCTTTCCCAGAAATTGCACCAGAAACAAAGGCTGTTTACTCGGGACTGTGGATTGAGTAGGCTGCAAGACATGTGAAAGACATCTGCTGCTATGGTGAAGAAAACTGCAACTGCATTTTAAGATTTCAGAATACATTTAAAGTTTAAGCCAAGACAAGGAAGCAGAAAGTGTGTTTTGGCTATATTTTAATGTACTTGACGCAGCTGCCATGTAATATTTGTAATAAAACATACATTAAATTATATTTATTATATTTGTCACAGAAAAAAGCTGTAAAGAAACCAAAAGTTTTGTTACCAGTTTACATGAAACTAGAGTTGCTTTTTTTTTTTTTAAATTCATATTTCCATATTTTTTGGTGCGAGAAAGACAACAAAAACAAGTGCATTCATCCAGAGAAAAATCTTATTTTTCAGTATTAGTCTAGGCAGATTTATGACCTATGCTAACCCTGAAATGAGGAAGTTCAACCTTCTTAGCACTTAACATATGCCTACATTGTTGGTAATACTATGATTTTCAAATATGTCCTAGATATGTCACCCTCAAACATAATGCCATGAACTCACATTTGTTAATCTGAATTAATGAGCAGATGATGGCCAGCTAAGGCCAGAAAAAATAGTAACTTTATATTGTTAGGGATGATTCATGTACACATACATAGAATATTTTCTCATTATTAAATCCTTTATCTTAAAAATTGTCTATGTTTTTCGTTTTTATGTAAGCATCCTTAAAGATTTTTAGGGGTGTGAGGGCAGCATTTAGACTAAATAGAGAAACCACAGCTATATTATCTTTCTGGGGCTTTTTTTTGATTTATTTTTTAGTATAATTGTTGGCATCAGAAACAACAAGTATTGTGACTTTTTTTAGGTTTGTTTTTACAGCAGCAGAAAGAATTTGAATTTTAGTAATTGAATATTTTCAAATATTATTTTAATGCACTACTAATCTTTTAACAAAGCACATGAGATTTACTGAGGATAAATTGAAAGCATATATGACATTTTTGCATCGTCATCCATACTGTTCCATGACTGAAATTCAATGTTTCCTTGTTTTTATGTTAATGGAGCATTTTTAGGTATTCTTATCTTTTAATTATGGACAGTTGTAGCAAATTAATATTTCTTGGAACAGTAAAGATGTTTTCTCAAAAGAAAGAGCACTGAAACAGTACCAAGAGACATATTTGTTTAAATTATAGTGCAATTAATTTTCTTCCTCTTTGTAAAATAAAAATTGATTGAATTATTTAAAGACATAGCCATTGTAAAACAGTAAAGAAGCACAGATAATTATCTTTCTATAGATAAATAGATAGAACTTTTTTTGAAACGTGAATAAGTGCTTTTCTTCATTCTAAAATGGCTATATGTATTATTATTAAAATTACGTTACTACTTCCCATGCCTTTTGCTACAGATTCTGTAATTATGATATGAACACTCCCTCTGAAGTATACATTTAATTTATACGTGATGGGATGGTTCAGTAAATCTGCTCTAGTTCAGACTAACAGAACAAAGTGCAACCCTTCAGAAAGAGGGACTCTGGAACATTAAGCTACACTTCCCCCTCCCTAGTTCTGGATTGCTTCAGCAGTTGGAACTGTTCATGAAGCATAATGTGCAGTAAGATTAAGAATCTTTGCAATGCCTTTAATTTTCTGTCATGACTGACCAATCCTGACCCTTCACAGCCCTTTCTAGACCCCATCTCACACTCTGAGAGTTTGTTCTTGAGCTTTTGAACACCTCTGTCCTGATAAAAAAAAAAAAAAAAAAACTGAAAAAAGTATCAGATTGGAAAATGGAAAGTTAGAGATTTTTTTCTTGCTATGTCTTTTATCACTGTGTGTCTCAGGCTGGAAAAAATTGTGTCTCAGAGAGATGATAATATGGAGAAGGTGACTTATTTGTTTATAACCTGGGTATTTTAAAAGTTTTATTCACTCCCACCTCCTTGGAAACAATTTCCTACATTTAGTTTATGAACCTATGCCAGTATTTTAACTCTTCTGAGGCTAGAGAATCCTGCTTATGAAAGCAAACTTTCTTGAATTTACAGTGCTAGCTGCATAATGGTTTTTTTCTGACAATCTTTGTGTTGGCATATTTTGTGTTCTTATTATAACTTGAAACTTATAACTGCTGTTTTGTGTCATCAAGAAATGATGGACAGAAGTGTTTTGACACTTGTCAGAGATCTGTGAGAAAATGGGATAAGTGAAATTGTGTGTTATCTAGGGATGGATTCATCTGGTCATTAAACAAAACCTAAACAAAACAAAACATATAATTAATAAACAATAAGCAAAATTTGTTTTATTAACCAAAATGTATTATAAATACGTATATGTCTTTGCTTTTCATGTTTCTTTCAAAAGCATTTTCAATTGTAATTTTAAAAAAATTAACTAAATAGGCAATGAAAAAAATCAGTAAGAGAAAAAAGAATCTTTTAATACTCAAGAACAGTCAGAACAGGTAAAAAGGGATTTAGCTGCACTCCTCCATACTCTTCTCCATTCACTGGCTTGTTGAGTAAAACAACTGTGTCAGAGCAGCTCTCTGAGTGCTCTCTTATATGATCAATAGGGTCGGGGTGATGCCACTCTCTTGGGGCACTGGTGGTTCTTCCAGTTTTGCTGTGCTGCAGAAAAGCTCTTATCACTCAGAACTCTCCAGACTTCACTGGTTGTACCTCCTCTTCACCATCTTGGGGACAAGATGTTTGCAGATGGGGACTCTGCCCATTTACACAGATCCTCAGTGCCGTGACTCTGAAATAAAGCCAAGGGTGCAAAGAGCAGCTCTTTGGCTAAGGTTGATTGCTGCTGATTTCCCATGTTTACCAGTTAACTAGTGCTTCTCTAGGGAATCCATTTGTGTCATTTCCACAACATATTATGCACTTTCGATGGTAAGTGTTAGAGAGGGTTTTTTTTGTGTAAAAAAACCCCAACAACCAAAAAAACCCCGAGCCAATACAAACACTAAAAAATCAAATAAGAATCTGTAAAATTAATTAAACATCTTTTGGAAATCAGAGATTTTGAAGACTGTTACCTTCAGGCCCTTTGTAGAAGTATATGTTGCACTGACTGAGACCTACCTTTGAGACATTCACTAACTTCCAGACAAAAATATGGATTACAAGACCACTGAAAACAGATAAACCAGCAGATGTTGCAAAATAGAATATCTTATTTCTTCATTTGGTATTTGAAGAAAATTACCTGGTCTGAAAAGGTTCAGCTGTGTTTGATATCTATGAGGGAACATATTGGGAAATACATTTTCAGAAGAAAATTAAAGCTAGTTGTTATGATATATGTAAGTCTGATTGTTGGAGGTCCTATTGTAGATGAAGAAAGGAAAATAAATAACAAATCAGAAACAAAATTACAGGAATTGAGTATATTTTTTCACTTAAAATTCAGTGCTATTGAAGAATAGATGTCGAAGTGATATATCTCCTCTAATTTATATATAAATCCTTTTAATTTTTCTCCATGTGTTTTACGGTTAAGTAATTCAATTTATCATGAGAGTTTATAATGGATTTAAAATACCTTATTTTATTAAATGTGAGGTGTTCAAATTTCAGAGCTTTATTTTGATGGTGATAATACAGATTTTAGGTGATCATACTGAATTCTCTTCTCCAAAATGTACTTCTACCAGAATATATTATAAATATTTAAACTGGATAGGCTTTCATTAATTTTAAAAAGTACCTACTAACTTCTAAGGAATTTTTATAAGACTGTATTTTGGTTGCTAAAAAAATCAAGATTGTTCTACTGGAAAAAAAGTTTATTTATGTTACATGTAACCTGTAGTTTATCTTTCTAGTTTCATTCTTGCAAAATATTGACTGCCTTCAATATTCACAGAAATCAGAGCTAATTACAGGGGAAATGATATTATCAGATACCTCAGCAGGTTACAGAAACAAACTTCTGAGCCTACAGGCTATATAGTATATGTTAATATATTATATATATTTATTATATTATATATTTCTTTTTAATAACAAGTACAAATGCTGTGCTGACATTTTCAACTTTATGTCACACTATAGTTTAGAAGATAGAGACAATAGTCTGTAAATCTATCTTCTTTTCCAGGATGAATCATTGACTTACTCTTTTTCTAGCACACAACGTAGATCTTAAAAATATTCTCAAATCCAGATCATATTATCCAGCAGATAAGAGGACCCTTTTGGTTGCTCCAGAATCCAGGAGGGTTAGTTGTTATTGCCCAAAGTCTCCCCTCAGTGTGGCATGAAACTACAGGATGGAGTTTGGAAGACTGCTATCACTTAAAGATGTATTTTCTATGAACTTAAGAAAGTTCTTTTGTTAATCCCTGAATTTACTTTTTCTGTCTATGAGAGTGGCTTCATGTCCATGGGGTATGAATAATGTCCTCTGCTTATATGTTTGCACATTCTCTATGAAAAGAAAAGACTAACCTCAGCTGAGAGGTCTGTATGCTTTTATAGAATAGAAACAAACACTACAGCATAATTGTTTCAAGTGGAACCAATTGCATAGGTACAGCAATAACACCTCCAGAACACTTTGTTGGTTTTTTTTAGGGTTTTACAAAAGACATCTGTATCAGGTCATTCTGATTTGCTTTTTGAAACTGCTGTTCCTAATTGACAGAAAATTTAGTGGAATATTTTTTAAAAGAAGAAAAAACAATAATAATTTTGAAACACTGAGTTAATGAATACTCGCCATGAAAACCTTCTTTAAAAGGATACAGAAGCTCCTTCTGAGACTGCAGTTAAATGATTTGTCAATACACCCAATGAGTTGAAGTACTGGTTTCAGTTTGTTCATAATGATTGCTAATCACTTTGTAGCACTTAAATGAACATAAATATCTTTTACCCCTTTTTTGTCACAAAAGTTTACCTCTGTGCCCTCCAGTCAATGTGCACATCATTTCAAAATAAGTTGTCTGACTGACATTTCACCTCCCTGTGATAACTTCTCAAATGCCTCAGATGATACTCACTAAAATTGTTACCATTATTACCAGTTAATGCGCTATGTCTGCCATATTCAGGGTGAAATATATGTATAGATATAGGGAATTCTGTAGTTATCAAGTAAATCTGACATCATATTACAGATACAACATCTTCCAATATATCTGTCATATTCAAAGAATATGAATCGCAACTTTAAAATATTTTGTATATGAGTAAATTCAGTTAACAGAAGAAAACAAAAAAATAAAACTTTTGAAATATTTTTTCTCGAGAAATTTATTGAGAACGCCTATTTCTATCTTTACCTACTTGAAATGTTTTTCTGATATTTTAATTATTCTTGATCTTTAACAGAAGGAAAATATTTCCATCTTTTTTAACTTACTCATAGAAGCTTGTTATGAAAGCATACAGTCTAATTTCATTGAAAATGTAATCATCCTGTCTCATAAAATTCAAGGCACTTAAAATAACTTTAATGGAGATTGATAGTCACATTGAAAATGTCAGCACAACAGTTTTATTTGTTATTAAAAATAAATAACACCATTTTAAAATAATTTTACGTTGCCAGCAAGACCTTTACTTTGAAAGGCTGAAAAATATTTATTGTAATAATTATTAAGCTCCTTCATCTGAGACCAAGAATTTACTGTGTTAACTATTATAAAATACATAACATTTATTTTCATGAAACAAGAGTTTCTTTGTGCATAGTTTGGAAGAATCAGGAGAGCAAGAATGCATAATAGAATGCAGCCTAGTAAAAAGATTAGATTAAATTATGTTGAATTTTATAATTCCTTGGGTTTTTGTTTTTGCTATGTACAACTATTTTACGCATTTCTTAGTATTTAACTTCCACTGTTCTACAAAACATGTCATTCTTACTGGCAACATTTTTTACTTTCATGATTTTGTCTTTGCATATTGAAAAATAATAGGGCAATTTTTTTGTTCAAAGAAATTTACAAGATGCTTTAGAAAATATTGTTCTTATGGTTCAATATGGGTGAGAGATATTTTTAAAAAATTAAATTGGCAGGGTAGTTATTGATAAACATTTTATGAAAATCCTTGAATTTTGAAAGAAATCTATTTTGTAACACATACAACACACACAGAGACAGGTTTTAATATTGAAAGAATAAATATATCTCATTCTGTACATTCTGGGGGTCACCTGAATAATAGCACCAAATGAAAGAAGATTAGAGATGGAATTTAAGATGGGGGAAAAAAATCAAACACCTATCCAAATGAAACATAATTTCACCTCTGGTGGTGTTTTCACATCTCTCTTACCCTATACTCTTCACATTGAAGCTTGCTCTTTCAACTTCATAAATACCTGTAAGAAAGTGGTGATAGTTAGTGTCTCACTTCATTTCCAAAACTATTGAATTATAGGTTAAGTATCAATGGCCACTAATATGTAGAGATGAGTGAAATACAATAGTGGCTACAAAATTTCACTACTACCATTGAAAGAATTTGAAGTCATCCTCATATTCAAAATCATGCACAAATGGATGATTTGATAGAAGGCTTACAGATCCCTTGCTTACACTCTTTTTCCACTAAAAGGGAAAAATACCCTTGAAAAGTGTGTTTAGATTTTGTAAATTCTTTCAGAAACTCAGGAATTCAATTGGTGTTATGTGATCAACATATTCTAGCCCAAGAGTGAAGCTGCTAGAACCCCGCTATTGAGTTTCAGCTACTACCACAATACTAAAAGTAAATAATAAATACTTTTGTTGAGTATTTTTTGAACCAGGAAAGACTTTTTATTTGCTCAGTCCCTAATTCAAATGTGTTTAAGATTTGAACTTATTGACTTCGACATTAGACCTTTGAGTTGAAGGGTAGTAAAAGAGATTATTTTAAAACAGGCTCATCTCTCATTCTGGGCTCAGTGTCTGCAAATAGAAACCTTTGAGCCCGTGCAAAGAACTCTGTATGTCTTGCACACTGGTCATAGCTTTCCTATGGACATTATGTAAAGTCCTCTGTGCATTTGTAGCTCAACTTTAAGCACAGACATTCCAACACCTCAGACAGCAACCTGTCTTTTCCCTTTCAGCTGTGGCATGTCCTTGAGACCAGATCCCATCCCTTAAAAGTGTGTTGCAAGGGCAGTTCCTGTGTCTTGGCCTAGATCATTAACTAATGTGGTGACAAAGAAATACTGTTCATCATTTAGAGGTGTCTGAAATGCTACTTAAATATGACAGGATCAAGTCACATTAGAGGCCCTTGTAAGAGAATCAATTACATATTTGAGTGGCAAAACAGCTAAATATGTGTTCTTGAGTTTTTGCCCTCCTCCACATTCCAGAATTGCCAATTTACTCGCTTTTTATGATCTCAAAGAGAGACTGGGCTCATGCAGAGAAAGCAATTCTGATAAATACATACTTCTCAAACTGCACTGCCTTATAAACCATCAAAGCAATTTGAAATTCAATTTGATGTTTGACAGGGAGCCAGCGTATTCCCTTCAGGGTACATTGACATGCTGAGGCCACTTAGTGAGAGGAAAATTCGGACGATACCATTTTGCCAAAGTTGGAGTGTCTGCAGTGTTTCTCAGAAAGATCACAGAATAAATACGTTAAGAGCCAAAAACTGCAAGCCAAAGTTCAGATCATTGGTACCCTTCAGCTGTTTTCTGACAAGATGTTACCATTTCATTTTTTTTTTATCCCAAAATGATGTGATAGATCTATCAAGAGATGCAGTGAAGTCCTCAAAAATTCTTTATTAAGCAGTAGGCATTAGCAAGCTAGAGAAAAAATTCCATAGTTCATTGGGATCATTCACTGAAATGTAAAAATAATTTCTGCAGAGATGACTGAAAATCCTGATTATTGAGAACAAGGACTACTTCCTTGTTTTGTTTTGTTTTGCTTTGTTTTTCCTCTGAAACGGTCAGTGTGTACAAGATTATTGACATTTATACACTATTCCCTATTGAAAATGTTTGAGTTTTTTTTTTTTCCTGAACTCCTCTGTGTAATTATTTTGAATTATGTCACTGGATTTTTTTTTTTTTTAATTCTCCAGGAACTCAATATTTTTATAGCTATATTAAAATCAGAGGTAGTACTTTGAATTACATAAAATGAGATATAGACCCAGTTGTCTGTGCATTTAATTGAGAAGTTGCAGCAAACATCATATTCTCAAATGGAAAAGAGCAGCAATATTCTCACGGTTTAAAGTGTGTCAGGTTGGAAACAGACAATTCTACCAAAGAAAGAAAGACAAAATTTGAGGTACTCTTTTCAAGGCTATAGACACAGAAGTGGTTTTAAATGGTATAAAACCAGAACAAGTATATATCACTACTCAAAAGGCAAATCAATCAAGAATTGCTCGCAGACCACCATGAGATGAAACTGCCAAAACCATACAAATTAAAATTGTGATTTATTAGATATTCCCAAGGTTGATATATAAACAAAATATATTTATGATATAAATATCATAAAATATATGTATGATATATTTTTAAAGCATAAATTGCCAAATTTATGAAATGTATGAAATTTAGAAAAAAAAAGGAAAAGCTTGGAAAAGCTGTAAAAGTATTTTTACTGAAAGTGGACATAACTGTGCATGACATTGGCAGTCTTGACAAGATGTATTTATTTTAGTGATCCATAGATCACAGATTAGAATTTTTATGGACACACCATGATGTGGAAGAGGTAAGGCATTTGTCCAAAGCCACATGGGATGTCTCTCGGTGAAGCAGGAATGAAAGTACTTTACCATCCTATGCTTAATGCTATTTACCTTTTCATGAAGTCATTCTCCCATCACAAGATAAACAGCTTTCCTGTTAAAAAAAACATAAAAAACAGCTAAGGATCACTTTGGCATAAGCTGGAAGTGAGGGTGAGTAAAGGATAGTATGTCAGCTACTATTCCGAGTTTCGTTTCAGCTAGACATGCAGCATAATGCCTTTTGAACTTCATTGATTTACTGATATGTGTTTTCTCCTAATCATTTCCTACAGTCTGCTATGTCATGTGGGTAATTTATTTCTTGAGAGATGTAGCTGTTATTACACTTGGGGCCATCTAGCTGTATTTTTCTTTGTCTTTAATGCTTCTGTGCTTAGACATACAGAACTCTGAGGAAAAGATGGTGTACTTTGTCATAAACTATAAATCTTCACCAAGCCTACTTTAAACTCTGAGCACATGCTTAGGGAAGGGAACTGCATTGGTAGTTTAGTTGTACACCAGATAACATAGTTAATACTATAGGTTATGGCAATTGTGATTAATTGTGCCATTGCAATGGTGCCTTAAATGTTGCTGTGAAACCTGGCTTCCAAAAAAATTTGTAAGGAACAAGCTGACAGTGTGAGTTACCTCACTTGTGGTGCTGTTCTTCATTCTTTCAGAAAGGAGAACAAAGAAAAAAAGACGAAGGTTCACTATATGATGACAGTATAAAACAAAATTATCTGTCTAATGAAAAGATGTGCTATTAGCTACAGCGGTTAGTTTGATTTTAGCAAGTGATAATTAATTTCCTTTTTCTCCAGTTTCCTGGCCTCCACGAAATGTCTTCCTCTTGCCTCTTAAAAATCTACAGTCATTCCGTCAGGTCAACTTTAGACCTACAGATCAAATTATTGCTTTAGTAAGTCATACTGAACTGACCATTTTCACCTTTTAGTCTTTGTGCTAATGCATTTTCAATGATTGTGTTAATTTAGGTGAGAAGTAACTCATTTTGCTAGCACAAATCAATGCAGTTTCTTTTGTGTAATTTGATGAACAGACAGCCCAGTAACCAGTGGCAAATGAGCAGATATTAATATTCATGAAATTTAGCTAAGACTATGTCAGCTTATAATTTCACTCAAGGTAGAGGTGAATAAGAAGGCAAAATATTGGCAAATCATTTAATGAAGAGTAATTTAAAACACAAATTTGTATTCATATGTGAAGTAGAGAACTAAAGTACATCAGGCATTTTGCACACCTCAGGAATTAGATTTTATAACTAGAGTTCTAATGTAAGTCAATAATCTGGTTCTTACCTATTCACTTCTGTAAAGAAAAAAGAAACACATTGAACATATTTATTCCATCAGGTTAAGAATATGTGATATAAAGCATCCTCAACACAGCAAAAAAAATCAAGTCAAATCCTGAGATAACCGTAGGTGCAAAATCAAAATACAAGTAGACTCCACGAAGAAAAACCTATGTAGTAGGATTTTCCATTTGTTATTTTATGTGATAAGGAAGAAGACTTTCCAGCAGATCTCTACACAGATAACAGTACAATCTGTGCATAAATAAGGGTGAAGTCAGCAGGTCAATTTCCAGAAAGAACTACAAGTATAATCTTGTCATGGGAGAGCAAAAGACAATATCAGCTGTCACTAAATATTCTTCTCCCTTTTAGGTAGTTTCCCTTAAGTAGTTTTTCAGGTAATAAACTTTTATAGTGTTAACTAGAGAAGTCAAAGAAAGACCCCTGAGCAACCAGAAAAACGACAGGTACTAATGTCAATAATTTAAATGGTGAAATGCTTGAAGCTTATCTTTAGTTCTAAACTCAGGGTAATTGCATTTTCATTTTCGTTGTTCACTAATGAGTTTCTGGTATTTGGCATTAAATTAAAACTCAAATATATGTAATAAATGAGAAGATATTATTCATCAAGGATCAGATCAGTCTTATTTAGTACATTTTTTAATAAATCATAAAATTTCCAAGGTTTAAAAGAAGAGCCATGAACATGATCTCTTATTTTCAGTTACTGTCAGGCAGACCCTCCATGACTGTCAATCACCAGGACAATTATCAACATAGCAGCCTCAAAGTAAGGGTCAAAACTTGACATATTCCAAGTGAAGAACTAAAATGTGAATGAATTCCAAGTTTAAATACACAAGGACATATTTCATTTAATGATGAAATTTTACTTTAGCTATCATCCTTACCTATCTACAGCCAAATGTTATAATCTATTGAGAGAAAACTAGACAACTGTTACAATCTTTAAGGGGCAAAGATAAGATGGGAGGAGCTCATGGAGTAGCTTTCTACAAGTGCCTGAAGGGAGATTGTATCAAGGTGTGGGGCAGCCTCTTCTCCTGGGCAATCAGCAACAGGAGAAGGGGGCAAAACCTTAGGGCATGCCAGGGCATTTTCAGGCTGAACATCAGGAATAATTTCTTCTTGGAAAGGGTTGTTAAGCATCAGAATGGAATGGCCAAGGAGGTGGTAGAGTCATCATCCTTGGAGATGTTCAAGAAACAAATTGACATGTTGTGTAGTGCTATGGTCTGTTTGACAAGGTGGTGATCATTTAAAGTTGGGCTTGATGATCTTGGAGGTGTTGACCAACCTTAAGGATTCTGTGATTCTGTGATTATTCCTTCCTGTTTTCTCCACATTTCATTGTTTTCACCATTTGAACAAGATTAGGAATAATAGAAGGATTTAGCAATTTTAAGACAAGAACATTTTTATTCTGTGTCACACTGGCCAATGAGTTTTCCAGAAGTGATAAGATAAATCAAACATTTGTTTGAGTATTTACCTATCTTTGGTTAGGCATGTATATGATTATCTTTCTGATAGTAATAACAATACCAAGAAAAAGTATACTATAAGATTTAAGACTGGCATTCTACTACATCCAAGAAAGGAATATAAGGTCTACTCCTCTTAAGCTCATAGGACTAGCTAGCTTAAACTGAAATAAAACAAAACAAAACAAAACAAAAAGCCAACAACAAACAAACAAAACCCCAAAACAACAACAACAACAACAAAAAACCAACCAACCAACCAACCAAAAAAAAAAAACAACCCAGAACCACAAGCCAAAAACTCTTCGGGTTGTACAAGATGCAGCAATTAAAAAAACTTTGCATCTACCTATGGAGTTTGGAGTTTGCTGGTACTATTTTCTTGAGGCTGCCCTCCCCAAATGGTCAAAACCTACCAGGGCTTTAGCAGCAGTTTTCAGAGAGAAAAAGTTGTTGCAGAAGTGTCTTAGTAGAAGATTCAGGATGAGAACTGCATTCCTTCTTTTTTTATAATATATCTTCCAGTTAAAACTACAGAAAGAAAGTGTGAAGATCTATATCAAAAAATAATCATCCAGCCTAATATAAAGTTGACTTATTCATTTAGTTTCATTGATTCATTGTGGCCTAATTATTTTTAGTACGGTGTCAGTGAACAACATTTTCTGTGAAACAACTGCTGCTGGAATTCTTACTATCTAGCAAATTCAGCAGAAAATATGTGTGCCAGAACTGTGCTGAGAATTTGTGTATATCACAGCATGTCCATCTGCTGTATACAACACATGCCAGTTTCTTGAGTATGCACTGGAAAGGCAAGGATGGAGTGTAGGGAAGCAGAATTAAATTTAGAATATAAATAAGACACATCATACATGATTACCACACCCATTCCTTTTTTTTTTTTTTTTTTATGCATCCTTTCACATTATTCTGTTAAAGTCATTGGCTATATGGCATTTTCTAAGCATGAGACATAAATGATAACTTTTCACTAAAATGAGTAATTCATACTATTCATGATGGTACTAAGCTTTCAAAATTCCAGAAATAAGCAGGATTAAAGCTGCCAACTTCTGCTATATATCCCCGCTTCGGTGGTCACAATTTGTGGCACACGTTTCAACAACATAAATCTGTTTTTTAAAATTCTGATATTACATGGAAAATAGGACAACCTAAATCTACCAATAAATATGAGCCAGGCTCTGTAAAATCCATACACTGATGAATCTTTTTGCATCTGCATGGTCCCACTGAGGATAACTACTGCTATACATTATATCAAAATCTGTATGGAGGTCAAAGAAGAGATGGTGGACGTATCTAGAAAAAAATAATCTTACCACCCAACCAACCAACAACCAGCTAACAGCAACCTATTTTTTATGCAGACAAAACCTGCACAGATGACACACAAATATCTGTTTGCTGCTATACAGCTGTGCAGTGGAAATTTATATTATTAATAAGATGTGAATTTTGTTTCATCCATCTGGGAAGTTCTTCAATTAAGACACTATCTCCAGACATACTCAGACAGGAAACTACACCTCTCAGAAATTGTGTAAAAAATTGATAATGTTAAATCCCAGGAAAGAGATGCAATCACTTTGAAACTTTGTTGGAAAAGCAATACAGAACTCAGCCATACCACTTAGGCAAAACCTGGTGTTGTGAAACTACAGTGTATCAAAAGCAGAAAAGAAAGGTATTTGTGAAATAACTAGTTGACTAGTTGACTAGTTGACTTATTAGTGGCAAGTGACATCCCGTCTTCACTGGAGGTGAGTAAGGGCAGTCAGGAAAGGCAAAGAGCTCTTTCTCTCCTTGTTTGTTTGTTTGTTTGTTTGTTTGTTTGTTTGTTTGTTTGTTTGAGATTTTTGTTTGTTTGGGGTTTTTTTGTTCATTTCAGGGTTTCACCTTGGTTAATGAAAGCAGTATATTTTAGTGTGCTTCTCTGAGAGGCTAAATTAATTTGTCATTTGTATTACAGTAGGAAACAACCTTGATGCAGTCTGGTAGCACAGCTGGTTTCAGGGACTTCCACCACTCATGCAAATTTTTGTGCAAGAAATGAAAGATACATTGGTTTGGTCAGTGGTTTTCATTATAATGTCTGTGTTTTTTGCTGACAATAGCTGGATGCAAGCAGAGATGTAACTTTTTCAGAGGTGTATTGGACTTAAAATTGAGGCCCAAATTCAGTGTTCATTTAGTTCTCCTGAAAGTAGTTCTGACTGATTGACTTAACTGTGAATTTCAATAGAGACGGCCTGAGTTAAACTAAAATGATATTTTTCCAAGATAGCTTTTCACTTTGTATTGTCTTTGGAAGGTTAAGCATCTTTTTGTATAAGTGTAGAAATTTGTTTTAGAATTTGTGTTTCATTTTGATACCATGCTCGTAATAGCATCAGCTTTTATTGTTTACATATTTAAACTTATAATTAAAAAAACAACTTTATTTTCTTTTGTATGTCTTAAAAAAAATTAGTGTAAGGCAATTCTGAAGTCATAGAAAGATACTTTATAAAATACAGATCATCAGCATTTTCAGCTCATGCTTGATTAAATTGCCATCCTTTCTACAGAAACATTTCTAGTAACACAAATACTCTTTTTCTGTCTTTGGAAGAGGCATTTTTTCACAGTGTTTTTCCACTCTGCAAGAACTCACACTATAAAGAATACTTATTCTGTTGTCTCACCACATACGCTTAAAGAAAAGAGTCCCATATTTTGATAGCTACTTTCATCCTCCCTCTTCCATAATTCTACTTTTAACTAAGCATATAGACAGTTTCAGAGAACTCAAAGGCAAATTGATTTCAGTGAAAGGACCCAAGTCAATGGACATCAAGTAAAACACAGGAAGATTTCCCTGAACATCAGGATTTTTTTTTTTTCTTGTGAGGGTGACAGGTGTTGTTCAACTAATTTGTGGAGTTTCCCACCTTGGAGACATTAAAAGGTCATCTGATCATGGTCCAAAGTAATTGACTAGAAATGCTACCGTTTGAGCAGGAAGGTTGGATCAGATAAACTCTAGAGATATTTTTAAACCTCAACCCTTCTGTGTTTCTGTTGTACTGAGCTTGCATTTGAAAACTGCTTAACAATACCTTCTGGAGCAGAAGTGTATTTTTAAAACTGTTTTCCTTTCCTGATCCTAATTAACAGTAATTAATGAAATATCTCTGAGCTGGAAAACAATCCAAAACACTGGCCCTGAGCAAACACATCAGCCTTTTAACTTTGCTGCAGAATTACTGAGTCCAGAAATTTCACAGCATCCTTTACATCAGTGTGGTGCTTAGTGAGGCCTAAATGGAATACTAACTATATGTCAAAGAAGGAGAGTGTATGCACTCTGTGCATTCAAGGCTTTTCAGGCTCACAGCTAAGTCCTGTCTCTATAAATGCACATACTCAGCAAAGGGGAAGAACTAGTTAAACAATATGTCTCAATTTCTAATGTTCTTTATGATCTTTTAAAAGCTTGTTGAAGTCTTGCTCATTATTTAAGTCAGAAACTATACTCTGAGCTGGCTTCTGAAATCAGTCAATGATCATTTTTTCTTTACTGTTGCATTGTATCATTTTTCTTACTTTAGCAATCCTGACATGTATCTTTGTCCTCATGGCATCGACCCTCATCCTCTCTGCTGCTCTTCTTCTGACCCCAGAGCTCTCTCCAGTGTTTTGCTTTTCCAGCCTCCAGTATTGCCCTCATTCCTGTTCTTGAAACTCTATAAAAAGTCCATTGCCACTGCTAACATGACACTTTGTTCTGGCATAAAATACTCATCCTAAACTTACACAATCTTGCTTTCACTGGAAATAGAAAGTCTGAATAAGTAATGTAGGAGGTTATAGTTAAACACCAGGAATTTTAGTTAAACTCCCTTTTGCTATTTGAAGTATCTGTCACATACTTCTGTTACAACTCACAGTGGAACCAGTTACACATAAGTATACTGAACAGACCTAACAACTATGTCAATGAGGAAACCCAACCTTAAAATCTTGCTCATTTGAGAAAAAGATTTTATTTTCCTAATAAGATTTTTTTTTCATATTTCATAACTTGCAAAACAAATGAACAGCCATAAATACCATACTAGAGTATAATTAGCATTTCCTTTTTTTATTTGATATTTTTAATATGTCACTGGTTCTAGGCATCACTAATTAAAAAAATGGAGTTAGCAATGTTTTGCTAACTGTCATACTTGTAACAAAGATTATGCAGTCATAAATTTCAGATAGAAATTGTAAACAAATATATTTGCAGCTACATGTAAATTTGTGAGTGCATATAACTCTCACACACCTACTCTTCCTTTTTATATTTTATTTTTGCCTTTCAATTTTCCATTTGGATTTTTGCATGTCTCAGATGTACTAAGTTTTGTATGTCTTCTTGGTGGCCAAGGTCATGGTCTCCAAATAGGATCCATAGTGATTTAAACACTAAGTACATGATTTCTAAGAACATTGACATACGTTTATCTTCAACTAATTGGCATACAGTATGAAACCACTTGGCTGTGACATTTTCCATGTTACTTAAAGTCCAAAGTGTACTTGTTTCCCTGTTCTCTTTCCCAACTGGCAAACTCTAATGAGGGTTGAAGCAAGCACAAAATTAATCTGTTCTCGCAAGTCATTAACAAGGAATGAGACTAGAACAATGGCAATAATTTCTTGCAACAGCCTTTCTCTTGTGATCACAGATGCTTTTAGGAGACACTAAAAATAGAATTTTCCAGAGCTCTGTGACTGCAAGTTTGTCTAGGCACAAGAGAAAAGCCTTGCAATGAAGCACAGAAATTCTGAAATTGGAAGCACTTTCTGACAGGATGACCTTCAAAATCCAACAAAGTATTTCAGCACACAGAGACTCCAAGTATGAGCAGTGAAAATCATAAGGAGACACAAGGGACTGTGCCCTTCTAAGGCAAAGTGACAGTCTGAATTTCTGGTTCATCAAACCCAACAAGACTGAACAACCAGAGCAATGATGAAAACCACCAATAGACAGTGCAAGATGTAGGAGGTCAAAACAACAGGACAATTTGACCTTCTGGTTTGGTAATATTTATAAAACCTGCCCAGAAGACTCTGCCGTTGTGAGCAATAGGAATGGTCATATTTGGTCAGGATTTAGGAAAGGCAAGCAGAAAACAGGGACAGAGTATTGCTGCCTTTGGGCAAGTACACTTATACTTAGAGAGGCAAGCTCTGCTTTCTCTAATCAGAGATCATTAACTCACATTTTTTTCTATTGCAGAATTAAGCTCCAAAAAAGTGGGAACTGTCTAATAGGTCCTAGAAGATCACTCACCAAAAGTGTTTGTCCTTTGTGGAAATGCAATTTCCAACCTTCTTCCAACCCAGGCTGATGTAGAATCCAATATTCTTGAAAAGCCACTAGCAACATTCTGACAAAATTTGAACCAAGTCTTTGGTAATCGATATCGTCAAGCTGGACTGACGTAAAAAAAAAAAAAAAAAAAACATGTGAGTAAAATATTACATTTTAAAATGATAGAATAATTTTAGAATATTTTGACTTTTAAGTAATAATTTTAAAAAGGAAAGAAACACCCTTGCAGCTGAAAAATTAAAAGTTAGTTATTCATCAGAGCCACTATTTAGAAACCTGCTATTAAAACACTGTCTATCCAACAGTTTTCTATCAATATTAGTAAATGTTTAATATCAACATATATTACTATTACATAATGATTTTTCTTATATTTATTACTGACTTATGAGCTGAACTAAACTGAATAATAATCATGGATCCAGCTCTACTGAGATAAAGTTTCAGAAAATCTTTTATTTTGCAGTAAAATGGACAGATAAATATTTTTAGACAGGATATTGTTATATGATTATTTAAGAGGGTGCAGATAGGACAAAGGGAAATATCTTGTGAAAAAAATGTGAGAATGCATATTATTGTTATAGAATTTTTTCTCCATTCTGCCAAAAGTGAAATGTGATAAAGGATGTCACTGGAAAAGAGAGTGAATTTGAACATATTTGTATTCTGCACGGTCTTAATGCACATGGTCAACCAGGATCCTAAAAATCTCAAACTTTGCTTTTGTCAAGTTTTATGGTTACATATATATTCTGTATTATCCTTTTCTGGATAATGTATGTGACAGTAGTGCCTTTGTCTCGTTTCCAATAAAACAATCCAGAAGGTCCCTTCTAGAAATCAGTAAAGCAAGCCTTTGCTCAAGGCTGCAACTCTGGATGAGACCATTGTTGATAACAGTCCTTTCAAGGATTAGGTAGAAAAACAAACAGATGTCAAGATGCCAGGAAAGGCTGGGTATGATATTGTTGGTACATTATCATGCATAATATACTAAGAGTAGATTGTATAACAGTAGCTCCAGCAATTTTCTTTTGATAGATTTAAAAATATACTCTTTGATTAGAGGTGCTTAGTTTGAAAAGGTATGAACTGAATAACTTGAAAGATCATGTTCATTGATACTGAAGCCAGATGACATAATGTAAACAGAAGAATCTGTCTATACCATGCATCTTGTATCCACTATGATTAAATATTCTTTGTTTTATCTCCTGAAAGACATTTACTGTGGAGGGTGGATATGAAATGGTGGTCAAAAACTATCCTGCTGAAATAAATAGTGAGAACCAGAATATAATTACTGAGAAAATCAACCAAAAGATATGCATGGCCATTTTCACATTTCCTCTTTCTCTTGGAATGTGTTTTGCCTCACAGGCATAGTATGGATTAGAGAATGAAAATAGATTAGAGATACAGAAAGACATAAATACTGATTGATAAAGATATATGTAGTTGTAGTTAAAGTCTTGTTAAGTTTTTTAGTCTCACTTCAGAATGTATACTGTTACATCTCTTCTGTTCTAGTCTGAGTCAAAAAAAACAAGTACAAAATTAAAAAATAATAACAACAATAAACAGGAAAGAGACAATCCATATGCAGTGTGGAAGCAGAAATAAATTAATGCAATGAGAAGTTTCAAGAAGATACCAGATGATAATTTTTTCTTAAAAAGAATACCATGTCCTGGGCAGGTGCATAATCTCTGTAAAAAAAGGTGGGAGCCATATTAGTTTTATCGACACAGAGTTGCAGTGATTGAAAGCAGTGAGAGAAGACCCTTTCCCGGCACCTTCCCAGGCTTTAAGAGTTTATAAGATAGCTGGCCACAGAGGTAACAAAACAGCTGCTATTTTATCACCTTTCGTGACCCGATCCCGGAGTTTCACCCCTACTTCATCCCACAACTCCACTGTAAAAAGCAGTGCTGGCATTTCACCCTTTGACATGATTCTGCCTGGTGTAAAATCAGCTTAAGAGAGTGAGAAACAACCAATTTGTCGTGCCTCTCTGAAAGTTTAGACAAAGGTTCAAAAATATATTTTTCTTATGAGGATATATTACTGCCCATGTTCCCCACAGCTCACCATCAAAATCCAAAGGGATTGATGCTGACTGGGCTCCTGTTTCCTTTCAACAGCCCTTCAGTTCCGTGGGACTCCCTGCTGGATGCCAGCTAAGGAAATTGCTGTTCCTCACACGGGGCACCATTTGCAGCAATTAAAAGAAATAGACTATGCAGTGCAAGCAAAACAAAGCCAGTTCATTACACTAATCACCAGTATTTATACAGTTCCCTAACTTCCACACAAAATTTTCTACTCAGATCCCCTTTCCCCTGTTTCCTTAGCAAGACAATATTTTTGGATATCAAGTCCAAAATATCAAGTTATTACACCCTTTCGCGCAGCAATGCCCTTGTTCACATCCTCTCTCATCAGAGCGGTGAGATGTGGTGTCTTCACTTCTTGTTCTTGCCTTGAGTTTATCCTTCTCACAGCTTCCACTGTACCAGGGCCAGGAGGTCTGTGGTGCTACCCAGCTCAGCTTCTATAGCTGTCTGATCTTCCACACAGAGCCATTTCAGTTACCAGCTAGGATGTGACCAAAAAAAATCATAAACTATTTCCTAGGAAATGCGGACAAATTCCTTTTTTTTTTTTTTTAATTCCTTGGTACAATGAGTACTTTGTCACAAATATGCTGTGGCTTTAAATATTCTCTTTTTTCATATTTTAAATGAGAAAAATAAAAATCCCACAAAGCCAAGAATTATTTAGAAAGGAAATAATGCATCATTAATTTAGTTTGCAAAAACCAAAGAAAAAACAAAACAGTAGTTTCTGAAGGATTGAATAGTTTTAAAACTAGAAAATGTTGTATAATTTTTATTTCAAGAGTCAGATTTATTGCCATAAGAATAAAAGGTATTTGAAATGATCTAGTCCCAAAGGAATAAATCTGCAATCCAGAGAGAGCTGCAAAGAATAAAAGCTTCTGCATTGATTTACTAAACTATCTCTTTCCCTTTATCTTCAGGTCTTTTTTTTCCCCTTTTTTTTTTAACTGCAATGAATTAAAAAAAAAAATGAGAAATTTAGCTGCAGTGTGGAAATCAATGAGCTGTTCCAGAGGAGGCCGCAGGATTTGTTTCCTTGACCTCAGAGTTGCCTTTGGTAATCCATTTAAATGGCGTTCCTGTGTAATGGCAGGAGACAATTGGAAATGCCACAATCTATTGTACACATGAATTAAATAGACAATGCTTAATTTTGAAGTTCTTTTTTTTCAGAATCCTGTTCTGTTTGACTGAAAAAACTGCAACTCTGCTTTTCACTGAGTGAAATCACTGAAGACTGTGACAAGACAAGCCTAATTTATTTTCTTTCTCTTCTCTTCTCTTCCATCCACCCCCAACACCTTTTTTCCCCTGTTTAATTTTAAATGCATTGATTATTCCCTATTAGGCTCAGTGAAGGCAGACTAACAACTGCTAACAGGATTCCATAAACAATAAATTAGCTTGTAGATTAGGCTTTCCTGCATTATTTTTTTAAGGCTGGGATAAGACCTGCATGGATCTCAGAGTACTAAAGCTACATAAAATCTATACCCAAGCCCAGTGCCCTGAAAGAGGACTGAAATATACTTTTCTGATGATTTCAAAAGAATGCTGTTGTATTGAGCCTGATGAGATGGAGCTTTTTTCCCCACAGCAGCCCTCACAATGCTGTGCTTTGCATTGGTAGCTAGAAAGGTGTTGATAAAACACCAGTCTTTTGGCTACTGCTGAGCAGCGCTGGCACAGCAGCAGCTCTGCCTCTCAATGTTCTCCACACTCACCAGTAGGCTGGGGGTTGGGTAAGATTTTGTGAGGTGACATAGCCAGGACAGCTGACCTGAAATGATCATAGGGTTATTCCAGACCATAGAGTGTCTGCTCAGATATAACATCTAAGAAGGAGAGGATGAAGGGAAGATATTCATTATTTATGATGTTTATCTTCCAGAGCATTCACTGTGTGCGCTGAAACTTTGCTTCCTGGGAAGTAGTTGGTCACCGTGTGCTGATGGAAAATAGAGAAAGAAGTAGTTGGTTTTCTTCTGCTCCCATATGCATGAGTTTTGTTTGTTTTTTTCCTTTATTAAATCACCTTGATCCTCCTTGTCCTGATGAAGAGGGCTGTGATAGAACAGCTTGGTGGACACCTGGCATCCAGCCAAAGACCGCCAACCACAACTGCTCAAAGATCAAATGCTTTCTAAAATGGCCAGAATCTTATATATGGTAAGATTTTTCAGGAGTGGGGTGTCCTGAGCTTTATCTGTAGAGAAAGCAGTATAGGCTGACAGACTAATCTTCAATGAGCCTGTGCTGTTTTGTCACAGGAGCAGAGTCTACTTCATGTTCAACTGACTGCCAGTCCAGTGTCTTGCTCAGAGCATGGTCAGGCCAGGTTGCTCAAAGCTTTGTTCAGTCAGGATTTAAAAACCTTAAAGAACAGAGAACACAGCCTCTCTGGGTAGCACACTTTGCTACCTGACTGTCTTCATGGGGAAACAACTTTCTTACTGTATTTTATACCCATTGTCTCTTTTTCCTGTCAAGAATAGTTGTAAAGAGCCTGTTTTTGTCTTTTAAAACCTAATGCTCTGGGGAGGTGCAGCCCCTTCTCCCAAAGCAAATGCTCATCTCCGATTGTTCCATGTGCTCTCTGTTGAAGCTACTCCAGTTTGCTAATACATTTCTTATCCTGAGGTCAAGGGAAATATTTCTATAACAGTTCAAAGATGATAGAGTGGCCCTGGATGGACTTACAGTTATATGTATTCATTTTAGAATACACTTATATGTATATATTTAAACATTTTTCATATATTCCTTTCTTCTGTCTTTTAGAATTAAATCTTTAGGGAGACACGATAACTAGAATGCTACAACTGATCCTCAGAAAACTTGCAGTGAGATTTGATTTTATTAAAGGTATGTTCTTAGGTAAAAAACACATTCGCTTACTCTTCCTAAGTTGCTGTACAACTTAAAAACAAACAAACAAACAAGCAAACAAACAAACAAAAAGGATAAAAGGATTGTTTTCCCTTCCTGTTGTTCTTCCTTTACTTTAAGAAGGTCTTTAGCTCCAGAACTGTTGCCTCGTATCTTCTAGCATATAGCCAATAATTACATGAAATTTGAGCAGGAGCCTCTACAAGTCATTGAATTATAAACAATAAAGTAGATTGACAATTAGATGAAATATATTTTATATTTAATTTAATATATTTTTACTAGCTGTTATGACACTAAGAGTATGTTTAAATACTGTTGTACACTAGTTTGCAAAGATATTGGAGTTGATCATGAACAAGTGGTGATTCAACCAACTCACTTATCAATTAAATACCAATGTGACATTGAAGACTATTCAAGACTGGGAGAATCAGGGACTTTTCCTACTTTAAGCTCTTTTTTTTTTTTTTTTTAAATTCTTATTTTAACAGGGTTCCTGCTGTCCTTAATAGCAGGCAAAAAGAAATTGTCAAAGTAGTAAAATAATATGTATATAATTCAATATACAATGCCCAGTTTTTTAGAAAGCCAGGTAAAATGGCATTCTATGGTTTGAAAAACTGAAACTCTGCTTTTAAATAAAGGAATTTCAATTATAGTTTTGGTTACTAAAAGAATAATAAGCAAGTTAGGACTTCTCATTTAGGCTCAGAAAAAAAAAATTAAATGTAATTTTGACAATGGACATTGCTGTAAGCTTTTAATGATTATAAAGTTTTATATATATTGGTTTTCTCCAAAGCAGGAAAATAATCAAAATAGTTGCTAAAAATAATATCATAAATCATAAGTAAAAGAATGAGAAGCAGAGTTGAAAGTCATAGATATGTCGAGTATATCCATTATAACCCTGGTCCCTGCAAGACATCAGCTAGGACCTGGATTGGGATGGCTATGTTGAACAATTCTCAGAAGATGAAATTGATATTTTGATCTAAACAAGCAGTGTGTGGCTTTTGTAGTTCTTTGGTCTTGGGACATTAAATAATGGAACAACACCAGAAGAGCACCACAATATATAGGAAAACAAATTCTAAGAAAAGGTTGGAGCTTCTAAAGAAAACAGTTAAATCACAGGGGAAGTCTTCAGAGAACCTCTGAACAAGACATTTGCATTAAAAAAATATTGTAAGAGTACTTTTTTGAACAAGAAAATTCACAGCCAACATCTAAGGGCTTCTGTGGATAAAATGACAGGTTTTTGAACAAAACAGATTTTAAAAAATTACTTGATGCATTATTTAGAACCTGAAAGACAGAAATTAATTTAAAAAGAACTTAATATTTTTAAATAAATTGTGTTATTGAACTTTAATGTGGGAAAAAGTACATGAACACAAGCTGTACAAAGGCTTCTGAAATCTCAAAAGTCAAAGCAAATTTTACTTCATTGCTTCCTCTCTAGTGAAGAGAATTTCTCTCAAGATGCCTGGAAATCTATTTAGCATGTTGAAGAGGTGTCCTCTTAGGATGTTGCTTCGTGAGAAGTGACATGCTGAGGGACATTATTGTCTTGTTCACTGTTGCCAAATGAAGCAACAGATTAGAAAAATGTCAAATACCCACTGAAAAATGTCAAATAACCAATGACAAAAAATAATAAATGAACACTGGAAGAAATTAATACATGTGAACTTATCATTCCATCACATACTAGTAACATATCACCAGCATTGATGCCTCTGGATTTTTAATTTCAATATACTGCTTCTGGAGAAGGGCAAATTTAGCAAAGATGATTACTTCTATGATAACTGTGAGTTAATCAAGGTAAAATCAGAAAGAAAAACTCAAGAAATGGAATAGAAAATATTATTTCAGTGTTCAAGGAGACACTAGGAAAAGCAGTATCATGATACTATGCTATAAACAGTTATCATGTCACTGGCAAACATGTTTGCCTAGGTCGTGCTTTTCTCATTAATAATGAAAGAGTTCAATAGATTCTGTTGAATATCTTTTAAAAATCATCAATTAAAAAAGTTTCACAATGAAACAGATTAAATAAATATTTCATTTGTTTTAATTTTTCCTCTTCTTTCTTTTTGTTTTGTTAGATTTTATTTTTTTTGTTTTTAAATGCACATGAAGCCAGATACATGGTGTATAATTCTCACTTTAGACCTACCAAATAATTATCTACAAGAAATCCCTGCACCATGATAGGTATTAAAAGAGGTAGATAGATAGATAGATAGATAGCTAGATAGATAGATAGATAGATTAGATAGATAGATGATAGATGAGAAATGATAGACTTTGAATTAAAAAAGAAAGGCTCTATGAATTCTTGCACATAGATATTCTCCATTTGTTGCTCGAGTTACAGTATAGCTACTTTTTTTAAAAAAATTCTGTCAAAAGGTTAAATACAAAAGTAACTTACTTTCATTAATAAGATAGACTGAGTCTGAATGCCGCTTAAGTCTTTAATAATTATGTTAATTAATAATAATAGGTATTTGAGGATAAAAGATATTTTTGTTCAATTTTTGTTCTATACTCTGATTTTCTATTTTTTTATTATTTTAAGAAGTATGAAAAAGATTCTCTTCTCAAAAAGTTTTCTCTACTTCTTCTGTTTCTGAAAAACTTTGTACTTTTCCTAATATCAAAAATTACCATTTCTAAGTGTTCAAAAAATAGCTTAATCTCAAAAAAGTAGATAAAGCTGCTTCTTTTCTCTGATTACTGAACTCTTACATCTATCATTATTAGAAAAAAAGTGAAATAAACAGCATCCAGCCCTCAATGTTGATTTTACACTGCAAAACCTCTGTATGAACTTATGACAAACCCGTTATTGCCTAGTTATTTCATCATGATTAATTTTACTACTGAAATTAGCAAATTAATTAAAATTGTTAAGAATGACTTTACAACATCAACTAGTATGTTTTAAATACAATCAGAAACAACTTAAGCTGCACCAAGGGAAATATAAGTTGGATATTAGGAAAATGTTATATGGAAAGGGTGATAAAGTACTGGAATGGTCTGCCTGGGGAGGTGGTGGAGTCACCATCCCTGGATGTGTTTAAAAAAAGACAGGACGTGACACTTGGTGCCATGGTTTAGTTGAGGTGTTAGGGCTGGGTTGGACTCGGTGATCTTGATGGTCTCTTCCAACCCAGTCATTCTGTGATTCTCTGATTCTGTGATAACTTTAGGAAATAAATCTGTGATAGATTTCTAGAATTAAAATCCTTACCCTTCTACAAATATTTTAGCTTTCAAATAATGATGTATTCTTACAGAATGAAAATAAATTTCAGCGGTTAAGAACTAAGTATGTGCATCTGAAGAGTTCATAAGTTTATTAGTGTATTTTATTCCATGGCAAATCTGTAAATACATTTTAAAAAAGAAAAAAAAAAAAAAGAAAAAAAGAAAAAATAAAAAGAAGGTAATCTTCCTTTCTTTTTCCATGTGCACTACTTGTGCTGCATATATATAATGGATACTAAGGTGGATTGATGGCTTTCACATGGGTGTACTTTATACACAGAACTTACATTCCCCCTCCTCCCATTTCATACCATAATTTCAACTCTGATGAGATAATTCTCCTTTAGCCTTCCCTAGCTGAATCTTCATTGGGGTTTTTTGACCATTTTAATTATATTTTATGTCTTTCCTAGAGTGGGAAATTATTTTATCTTTTTCAAGAAGAAAATTCAAAGCTATAAAGAAAATACTACACTTACTAAAATGTTAATACCTTTTTACCTAACATTCTGTAAAACAAAGTCAGCAAGATATCGGGAACTTTGTTCAGTGGAAATGTCATTTAAGACATAATATTGTGAACAAATTTATTTCATCACAAGGCAAGCTATGTAGATCATCAAAAATCATGCACTACTTCTCTGATCCTTTAGTCTGTATCTAAAGATATGATTTTCTCATAAATTTTGCTAGCAGAGGAAGTGCTAGTAAGTATTAGGGTAATTTTAACTATCTACATTCACATATGAAGCTAGCCTCACCAACTGTCTTTTTGATGGTTTCACTCCATTTGTCTAATAAAGCATTGTTTCCGTGATATTGGTGAGGGAAGTGCTGCTGTTTCATCTGTCTTATAGATCCAGATCTGGTGGAGAGACTCTATTCTGCAAGACAATATGGCTTCATATATAGCATCTCTGCCTGATTTACTTACTGATACTTGAGAAAAAAAACACATCTGCTTGAAAACTAATTCACATTGCTCATGATACTGGAGATCTTGTAATAATAAGTTGCCATTTGAATGTGGAAATCCTTCTCATTAAAATCTACCATCTCTTCTCTCTCTCTTCGTCTTGACCCAAGACCCAAACGGAATCATAATGCTTCAATTGTTGTGGCTAAAATTCCTCTAGTTAAAAAAAAGTGGTGTAAGACTCTTGTACACTACGCCAGCATAAAACGAATATATTTTTGTGTTTGTGTGACACAGTATTTAAGGTGGAAGGGTTAATACGAATATTAGAAAAAAGTAAAATCTGTAAGTGGGAAATGATTAGCTGTTTACTTGTGACCCTTTTTTTTAGGAGACCCTTACATATTATTAGGACCAAAAGAAAAAACAAAAACAACAAAACAACAAAACCAAAGGTCAAAACCTAAACAAGTCCACTCTCCCAATTTATTTTTGAGTCATTTCATAATTGCTAGCTGACAGCTTCTGCTGAAAAATGGATGAATATTCTTTGTCTGTAGTCTGTTTTTCTATAAAAAATTGATACCTGTGCAATTATCTGAAGACTTAGCCACCTGGAGGAAACCTACAAAATTTGTGAGTGTATTTATTCCAGTGTAAAAGTTAACTTGAAACTTAAAGTTTTGCTACTGCCTTTGGCACCTGGCTGCTTGAAATCTCTCTCATCTCTAAACCCCACTGAGAACTGTGACGCAGGAATTCTGCAAACCACCTTACTTGAAGGAATCAATCCAGCAAGTGTCACAAGGTGACACATATCTTATGTATTATGATCACACTCCAGGAACTGCCAACTCACCTCTGAAAGATCAAAGAGAAATGTGCTTATATGGGATGCTGAAATACACAGATGCAAACCTTGGCTTTAAATCTTGCATCTAGGTGATTTTGTCCACTTATGAAAGAAAGCCTCCTGTGAGGAAAATTAGCACCACAAAACAGCTTTTGTTAAAATGGTATTTCATACAATATTGTCTACATAATTTCCAGTGATTTATAAGAATATGTATTAAATGTTCACTATGCCAGGACATATATTCTATTTTGCTGAGGCTGTAGGAACTGTAACCCCAGATAGAGTTCTAGTTTCCTAAACCACTCTGAAATACTGAACTCCACCATTTGCTAGAGAAAAGGAATAATGAAATGAAGGCAAATGCTGTTTAGTTTGATTCAACACCCTTTAGCTCCATTACACAGAAGCCTTCAATGTGCTTTAACCTGAAAAGTGCTCCATAATAGAGTAAAAATGTTGTCAGGTGAAATTATCATTTTTGGATAGGAATGAACGAGGCAATAACTGCTTCAAGGTACAATGAAAATGGACTCATTCAGAGACGAGAACATTTTGGATATAAAAAACCCCAAAGTGTAGCTTTAGAAATTCCAACCAATACTTAAGAAATCACAAATAAATAAGGACTCTTATTGATTGTTTACTCAAATTGTACAATTCCACTGACTAAGTGGTATCAAAATGGCTTTTTCTTTTAGATTTGGAAAAAAAAATCCCTTCATGCTCTGAATTGCAGCTGAAAAGATTCCTCTGTGCAGCAAAGATAGAAGCATAGGCTGTGTGTGATGAGTTCAACTCAATTACATTATAACTGAGTGAAGTCTGCAATGCAGACAAGACCTGTGTGGGGTATTCAGCAGTTCAAGGACTGAACCATCCAATTTACTGAAGATAATAAAATGTGTCATAATCATTCCCACTGCAAATGCTCATGTGGAGAGGATTTTTCATTGATGACAAACATATGGACTGACAAAGGGAGCAGGTGTGAAATTGACTTAGTTAAAGCAGAGCCTCAAATCTAGGCTAACTTCCCTTTGATATGTCAAACTAGTCTCAGTTCTGCCCTAAAAAAATCACACAGTGCTTAAGATCACTAATAGTCATCATAATCATACTTAGTACTTGCATAGGGCTTTATGTTTTCAAAGTATGTACAAATTTGCATTTCTATCTTATTTGTATGTGGTTTTGGAATTGATGCTCAAGGTGAGCATTGAAACATTTCTCAGTGACAGGGCTTCAGTTATTTATCATTTTTTGAAATGAAAGAGGGGTGAGGAGAGGATAAGAAGGAAAGATTGTTTCCAAATGGGAGCTGACAGTCCTTCCTGTTGCCTATCAGCTCTGCTTCATCAAGAGAAGAAATATCTTTTTCTTTCAGATGTAGATGAGACGGGGATATGGGGTCCTGACTCATCCTCCTCCTAATCCTACCACACATTCTCACAGAGGAGTAGGACAGATAGGGTGGTAAGGAGAGGTGTCACAACGCTAGTAACAGAGGTGAACAAGGAACACAGGATGACTTAAACATCCAATAGAGGGAAAAAGTCCCAAACAGGCTAGAAAAGGACAGAGGAGAAAACTTAAACATTCAAGAACTATGAGAAAAATCAGTTTTGCTGCAGCACAAAGAAACTAGTGTGTGGCTTCTCTGCTCCTTGCTATGAGACACAGATATCATGCGGAGAATAAAAGAGGGAGTAATGAGGGGAATAGGGTTTTTTGCTCTTACTGAGCTAAAGAAACAGACAGTAGGAAGAAATGCTTGTTAATGGAAACCATTCAACAGTGGCAGATATTAATCTGTCCTATGAGATTATATCCTACCTCATATTCCTGTAAAATGAAACCTGGCATAGACAGTATAACACGTAAGACCTTTTCCATGTTTCCAGATCTTTTGTGTCAAATTAAATTGCATCTTTTTAATTGATGAACAAAAAAGAAGCATAAAAGGAAAGTGAGGAAAAAAAAAAAAAAAAAGAGGAAGGCAGGTATAAGTAGTGTGAAGTAAAAAAAAAAATAGCATCGGATAACATAGATAAAAGGATAAAAGATAAGAAAAAAGAAAGAGAAAGGGTAATATAAATTTAAAAATTAATCTCAATACAAACATAATTAGAGAAAAAATACAAACCTGGAATCGGAAAAAGTTGGGAAAGTTAGAAACTAAAATTAAAAAGCCCTAATCTTGATCTCTTACTGACAAACATTCAGAAAAAAAGATAAGAAAGTGAGAAAATAGGACATGGCATACAATCAATAATATTAGACCATAATTATTTTTATCTACCTCCTCAATAATATAGTATTTTTTTTTTCAATGCAGATCTTGGAAAAGGTTTCCACTCTATTTTTTTTTTTAAGGGAATAAAACTTATTTTTATTTTGAACAGTTTTAGTCTCACTGAATCATATTTCATTGGATCTGAATAAAGGAGAGAGTTGTAAAAGATTCACACTAACAAATAGTGCTCTTTTCCCCCCAAAAGACGCTCCTAAACATTTCTATACAAAGTAACAGTCATATTGTACACAGGAATGTAATAATATGTGACAAAAATGTCAAGACCCAATCCATTGTGATTTTTATTTTTTACTGATTTTTCACTGTGAAAACTCAAATCTGAATTATATTCACTCGGGTATATAGGTGCAGAACAAATAAGTAGAATCAACGTGAAATTATAGAGGATATAAATGCACCTACCTACCTGTGACATTGTATCTGTCTTGGGTTGCTCCAGCGAAGCTATTTCTACATTTCTAAGTGTTTTATGCAGAAGAAGGATGAGAGATATCTAGAGGAAATTTATCAATATTTTTTTCTTATGTCTGCAATGCAGCAAAATATTTCTAGTTTAACCTATACTACTCTATATAGGGGGTTTTTTTAATACTTGAGTACATTATGCCTTGAAGGAGGATGGGGTATTCACCTCAAACTGACTGAGACAACCACTTTGAATGTGGCAACTCCTTTTGATACGACCTTATTTCCTCACAGTTTTATATTATGAGTAGTATTTCTACAATTTCTTTTTTATTATTAAACTGTCTTTAGTGAGTTTTCTGACTTACAGCCACCAGGCCTACTCCACTAAGAGATGACTACCTAGCAGAAAGCCTTGCTTTAAACACAAACAACATGGTTGTAGTTGCATCAGACAGCAGCAACACAAAGAGTTGGTAGATCTTATCACTTATTTAGCAGAGAGGCCCCCATCTGCAAAGACAGTGGGGGTACCAACACTGCAGCCAAGTGTACCTACAGTGACTGAGACAGAACTCAGCTGAGCTTTCCACACAGCAAGTTGCCTTTGAAGTGACCCCCCAGAAATATCCCCCTAGGAAGGTTAGATTGAATTGAAATGCTGTTTTAGCTCCCACCTTGCCTGAGGAGGCTGCACTGCTCAGCCACAGAGAATTACCATGTCTGCCTCTGATCCCTTTTGCACACCACTTTCACTACACGATGTGCTCCTCTGCTGCTCTCATTGTCATGGTTCTTAGAGAGAATTACGCTGACCTTTCATGTGTTTTTGTAAACTCCTATGGACAGAAAAATCCCCTTCTGCCAGTACTGTATAGGTGGAACCTGTGTAACAACTGTATAACATATTGTAACTGAACAAAGTGCCAAATGCTTCAGGTCTTTGACATAGAATACAACTGCTAAATATTAATGAAGCAAAGAGATAATAATCTCTTTACATGTCAGACACACACAAAAATAATAAAAAACAGTAAAGTCCTTAAGATGGTTTGATAGTTTTCAGACATTTAGAAATGCATTACGAAATGTCATTCAGTAAAATGTATGGTCCATCTCGAACTTATAAATCAAGTAATCTCTGACACAAACCCTTCATAGTATCCAATTCCAGTATAGGTTACTCTTAAAGCTATTAGAAGTAGTTCAAGCAAATACTGTTCAAAAACATAATTATGTGTCCTACATGGCAAAGAAATGAATGTAACCAAACCATGTGAGTAATTTTTCTTGTTTTACAAAAAAGTCATAACAGACAATATTTGGATTGCTATTGCCAGCTTGCCAAAATAAAAAACAAAGAAGAAGAAAAGCCAGTTTTTGCCTGACTCCTGAAAGTTTTCTCAGTGGTAGAAGCAAAGACTCCTAAACATCTCATTCAATATCAATCTTTGTGTGAAGACGGACATCAATGACTGGAAAAATACAATTATAGGCAACATAGTTGAGATCATATCTAAAGACTAGGGCAACCTGCAAAAGACAAACTAAGTGCTTTTCAGTGTACTGTTCTTCTTCCCATTCTCAAGTTACTCTTCGTGATACACATGAATAATGATCACAGACTTCATTCTTAATAACAGATTCAAAATCATGCACTATTCACAAGAACCCTCAATATCTTCACTTATTTTATCTCACTAGCAGGACTTTTGAGTTGTATTTCTCCCAAAATGTTAAATGTGTGTGTGAGACAGAGCAGGAGTTGGGGAAGGGAGGTGGGTTGCAGAAGGAAAGAAGTGTTCAAAAGTCAGTTTAACCAAGGGAATAATGAGGTAATATGAAAATGCAAGTGCTCTTATGTGTCCCTATGTCTGCATATGACATTCAAAATAGTGCTTCTGAGCATAATATTTCAAAATAAAAATATAATAAAGAAGAAACCAACAACATAATAAAGAATCAAAGACCTTGAAGTACTGAGTTAACCCAACCACAGAAAAATCAAATCAATTGAAAGCCTTGAGGTAACTTGCATCTCTAATATACTGTATGTGCAAGAAAACACGCTGTCTCTGGAGTTTCTTTCCCCTCTGGAATGATTCTGCTATTGTGATTTATTTGTTTTTTCCTAATATTTCTCTAGGCAGTGATATCAGTGGTATATATATATATTTTTTTTCTTAGATAAGTGAATTCATTTCAGATTTTACCCCCAGAGGACTTTGAGGAATCCCATGAATATATCAAAGCAGGCTGCACTAAAATGTCAAACCCTGTTAAAAAAAAAAAAAAAAAACAAAAAACAAAAAACCAAAACCAAAAGCAAGCAACAGCAACAAAAATTTGCTGGACAGATTTCAGTTATATAAACTGGAAAAGTCCAGTTTATGTCAGTTACATCAGACAAGTTCTGCTTTCTTTTGGTTTTGCTTGTTTTGTTTTGTTTTTTCTCTTCTGTTAAAACTTGTTTTTTTTTTTTTTTTTCTGTTCAGCTATTAATTAATCCTAGTACAGTTTTCTAAGATTTTGGCTTTTAGCCTTCTGTGATGTCTTATGGAGACAAAGGAATAACACTGGAGGAAGAAACGGGAAATAGGAAATACTCTCCCCACAAAACCAAAATCCTTCAAATTTGTTTCCAAATTCTACTTGAATCTCTACTAGCAGATTACAAGTTAGTAGATAAACAAGGTGAGCTGAAATTGCTTGAGGTCATCTCAGGACAAAAAGCTCAGAATTTTTGTACTAACAAAAATTACCAATTGTCTTCATACCAGAGCTTTTCTTTACTGTCTTCAAGAGAGCTAAAACATGCAGCTGTATGTCAGATAAGGATCTCCTTCACAATAAGTAGCCAGAATCCTCTGCAGCAGCTAAAGGGACTCATGAATGATATGGACACATCCATGTAATTAAGAGATTTCATCTTTCAATTAATTTTTACTTTCTTTTAGAAACCCGCTCAAACCTGAAAAGGGGTTTTTTGGGGCTTTTTTGGGTTTGTTTGGTTGGTTGGTTTGTTTGGGTGTCCCGGGTTGTAGTATAGGATGTGCACAAAGTATTCTATCACCATCTTCATGAACTGTTGAATCCAGGTGGGACAGTGTTTTCCCAGACCCCCTCCCTCTGGGCCATTATCTTCTGATAATGGCCCATCAAATGCCTTGCCCATGACTCATAGATAATACCCTCCGGGAGTGATCTCTGTTTAATGGGCCATCAAGGACCCCCTGCATGACTCATCATCCCATTGTGAGATGCTCCGCCCAGGGGGAGGAACCAAGCATTCTCACCTGGATATAATCTGGGGTTTGGGACAGTACAGGGGGCTTTTATCCACTGGATTCCCAGAGGACCTGAGCTACCAGACCTTTCTACAGGATCACTGCTTCAGGAAGATCACCTCAATTGGACTGCTTCCATCACCCTGCTCAGGTTCGATTCTGAATCTGTCAGTGGTCATTTTTCTTATTGCATCTATTTTATTTTACTTTCTTTCCTTTCTTCCTATGAAATTGTATCTCTGACTTGGAGCCTCTCATTTTTTTTGCTTTCAAATCACTACATTGGGTTTTTGTTGTTGTCATTGTTGTTTGTTACTTTGGTTTTTTGGTTTTTTGTTTTGTGGATTTTTATTTGTTTGTTTGTTTTAATTTTTTTTTTCTCCTGACAAGCTGTACAAAATTATCAATCAACAATATTTTTTCCCCATATACAAAATAGGGTACTGTCAATCAGTTTTGACTTCACCTTTTTCTGAGAAAAGTTCTGAAATTTTTTAGATGGTTCATTTCCATTTTTAAGAACTACATAAGGACAGCTATAAGGGGAAGAGCTTTTTGGAATCAATAGAAGAATTCCATTTTTTTCTCGGCTTTCTGTCATGCCGTAAGATAGGATGGACCACCAAGCAGACAGTCTCATAATTTCTATCCTCTTGTACAGTTGATAACTCATTGAACTCTTAGTTTCCTTATGTCCCCAATCTGGAAACTGATATTTTGTGTCTCAATAAGTCTCTTTAATTTGAAGAAGAGATAAGGACAATTAATCTAGATAAGGACAATTCTATTAAAAAATGAGGATATGCTTGATTTAAAGTTTGCCTTTACCTTAAATAGGTGGATATAAGAATGAGCAGGTTTTTATTAACATTTCATGATATTATAGTGCTCTGCAAATGTATTTGCTAACTGAACTAATAACCCAAATATTTCTGCTATAAAGTGTTCAGCAGATCACTTTACTTTTGGGTTCTAATAATTCTTTTATAGATCAGGTGTTCAGGAACAATGCTACAGGTTGTTCAGGAACAATGTTACAAAAACTTTCTGGTGTGTATCTAAGCTCAGGCATTTTTCATGCCAGCTGACTTTCTGGAGCTCAACCAGTGATCTGTACAGTAAGCAATTTTCCTGTCAGCTTCCCTTCCAGATCAGATAACAGTAAAAACAATGAAAACAAGGCATCATAGACAACTGAGACTAACTAAATAACAGCAAAAACAAATAAACTGTAATGTTTCATTTTCAGTCCAGGTTTATTTTATATATTTCTCTTTACCATATAGCTCAGAAATAAAACTAGAAAATAAAATTTGTTATCAGTGAACAGTGTTCTAAGCACAAATAATGAGAATTCGATCATGTCAAGTCATTAAGAGTGATAGCTTTCGAAATTAAGAAATACACAGAAAAGCCTGTTAGATGTGTTGTTTTCTCTCCTACTCACAAACATATCTCCCTGAAGCACTCAGAATTTTACAAGGCCCTTTGCCATCCTGAGAAAGAAGGTTACCTTTAGTGATGTCATTGCCAAAGTGTTTGCTCAGCAGTGAAAGAATTCATTGAAGTTGTGTCTGTTTTACAGTGTCCTGTGTTGGTGTGAATATTATCCCTGCACGGTGCCCTGACTCCATACATCAAACAAGGGCCAGAGACTGCAATAGCTTCTTCTCTGGGCTGTGAAGTAGTGTTAGAGGAGTACAAGATGGCATCACAAGGTGGTGAGTTTTCTTGGCACTGCTGCTGAGACTCATATCAAAGCTTCCCACAACAGTATGGGTGAGAAGGGTGAAATCAGAGACAGAAGTATTCACTCTGATTCTCAACTTACTTTCGTCTTGTAACACACCATGTCTCTGAAAAGCTATCCACAAAGTTAACACTTGTGTCAAGATGTACAAAGTACTATTCCTATCTTTTCCTTATCTCAGGCAGAGAAGTCTATCTCAGGGTCAGGGGCTTTGTGTGCCGAAAATATTCTTGGGCTGAGAAAGATTTTCTCTTACAGAAAGAGGATAATGCACAATCAGACAGCAGCAGCTAGATTACATTGCAGTTTATTGATACAAGATGTTACAACTGAGACCAGAATATTTGTGGTTAAAAACCCCATAGATTTATCTTGAGTTTCTAGGAGAAGAATCACAGCAAAAAATGGGGGGCAATAATTATTGCACAGAAATTGTTTTTTTTGAAACTTCATTTTCATAACTCTTGATGCAAATATTATACTCCTAATATTTTCTCTATATGACTCTGATTTAATAGTGACTTAATTGACATGTAATTAATGATGTTCTCTGCAATACTCCCAGATCTCTTCATTTCATGTAGAGGACATATGATACTTAAAAGGGCTTTTTCTAATATTAATGTTACTTAGGCTAACTGATCAAAGTATTTGATGGCAAAACTATTATTAGTGATCTGATATGAAGTTTGAAAGAGGATTCATGAACTTTTCTTAATATTTCTTTGATGTCAGGAACTTTGATCTAATTCTAATGTGTCTGGAAATTTCTCTATTAGAAAATTGAAAAATTCCATGCAGAATCATGGAAAGTAAATGAAAAGATTTTCTATGATTTTTCATTTTCTTGTCATAAAGATCGTTAAGAATTGGAAATCCACAAAAAACTCTGGGGCCAATGCCATTTCATATTTTCATTGGTATAGGATGATGAAATATATTGATAGGACAAAGATGGAAAAATAGCAGTACAAGGATAAAATCATTGTAGTGGTTTGAAAGCAAAACAAATGAGAGGCTCCAAGTCAGAGATACAATTTAATAGGAAAAAAAGGAAGGAAAGTAAAATAAAATAGATGCAATAATACAAAAGACCACTGACAGAGTCAGAATACAACCTGAGCGGAGTGTTGGAAGCAGTCCAGATGAGGTGGTCTTCCTGAAGCAGTGATTCTGTAGAAAGGTCTGGTAGCTCAGGTCCTCTGGGAATCCAGTGGGTAAGCGCCCCTCTGGTGTTCAGAGTCTCAGCTTATATCCAGGCTGGAATGCTTGGTTCCTCCCTCTGGGTGGAGCATCTCACAATGGGATGGTGAGTCATGTGATAAGGCCTGATGGGCCCATTAACAGCAGATAAGCCAGAGTGGAGGAGGCAGGGAGCACTGCCTCACCTGGTTTCAACAGTTCATGAAGATGGTGATAGAATATACTTCAACCCTGGACAATCATATAGAAGGAATTAGACATTGATAGATGAACCGTATTAAAAATTATGAGATCAAATAGTCTAAAGTCCAAGATCATGGAACTTGGATAATAGTTAGGTTAGCTTCTATAAACTGAAAGCAAATAACAGATAGGGGAAAAATGAACTTACTTACATTATTATTGAAGATATGATCAGGTTGGAGGGGTTTTAGAAAAGGAATACAAAGACAATAGAAGACCCACAAAAATGACCTCAGGATTAAAATGCCTGCCATTAAAAGGAAAGGCTCAGAGAACTTTGTTTGGTCAGCCTTGAGGAAAAAAAAAGGCTTAGTAGATATCCTATCATCATGTTCCTGTATTTAAAGGGTAGCTATAAAGAAGATGGAGATTCTCTTTTTCAAGAAGTCCCATGGAAAAGACAAGGGGTATTTGGTACAAGTTACTCCTGTGAAGAATCCAATTGGACACAAGAGGAACATTTTTTTCAATGAGAGAAATCAGCCACTGGAATAATCTCCCCAGGGAAATGGTAGATTCCCCAGCCTTAGATAATTTTAAGATTCATCTGAACCGGGCACTGGGACAGTTTTTCTGGACCACGCTTTTACCAAGAAAGGTTGAACCAGATGACACTTTCAACCTCTTTTGATTCTATGAATCAAACAAGACTGTGGAAAAGCATGCATGCTCATAAAAATATTAAAATTACTAACAGAGCTAAAAGGATACTGGAAAAACCTCTGTAGAAAAATCATATATGATGCTGCAGCAAGTAGGAAGATAAACTCCTAGAATCTTTTCCAAATCTATTTTCTTTAAATCTAATGATCCTGGTGAGATTTATTTAGAAATAGTATGAAATCAAATGTGAAATGTGTCCAATTTCTAAAACTGAAATTTAAAAACAAGTTTAACCACAGGAAAAAAAAGTTCTTTTAATAAAGCTCAGCAATGACCTTTCATATGGAACACTTGTTCTACAATAAAAACTAAGTTTGAAAAAATATGATCCAAGAAAGCATTTTGTTTCTCTTTGCAACAAAACAGGAGGTGGAAAAACACCATAGATATATTTAACTGAAGTTAGATATTGATTTTTAAACTAGACCTTTTAGCAGTAGTCTAAGAAGTAGCAGGTATCAAAGCAATGAGGTGGTGAAAGATTAAGAATGACGATATACAAAATTTGAGAAATTTCGTAATGGACATTGTTACTTAAAAGGAAAGAATGGCACAGTACAATGATCCACAGAATCAAATTAATGGAGGTAGAAAATCAAACGATCCCTGGATTTTCATCTGCTAAAATGGAGTCCTTTTATGCTGTAAATTGTATTTTTAAGTAAACAGATGATAATATCATATTCAGATTCCTATAATTTTTATACTATAGGCAGGAACTGACTTTCCTTTCTACAGTGAGAAAATCGAGCTCAGAGAAACATTTCTGTTGAATGAACAGAAAAAGTTTTTCAGCAGTGAAAAGGTTTAAATTTTCTCTTAATCTAGATGTGAAAAAGTAATTTTTACTGTGATGCTACAATAATGCCTTGGCTGGTAGGGTAGCAGGAAACATGAGCTTTCATGTCCCCCCTTTGTTTTTTGTGGTAAAGTCAAGGCTCTCTGAAGTTCTTCCAAGTTGTGCTTAGCAGCTGAGGAGCTGATATTAATAATTAATTTAAATATTTCATTTTTTAGAATAGATTCTGGAGCATATTAATGTGATATAGCAGCAATTTCTTCATTAGTACTTCCTCGCAACATTTCCAAGACAACGAGGTCTTTGCCATTTTGTTGGGTTTCTTTTAGTCACATATACCTGCTACTGTATTCTGATAGAATGTCAAACCTGTTTGCTGGTTTTTGTCAATCAATTTTATCAGTTAAATATAGTTAAAAAGATTCGCACATTTTGGAAAAATTCTGGAACAATTCTGATTTCAGATACTAAGCTGAAAAATAGGAACTATGAAAGATATGCTGATTCACAGCTCCACATATTACCACACAGAGTTTACTGCACTTTTTTAAAAAATAAGAAAGCTTCTGTGCATAGTCATATGTAGTAATGCAAACGTAGCCCAACATGTTACTGCATCTCAAAAGAAGAGTATGTTCAATAATAATGGACATATTCATTTTGTATAATATGAAACGCATTTGTTGGAACTGACTGGGAAAGCTGTAAAGGCTGGGTTCTGGAAGGTTGAAATACTAGAAAGCAGTAAACTAGAAAATAATGGAGGAAGGCTTAAAAAAAAAGGCAAAAAGGCAGAACATTCGCAATAGAAAATAACAAAACAAAGAAATATGGAAAAACTATAAGGAAAGGACATGAGGCAAGAAGAGACCTGTGGAAAAAAACTACATAGCTCTCTTGGTTTAGGAAGACTAGTATCTGCCAGGTAAAAAAAAAAGCTGGAGTTCCCTTTGGAATGGAGAGTGTAAACCCACTCCCTCCTCCCCTCCTTTTTTTTTTTTTTCCAATTTTAAATTTACAATCAGAGGCTTTTAGGCAAAGATTTGGGAAATAGGAATAGCAGTTCTTTACTAGTATGTATTACAAAGCAAACAAACACAAAAACCCCAAACAACTACAGCATTAATAACAAAAGAAAACAGTACCAAGAACCTTGAGGGCTTTGTTTCACAAAACCCAGGGTGCAGTTTGGTTTCGGTGTCCCTGCAGGATCTTCAGAGCACCAGCTGAAACAGTGGAAAGTCCCGAGCTGGTAGCTGGGATGGCAGGGTGTCCCGGCAGGCAGGGGCAGGATGTCCCGGCAGCGCAGGGGGTGCAGGGTCACGCTGTAGCAAGAGGAGCAGCGCCGAAGAAGCCGAAGGCGAGGCTGAGGCAGCCCAGCCCCCGCAGGTGGCAGAGAAAACTCAGGTTTCAGGCCAAACTAGTGATAGTAGATTTCCCAGGACTGGATCCCTTTGGCCACAGTGAAACTCTTCCAGCCAGTAACAGCCGTTCTCTCTCTCCCTGAACGCCGAAAAAAGAAGAGCCCACAGCTGCCTCAAGCTCTGTCTCTTACCTGCGTTATCTCCCCCTTCCAACTTTGTCCACCTCTTTGTTTCGGTTAAGTACTCTCAAGTATCCAACACCTGGTCTCCTTGATGACCTACGGGGAAAAAATTCTTTAGAGAAAGAAGGAACAAACCTAACCCCAAACAATAGCACATGCTAGTTAGATTCTAGTTTTATCTGGGAGCTCTAAATATTCATACACTGGACAATGTATCTTACACTGTTCCCCATCTTCTCTCTTGCTAATTTCTTAACCTTTGCTGAATCCATAGGAGTTTTAACCTTATCATTAGAGTTCCAAATATGCTTTCCTCTTTCTGAAATGTAGATCACTTTGGAGAAAAAAAATCATGTACACACACACACAAATAAAAAATCAATAAACGTTACACAGTCTTTTTTTACTATGCTAAAAGACAGGTTTTCTAAACCACTTTAGACTGCAAGATCATTTCAAGGTACAATACATCTTCATCTGTCACAAATTGGCATAGCCATTACAGAAGCAGAGGAGATATGATTTGCAATGATGAAAATCTGCCCCGATGAGGTTCACAGATTCTACTTCTGTCTAACTAATATTTGAAAAAAGAAAAATCTATATTATTTTGGGCATCAAAAATGGCCTCACTATCTACTTAAATTGCCTTTGTACCTTTCTATCCTCTTTTCTTGCTCTTCCTTTTTCTTCTACAGATAAGTTGCCACTTAACTCCCTTCAAGGAAATGAAGAATTTGAAGACTGGCCATGTATGTGCAGGTGTGGTGGGTTGACCTTGGCTGTCTTCCAGGTACTCTACAGTGGAACAGAGAGAAAAAGCAAGATAAAAACCTTTGTGAGTCAAAATAAACACAAGGGGATCATTTACCAATTACCATTATCACAGACAAAACAGAATCTACTTAGGGAAAATTTATTTCAATTTTGCTAATCAAAATGCCTTCAAATGGTAAGAAACAAAAAGTGAAATATCACCCACCCTTCCTCCCAGGTCTGACTGAACTCCTTCATTCTTGATTCCTGCACCTCACTGCTGAGTAGAGCAGGGTAATTGGGAATGGGAGATGTGGTCTGTTCCTAACAGTTCTTCTGTGCTGCTCCTTCCACCTCACAATTTTAGCCTCCTCCATCATGGGTCTTTCCCATGGGACACAGACATAGACTCTACACAGGCTGCAGCTTTCTTCAGAAAATCTCTACCTGCACCATGGCTTTTGGTGTATCTGCTTCAGTGCAATCTCCATGAACTGCAGGGGAAGCTCTGCCCTGCTCTGGCACCTTGAGCCCCCCTACACTTGCTTTTCTCACCTTGTTTTCTGTAGGGCTATTTCTCACCTTTTTCTCACTCACTCACTCCTCTTCCACAGCTACTGTGCACTGTCCTCCCCTTTCATAAGTGTTTGTGCCCCATGCTGAACCCACTGGAGCCAGCTGGAACCAGCTGTGTCCAGCACAGGACAGGCCCTCCTCTGCACCCCTCTCACCACCAAGGCATTTCCACCTACACCTGATATATCAGATAAAACATATGGAAAAGCACAGCAAAAATACTGATGCCAGGATACTTCCCTGGCCTTCTTCGACACAGATATTATCTAGCTCTCAGGAGTACAGTCCGCTTCCCCATCTCATGTAGAGACAAGTTTATGAATCTAATTTTTTGACCAGATTGTTGTTTCTTTAGCTGATAACAAGAAACTGAAGATCAGTTAACTGCCTTATGTTTTAAGCATCACATTTCTTGGCAGAGCAACTAGGATACTGCAAAACTGAAAATATTCCAATATTTAGGAAGTAGTGCTGCTGAAATTATATTCAGAGAAGTGTCAGTAAATTAGTGTAATTAGTTCTGAGAAACTTCTCTGACCTATTTCAGACCATCTATTCATCTCCATTCAAATTTTTTTTGGAAGAGTCATCATGAATTTAACATGTTACTGTGTTTGAGCAAGGGAAATATACCTTGTGTTAATTAAAATAATATCAAAGAAGGACTTGGCAGATAGGAAAAATCTAGTATAAACCTATGTTTCTCTAACTTGAATATATCACTTCTGGAAACTGCTTTATTTTCCCTAAGACACAACCACTTAGAAAATCAAGTGTCACTGTTTTGGGGTTGTTTTTTTGTTTTTTTTTTTTTTTTTTTTTTGGTTATTTTACATTTTCATAGGAGAAGTGTACATTTTAAATGTATAATCCATGCAACTATCATGCCTTTAGACTTCCCCAGTGCTGAATTGATTTAAAAAAAATACTAAACAACAGAACATTTTTCATCTTCTGCCATATTTTTCCTGTCAGGTAGAGAAAGAAGGGGAAAAAAAAAAAAAAAAAGTGGTATTTTTAGGAAGATCACATTAAGTAAGCCTGTACTAATGTTGAACCATGATTCATAGCTTGTAGTAAAGACCAGACTTGGGCATCTAGCTTATAAGAAAAAAAAAAAAAAAAAGCAACATGATATTGTTATTCAGCATGGGTTGAGACACCATTGATGAAGACTGAACTTTCATGTTCAAGCACTGTGCTGCACAGTCCAGCAGTAGGACCCTTAAAGTTAGCTTTTTCTTATAACAGACTTAAACACTGCCATAGTCAGTCAATGATAAAGGCATTCCTTCTTCAGAAACTGTAGCTATAGGACAAGGAGTAATGGTTTCAAGCTGAAAGAGGAGAAATTTACATTAAATATGCAGAAGAAATTCTTCACATGAGGATGGTGAGGCAGTGGAACAGGCTGCCCAGAGAAGGTGAGCAACCCTGGCAATGTTGCATGGGACTTCAAGCAACCCAGTCTAATGTGAGATATCTCTGCTCATGGAAGGAAGTTTGGAGCTAGATGATCTTTAAGGTCCCTTCCAAGCCAAACAATTCTGTGATTCTGTAATTTTATAGAATCCACATGAGTTATGAGGCACAGTATCTTGAAGACTGATCTTCAGCCTGATATATATATTTGGCAAAGTAGGTGTTTTTGAGAACTAAAATTGAAAATATCAAGGTCTCATAAATCTAAAAATAAATTCAGCATCCAAAAATGACAATGAAGAAAAAAAAAAAGGTACATAGACAATAGAGCAGTGCAATTTCTGTTCTGGACAAAGATTAGTGAAAAAGCATTCTCTCATGGAAATAAAATGGTTTCATACCAGAGGTTCAACTTTTTGTGTAAAAAATTGCCTTCCGCAAAGAAGAATAAGCCTTCTTTGAAGCCTTCTTATCAAAGTGCAGTTTTTCATTAAAAAAACTGCCTTTTAAATTACCAACTTACACAATTTCAAAATAGAAAACAAAACAAAAAAAGAACACCCCAGAAATACCATTTTCAATACCAGCAATACGTTAGCTAGATGATTCCTGCCCACACAAAGAAACTTGAAAAATTCCCATTACCACACAAAGGTATGCAGCATGTTGAGAAAACCCGTGCTTCAGGAGCACGTTGTCTTACTGGGAAGCAGCTGCACTAGACTTTATAGCTTGTTACTGAATATGAATATGGAAAGCTATGGGGTGTCTATCATTAGTGCCTCAGAACCTTGTAGAATTTCATGGTATGTAGACATCTATATGAAGAGAAAACCTTGTGGCAATGTTCGTATAATGCATCAAAGGTTTCATTTCCTCAACAAGGGAATGTTTTACCCTACAGTGGACATAGTAACACTATTCACATCATCTCACAATGCATCATGCAGTATAACCTTCCTATTGTGTCAGTTGGTGATTTACCTATCTTATGTTAGAGATAGCAGCAGCTGGTGCTATCATTGAGCTTTTTTTCTGAACTGTTTCGACATTTCAAAAGAGTAGCTGAACAAAAATAAGGAGAATTTCTTAATTCATATATGAAGTAGAAAAAAATGTCCATGATCACACTTGTAGGCTGGTAAAGTCCTTCTTGAAAAGCTAGTCTGTGTGGTTCAGTATTTTTGACTAATATTGTATGTCTTAAGATACTTTCTTTGAGCAGTTTTTTTGGGTTTTGGGGGGGTGTTTGTTTGGTGGGGGTTTTTTGGTTTCGTTTTGTTTTGTGGGTTGTTTTTTTTTTTTTTGGGGTAGCCTGCATCAATTTGAGTTATCATAAGCCACTTAAAATTGCTTAATATTATTTGCTTATACAGGAACAAACACTGGAATATAAGGAAAGCTTTCAAAACTAGGCCTGATTTTTGTTGAAGTCAAGGATACAATTCAGTTTGTGTGAAGGTCATTAGGTCTGGGTCCATATAAAATAAACAGTATACATCCTCTTAAAGTGTTCACAGGGTGGCCTATTGCACCACAGTAGTGTGTGCTAAACTATCAGAATATCAGTAATTTGTAGTAAAGGTAGGCTATTGACCAGAGGGATAGTGCACCTCTTCTATGAGGAAAGGCTAAGAGAATTCAAATTGTTCAAGCTGGAAAAAAAATAGCATTGGGGTGACCTAACTGTGCCCTTCTAGTACCTTAAGGGAGCCTACAGGAAAGATGGAGATGGACCATTTACAAGAGCATGTAGCGGCAGGACAAGAGGAAAGGGCTTCAAACTGAAATAGAGTACATTTAGATTAGATGTCAGGAAAAATTATTTACTGTGAGGGTGGTGAGTCACTGAACAGGTTGCCTAGAGAACTTGTGGATGCACCATCCCTGGGCCAAGGCCAGGCTGGATGGAGCTCTGGGCCGTATGGTCTAGTGAAAGCTGTCCCTGCTGGTGTCAGGCAGGTTGAACTAGATGACCTTTAAGGCCCCTTCCAACCCAAGCCATTCTATGATTCCATGATTCTATAATTCTATACTTTCATTACTGTCACAGAAGGAGTTCTTTAGGAGAACAATACATTAAATTACTTACATGGTGGTATCTACTTATATTGCAGTGTACTTTGAACTATTCTATGCAGACCTACTTGATACAGCTGATCATGTGATAGAATTGGGAACAGCCCAGAGCTCTTGAGTGTCCACCTACTACTATTTCTACGTTAATACAGAAAAAGTAAATTTAATTTTTGATGCTTTGACAGATTTTCTTTTTCTTTGTGCTTAAACAAAAAAAAAAAATCACAAAATGTCCTTTATTGGTCATGAAAATGTCAGGCTTGTCTCAGTGCTGGCTATAAGCCAGTATGATTTCTGTCAGTCCTAAGTATCAGCTCTGTGAATTTCTCTGGTTAGCAACACATAATTAAATACAATTCTTCCTAGTGATGGTACTTGCTCTTTCATACCGCTGTCAACTTGTTTACCAGTATCAGCTATACATTAGGCAATATGTAACCTTGACACCAATTACAAAGAAAAACATACAAAAGCCAGACTGATTTCCTGAGTTTACAGTCTCTGTGTTCTTGTAGATACTTGTAGACTGTAGGATAGCAACATTTTCAGTAAATTTTCTATGGAAGTAATTTTGGCATTGCTTTGAAAGATGTTTGTTATCTATAGTAGACAAAATGGTTATTAGCACTTTCTAAAATACTTGGAGTTTAACTGTCAGTATTATATAGTATGCAAAACTGTTTTTTACTTACTTAAAATACAAGGCTTTGAAATGAAAGGTTATATTTTTTAGAATTTTTTTAAATTTTCTTGAATAAAAGCCAAAGTGTCTTTCTTACTTCATTGAATAATTAAAGCCTAATGTGTCATGTCACCATGCAGTGTTGAAAGTCAACTTAAATCCTAAATAATCTGGAGAAGAAAAAAGATGTTACCTTTGAGTCTTCTTTATAATGGGAGTTTTGTATTTTACTTAGAGTACTACATAGAATATTGGTATTTGTTTTTTGGGGAATACACAGAGAATGTGTCAGTAATAGACAGAGCTGCAAATTCTTATTGTTTTTAAAAAATATATATACTAACCAGTTTTTCAGCTGGTGTAAATCACTGTCTTCATGCAACTTATGCAGTTTCTGTCAGTATTATCACCCACACTACTTTTCCTAACCTTTCCTTGTTTTATCCCTGCGCGGTGTATGTGTTATTTTGAATGAAGTGCAGACCCTGACAGAGAACCTGGTACAGCGGATGAGACAAAAAAAGAGAAATACAAATTGATTATGGTGTGTTTTGGACCAGCACTATGACAATTTTTCCCTTCAAATCTCATTAGGCATTTTCCTTTCTTCAGTCTGTTCTGCCTGCTTCTGCTCCTGCCAGTGGAAAATGTCACACTTCCAAAGAAGTGCAGACATTTTAAACCTTTCTGTCACATGTCTTCAACCCAGCACATTGTTTTCTTCAGATAACTTCACTTTTCTTCCACTAATGATGAACTGCATTCATATCTGCTGTAGCACTATTTTGGGCCACAAGGCTTTCTTTAAATCTGAAGTGCCTATAAGTTATAGCCAGAGCCAGGAAATGCATTATATCCAACACACTGAATCTGAATGCCAAGTCTTTCACAAAATCTTCTCTTTGGTGCTCAGCATTAAATTTATCAGTGTCTGTGTTTAATATCATATTAAATAAAAATAATTCATTAAAATTTTAGAATTCATTAAAATTAAAATTATATTACTAAAGAGTGTGCATAATATTTAAGTAATTCTTCAACAAAGCTGAATTGCCTTTACTTCTGGGTATTCTCTTATCTTTTTTTTAGGTTAAAAAAAATTTAAAGAGTGTAAAAAGAAAAAACACAGTCTAGGAAAAAAAAAGTCTTCTAATTTGTAATTACAAAGAAAAAAACCCCTCTAATGCAATTAATTTCTTTGGATTTTTTTTTGTCACACCACTGTGTGTGCATGTGTATATATATATATATATTTTTTTTTTTTTTTTCCCTCATAATTTCCTAGGGTTCACCAGGTTTTCTTTTCATACTTATGTATTTTCATAAGGTCCATAATTTCAGAAATTTACTTGATCTAATGGCTTTTGGAAGTTCTCACCAAAGGAAGTACAAGAGGAAGAAAAGCGTCTGAGAGGGTATATTTGGCTGCTGCCTACATATAGTGTACTGTTCTGCTAAGAGTTTGAATGTAAGGTAACTGTGGACTTGTCCAGATTAAAGAAAAGTGTGCAATAAAGTAGGTTGAGGATTTATAGCTACTTATAGTTAATTGTCTATGTGGATTGTTTTAGCATGACAAAATAGCATATTTGTAAATCTAACTGACTTTAAAGTGATTTTTTCAATATGAGCTTGATATTTCCACATTGGAAATGAGCCCCTATTAGCAATAACACATCAATTTAGCTGTACGGACAAATTCTCTTGAGGATATGTGAAATTAGGAGTTTAAATTATGTAAGAGTTTCTTACAAATTGAGGTCATGTACCCTATAAACAATGGGGAGTGAGTTTAACTTTCTTCTTTTAAATAATTGTCTTGGATTTCCACAGCTTTCCTCATCTTTCCTCTGCCACCATAGAGCTGTCTATATTCATTATTTGTGCTCAATCTCTTCTCATATATTTATGTATATATATGTGCATGTGTGTGTAAATATATATATATATATATTTCTCTGTGTGTGTTTATGTATTCTTACTGAGTTTTGACATTTTGGCTGCAACATTCTGTGCTTAAATGAAGATGTATTTAAACTGATGCACCCACTGTGGTGTCAGCCAGGAAACTCCAGGGACATTTTTTTCTGGGAGAGGTCACCTTCTATCTAATCTGATGAGAGCTGTTATTCCAGCTTCTTCTTCAGGATGTCAGATTTTTGTAAGACAGTCACTTCTTTCTCCCCCACTCTTGTCTCTTAGTCCTCTTCTATTTATTTTATTTTATTTTATTTTATTTTATTTTATTTTATTTTATTTTATTTTATTTTATTTATTTTATTTTAATGAGATTGTGACGACTCAAATCTTATTCCAGGTACTGAACAGATTCCTGCAGCACGGCATCTTTTTGCAGTGCTAGCCAGCAGCAATGACATTTTTCTGTCCAACAGGAGGTGTTCTAATGATACACAGCAGTAGCACTAGTCGGAGCCTTAGTGGCAGCCAATGTAGCATCAGCCCAGTCACTTCAAATTAGGTTTGGATGATGAATCTGTAGAACTGCAGAGCTTATGAGGCTGAGACACAGAGTTTATGTGATTACTTCTCTTTTATGTTTTTTTTCCCCCCTTTTTCTATTACATTTGACTTTGTAAATCAAAGCATGATATACATGCTTAACTTCAGGCTTCTAGACAGCATAATGGAACTTAACTAGGATATAGAAAAGATAAAAAAAAGCTTGGGAAAATTGAACTTACGAGCCTTATGGGTAGCTGGTGGCTAAAACTGCTGTAAATGAAAATTCAGATACAGGAGTTTTTCAGGGTCTCATTGTTGCCCAGAAAAGCACTTTATTTGCCTAAAGTTCACTATTCTGGGAAAGAAACATAAGAAAAATGAGGTTAATATCTTGTTCTTAAAGGAAAAGCACATTCTGATACATCATTGTATTTTTGTTAAGCTTGTTAAAAGCAGGTCAGCGTTGCAGTAATTTTAGAAGAACTGAAAATACAGTTGCATTTTACTTCATTCAAAGAATAATAATAAAAAAAAGTCAACCAAATGAAAGTTTTTATTTATTATGATCATTTACTTTGTTATAAAAATAGGTATAAAATGCAACTGAAACATAACCTACATTACAGTATACAAAATAATTCTATGTGCTGCTCTAATACATTTCTAAGATCACAAAAAGTCTCAAAATACATGTACATGCAACACTCTAGAGCATAGAAATGTTATTTCATCCCAATTTTGAGATGAAGTATCATAAATTAAAATTTCACATTAAAAAGGGATTTTTCTCCAATAGAAATAAAATTTGTGGCTCCAGAGAATAAGCTTTACCAGGATAAACAGACTTTTTTTTTCTTGGTCCTCTTTTCTTTTATTAGTGAGAAGTGTTCAAAAGTATATAATGAGTTACATTACTAATGTGTATCAGTTTTTTCTGTTATTTGGATGAATATAGTCCATTACAGATTTGTTAGTGGTTTTTTTTGCTTATAAAGTAACAACAACAAAAAAAATAAGCACTCTCATTTAAAGCTGTATTTCTGTTATCACCACTGTGCTTGCACATAGAGGACAAATGTATTGTATTCTAAGTAGGGCAAGGAGAGGACTGGAGTATATCCCCCTAGGAGCAAGGGAAAAAAAATGAATGGCATTTTGCCAGCTTGTTTACACCACACTGTTACAATGTGATTATTAAAATTATTAGAGAGATACCTCTGCCCAAATTAAAGTGCAAACCAAACCACATGCTGAAGCCCACAGTATGGATTTTATTTAGCAGTAAAAGTGAGAGGGAGAGAGAGGGAAAAAAGAAATAGAAAAATGAGGAGAGTGAGGGGGTGTGGTGGTGAGCAAGAGAAAAGAAAGTGAGAGACAGATTAAGCAGAACAATAATCATCAGCCCTAGAGATCCCATGGTTGCTCCTTGGTCCTCTTCTGGTCTTCTCAGTGGTGAGGGTTGCACAAAACACACAGTTCCATGGATTAATGTAGTTCAGGAGCATCTGGGAATGCCCAAGAACTTCCCTGGCCTTACCAAATGAGTCTATGGGCTACGGCCTCTCTCACACCAAACCCAACCAGAGCTGATTTTCAGCACAGCTGTTGTTTGCTTTCCTTGTGGGCACATTCTTCTCTCTAAGCCTTGTCTACTTCTCCTTAGACCTGAGATATATGGATAATAGTGCTACCTTTACCTTATCTCAGGTTCCTATCTGGTGTTCTGAAGTCCAGGTTCCTGAAGTCCAGGAGGCAGGGTATGCTTCAGTGGTTGCAATTTCCTTATACAGTCTGCCATAGTGAGCATAGTGTTTAAGACAATTATGATTTTGCAGATGCTTTTAAGCATCTCACTTGCACTGGCTAGTTAGCCAGATCCAATAATCAGTCAAAGATCTCATATAGATCCTCCCAAAGATGTCAGCCTGGCTTCTCAAATTACAGAATCATAGAATATTAAGAGATTGGAATGGGCCTTAGAACCTTCTAGACCCAACCCACTCTGCCATGGGCTGGGATACCTCCCACTAGGCCAGGTTGCTCAAGGCCATATCCACGCCTACAAATTGGGCGGAGAAGTGGTTGAGAGCAGCACTGAGAAGAACATTATTGAAAAGTTTCTAAAATGAATGGATTCTGCTATTTAGAAACAATTAATTTTAGTAACATTTTCTTTTGTTTCCTAGAAATATCCTACTAAATTTATATTATTTCATACTCCACAATGTGTGAAGGAATGAGGATATTTAACTTTGTGACTCTTACACCATAATAAGGTGAAAGACTATATTTTAGAAACACAAAAAAAAAATAGAATGGGAAAGTTTACCAAGCCCCAAAGGACAAAACTTGTAGAATCAAATAACCATAGATTGATTTGATTGGCAAAAGACCTTAAATATAGTTCCAATTTCCCCACCATGGTCAGGGATGCCAACCACTTGATCAGGTTGACCCAGACCCTGTATCTTTAGGGGGAAAAAGCATTTAGATAAGATTTTGCAGTCCTGCATTTAAGTGTGATATTTTCAGTCTCTTTTGAAGATGATGAAATGTAAATTACTTCTATAATGAATGCATCTAGAGGCTTCTTCAGGTCTTCATCAATTACAAACAAAATGGAAGTTCACAGCCTTTTGTTTAACAAACCAGTTTTACTTCAGATAGTGTTTGTAGGGATCTGGGCATATTTACATGCAGACACAACCAGATGTTGACTTATAGTTGTAATACACTCAAGGAAGAAAGATCCATTTAAAAAAATCTATGTGCTAAAGAGTTATGCTAAGAATGTGCAACAAGAGATGTAATATACATATAATAAAAATTTCACTATTATCTTGTGTTTTAAGATAGATAGTTTTTCATTCAGGTTTCATTCAGATTTAGGATCATCATTCTCATCCAGTAAAAACCAAGAACTAGCAAGATATTTGTACTCATTTTCTCTGCAAACTATTTTACATTTAAAACACTTCTGTAATACTCCATATATCTACTCATTCTCTATTTAGACCCTTATAGGAATTGGCAAGAATAATATGAGTAAATAGTCATGTGTATTAAAAGAGATTAAAAACTCTGGTAAAAGTTATTAAATTATGAAATATTATGCCTTAGAAAAAAAATAATGGGTTTTGAAGGCAAAAGGAAAAAAAACCCTTCAATTTTGTTGATAATATTCAGTAACTCAAATTTAGATAGATATATATATATATATATATGTATATATATATATCATCAGTACACTTGCCTTATCAATTTATTACCTCATCTTCTCTGAAAAGCAGAAGGTATCTATCTGGAGACAAAATTCTCTGTTGCCCTATTTACTCTGTGACTTTCACTTTTAGCCCTTAAAGACTACAACCTGTTTTTTTGGGGGGTGTGTTGTTTTGTCTGTTTGTTTTTGTTGGGGTTTTTTTGCAGGTTTTTTTGGGGTTTTTTGGTTTTTGTTTTTTTTTTTTTTTTTTTTTTTGGTTTTTTTGGGTTTTTTTTTGGTTGGTTTTTCAATTTGTTTTATTTTTTTTTCCTCTCTTGTCCTTTCCACAAAGCACTGCATGAAGGTTTTGTGAGTCTACTTTGACTATCCAGAAATATTTTTCATGACTTTAACATATTGATTGAACTGTTACTGTCTTTAGTATTTGAACAAAAGTCTCAGAACAATCTTGTCTCTATGTATTGGAACTGCAATAGAACTATTTTATTTTAACCAAGAAAACAAACTGCAAAATAAAATTATATTTCAAACTTGATCTGTATGTAACAGTAAGTGTGGACACCAAATGTGGAAAGTGGTGTAGCCAGAGAAAACATCATGTCTTCATTCAAGCATATCATCAGTTTAGCATAGCCAAAATTAAGGACATTAACTCAGAATCAGGGACATTAATGATCAGTTATCAGCAGTATAATACAGTGTTTTCTTCCTTCCAGGAAACAGCCAGTAAAATTTAAAATTCTTTTCTGCTTATGGCTTAAATTGGATAGGTAGGAAATATAACAGTGTACCGAGATTAGCATTTCTTATAGTTAGTAGAATATATTTAAGGAGGCAAAACAGTTGTACTTTCTGGAAAATCATGGCATAGCTGTCACTGCAACTGTAGAAATAACAACACCAAGGAGAATTATCTCAAGGTTTGAGCACAGTTCTTACTTCTATTTGACATGGACTCAGTACTTTGCCAAATAGCCCAGAAAGCCTACGTTATCATCTTTATAAAATAGCAAACAGTTTAACTAGGGCCCAATGAAGCAATACAAAGACTTATGACTGAAAAATCTTCACAAACTTGTTTTGAAGGTAACAAGAAGTCTGTATTCTTACTTCCTTCCCCCCCTTGTACTACCAATTTTGTTTTACTGAGTAGTATTTTCTCTCTCTTTTTACAGTGTTGGATTTTTCCCCTTCTACACATGAAAAATTTTGGAAAAAAGAATCCTTCCAGTGTCTTAAACTAAATGTAGATATCTTTTGTGTCCTTATCTTCAGTAAAAAGAGAAAAAATACTCGCTGTTGATTCCATGGTTTAAGGTGATATGCATAACCGTGTTTTAGAAGCATCTTACTTCAATTTTTGGACTATGTATTTTATTGGAATATTCACAAGGTAAGCAAAGATGCCAGGTGTTAAAGATTTAGTGTGTCTAAGGACATGAGATGATTGAAGAAACTTGGGTAACTAAGGATATAGGTGGTTAATGTAGGCTTACATGACTCCAGGATATCAGAAGACCAAAGGTAAAAATAATGTAGCTTTAAAGACACAAAATTTCTTCATTTAAAAAAAGAAATCAACAAACCTTTAGGAATTTTTAAATGTTTCATTGGTGGGGTTTTTTGCTTGTCTTTTAAGGAATAAACTTTATAGTTATTCTCAAGGACTATTTCCCTTTTTTTGTTAGCTCTTATCACAGACAGCCTTGTGAGAGTTTTGTCTCAGCATCTCAATCACTTTAACTTCTCAATTCTGTCTGAAACATTCAATTTTATCATAAATAGTTTTGGATAGAGGCAGTGTCTCCTGTCCTGGAACTAATGTGTTTTTGTCACACAGAAGTGCTGTGTAAGGTAACCAGTTTTAGGGACTCACAGAAGGTAATTCAGTGATTCTGTAGTCTCCATTGCAAATGTGCTTAATCTTGATGTTCCAGTGTAACTCCTCTATGTATACTGAACAAAGAATTCAAGGCACTGTGTTTACCTTGGTAAAATCCTTAGATTTTCTAGGTCAACACACCTTATTCATCATAGGTAGCATGAAAGCTTCAGCTATAAGTGGTGAATGCTGATCAGGTTAGTGCTATTCTACTGCATGCGATATACAACACATTAAATGGGTATTTTTATATCTTTTAAAAATGTGTATGTTATTTCCATGTTTTTGTTGCAGTTTGGGTTTGTTTTCCTTTCCACAAGTATCCAAACAAAATTCTAGGCAGTTACATTGAACACATGGATATCAAGGAAATTGGTTTCCATGGGAACCTTATCCACAAGACAGTTTTCAAATGCTTTTCTGCTTTACAGGTGACATTTCAGTAATTCTAGCGATATTAATATTGAAAGTGGACATGAAATATATGACATAAAATTATTTGTTTGTGTGCTTGTGTGGACAGAATCTCAGCAACAGCATATTGATTGAACAGCTTTTTCAGCACTGTGACTGTGACAGTTTGTCTGTTTATTGTAAACTATTCCCAAACACCTCATTTTGGGACAAATCTGAGTATCATTTGTTCTGCCTCTAAGTTTTAAGCACACATACACTTCTAGAAGAAAGAAAATTAGTTTCAGCACAATGCATAATAAGTTCACTATACATTAAGGGATTTCTTCATTATGAAGCATTCACATCAGAAACCAATTTTCTTCCTGCAGGAGGAGGCTACATTAAGAGTGCTGCAGACTAATTGAGATAGCAACACAGCAACAAAGCTGGAAACCTGGACAGAAATGTGGCAACTGGTGAACCCTGCTGCCTTGATTAGCACAGTAATTACAAAGCAGGTGTTACTGGACTGCCTTAATGGGCTGTGCAAAAGGTCAAGAGGGCTTAGCAATCGTTTTTTCCTCATCAAATTATTGAATATTTATTTCACCACTTTTCTGATTTGAATATGTCTGAGGAGGTCTGGTGATCTCCATAGAGCAAAGTTACTTTTTTCTTTTTTCCCCTCTCTTCATTATATTTGTGTTAGACAAGAGGTCATTTTGAATAAGAGTATGTAGTGGCTTGTCAAAAAGAAACCACTTAAACCAGGGACTAATACCCAAGGGATACATTACTTTAGTGTTAAACCCCTACAAATTGTGTTTATCTGGTCTGAATGTACATCTCAGTGTGTTCCTCTGTAGCAAAGGAGACAATTCTGAGATTATGAATATATTTATATTTTCATGGTGTGGGTACTAATGGATCTGTTATTTCTCTTTCAACTGAGAGGAAATTATGATTTTCAGTCAAAAATATTGATCTTAATCTCGTCCCTGAGAAGTATCTACCTCTCCTTTCTTCCTTTTAGAGGAATGCATATCTTCTTGCTTGAAGACAACTGCATCTTCATAAGAGAAGAGTGTATGAGCAATTTAAAAGATACAAGAACAGTGTTTGCTGGAAAATTAAGTTAGTAATCATAATTTATTTCTAAATTATATTGAGTCAAATAGTTCAAGAGTACAGTTAAATTAATGGAGAAAAAACAACACAGACATTGAAGATGGCGGTAAGAAATGGAAGCAGAAGATGGTTTTGTTTGAGTCAGAGAAAAGCTACCAAACAAAAATGAAAGGTAAGACTTTATTTGATTATATAATTACTTAGAACACAAGATTGGTATTGTCAGAGAATAATAATGGTCTAAATCTAAGACTTTAGAAAAATATCTTCAGAGTTTATTTCTAAATGTTTTGGGAAATCAAACCACTTTGGGATATGTACACTATACATAATTTGCCATAGATACTAATGATGAAGGAATTCATTAAAGATTATGTCTAGATTAGATATTTCCAATCTACCTTCGTGTATGTACGTAAGCAAATATATTTCTTCTGTTATGGGACTCTTTCATAGTGTTCACAAAAGCAGTGCTTCATATGTTTAAAATTTGAACAAATGGTCTCTAGTATTTTTTCAGTTCAATAATTTAATGAAATCTTCATTGACGCTTCCTTATAATTTCCTCAAAAAAAAAAATTACTTCCTGAGTCACAAGCCATTCTGGTCTTCTCTTGAAAGACATGATTTACAGATTTTTCTTTCTGTTCTCTAGACATAGCAGAATGCACCACCAAGCAAAATTTTGTCTTTCTTTGGTATGCTGCTCTTCCTGCAACAGAAATATGCACATATGCCCAGATGTGAAATACTTCTTCCACTGCTCTGAAAACTGCAGTCTGGTTTATGCTGAGGGCTGTTCAAGGTGAAAGTAACATATTTGTCATTTTCACACATCAGAATATCATATGTAAATGCAGAGCCCTGTGCAGATTCCTACAGATGAATGAGAAAAAGTGAAGTATTTAAGACCAGTAAATAATTGTGACTACCTTTTCTACACAGTAGCTTCTTACTGTGCAGGATCAGCAGAAGGAACTCATTCCCACAGATAATCCCAACCGACAAGACATGGACCTTGTGGTCAAGGTGATTGATGCATGAGACTGAAGACAGGTTATCTGAATGTCACGAGAGAGAGAACCAAAAGCAGCTTTTGAAGAGAATATACTGAAACAAATGGACTCAGACATTTCTTTAGCAGCAAACTCTAGAAGATGCACAAAGGGAAACTGGCAACTGGAGAAGGCTCCCACAGGTTAGGTTCACACAGAGTCTGAAGTATTTCTTTAATGCAACCTCTCGCCATCCACAGTAAAAATAATCTCAACAAGCATCATGCTTGTCCTTGTTTCTGTCCACACCAGATGGGATCCCTGACCTTACTGGTCTGTTTACATGTGATCACTGGATATTGCATGTATATTTTATCTAGGAAATAGTCCTATATATGAGGGTATAAATTTAAGTAAAGTGTGTCCTGCATTCATAACTGCTAGACAACAAGTTGACAATTTCTTATATTTGCACAAGCAGCAAAAATTTCAGATTAATTAACGTGAAGATCCCTCTACATCCCTACAGAATGCATGAAATCGTGTACTTCTATCACTTTAGAAACCTGTTACTAGTTTTTCCTTGCAGGTAATTTTTGGTATCTTCCAAAAACTTTAATCCATTCAAGGTGTATCTTTTCCAAACAGAATTTTGTTCTAGAATATTATTGTAATAATAGATTTCTTTGACCTGTGCATTCCAAAATCTTTTCTGAAGTTCTGTCTTTCTGAGAATAGTCTGAGGACAAAAAGATAGAAGATATTAACCATCTCAACTTAATTACTTTCTTTGAAAAGGTGAAACATATTTTAAATTTAAGTAAAGCTGAGGGACAATAAGTACTTAAACTGCTTGAAGAGAGTTTTCTAGAGCTTATGCCTTTTTCAGAGAAACATTTAAAGTCTTCATTTTTCTTACAAAGGGAGTAAACATGAATAGGGAATCAGATTAAATTAATCTGATTCCAGATTCCAGCCTTTTAAAAGAACACATAACCAGTCCTGTAATATCCTCTTAATTTTTTTTTTTTAGTGTATAAAGGCATACAGTTACATTCTCAGTGGTTAAAAGGCATTTAATATCCAATAATTTCAGTAAGAGTTATCTTCCTAAATATTTATTGAGGCTCTGAACAACATCTAATCAGATTTCTGTCTCCAACTGTTTTTCAATGGGTCTTTAAGTGATAAATCACATAAAAATTCTGTTCTGTAAAAGTCAGGATGCTATACACAATCAACCTTTAATTTGATTCCAAAAAAAAGTGGCCCTAGAAATTTGGCCATGTAGTCCTCTGTAAAACCTAAATTTAGCTTTGTCACTGTACATAAATTATCCGTGGCAACTGTTGATTTATTTTGGTGTTCCATTTTCTGTCACCTATTACATTTTAGGGGGGGAAAAGCACAATAGATTTTTTTTTTTTTTTTGAGAATTCTGAGACTTCATACACCTTTTTTTTTTTTTTTTTTCCCTAAGAGACAGGCTTCACCCTAGGCTACATTTTCTTTAATTTCAGAAAAATTTTTAAGGGCAAAGATCATCCACAAAAGGAATTTCTTTTCTGACTGCAATTTTGCAGGGAGGCTTGGATAATTAAAACTAGCTGTAAACAACTAAAGCTGGACTGTGTGTGAACATCATTTTTGTCTGTCAGAGAAACTATCTTTGATCTATCACAAATATCCAAATAAGTTAGACTGCCAAACCCAAACCTAGACCAAGTCTGAGGACTTGTAAAGCCTTGGCAAACTGATATGCAATCTTGCTGGTCCAATTAGGTAGCCCATAGAAATTAATATCTTCTAAGAAAGCAATTACAGATTATTTTCTCATACTGGACTGGACTGTCTGTAGCAGTCCCCTATGTATCATTACTCACTGTTATTTTTAATATTATACTATCAAGAATAAATTTGAAATGTCTGAGCGATAGAGTCATCAGTTAATCGGTTTCCTACAATGGCAAGAACATTTATGATTTTAGTGTTAAATTTGAAGTTCTAAGTCATCATGGTGACAATGTAGTAGTGCAATGAAAAAGACATAATTTTATGTCTTTATATGTGAAATTTCTCAATTTAAAATTATCACTATAACCACTGGGACTGATGGGTTTCATTTTCAAGTTTTGAATTATTTAAAATTAAATTCAAATTAAAGTGTCATTGAACCATGCCCTTGTGCATCTTGGTACTATCAGATTTGTCAAATTTTTTTAACAAATCTATATTTTGAGTGTATTCCAAAGTCAACTAACATTCTTATAATTCCACCTGGGGGTAGGGATGTGTGATAGGCACACCATATATGTATAGATATTACCTTAGTTGTATATTTTCATGCTTCTTTCTGCAAAGATTAAAAAAAAAAAAATTAAAAAATATCACTTCCAAAACAACAACTTCCCCCAGTACATCCTTTCTTACTCTGTCTTGCCTCCCTTGCTTCCACTGCCTAGTACTAAGTGAGTCTATAAGGGTCTTTTTGGTATCCATAGTTCGAGTTTGATTGCATAGAAGCACTTGCTCCGTTTTTGTGCTGAATCAGGTCAAGTGCAGAACAGCAGCAGAGGGATTGTTTGATTGACAAGTCTTCCTTTGGGACACCAGCAGACATGAAAGTACACTAGTAGCAGAGGTTTCAATTAATTTAAGAGAAACAGCACAAGAAGTGCAGCTACATATTTTTTTACATGAATCTTAAGAAATAACTAATAAATGCATTCAATCTCAGAAGCAATCTTTGGAAATCAGTCTGACACAAATTATCTATGAGAAATTTTGATCAGGAAAGGATTTTGCTTCAAGCTCACTCCTGCAGCATTATTCCCTGGTGGTTCATTTATAATGGTCTTAAAGCAAAGGCGTAGAAAATGTTAAAACATTGACTTGAGTTGCAGAAAAGTTGAAGCCATTTATGCACTTAGAGAGTAAGTTTGTTATTTACTTTGATAGGTGAAAAAGGGCCAAACTGCATTAAACCAATCCCAAGTGCATTATATAAACATTTCCATTTATAATCTGAGTCATCTACTGGCTCAGTAATACTAGTATCAAGGATGTGGTAGGCTTAAAAGTACTACAGTAAACTTAAAAGCTACAGTACTGAGTTGTAGCAAAGGCAAGCACATGCTTATTTTAATTTGTGTACCAGATTGTAGTCTAGTCAGACATACTCAATACAGAGTACACGTCTTAGTGATGAAGGTCAATATTATTTTAAATTCAAAATGCAGTTATGATTTTTATTTTACCTGAATTTCATCTCAAGTTCAGGTTGGAGCCTTTTTTACTTGTGTCATTTGCCTCCAATCATGTTTAAAATGGTCTGAAAATGATTTTCACCTCTGATGCATTTGTTAGTACATAAAAAATATCTTTGTTAGGTGAACCTCAGGCTTGAATTTTTTCAATTTATTAACTTGGAAATAATAAACTTTTCAAAAACTTTGTACATTCTTAGTGAGTTCTTTACAGCACTGTGGCTTTTTGTCCTATGCCACTGTGAGTGAATGCTGAAGGCAGACTGAATGAAAATTGTTTTGACACCCTTGCTGAAAGAATTTTAAGATCCTTTCAGTCAGCTGCAATTATACTGTTGGGTAAGGAATCCAAAACCAATGGTCTCATTAGTAAGTGTTTCAGTAAAAACTGCCAACCATTGTGACAAGATATATTACATGTTATAAATTATCTTGCAGTCAATGATAGCTTTTGTATATATAAAAATATTTTTTCTCCATGCATGCCAAAAATCTCTCACTTTTTTGCTTAGATCATCACAAATTAAACTAGCAATTAGCTTAATTTTCAGAGATAATCTTTTTCATATGATTGCATCGGCAATATGATTTCTGAAGGATGGAGTAAACTTAGTGACATGAATACCAAGTACAACTGTTCATGCATTCCATATCTCTGCAGAAAAAGTATACCAAATGCAAACCAATTTATTTTATCTTTATCTTGCCCCAATTACTTTTACATCCCCACTTTTGGCAGTATGAGTTGGCTTGTGCTGAGCCTTCATACTTCTGTTATCTGATCCACCTAGCCTCACAATCTCTCAAGAGTGATTGGCTTGAAATAATTTGATCTTATGTGGATGATGTATCTTTGTAAACTAATTGCAAGAGACAATAAAGAATTTTTTTTAACAGCATATGGATGAAACATAGATTTCTACCCTTTTTTTGAATGTTACTTTCAGGAACAACAGCATATGTCAGAAAAAAGTGCAGTAATCTGCATTTTTAGGTCCTCACCATGGAAAATATGGAAAATGCTGAACACTGAACCAAGAACACTTTTGGGTTTTTTAAAAATATGAGTATTTAGCATGCTACAAAAAAAATCACTTAACACCTGGTGAGGATGGCTCTTATGAGCTATTAAATGAATAGCATCCTCCAAACTTCTTCATCTTAAATCTGTGTGTGACTCAAAGCGAATGTTATATTGCTGTACTTAGTCCTATTACGGTATGATTACTTGAAAATCTGCATTTGGAAACATTTGCCAATAGAAAATAAAAGATTGCAAATAGCATGATACATGCTCATTTGCCTTGAATACATTACAAATACCTCACATAGATTGCACTAAGTGCAGCAGTCTATGATAATATGCACATTGTATGCATATGCATCTTATTACCTGATCACACATTTTTCCAGCTGGATGAACATACCTTCAATAGAGAAACTAATGCCCAGGCTGTCCCAAAGTGAATGCACAGTAAAATATGATTAAAGAAGTATCTTGCTCCCTTAAGAGTCTTGATGATGCCCCATATGTACTGATTGTCTTAGGTAGAGTGAACTGGTCATCCCACCCCCTTTCATCTCAAGATGAATTCTTAAAGGCTCTAGCATGCAACATATGGCTGCGTAATGGTTTAAGCTATTGCTGATCATTGATAGTTGCAAATGAATTTCAGAAGATGCAGGTGACATCCCAAAAAAAGCTCCATGGGCCACATTTTACGTGACCTTGCCTGCTGCCCGCTGTCAGCTGCCCAGCCTGTGCTGTGCCAGAACTTCCACGACCTAGATACATTGTCACTGTAAACCACACATAGACAGCCTGGATAGGGACTGCATGGATGCTTCATATAATCATTCCTGAAGTGTCTTGTCAATCCTGAACATGACTCCCAGAAGCTGAAGGAAGCATGACTCTGAAGCAACAACAGGTAAGAAATGTTAGCAAGGGATGTGTTTTAAATTTGCAGAGGTTTTCTTACGAAAATTGCCATTGTAACAGTCCATAATTGCATCATTAGTATTGTTTTTAAGCCTAATTTCTTAGAAGTACTCTCTTACCCATCTGATTGGATGTTTCTAGTAAGTGGCAGCTGAAGTGACATCACAACAAAAACTGAGGAAGATCTATTAACAGACTAAGATAACAAAGACTATCAGACAAACTGTAGACAGAATATGTACTTCTGATGACCAAAACCAGGAGCAGGGGCAGTAGGTAGAATGCTATTGTGACATGTAGCAGAAGTTACCTGTGTTGAGCTCATATCAATTTTTTTCTAATGAAAGCCACTAGTGCAGTTAAATATGGTGTTTATAGTCTTGAAGTGTCTGGATGCATACACCTTGGGTACGTATCTAACCACCACAACCAAGAGTTATGGATAGTAAATCTAACTGCTGATGAATAGAATATATCAATGCATATTTGAAAAGCCCAGTGGGAATTGGCTTAAGGAAAAATGAGTAGCCCATGGCCTTTATATTTAAAGCAGTGCGAGAGCAGTTCCTGTGCCAAACTAAGCCTCCAGTCTGTCTGGAATCCACACAACATCTGCTATTGCTTGTTAAAAACTTCACAGAGCGTGCTTGGGTTGGCAATCCTTTCCCTGCCTAGGACAGCATCTCGGTTCTGAAACTGGTATGTATTGTACTTGATGAAAAGAGAGTTAAGACGATAAAACTTCTTCCATAAGGGGCATTTTATTGCACATATAATTTGAAAAGATTTCCTGCTCAAATCTGCTTAGATATGTTACTTTGCTTTCAATTTCCTCTTTAGTTCTAAGAGGTACATTACAAGCTTATATGTCGATACATGGCCTGGATACATAACAAGTTTCCCTTAGCAACATTAATGATATGTATTTTTCTTCCACAGTCAGCATACAAATCACAAATTATGCAGCTTCGGTGAAGCCTTTCAACTGTTGAATTCCTTCTACCTTCTTGTTCTCATTTGAAGTTTGTTGATCATAAGAACCATAAGAATACATCTGCTGAATGTGAATAAGACTGCTATTCTAGTTCTGGATCAGGAGCCTCATAGTCTTCCAGTATAGATTTCCCAGCTGACTTGTGATATATAATAAGTACCTTAGGCAACCTTGTCATCCACGAATTTCTCTTCTGCTGACTGCAATGAGGATTCTGTCTTCATTGCAGTGTTTTACCTGACATACCTACACATCATTGATTCTATCCATGAAGATACCATAGATATCTTGGGTTTTTTTTTTCAAGATCTTGCATTTCAGTTTGGCCCTGTCTTGAAGACTTAGAATATAGTTGTACTGGCTGAGTAAATGAAGTCTTTTTTTTTTTTTTTTTTTTTTTTTTAATGTAGTCAGTATGCAGCAATAGAACAAATGCTAGTGAATCTTTAATATTTGACTCTTGTTCTGATTTTATACAGTATGTAGAACTGGAATATGGCTAGATCAGGGGAGGTCCCAGAAGGACATTACAGAAAACCCACATCCCTTGAAAATCCTCTTCTCGGAAAAGAAGAATTCTCCTGACAAAATAACTCTCTGTCTTGCCAGGAAAGAAGAGAGCTTTGTTCTTTGCCAGGAGAATGAGTTGTCCTTGATAAACTTCCTCTTATATTACCTATGCATAAATAATAACCTGCTTTGATTTTTATTTTATTTCTTCTCTTAGACAACCTGTGGGATTTGAGTGTGAAAATCTGGTAGTAATATCTTCAATGCTGATGTGTCATTCTGATAATTTTTTTTTTCTCTTGCACACAAGGTCTAACTTAATGCTTTCAATTTAACAAATGGCTTTCTCTTCCGACATTCTGTCCTCATGTAGCTTGTAGGAATTGGATGGGTTCATATTTGTTACATCACGTTTGTTATTTCCAGAATTGAGATGTGTTCTCATTTCCTGGTAGGCCATTTTATGGGAATTTTCATAATTTAAAATCTAATGTATCAGTTTCTTCCTTTTCCTGTATGGCCACACAACAAAGCAAAATGATCTATCTCTTAGTAAGTCTATTTCTTCATTTCCTTTTGAAACTCTAGAATGATGAAGAATTTTTCTGTTCTGATATTTAAGCTTTTTTTTTTTCTTAAGCAAATCCCAATGGTTTATCATATGATGAAAGCTATGAAATTTAGCCTTGTAATTCAGTTTTGAACTGTTGATTCGTCTTAAAGCTGCTGTCAGCCTTAGATTCATTTTTTTTCCTTTCTTGTTTATTTAAATGTTTAAAATATACTAGATGTTTTATTTAATTTATGATATATCAGACATTTCATGAGAAGATCCATCTTAGAAAATTTGAGAATGAGTATTGAGAAATTAATAGTACTGGGTAAATATTTCAAGAACTAATTTATATCTTTTCAAGAACTATTTATATCTTTTCCTTATGAGGTGGATGAACATCTCAGATGTAATCTTCAGGCAATTCATTCTTCTGGAAGGTCACAAACTATCAGGGTTTAAACCTAGTCAGCCGCTAGATCACTTGGTCCCTCCCACTGCCCCCATCTAGATGGGAGAGAGAATAAGAAGTCTAAAAGTAAGAAAATTGTAGGTTGAAATAAAGAGAGTTTGATAGGATAGAAAAAAAAAAAAAAGAAAATAATTTTAAAAAATTAGAATATACAAACACGTGATGCAAATGAAAACAGTTGTTCTCCAGCCCTGACCTGATGCCAAGCAGTGGCTGCCCAGCCAACTTCCCTCCTATTTTAAATCCTGAGAATGGTGCCATACATTATGGAATATCCCTTTGGCCATTGTGGGTCATCTGGTCCTGGCTGTGTCTGCTCTCAACATTTTGTGTTCCACCAGCCTTCTTGCTTAGTTTAAACACAACTTAGCAATCACTAAAATACCATTATATTATCAGAAATATTCCCATACCAGATCCAGAACACAAGATTGTATGAGCTCCTAGAAGAAAAATCAACTTTATCCCAGCTGAAACCAGGACACAGAATAACACTGTGAAGTTTGGATTTTGTACTGTTATGCATTCTGAATTAGATCTTTCATTAACTGGGCTAGTAAATAAATAAATTTCTTCAGTTGGAGAAATGACTGGTAAATGTAAAGCCAAGAGATTCTAAAATTCAAATTCTACCATTTGATTATCTGTTTCTTTAATGTATTTATTAAGAAATTTCAATTTTATCCTGTTTCAGAGGTCAAAACATCATGTTGCTGGAAATTAGGCACGTGTTAAATTAGGCTTTATGTAAATACTGTTTGATTAAATATCATTCAGGAAGTTGCACGTTCCAGTGATACCCTCTTCTTTTGGTCATTAGCTCAGGGTAAGATTCAACTCTTAACTCTGTATGTCCTTTTACGTTCGCAACCATTAAACATATGAAAAATCCTAAATCATGTATTAAATTTAGATCAAGTAGTAGTTTCCACCTTTTCTCTGCAGCTTAATACACTTCATCTTCAAAAAAAATAAAAGAAAATTTTGCAAAGTGCATGTTTCCTCCTTTTATATTAAGGCTATAGTTGTTAAGGGATCATGTATTTAAGCTGAAAAGTCCTAATAACACAAATTTATAATGAAAAGCTTGTCTAGTGTTTAATAGTGATACTAAGTGATTATTATGACACTGCAAATTGTGATCAAATCCAATTACAGATATTTTTTCCTAGGTCATATACCTCCAAACTACTAAATTGTTAAATTGCTAGCCATTAAGCTCAATCTCATTCCTGTTTCTTTGCACAGAGATGAAAACTGAGCATGAGATGAAACTCAATGTCAGAAACACCATCAAAGTTCATCTGCACCAGCAATCTGCCTTTCTAGGGGTACCTTTTGGGTTTAAACAGCAGTTATGATGACAATAATGATTCCAGTGTACCTCTGATTCAAAGATTACAAAAACACTTGCGTTTCACGTAGTTAACCTGTACTTTCTATTTGCTTCACATTCCCTGTTAAATATTATGAGTAGACATATTCAGCCATAAACGCAGTTAGAGAAAAACGTGTTGCATCAGTCCTTGCAGAGGACTAGGCGGGGTAAGCATGCCTTAAAACTCTGGATACTGTATTTTCTGTGTAGCTAGGTCCTCAGCAGCTCCTGAAGACAGGAGTCAATGAAGGACTGAAGGCAGGAAAGGAAAGTCCTTGCACTTGAAGATAATATCCCTAGGGCTGGAATTAACCTAGAATGGGGAATGAGTTATGTCTAGCATGCACTCAAATTGCTGAAGATTCCACTTCAACATTAATGATCTACAAACAGAGCTGTCTATGATCAAAACTTACTTTAAAAGGGGGGAATGCAATTTTTGAAAGCTAATTTGAGAGGTCTAGTGTAGTGAAGATTTAGAACCTGGTCTGAAAAGAATTAAATTTTTGACCAGGGTAACTGCAGAAATTGATGCTTTAAAACCTCTGTTCACAGTTCAGTTAGATCAGTGAAGAAAACGAAGTTAATATACCAGAACTTGATTCTATTTGGAGGGCAAGCACCTTCTAAACCCTCCTAGAGAAGCAAAGACTTTCCTCTACCTGTTCTATGAAGTTTAAGGTGTAGCCACCCCACTTACTGACTTGAATTGTTACTTTTGGGTTCCAGACACCAGAGAATCATTAAAATGTACAGTGGAGCACCATCATGCCAGAGCTTGAGAATTCCATAAATCTGGTCATAACAGAAAGCATAAGGCTGAAGGGAATTCATTGTGGTTCTTATGCAGATTTAGGCTTCAGTAGAGTAGAATGAGTCCTTAATAATTTGAGTAGAATAAGTCCTTTTCAAAATGGAGATCTAATTCTAGTATGGAAATTCTGGGGCCTGCATATGAGGCTATAGGTTTCTTAGGACCAGTACTCATATAGATAGAGATATATACTTTATCTATATCATATATATTTCTTTATGCATATGATATCTATACACACACATATGCATGTACATCAATACAAACAAACTAATCTGATGATAATATACATATAATGTAAATATATATTCGTGTACATTTTATACTATGAGAAATGGCTGTATTGGCTAAAATGTCTCTTTGGAGGGATGTTTTATGGAATGGGTATGTTGCCACATAAAACTTTGACTAGGATAATTATAATGCATTTCAATATCAAAGCAAGGAATAAATCAACACACTTTACAGTTTTGCTTTTAAAAAATCCTCTGAAAACCCTCATATGTTCAACTGGCTTTCAAGATATATGAATGTGTTTAAAAAGCTGTGTTTCATTATTGAAAATGTTGTTGGTAATTCATGGGCCTTAGCAGAACACACATATTCATCCTGGCAGAACTAAGTATTCTCACTAAATTAAACAAAATGTACAGGTGACAAAACATGAGCATGGGGGACTCTAGATTTTTTTTTATATTTCATGAATGTTTCAGTGTTTCTGCAACCTCCAGATAAGTGTCAAAATTAAATTACTCCACTTAGTTATATTGTGAAAAAAAGCAGAGAAAAAATGTGTGACACATCTGATCTTACCATATTTATTTGGGGAATGCCCAGATTCTTCTTTTTTGAACATCCACTTGAGGGTTGGGTCAGTGGACTACCTCCAAATGTAAATGAAGGGCAGATTCGGGATCCCTTGATGAAATTGAAATGCCACAAGTCTATGGATTCTGATGAGGTTCATCCCATGGTTCTGAGGGAAATGTCTGATGTTGCCCGGGTAGACTCCTTTGCATTTGAAAAGTCAGGTCAGTGAGGGGAAGTCCCCAGTGACTGGAAAAAGGGAAACATGATTCTGATTTTTTAAAAGGAAAGAAGGGAATCCACAGGGAACTGCAGACCAGTGAATCTCACCTCCATGCCTGGGAAAATCATGAAGCAGATCTTCATGGAAACACCATTAAGGCATATTCAAGACAAGAGGGTGATCCTTGGCAGCTAGCATGGCTTTACCAAGTAAAAGTCACATGCAGCCAATCTGGTGGCCTTCTATGATAGAATGATTGCCATGGTCTATAAAAGATGACTGGCTGATGTAATCTACCTAGACTTTTGTGTTACCTTTAACACAGTCCTGGGTTGAAGTATATTCTATCACCATCTTCATGAACTGTTGAAACCAGGTGAGGCAGTGTTCCCTGCCTCCTCCACTCTGGCTTATCTGTTGTTAATGGGCCCATCAGCAACTTTGCCACACGATGCACAGATAATCCCCTCCTGGACGATCTCCTGTTAATGGGCCCATCAGGCCTTATCACATGACTCACCATCCCATTGTGAGATGCTCCACCCAGAGGGAGGAACCAAGCATTCCAGCCTGGATATAAGCTGAGACTCTGAACACCAGAGGGGCGCTTACCCACTGGATTCCCAGAGAACCCGAGCTACCAGACCTTTCGACAGAATCACTGCTTCAGGAAGACCACCTCATCTGAACTGCTTCCATCACTCCGCTCAGGTTGTATTCTGACTCTGTCAATGGTCTTTTGTATTATTGCATCTATTTTATTTTACCTTCCTTCCTGTTTTTTCCTATTAAATTGTATCTCTGACTTGGAACCTCTCATTTGTTTTGCTTTCAAACCACTACAAACACAGTCCCAAAAAATCTTCCTTATCTCCAGACTGGAGAGACCTGTATTTGAAGGGTGGACTATTCAGTGGATAAGGAGATGGATGGATGGATGGATGGATGGATGGATGGATGGATGGATGGATGGATGGATGCAGACAGAGAGCTGTGGTCAATGGCTCTATGCCCAGGAGGAGGCCTGGGATGAGTGATGTCCCTCAGGGCTCTGTCTTGGGACTGGTGCTCTTTAATATCTTCATCAATGACACAGAGTGGGATCAATTGCTCCCTCAGCAAGTTTGAGGATGACACCAGGCTGAACTTTGCATTTGATACAGCTAGATGGTGTGTCATCCAGGTGTGTTGCCCTGATGTCATCCAGGGTGACCTGGACAAGCTTGAGAAGCAGGTCCCATGAGAACTTAATGAAGTTCAACAAATCCAAGTTCACCTGGGTGGGGCAGATGCATTTCCCCAGGTCCTAAGGATTAAGAGCCAGAGACAGTTAAGGGATAAAGGGGTTTTTACCTCAGTATTTAGTAAGGATCTTTATGGTACACCACTTTGCTAAGGTGGAATACACCGAAATGCACACACTCATCAGATTGTCTATACAATTTTATGGACCTTAAAAATTAGCATATCTAAAAAAGATGTCCAAATGAGAGGCTTGAATGAATAGTGTGATATTCCCCCATCCTGAAGGATTGCCCCCTGGATGGGGGTCCTAATCTTAATTTACGGAATGCGCTCTAAAGAGGACCTTGTTCCTTTGTCAAGATAGTGTAGGGCTTGCCAACCTCCAACTACAAGGCCTCTACAATGTTTGGTCTTCTGACCTAACAGAATATCAGGACTATGCTAAATTATCGGACTTAAGGAATTACAAGTGTGCATGCTAAGAGCACTGAGGATACATTAAAGGTATATAAAAGGTATATAAAAGAAAAGGCAAAAAAATAATCACGGTGTCCCCAAAAATCACCCTCAGGGCAACCCCAGACATGAGTACAGACTGGGAGAGGAAACCACTAAGTATTGAGAGAAGCTCTGCAGAGAAAGACTTGGGGGTTCTTATGGATGAAAAGCTGGATATGAGCCAACAGTGTGGCTCACAGTCTAGAAAGCCAACTGCATCCTGGGCTGCATCAAGAGAGGAGGGACCAACAGGTCAAAGGACTAATGATCCATTTCAGTTCAAATCCTCAGGTAGTATGAAATGAGAGAAACACTGTCTGTATAAGCTTTTTCATTAACATGAATGTTTTGTGAAACATAACCAGCTCCATAATCTTGATTACAGGAAAAAGTATACATTTATATAGGTTAGCAATATTTAGCTATGTCTCACAAATATTTCTGAAAGCATTGAATTATTGTTAGTTAATTTTCAGAACAAATTTTGGCTGACTTGTTGACGAAAACCTTTCCTTTAAAGCTAGGCTTTTAATTCTGCAAATACTATCTAAGATACTGCTGGCAAAACACCTTTTTTAATCTCAAGCAGCTCGTCTATTTATTCCAGTATCAGACAAAAAGGACATGCCAGATTCAGATAATCAAAAACTCACAGAATGGTTGAGGTTGGAAGATCACTTTGTCCAACCTCCCTGTTCAGTCAGGGACATCCAGACCAGGTACCCTGCACTATGTGCAGAAGACTTTGGAATGTCTTCAAGGATGGAGACTTGTCCTGGGTACAGAGAAAAAAGACGTGTGGAGTATATAGCAGAGTTTAATGCCATACCCTTTTTTTTGGAATTTTGTATTAATAATGTTGCTTTTACTGTTCATTTTTCTTATTTCACTGCTGTTTCTGTTTAGTTGGTTGGTTTTTCTTTAATCAAGTAAATAGTTCTTATCTCAAGTGGTTTGGTCTCCCTCCCACCAGGAGAAAGGGTGGGAAGAGAGTAGCTCAAGCATAGTTTAATTTTCCGGCTGGGTTTTAAACCAGCACAAGACTGCACAAAGTTTCTGGGCAATCTGTGCACAGAGAAAAAGTGTTTTCTGCAGTTCAGGAGGAATCTTCCGTGTTTTAGTTTGTCCCAGTCGCCTCTAGGCCTGTCACTGGGCAGCACCAAAACAAGCCTGGTTCCATCATCTTTTGTGCCTTCCATTCAGGTATTTATAGATATTGGTTGATAAGATCCCCGATCTTGTCTCCTGGTTGAGTAGCCTCAGCTCTCTCAGCCTTTCCTGACAAGAAAAATCCTTCAGTCTCTTCATCATCTTTGTAGCTCTTCACTGGACTCTCACTAGGATGTTCAAGCTTCCCTCGTACTGGGGAGCCCAGAACTGGACTCAGCAGTCAGGTGTGGTCTGACCAGTGCCAAGCAGAGGGTAAGAATCACCTCCCTTGACCTGCTGGAAATACTTTGTCCAGTGAAGCCCAGGAGACCTTTGACCTGTGACATAAGGGCACATTGTTACCTCATGTAAAGATGCATCTGGAGTTGTCCTGGAGCATGCCAAGATACAGACATACAACAGACAGGTTAGTCTAACATGAAATATCATTATAATATTTGCATATTTATCAACATAGATATTTGAGAAAGTCTCCTAGAGGAGGTTTTAGCTCTAAATATTAGTTATTAAACGACTGCTGATTGAAACTGAATTTTGAAATATAATTTATCTGATACTGCTTCCTTTCTTTGCTTTCTTTGATGTCTGAAGTTATACAAGAATATTATAAAAGTACAGAGAATATCTATTATGTGAAGATAACAGGAAAATTAGTAGAAAAAACATAGCCTACTGAGATATTTTTATCTAAATAGTTTCTAAAGATATCTGATTGAAGTATTTGGGGTTTTTTAATTTTGCACAATTTTTTATAATATAAACTAAATTAGGTCATTTAATATAACATAAATTTCGTTGGATATAGAGGACTGCTTTAGTCATATTATACACTTGCTTTTTTCTTATATGCAGAGCTGAGCTTTTGGAAAATGTTGAGACTAATCTAGGATGCCAGAAAAGGCTAAACTAGTAATTGCTTCTAGGACCCACACTTAGAGCAGTCAGTAGTCAAGAGCTTGATTTGATCCATGTTGCACAAAAATTGAGACAAAGCCTGCCTCAGAGAGATGCAATCTAAATTAAAATGACAGACAACAAGCTGCAAGCACATAGTAGGCATCAAAATGCCTTGGTGTCAGGGTCAGTATTACAGTTCAAAGTCCAATCCAGTTATCAATTATTGTTTGTAGCCACTTTCCAAGCAAGCAGTACAGAAAATTAATTTATACTTCATTCCTTCCTACTGTTTATGGACCTACCTCTCATTAAACACAAAGCTGTTTTCAGGCTATCACTTTTATTATTTTTTTATCTTGTGAATGGAGTTATTTGTTTGTATGTAACATGCAATTAGATGTCAGATGGTATTTACAATCAGAGTTGGTTGAACAGATTGCACTTAGAATTTTAGGAAGATGGTAACATAATTTAAGCTTCATAATAGACCTACTTATTGCTTTAACCTGCAGAATATTTGAAAGATAATTAGGAGAATAGAAATAATTTTGATAGGAGTTTGAATATATTTTTTTCTTTACAATTAGTAGACATGACCTAGATAAACCAGAACTAGGAAAGAATTCTTACAAAAGATTCTGTAATTGGAGATCCCTGATCACTTTAAAGAATGATTTACAGTAATAGTTAGCAGAATATAATAAATAAATTAGGTGAATATGAAAGAACAGCTAGCTGTAACTCAAATTTTCTTCTTTTCACTTTAGTGAGTTTTCTTACAAACAGGTTCTTCCAAGTGAGCTGTGTTAATATAAGCCCAAGAATTGTTGAAAAACTTCAAAAATTTCAAAAATTATTGTGATTTAAAGTAAATTTCCCTCTATTTATTTGAATGTTGTTTGTAATTGTAATAATTTTGCTCTGTGAAACAGTTACAGAAGTCATCTCCCTTTGGTGGTATTATCCCTTCAGCCCAGAATAGCTATAAAGAGATGCGCAAAAGATTAACCACAAGATTAACTTTTCTTTCACTAAACTGATGATTATGACTTAGACAAATTGTTTAGATAAACTCAGTACACTTAATAATTTATAAGAACTAAAGTAGTTTGAAGAGAACAAGAGAATTTTGCTTTTCTTTAACAGTAATTTTAATATTCAAGTAACTTACTAGTAATTTTAATATTAAAGAGTTTTTAGTTACAGATATCACACATAATTGATTTTTGGTTGACAGTTTAGAGAAAAATACTACTTTTTTGTTAATAGGAAGAGTTTAAAAAGTGTAAGGTCCATACAATGCACAATCCCCATTGAATTAGGACAATCTGTGAAGGTAGAGCACGAACAGGAACATTTGTACAGTCCATTGGGGTAGCATATGAAATCCTGTGTGACTTCTTGCTGTTACCTAAAGCTATTTCTCCTAAGAACAAATAAAATTGTAAAGCAAGTTTCTCAATATACTTTTCTAGAGCTTTTAATATCTATGGATGAAATCTCAAGATGACAATTTGTGTTTGGTGTATCTTTCTGTTCTATACTTTATTTTGATTTTGGCCAATCAAAGAATATGCCATAGGAAAGCAAAAAAACCTGACAGTCAGGCATGCATGATATTTTAGCATTACACTTGTTACCAAACCATCTGAAAACATAATCTTCACCTATTTTAAGAAGTCCCAGTGGTGTAAAGAGAAAACAAGACTCCGCAGTCTTGATCAATCTAGGCTGTCTAGAAATAGTTCTGAATATTAAGTACACATACTGAAAACATTAAGGTTTCTCAATTCAAAACGTAAGCTGAAAGTAAAAGATTTTTCATTTTTTATCAGAATCTGGAGGCAATAAGACAAAATTTCACAGAAACTGATGTGGTTTTGTTTTCATCAAACTAATGAGCTGAAGCTTTTCGCCTCCAGATGCACTCTTCAAGGGCGAGAAAAATATTATGATATCAATTCTAGTAATTTAACAATTTAGACGTTTGGATATATAAGATCTGAGAGAAATATCTCTGTCTGGATTCAGTCCAATTTTTGCAGTGTCATTGCCATAGTCACTGGTAAATTAGAAGTGGCAAGAGTTGCTGGCTGCAGGAAACAATGTGGAGGGACAGAGTTCTTAGTAGACCTGTTAGATGGTCTTGTTTTTAATTCTTTTGCTCTTCAACACAGAATCACAAGAGAAATTTCCTTACAATATTTAATGTATTTATCATCTCAAAATCATCCTGATGAAAAACTATTTTAACACTAATCATTTTTTGAGACAGAACATCAAAACAATTTTAAAGTCTCACTGTCTACATTGATAAGGTAATTTTGCCAGCGTCACTAAAACCAAAAGAAATTAAAGACTTGATGATCTATGATCTAATGAAGTTCTATTTTTAACAGAAAACAGTAAAACCCCACATAAACAAGAAAAAATAAAACAAACCCCCCACATGCATGTTCTATAATGAGATTCTTTGACTTCTAATCTGAAACACAAGCCTTTATACATGATCTACTTTTCACTTACCATTTATATTTCTGGATTTCATTTTTCATATAGAGCATTTGGAAATGCTATTAGCAACTGATGATAAAGGCTAAATACAGAGGATAAAGAATAATTGTCAATGTTTAAAGTAAACAGATACATCCTTTTCCTCTGAGGAATCCACTGCTTCAGTAGTGAATACTGATACCCCTTTTGACATTGAAAGTGCTGAGTTAGGTGCAATTTCAGATCAAGACAGCAGATTACAAGGTCAAAAGCTATACACTTGAGATAAATCTTATGTCATCACACAGAACTGAAAATCCTTGATATAGGAATTCAGTAACAGAATAAGCAGAGTGCTATTTTCTTTTTCTTTTTAATATTCCATCTGAGAGAGGTGGTAGTTATGTTTTGAGACAAAAGGCAACAGAATAAGATAGGAAAGCCAAGCTGAAACTCTTGTAATGCCTTTAGATCCCAGTCCATCCAAATGAGGCTTTCTGAGTGGACACACATGCTGAAAACAAATCTTCCGTAAAGCATTCCCAGTGCACCTGAACAGGGTCACAGCCTCAACAACAAGGATCAGACTGATTTACTGTCAGACTAGCCACCTCTTCTGTTCCTTGCTATGGAGAAAGAAAGGTCTGGTAGCTTGCTCTGAGGGGAGGAAATACTACAAAGAGAATACTCCTAGCAGCTCAAATTGGAATCATAAGTCCCACTCCCTCTCTTTGTAATAACTGTCTGTGAAAGTCTCCATGTATCTACCAGCTTGTGTTGTATCTGTTTCTGCAGGATTCTGAAATATATTTCCTTGGTCAATATTTTTTTAAAAGAAAAAGTCAGAAAAAACCTGATTTTTTTAAAATATATCTATGAAAACAATTAGATTCCAAGATGTCTGTTACAATACCTGCTACAGCTTTCTTTGTGAAAATATAAATATCAGATCTCCACAGTCCTTTTTGTAACCAAGATGCTCAAAGGTATTGTGCTCCCATTAAGGAGAAATCAGATTTCAGACCAATAAGTTTAGATAGACAAGAAACTGCAAGACAAGAAATTGTATCTGTAGCTATGCAACTACTGAAGAATTTCTCATGGAGATGGTGAAATGCATTTCCTAGGAAATAAAAGGATATTTTTTTCTCTACAGGTAAATCTCAAAAAGCAGGCTATAAAAACCACAGTTAAGAATTTAAACACAAACAGGTCATAAAACCATAACACATAATAACTGCATGTCAGGATATTGTGGCATTTAGTAACACCTAAAGAATTTCTAGCAAAATCTGTACAAGAGCTTCCATAATCCAATCACCTGGCCAGAAAGACCAGGAAAAGGTATAGCACTCATATTTCACTAGGGCCTCAAAATTCACATTCTAAAGCCAGAATCAACAGAAATGAACCACACTGGCATATCACTCATCAATTCCAGTATAATCAGTCCTGACTGAAAATGAAGATGATTGAAATATTTTTAAAAGATTTGTTCTTAAGTTATTATGAAACTGCAAGGGAGGAATATAACAAAGTTATTTTGATATAAAACATGTGAAAATCCATCTTTAGAGCAGTCTCACAGAACAGGCAACATAAAGACTTTTTGTTAAAAATTATCTTCTCAATATAAAAATAAAAATTAGAATTAATACAATGCTAAATAGTTAAAATTTAAACACTGTTAAATCAGTGAAATCCACCAAGTCTGGCAGCAAATTCTTCCAGATGCTGACGCATGGATTTGGCCACAAACTGGAGACACATGAAGAAGGAAAAGTCATGTAATTGTGGAAATTTAAAATGGTCACAGATACCAGCATTATTTATTTAGCCTAGATCTAGAATCGTTGACTTGTTTGCTGAGTCCGCTAGTGAGAATGCTAGCTGACATCAACCACGGTTTTAACCATTAAATTCTCCTTATTTTTTTTAGTTTTCTGATCTTTGTTAGTAATAGTCCCCTTACTACTCACATCAGCACCTAAAAACATCTTTAGATTTTGCACTTTACATCTTTGATCTATTTCAATTTATAGTTGTTTGCAACTGCCCTGATATTTCTGCCCTGAATTGCTTCTGTCTTTTATAGCTTGCAGTGGAGACAACCTAGTAGAGTTTGCCTTAGGCCAGGTGAAGTTTCATTTTTGTTGTAGAATGCAAGCAGGCTTGCCAGGTGGTTTCTGAAGGTGGAGAGAGTTACAAACAAGAGACAGAAGTAAAATTTTGCAATGGATAGAGAAATCAGACCATAGGAGGACTCTTTTTTTGTTGCATTTCTTCCTTTCTATATGTGGTTCGCCCTTTAAACAATAAAAACCTAGAGATTTTAACTGTTTCTAATTGAGCAGGACATTGACAGTCTCTTTAAACATGAAGAGTCTTGGGATATGTTGGAGTATCAGATGACAATCAGGAATGTTTCATCTCCCATTCATGTCTAAACCCAAACCAAAACCAGAGTACACTGCTTGTGGTAAAACAGATACAGACAAAATTATCTATGGTAAACCAAACTTCTTCCAGCAGTAAAAGATACAGAAATTAATATGTTATGGGTCGAAGTAATAGAATAGATGTTACTATGATACTTTTTCTAATTCTCAGTTGTAACCTTAGACTTCTGATTTCCATTAGAATATCAATTTGCTAATTTCTACTGGTTCTCTAATGAAAAGTTTACTCCACTCCTCATAGATTTATGCACTGTATTCACTAGTACCATCTGTTGGTAAAAACAAACCATAGATTTACCAAACAAATAAACATTAATATCTAAAATAATTTAGTGACTTTGAAAATGTGTTACAACCTAGAAACTTTTATGGTTTTTTTAGCTTTTGTTTTCTGTGATATTTTCTCTGTTTCCAAGGCTTGTGTGAACAGACCTCATCTAAAGCTCTTCTGTGGTAGAATTTAGACCCAATACATGGGAAAGTAGCTGTTGGGTTGATCTGGTGCTCTTGACAAGCCTGAGAAGACCTCCTAATTTTCTCTCTCAGATTAAATAAGATGACATGCCTAAGTGCCATCAGGACTTGAGTTTTCCTGCACACTTTGACATTAAACTACTTCTCATAGATTATAAAAGACAAAGAACTTTAATATGAAAGTATTGTAATTCTGAGGAAGGAAAGAAGGCAGGAAGGCAGGAAGGATGGACTTCATCTGAAGTTTTATGTTTCAGGGTAATAAAAAATAATCTTCTGTCCAATAGCTCCACAATGCATGTCTGTATGAAAGAGACAAATTTTCCAGATGTCAGAAAAGAGCAACATTTCCCTCCATTTGATATTTAAATTATTATCTTCTCTTTGTGACTTGAGTAAGGACAGTCAGGAGAAAGCTGTTAGTGAAAACATTTTTGAATTGAACTGAGATTGAACCCTTCTGATAGTAAGACCTTTCCCTTGCTTTACACAAATGAGCCATTCTCGCAGTGGTTTCTCTGAGCTCAAGTCTGCCATCTATTTGCATTTTGGCTAGTGAATAACTTATTTTCCACCACAGCACTACATTATACTCTGCACATGGAAAAAAACCAACAGCATAAGAACATAAAAAAAATCCTCAACCCAGTTGACTTGCAGAGATTTCTTCTACCATACAGTTACACTATTTTGTTTTAAAGCAAACTTATGTTAATAAATTCTCTAGCCTCTAGCCTTTCTTCAGTGAGGTTCACTAAGGTCTATCAGACTTCAGTGTAATACTAGTAATTTCCTTAATGTTGTGTATTTTGAATCAAAAAGTTAGCTGCTAGTGTGATAGAAATATAAGCAAGTTGCAGCTGCATTTTCAGATTTATTATTACTGTACCATAATGCAATACTTTTCCTCAGAAATTCATAATTTTTCTTCTCTCCACTGATATTTCAAAATATTTGCAAGATAAAGAAAAAAAATCACAAACACAAAATAGTCTGTACTTATTCAGAAAAATATATCCTAACCTTCTATTAAATTGAAGATTATTTTACTTGCTTTAATATCTGTCTCTCCTACTACCATTTAGTGGTCTATTATTTAACATATTACTTGTATTATACAACTATTAAATGTGTAGGTATAGTTCATTACCTTTTTATTTTTGTACATGTACATTTCTTTGTGGGTTTCATTCTTATGCAGATGCCAGTCCTGCAGATAGAACATACCTCCCTGCACATGCAATTTTGATTTATTTGATTACTTTTGCTAGCCTCCAGCTATTCATATTCCAAGTCCCTATTAGCTTTCCTTGACTGAGGATATTAAGAAACAAATATGTTTGTATATGATTAGTCTTTCAAAACATAAAATCCATCATAAAACAATATAAAAGGGCTTTTTTTTTCCTCTGTGATGGAAGAGAGGCTGATTCTTTTAAAAGATTTTAGAATGGAAATTCTTTTCAATTAAAACAGAAGCCAGACCAAATAATTCAACTAGTCTTCATCTTTTTGCTTACCCCTTAATGTATTCCTCCTGTATTTGTATGATAAAGACCATTTATAGAGCATCACTTCCCAAATTATACAGTTCTGATGTTGGATCCTAAGACTGTCATCTAGTAAGTAAGAAACAAAGAGCATCTGTGAGCAGCTGACCTATAAATTTGACTTCATCAAAAATTCAGTATCATCCAGCAAAGAACTGGGATATTGCTGGCTTCAATTTATGGAAAAGGATTTTCACAGACAGTGTGCCAATCATGCAAAAGGATGGTTGAAAATAACTGTTGGATTGGCATATTAATGATCACAGGAGACCAATGTAAATGTCATGAACTATTGGGAAAGAATAAAACTGAGCACTACTATGAGTCCTCATGTGTTCTCAGTGTGCACAGATAAAAATTTTATCACAACAAACAGCATTGTAGTTTGCATGAATTATTAAATCATATGCATACAAGAGGGTGTGTAATTAAACAGAAAGACTTACTGAGGATTATAGTAACTGACAATGTCTAGAGCCTGCTAAGTCCAGCTATAAGTCAAGAGACTAGCATATATGATTACTTTTAATTTGTACGACAATTTGTGAGTTATTAATTTATAACATCTTTTGGAAATTGCCAAAGAGAAGAAAAATGTACAATTATTCTTTCAGTATGCATATGTAACACATTAATAAAAAATATTAAGCACATGGCATTATTTATATGCAATCACTTTTATCTGTCACAATAATAATAACTCCATTATACTAAGCTATTTAATGCAGAAATTTAGTTTAAATTGACTATGTTGTCCTTTATTCATTATTATGTATGAGCCCTTCTAATATGCCTTCTGTTTTACATTTTTAGCAACAGAATCACATGCTTGAAACTCTCAAGGGCTTATTTGTATTTCAGTGATGAACAATTCAGCCTTAGGATACTTAATTCAGATTATAAGGCCTGTGACATTTAGAATAATACTGGAGGTTCCTTTTCACCCCATTATGTACACAAAGTCTTATAGTATGTTAATGTGTGCAGAAGGTCAGAAGCTCTCCTTTCTTATTGCCCTCTACCCATAGAGAAAAAGAAGAATGCACTTTGTAGAAACAAGTAAAAGTTTTCAATTATGTTTTCCTTTCATAACCTGAAATACAATGAGACATCAAATAGCTTTATATTAACTTCCTTCTTCCTATCTTATTTTGCCTACTAAAATGGATTAAACTGCGAGATTAAATTTGAGACAATGCTGAATATGTTAAACAGTTGACTGCATTACTTCATTTTAAAAAGAGGAGGAAGTACACAGGGGTACAAAAGAAACTAGCCCTGAAACTCTCAGCATGGAACTCACAAAGGGGAAAAAGTTTTCCATTCCATTCTGAAATATCTAAACCTTAGTGCTTATACTGTGAAGTATAGTTTCAGCACTCTAGTTTGATGTTAGTCCAAGGTAGTTAGCTTTGTCAGGACTGCAGCATTTCTGCAGCATATTACAGAATCACAGAATTACATATGCAGCATAACTGTGCACATGAAGAATTGAATCATTCTTGTTTGAGGTAGATATGAGGCAAGCACATAGGAAGATTCCAGCAAGGTCTCCACTTGTCTATCTCTATATAAAAACTTGGGGTTTTTTTCCATGAAAAGTGCTAACTATTCTATTTTATACATTTTATGCATTAAATTGGTTTGAGAGGCTCTTGAACATTCATTTAATATATCACACAAAATCAATTACTTGCATTACATGTTTTTTATAATGTTGGTATGCAAAATTATACTCCATTTTTAAAGCAAATTTTTAAACTCTGCAAAGTGTTTTCCCACACCCATTGTGCAAGTCTTGTCATGGGTTAACACAGTTTGGTTTTTAGTTAAAGAAGAAACAGCTCCCTGTAACCCTGTAAGGACCTGTTAATTTCCTGTGGAAAGGACAGAGACCTGTCAGAGGCCAAGTTTTAGATCCTGATATATTGTTTAACCACTGAGGAAGCCGGATGTGACTCTGTGAATAGACATATAAAGCTGAGACTGTGTCCGAGCTGGCCCTTTTCCTTCTGGACGGAGGAGCAGGTAACAGCTGGCCCCTCTGGCTTCTCTGTGGAGTGATCTAGGCTGGCCAGGCCCACCCTGTTCTTCACCAAGGGGTGGGCAGGAGGCATCCAACAGCCAGGCCACCCTGAGGTCCCCTGGCTCAGAGTGAGTTCTCTTCCCCCATCCCTGCGGCTTTGGAATCCTGGAGGCTGCTGCCTGACAGAGATTATATGACCACAGGCCCTGGGCAAGATAATAACTCTTTCCATGCACAGATGAAATTTGAGGAGCACTAATCCTGCTCTGAGTGAGAGAAATGACAGAGTGATTGAAACGTAGAGAGACACAGCATGAGACTAAAGCTAGTGAGAGAGAGAGAGAGAGAGAGAGAGTAGAAATCCTAATTGAGAGGAGGTAGAGAAGATGTTTTGGTTTTTTTAGGCTGAAAGTCTTTTAGGAGCCATGGTAGTGAACTGTAATATGCTAGAGTATCCCTTTAAATCAAAGAATATGGATTGGGGAAAATGATTGTTCAGATTGTGGATCAGCAAAGGTATTTGTGGTGCACTGAGTGAATATTGAATTAGTAGCTGTGATCCTGTGGTCCCACAAGATGTTTGAACAGAGAGAGATGAGATAAGAAGCCCTCTGTGCCAGTGAAGAAGTGAAAAGAGATCTCAGTTCCATGAGATGAAGAATATCATTTGCATTTGAACTGTCCATTTGTAAAATGATATCCCGGTTATGCTCATGACCCATATGCAGCTCGGGGAAGCTGCCGATGGGACGGGCTTCACAAAGGCAGGTTCCCAGGCAGCTGTTTTGGTAACAGTCATGACCCTCCATAAAAATGTTCTGTTGTCAGTGGGGAAATTCCATGGCAAACTAAAGAGACTTCTCTCTCCAAATGAACTGATGAAAGAGTATTTTATGGGTGGTAACTGACTAAAAGTTCTGAGTTTCTTCTCTTTACATTGTTTGCGGGAAAGTGAACGCTTGGGGGGAGGAGGGAGTGTTTTGAAAGTTTTATTTTGATTCTCATTTTCTTCTTTTAGTGCCTGTTAGTAACTGTATCTTTGCACCCTTTAAGTTTGACCCTGCTTTGTTTTTTCTCCTAATCCTATCTCACAGAAGCAGGAAAAAGAGTGAATGATTCTGGTAGACACTCAAACCACTACATAGATTGGTGCATTGGGATGCTTAGATGGTCTGAATTTTCTTCTACAGTGGAGTACTGTGGCAGATTTCTGCTACAATGTCACCTGTCTCAGCCCTCTCTTTGATCCTGACTATAAGCCCTCAGTTCATACCACATCTATCCCCAGTCAGAGGTCCATAATTCCATTTGGTCATTGATGGAAAGGGCAACTCTCTCTCCTTGTCTCCCCTGATTGTCTTAAGGAAATTTTACCTCTAGCTCTTCTGCTTACAGATGCTGCAATGAAATTGTTTTGTCTCTCTGTACACTAATTTCTCTTTTTTCTCCTGCTCTGTGATATCTGTTCAGCTCAGACTTAACTCTGAACTGCCTTTTGTTATTAGATTGTGAGGAGTTTAGCATAGGAAAGCTTTAGCTTTTTGACATCTGAAGTGCATTAGAATTGAATAACAGCACCATTTCTCTCCTGCACACAACCCAAAAATTTGGACATGATGCTTTACTTAAAAGATAATATGAAGAGCTTCAAATAATTTTTCTATTTGACAAAAAACTTCACTTATGCAATGAGCAAAGGTGATTATTTTTAATTTTTCAGTAATACATTGAACTATGTGTGGCATTTTTAAATTTTTTTATTTTGCATATTTATACCACCAAACATATGACTAGAAGCTATACTTGAAGTCAAGAACAACTATTTATTTTAGCAATAATTTATTAAAATGCAGGAGCTTTTAAACTGTAATACTCTTTCCTTCTGAGGAATAAAACAACTCAACCACCATTTATATTTTTCTTTAAAAATAGAGGTACTTCAGACCCCTGTATTTTGCAATGTTAAGGGGTTAATTGTGCTTGTGCAATCAAATCAAGCATAATTGAAGAACTGAAGAAGAAATCTTTAATTGTCTGGGTTTATAGGATTTTTTAAAGCAAACAGTTTATGCTCTTGAATAAAATATCTGCCTCACACAGGAAAGAAAAAATCTATATGGAAGTTAAAAAATAAATGTTAGATATCTCGGGAAAAAAAGATGCTTAGTTTTACAGGCCAATATTTAATAGTATTATTGTGAGTCTTCTTATGTATTTTAATGCAATTTTTCTCCACATTTTTAATTTTATAGGAAAATCAGCTTTGTTTTCATTATTTACCTACTTATTTGGAATCTGACATCAAAGTAACTCAGGCAAAAGCTTTTTGCGTAATGTCCTTACACTTTTCTAAGCAGCACCCACTAATACCCAAAATAAGTACATACTGAAATGGAAATTAATATCCTGTAACCGAAAAGTGAGATTGCTTCATGCAAGTGTTCAACTGTAACATAATCTTAAAAAAAAAAAAAAAATCTTCAGAGAAATCTTGTACAATAAGTACTCACTTGTTCCTTGGGCATTTGCTCTTCATTAATTTACAGTGCAAGAATTTCTGTGGTCATTTCCATGTTTCAGCACCCATGGATGTGTTAACATAGGAAGGTGAACATCAGTGACATTTCAGTGAGTCCTGGAACTGAATGCTTTTTACTTTCAATGAGTGTAAAAAAAGTGCTTCAGTATGAAACACTCAAACCATCCAACTAATTCTGACTGTAAGTTGGATTATGTAGCTAAGTAGCTAGAGAACACGTATTGCAATTTTTCACTGCAGTGTCTCTCTCAGGATGAATGGCTTCATGTTGTACTTCAGACTTTTAAGTCTTCATCTCAACTGATGGACTCACTCCCTTTTAACATGCCTGGATACTTAACCATATCAGGTTTTCAGAACATTTTCATGGCATTCTTCTCACAGTATCTTCTGCGTTTTCCCTTCAGTTCAGTCCCACATTTAACAAATTTGATATGCTTTTTCTGGGCACACAAATACTTTCCCTGCTTCTGACATCACTCATAAAAGACAAGGCTAGGAAAGTAGTGGAATTTCTAAGAAAAGACAGTACCAGCCTTATAGTTGAAATACCTCACCATTCTCTTGTGAGCTAGATATATATCATAGAATATAGTTCCTCTCTGTTCTGTTACTGAGTCTGGAATAGGAATGATCATCAGAAGCGAATTTTTGCTCAGTGTTGTCCATCATTATCAGCAGATCAGTGTCTCACAAATTACATTCATTAAGATTTGAAGGTGTTGTTGGTGTAAGAAGCAGTCACGAAGCTACATTCAGAAAATTACAAAAAAATATAATAGTGGGAAATCATCTAATGGCCTAGAAACCACAGGCAAAACCCCACTCTTACTTCTTCCCTCTTTAAAAGCACTTTCTGAGAAATGGATGGGTTGCAAGTGCTCCACCTAAAAGCTTTTCTTAACAAATTCAGTACCAAGACATTTTTTTACAATACAGCAATGAATGCAGGTCCCAGTTTTATTTCAGTACTTCATGAATTAAAGTAATCGCAAAGAATGATTGTTTTAAGGAAAGCCAAAAAAAAAAAAAAAGTGACCTTTCCTCCTTTCATTATCTTGGCCACTAACTAGGCATTTATCAGCATGAACTTTAACATTCATAACTGTGTTATGTCCTGAAAGAAAATTTTTAATCAATACTAATATATTTCTATGCTGAAGCAGAAATTTTCACGTAGGAGTTCCTACTTGTTCCTAGTTTCGTGATCTTTTCTCTTGTTTTTTCACTTCCCAGACAGAGCATTGATAATTTAATAAAGACTGATTAATCACATCTCCATGACAGCAATGTGAAGAAGTCAGGAAATAGAAGTACAGGAGCAAAAAAAAAAAGAGAAAAAATACAAAACAAACAAACAACACAAGCCCCAAACCCCCAAACTCCCAAACCTACAACCCATCAAGAATAAAAAGTGAAGGTAACCATATCCAGAGATCCATACCTGCTACACACTGGTGAGATATAATAGATAATAGGCTTCTAGCTGATTTTTAGCTCATGGAAGGAGATTTGACCTGACTAAGCAGCTTAGGTAAACTGGGCAGAAGTTCCATGTTGCTGACACAATCATTACGTCTATAGTAAATCACATTTCTATATAAAGGGGAAAAAAAGGACAACATCTCAGAGAGAGTTAGGGAAGTTTTTAGGGCGTCTGGAGGAATAGCAAGGCCAACCACTTTGTGTGACCAACTATTAGCCCCTGGTCAGGTCTCAATGCAAGGCTGCAAAAAGACAGATTTGTACCCAGCTGTCTTCAGAAGTAAGTGAAATGGTAGAAAACTACTAAATGTTACAAATCTTCGAAAGGATGGAGAGCTATTCTGAGCAGCAGCTTTCAGAGAAGTGCATGAAATCAAAAGAGAAGTAAGATCTACAGACCAGTAGACCCCTAGGACCGTGGTGTTTTCCCACCTAAATGATTCTGTGATTCTGTAATGCAGAAAAAAAACACCATAAAAGAGCAAAAGATTGTAATTTGAATGTGGGCATGTCCATGATGTGTTTCAAAATTTTATCAATGAAGAGAGAACAGGCTCACAGTATAAAATTAATTTCCGACCGACATCACAGCTTTTCCCACAGCTGTTCCTCACTTTCTTGCCTTGAGTCACCACAGGGGCTGGGAAGAAGCTGTCTTTCCCATCAATCCATTACAAGGTACCCTGAGGCAGCTTTTTTAGGTCAAAGAAAATCAGGATTCCTCTTTTTCGAACATCGACACTTCGATTCTTTGTCACATACACTTTTAAAGTTTTTTTTTTTGTGAGATGAAAAAAAAAATTATCAGTTATCTTCTTCCTCTCTCTTGATTTCTTTTAATTCAAAAGGCTAGATTTCAATGTCATGGAAGGTATTCATCCTTTGACACAGATTGGAAAGTCTCCTGTGTGCACTGCCTGCAGGCTAAACTAAATTCAGGCAAATGGATTTCTTCATGGCCTAAACCAAAAAAGGTAGAAAATGGGAAAAGGCAAGAGTTAGACACTTAGCTAGTAGTGATAAGGTCATAATTATTTGTGTGAGAGATAAATTATAGAGCTCAGAATGACTTTTTGTCTAGAAAATGGCATAACTGCCAGGATGCAGATCCTGGGTGAATTTTGGAGATGAGGTAATTATATCTTGGGATGTAGTTTTCCCATCTTTCATATTCTTTAGGAAAGCATTGTTATTAGCTGTACGTAAAATAACCAAATGATGATGTGACAGTGGGAGAACAGAAGGAGTGGGCAGTGCTCAAGCAGAAGAGTTAACAGCAATCTGGAGTCTGACTATAAATGTTTCAGATGATAAGAAGTCAGTCTGTGTTTATATAGTCCCCTATGCAGTTTTTATGGGGTGTACCGAATGGCTTCCTTTATGGGAACAAACCAGAGAGAGGTAAATAAGGTACTGGTATGGCAAAAAGTGAAGTGCAGAGAAATCCTGAAAATTGCAAGATTAATAGCAGTATCCATTGGATAGGGAACAGCCCAACAGAAAGGGTACCACCCAGCCCAACCCTAAATAACCAAATAGACTCCTTCACTTGGTTGACTATCTTAGCAGAGGTAAAAGAAGTAGAACAAGAGGAAGGGAATTGGGATAATCTGTTGGAATGGCTGCAAGTGAAGCATGACCACTCTGGGTTGAGACACTTGTTAAGAGAGGGGTGAGTAGAGGATGGCTGGGCACCCTAAAGGAATATGAAACTTTTATCTCTGCCTGAAGCCAATTCCACACTAGATTGCAGAAACACCCCCTGCAAGATTCCCCTTCTCTGTCTAATGGCAGGAAAAGGGTTATGGGAAACTTGGCAGGTTGACTACATCAGTCCTTTTCAAATCAGAAGGAAAATAATATATGTAGGAGTTGAAATAGTCTCAGGTCTGGTGCAGACTGAAGCAGTAGCATGGTTCACAAAGGAAAGTACAGCGAAAGGGTTATGGTTCCGTTTCCTGCCCAAAGCATAATCAATACTATGAGATAATGGCAGTCACTTCACAGCAGGAATTGTCCAAGAATGGGCAAAAACTAGAGGAATCCTGTGGCTGTTCGACACCCCTTACTATGCACAAATCAGTTGGATAGTACACAGGACAAATGGTCACCTAAAAAAGTTTTTGAGACCTCAGGATCTAAAGTGGCCTGACCAACTTTGTGAGATTATGTCCAAAGTCATTGACCAAAGGGGAGTAAATGGATATCCATGACTTGTGTCATTTTGACCTATGTCGCCTACTATCTGTTCTGGAAACAAAGGGAGTGAGAATCTCCAGAACTCTACATTTTCCATGTCAGCCAGTACTGGCAAACTTCCCAACTATTGGGTTATAGAAGCGCAATATAAGTTGTTGTGCCTCATTGTTTTAAGAAGAATAGTAAATTCTCATTTTTGGAAGATTAGTCCTCAAAATATAATTCATGTTCCTCACTGGACTGTTTTCATTGAGGCAGTAGGTGGTGGCTTTCATCATCTTGAATTTTCTAAATACATGCAAAACAAAGTTGTTCTGGCATGTATCCTGGCTGCTGCTTTAATAGTCAGTTTAACCTTTGCTGACAGAAAGACAAAGTACTGCTTCTTTCCTGTATAACGCTCATATTATAGCTAGAACTTGAAAATCAGCTGAGCATTCTGGAGGAATCACTTTCTTCTTATTTTTTTGCTCAGTTTGCATTATAAACAGCTATCTTAAATTGCAGTCTTATCATTTAAATAATTCCAATTTAAGCACATTCTGGACTTTAAAAAGAGGGAAATATTAGGATTTATTTAAACTAAATTGGAAATTAAATTAAACATAAGGAATAGCTTAATTCATGATCAATTCAAAGTTCTTGACTGAATATAGTGGTCATATAATTGTATGTTCTAATAACTAATATTCTGGCATGTAAAAGAACACGAGAGGAGAGGAGAGGAGAGGAGAGGAGAGGAGAGGAGAGGAGAGGAGAGGAGAGGAGAGGAGAGGAGAGGAGAGGAGAGGAGAGGAGAGGAGAGGAGAGGAGAGGAGAGGAGAGGAGAGGAGAGGAGAGGAGAGGAGAGGAGAGGAGAGGAGAGGAGAGGAGAGGAGAGGAGAGGAGAGGAGAGGAGAGGAGAGGAGAGGAGAGGAGAGGAGAGGAGAGGAGAGGAGAGGAGAGGAGAGGAGAGGAGAGGAGAGGAGAGGAGAGGAGAGGAGAGGAGAGGAGAGGAGAGGAGAGGAGAGGAGAGGAGAGGAGAGGAGAGGAGAGGAGAGGAGAGGAGAGGAGAGGAGAGGAGAGGAGAGGAGAGGAGAGGAGAGGAGAGGAGAGGAGAGGAGAGGAGAGGAGAGGAGAGGAGAGGAGAGGAGAGGAGAGGAGAGGAGAGGAAAGGAAAGGAAAGGAAAGGAAAGGAAAGGAAAGGAAAGGAAAGAAAAGAAAAGAAAAGAAAAGAAAAGAAAAGAAAAGAAAAGAAAAGAAAAGAAAAGAAAAGAAAAGAAAAGAAAAGAAAAGAAAAGAAAAGAAAAGAAAAGAAAAGAAAAGAAAAGAAAAGAAAAGAAAAGAAAAGAGAAAAAATTAATTATGGTTAAACACTGTTAGTGGCTAGAAATAGACCTGTGAGGTAATGCTTCAAAATCCTCTGAACCTTCTCAAATCTAAAATTATTGCTATTGATAATATTAATATTGGTAGCAAGTGAAATGCACCTTAGTCATTTGATGCCTGATTGCAAAAGCTTTTTGCCATTATGGTTATTGCTATCATCATATGCTGCTTCAGATTGAACAAGTTATATCTCTGTCATCACTAATGGTCCATTATTAATACATGTCCTCCTCAATCATTGGTAAATTCAGCTGAATAATTCTCATGCTGTGCCTCAGATTTTTCTGCAGTCTCTGGGACTATGATAGTATGCCTGTGCTTACATAGGCTTGGATCCAATATGAAGAGGTTTGGTTATAGACTTGCAGCACACTAGCATGTTAATCATAGTGTCTGTATTTGCAATGTGTTGATATGTAGTCCAAAGAGTCATTCAGGTTTGCTGGGAGACGTGACTCAGAGTGGCTCTTGTAATTTTGTTTAATAAATAAGCCTTGTAGAAAACTGCACTGCATTACCCTATGTAGCATTTTGAATCTTCCTTACTTTGCCATGTGACTGTCCAGCACCTAATGTCTATCATTTAACTGCTACAGGCACATTACATGATCAGTCTGACAGCTCCAAAAGCAAGCCACAGGTAAAACTGAATTTGCTTCTGCTTTTAATAGTGATTAATAGTATTTGCTGTTATTTTTATAGTAGTACTTTAATAGTAATTGCTTAGAAGATATTAACATGATCTTGACGTGCCTGAATCATCACTCATCTAACCTGAGTCAGAAAAATAATATCTAAGCAGAGAAATCTCACAATTCTACAGACACTTGTCATCTGGGAGGAAAAAAAAAAAAAAAAAGAAAAGAAAAAAAAAAAAAAGGGGAAAAAATAGAAAAAAATGAAAAAAAGGAAAAAAAAAAAACCAAACAAAAAAACCACACAAAACCTTCACAAAACAAACAAACATACTCTACCAACCGACCAAACAAACAAAAACAAGAAGAAAAAACCACATATATCATATGCTTTCTAAACAGTCAACACAGGAAGATTGCCAGAATTCATATCTCTATGTTTATCCCTGCAGACAGGGTGACATCTGTCAATCCACATAATGGTGACTTTCCAATGTTTTGTATCATTTATTTTCCCATGTTTCTTTATTTGCTTTTCCTTTTCCCTTCACTGGACTTTCATATGATTTTACTAACCCAGAAGACAACTACACCACTAAATGGAACAAATTTAATTTGCCAGATGATTCAATTTTGCAAAAGTTCAGCAAGAATGTAGATGAAGCTACAGACCAAGAGCTCTTTTTTTCTTTGACCAAATTTTGCTCAAGAGGTTTCATCTTTTATATTAGTACACAAGAGCCTCTACTATTTTTTGAGGCTTCTTTTATGAATCAATGAGAAGATTGTTGATTTTTCATGAAATTATGTCTTGCCTAGTCGAGTATTTCTTTTTTTATTTCATTCTAAAAAGTAACTGTGGGAGTTCATGTAACTGTTTGATTATAAGCTTCACAACAAAATAAAGTTTGCAATATGTTGTTGCAAGGGTCTACCTCATTTTTTAAAACTGCCTTTTTTAGTGTTTGTCCAAAGTATTCTGCTAATCTATTTTGAATTGGGTAAATATCTGATCTAGTGCATTTTCTCACTTTTTTTTCTTCATGAAAATGTTTAATTCTGCAGGAAAAAACAAAATTCTTAATCTAATACAGTCTCTCCCGGCAAGCCATATGGGAAAAAAAAATCACAATATGCCTCAATAGTTTTAACAGAAATTATTTTCATTAGTGTCACTTCTGCCATCCTACAACAAACACAATTTGTAATTATGTACATATATTTATTTTTCTCTGCTAAAAAAGATGCAGCATTTCTACTAAGGCTTACTGCCATTTTCATCAGAAGGATAAAGTGATTTGAGTGACAATGTTTGTATTGATTTCCTCTTTCAATACTACTCCAAAGGCTCTTACCATCAAGAATAACTTCTATGTGGCTTTATTTATTTATTTATTTATTTATTTATTTATATTTTTACTGTGTTCACTGCAGGATGCTACAATAGAAGTTGCATTTTGTGACTTGGAAAATGAATATTTACTAAGTGACAAAGTACATACAGTGTCTATATGCAGAAAATCTTTTGCATTCTTACACTGTAAACACACAGAACTGGCATGTTTTCTTTCAGCTAGTACAATTTTCCACTTTTGAAATTCTCCTAATTGCATTTTCACAAGTCATTAAAAGCTGGAGAAACTATTTAGAAAAGTATGCAAACAAAATTTTAGTTTTAAACAAAGGATTAAAGATTAGTTTTATCAGTAGATAAGAAATATGGTACACCATATTCTACTGCTTCATATTGTCTTCAAATAATTTTGGTTAGTTAGGGAATGACCATTTGAATCTGTACAAATACTCAGAACACAGAAACTAATATATGGCAGTAATTTGGTGATTAACTTCACTTTACATTTATATATAAAGTCTTAGATTTTTATTACTATTACTCTAAAGATTTTGTGTTTCCTTTTTTTAAAAAAAAATTTTTGTTTTCTTTTTTCCCTACAACTTCACTTTGGAAATTGTAAACTGTTTATTGCTATATTGGATTAATATGTCAAGGTGGTGGTAGCAGGGATGGCCTCTGTGACACCAAAGCCAAAGAGGAGAGAAGAGGTGCTCTAGGTCCCTGCAGCCCTTGGAGAAGCCCATGGTGAGGCAGGCTTTGCAGCCCATGGTGCAAATTTGGAGCAAATTTCCATCTGCAGCCTGTGGAGAACCCCACAACAGAGAAAATGGATATGTCCTGGAGGAAGCTATGGCCCATGGAGAAGTGTCCATACAGGAACAGATTTTTCTGGCAGGAGCTGTGCCTAATGGGAAACCCACACTAGAGAAGTCTGTTTCTGAAGGGCCATAACCAGGGAAAAAGATACATTCTGGAGTATTTTGTGAAGGAATGTACGTTGTGGGTGGGACCCCACACTGGAGCGAGGAAACAGTGTAAGAAAGAAGAAATGAGAAACTCTTATGGACTCATCAGGACCTGCATTCCCATCCCTCTGCATCATTCAGGGAGTGGATGAAGTAAAGGAGTTAAGATCGTTGACCCTGGGAGGAAGGTTAGGTGAGAGATCTGCTTTTAGGGTTTTTGTTGTGTGCTTGTTTCTCATCATTCTACTTTATTTTTAATTTAAAACTAATTAAAGTAATCTTTCCCAAACTGAGCCTGTTTTGCCATGGTGGTAATTGGCAAGTAAGTGATATTTCTGTATTTATCCTGACACTAAATTTGTCATCTTATTTTGTTCCCTATGCTGTTGATGAGGCAGAGTGAGAGAACAACTGGGTGGACATCTAGAAGCCAGCCAAGATCAACCCACCACAATTACTTGCCTTAATTTTCATTTTCACATTTACAGAATGATTTATTTGCTTTACCTTCACGTGACTATTAGAGGTTAGCTTATTGTGTAGTGGAAATAGGATGGACAAATCATGTTTGCTACAATCTTGATACAAATTGTTTCAAAATCTGTAATGATTTTTTTCAGTTTTTAGACTAATTTCATATCCATAACCTCTGGTTGCCATCTTTTCTAAGGAGCTAACTGCTCTCCCCTGCTCCCCTATAGCTATTTCTCATCAACAATTTACTGGGCATCAAAATCCCTCTTCGCAGGGTTACAGGGTAACATCATTGACAAAAAAATTTGGAAAGTAAAATATATTTAAAAAATAGTGTGCCTCTTAAGACAGACTTAGTGGTGAAGAAAAACTAACCAATATTTAGAAGTCTAACCTGATCTAACCAGTTCCTACGAAGTAAGAACTTTCTACCAAAGTAGAAATTCTGAACTTTTCTTCTAGCCACATAAATAAATGCCAAAATTTCAGGGACTTGAGTTGAAATAAGCCCTATCACCTCTCTAAATTACATCTGTCAACTCCAGGTATAGACCCAAAAAGGTGAATTCAGTTTTCCATGCAGTAGTATATAGGGAGAATGTGCCTCAGACTCACTAAAAAAACTGTTGTTCAGGGCACAGTGCCTTATATAATATCCCTTCCCTGACAAGCAGGTCTAATGTACAAGAGGCACTGGGTCAGGCAAGACACAATTCCAAGCACATTTCCAGGAGCTAAGCACACCGCCACATCCCAGATGGTGGTTCCTATACCCTCCTTTCAGAGCACAGAGGGAGGAGGTGTGCAGTGTAATGTAGCACATGAAATATGGTGAGGAAGGAAGTGGCATATAAGAAGGGAGGCCTGGAATCAGCTGAAGTGCCATCCATCCCAGGCCATCAGATGACACATTCTATTGCATCTCCTCTGACCTCTGCTTTCAGGACCTGTGAGCTCACAGTAACACAGGTACATAAAGGTTTGAGGGCACTGAGAAAGCTTGGAGCACTGCCATAATGTGGAATCTGTATCCCCAAGAATAAGAGGAATGGCCAGCAATGCTCAGCCATGTGTTTGCTACACATTTGTACTTTCTGCAGTGCTTATTAGCCTAGAACTTACACAAGAGAAGAAACAATAAGAACATCCATCCTATCTTTCGGGGTGGCTGTCAGTAATGAGATGAAAGATATGGCTGTTCTGAAGTTCACTTGCACACACAGCAAATTGTTCAGCACCATCAGCTGGGGATCTCTCCACAACCATGCCACAAAATCCTGCTTTGTAAGCACAGCAACCTCACATGCATACACATTATGGCACTCTAATGAGAGGGTTACACTCAATAGTGATGGTGGCCACAAAAAAGGAGCTGGCACACTGCTATCAGCTCAAAAAACTTCACTTCCTAAAGCTGAGGTAACAAACTACCTAGTAATGAAGCTCAGAAAACTTTTTATGAGATTCCCCCACACCTCTATACCTCAGAGAGATAATGCCTACAGGACCAAATGGCTGCTGCTCATGTTCTAACAGCAGCAGCCCGTGAAGGAAGTACTCTCATTTTCTGAAAGAATCAGTGAAGAAGCCCAAAGATGGGTTAATTTGGTGAAGACAAAGCAGCAGAAGGGACAGGCTAAATTCCTATCAAGCAGATCCTTGAATTGTCCATGATGTGTGCAGCTGCCAGACCACATGAATGGTTGAGGGAGTATTGGCAGTGAGGCTTCATAGCCTGGTAAGGCAAATACTGTCTTCAGGGCATATGCAGTGCCCTCAAGATGTGCTTTTTGATTGCCAAAGAGCCACATGAGACAGCTGCATCTGCCTTTCCAAGGCAGCAATAGTGTGTCATGGCACTGTCAGCCCTGCCTGTCCAATCCTGGCCTCAGTTTGTCCCCAGGAAGGTGTCCTATGCTCAGGTCTGGGGCTGCACTGGCACTTCCACTGCCCTGCTCCTTGCTGGGACTGTGGGGCAGCCTTGGCTGCCAGACTCTGCCATCCCTGCCCCTGGGTGCTCTTGGCCCCCATGGAGATCTGAAGGTGTGCTGTAAAAGAAGTGGTTAACTACAAAGTGTTACAAATTACAAGGTAGAGCTTGATGATAACTGAAGACCCAGAAAGTGCCTGTTACAGCTGGCAGCACTGAAAACAGGACCAGATGGACCCTTTACCCAGATTAGCCCCCTCTCTCTCTCTCTCTCTCTCTCTCTAGGCATGGCCATGTCACAGATGTGGGCATCTGGGCTGCTGAGCAGCAGTGGAGAAGACCCAACCAGCCCAGGACCCTGTGGGCACTGTGAATATGTAATAAAATTCAACATTACTATTCTTATTTATTTTTAGCATGTCCTCTGTTACACATTATCAAACACCTCTGGGCACATTCAGCTTTATTCTTCTCCATTAGTATGGATGTTCAGCGTGCTGCAGAGTGTTCTTTCTGGAGAAAGTGACCTTGCTAAGCTTCCTGTGCCCTGTCCACTCAAGCCAGACTGAAAAGTATGAAGTATTCAGAGACTGTAGAAGGGGACCACAGGGATTTGAATTGCTTGAAAGTGAATAGCAGGAAAACATTAGGGATTAAATTTAACTTTGCATTTGCATCCCTGGGGAGTTCTGTGGGAGAAAGGGACTATGATGCATGACAACACCAGGACACAGCTATGCCACTACTATGTCTAAAAGGCCCAGGAACACTAGGATGTTTACCAGTTCAACATGAGACTAGTACAGAACCAGACATCAATGCTATGCTAGTATATCCCTTTCTAGGAATGAAATTATTTGTTTAAAAGTAGATATTTATGAGAATGATTTCTCTGTTTTGGGGCTTCTGGTGCTGTTTGTGTTAATGATTTAGGTCAATTAATCTTGTTTGTGAAACCTCTGATACCCATCTCCATCCATTTAGCTATTCTCTAAGCCAGGGCTTCCAGTACCACTCTTCATTCTCTTCCTAAAGAGAGTATTTAAAAATTGCTTTTAAAATTAACACAAACTGTCCAAGATACTGAAACAGTTGTTTGGCTCTTAGTGGTCTACTGTTAAAAGCACTGTTTGAAGATATTTCAGACAGATACATTCACCTGAAAAATGTAATCCTCTCAAAAGTCTTGGAGAATATATTTGATTACAGTCTAAAAGGTGTAGTGAGATGGAACAAAACTATAATCTTAAAAGTATTAGGGCACACAAGAGGTGGCTATTCAAATATGTTCTTGGCCTCTCTTTATTTTTCAAGCTGGCCCAATCAGTCCAACTCCACGCACAAGTTACCAACAAGGGCATGTACACACACATCAAGTATATATGTCTATGAGCAAAACCCAGAGATGCATCCCTCCACTTCTTGCATTTCTTGTTTTTGCATGTCCACAAAAAGACAACGTGGCTGGTGAAAGGCCTACAATATGAGTCTAGAGCACAGTCTAGAATGGCTGAGGGAGCTGGTGTTGGTTAACCCAGAGAAAAGGAGGCTCAGGGGAAAACTTATCTCTGTAACTACATGAAAGGAGGCTGTATCAGACTCTTCTTCCTAGTACAAGGATAGGCTAAGAGGAAATGGTATCAAGTTGTGCCAGGAGATATTTGGATTAGACATTAAGAACAATTACCCCACCTAAAGGGTTGAGAAGCATTGGAACAGATTGTCCAGGGAACTTGTGGAGTGACCAGACCAAGAGGAAACTAAAAGATTAGTTAACGTGTTGCTTAGGGACATGGTTTATTCGTGGACTTGGCAGTGTTAAGGTTCAGACTAAGTGATCTTAGAGGTTTATTCCAAATTAATGAAACTATGATTCCATGACTATTGTTTAATTCTACCATCTTCTTTAAAAAAAAAAGCAGTGTCATCACATATGCTTTTGTGCCAGACACACATCACCTTCTTCATTTTGATGCTGTAGTCCAGGTGTGGTGCTGACATGTGTCTAAGGAGTTTGAACAGATATGCTGGCGTGTGTGCCTAGTGCTCTTTGCGTAAATGCCACAAGCTGTGACTGAGGCAGTGGGAGGTGACGTGTTCTTGTAAAAGCCTAATACCATCAGTCTTAATCTGAGATGAATCATTTTTATTCTTTCTGTTTTGATCCCTTCTAGATTGCAGAAAACAGGTGCTTCTGCACCTTCCTACACCTCTACCCATTCTCTGGTTCAAGGACAGAAAGAATAATGCCTCATTATGAAGTGCAAATTTTTGGGGCTTGGAGTCCGGTGTTAAAGAATATATGAAATATTGTTTTATTTCTCCCATGACTTTGGTGAAGCAGAGGCTTCTAGACATAACAGACAGGACACCTATGACAGGCTCAGGCCATGATACAAAAAGCTGTTTTCTGGTGCCTTATATATGCAATTTATTCCTACCTATACATGCTGGAACTATTGTAGAAGACTAATGTACACTACGGTTTAGAGGAAGGGTTTTCTTCTCAGGGAGAGTACAGACATATGGTAAGGAGGAACTGAGGATGCACTGAAAAGGATCAGAAGTGTAGCCTGCTTTGATTGTGGCCTGCGATATACCCGAGTTGAAAACATGACTGATTTGAAATGTTATTTGCATGAAGGTATATATCTACAGAATCTTCTGTGAATATAGGAGTAAATAAGTTATTCAGCACTTGAGACAATGCACCTTATGAACAATGATAACTACATCAGGAAATGCAGTCAGGCTAAAGATAAACACACATTTAATCATGAATCTCACTCCTATATTCTGTGTGGAAATAATAAGAAAATTATGCCTAAGAGAACTAGTGGCAGAAATATGTTAATGTCAGTTGCAGTCCAATATTTGTTTGATTCTTCATTCAAAAAATGTAACAACTATAGGCAGTGCCTTCTCTTAAAATACCATGGGAAACTGGAGTCTAGACTCATTAAAGGACTTTCAGAAGGCCCTCACTCTTCATGCCCCAAACCCTTGCTCCTACACACTGACAACGAAATGTAAGTTACAAAAATATTTTAATGCATTTTTTAATGTACTCCATGACACTGCTGAGGCACATTTTACAGTTTGAAATGGTTTTCTTACAAACTCATTTCAGTCATGATTACACATAGGAAGTATAAAAGCTTACTTGTTCCAATATGTACTTTTAGTATTATATCCATATTTTAAACCCCATGAAATTCAATGTTATATAAAAGGGTAAATTTCTGTGGGTTTAGCTGTAACATAAAATAATAATAATAGAAAAACTCCACGGAATTTTACCACAAATAATTTCTGAAAAAATATGCTTAAATCCTCAAGGTCACATGGCTGAAGCTGAGAAAAACCAGATTTCTGACCCCTACATTATTTTGACCTTTGTCAATGGCCTAGAAGAAATAAGGTTGCAGTCAATGATTTGAAGATGACAAAGATTCTGTAATTGGTTAAATAATGAACAGTACAAATCATTGCCACAAGAAGGTATGGTCCAGTTGGTAAACCAAGACAAGAAAAATATTCCTTTCAAAACAAAACAATGCAAGCTGTGTGTACAGAAAGACTGTTTTAGAGAGAACTATACTAGAATGCAAAGACTCCAGAAGACTAAGTAGATAATTAAATAGGGAATTGCAATCGTCTCCAATGGCATAACTACAACAAGTAATTAATGAACTAGGAAAGAGGAGCAAAAAGGTGCCTGTTACAGAGAACCACATCTTGACAAGGGTCTTAAAACACTGGCGAGATTTTAAAACAGAAATAAAGGCATAGAATCATAGAATATGCTGGGTTAGAAGACATGCATCTGGATCCCAGACTCCAACACTTGGCGCTCTGCCAGACACCCCAAGAGTCACACCATGTGCCTGAGAGCATTGTCCAAACACTTCTGGAACTCTGTCAGGCTTGGTGCTGTGACCACTTCCCTGGGGAACCTGTTCCTCTGCGTGAAAAATCTTTTCCTGATATCTAACCTAAACCTCTTCTGACTCAGCTTCATGCTGTTCCCTTGAGTCTTGTAATTGGTCATAAGAGTCATGTGATCAGTGCCTGCCCCTCTGTTCCCCTTTTGAGAATGTTAAAAACTGCAATGAAGTCTTCCCTCAATTCCTCCTTCTCCATACTTAACAGACTAAGTGACCTCAACCCTTGCAATGCCCAGCTGGTGATGCTGTGCTTGATGCGGCGCAGGACAGGCTTGGCCCTCGTGGCTGTCAGGGCTCATCTTCAACTTGCCATTGACCAGGGCCCCCAGGCCTGTTTCCACAGTGCTGATCTCCAGCCTCATGTTCCCCAATCTATACACACAACTAGGGTTGGCTTGGTCCAGGTACAGAATCTGGCACTTGCCCTTGTAAAACTTTGTACAGTTGGTGATGGCCCATCTCTCCTAATTTGTCTAGGTCTGTCTGCAGGGCCTCTCTGCCCTCAAAGGAATAAACAATTTTTCTCAATCCAGTGTGGTCAGCAGGCTTAGCATTGCTTTGAGTCTCACATCCAGGTGGTTAATGGAGATGTTAAAGAGAGCTGGGCTGGGGATGGAGCTCTACCAAGCCCAACTAGTGACAGCTCTGATGTTACTCCATTGACTATAACCCTTTGAGCCAGTAGTTCACACATCACTTTATTATTTATCACACTTGATTATCCAGCTGTGTTAAGGATGCAGATGTGTGCTCGACATTTTGTCCAGAATGATCCAGGGACAGACAGTACCAAAGGCTTTGCAGAAATCCAAGAGGATTCCGTCTACTGGCTTTTCTAGATCAACTAGGTGATTTACCTTGTTGTAGTAGGAAACCAGGTTTGACAAGCAGGACTTTCCCTTCATGAACCCATGCTGGCTGTGACCTGGCCCTAAAATAATAATTCCTGTAGTTGAAAAAAAACATATACAAACTTTCAGAAAAATCCTTACTGTTTTTAACTTGAGGGAACTTGGAAGAGTCATTTGATCACAGCCTCTAAGTATTTGCATGGCTTTACTTATATCTTAGGTGTACTTGAATGCCCTTGTTGGGATTTTTATTCTAGTAAAGGAGAAAGCTGTGTCACTATTCACTAGACAGTTGGCTGGATGTGTTAACTTTAATTATATTAGGAAATTACATTGCAGAGTAGTAGAAACTATCTGTGTGTGTGCTTCGTGAAGGTGATGCTCTGGCATTTGATTGACAGGATCAAGTTTTTCAAAGGACATTGAGAATGGCCCTCCATGTGTAGACACCTGAACTAACTGCTGGGCATCCCATTACACAACACTGTTAGTACCAGCATAGCAACTGGTTTTGAAGATGTGAAACTTCTTTTCCACACTGGAGAAGTAGAGGAGGGAAATTGCAGGTTGGATGAGGATCATGGTTGTCTGCTTTTGTGATTATGACAGTGGTTGGTTCAGACAAACAAACTAGACCAAGATGATATCCAGAGTTCCAAAACCAGAATGGAGTTTTTAGTGCACAATTGTAAAAAGAAGATCTGTGTGTGCCGGCTCAGGAAGAGGTCAGTTGCCATTTGGTCTGAAGAGGACATAGACAAAAACATGAGAAACTGGAGCATGATGAAAACTTAAAATTTGTATTTGTGGCAAGAAAACTATCAGATTTTGAGATTGTGAAGAAAATCTAGTTTATCCCAAGCCTAGTAAAACTGAAAACAATTAACATTACTTTTAAATGTCTTATAATTTAAAATTAACTTTTTAATGGAGAATGTTGTCAATATTTGTATTTAAACATCTCACTGTAGCTTTCAGGAAATAATGTGTAATTTAAAAATGTTTGGAATAATTTTCAATGTCTTCCCTATTGACTGAAGTACTTCTTAAGCAAATGTTTGCATATGTAATTAGAAAACTGTATGCATGGATATGTGCAGCAATTATATTTGCAGCACTGTACATTTTTGAACATTTATACTATTGAAATTAGTTGCCTCAAAAATTTACAGTTATTATTTCATTTTAAAATGTTATCAGAGATACTTCAGTTATACTAGAAATCTGTGCTGTCTGTGTTATTAATTGCTACACATATAGTATGGCCTTTCCTTTTTATCCACCTGCTTTTACTTCATTTTACTCTGAAGCTAAGGTAATTAAAAATTTCATAATATTTCCTTTATAACAGATTTTTTGCATGTGTGTGGGATGATGAAGAAAAGCTTCATAGCTTTGAGTGACATATCTTTTATTTCTGTTTCAAAAAATACTCTACTCTCATGTTCAAAGACTAGTCTGAATTCCTGGAGTGTTTTAGCTTCAACTTATGCACAACTGTCTTCCGTGTCATGACTAACTATCATGTCAGAAAAGTACATTAATATGTAACTTGGACAACATTTGTGAGTTTCTCAATCTAACCAGAAAAAATCTTTTGTTTTCTAAAGTTCTGTGGAATTCTTATGTGTTTCTCAATGAATTATTGCGACTTTAAAATATACTGTTTTGGAAGAATAGGCTTGAGTGTAATGTTAAGTAAGACATTTTTGGAGTTTTTCAAATTTGTTTTTCTAATGAGCTGAATGGTTTCTTTGATGAAGTAATGATTTCTAATCCCATATTCATTGAAAATAAAATATGAGAGTTCTTCACTCTGAACTGCATTTTGTTTTACTGGCTGAAGTACCTTTGGTTGTTGAGCAGGGCTCATGGGGCATATTTTCTGTTTGCTCTTTGACCACTCAAGCTTTAAACTCAACTGCTGAAATTTATAACAAATCCCAAATCAATGATAAATGCTACAGTTTCCCCTAACCCTGATGCTCTTCATAAACACTTTTAAAGTTTTATTTTTAATATACTTATTATTGAATTAACCAGTTTATTAGCTTTTCTCTAGTAATAGGAAAGTGGTTCTAAAATCTGTATTTTGATAGTATGATTCTTTACCAAATATGGCTATAACCGAGAATTAAGACAAAATTCAGCATTGCTTAGGTAGTGACTCAATATGAGTGAAGTAGTAAAGGAACACAAGGTCAATGTCTCTTCACTTTGATAAGTGCTTTGATGTAAAACTCAGGAAAAAAAATGTGTGGATGTATTTGTGCTTTCAAAGTAAATGAATTGAACAGAAAGGAAAAAGAAAATTTTCTTCCCAAGGAAATAAGGCCTATCTGTACATCTGCAGTTTGAGATTAAAGGTAGTGCAGGGACAATAGTGCTTTCATTGGTGGTGCTCTTCCCCCATTATAGCTTGGCCCCACAATGATTCATTTATCAGGAATGTATTATGGGAGACAGTTTAAAAATATCCAAGTGATAGATATTCTTTTCCTGTTGTGTTTAGAATAAATGGTTTACTGTAATACTGGAATTGCAGAAGAATTTAGTTCAGAACTTCTGGGAAAATGAACTTAATGAGCCCTTAAAGCATTCATCTATTTTTAAGTCTTTTCAATGTTTTTATTAAAAGACCAAGCCTGTTTCAAATATCACTGTTCATATTTTTCTAACATTTTTGAGGTATGAGTGACAAATGCACATTTTCCTCACTGCTGGTCCATTTTCCAGACCTTTGTATGTATTAGAATTCTCATTTCGGGAATAAGAAGTCTATAGTTTTATCTGCCGAACACAAATATTTGCAGACTGACAGAGAGTCATTAATTATACATCCTGATAAAAAATTAGTTTTACAAATGACTTGTGATTAATTGATGGGTAAATGATCCTGGATACACTTTCCTTCTGGAAAATAGATGATAGGAAATGCTTCTCTGAAAGAGAAAAGCACAGGAGTTCACATTCTCCTCACTCCTCCATTTAATGGCTCTAATCATGCTGTCTTTCTGTCAATGCAACCTAAGGAATTTACTAGGTACAATGACAAAGGTCAGGTAAAATTAAAGATGTTTTAGAGCCAAGACATCAATTTCTTGCCCATTTCCACCAACACATAGTCATATCAGCAGCAAGAAATGACAAATGGCATAGTTTCTGTGTTCTCTGTTAGCATGGTTTCCCCTACCAGGTAAGTACATTTAAGAAGCAGGCTTTGTAAACAGTGTCATATCCTCATAAAACTTCCTATTCATTCCATAATTTGTTGGACAAATACAAGAATCATCATTCTTCCCCTACACAGTCTTCATGTTACCAGCTTCACAGGAAAATGGAAACATAGGACTTGCATCCACCATGGATGGAAAGTAGAAAATATGGTGTGCAGGTGTGAGTCCATGCACAGTGTTATTCCTGCATGGATTTCTCAGTGTACATCCTCGTAAATGATTTTCTTATTCATTTTATAAGCTTAAGGTCTCACAGAAATTAGATTTTGACAGAACTACAGTACAGCTCATAAAAATTGGAATTTCCCAGTCAGTAGCCTGTTGCACTCCTCATAGGTCTTTTCACTCTAGTGAATTATTTAGGAGTTTAGTAAGACATACTATGCCTAATACGTTAGGGAAAATGAATGACATATGAATGGAAAGGGTTCTGAATCTACAATGCAATCATATTCATATTTCCCAAATAAGCAGAGCAGACTACTTTAGTTCACAAAAATTTCTGCATCTGTTCCAGATAACATTCAGTGGTACCTTCTAAACATGAAACTATGGGGATTTTTTCCAGTCCTATCACACACATCAGACACTGTATCCCATTTGTTTATATAGTCAGGCAATAATCACCACCTTCCTTGATCTTTGATGGGAATCGTCTGTACAAATAATTAAGCAGCTTCTCTGCTTCTGTTTCTGCTTCTGGGCATTTTTGGACTATCAAAACTGACCTAGAAAGAGTCAAAACATTCCATGGCTACTGACCTGGGATTTAAGGTTTTATTATGTGGAAGAGATATTGAGCCATAGTTAGAAATGGCTTTTAGAAGAGCTCCTGAGGGTTATGGTACAGTCACAGTTTGCCAACAGCAAATTTGACTAAAATTCTTCGTATTTCTTTATAGAAACACAGACTGAAGAACATTCAGGGGAAAAGTAATTTGAATCATCTTAAAATTCTCATTTCTATACAATGGCCTAAAGTACTTAAAGTGTTCACATTTATCAACCTTTAAAAATGAAGTTTTTCTAGTGTTGCTTATTTAAAAAAACAAAACAAAACAAAACAACCAAAACAAAACAAAAAACCACAAAAAAACCCCAAACCCCAAAACTGTTCTGTATTAGAGTTTCCATGTAATATAAAAGTAATCTCAACTATTTGATCCCATACAAGCAAAAAAGGGCAAAACCCCTTTAAAAATACCTGTGTGTTCACCCATTTAGACCTTCTAGATAGATATATTATGGTGCCCTTCTGAGTGAACACAAGGTGAAGCATTCAGCACTATGAAAGTGTCTGAATAACCTGCATTGTGTGAACTCACTCTATAAAAATTAATATTATAGATTTCATATATTTTAATGCACACTAACTGAAATCTTTACCTATCACTTGTAAACAATGAACTTCTTTATTTTCTATGATTTATCATATCATTGTTTACCAAAGCTATGTTAGAGGACTTCTAGAAAAGAGGTTTCTTAATTGTCTTATAAATAAATAATTTCAGCTTATACCATGTATTTTTTTTTTCATATGCATGTGTTTTCTTCTAAAACTAAAAAAAAAAAAAAAAAAAAAAAACAAAAACAAAAACAAAACTAGACCATTTAAACTATTAAATGTCACTTCAGCATGGTCTTTTGTCTGCACTGTAGCATGTCAATCAAAACCATTATTCTCCAGCTACATTTCTGCCTAAGAGCTGAAAACATAATGATCAGATAATGATATTTACATACCTTGGAGGAGTGAATTTTAAATAGAACCTTTCTGTAAAACGCAAGAGGAAGGAAAGGTTCTGCCCCTCCTTGTTCCCCTTTACTGTCCCCATTCATCCAGAGTCTTCGAGAAGAGTTTTTCCTACCTGTTCTTTGCCAGCCGGTGAAGAGGCTGAAAACTAACTCTTACAGTCTGCAACCTTATCAAAGAGTGGATATTATTTGAATGTTACTCTTATCATCTTCTTCAAAGAAAAAGGCAACATTCAACTTTATTTCTAAGGAGATATTTTGGCTTTGGGGATATGCTTTTCCTTTTCTTTTCCTTCTTAATGGGTGGAACTGAATCTAGACCAGATGGAATTTAACTTTTGTCATGCTCTGTGAAGTTATCATTTGCATAAGAAAGAATAAAAAATTACAATTCTATATAATCTTTGATACTATTCACTTACTTTTCTGTGGCACAGATATTTTGGAGCAAAATTTAAAACTATTGGTTTCCGGAGATAACAGCATGCCAGAAAATACGTATGGAATGTTTATCTAAAAGGAGGAGACAAATTCTGCAGCTTCAACTATTCGTCTCTTTATTCTACTTCTACAGTATTCCATTAGCTAGTCACATCATGACATCTGAGTGATTCCTGAATCTTTTAATAGTTGGAATTAAATAAAAACCTAGAGGTGTAGTCACACTGCCTTACATGTTGCAATGACCTGTGCTGTTCCTTTAAAAGAAAATCAATTATTTAAGAATGTATCCAAGTAGGGAAGAGGTAAGAAACAGATAGCTACTTAAGGAGAGCTAGAAAGAAGGGTTTGAACGTGTTTATCTCAACATTATATCAATTTTCAAGATCAAATATGTTTCATGTTTCAATCTTATATTGCTAGTAGCAAATAGACAAACATAAGTAGAATGTCTGTAAATGTATTTGAATTAAAAACACTTCTTGTTCTATTGACAAGTAGATTCATTTTACCCTGAAATTCCTGGGACTGTTCTAAAAGTATCCAAGATAGCAGCCGGTCTCCTTTTGAGAGAAAATAGAATCTTTTCAGGCTCCATTAGTGTGACATTTTAAAACTCATTATGTTCAGTAGGATTCTGAATGAGAACATGTGTTTTTAACATATGATGTTCAATATCTGGCAAAGATAATATATACGTAGATTACATGCCTCTGTGAAAAGAAAGGGATTTACAGCTTTTTTCATACTTTTGTGACCTGAGATTGTGCATGATTATAGCAAGGTTTCTCTTTTCTTCTTTTCTCCATTGAAATTAAAGAGATAATATTCATCCCCTAGAAAACTTCATTGCAGAGATATAACAAAGTCTTTGGAGAGAATTCCCTGTAGTATGACTTTGAAATTAGAATAAATCCATCATGATGATAAGTAAACAGAATCCTGAAGCATGTTTTGGGGTGTTTTTTTGTTTCGTTTTGTTTTTTTTTTTTTTTTTTGTTTTATTTTGGTTTTTTGTTTGTTTGTTTGTTTTTGTTTTCTGTTGGTTTGTTGTTGTTGTTGTTTTTGGGTGAGGTTTTTTTTTTTGTTGTTGTTGTTTTTTTTTTGCATGATGGCATACAAGAGGAAATCAATGTCTCAGAGGATGAGACCCATGGAAGCTCTGGTTTGGTTTTGGTTTTTAAGAGAAATAGAGCTTGACACTAAACTCTGTGATGTCTATTTTGACAAGCTTGTTTTGTTTTTTATACTAAAAAGAAGTATGGACTTATTGAAGTCTAATTTGATGCTTTAAATTAAAAGATTTTGTAAAATGTTTTAAATAAATGAAACACCACTTTGGCCCCAAAATTAAATATAAGAATAGCAGATGCCATAATGATGGGTTACAGTGAACTGCTACTTTCTAGCATCAGAAATATTTTCTGTGTCATGATGCCACAGATAGACTCTCTGCACTTTTTTCAAATGTAGAACTGTGGCCTTTGTTATTATAAAGCTCTTGACCAAGTGATAGGTTTCTAGGTTTTGGGGTTTTTTACTTTATTTTATTATATTTCATTTATTATTTTAACTATTCCAATGAGTGCATTTTTTTACCAGTTTGATCATTCTCTATTCCTTCAAAAGCAGTTGAAAGTTAAGCTCTTGATGTCATAGTAACTGGAGGATTAAGATTTATGTTCAGAAAGCAATTCACAATAAATACTGCTATTTCTAAAATAGATACACATCTATAGGTTTTGCGAACCCCTGAACTCTCTTTGAGTTCTAAAATACTAAGTTCTGTCTTTGAACATAGTGTCAAACTGTAACAAGAAAACAGAAGGGAACAGACATCTTCCTGAATGCCTCTTGACCTGTGGAATTTGTCCTTCAGGATAAGTATGAAATTCTCAAAAGTCATGAGGAGACAGTAATGGGAGAACAAAGCAAAACAAAACAAAAACAAAAAAAAAAACCCAAACAAACAAAACAAAAAAGGAAAGGATAACGCAACAAGATATAGGAGTATATTTATCTCTAAAGAGTACAATGGAAGAATGATGTTCTGCCTGCTGTACATATATTAATTCCTTTTGTTCTTGCATTCTTGCAGTCAATTTGAAGGTCATTTGAGAGTCCTTGTCTTCACTGGAAACAAGGTCCCGAAATTGCTCTAAAAGCAAGTCTTCTTGAACTACAGTTTCTGATGCTAAGAGAAAATTCCATAATTTTCAAATGAAAGAATAGGTGAACATGCAGCTTACTTACTGCATCTGCCACAGCTTGGCATTTAGGGAGTTCATTGCTATAAACAAATATAATGAAAACTACAGCTCCTGCACACAGTGTTCCTAGCACCTCCAGATCAGCTTGTGGTGTTTTTTCTGACTACAAATAACACAGTTTCATGTCCTGATAATTTTTTCTTTACTTTTTCATACACTATAAATGCAAAGCCATGAAGTTCAGCTGCAATTGCTTGGAACAAGGAAAAAACCTGATTATTTTGCACCCTATTTTGTTGAAAAAAATTTCTATTTTAGCAGGGAAAGAACCCTACATCCATGTGCAGTGTTAGTATACTAATGTATATCGTTCTACCAGAGGAAACAGATGAGAAACAATATTTTCAATCCGGTAAAAATTATCTGTTAAAGAAATGCAGATAGATCTGTGATAGTAAGGCTCCCAAAAAGAATGTTATAAATGAAATCTTTATATTTATATTCTTATACCACTGTGATCATGAGCAAAATAGCTTTCCTTCGAGCATATGACTGGTATTGTATATTTCAAGTACAAACTGATTTATATGAGACAATAGGTCTTATGTGATTGTTTACCACACATAATTAATGCTTTCTAAAATTCCTCTCGGCCTCTCCAATCATTTTCATTGATGATATTCCTTTGCCAGTAGCTAACCAGAAAACAAATTTCAAAACCAACCAGCAAACAAACAAAAACAAAAAATCACAGAATCTTAGGATTAAAATATTCTAAATATGCATTTCATAGCAGAAATATCTAATTGGAAGTTAAAAAGGGGTTTAAATATCTGTCCTCCTTTAGCATCACTCCTAAAACACATAATTTTTATGTCATCCTTCTACTTATGAAAGTAGATACTTTCACTGTGCATCAAATACAGTGTATGTAAAGCTGACATGAGTAGAAAATAAAACCACAAATTGTTCATACCATCAGTAGTGTCAAATAGAAGACTAAATTATTACTGAAAAAAGTTATAACAGAAAATATTTTAAATATATAGAACATGGTCAAAAAGAGACGGGTTTTTTTAAAATGTGTAAAACAAAGTTGATTCTGTTTTTTTACCTCTCTTGTTCATCCCAACCGATAGAGCACACACAGTGGGGGAAAAAAAGAAAAAAAGAAAAAAAAAATAGAAGAAGAGAGAATGATTTTGTTCTGAGATTTATAAAAATAGCAGCATTCACCTGTTTATTATTTCTGGACCATGCATTTTGTTTATTTTTTATCAAATAGTCCTCTAAATGTTAGTGAGAGTAGATCCCATTATTCTTTTGGTTAGTTTTCTTTTATTTGTCTATAAGACTTAAAACAGTTTTCTTTTTAGGAGTTATATTAATGTAGTTTTCTTGTATTTATAAACTCTCTGTGAAGATACATTATTTTTGATGTTTCTCTAAATAGTCACCAATCAACTTGGAATGACAAGTAAAAAGTAAGGCTCCTCTGTGGTTTGCTTCTGGGGGTTTTTTATTGTGTTACAACCTAGCTGAGTAAAACTATTAGTTAAAAATATTTTATATAGTCTAGACATCCCAGTGTTATCAAAGCTAGACAAGAGGTAGCCCATGATGAGATGTTGTAATAGAAAGCTGTGTCTGTCTCCTTATTTGCCTGGATGGCTTTGTTCAAATTAGAGTAAAATTTCACAGGAGATGAAAAAAATCCCATTTCCATAAGATCAATAATAATTTTATTTTCGTTTGATGAAGTCATTATTAATGTAAATAGATGACATTTTAAAATAGGCTATTTCTAATTTGTGAAGTGAAGGAAAGGTGCTTTATGCTACTCTGTATTTGTGAACTCTTGCATAAATCATAGAGAGCATCAGTACATAGGTAAAGACACTGGGATATATTCATTTGTGTTTAACCAAGAAAAAGCTCCAATCCTATTTTTATTTTGGCCTTCCTTGTTTATTTTTATAATGTAACATTAACTTAGTCTGATAGTGAATAGAAGAACTCAAAACTGAAAAAGGATCAGAGCAGAATAGTTTCAAATGTTCTCAGGGTAACTGTTTTGTGAGAAACATCCCCCTCTGTCTAAGCTAAATGATATTGACATGAGAATAACAGCTCAAAGGTTGGAAAACTATGGTGTTTCTTTGCCAATATTAGAAATAAGGGAGTGTGGGGAAGTTCTATTTAGTGTCTTAACATGCTTTTTGTGTTGCAGATCAACAATCTGCATCTTCATTTTGCAGCAATTTTTTCCACAGACCAGTGGAAAGTTTTCCGACCACAGCTGCAAATGCAGAGATCACAGCTGGAGTATTTCTACTCATGTTTAAAACAAGAAAAAAAAAATGGAAAGAAAGATATTCTGGAAGCATAAGAACAAGGGAGATCTACTGTAACAACTTGAAATGATTCCTGATTTCTTTCTGACATAGTGAGTTCCTGGAGCAAGTTAAAAGATGTCTTCTTGTTTTATTGTGATGCCCTCTATCGAAGAAGGTGTTTTGTGAAAATTCAGTTGAAGTGGAGTTCAAAGGAAGGGGAGAAGAATAAATGCATGCATTTTCTCTAAATAGAAGCTGTGGTGATATGAAATTTCACTCATTACTGTTTTCCAAAAAAGATCCATTAGTACGGTAACAAATAACAAAAAAGCGCAAATAAGCATTCAGTAACAGGTAGAATTTCCTCCATGAAAACCTATTTACTCTATCTTTTCACTACAGCTGGGATTCTGTTTTGATGGGGATGTTGGATAGGTTGGGGATTCTGTTTTGCCTAACTGGAAGATAAGCACTTCTGCTATTCATTGACTCTTTCATTTGAAATTAGGGGCTCTTCATTAGATGACCACAAGATATGTAAAATGAAGAAAGAGGTGATACCAAAGGAAGATAGATTTCAAAGTAAATAACTTGAAAGTATTCACTAAAGAGAAGAAAATATACAGCTCAAACAAATACCTGGTTGAAAATGATCATAAAAACTGTGCTGTTGCTGAATTGCAGTTTTAGTTACATTCACCTAATAACAGGTCTCTTCAGATACACACACTGCATCCAAACTTTTATTACAGTACAAAAAAATGCCTCAACCTGGCCTCTATTTATATGTTCAAGTCTTTTTATATATGCAAGTCTAGTACAGTGTTACTTAAATTACAGTATGGAGTATTGACTCTAGTTTTATCTTCTGTGTAATTTCATAGAATACTCAACTGTGCTAAAATGCATAATTTTTAGAGATCTTTGCCCTCTGCTCTTAATTGAACTGCTCTTTTTAATAAAAAAATAAAATACAATAAAAAAGCTCTGCATTCACTGTTCACAACTTCTGTTCTGCTGTAATAACAGAAGAAATTGCATTCACAGACAAGACATAATTGGCACTTTCTCACTGTAATCAACTAGTTGTGCAGGCTCTTCTGTGCTTTATGTGGTATCTTTAATAAATGAAATCTTGAAGTAATGAAATAGCAGAGACTGCTACTGTAAGTCAGCAGTCACAAACTGGACATAACGGTGTTCATCTTCTAGAAAACAGATCTTAATGCTCCTGACAAGGCACTACTGAAATGAACATTACTGTCATATGTGTGGGATTCAGGTCAAGTTGCCAATAAACAGCCAGTGTTAGGAATATGAAAGTAATGTGACAATAGAAATAGCACCTTGAGTGCTACTTGTAACCTGTGTATTGACTACAAATTGTACAGGTGGAGTGAAGTGGAACCTGCTGATATCTCTAGAACAATTATTGGTAAATGAATTGTATGACCTGACAAATTATAATGTACAAACAGATCAGTTATGTTAATAGCATCAAAAAGTCAAATAGCATCTTATTTTTCACTTAATATTGCTCGTTTTTACAGTTTGACCTTACCAGTGTAGTATTGATTTTCTGCTACCTGGTGACCAAAGGGGATGGTGATACAGTGTTATTGTCACTTTGACATTTGCTCTGTAAGAAGCTATGCATGGCAAAGATTTCTTCTCTGAACTTTGATTAAAGAGGAATCATATGCCAACAACAGTCTCATGGTTTCAAAACAAGTAAAATCAAACTCCTGGAAGGATTAAACACTGAAATATTTAAAACAGCAGATGTCTAGCTTGATCCCTAGACACAGCTATAATGCAATGACTGAACAAAACTGAGGATAGTGAGTTGGAATAAAAAGTACTGAGCAGCGGTACTCAGTACCTCATCAGAGGTTTCAGTTATAGTGCACATTATTTATTAAACTGTCAATCTGCCATAACTAGAATAGCATTAGATAGAGTTCCACAGCAACCAGCTCAGGATCATCTGGGAGTGTTGTATCAGTAAGTCTTGAAACCATTACCCAGATGCTTCAGGGTAAGGCAATGGCTGCCAGTGAAGTCAATGATAATTCTGACTAATTCTGACAAAATGCGGACATCTTTTTTTCTTTTCACACCAGTGAAACTGGTAATCTCTGTATGGAATAAAGTGACAATAGATTGGGAGTTTCAAATGGAAATGTCATCCACCCCTACAAGCATGATAGTGACAGTGAAAACCATGGTAGTTTCTCTCAGGCTTTGAAAATATCCTTGACAGAATAACAATCAGAAGACTCTGTTGAAAAGAGTCCTCCCTAAAGGTAATCTGAATAGTGAAGACCACACTGACATGATCTTCTGCTCACAGGCAAAATCAAGAAATGTTCAGAAGATGAAGTCAAAGTCTATGTACGCTCCTTGCCTCTAACCAAATTCATTAGTATTGGGATTCTGCAAAAACATCTATAAAGATTTCTGTTCCAGCAAGTAAATGACTGCCCATTTTAAATTGGGAATTTTTACAGCAAAGGTAAAACATTTAGAACTAATTTTTTTAACCTAAAATGGAACCAAACAAGGCAATATTTTTGGACAAGTTTAGTTTATTATTGTATGTGTTAAAACACAGGTATCATATCCATATATGGGAAAGTGTGTTATTCATTACAAATGGTTTTATCTCAGAAGAGTCTTACTGTTAGCAGAAAGTGTGTTAAACATGTTATAAAAATGGAAATTTAAGGACAGTTCTAATATTATATGAATACCAAATGAGACGTCTTAAAAATGGAGTCACACAGAGGACAGCAACAGTCATTAAAGTTCCTGGGAAATGCAGCACAGCTGGAATGAAGATATGGGTCTTTGAAAAATAGTGAGTACCCTGCAATTGTTCTTTCCACTTCTCTGAATGTCAGAGTCTTTTCTTAGAGCTGTCACATCAGTCAGTCACCCACAGGCTGTCTTTGTGCTCATGGTTCAAAATGGTTAAATGTCTTAAATAGTGAGTCTCAAAGCATTGCCTGTAGCTGGTATCAAAACAACGCTCCTGTGAGCTGAGCTGCACCAGACATCTGCTGCATATATCAAATAATCAGCCATCAATAAGCATTTTCTATGGACAGTTTAAATACCATGAATGGTTAAGACTGACCCATTAAACATTACCGAGACATTCTCAAGGTAAATCTTCAGTCATAGAACATCAGCCTCACACCATGAGATACAATTAAAGGTCATCTGCTATAGCAGAGAACATATGCTGATGTTATCAAACATATGGACAAAAAAAAAAAAAAAAAGGAAAATTCCACTGAACAAAAGGCAACAAAATAAAATAAGAATAGTGTAGGCATGATGATGCATCTGTCACATCCCTGGATGGGAATGTGCTGCAATAATTTAACAGAAACCCCAAAAGGAAAACTTACCATATTTTAAGTTGACAGAGGAAATTTTTGATGGTGTAGAATGTGTCATCAGTAGCAAAACACCTTATCAAGACCTGAAAAATGCTGGAATCATTGCGAGCATTCTACTGGCAGCACTACACTACCAAAACAAACACACAAGCAAACAAGTAATTTGTTTCATATGATATCTACTGAAAAATAGTTTTCCACAGAAATTTTCCTTAAGGTAAATTACCCCTTGAGTGTAGCTCAGCACCAAACTGAAGAGATTGTTTCTAACAGCCACAAAGCACACCAGCTGCATATGTAGTAGCTTTGTCATCAGTTCCACAGAAGTTTGCAAATCTTAGCTGTCCCAGCTGTTTGATGGGTATTCATGTCTTCTGTGGTCTGAGGGACTGAACTGCACTTCTTTCTCTCTGTTATATTGGTATGATACCACATGGTGTCAGGAAGTTATGAGGATGGGAAAATGCATGGGAAAGGTGTTCTGGGAGCATGGTTGACAGCATGACAGACAGGGTAGGGATCTCACCAAACAGAGATCCAGTCCCCAGTGCTTGATCAAGGAGGGCACGGAAAGATCAGTGAGTGAAAGTAAGTTAGAAAAGGTCCTGGGTTGGCTGGGGAGGGTCATGGGCATGAGCAACATGTGGGTGCCCAGGCCACTAAAGTACAGCATGGGACCCATACAACAAAACCCAGGCAAGAGCCAGGAAAAAGTGTCTTAACTCCAGCACAGTCCCTGCAGGAGAAACATTTTCCCACAGAGACTATTCCCAGGCCTTGTCCTAGGCCACTTCACAGTAAAGTTGGCCCTCACCACCTGCATCCCAGCCCTGGGAGAAGGAATAAGGTTGAAAAGTCCATTGGTATGTGGCTCCTTTTCTGAACTAGATGAGATTTAAACCTTTACCTCACCGTAATCCCAAATGAAGTGTTAATGATTTTGTGAAGCTTGCAGATGAGTCAATATACTGGAAGCAGAAAAGAGAAGGTGTGACTGTATCACTCTCAACCCATGTGAATGTATGTCAGTTCTTCTTATTATTAGTTCATGTAAAACTATCTCCCTGTATCATAAGCCTGCAGAGACCTAAGCTACTGGGAGCTAACGCTGCCTCCCTCCACTAGAAATAAATTTATAATGTTGATAATATCCATTAAAGGCAAAGCAATACAAGAAAATTGGATGCCTTGAATATAGACTGCATTAAATGTGAGAGTATGACCTACATACTTCATCTAAAAAACAGATTGTTTGCTCAGGCATTTTTTAACTTTATCCAGATGTAGCTGAATTGCATTTTTCAGCTACCAATCATACTTGCTTGGTGTGTGATAAACATCTCCTATGTTTAGAACTGAGCACACAGAAGCCCCCCAGGAGCCTGTTTACCTCTGCCTTGAAGATTCTCTTAATAGCAGGCATTAGTTTGGAATTACAGGACCAAATTCAGTCTCAAAGAGTATTTGTAGTATTTCTATTGGACAAACCTCAGATGTTCCAAACAATCCTACATGTAGATAAATGAAGACCCATATATTGGGGATCCAGACTGAATTTTCAGTTCACTCTTTATTTAGGGATACCAAAGGAATGAAAACAATGTTGAAAAATTGAGGCAACACTATCCATTTTAAAGTCCTTCTGCACATTTGAATTTGATGCCACTTTTGTCTCAACCCTACGAAGTCTTTATATGCTCTACATAAAGTTAGATTATGAACACAGTGGAACATCTTGGTGTAACTGAACACAGAATCACAGACTCATTTAGGTTGGCAAAGACCATTAAGACCATCAAGTCCAACCATTAATCATTAAACTACTACCAACCAGTTCAGATGACAAAGAATTTCAATGCTGATTAAAATCACAAAAAAGGTAGTCTATAATCCCTGTATTTCAGTGAATAGCAAGCAGTCTTTATACAGGGTTTTGATGATTTATGAAAATCACATTATAAAATAGGTAATTGGCTAAAAAAAGAAATTTAGAAATTGAGACAATGGTGTAAGTATCATTATATATGTACAAGAATAGTCAAATTCTTACACCTTCACATAAGATACCTAAAGGATTTTTTTTTTTGGTTTTTTTCTTGATCAGTCATTGAGTACACAGAATGTCACAAAGTTTTACGAAAGATTATCAGCTACTGTGCAGAATCGGATCATTGTTGATTAAGTTAGGAGTGATATTATAAAAAAATAGTCTGTTGTTCAAGAACAATTTACTGCACATAGGATGGGACAGGAAACAAGGCTGATTTCTGACAATGAAGTACTACATCTTAGATATCCAAAGTAATGAGAGATGTCTGAGGAACAACACTTCAAACCAGAATTGAATGTACAGCATCCACGATGAAATATCTTACAGTGCAGTTCCATTGAATGGCAAACTGCTTATGAGAACTGAATCATTTTCAACATAGAAAGAGCAGTCATCAATCTCTCTTCTCCTTGAAGTTTCATAATTTAAGCACTGAATAATCAAATAGGCCATTAAAAGTGGTGGTTAATAATAGCTATTTGAAAACTCATGTGAAAGCAGATAGTGCTTCCATGTGACTGTCTGCTTTGTATATGCCCTGGTATCAATATACGGTGAGAACAGCATATGGTTCCTTTGATGGAAAGTAATGGAAAATGACAGACTGTTTGAAGATGCTGTGGTGCCAATTTCATGAATAATGCATTAGGGTAACAGGTATAATCAGTGCAGTTAAATAGTCTGCAGCCTCCAGAGATACAACAACAGCATACAGAGGAATTATCCATGTACTAAGACCACCTGACACTTATTTTTTTCTTCCTTGATTTTATTTGATTACAACTACACTAAAATATGTCTTTAAAAAAGCAGTGTCAGAAACAAAAATGTTATATTCTGAGTCAGAATTAATTTAGTACACATGTTCTGTGCAATTTACCTTTTAATAATAAGCACAAATTTCAAAATCTGTTTTCTCTGTTTTAAATTGAATATAGGTTTTAGAGCTCAAAATTTAATAGGAAGAACATTTTTATGGTTGTCATTCATGCACTGAAATAATCTTCTATATTGTCAAATGCTTTTATGCCATTTCAAATGATACAGCACACTGCACATATACCAAAATTTATTTTAATTTTATTATTTTCCTTTATCAAAAACAAGTTTAAGATTAATTGAAAAAAATCCTGTCTTGCAGAATGCTGCTAAAAGATTTTGCATGAAGAATATGCTGATTTGTATTTAATGATAATATAAAAGCTCTGTGAAAGAGATTTACACTTAGGGATACATAATCCTCTTGGCACTCAGGTCTTACATGATGATGTCATGACTCTATAGCAATGAATATGAATTAGAGTAAATTACTTGGGACACAGGATTACAGTCCCAGTATTTACACTTTTCCTGAAGGAAAGATGCCTATGTTTCTGAGTTAAAAGTTCCATTTTCTTCCTGACAAATGAGCTACAGTGATGTATGTCCAGGTTTCAACTTTATGAATCTATTCTGATTGCTATGTATCTGCTTCTGAAAAGACATCTTGGCAGATTTCACTAAAAAAAAAAAAAAAAAAAAAAAAGCGCATGATGGCTTTTAAATAGCATTCTACAAGTCAAAAAGGCAGTGAGTCATAATTTTGCATGTGTGTGTGGACATATATTCATGTGTATTCACATAAATAAACATCCTACAGATAAGAAAAAGCAATGGTAATCTAGGATGGGTTAATATACAAAATATTTTTGAAATGTAAAATAAGATGCTCTAAAAAAAATCAACTCAGTCATCACAAATAAGCTGCTAGAGAACACTGCTCTTATTAAATGGAATATTCTGTGTTTTAATATACTGTTCTGGTCTTTCTACCTGTTCTTCACTGCAGTTAAAATTGCTTGTATGAACACTTTATGTTGTGCAGTTCTTAAACAGTGTATGCAAAAATCCATTATACTGGTTGGGGCCAAATGCTACATTTTACATTTGTAGCAACTTCAAAACACCTAAGGTTTTTAACTCTGAATTTTCAGAAGCTCAAATACTGTCATTCATTACTGGAAACATAATGTTTCTTATGATGAAAATATTTCTTATTCTTACAGTTAGTAAAAGTCTAGTCTTGTAAAGAATACATTTGAACATGAAAAATAAAGGTTTTGGCTTTCCAAACTGGCCCTTGTAAATATATTTAATTCACACCTGGGAAATTTTGAATGCAGGAAAGGTGATTTCAGTAATACTCTACAACCTTCTTTTCTTTTCTTTTCTTTTCTTTTCTTTTCTTTTCTTTTCTTTTCTTTTCTTTTCTTTTCTTTTCTTTTCTTTTCTTTTCTTTTCTTTTCTTTTCTTTTCTTTTCTTTTCTTTTCTTTTCTTTTCTTTTCTTTTCTTTTCTTTTCTTTTTTTTCTTTTCTTTTCTTTTCTTTTCTTTTCTTTTCTTTTCTTTTCTTTTCTTTTCTTTTCTTTTCTTTTCTTTTCTTTTCTTTTCTTTTCTTTTCTTTTCTTTTCTTTTCTCTTCTCTTCTCTTCTCTTCTCTTCTCTTCTTTTCTTTTCTTTTCTTTTCTTTTCTTTTCTTTTCTTTTCTTTTCTTTTCTCTTCCCACAGATTGTGTAAACATTTTGGGACCTTTCAGCCACTAAGGCAGTTTGAACCCATCCTTTTATTAAAACCTCCCTTATCAGCCCCATTTAGCACTCAAGAACACTCTATTATTTGTACATCAGCCATTTCTGACAGAACCCTATGTGGTTTTTATTGTTATTGTTTTCTTTCTTGGCAATAAAGATTTTCTAATGTTAAAAAGTTCTGCTGTATTTCTACCATAGTGAAAACCATAGCAGGTACAGGAGTGGTTGTTGGCCTGGAAGATTGACTTTGTTAACAACATATCATGCCAATTAGTTGATTCAGAATAACTGCAATATTCTTTATGATCTTGTTTTTTTTCTGTTGGATTAAGGAAACAAATCAACATGGTACAGACTGAATTATTTCTCTACCTATTGGATTGGTTCAGTTTCTGAAATTTCAAAATTACTGCAGAATTGTATCACTTGCCTGAACTTATTAAACTGTAATTAAAAAAAAAAAAAAAAAAAAAAGCCTAAGAGTATCAATTGCAGCCTTCCAGAGGTGCCAAAGCAGCATAAAACTGGTGCAATGAACACTTAGCATCAGAATAGCTGAGAAAATTTTTAGTATGACCAACTGTTTGATATTCACAGTTGTTTAGCACTTCCTCCACATACTCGGCATGAATATCAGAAGAAAGAAACAAGAATGCAAAGCATGTGTAAGAGCTTTCATGGGACCACAGAGCTTGACATGAGGAATTCTGCCAGGTCAGATTTAAGAATGGGGTCAAAAGCCGAAATTGCCGGTTTAGAGTTTGAGATAAGAGAAAACAGTTTTCTTAGGGCAACCTTACATCAATTAAAAGATATTTTACAAAATATTGTTATGTAAAGCATTACTGTTGAAACTTCATTGTCTTGTTGGTTTAGAATGACCAGCAATAGGACAAAAAATTCCATGCCAGTGAACTTCATTTGAAATCCCCTATAAAAAGTTGTATGCCCACCTACAACACTGCTACATTAAATTTCAGGCATAAATAACAGCAGAGAAGAACATAGATGTTAGAAGATATATGAACCCATTCCCTCCTGTTAAGTGAGTACTGGGGTGGGCAATATCACACAGACCACTTGTTATGATGTGGACATTGCTGATTCACACTGACAGCTTGGGCCTTCCTCAAATATGGCCATTCTATGGCTGTAGGTTCACAAACTGTAAAGGGAGATTGTCCACCTCTCAGCATGGAAACCTGTAAGCAGAGACCAGAATGAAGCTCATGACATATCCACCACAGTTGATATGAACCCTGGTAATTCTAAATTTGTGTCCATGCATTGCAAGCATCAAAGATTCATAGGCATCCAAATTGTGGTCAGAACAACTGCAGGAACTTTATATGATGTACTTCTATGGGGGGGCTAAAGCAGCCCTTTGCAATGCCCTTGTCAGTTCTGAACGTAGATGTGGGAGGCGTTTAAGGAGGAGCAATAATTTTCCACAGCAGGCCAGCATAGGATTGTCCAGCAGAGCTGAGTAACCAGCTGGCTCTAGTGGCTCTTTCATGAATGCACACACGCCCATCTGACATTTTCTCATCTGGGTGATTCAATAGCCCAACAGAAACTAGAAATACTGTTATCTGCTCTGCCATTTTAGTTTTGCCTTATCTTAGTGTATTTTTTTTTTTGTCTTTACCTTCTTACTTCTGGGTGCAAGGGAAGTCAGAGTGTACATGGCCTATCTTAGCTTTACATGTCTCCTACAGCAGGAGGAGATTGGATGGGAAGAGCAGTGCAGCCCTTCCTTTATCACCAGAAAAATATGTGGAGATGAAAAGTCTTAAAGATCTGTGAAGACACAATAAACTGCTCTGTTGCTTGTACAACAGCCTCTCCACAGCCCCCTGACTCTCAGGAGCAAAGATTCCTGTAAGGAGTGCAGACATAGACTCTTTCTTTTGCTGTCCGTTTCCAGGGATGACTCAATTGAATAAGAACTGTGAATAGGACGATTCATCATCTGATGAATATCCCTTATGCTTTCCTTCTCACTGTGACATAGAGGCCACAGCTGCAGGGGCTGCACAAGAAGGTTGAGCTCCCAAAGATATTCCAGCAAAGAGAGGATTAAATGAAGCTGGGTTATGTAATGTGGAAAGAAGTGTCAAAGAAAGATGACTGAGGTGCCCTGTGCAAATGTCTGTCTCACTAGCCTTCACTAACTGAAGAGGGAGTCAAGAGTTCCTGCCCGAGCAGTTGGAAAGGCCTTTGAGTACTGTAATCTGTCATGCTGGGGAAGGGGAGCACCAACATTCACCACATCTATGAACATAGTCTGGTACAGGTGCCCTTGGAGACTTTAATTCCCCTGTTATGCTCAGCATTAAACACCAGAGTTGAACAAACTGGTTCTAGTTGGCTGACACCTACGAACTGGGATTCTGGCACAACTTGAGTCAAGTTATGTCAGTGTCCTCCTGATCCATCCCAAAGTTACATACATATACTGGAAAGCCAAACACTTAGCAGAATGGGCCTTTTGTACCGGAGTAAAATAAGTCATTGATGGGTTCTGATCAGTCTAGGGGGAAAGCCAACCTTGCCTTGTAGTATCCAGCCCCTTACCAGGATGCAAGTGTTGTGGATGGGTGTTGTGACTACTTTCTTCCACTTTAAATGAACCCAGCTGTGCACAAACATTCAGGAGCTGATAGGCTATGGACAGTGTCTCAACCACTGGTGGCCCATTGAAGCAACTGTGATTTTCCTCTGCCATTGGGAACATCCTTAAACTAGAAATAGCTTTGTTCTCTTTTCCTTTCACACCTGCCAGAAGAATGTCAGAAATCCCGCAGATAACAAATCTTTCAGATTTTTCTTAACATGGCGTGACAAGAATGATAATTTCCCTAAGACATTTTCACTTTTCTGAAAATGAAGATTGAAGTATTTCTCGTTTTTGTGATTTGTTTTTGGTGAGGCTTCTTTTGAGAAGGGGAGAGGTAAAAGAAAAAAGAAAAGGGATAAGTTGAAACAAAATAGGAATAAACTAAAACAGAAAAGAAAAAACAGAATTAAAGGTGGAAAAAAACTAATTTACTAAAAAGTTCTTTTCTATGGACACATGCTGATAAACTAGACCAAGCAGCTGTAGTTTCAAAGTTTGGGGAAAAAAAAAAAAAAAGGAAAAACAAAACAAAAACACAAGCAAACAAACCCCAAAAAAACAAAAAAACCCACAAAAAACCCCCCAGTGTTTATGACCCTAGCTTCCTTTTCTCTTCTCCTAATACCCAAATTTGGTTCTACTAAAATGTCTCTGTACTTTCACTTACACATAATCTCATTAGTGGGTTCATAGTTGTCAAAGTTATGCACTTTGTCTTGGAATTCCATGTAATTACAAGATTTCATTATAATGAAGATGTCATAAATAGGGAGAATTGTCTAAACATCCTCTGGAGAATGTTTGTAAGAGAAGCAGGTAAATTATTTTAGGGTTATGTGGATGATAGCAGCAGTAGCAAAGAGAAAGTAGACATGATGATAAAAGACACAGAAATGAGTGTAGAAGGATAAGATGAAGAGGCAAGTTAGTTTTCAACTTTAGAAGGATGAAGGAGGAAGATAACAGGAAAAGAGAAGAGACAGTGCAGAAATTGTGATTGAAGAGATGTGTGGATTGCAATTAGTGAATGGTAATTAAGGTAGTGAAAGACTGCCTGTATCTATTTAACACAGTCCTGAAAAATATACACTAAAATTTTGCAGGTGTTGAAGTATAGCTAAGGGTAATTGAGAACATGTACAATAATCTGTCAAATAAGGACATGAAGGAAGAGATGTAAAATACCCATGTGAAAAATCCTTTGGTGTAAAAGAGTTAACCAATGGCTCTTCTATTATAACCCCCAGCAGGTTGCTCCAGGAAAAGGCTGGTACAATATGATCACAATTTCCAAGGAAAGCCTGTAGCCTTATTCAGCCAGATCTATTCATTAATCTTTACAAATAGGTTCCTGTAAATAATGTAATTCTTCCCTTACTTTTAGGAAAGCAGTGCGGCTCAGAGCACAAAAATGCACTAGCTGCATATTTTGTAATTATCATACTAGAGGTAAAAGAAAAAGCTGAAGTTAGTATTTGGTGTTAGGTGTTGGATTTTTGTTTTGTTTGTTTGTGGTTTGTTTGCTGGGTGTTTTGGGGAGAGTGGTGGGGATTTTTTTTGTTTGTTTTGGTTTTTGTTTGGTTGCTTTTGGGTTTTGTTTGTTTTTATCTCACAGGAGTTGTAGTTATGATCTTGTCTTTGGGTAGCAGTGAAAAGTTATCTAGAAAAACATTAGCTGGGAAAGAACTTCGATTACATAAATACTCCAATTTTTTAGCAATGTTAATTTATAGTATTAACAGAATGTTACCATCATAGAATCATTGAATCATGGAATATGCTGAGTTGGAAGGGACCCATCAGGGTCATCAAGTCCCACTCCTGGCCCTGTGCTGCACAGACTCAGAGTCCCACCACGTGCCTGAGAGTGTTGTCCAAATGTTTCTTGACCTCTGTCTGGCTTGGTGCTGTGACCACTTCCCTGGGGAGCCTGTTACAGTGCCCAGCCACCCCATGGGTGAAAAAGCTTTTCATACCTGACTTAAACCTCCTGACTCAGCTTCATGCTGAGATGTATGTTTTTTCTTTTTATCCTTTTTTAAGTCAAAACTACTTGATAAATAAAGGTTAAACACTTGAATTTAGTTTTACTTCTAAACCACAAGCTGCACTTTTTTATTTATGTATTTCTATAGTGAAAAAATCTCCCCACTCTAGATGTTGTCTTCTGTTACAAAGAGCTCTTGCAGAAAACTAAGGGCTACTAAAATAACAAGGACAATCAACAAATACTTAACATCTCATATTTTGCTTCCTGTCCTTTGATAAGGTTTCACATGCATTAGCTGTGCTGCAATGGAGATCAATGCCACCTGAGTTGCAATTCTGAAGTCACTGGCATTACACTGGGACGTGTGATCTATCAGATGTATTTTGGCTGAAGAAATAGAAGATCTGGAGGGCAAACAAGAATTTGAGTTTTTTCTCCTTTTTTTCAGAAAGATAAAACGTTTTCACATCAATTTTATGTATTCAGGATACTCAAGTGCAACCTGATGGAAGTTCATATCCTCTCTTATCAGTTTTCTGTATTAGCATCCACACCTCTAGGGGTTCCAAATTCAATACAGTTCTCTGTGGATCTCAGACCTTCAGATACTCAGACCCGTTGTGAAAGTTCTGTACTTGCATAATCGTCATTTGTTTGGTTTTTTGTTTGTTTGTTTGTTTAATAATGAAAAATTAATTGCTCATTCCTTCATTGTCCAACTATGCACAGAATATTCATTTAGCATGTTTAATTATATAATGTAGACATGCACTATAACTTAAAGATTCATAAATTACCAAAACTCAAGACAGAAAATTTTATGCTTAGGTGAATACTCAGAAAAGAGAGAAAATAGAGTATTTAGGGGGGAAAAAAGAAAACAACAAAAAAGCTGTCTTAATGCACTCTAATGAAAAAAGAGGGAATTGGAAGTCTATTTTATTCTGTCTTAGTGTATCCCTTTGTATTATCATCAGTATTTACAAGTCCCTCTGTTGTGGAAGGTCAGTTAGGAAACATCAATTTCAAAACCACTTCAAGCAGCTAATTTTCTAAGCCTGCCTAAGGAATTTAACAGTGCTTTGTAATATGAAGTAAGGTGTAGGTCTAAAATAGTAAAGAAGTCTTTCTGACCAAACAATTGAAAAGGTGATAAAATATTAACACAAACTTGTATTTATATTTATAACCAGTGCTATTACTTTTGCATTTTTGTTGACTCAGAAAAAATAGCTGATACTTTCAGCATTTTATCTGATGAATTTATATTCATGATTCTGTTTGCAGTACAAGTACCTCAGTTTATGTACTCCAGCACTTAAGTCCATGGGTAGCACTGTCTTTAAATATGAGACATTAAGATCTAAAATTATTCCACAGATTTTTTTCGATTATAATTCTAATACCAACAAATGTGTGTGCTGTACATCAAAAATGTGAGCATAAAAGTTTGTGTATGTTTAAGGATCATAATAAAGACAGCCAAAAAATACAGTATAATTTATCCTTAAACTACAGAGTCACTATTTGTTGTTAAACAGTTTTACATACAAGGAATAAATGTGTGTCCTTTACATGTATGTTCTCTCCATTAAAACAATACTGCTTTAGTAGGTAACAACTCTGAAAACTAGTAAAATGGAACTAATTTAATTTCTTTCATTTCTGGATTATCTAATATTTATTCTTAATCTTGCCAATACATATTGTTTTATCATATTAAAATATTTAACTGTGAGTATCCCTAAGTCATTACACAAAATCACGACCATGATCATTTACTCAAAAATGCCAAGGATGAGTTTCACTGATTTGTTTATAACCCATAATATAGTCAGCATTAACCTAAAATTTAATAAAGTATTAGATACTTGATGACACAGAGTTTCTCCTGTTGTTATTTAAATATTGCTTCATGATTAATTCTATCATTATCAGCGTTCATCACAGATTTTGGCTGTAAATAGGTGAATTAAATGAAGACTAGATAATGACTCAAGTTTTTTATGAATACAAAGTTAAGATGTATTAACCTTGAATACTCTGAAGCCAATTTAGGACAGTTATAATTATTTGCTTAGGGTTTTTTTTTTTCCATTCAATTCTTTCATCTTTATATATATACAACAAAAATTTAAGGAATTATATGTACTCACATATTAGTATATATTTACAAGTTGGGTGTTTTTTATTATTATTTAAATAATGATATAGATTCCCTGCCTTTAAAGCCACTTTCTTTCAACTTTTATTCCAAGTATTATTCATCTCTTTCAAGTGCAAAATGCTCTTCCTACTGGACAATATGTAATTGCAGCAATAATTGAATGTAAAATGCAGTTCATATTTTTAGTTAAAAAAAAGACTAAATTTAAATAGATGTTTTTTGGTATGCAGCTGCACTCAGAAATATAAAGCAGTTCTCAGTATAAATCTTGAAAAGAATGAATACTGTCACAGCTGGGATTAAATTAGAACATTGCTTAATAAAACATCAGTGATGTTGTTACAGCTGCCCCAAAATGACACCATCCAGTGAAGCTCACTTCCAAAAAAATTTATTTGTTGCTTTTAAGTGCAATCTCTCACTCTCAGCTTTCTTCAGCCTGCAAAAACAACATGTAAAATATCAAGAAATGAGAGTTAAAGACTACCGTGAATATAATTTTTCTGTTTAATTACAATTCAAATTCTCAAATAACTGTATGTCTCAATGAATTTTTTGTTTGCTTTCATGCAGTAGAAAAGAAACTACCAGCAGTGCTGAATATCAAATACAATACCTACTCCAAATAAATCTAAATAGTGTAGAGTGGATGGCAAGTACCAGTATATTTTTTCCCATAGCCAAAGGTCAATTTGCTTCTCAGGAATCATTTTACTGTGGGATTCACAGTTTGAGTTCTTTCATTTTCCACAATATGAAGACAAGCTTCCCTCTTGTACTCCCTGTGGTTTTTTTTGGTTTTTTTTTGTTTTTTTTTGTTTTTTTTTGTTTTTTTTTTTTTTTTTTGTTTTTGTTTTGTTTTGTTTTGTTTTTTGTTTTTTTGGGGGGGTATTGTTGTTGTTGTTTTTTGTTTTTTTGTTTTCTGTTTTTTGTTTTTTGCAAGATGTAATTAATTTGCAACACTCTTGAAAATGTACCTAGAATGCACTTTGAGTTAATATCTCATTCATGTGCAACACCAAATTGATGTCTGTCCATTACCTAGGATATTTTTCATATAGATTATGGGAATCTATGTTTAAATCTGTTGCGCTCTATCAGTCTGGATCAGATGGGATTTACTTGATCTAGAAAGTACTTCACCCTGAAGCACGAAGGTAGTTTGGAGTTTTTTTTTGGGGGGAGAAGCAAATTTTTAGTACTTGTGATTTTTATTTAATGAAACACAACAACAACCACAACAAAAAGAAAAAAAAAAAAAGAAAAAAGAAAAAACTGAACCAAACTGAAACAAAACAAACCAAACTAAAACAAAACAAACAAACTAACTAAAACCAAAACAAGCAAGAAAACCCCACAACACTAAAAACAGGCAAAAAATACCAAAAAAACCCCAAAAAACTCCAATAAAGGCAGCATCTTTCTATTCAGTGCTTTATAATGACCACGTGATAATTCATCTCTTCAGGGTACTTTCAGAATTAAATAAGTATTTTAAGAGAGATGCATTTGACAAAGGAATTTGAAATCCAAGAAACTGTATATTACATGTAAATAAAAATATTTAATTTTAAAAATTTAAGTCAACTTCTCATTTGTTTGTGGATTATATTCATCCAATCTCTTGCTTCCTCATTGAACAAGAAATGTATTTTTTGGTTCCGTTTTTAAATACTTGAAAAAAAAGAGAATGCAGAATCCATTATTTGTGGTTTCTTTCAAATTCATAGGCATTGTGATAACTTTTAAAAAGTAATAGTAATTACAGGAAAACTGGTCAGAGGTGCATTTACAGCCTACTGTCCAAATGAAAAAGAAAATGCCAATTACAGAGAAATATACAACTTGATTTTTCAAATCAAGTGTGCTACACTGTAAGAGTTACAGTAATAAAAATACATTAGCTGATATAATTTAAATGCCCACAGAAATGAAGAATAAATTGTATTAAATGCAAGTTAAATTATATTCTCATTTTGTCAGGTTATACATTTTAAGGTGTACTAGCATACATCGAACATTTGCTAAGGTACTATTAGTGCAAATTTCAACCTTTTTGCAAGTAAAGCCAAATTCTTGATTACTAGAAGAAACTCTTGAGGATTTACAATTAATAGGCACATTTTATGGCATCATCTTGTTATTTATACCTTTAGCATACTTCTAGTCCCCATAATTAAATGTCAATTATCACCTTAGTCTAGCATACTCTAAGATTTTAGGAAGAAAAAAATAATAAACATTAATTTAACTGTCACCTTAAGACACCCTTGCATTCAACAGTAGAACAAATGAGAAATTGTAAGTATGTATAGTGTGAGGGTGTGTAATGAACAGCAGTTGTCAGAAATATTGTAAATAACTTGTTTTTATATTAAATCTGTATGGCATTTTTTCCCTCACATGCCATCCATACTCTGCCTCCAAACATTTCCCCAAACTTCACTGAGAAATGAAAAAGACACATACATACAAAGAATATATGTGTGTATCTGTGCATGGGCATGTGTACATAAAATATACACAGGCACACACAGAGCTCCAAATCTGCCTTTTAAGCATTTTGTGCATAACATTGTGCACTGATGTACCTAAACATGTTATATTTCAGGCTGTGTGCCACCAAGCTTAACATCAACTTTTATGACTCTTTTAGGAGAGGACAAGACAGATAGATATTTTGAACAATAATTTCAAGGCACTTCATGATTTCATTTGCAGCCACAACACTACTCTTTTATCGCATGCTTTTTTAGCATTCTCATTGAGAATTCTAGGATGGCATTTTTGAATTTTCATTCCAGACCATTCCCCCCAACAGTTTACTTTCCCTCTCTAAAGACCAGGTCTTCTTCTGAGTAATAATTTATTTCTTTAACCCAAAACAGATTTATTAATATTGCCAATACACCCACTAGGAGTGGTCAGAGAGTAGGAAAATGGAACTATTTCACTGAGTCTCCAAGTGTTTAACAATTAATTAGAAACATCATGAAAAATGTTAGGGCTAATGAAACTTTATAGGAAAGGTGAACAGAAGACGTAAAAAAAGAAAGAAATTGCAAATTACAGAATCCATCACTGCTGGTTTTACCCTGAAAACATAAGACAGAGTAAGTTCAAGCTGAAGTAAGAAAATTATGATGACTAAAGGTGAAAGAGTGGCCAGCATTGCAAGAGTCAAGTGCCCTTTAAACATGGGAAAAGAACTGAAAACCTCAAAAACATTTTAAAAGGTCTCTTCTCAGATGGAGAGCAACCTGATTCAAATTGAACCATCTCATACTGCCCTTGATTTTTTCTTTCTGTTCTCATTCTGTTATCATCTTTTCTTGCTGTAATCACAACAGAAGCTAATGGAAGAAAATGTGGCTTATCCACCAGATAATATTTCAATTCCAGACGGATTATATGGCACAGAATAGAGATAGTTACAGTCAAATGGTCTTTAGAAATTTAATGAAAGAATGAAAGAGTGATCTTTCTTGTAAGAAGGAAAGTATTGCATTGGAGAAACAACATAAAATCAATTACATGAATTGCAATATAAGCATAATAATAAGCTTCAGTTTTTACATTGTGTTTAAGTTGTCCATCTAAAATTACCATACTCAGCTAAATACAAAAAAGGTAAAAAAAATATTGAAAAATTAGTAAGAATGTCTGTGTAGGATTTCCATAATTGTCTCATGATGTAAGAGCACAATTTCAGGCTGAAGGAAAAATTAAAAATAAAACAGTTCATCACTGAAGAAAATAAAATCTTTGTATATAACACATAATAGCAAAACAGCTTTTTCTAAAATGTTCAGTATAACATAGTCATCAATCATGATATAAACTGATCTGATAAGGCATGACATGGCCTGAAAAAGAAACCAAAACCCCCCAAAACTTTTACAGTTAAAAATAAAAAAAAAGTGACACATATTTTAGGAAATATCCTGTTAAGCTTTGAATAATTATATAATTCTACATCTTGAGGAGGACAAAAATATGAACTTCAGGATATTCTGGTTAATGTTGTCTTCTCAGTTTCAGACATTCATCAGCCTCAAAGAAGTCAACGACAGAAAAACTCCTAAATTATCTTATTTTCAACCAGAATACCTGTAAGTTTTACATTAGAAAAACCTTCTTGGATTCCTATGTAGTATGAAATATATATGTGGCTGCATCTTCTCTATGAAACTATCACAGAGACATTGTTGCCTTTTCTTTCTCCCACACTGTCTCTCTCTCTGATTAGTACTTATTTTTAAATTAAAAAAAAAAAAATTCAAAATTAGAGCAAGTTATAGGTTTTATTATTAGTAGTTATATTATAGGTATGTTGTTACTATAACAAGATTGGGTTGTAGACTTGGAAAAAAATGAATATAACTAAAAAAATAAGTCCAGCTGATTTCTGAGCTTCTGTCATACTTCCATTTTTTAAGTCCACATAAATATTTGTATTTAAAATTAACTGTAAAATAATACACAAGATAAAAGAAAAGCTATACAAAAGAAGACCTGATAAAAAACATCTCTGATTTCTGAAGGTGACATATTCCAGCTATGGGAATTCCCAGGGAATCACTGGCAGCCTCCTCTAGAAGTCCTTTGAATGTTAATCTGAGTGGGACTTGTAGAGTATGTGTGAAGCATTCAAAGATTACTTCAAGAACAGCTACCCAGTTATCTCATTTTACTAATTTGTAATGGAAGACATAACTCAACTTAGTAAGAAAAATAGCTGTACCAAAAGTGGGGCTGAACTACAGACATTTTGTATTAATAGGTCTAGTTAAACCCTGAAATATTACTCATGTGAGTGAGTTGCTGTTCAACAGGAAACTGGATCTTGAAAGAGTTTTCTTTAAGAAACATAAAATCAGAAATTACTTGTACCATAACTCACACCCCTTCAACTGTAGACTTTCAGGGATATGCTACCTGTATCTAGATCTACTGCTTGTCTGAGGTCACTGTATTACAGATGAATCAGGCAGGAGGTCTCAAAAGCAGTTATAGTTCCCATCTATGGTTTGTACCTAGATTAGTCATGGAAACCAAAGTGGTGCAGGTGAGGGGAAAGCTATTTAACAGCTATGTTAAATTTAAATGCATGATGTCAGGTCAACTGCCCTAGGGTGGCATATACTTCTCAGATGTGTTAAGACTGATGTAACCACTGAACTCTAGAAAGGGAAATGAGAAATTTTACTCTATTCTCACTTGCATTCTGAGCCACAGAATGTTCTCAATCTCTTAAAAAAAAAAAAAAAAAAAAAAAAAAAAAAAAAAAAAAAACCAAAAAGATAAAATAGAATCATAGAATCACAGAATGGTTTGCATTGGGAGGGATGTTTAAAATCACCTATTCCAACCCGCTTGCCAACCTCCTTCCCAAAGGAACAACTTTGATGAGACCAGGTTTCTCAAAGCCCCATTTAACCTGTTCTTGAATATCTCAAATCATCAGGCATCTACAGTTTCTCTGGGCAACTTGTTCCTGTGACTCACTACATTCATGCTAAAATTTCTTTCCTTATAGCAATAAAAATCTAAACTAAATATGCCCTCTTTCAGTTTGAAGCCGTTAACTTTGTCCTGTCCCTGCAGGCCATGGTTAAAGGTCTTTCTCCATTTTTCTTGTAAGCTTCGTTTATATAGTGAAAAAGTTGTAACTTCCACAGAGTCTTCCCTTCTCCTGACTGAAACCCAACTCTCTCAGCCTGTCCTCACAGAAGTGTTCCAGCAATCTGATCATTATCGGGTCATCCTCTGGACTTGTTCTAACAGCGTTGTGTCCTACTTGTTGTCACACTTCTTTTTTGTGCAGCCCAGGATACAGGTGGCTTTCTGGACTGCAAGCACACCTTGTCAGATCAATTCCAGTTTTTCATCCACCAATATCCCAAAAACCTTCTCCACGGGGCTGTTCAAAATTAGTGTAATTTATGCTGATATTGTGAATTGCCCCAGTCCAAGTGTAGGATTTTTCACTTGGTCATGTTGAACTTCATAAAATTCACATGGGCCACTCTTCAAACATTAATGTCCCTCCAAAACGACATGACTTTCTTTCTAGCATGCCAGTTTCCTTCCAGTCAGTCAGCTTGGTTTTGCCTTGATACTAAGGTGATACGCACTCAATCCCACTATGCCACTGATGAAGGTATTAAATAAGTTTGTCCCCAATACAGACCCATGAGGGTCACCATGTGTTATGGGATTCCACTTGATCATTGAGCTGTTCACTGTAACTCTGGATGCAGCCATCCAGCCAATTCCTTATTCCTCTAACAGTCCATCTATCAAGACCACACCTCTCCAATTTATTTCCTAGAATTCTATGAGAGTCTGTATCAAAGACCTTTCAGACTGGATAGGTGACAGCTGTAGCCCTTCCCTTTTCTTTTGCTGTAGTTACTCTGTCACAGAAGGCTGGAACAGGCATAATTTACCATTGGTGAAGTTGTCTTTCATCACCTCCCTGTTTTCCACATCCTCCACCAAAATTAGTTCTTATCAGTGCAACTAATGGTGGCAGAATATAGCTTTCTTTTTGTCACATACAGTCAATACAGAAATTACTGAAAATAATCACAGATTATGCTGAGTTGAAAGGGACCCACAAGGATCACAGAGTCTAACTCCCAGGCCTTTTCACAGAACCATGCCAAAGTGTCACACCATGTGTCTGAGAATATTGTCCAAACGCTTTTTGAACTCTGTCAGGCTGGTGCTGCGACCACTTCCACAGGAAGCCTCTTCTAGTGCCTAATCACCCTCTGGATGAAGAACTTCTTCCTAATATCCAAACTAAACCTCGCCTGACACAGCTTCAGGCCATTCCCTTGGGTCCTGTCACTAGTCACTATAGAGCAGAGATCAGTACCTGCCTCTCCTCTTCCCCTCACAAGGAACTTGTAACTGCAATGACGTCTCCCCTCAGTCTCCTTTTCTCCAGGCTGAACAGATCAAATGTTGGTAAAAATAAGGTTTTGACATAATGTATACATGAATATCTAATTTTTATTTATTTATTTTCAATCTACACAAATTAAGGAGCACAGAATTGGGGAGTTTTTTATCTTACTGTTTAAATATTTCTCTTATCAGTTAATGTCATTATAGATTTTAAATTCTTTTCTTTGGAAATAATTTAATAATTCCTTTTGAATGTTGTTTGGGGTTTGGGGGATATTTTTTAAAAAATTATAGAATATAGGAGTTTGTCGTAAATTTTTAATGTATATACATGGGGAAACGTTCATAAGCTGTTAGTATCATGAGAAAACCTGCACAGAGATTTAGGTAATTAAAAAAACATACTCCAGCTTATAGTGACCCAGGTAAGGAGCAGATAATAACCATGAGAATTGATTCTGTTTTGCTTTGTGTGTAATAGAAATAATCAATACTTGCTTTAACTATTTTTCTTTCTATTTAGAAGGCTTTACAAAAAAACCCACAGGAGTCTGAGATCTGCATAGGTAAAACTCTCTATGTGCTGTACCATTATATAACAAAACATTACAAGACAGAGAGGTTTCAGATAGGATCAACTTATACCCATGCTTCAAAAATTACTGCAGAAGTTTACAGAAGTTCTGTATCAGATACAAAATAAAGTGATATTTCTGAGCAGTGATGACTCAGACTTGCATTCAAATTGCCATGTTGTATGTTGCTTGAACTTCTTATATATTTTCAATGTACATTTTGTACGGAGTTCCTAGGTGGCAATAGGAACAAACATATTTTTTTCTCCATTATCAAGTAAGATGAAAACTCCGTGTCTGTGATGGAAAATATTTTTTGGGAGTCCATATGGTCTGGTTCGGTTCACACATTTCAAACCTAATTTCCTTTTACTCTCACGAGTCGATAGACTCATAATTGCAGGCAGCCTGTAAAGCATTTATGAGGAATTGCATTGGCTCTGCCAAAGGTCTCAAAAGATTTTCACCTATGCAAGGTAAAAGGCTAAGGCTGTCATGAATATATTCAGTCCTCAACAGTTACATCTCTGACATTACAATAGTGAGGTAGGCACCTCTTGAGGAAATTCAGGGAAAGTAATGGAACCCTCTTACTGGGAAAGAAATCCCCAGGAGGGGTCATTTAGATGTTAATCCTTATATTTAGTTTTGACAATAGGATTTCACATTTTGTTTTTAGGTTTTCTACTAGAGGATCTGGGATTTTACGACGCCTAGTCAGTGGGAATAACCTGCATTCACACACATGATATCATTTGTGAAATACACTGCAACTTTCTTTGCATTAGTAATATCTCTCTAAGATGTACACGTGACTCAATCTATCTATTTGAATAATCTCTAGCAGAATGCTAATTACTTTTTTGTCTTTTAAATGCCACTCGTGAGTGGTTCACTATATCAGTTCCCTTTACACAAGCTTGGGTTATGAACCAAAGGCCATTGAATAATGAGCACTTTACCTGGGAAATAAAAGCTGGAACAAAATTTTGCCTCTCCATACTCATTTTGTACTCTACTTCTCTCAATAAGAGTGTTTAAAATAATTGAATTTGGTTTAGTTTCAACCCTTTTATTTTTTATGTTGGCTTTTTTGTAAGTAGTAATTGCTTTTCAACCCGATACCCTATTTGAGTCACATTTTTGGCCATTGGGTTCTTTTACAGGACCTGGTACATTAAATGATATTGAAGCATTTACTTTTTGTTGGAATTATTTTTATATCTATTTAAGGGTAGTTAAACTTATCTATAACTTTTGGACTATTGGACTGGAGAATAAAGCCAGTTGTTGACTGTCTATTTTTGGAAAACAATTTTTATTCTCCCAATAAAAATAGCTTCCAGAAGGCAGTGCTGAGAGAACATGGTATCAAGAATAGCTGCTGTAACAGTTATTTTTGATATAGTATTTGCCCTACCTCTGTCACCTATCACTTCACTTGCAATGTGAACATAGCTGAGTCCTTAAAATCACTTCTGTCCATTAGAGAACGAGTCCTTCAGAACTTTACTATCCTCTCTGCAGAAACATCTAGAAACCTGAGATATAAAGGGCAAATGACAGGTATGCTGCTCTGGAGAAAAATACATGCATTTTTATATAAGTAGGTAAAACAGTATAAGTAGGTTAAAAAAAAATCCTATGAAGATATGTACAATCTTACTCTGTAGTGTTTGGGAATGGTGCAGTATTTAACTTAAATAATCATCTGTAAGATTTACATGGATGCCAATTTCGTGCTAATCTCCAGTAATAGTAATATCGTCTGATATGGAGGTTTTGCTATTTCCTCTCACTTTTCACTCATTTCCTCACACTGTCATACTTCCAACACTCATTAATTAGTACTGCTTGTGTCTGTTTCCTACTGGAGTGTTTCGAAACTATACCTTTTTTTAAAATATATGTTACTCAAATTGCTAATGTTATCATCTGTGTGTATTTAATATCAACCCTGGGTATGATAGTAGTAGAGACCTAGCAAGTTTCATTTAAAAATCTATTTGAAAACCTAAATGCTAATATGTATATAAGCGATTGGTAAGTAATTGACATCTTTATATCCTATGGCCTTTTAGTGTGGAAGATTACTTTTTTTTTTCTCATTTTGTTGCTATTAAAATTACGGAAAATGGGTCTTGTTCTTTGTAATATTAACTCCATTATAGAAAATGCTATTACTAGAAATGTTCATTGTTACAGTCAGTTGTACAGAATCATTCAAAAAATGTTGAGTATTAAGTGATATTGTCCAAATGCTGTGACTTTTTGTAACATCTACTCTATGAAGAATTCTTTACTTTAACGGGATAATAACATGCAATTCTTCATGGTGGCCTTGTGTTTTTTAATACCACATCCATGGAAAAATCAGGTAGAAACATAGTGCCAAACAAGAAAAAGATACAAGCAAATCTACCAGAGCCTAATTCTGCTCAAAATTACAATACTTGTCTCATTTTTTTTGCTGAGTAATAAATCTACCAGACTATTAGGCAATATTTTTAAGAAATGTTCCTTCATTTCTTCATCTCAGAACTTCTGTGCTTGACAAAAGTACTTAGCCAGTGATAACAAGAGAAGGACCCTTGGAGTTCATCTGTTTGAAATAAATAGAAAACAGAATGCCTTATACCCAAGTACCTAACATGCTCACTTCATGTGCTGAAGTGGCCTCAGACATAGGAGAGAATTTGAGGAGGAGTCCTGTATCTCACACAAAAGTCCTAAGCTCTGAATTATCAGGAAATGAGAAGCATTATTCCACTATTTTGAGAGTGATAAACATAATGGTAATATGTTGGTGTACAGTTTGCCAGTTTTTTAAATCTTCCTACCAACCATCCAACTTACAATCAAACCTCTGAGGGTCTCCCTGTAAAAAGTCAAGAATCATGACTTTCAATTTCTTCAACAGCGAATAAAGATGCAAATTATTCATTTATTATTTCTACTGCTACATTATTATTTGAGGGAACTTCTTTTTTCACTTATCTGTGCAGGTTTCCTGCCTCTGCTGCCTTTGGGAAAGAATTTATTAATGGCTTTTATGCTTTTTAAAAGTTGTTCTCCAACTCTATATTTTGACTGTCTTTTATATTTAACCTGCTGGAATTTTTACTCCTTTCATTTTCTTCAGTTGCACACAATTTCACTTTCCTGAATGATTTCTTCTTGAATTAAATATTTTCTATGACTCAGCAATTTAATCATGCCAACTTTCTTTTGCATTTTTTAACTCCCTAGGCTATTTTTATGCAGTTCCTTTCTTTGAATTTACACATAAAGTCTTGGATTTCTTGTCTCATTGCTTCTTCAAGGACGTTAGATGCAAGTACATTGTAATTTCTATGAAAGATAGTTTTTTGATGGCAACATTTCAATGGTTTCCAACTCTGTTAAACAATGTGTTCTTCTATTTTTTATGTTTTCTTACTAATGACTTTATTTTTTTATTTATCATGATATATATACACAACAGGATTGCAAAAATACTGCATGAAAAGTTTATCATCATTAACTACTGCCAAATACTACTATGCAAAACTCTAATATCCTCAATTTATACAATTAAAATGTTCAGTATTTAAAATTCCTCTTGAAAACAATGATAAACCAATGAATGGATCATTTGAAAATCCTCCCTTGGAAAAGCTGATATTAAAAAATGTATGAAACACAAAAATTTATTGTCTTACCTGCCCATGAGTTTTCAGCTGTCTTATACAGAAATTGATCATATGCTTTTTGTTTTCAAAGTTACTTTTGAAAACATTCCCAGAAGAGTAACATGCTACACGTCTTTCCTTGAAGAAGAAAATCATGATACATGCTTTTAATTTTCTCTGGGAATCAGATCCTTTAACTGTTGCTTTTTCACATCCCCTATAAGCATAACTCCAGGATTCCAAGGTCATCTTTCTCCCTTTGGGACAGAGAACTCCATTGTCAAGCATCCTCTGATACTCAATACCCTGATTCTGTCATGGGAGGGAAGGATGTGTACAGGGAGAAACGAATGACGCTGGAGAACTAGCACAGTTGTGGACAGTTTATTGTTACTGATGTCAGAGAAATATTTTCCAATGATGTTTTAAACTATCATGCAACGAGTTAAAGTTGTGACAGCCAATATTATTAAGACCATTGCTATAATTAAGACAGAGGAATGCGAGTAGACTAAGTACAAGCAAAACAGAAAAGAGGAAAGCTCACTTGCCACATAGGGAAACTGTAAAACCATAAACAATTGATTTTATTCACTAGTGGTATAGGGGAGGAAGCTACAGGAGGAAGTGGAGGATTTATGAAGGAGGAAGTTAAGCCTAGGAAGAAGGAAGGATGGACTAAAAATTGATTTTTTAGTTTTGGTTTTATTTATCACTGGTTTAATCTATTTTTAATTGGAAATAAATTAAATTAAATTAATCTTCCCTAAATTTAGTCCACATCATCTGTGACATTAATTGGTAAGAGTTTCCCCAAGTCTATATCTCAACCCAGAAGTTTTCGATCATGTTTTCAGCCCCCTCGTTTTTAAGAAGGAGGAGTGAACTAGAGGCACCCAGCCAATATCAAGCCAATCATAAACAGAAAAAAAGATTAAAAGGTAATGGGGTGACTTATGAGGTCACAAAATATTTTAGACTAAGTAACATTTAGATCTGGTTATGTGGATATGCATTTGCTATTGAATTTTTTCACATAGCATCTTAGCTTCACAAATATTCTTAATTTTTGTAGGAAGGTTGTTTCAGCAAAATAACCTAGCTCCCCAACAGCATCAGCATGTCCAATTACATTCCTGACCATGAACTGGAAATTGCATTTGTAAGCTTGCAGTCCTCACCCCACTTTAATCTCTAAGTGCATAATTATTTATGCAGTACATTATGGCATGAGAGGGAAAATCCATGTTTATAGACCTTGATCAGCAGACATGTTACTTGATGTTCAGTTCATTTCCAAACAAGGATTTAAAAGAAAAACAAAAACCCAGCTTGTGCTGTGAGTTTAAGAAAAACAGCTTTACTTATGAGATGTTGAGTAATACAGGGAAAAGAACCTCATCACTTTAAAACTGAGTAAGGAAAATGTTGTGCAGTGTGAGATTATTACAAATATATTTGTAGAGTTTTTGCCTATGCATCTGCTTAAGACAATTTAACACTCATTTATCTTTTTTTTTCTTTCTACATTTATTAGAAACAATAGATGTGTTGTTAAAAGAGAATATTATATCAAAAATCTGATCTAAACCTACTGAACACTTTTACTATTAGTTGTACTCTCAGTCAGCAATGCTCTTAAAAACCACAGTTAGGTCTTATCACCTTTGAATTTAGGTGGAAAACAACACCCTGTTGAGAGTAAAGGAATATGCATAGATAGCCATAACTTTTATGAGAAATGGAGAGAATTCATACTTAGTATCTGTTTAATCACACATGGAGACAAGAGAAAATGCAGCTGCCTCAATGAATCACGTCCCAAATTAATTCAGACATTTCTTGAAATTTCCCACAGTTTTGCAAAATTACACTGTAGCTTACTCATGCTTGCAATTAAGCACATAGGTAAAGACTTATTCACCACTCTTGCATGTTTTTAATGTTTCTTCTACTGTTTGTCAAACAAATTGTACTTTCTGATCCAGCAAAGCATCACTGCTCAAAGATGTTTCATTGTTGAAGCGACAGAAGGGCAAAAACAGTGTAAAGTAAACCAGGAATGTAAACAAATTAGGGTAGCTGGCAAAAGAAACAGAAGCTTATGTTTTTGGAAAATTCATTGGCATGGTTTGAAACTGGCCAAACACCAGGCACAAAAGTCATTTGCTTATTCTCTCTTGCTGCAGTTGGTTAGAGGAGAGGGAAAAAAAAATAACATAGGGTTCATGAGTTGAGATGAGAACTGGGAGAAAAAAAACACTCTAAGGGCAAAAAAGGTTCAAATGTAACAGTATAAAGTAAATTTATTATTAACACAGAGTCAGAGGAGAATAATGAAAAGTAATATAAACCTTTAAAACACCATTTTTTCCCCTAGTCCCTCCCTCTTACCACTGACAACTCATGGAAACAGGGCATGGGGGTTTTGGTCAGTTTGTCACTCGAGATCTTTTTCAGTTTGCTGAGGGAAAGGAGTCTTTTCTTTGTTATGATGTGGGGTCCTCCCACCAGCAAACAGTCTTCCCAAAACTGTTGTGGCATGGGTCATGGGTCCATTGGGTGTAATCTTTTAAGCATAGGCTGCTCTAGCTTGTGAAGAAATGGCCCTCTCTCTCTGTTTCTGGAAGCAGAGGCCCTCTCTCTCTCTCTCTCTCTCTATTCAGGTCTCCCAGTAGACCACGGCTTTCTCTAACATCCACCCACTCTAGCATGAGCACTTTTCCCACAGGCTGTGAGTGAGTCTTTGCATCCCTGTGGACTTCATGCATTACAGGGGACAATTTGTTTTATCACAGTCCTCACCACAGCTTGCAGAGGAATCTCAGTTCCTATGCTTGCAGCACTTCCACCCCTGCTTTCTTTTCCACTGGCCTTGGTGTCACCATGTTGTTTTCCCTCACATATCCTCTCTTCCTTCTCTTCTCTGACCAAATGAAAATCTGCTTTTTGCAGGTACTATTGCCCACAAGTTCCACTAATTCAAGGATTCTTGCAAGGTCACACAGCACCAAGAATTTGATCTCATCTAGGTTCTGAATCAGGGAATTGCTTGTAACTCTTCCACTACCGGCCAGGCAGTCCCACTTAGACATTGTGTGGGCAGGGGTGGCCACCATGATGCTGGTGCCATTTAAGGCCTCTCTTCATGTGAGGCCCTGGGAAGGTGAAGCTGCCACTGCTGCCCCTGCCCTTCTGCCTGCAGTGCATCTGGCCAGGTGTTTGAGTCCAGGGCACAGGGAAACCCCTCAAACTGCGCTGGGGGCTCTGAGACCCCTGCTGGGATCCCAGAAAAACATTGCCTTTGACCTTAGCCCATGGGAAAAATTGCCAACACATAGGGATGAAATGAGAACAACAAAAATTTAAATTAGATAGTAGTTTAGTTTGTCACAGGGTGAAAATTTGTCATTTGGGGTTTTTTGAATAGAAATAGATAGAGGCAAGATAGAGATGGAGAATTTTGGGTGGTGTCTTAAGTTCTTCTTCTTCCTACTCCATCTTTTGCTGTGACAGTGTCACAAAGACATTGGTAGAATGTAGGTGATGTAGAAAATTGCGTGTCTAGAATGAGTAGGAATTATGGGTACAAAATTTTAAGTATAGTACGTTTCAAGAGTTAGTTGTATTAGCAATCTTTAAGAAACCTTGGAAACCAGGCCTCGTGCTCTTGGCAGTGGTGTCTTTCAGCTTGCTAAATCTGGTGTTAGGTAGTGTGCTGACCTTCAGATAAGAAATTTAATAAACACCTTTCAAGACCGAAGCTGTGAGTTCCACTCATCTTCTAACCCTGGCACAGGACTTTGAAAAGGAGAATAAACCTAATTAGGAGGATCTTGGACTCGAAATACAAGAGCCAGGGGCAGTCAGGCAGGCAAGGCTCATCATGGATCACTTCAAGATGGCAGCAGCCATGGCATCACATTGCCATGCACCACACATGGGATGGCCCCCTGGCGGTGGTGCTTCTTCACCCCTGGAAAAAAAACTGCGAGTGGGCTGTTTAGATTTGCTTCTTAAATATGTCATCACAGAGGCGTTACCAACCTCACTAACTGTCCATCTTCAGAGCCATCAGAGGTGGGCTCTGTCAGACATGGTGGAATCTTCCAGCAGCTTCTCACAGAAGTTACTCCTCTGGTCCAGGCTGTGTCAAACCAACACCTTCATAAAAGAGATATCTAAAAGATATATGCAAGAAAGAAAAAAGGGGGAATTAAGGGTGTCGTGGGTTTTGTAAAAAGCATGTTATTCTATTCCATTGGGGGGGGGAGCAGAATTGCTTATCTTTGCCCAAATAGGTCAGTGTAGCTTATCAGATGGTGGAGTGTTACTTATCTCTCTTCATTGTTTCACTACTCTAATGGAGATATCTTCTGCTAACGGACCATTAAGAGCTCACCAATGACATGACACATTACATCATACTATTGTAAGATGCTCCACACAGGGAGAAGGAGCCAAACCATCTTAATGTAGATAAAAAAGAGCCACGGTCCCACTAGGTATCCAGTTTTCCACTGGATCCCTGGAGGAAGACCGGACCCATCTCACCCTTACTGGACTCTTCTTCAACGGGACCATCTCTACCCCAACAGAACCACATCTGCCACTCCAGGAGGGCTTACTTTGGACTGCTTCTAACACCCTGACCAACAGGGTGTCAGGTAGTATTTCTGACTCTGTCAGGGTTTTCTAGGATTTCTTGTTTGTTTGCTTGCTTGCTTATTCTTCTGTACTACAACATCTGTATTTTTATATCCCTAGCAAAGAACTGCTATACCTATTCCCAAAATCTTTGCCTGACAGCCTTTTAATTGCAAATTTATAGTAATTTGGAAAAGGGGGGAGGGGCTTACATTTCAAGGGAAACTCCAACCCTCCCTGGCAGATACCTGTCTATCTAAACCAAGACAAAGGGAAATCGTGTTCAATGGTTCAGCCTTGCACAAATCAAAAGTGGCAGTCAGCATTAATCGAACTGGGGAAAGAAAGGATGTTCCCCTTCAGACTTCATTTTACTAACACTTAGCTAATAAGAAGCTAATATTCTCATCCTAATTGTTTTTCTGCCACATTTTATTATTACGTGTTACTCAAACCTATTACTAGGATATCTCAACACTGATATCTTATTCAGTACTGTTTATTCAATGAGAAAAACCGAAGCCAAAATAAAAAAAAAAAAAACACACAAATGAAGCATCACATTTTTTTTGCAATTTAAACTGTAAAACATCTTTCATTACTGTGTTTTCAAATACAGTTTCAAGAATTTGCACAAACCCATATCCATTTATTCTCGTATTAAACCATAATGCTTACATGACAGTATTTTCACAGATGAGATATGCAACTAATAAGGTGTTCCAAGTTAGAGATATTTGAATTAATGGATGATGTGGAATTTTACAAAATTTTTGTTGCACTCATTCTCTAAAATGAAAGTGAAGTTTTTGCTGTAAGTTTCTGTTCACATTAACAATTAAGTGTTGCTGATTAATGAGCAGGTATCTGTTTTTCATAATATCCCTAAATGCGTAATTAAATCAGAGCCCAGTCAAGCCATGCATTTCTGTAGAAAAACATGGGATGTGCAGTAAATGAAAGAATAGGTATTCTTCAACTATCCATTGAATGAATAACACAATACAGATATTAACAGCGCTCAGAAAAGACATTTGCTTTTAAATTCTCAGCAGCTTCTGTAAACCTTTGCAAGTTGGTGATTTTTGGTCTGGAGAAAAGGAGGTTCAGGGGAGGTCTTGTCCTTCTGTACAAATACCTGAAAGGAGATTGTAGTTACGTGGGCGTAAGTCTCTTCTCCCAAAACACAGGTGATAGAACAAAAGAAAATGGCCTCAAGTTGAGCTAGGGGAGGTTTAGATTGGATATTTGGAAAAAATTCTGTATCGAAAGGATCGTCAAGCCACGGAACAGGCTGCCCAGGAAGTGGTGGAGTCACTATACCTGTAGACCTGCACTTAAGAATATGTTTTCTTGATGGACTTGGCACTGTTACGTTTGCTGTTGGACTCAATCTTAGAGGTCTTTTTTAACCTTGATGGTTCTATAGTTCATGATATTATTCTATACATTTTTGCTATCTCTATCCAACTCCTACTTAATACACAAATTTAAAGGATTTTGCTATCTTCATCCATAATATTTTTGAGCTCCACATTCAAATGTGGACCCTGATATGTTATTTACTTCAGACAGTTCAACTGTTCTCTGATGTCAGACACCTCAGGTATTCATTGAGGCAATTTTCTGAAAACCTTCTCAGACAATATATAAAAGCACCTCATCAGACACCATAGATATTTTAGGGATGTAGATGTAATGCACAGATTAATAGCAAAATATCTGTGTTCATTTTAATTTGTTTCTTGATTTGAGGTACTTTTTTTTTGCTGACCATATTTCTGACTATTTGTCATCAAGCAGTTTTCAAAGGGTTATCAATAAATACCATTGACTTCAGTTGGTTCTCTGAATTCCCAGATGTCTTACAGTAAAATCTTGTTGCATCAAAAATCCCAGTATACTGGGAAAATAATGCAGAAGTAAAAAATTCTTCCATGGTACATATTCAGATTCATTATTACCTTTTCTTCCACAGCTCAGAAAAATTGTAAAACCATAAGTCCTTCTCTCACTTCACCTGAACAAGAAAAGAAAAAAAATGACCTTGTAGGAAGAAAGATGCAATTTATGTTCTTGTACTATTACATCAAAATAGAAATTAATTTTAATCTACAAAAATACTAATACGTTGATTAGTTGTTTTGATTCAGTTTGCATTTTAGTAACAAGTAACACAGACTTGATAAGGTATTATATCTGTACAGCCCTCAACAGAAGTACATGCTAAATATTTTTGTGAGAGTAACCAAGAAAAGTAAAATCTATGATTAGAAGTCAATACATACAAGAAGCTGATTATCTGCTGTTGCAGTAAGATCTATCAAAATTACATGATTCTCAGAACTGCTGAGAATGTACTGATATTCTTACTCCACTGGGAATAAAGAGTGTTCAGTGTCTCTGAAAAAGAAGTCATTTAAAATTGATTTGGATATCTAATAATGTCTAATTGAAGAACACTCTAAATGGAATACTAGAGTGAAAACTTGAGAGTATGAAGGAAAACATATGACATCTGGGACTGGAATTTAGAAATATCTTGAAAATTGTTTGAGTGAAAGGAGGCACTTGTATTCATGGTTTCTTTTCTTTGCATACCTATGCTATCTTTATTTATTATTTATTAACAGGTATTTTCCAGGGTAAGTGGAACACATTACAGAACAGCACAATATGCAGAAAGTAATCTAAAAAACAAATTCATATTCTTGTGAAACAGTTGTGAAGAAGCACATAGAAGTTATGTTTTTCCTTTGCAGTAACTGAGATTTGTATTGTTGGACATTTTAACCTCTTGAATAGCATCAAACTCAGGTAAGAAATACCGTGCCATTACTAGAAAATAAAAATCAGTACATCAGATTTCTGGGAAATAAAACTCTTGGTAACACTCCTAGAAAATAACTACTTTGATAATAGGTAGTCATAAGTAGTAGGAAAAACTGATGGTAATCTAAAGGTTTAGTTTGTATTCATTACTCTAGTTAGTATTTATCTCTGTAGTTCTGGGATCTGAGATATTATTTTGTAGTTATTTATTTCACTGGAAGGTGTCATGCTTCAAATAAGCAATATAGTACTTACTTATTCACTAAGTTTAGTCATGGCATTTTCTTATATCTTTCTGAGTTTTTGGTTGGGTAAAGATAACGTTCCTGACAGGTTTCAATGCCACTACCCGCAACAATGCACTTCACTAAAGCTCGCCTAGCTTCATCATTTTCATTAAATAGGACTTACAGCAATTTTTCTGCTTCTGTTTCTGTCTTGTTTCTGGCATTCTGTGATCTTTAATATGATCCTTCTTATCTACTCGTATTAGATGATTGCACATTTTCCAGCTTTGATCTATGCAAGTTGCAATTGGGCTGACTTGCTTGATGTTAGTATTCCTTCTGTCTGAGACAGTTTCTAAATTGCTTGTCCAATTTCTGGGTTTTTTTTTCAAGCAAAGCATATTAATGTGTACGCTGTAATTGAAAAAAAGATATCCTAATGACTTTAAAATTACTATATCCGTGCAGCTTGTGAAATGGCAAATGGCTTTGCTTTCCAAACCTTCCTTTTCCTGCTGAGCATCCTTTTTCACACTTTCCATTGCAAAGCCTGTTTTTTTCTCCAGAAAACCCTAAAATGCATTCCTCCACTGCCCTTCAGGGTATAAGAAGCTAGCATATTTGCTAAGAATATATTGCTGCTTACTGGATATTTCTGACAAAGTTTGACAATAACATCAATGAGTCTGAAACAGTTACGTTTAGTAAATCTGTAGATGTATAATGCAGAATGCTTTGCTCCTTTTTCTGTTCCATCAGGGTATACATTGTCATTTTGTTTGAAATATCATAATCCTTTCATAGCTCAATAACCTTAAATCTTTTAAGAAAAAGTTGTGTTGTGTTAAACAAAGATTCATTATTTTATAAATGCAATTATGGCTCAGGGCAAATGTCAGATTAGTAGCATTTTGGTCCAGTTATTTGTGTTCTGTGCTGCAAGAAGTACTGGTAATAGAAGTAATAGTAGCAATCTCTCACCACAGTTTTTCAAGTCATATCTCAGCCTTTATTTATTTAAGCCATCTGTAGAACAAGAGAATACTTTATTTCTTGTGCTTATTCAGTTAATTGCCTCTCCTTTTGTGCGTATCAACATAGTTACCAGCTAGAGGAAACTCATATTGAATTTCAGTATGGCAATCATCTGTCAAGAACAGGACAAAATCCATTTTCTCTGGGTTGCATATTGACCCCCAGGCAAAACTCTTGCAAGAATGTGACTACTCAGCATAAAAGGCAGTTTGCTGATTATCTAGTGCTCTTTTGCTGAGGTAACCTGTACTTCATGTAGAGGTCATCTGGTTCAATGGTCAATGCAGAGCCAATTGCAAAGGCAGATTAAACATCAAATTTCAACCAAGTTGCTCAGACTTAACCTAGTCAAGTTTTGAGTATAACCATGAAACTTCCACCATGTATGTCTCTGCTGCAGTGTTTGATCATTCTCTTAGTAAGATTTTTGTGCCCTTAGGTCTAGTTTGGATTAATATACTTAAAATTCTTGTCCGTTTTCTTATATGCTTACATTGTGCTCCTCTTGGAGAAGTCTGGCTCTAGTTTCTCGATAACCTTCATTTAATTCTTCATGTCTAAATTGGCTCTGTTTAAAGTATATTCCATTTTATATTGACATGCTGGATATTCCAACTAATGTATTAAATAGTACTGATAATGTCAGGAAAGGATTTTTTAAATAAGAAAAGGTCAAAATTTTGTTAAATTTCATAACGAAATGTGTATTTGCAATGCAAAAATGAAGGATTTGACAAAAAAAAAAGATAATCTTTTTTGTGTTAAGACTATAATTATATTAAATTCAGTTCTCACATGAATAAACAGACTCTTATCCACTCGTGGATAAATAATTTGATCATCATACCCTCTCTCCTCAAAGTTTGAGAATTGATGATTTTTCACCATTTCACAAGAGAATTTAAATTTAATTGTGCATCCTTCTTTCTATACATACAGTTAAAATATTTTCTGACTTTAAGAAACCTACAAGATTCAAAACTGTTCACACTTTCTACAAGAGTATCAAGACACATGCATATGAGTTGTACAACATTCTCAGATACTATACTCAGTAAACTTCAGATGTACAGATTTGTACAATGATTTACATTGGCGAGTTATGTGTGTCAGTTCTGTATAAAAGGTAAAGGTCATTGAATTTATCAAAAGGAAATCAAAGGATAAACAGGACACTCCATAAAAGGTGGTGTTTACTAGCAGTTTTTTGTTCCACCTAATCAACTGTAGTACCATTTCATTTAATTATCCCATTGATTGTGCAACTCAAGAAGATCAAATATATACATTCACAGACCAAAAACTAGCACCATAAATGTATTTGCTGCAATGCACCAGCAAGCAATTCCAAAAGTTGCAGCCATTCATTAACATATCCTATCCGGGCATTTTGACCTTGTTCCTGCTATTATAAAAACTGATGTCCTACAGTCTATATTTAGAAAGTCTTCAGGTTATTCATTTTGCAGAGAAAGACGTTCTGCAAATAAATATCCTGGAGAGAGACACAAATTCACAATGTAAACAAGAAGCACCATTTCTAGAAAGAGCATCAATCTGAAGCTAAGACTGTAGAAATTTCCCAAATCAGTCTCCTTTTTCTCATTTTCCATGTTATCAAACTTTTTCTGCACTATGGCCTAGATCTTGGTTTCCCCATTTCAAAAGATCTTTTATTCTGATGTCAGAAACCAAACTAAAAAACTATTTTCTAGTCCCACTTAGATATGATTCTAAAGTAAATAAATGCAAATGGATACATGAATCTAACTGTATTTTTGTGGGGGAAACAAATCCTTAAAAGCCATCTTAATCTTCTGTCTGTAAACATCTTTTTTCTGCAATGCTTCCTGTGCTGCTTTGCAGATCTACAAATCTGATAGGCTACAGAGTTCCTCAAAAATGATAGAGACAAAGGAAAACAAAGGCCAAAACACTTTCACTTCTACAAAATAAAGTGCATACATCTTAGTTGCAGACAATCTCTGTAGTGTCATCTTCTGTTTGGTGGAGACTATCTTGTTAAAAAATCTATGCCTTATCTTATGCATAGCCTGTTGTGGATGAACATTGACCTTAGATATAACCAAAATGATAAATGATCATTTCCTTAGTGAAGGTTTGCAACCAGCAAGTGTTATCAATTTTAAAGTAGCTTTAGAAGTACAAAACATGTCAGGAAGATCCTACCTGTTTATCTATATTGCCTGACTCTCCATTCCTTGGGAAAACCTATAACCATAGTATTATTCATCAAAGAATAAATAAATAAATAAATAAGGTTGTATAGCTCCACTTTTTTTTTTTCCTTAATTAACAGTATGGTTAGATATTTTTTATATAACAAAAAAAAAATATTCAAACACCCAGAAATACTCTTGGATAACTGAAGTAAATCTGGCAATATTTTCTCTTGTGTCACAGAATCATTCTAGAAAAGCAGTTCAGTGGTGGTATTAGATACTGCAGAATAATATTATAGCAAGATGATAGTTATTGAGAAAGTCTTCACAGAGCTTTTTGCATGGCCCTTGTACTTGCCTTATCCGCAAGTCATTGTACAAGCTTAGTGGTATTTATCTTTTTAACAGTAGAGAGCTAGAGCTGGTTTTGTCATCCCACAACTAATCTGGAATTCTTCCCTACAGGCATTCTCATCTCTAATTTCTTTAAATGCACACCTATGACAGACTTCTCTGTCCAATGGGCACCTACATTCAAACACTTCCACTTTGAAAGCAAAAAATGAGTTCTGTACGTTTGAATCTTACCTCTCACAGTTCAACCACTGCTCCCAAAGGTCTTGCTCTTATATGCCCCCATGCCAGCTACTATTTTGCTTGTGTAACTGGTAGAAGGAGATGAGAAACAAGAAATTCATTTGCTCTTGTTAAAATGCCACTGAGAAACAAGAGAAGTTGTAAAAAGATCTGAGACTTTTTTCCTTTATTTAAAGTACTTAGACAAAGAACTGAGAGCTCCATAAACAGTGTGAACTATGTAAGAAAAGGAAGGTAAAAGAACATGGAAGGAAAGGGCTTTTTTTTTTTTTTTTTTTCAGGAGAATTTATGTCTTCCCCGAAGGAGGCAGAAGCAGGCAGGCATGGTCAAGTGCAGCCTTTTCATCAAAATACTGTGCCACATCTCCAAGAAGCAGCCTTGCAACACTGGTCATTTGTCTCATTCAGAAGTGTGGATGAGAAGGCTCCCCATGACATGTGGGAAGTGGAAAATCCTGCTGAATTTGCAAAGCAGTTGCAATGGTTAAGACAATTTTGAATGTCTCCTCACTCAGGCTTATATAACCAGACAAATTTTGAGTTATATAACAAGTGTATGACTGACAACCTCCCAGTGAAGAACAGGTTGGATGTTCAGGGGAAAGCCTAGCCACCCCTTGGAGTGCCCATCTATTCTGTTTCTGAAGCACAGCCCCAGAGGATATAAACCAAGACCGGGTATGTGTGAAGGGATTGTTCTAGGGTGTCATGCCCTAGATGAGTGCCTGAATGATGTTGCCCGGTGGCATCCTGCAGCTTTCTGGTAGCTGCATGTCACAAAAAAAAACAATGGAAAAGGAGGGAGAGAGAGAAAGCTGCCAGTGAATGGAGAAGAAACAGACAGGAAAATTGCCTGGAACCAGCCCAAAGGCCACTTGGTTAGGCATTTCTCTGCATACACACTTACAGGAATTGGCAACAGACAACCCTGGTGTTATTTACAGATGGGCCTTCTGTTGTTTTGGGAAGAATGTTTGGAAATGACACACAAGGTGGAGCCAGGAAGGATGTAGTCAGGTATTCTCGTCAAAGTCTGGAACTCCTTTGACTTACATCTATGTGATTTGTTTGGAACCCCTAAAAGCTTGTTTTGGTGCATTAAGAAACTAAAAAATGCAATATATTTTTCAAAATATTCTTCTTTTTCACTGAAGATTTCCTTATCATGTATATAAGTATTTATAATAATACATAGATTTCTCTTCTCTGTGTGTGTATGTGCATGTGCGTGTGTTTTTGCGTATGTGTGTGTAGAATAATAATCTGTTATAGAGGCAGTTCTGGGGAAGGTATGACAATAATTTATTCTATTTGCAGAAACAAAGGAGCACAAACCTTTGAGTTTGTAGCAAACAGGAAAATATTTTTATCATGGGTTTTTAGGTACTTGTTTTTCAGCTTTCAGATAATGGAATACAGTCTGGAAAGGAAGAGTTTTTACTTAATTAGCCAATGAATTAGAAGGCATTCTTGCAAGGAATTTACTCAAGTAATGGAGGCACCAACATCCATAAAGTATTCTGTCATAGCAACAAAATCCTGTGAGAATTGAGCATGATATATTTGAATTATTAAAATCATCACAAGTTTCACCCCCAAAATCAGTACTTTTATCTGCAAAATACTAATACTATTAATAATATTTTCTTATTATCTGAACATATCTGAAAAGGTTGCAAGGACTTAAAAACACTTGAGAGAATTGCCAAAGACTGTCCTGAATGTAACCTGGTAGGAATTCAATTTACCCGTCCTTTCACAAAATACTTTTTGATATGCAATAAATCATTAATAATCAGAATGATAAAACAAGAGTAACAAGGAAAAAAATTAGTTATAAAATGTGTTTTATCTTATTCCACTTTACTTGGAATACATTAACTTGAAAAATATCTTTTAATAACTGCTAATCTTGTAGTGCAATTTCTTGACTCAACACATAGCTCATCCTCTCTATTACCAGAAGAAATAGAAAAAAAGAAAAAAGAGACAGTGTTTCATTTGTTTATCTGATGTTGTCTTTTAAAACACTCATTAGATATTTCCCTGCTTTTTAAATGTAATTGTTTATCACGTTTGAAGATTGTGTGTAATCACATATTAAATATGAGAGATAAACTAATTTAAGAGTGTGATTTAATCAGGCAGTTTTAAAAAATCAATTACGAGTCAGATGTGAATTAATTAACCTTTGATATATCTAAAGCATGAGAAAATGGAGAAACTTGAAAGTCATCTAGCTGCTGTTCACATTTTACAACATTCCATAAGATTGTTAAACATTATAATAAATATAACCTCACTAAAACATCTAGATAGTAATATTTTTCATTATGCAGATCTTCATAAATCTCTAAAAAACTAATATGCAGGAAAAAAGGTCATTTGTAAAAGGTTGTGGCAAACCCATAAATGGCTACTGAGTTTTTGAGCTCTCTACTACAAATGTTTGAAAAAAAGGTATCCAATGGCAATGTTCATCCAAAAAAAAAAAACCAACAACCTACTCCTCTCCTTTCATGGTCATAAAAATTTCATGACACCAGTTCATTAATAAACAGTTCTAAGTAAGAATTGAATGAAAAATCAGCTGCTGTCCAGTTATAGTTTTGAAAAGGCTCCCCAGGAAAGTTCTAGAGGGGGCAAAATGAACACAAAGCAGAGTAGACTACCCAAACCTTGGCAGGAAAGCTGTGTGTAAGGAGTTGCCTATTGTCTTGGGTTGCAATATGTAACCAAAAATGTGTATTCTATTTTCCATCTATTGAAACTGGTTGGGGAGGTGTTTTCCTTTATCTCTTGTATAACCCATTCCTCATAACTCCAGGGGAGAGGGGGCAGGTGCCTTCTGCTATGGGTCAGCTCTTAAAACCAGGTGCGGCAGTGTTACTTATCTCTTCCACGGCCTATCCTTCCTCCAGGGAATATCTTCTGTTAATGGGCCATTAAGGCTCACTGCATGACTGATAACATTACGTCCTCCCATTGTGAGATGCTCCACCCAGTGGGAAGAGTCAACATTCCTACCTAGATAAAAGCTGAAATTCAGCACAGCAGGACAGCCTGTTTTCCACTGGATTTCCACAGGAAAGACTAGACCCATCTTGCCACCACTGGACTCTTTCTACAGGATCATCTCTACTCCAACAGAACCACATCTTACTCCAGAAGGATTTATTTGGACTGCTTCCAACACCCTGACCAACAGGGTGTCAGGTTGTATTCTGACTCTGTCAGTGTTTTCAAGGATTTTTGTTTGTTTGTTTGTTTGCTTGCTTGTTTTTTTTGTACTACTACATTTATACTTTTTTAATAATCCTAGTGAAGAACTGTTATTCCCATTCTCATATCTTTGCCTGAAATCCCCTAATTGCAATATTATAATAATTTGGCGGGAGGGGATTTACATTCTCCATTCCAATGGGAGCTCCAGCTTTCCCTGGCTGATACCTGTCTTTCCAAATTAAGACACCTATTTAGGAAGTCATGGCAGGAAGTGGGAGTTATCCCCTTGCAAGAAGCCAGAACTCAGCAGATAGCAAAAATAAGATGGAAAGTAGTCTACTTAGAGATGTAAAAAGTAAACAGCCTTATTACAGTTATTTGCACAGTATGTTGGTAGAATGCCATTACTGAAGGAAACCCTGACAAAAAGAAACTTCTGGCCTCTAGAGAGGTGAGACATTTATCAACATGTTGATCTTTAGCAATATTTTATTGTCGAGGTGATTTGGTACATATATCAGTGTTATATCTGCATAAGAGCATAAGAATTTTATGATACAGTGTGAGTTACACAGTAATGAGTCCTTCTGTCATGTTAAAAAACCCAGAACTGATGCATTCGAGGTAGCAGCATATGCTGATTGAGAATTAGTAATTATGACTAACATGAAGATTATAATTTTGGTATTATTAATACTGTGATTTACAAAATTTTGCAAGCATTTTTTCTTGTAATTTCGCTGTGTTGAAAAAACATAATAGAGTTCCAGAATCAACTAAAGTGTGGTCTAAACTGGCCCATATCGGTCCATATCTGGTGCTCATGACTCTATTCCTAAATGTTCTATTCTATTCTATTCTATTCTCCATTTTTAAACAAGTCTTTATCTTTCAAGAGACTATTTTACCACATATAAAAAATTGAAATTGACCTGGATCCGTCCCTCAGCTTCATCAGACTTTCACTCTGGAATTCAGTACCAAACACTCTCAGTGATGTCTGTAAGCAGTTACCATTGCTATAGCTGAATTTTTCACTATAAACTGAGGCCAGTATGCAATCACCATTTCCTCCAGTGGTATTTCGTTAGTTTTCTTAATTAGCTAAATAATCACCTTTTAAAATTAATTGATTTTCCATTACTTTTTTTGCCTTTTTTTTTTCTTTTAAAAGAGCATGAAAGATGGTGATGCATTACAAAGGCATTTAAAAAATTAATAATCAGTTCATTGTTTTCAGACTCTCATATCTTTGTTTTCCTGTTTGTCAATTAGTGACATCATCTAGAATTTTAATCTTCTTAACTTCTAAGAATAAATAAAAATAAATTGAGCTTCAAATAACTTTGCTACCCTTTTCTGTAAGAAAGTAGTTTTAGTAGTTATGTACTATTAGTGCAATGGAAGAAAAAAACAACAAACTGACACAAAAAAAACCCCAAACAAACCAACAAACCAAAAATCCCCCTGTAAACAATAAAAAACCCCTCACCACCCTTTGCTTATTAGTTCACACTTCCAGTCTTAAATTGCTACCACACTGTTTTAAGCAAGAAACAGCCTCTGTTTGTGGTGTCTTCCATTACTGTGAACAAAGATCTGCTCTAGCTGTAATCCTACTGGAATCACTCTCAGCTGTGAAATATTAAAAAATATAGACCTTTTATATTGGGAAAAAAATCATGCTTTTTTGCTTCTTGAAGGAGGTTTGGTTAGGAGGTTTTTTAATCTTTTTTTAAGTGGTTCATCTGGATTTTTTCCCCTTTTCCCTAATGATGCTTTTGCTGTGAAGTGATGAAATTGCTGACTTGAGTGATGATAGTCTGAACAATGATTGCTGTCAAAGACAGAATACCTTTTATCTCCAAACTTCTGAAATATTAAAGAAGAGAAAGCCAATAGATATTTCTTTTTTTTTTAAATGGCCTTCCAATTACCTTTCCTTTAAGTTCTATTTTTGTTGCACAAAAGGACGCCAAAAAAGTGTGTTTGTCAAAATACCTTTCCTTTTTTTTTTCCCCTGGTGAAAGACTTTTTCTGTGTTTTGTAGAAAAGAATCTTTGAATTGGAACTTCACAATGATAGACAATATGCTTTTACAGCTTCTGAATAATGGGTATTTAAATCTTTACTAAGAATATGGGAAAGAGGATAACAAAAAATCATCTTTTGTTTAAAATTACTGTACTGTTTTATAGTAAAACAAGCAAATCGAGTAAAAATTTTTGAGCAACAAAAGTAAACAAATAATAACAGTTTTATGCACAGATATTAGACAGAAATAAACGTAAATATTTTCACATTTGCATGTGAAAGCCATTCAAATGTCATCAGAGTTAATAAACAGATAAAGGTACCATAGAGAGGTTAATATGAGATTACTTAAATAGTTTTAAGCAGAAATTGATAAGACCTATGAAGATTTATTATTTTTTTTTCCCTTCTTGATACTTAATCACTATACAGTGTAAAAGACTGAAATGTTTCTGAGCATGCCTTGACACAAATTCCATTATGCCATGCATATCCCAGACTAGCTTTTATTCCTATAAAAATTCTGCATATTCCTTTGAAGTCAGTTATGAGTATATCTTTAATGGGGTATTTATTTAGATGTGAGAACAATTTAGAGAAGTCAATGAAACCTTCAAAATATTTTTTTAGGTAAAAAAGATGTCTAAACAACATTTCCATGTTCTAATATGGTCAAAACATTGCTAAATATTTCAAAACACTTTGATAACTGTGAAAAGCAGAAATTACAGGCCTATTTATGGAAATTGAATCAATTTCTCAGTTTTAAATTAATTTCATATGAATTTTTCAAAAGATGCAAAAATTAAACAAAAATTTTGATTTGAAAATGTCAGAATTTAAATTTTACAAACTACTGGAAGATGTAGGCAAGGAGCAATTAGATTTCATTTTATTCTACATAAAGGAAGTATGATTTCCAAAGAGCTTCAATTTATTTTTGCCCATCTTACTTGCATTAATTCAAGAATATTTGTGCCATTTTCCTCAGAGGCATAGCTGGTATAAATAAGAAAGGCCTATTAAATTAGGTTATTATGTTTTCTAATGTATGTTATAATTAGCAAATTTAGTTGTGTACCTTTTTGCCTGTTGACAGAACTAATCCGTAATTTATTCACACCTTCTAATTCTATCAGCTTTATTGCTACCTAATATTATCATTTAGATAATTTGGTGAAGTGTTATGGAACTCTTTGACAAAGCTGTGTTGCATTCTTCAGGAGCTATCAAGATTTTTAAGGATGACTTAGTCTTTAACCCTATGATTTGAAAAATAAGTGGCTTTCTGCAAAGCAGATGATCTAAAGATTTGTAAAGTAAATAATAACTTTCCTATGCAGTCTTCTGAATCATCTGTTTTTCATTAAAACTTTGCAAAGAGATGGTTTGTATTTAAAAATGTGCCTCACCAAAGATTTTTTAATTTATTCTGTTAGTGAGAACTGATATACAGAAAATATATATCATTGCCTTTAGCAAAAATTCTTATCCATTAAGCAAGAAAGATTTATTTTTCAAGTTAATTTTCTACAGGTTATTTTTAAATTTTATCAATGTTTCATTCTTATACCATACAATGCATTTTCTTCTACCTGAGATGGGATTAGCTTTTGAATCACCTCAAATCATCAGGAAAACAAGCGACCTGTTTGGCTAGTCTAATCAATGGTGGCAGTAAAGTCACAGCTGAAGATGTGTATTCTAAACTGATCTCTGTCCTGGAGTATCAAATAATTTTTCACGTACATATAAAATTTGGAATTATGAAATATGGAACAGGCAGCAAATATGTGCTAGTGATGCTGGACCTAGACCAATACACTAGGAAAGAATAATCTTAATTTAAAAATAAATGTTGCAACATGCATGTTTAGTATGTTTACAAATATAAACAATTTTTTCTAATGAGTCAATGGATTTGGATCATCGGTATCAATTTTAAAGACAGTGACTTCCAAATACAGGTACATTATGAATACCTTAAAGACATAAAATTAATTTATATTAACAATTCCAGTACCACTGATATCATCTACATTAGTAGATTCTACCTCAGAAGCAGTGCATTTGCACATTCATTTCTCTGTTTTCAGAAGCTATGTTCTCCTATAAGACTATGAAATTCTGAATACAAATTTTGTTCTGAAGCCAAAGCATAATGGAAAATACAGAGGATTAAATTTCAGGATTTATTTGTTGGACGTCTGTTCTAAAATGTTTGTATATTTTAGAATCGCTGTGATCAAAATAGTTCATAATTTCTGTTTCATCTGCAACACTGACCTCTGAATCTGTAGAGACTGGAGTAGCAATCTATATACCTTACTGAAATAGTGTTGAGATTATTTAATTAGATTTGCAGACAAGATCAAAGAGTTTACTTCTATTTAAATTAAAAAAAAAAATATTTTCACCAAACTGAAAAGAATTCCGGGGGAAAAAATATACATTCAAGGGTATTATTTTTAATGGAACCCAGAAACACAACTAACTCCTGATTGTCTTTCAAGGCACTCTCTAAATTTTTGCACAACAGATAAAGTCTAGAAATACGTACCTACTCCTGTTATTCATTGCTGTCTGTGGCCATTTGACCACAGCACTCAACTTTGATTCCACAATACCACATGAGATGAGAACTAGAGGTTTGCATAAATCATTCAAATGCACTGATTAGGGGTAATGTAAAACCAGAAACGCTTTTAGTGCAACAAAGTAAAATAGGGGTTTCTACATTTTTTATCTTAAAAAAAGTATATTTAGTTAATCAGAAATGCTTCCATAACACTATTTTGATCTGAGGATAGTAGTGAGACTTCTGGTAGGCATGATGTAATCCCTGAGATAGCCATTCCAAGGCAGATAACCTGCAGGCACTAAAGACTATTGGTACAGATTAAATACTCATAGATGGTATATAAATATGTGGTCAGCAGGCAAATAGCCAGTGCCAAATGACAGTGAATAATCAATAGGCTTAAATATCTGCTATAATGCTAATAAGGAAAAGGATACTGTTTCTGTAGACTCAACTTATCTTTTGTGAAGCAGATAAATCAATAAAATAAAAATAGCAATGAAATTTATGTACCTAAAACTATGCAAATGCTATCTGAACATCCACCCTAAAAAAAAAGTAAGAAAACTCTTAGTAGATGCTTTTCAGAAATGTTAGCTTTTAATAGGAGGTATGGCCTGATTAATTCAGTATACCAGATAATCAAGATTTGACATTGATTTTATAAGAGATTTTGAAGTCTGACAATCTGACTCTGGGCAGTATTTTCACATAAATCAGGCAGCAAATTTAGCCACTGAGTCATTCTGTAAAACCAAAATCCACAATTAGCTGAGTCACTAAATTATCTCTTTCTTTCTTCAAATAGACACAAATGAGGCTAGTTTAGAATAATTCTAGTGTGTACAGAAAGATAAAGTAGGATTTATGATGCTGAGTGTTAAAATTTATTTCTGTTGAAATTAATACCATTACTACAGATATAAGATTATTCATGGCAGACAGATGTTTTGAAATCTAGCTTCCACATTCTATAACTTCCCCTGGAAGAAGAGATTATCTTAATAATGTGTGGGACAACATTATACTCAAAATTTGTAACTTCAAAGGTATGTTCAACCTCATAAATCTTTTAACCCCCTGTGCCAAAAATAACAGAATTAACTAAATTTTGTTTAGTAAACAAACTAAACCTTTGTGTCAACAGCACAAAGGTCACCTTCCTATAAGCATATAGGACTTGGTAAGTGACATTCTCCGGCTTTAGCAGGATGCTAACAAATGTACAGTCATATATAATACCAGGACTGAGGTGTACCACGTCAAGCCAGAGGCACCTTTCAGTCTTTTCCAGAAAGAGGTGTTTGTGAGCCCTAAAGAACAAATTAAAGCTTCCAGAGAGACTGAGACAACCAGAGCATACTCTCACTCACTGTTTTCTGTTCCTCACCACTAAAACCCTGTCATGATGCAGCATTTGTGCACTTGCCCTTGTGTGCTGAAAGTCGCTGATTCAAGATGACACTAAGAGAGCAGACTCTCTCACTCCAGCTCCAAGGTCAGAAGCATCTTTGTCCCTATTCAGACACTACTTTAATATGCTGGACTGGAGTTCTAGGACTTTTTTATGGGCAATAAACTTCTGAGCAAGCCACCCTGCAGTCTAGGGACAGGGCTGTACCCTTCCCATTGCAGAGGGTAGGCTGCGCTGGTGCACACTGGGGGACATCCTTGGGCTGGCTTGAGAACACAGAAGTTAACATGGATGCTGTGCCCTCACCACAGCATCAGGGTGACATAAGGCTGTGGATGTCATTGCCAGATATCCCCACGAAAGGGAGAGGTTAAGGATCATAACTGGCTAAGAGAACTTTGATGTCACAGACACAAATTAGTCCCAGCCAAGATCATTAGTATGACATAGGCAGCATCACACATACATCCTAATTTCTTCTAAGCCTTGAACATAATTGAGAACTAAACGTTTTAGAGTAACTAAATTATAGAACCAAAAGGATTTTTTTTTTTTGCCAAGAAAGATTTAGGAATGGCTAAACCATCTGAGATATTCTGTGATGACCCTTTCTTTCAAGTTTTTGTAGATTTTGAACATAAACCTTCATAAGACAAAAACATCATTAGCGAGAAGAAAATGTACATCCAAGGTATAAAGATAACCAATGAAAACCCAAAGCAAACAAACAACCTATTAAACAACCAACCAAACAACCAAAAAGGTTTGATTGGGAAAAGATCTTGTTCCTTGCCCCACAAAGATAAATTTCCATTTCCATGAACTACAGTTCATGTTGCATACCTCAACCACATCCTCCAACATATCTGCTATATTTTGAGTAGAGATTACCAAGCAATCAAGTGCTTAGAATTGGCACCTAAATGCTCAGAGACTTGGTGAGAAGTGATTTTAGCATAACACTGTTTTATCTGAGTATGAATTTGGTTTCTCATTGCTTTCATTCACTTGAGAATTATTCTTCCAGTTCAGTGGCACTTATACCAGCCAGAACTGAAATGAAAAGATTAAAACAGCGTTGTAAAGGTTACATCCCCTGAAATTTACAGGCTGCAGCTTGTCAGCAGAAAAGTCATGATTAGGAATATGCCAATTAGGTACAAACCATGGAAAATTCCAGAGAGACCTAACTACAAGTTACAGCAATTTGACTTGGCTGAGTTTAGTAATAGAATACTACTTGCCCTTGCCTCAATCAAGTGCCTAAAGAAGGCATCAAAAGGTGTGAACTGAGAACAATATTTGATCCCCAAGTAGTCATTCCCTGTGGGACAATCTGTCTATACAATTTCTTCACTTCTGACCCATTTGTAATCACTATGTAATTTCATTCTGCAATCAATACTCATGGGATTTATGGGACTAAGTCTTGTTAATGCAAATGGAATTTATGTAGGGTTACTCTCTAGGCACTCCTAACTGACCAGAGACAACAACTGCAGGCCAAAGCTAGGATATTATATGCAATTTGAGGATTATAATTATATATTCAGCAGTTTCACTCTTCCGTTATTTTGTTCTGCTTTATCCATTACAAGCTAGAGATGCAATAACTAAAATAGCATCTCAGCTTAAAGAGGATATTCCTGACATGGATAATACTCACTTTCTGAATAATTAGTACAGTCAAAGTAAAAGTTTTTTTGCTTTGGTAACTTGGGACAATTTGGGGTCAGCAACATTATTGTCTATGACAGTAAACAGGTTTATTAAATAGATCAAACAGAAAATTCACAATCTGCTTGATCCTTAATTACCTGCAAATTTAAATCCTTATTTTATTGGAAGTCTCAGGTGTTCTGCTCAAAATCTCTATTAAAATGCAAATAGGTCATTATATAATTGAAGCTATTTAAATAAAATATATTTTCTTCACCCATCCATCCTGTCATAAATTCGTGAATAAGTTAAATATTTGAAAGGACAAGGGCTAGAGGGAATTTGAGGGGGGTAGGTAAAAATTATCAGAGCATATGAAGACTGTTCAAGCTCTCCATTTTCTTGTTCACCATGTAACAGGAAAACTCCATAAAACTCAAGAATAGTATTTCTAACTTACAAGGACATAAACCTTTACACAAGGTAGAGTTCCTCACTGGATTTCATCACCCCGGTAGGTTATTAAAAAAACCAGTGTGACTTTCAATCTTTTTACAGGCACAAAATATGTAAAGAGACAGAGTATGGGAAGAAAATTCCTATTTTTTAGTTGGTGGACAGGTGACAAGGATGCACTTTAAAAATGCACAGACCCTCAAGTCAGTTAGTTTGTCCAGTAAAGTCAGGAGAATGAAAATCATGAAGTCTTTTGAGGCCACCAGTTATTAACAAAGTGGCAGAGAACCTGAAAGACAGTAAGAGGAAGATAATAAAGATTTGATCCTAAAAAGTATATATAGTTCCTATAGAAAGTGAATTGCAATATCTTGAGGATAATTCCTTCTGACAGTAGTGACTTAAGGTTGTATTTCTTAGATGGTGACTCTGAAGGAGCCTAAAGGTTCTTAGAATCTAAAAAGCACTTTCAAAGATAATTGAAATGTTGTATCTCAGCTATTCCAAAACACTCTTCATAGTAATAATTGTAAAGGATGTCTAAGAACTTGTGAACACTATATTGAACTGTTTAATATCCCTTGTTTGAAGATCTAAGGGATGTATTTTTTTAAGGTGTGACAAAGAATAAGAGGATATTTTACTTCAAATTCTGCATGTGTATTATTACAGACTGCATAAAGCCAGGTCTTCAAAGTTAAATAAGATAAAACCCACACTGGTCAGTTTAGTATGGTTAAAACTGTTATCCAATGAGGGAGCCCTAAAAAGAGAGGGATTACAAAATTTTATAGATGACATAGGTAATAAAAGTGAATGAAGGTAATTAAAATTCACAATGTTCTCCCCTCAGAAATTATGACATCTAATTCTGACATACATATATTGTTAAATTTAAAAAAAAAAAAATTATTTCATTTTTTGACAACTAAACTATTCTGTTTCAGCAGGAACTGAGTGTTGCAGTGTATTTACCTGCACAGAAAAAACATAAGGGCTTACGGCTACAGAGACTCTGTAATACTGCCTATGATGCAATTATATCTATATATATAAAATACTGATAAAATGGAATTGAAAGAAGCAAGAAAATAGAATTGAATTAGAAGTAGTTACTTTGGAAAGAAAAAAGATTGGACTTTGGATTTGGAAAATTCCAATGTGAATGCATAGTTCTACAAATTTGCTCATGTTTGGATCATTTGCCAGTATAAAAAGTGTCCATCAGGCCATTTTCTTTCCTTTTTCCCTCTGTCTCTCTCTCCATAGACATACTAAAACCCAAAAAAACAAACAAAATAGACAATTATTTACTATTACTTTTAATTTTTGCAGTATAAAGCATCAACAACTTTACTAGGTTTAGTTCACATAAGAGTATCATGCCAATTTTTCAGGTGAAGGAACAAATTAAAAGACATTGAGTGGCTTGTTGAATACCAGAAAATCTGATGCCAAGATGAAAGCAGATGCAGATACAAGGCTTTCAATTCTTGTTTTCTGAGTGTTAGTATCTTTTTGTTATATCAGTATTTCTCAGCTAAATATGTAAAACTTTTTTGTCACAGAAAATATTGTCACCTTTAACTTGTTTGAGCCCCTGTTCCTGGAGAAACAGCTGCATAAGTAGTGATTTTTTAAAAAAATATCATTATTATTCTAGGGAAGTGCTAACATATTTGCCTGGTAACATATATATTAACCTTTGAATTGTATGCATAATTACAGCTAATGACTGGTAAATCTATAATATTGACCTGATCAGTGTTCACCTTCCAAAAACCTTCCTCAGGGTAGGCTTAGGTGTATGCCAATGGTGTTTCTCTTTTCCCTTTACTCCAACAAAATCCTGTGCAAGTTCGCTCTGAAGTTTGAGTTTAGTCTGTGTGGTGCCGTTTGAAGCCATCTAATCCAAACCTACAGGGTCCACATGTAGAGGGAAAAATGGACATTATGTACTGACAAAAATACATTTTTGTAATATATTTGCCCTCCAAGAAGTTTGAAATTTGCTATTATATACATAAAAGTTATCTGTCACCAATTTGCTAAAGGGAGATAATGAACAGGAGGGAAGGAAAAAGGGAGAAGAAGAGCAATGTTTCCATGGCAGAGAAGTGAATTAAGATAGTAATTTGTCATGTCATCACTACAGTTCTTAGTAAAAAGTATTTAGAGAATAGGAAAATTATATTTTTGGTTTAAAAAAAGTAGAAAAAAGGAAAAATTCTTCCTGAAGTTAATAATGAAAGTTAAACTAAAAGTCACTTTATTGAAATAATTATTACTAATGGATCAAAGTGATACATTTAGTGTTTATTTTTATTATATTTTAATGGAATGTATATCGATACAAATATATACATGTGCTGGCTGCATTCTCATAATTTCATCACCTATATTCTAAAACTTTTATCTTGATATTTAAACATAGCCACACACAAAATTTTAAGGGTAATTTGTGTTAGTCACCGCTTATGAAAACACAGATGTGTAATTCTCTTTCTTCTACTGGCCTAGTCAGAACCACAGTACTGGTTTATCTAGGCCACTGACTTGATTCACTAGGAAAATTTTTGTTTTCTTTTTGTTTTCTTTTTAACATTGTAATTGTTTAATTGCTCTTTTTTATCCTGTTTTGATTTTTATAAATCAAACAAAAGCAAAGGAGAATAAAACATTTCCAGGTGCTAGTTTATGAATAATAAAATTTCATACACTTCCCCAGATTAAAAAAGCAACATTGAAACTGCTCTTTAAAAATTCAGCAGAGAATTAATTCTTCCTAGCTGGTCAGAATGCGTTCTTCCAAAGTCTTTTGTGTCTACTGAAAGTCTCAAGAAAAAATGAAGACACAATGAAGTCTCAAAGAGGAGTTCAGTGTTACTCAGACTGAGACAAGCCATAGCCAAGGTTTATTTTCCAATAAACTGATAAGCATAAGTCCTATATGTGTGTTGTCTCCTTTTTACCATTTCTTATTCCATGCCTCTTCTCTTTCCTGCCAATGACTTTCTTTCCTATTTAGCAAATGAAGTTGACATAACTTTGAATGGTGCTCAAAAAATGATTTTAGATTAAAAATTTACTCGGCAGCATATGGATAGAAAAACGTAGTTTAATATTTTGCTGAACGGATGCCAAGTAGGTGTTAACTAGATCAAAATGAAGGATTTATGGTACAAATGTTCCAAAATGGAATATACAGTTTATGTTCTTTTCTAACTTTTACAAAGTTCTTCCTGTTGACCCATATGCTCCTCTGCCACCATCCCTTTCCAGTCACCCTTCTGCCCAATGTTAAATATCTGAATGCAAATCTGCCCCATGACTGGAGCTGAAACAAATTCTCCGTACAAATATTCTTCTGTCAGCTTGGTTGGATTTTCTTAATTCAAAAGGGAATTAACTTTCCTTTGATATTTTAGTTTCTACAGGAAACAAAAAAGACATTCTTTCTTCAGTTGTAACACACACCTTGCTACTTCCCCATGGCAGAAATTGTTTTCAAGTGAAAGCAAGAACCTTTCCTGTTAGAATTACCTCTGCTTTGGCTCAAAAGCAGTTTCTTCCCAGAAATTTTTTTGTGAACCTCCCTGTCATCATTACAAACCTCCTACTTTTCTTCAACATCCCTCCAATGAACCTGCCTTCCTGATTATTCCTGCCCTGTCATCTGTCCCTCTAAGAACATATCACAGTTTTTCAGTGTTCTGACATTTCTAATTTCTGGGGAAATATTCTAATGTGATGTGAACAGTATCGCTTCTGCAGAACATGTAACATTCTGAACTTGATCATGAAATTAGTTTGAAAGGCATTTTTAATCAAGCATATGTAGTTGAATTCAAAGTAGTTGCAGCTTGGTATAATTTATGGACCTAAATTGTACAGGAGGTCAGTCATACTGGATACTCCACTGCTCTATTTTAGTTTGCTAACTTCCAATTTGTGTAATACATATATATATATATATATATATATATATATATATATATATATATACACATATATATATATATATAACATGAAAACCAACTTTAGAAAATGTTTTATTACAAAAAAAGTTCAAGAAGAAAAGTCTTGGAGGAAATGTGTCTAAAATGAGTATTTCTTTCAGTAAGAAAATATATTAAAATACAAAAAGAGTCTTCATAACTTTTTTTCTTAACTCCTGGAAATAATAACTGAAAAATATAAAGAGACTTGATATAATTTTATTGGGGTTTTTTGGGGGGGAAAGAGCAGCAGAGGGGAAAGACATACCATTATAATATTATATATCTTATACTAATCTTATTTCTTATTTTTAAGTTTTCCCTGGCAACATGAGCTCAGATTATTGAAGAGAAACAAGTCTTTCAAATTCCTGGTAGCAACCTTTCACCTTTGCTCTTTGCTCTCATGAAAGACTAGAGATTAGAAGCTGAGTTAAGCTTTTCAGTGCCATATAACCTCAACTACACATCTCATTTTAGAGTCATCAGGAGTGTCACTTGGAAGGTCGACTGTTTGACACCAAGGAAGAAAAGAAGTTGTATTTTGAGCATCACAAGAGGCCTATTGTTGCTGATTGCTAGAAAGGGAGAGAGGGGAAGGAGGAAGGGAAGGAAAAGAAACAACAAAACAAACTAAAAAATCCCACAAAAAACCATCAGAGGCTTTTAAGAGGCTTTGAGCTTTGAAAAAATAAATAAAGCATTGCGTTTGAAACCCCTTTGTGCATTCAAACAAAGACATAAAAGTTTATCACAAAATAAAGGTCTGACAACTTCAGCAGATATATGCATGAAAATGGAACTTACAAAGTGGTGTAAATAAAAAAAGAAATTAAAAAATGTTAAAGTGAAGTTTGCCATCTGGGTTTGAAGGTTATTAGAATGTTCTTTGTTGAAAGATGAGCTTTTCAATTAATGACTGTGTAGATTTAGATCAGTAATTCCTTTAGTAATTATACTCTGTGTAAAGAAGGAATTATATGCCTTGTAAGCATGTTCAGTTCTATCAAAGTAGATTTGGGAAAAAAAAACAAAAACAAAAACAAAAAACCAAAAAACCAAAAAACCCCCCAAAAAACCCAAAATAAACCAAACAAAACAACAACAGAAAAACACCTGAATTAAAAAGATAGTTTATTAGCAGTACTTCAAATAACAAATATGTCAGTCATTGTATCCTGGGAGTTGCAAGCAAAATGCAGACTCGATTTTTACCTAGTAATTAGATGAATTCATTACTTTAAACATACATTTTTACCTGAAATATACTTGTCGCCAGTAGGGACACGAAAAACCACACTCACTCAGGTTCAGAGGTGAGCAGAGAGAGTTTATTATCATTTTGTGATTTAAATAGGATTTGGAGTTTGGTCAAGGATTGGTAGATGAGAGGAACACCTTTCTGACCCTAGTGGTCAGTTCACCAGTCCATCACAGACTGGAATGAAAACAATCTACTTGTTTATGTTACATTTGTGAGAGATTCCACTAGTAATATGTAACCAGTCATCAGAAGACTAAAGAATCAGGGCGACATATACTGAATAATTTTGTTTAGTAAGTTGAGGAAGAAGACACCAACAAATAGAATGATAATGTTTTATTACCATGAATTGACCATAATTTCTATTTTTCTTTCTGTTTTCATTGGAGCACTTTCTGCTTTCAGTGTGCTACCATCATCAGTTCTTGTCCATTTCGTACTTGAATCTGAAATACTGTTTTGAAGCAGAGTAAGCTGGATGTGATATTTTTTTTTTCTCAGTGAAAGAATATGTTCCAAACAAATGTTTTCAGAGAAACTGAAGGTACTCAAAATATTCATATATATTCATCTTACAAAGACTGGCATCTGCTTCACTTGCATAACTTTAATGGCATTCAAATGAAACACCAGACCATTAATTCAGCAGAGAAATAAATTAGTTTAAAATATTTACAAAAGAAGATAACAGGGGCTACTGAATGAAAATTCAATTGTACCTCATCTTTCGGGACTTATTTCTTAGCCTATTCCACAAGACAGATTAATGTGAAAGCTTGTTATAAATCTGTTCACCCTGACTTCAGTCATCATTAATGGTGCCAGAAAATAAGAAAATATGATGTGTTTTCAGAAATAGATGGATAAAAAGGGAGTGTGGCCAAACAGGAAATTAAACTGCATTTATTACAAAAATAATAGAAATAATTATCTTTAGCTTTAATATTAGCTTTTATTTCTCTGTCATCATAATACTCAGTTCTTTTCCTCATATTATTTTCCATTTCATTCAGTAAACTCAGCACTTATTAACTAGAATAGATGTTGTTTTTTCCCCACATTCTTTCAGTCCCTCTGCATGATCTTGGGAGTGGGATACTAAAGAGTCAGCAGGAGTTCCTGCTCTTGTCTGGGCTCTTGCAAGGAGAACTTGCTTTGCTTCTGGCTCTATTTCTGTTCTTCCCCCCTCACATTTTTTGCCCCTGCTTGATTAGGCAAATCCTAAATGTCCAAAATTCTTTATCATGATATGATTATCTGTCATATAACAGGAAAACAAGATCCTTAAGATACCGTAGTCAATCAAACATGCAACAGCATAACAGATCCAGTGCTTCCCTGAGGACAGTATATACTACAGCCATTTAATCTACATAATGCCAACATCAGTAATTTTGCTAGTTTCCTTTACAGTAATCTCTGCTATGGACTTCTGTTTTCCATTATTTTCTTCTCTTTTTCATTATTATTTATTTAATGTGGACTTTTTCCACAGCAATAGCATTTTTTTATACGCAGTTGGCATATGACCACATAAAAAATTGAAATACCGTTTGTGAAATGCTGTATTGAATATAAAAATGGAAAAAAAAATTTACAAAATCTTCAGTTTAGAATGTCTCATGGCTCTCACATTTGTCAAGTTACTGTTTGATACCTATGAAAACAGGATATTTTTTAAGTCATTAGTACAAAAAGGGAGAAGTGGATTTGAAAGTCTTTTTTTCCAGATTTGTTGTGTGCTTTTAATTTTTTATATGATTTTACTGTGGACTGTTTGTGATATTCAATACATTTTTAAAAATTATTATATTTGGCTATTATTTCCTAAGTAATTCCCAAATCCTAGTTTTAAAATGTTTCTAGTTGCATGATAAAGAAATGCAATTACCATGAACATGCAGAAAGACTATCACTCAGTTTGTTTTCCAATACTAATACATAGCTCTGTCACGTGGATGTGAGAGTTATTTAGAAGAAAATACTGTTATACAAATATTCTCCAAAGTATTGACTGGCTGATGAGTCTTTTGACAAGATTTGTCTCAAGCACACTCTCCTATTATGAAACCTTTGATTCTCACAAATCTCTTAAATACCAGCACCATTTCAGCTGCTTTTATCCTACGTTTAATGGTAAACCTTCTTTTTAATGGTAAATAATATAGTCTATATATTATTATTTCAGAAATCAAATATTTTCCTATTGTCCAGGAGTTTTTTTTTCTTTTTTTATTGTTTTCTGCTTATTTTTGGGATACCTTTTTTTCTGGTGAAAACTGAAAAGTAATGAGGAAAAGTTAAGGTCTGGAACAAGAATTATATTAATATTATGACTGACTAATAGCTAATTATATAACTAACCATAACTAATCTATCCTAGCTTATTTTGAATAGGCAATGAAAATTAAATTTTTTGTTTTGCACACTTTTAGAATTCTGCATGAGCTCCTTATCAGTAGTAAATATTTTTCTTTCATAACATTCTGAAATTAAAAATGTTTCATGCCCTTAGATAGATGTTGGTATGAGTTTACACCAGGCCCTCCCCCAACATCCCCCCAAATAAAAGAGTAAAAAGAATTTGTAAAATTGTAGGGTTTTTTTTTTTTCATACTGGTAATGGAGCCCATTGTATCCTGAGGTATCCTCTCCAGTGTTTGTGATAACCAAAATGACACTTTTTCAAATTGAGTTATATGCATGTATGGTAAGGATGGTGGTAGGCAGAAAAAGTAACCTAATATGTGCTCAGGTTTTGCCATGATTTAAAGGCCAGGAAAATCCAAGACAGTGTGCTCAGGAATGGGGAAGCAATTTACCTTATGGGTAGAGAAATGTTAGGAAGGCTTCCTGGAACAATTAATGGAACAGCTTGGAGAAAACAAATGGGGGAGGGGAAAAAGCAAAATCAGATTAACAAATAAGCAATCAGTTTGTGTTTCATTAGACACAACTTTTACCAAGGCTTGGTCTCATTTCAAGAAGAAACAACAACCCTTCCTGTATTTTCAGTTAATTTCTCATATCTGTTTAAAAAAACTAAATAAAATCACATTCTGCCTATATCTATTCTCTTTTGTGTAAGCATTTAATTTATAACAGCAAGGTATTTAACTGTTTCTAGCTGCAATATTTTGACACCTGTTATAAGGAACAATCTACTCTCAGACTTCTCAGAAGTTCAGATTCCACAAGAGATAGATAAAATTGCACAAGAAAAAAATGTGCATAACAGTTTAAGGTCCTTTAGGCACAGACCACCACTTTTTATTCTCACGCTTCATCTGCTTTCACTATATATACTATGAATGCATTAAACACACAGATAATGCAAACTAGATGACACTTGTGTGTTTAACACATATTTCTTTTCTTTTGCCTCCTTTATTGTAATGGATGCATAAGTGAAAATATATTTAGAAAATAAAGAAATACTAATTATTAAAAAAGTATAGAATGTCTAGAAATAGAAGTAATGCACTACTCTGGGTTACACAAAAACTACATCTTTCTCTGAGTGCTCTCAAATGTCAAAGTACTTTTTGAATTTTGTTTTATAATCCAATAATAAGGAATTGTTGAAGTAAAGCCAGTATAATTGAATATAATGTCAACAATATCACTTGCCCTGGAAGAAGAATTAAGTTATGTTTCATTTGAATTTATCTCTTTGATTTAGTTTCAGTTCCTTAATGGATAACATGAGTAGGATGAAGGAAGAAACAGTTCTATCCTCTCTCCTCAAAGTCTTCTAATCAGAATTAGATGAAAGAACACATTCAGCAGTGGTCTTGGTTTCACCTAATTTTTGTCTGGTAAAGACAATTTTGGCCTGTCTTTTAATATCTGCTTAAAGAACATCAAGATTTAATTTACTAAGGATTTCCTGATCAGCAGAAGAACAATTTCCCAAATTTAGGCTGAGAACAAAAACAATAGTTGCCTCTTCTTTCTTACCATGGCAATAAAAAACCTTTTTAATTAACTCTAGGGAACCAATTTTATGAGAAAATTAGAGAATAAAAGAAATACTTTCAGTAAGTAAAAAGGACAAAGGAGTAGTAAATTCTCCTTCATTACATGGCAATGAATACTCATTCTGTGTTCTGAGTCTGTACAAAGCCAGTGAAGAATTAATTTCACTGGAAAGAATTGCGCATTAAGGAGGAATTTCTTTTGCACTTGTCCGGTGTCTTGTTTCATCCGCGTGGTTCATCATATTGAGCTTCAGCAGTGAAAAGTCAGGAGGACAAAACTTCCACTTCAACATTGAGACCTTTTAAACTTAAAAATGAGCAACAGCCTTATTTGCACATAAATCTACTGCTATGTGTTATGAAAGCCCCAAGTTGAATGGGGGCCTAAGCAAACTAGTCTACTGAAAGGTGTCCCTGACCAAGGTAGGGGATCGGAACCATATAATCTTTAAGATCCCTTCCAACCCAAGTCATGTTATGATTCTATGATTCTATGAAATTAGGATTTTGACATTGATTATTTTAAAAAGAAGACAAATTAAGTTCAAATCAAGTGAAACACAGTGAAACTGAGTTTTTCAGTACAAGTACATTTGGCCCTAAAACTGAAAAAATAAAACAAACAAAATCCCGAACAAACTATAAAAACAATTGCAATCAACAAAAAAACCATAGACATCATTAGAATATCACAATAAAATATCACATTTTTCCAAATAAAAAAACCCCCAAAACTATCAGCAAACCCAGCCTGCAAAGGGTTTGACTTCCATTTCAACCCAATGCAAATTAAATCTGACTTCTTCAGTATGTATGGAGTAAGAGTGTCCTAGGATTACTGCAAGGGAGAAGAAACTTGAATTACCTTCTCTTCTGGCAATGTTCATGTCAGCCTTTTTGCCTTCATACTCTCAGATTTATTTATAACTGTTTATATTAAGAGTAATAATGACCCCTAGGTCAGCCATTTCCTGGCACTTAATCACTGACTGCATGAAGGGCCTAAGGCAAAACCACATCTCCTCTGGCCAGTAGCTGCCTGCTTGTTAGGAACCTCTTTCTGTGTCTGGTATCACTCCTTAATTTAAGTTATTGGTGAACTTCAAAAAGTAAACTGTTGTTTTGGTTTTTGTATTGTTTTGTTTTGTTTTCCCAAGTGCTAATTCCAATAATAAAATATAAATCTGCCTGTGTTATCTCCAGTTAATGCTTAAAACATCCTTGAAATACACAAAGAAAAAATCAAAGTCAGATATATTTTGGTTTCTCTACTCTTGTCTACAAATTTTTTTCCATTATCACAGAAGAAGAGAGGCAAAAATTGTTTTCAGAGAACACTTTCAATGTACATACTTCTACACAGAAATATTGTTACTTAACCTCTGGAACAGATTTTTTTATCAACCTGCATAAGAGGAAAATACAATAAACACAGTGAGGGCACCTATTATCTGGCAATAGAACTTTGGGGGTTTTTTTCACTAATTCAAGATTACTTTATAAAAAAAAAAAAAAAGAGATACCATTAGAAATCAACATTAAAAATAACTGTGATTAAATGTGCTTGGCAAAAAAAATCATTATGGTTTAATCTCATTGCTCAGCATTTTAGAATCTGATAATGAGGCATCAAAGCAAAGTTCCTACTGAGCTTTGATGGTACAGATGGCAGCTTTGTGGTACAAGAACTATTTCTGAGTTCAAAACTATTTAGAATAAGAAACTTATAAAAAGGGGGTTACACAATTCCTCTATGGCTTTAAAGGCTTGCCTGTTTTGTAAGTATAATTCTTAGAAAGAAAAGGATTTTTATGTAAGGCAGTAGGGTATAAAAATGTTTTTTCAGGAGCATCTGAGCTTAGCACACCTCAAATTGAAATTTGTCCAATAGTATATCATTCTTGAAAATATCTGATGTCAATTTTAATTAGCTTAAAGTGTGATATTTTGTTCATGTGACTGTAATTCTGTCGCTTTCTTATTTAGAAGTTGGCATTTGTAATTATATTTGTTGGGTTAAAGTACTTTGTTTAATAGAGCCTTCTGGTTTTAATTCCTGGATTATCAAAAGGAAAAGAGGAAAATGATTATGCAAAATTTCATCAAAATTCCTTGAAAGCACAGTCTCCACTGAAACTGAGTTCATTCACAGTGAAACAAATGTAAGCCATAATGCTCTGTTTGTTGAGCAGGCCACTTTTTGATGGAAAAAGAGGTGTCATTTTGGACAGTGAACTCCACAAAGAGGAATTTGTGCGATTTATGCATACTGATTTTGGTATTCCTTGTGCTTCTGCCTGTCTCTTGGTAATAACCTTATCTTCCTTTTGCCCTTTTATTCTTTATTTATTTCTCTGTTAATTTTCTTCTTTGCATTCACACAGAGCACAGATTGATTTAATTTCCCAAATCAGGTTCCTATCTGGTCAAGTCTCTGAAATTCTCAACCTTCAACATGAATTCTGCATATTCCAAAAAAGCTTATATTTTTTCTCCTTATTTGTGTAGTTAAGGAATGCATGCACTGAAAAGATGTAACTGTTTTGGTACACACTGAAAATCCAAACAACCCTCACATATTAATATCCTTTCACATTTGTGTGCATTTAGATTCATAGAAATTTGCAAAGCATCCGCATTTACTCAGAACTTTACTAAAATCATGAAATGCTTATTTTCTACCTTAAAGAATATTTTATCCCTCACACCAGTTCTTAATCACATTTTATTGAAATTTTTCAGGAACAATTATCCCAGGGCAAACTTCTTAAAAGCAACTCAAAATACGTAACATAAATACTCATTTTACAATATTGTGTCATGATAAATAGACATATTTGTCCTAAAAAAGGGCAGTGTTAAAGATAAAAAAGTTTTTCTCTGTGATCTGGCATAGTTCTTTTTATGTACTTACAATGCCTTCATGTTTAAATGTGTAAAGCCTGGAAGATGAAAAGAACTAAGGAACTTTCTCATTAATAAGTTTTTTCCTGACATTTGTGACAGGCTGTAAGCTGGTAGAAAAACAGATCTGTACTAGTTTTACCTTTCCTGTAATCAGCACAAGGAACAGAATCTCACATATTCAGTGACAAATAACCACCTGGTCTCTTCTTCTCAAATAGACTCATCTGTTGCCTTGTAAGGAATTATAAACCTTGATTTGCTTGTGAGCATGTCTGTTTCTAAGCTATGCAAGCTCTGTTCTAATTACCGGTGTTGCCAGTTATTGATTTACTTCAATTTTTTGCCAACAGCTTTAGTTGAGTTACTTTATTTTTTCTAATAAAAAACAAATGAAATACTTTAGTTAACTCCCAACAATCTCCATTTATTAATGTGTCCGTACTTTGAAACAGATCTAGCTGCAAAGCTGGATAAATTTGCCCTCACTGAGCTCCATGCTGTGGGGGTTAGATTGCCACAAGCACATGCTGAAGCTATTTTAAGACAAACTTGCACACCTTTATTCTGTGCTGAACCCTGGGGTGCAGACATATGCTGTGATGTTTAGTCATGAGTAATGCAAAGACATCCAGGTCCTTTGAAGCTCAGAAAATCCCACTTCCTAGTTTCTCAAGCCACATAAATTATACACCTGGTATTTTCAAATACATCTTATGCACTTATAGGCACGATTTCACTAAGTTAAATATGCAAAGCAAAACATCGTAAGACACATTTAAAAGGTACACTCTCAGCAGTCAGTGAAGTTGAAAAGACAGTGTCCTGGGTGCATATTTGGAATTTTCATCAGCCCCTGCAGGATTAATTTAAGATTAATTTTTGTTCCAAGAGAATTCAGCATGGAACCTGGTCCTAATGTCTTGATAAACTATTAACATGATCTTTTAGACTTTGTGGTAGTCCAGATAATCTTAAAACATTAATAATTACTCATAAAATGCACATTCAAAATTTGTTCTTGTAGACTTTCCAAGACACTCATAAGTCCTGGGAAACATTGAGGTGGGAGGGGAAGAGCCTAAAATGAAACTTATTTAAAAATTAAAATAAAATAATGAAAACAATCTGTTCCAAAAGCAGAAGTACATAGCTGCATTTTGCTATCGTAAGTTATCTGGTAGAGGACATATGGACCAAAACATTTTTTTAAAGACCTTGCTCTTTGACAAAATGGCCCATAATCATCTAATGTTAATGTTGATCCAGTGCAAGCCATATTGTTAAATGATGTCAACAGAGCAGAGGCATTTGCAAGGCAAGAGCAAAAATTTTATCTCATTTAGGTAACACACAGGAAGCATATTGGTTTTCTAGACATTTGCAATCTGGCACAGAAGAGTACACCCAGGGAAAATAATTTGTTATATCATGAATCTGGCAGTAGTGGTTGGAACAAGGGACAGGGCCATAAAACTTCTTCAGCTTTCTGTATTTGAAGATATCCTCATCTCTTCAGTCCATCACTTTGCATTACTACTCACAACAAGATGCTTGGTTTCCTCTAAAAAAAGAATCACAAGCACTTGAATGTGGATGATTGAGTTATTTATTTTTCTGAATAATTTTAGACTTCTTAATAATTTATCCAAATATTATCATACCAGTTATTATAAATTTAGTATTGAATTTCTGCAAGAATTACTCTTTCATTGGAAGAATGTTTATTTGATTGTTTGCTGTTACATACGCACATGGTGAAAGAATTGAATGTTGGGGTAGACTAGGGACTGCTCTGTAATAACTGATAAATATTTGATATCAGCATAGTATTGGGATCTTTGATTCATAATTTTACTAGGCTAAATCAACACTGCTGAAGGCAAGAAAGCAGAGAAAGCAACTGTGGTTAGCTCTAGCAAACACTTGGGATGTTGTTATAAGCCATAACACTGACTGTGTATAGATGAACTTTCCAATTAGTTTCAGATGGCCAGTCTTGCTAGAAAACTGCAAAATAAAAGAGGAAAGAGTGAATAAAATAACACGTTCCAGTGTAGTGAGGTCAGGCAGACAACAGCAAGTTGCGTGAGAACCAGAGACCCTAGAGAGAAAAGTGAAAGAGCAGCACCGAGGGAAGCTGAGCCACTGCAGTGGTGAGCTGATGACAAAGGGGTTACTTCACCCCTCCTGCTCCCGCTCCCAAGTCCTCAGCACCAATTACCTCCCTTGTCCCAGCATTGATGCTCCTCTGCCCCCACAGTACACTCATTCAGAGAACTAAATGAGCAGAAAACACATCTCTGCTGTTTTATTCTCAGCTGGACTAGCTCACTTGAGTGCCTGAGTTCGTAAGTGAATTATCAGCAGCTGGAAAGGGAGGGAAACTGCTCCTTTTAACCACAATTGAGACCTTATAGAAACCTTAGAAACTCTACTAAAAAGAACATACTTTTGGATGTACTTAACCGTTGAAAAAAAAGCTAAAAGTTGTGTTTCTAACAGCAACTTCTGCTAAGATAACAGAAGCAAAGAAGGCCATCTTCAGTACTGTCAGAGACTCCTGATGATGAGTTGTGATTATCCACCTGTCTGCAGGAGATGAATCAAAGCTATTGCTGATCATTCTATCTTACAGGTTACTGTGAGGCTGAAGGAAAAAAAATCTCATGCAAAGTCTTTACTTGAGACTTAAGGGAGGCAATTTAAAGAGAAAAAATTTGGCTAACTGAGCAACATTGATGAGAGTTTGCATTTAAAAGACTTATCTAATGAAGGTCTTATACTAATTTTATGTACCTATACCTATAATTTTAATGAATATTCTTCGTTAAGGTAATTGTATTGAATATCTTATATCTGAATTTTGAACATCTGCTTCTATGATAGAAAATATCTTATAGCTATGCCTGCCTACTAAGGGAGATATCAGAGCTGTGAAATTACCAGAGTTTAAACTTTTTGAAGGCACAAGACTCCTAGAGCAAGTTTGTAGGTATCACTGTGAACAAATGGCAATAATAGGAGGTACTGTGGATATCCTTCCAAAGCGTATATAAAACTGAGATACATTGGTGTATTTTTGGAACAGAGATGGAAAAAGAATAAATGTTTATGGAAAAACCCAATGGAAACTGGGGAGACCAGAAATCAGCTTGGAGGTGATATCTGGATTTGCTGGTTTGAAGCGAAGTCCCTCTTGGTTCCGAGCTCCACCATAACACATACAGAGTATCACAAAATGTAGCTGGCCTGTAAATCAGTCCTACATAGGAGACAGCACTCAAAGGTAATGCCTACCAAGGCTGTGTGCACATGTGAAGTCAATATATGTCCATGGTGCACCACTGAACCCTCATTTGCTGGAGCAGGTTTGCTAAAATAGCTGTGATTCATTCTCCAGAGAAAAGCACATCAGGACTGGAGTCTGGGATAAATATAAGTCCAAAAAAGACAATTCTGATAGACATAGAATTGGTAACTAGACTTTGCCAGTAAGGAATATCCGTTTGCCCACCCCAGTGCCTGTGAGCAGCAGACATCTCTCTCCTAATTTATCAAGGGGATTTCAGCTCTCATTCCCCTGATTTCTAAAAGAACAGATTTCTTGAGCAGCAAAATGCTAGGAAAGATCACACTGAATACAGGTGTCAGAGAAGCTGTCTGAGGGTGTTACTATTCAGATATACCTGGCACGTTTAGAACACAATTTTTAACGTATTTGAGGAATGGGAAAAATATTTTAAAAGCATTAGTCCTAAAGTACTGTGATAGCAAATATATATGTAGCAGATTGATCAAGAGAAGAATTAATGAAACATGATTTCTGATGGGTTGGGGTTTTTTTATCATTTATAGATTTTTTTCATTGACAATAAGAGATCTTAACTAATATTTTCGTGAGAAAATTCATTATATTTTTTTATTTGTATGGATTCTCTGACATATTAGAGAGGATAAAGGAACATCCAGTCTCCCCCTTGCTGGATTGCTGAACTTCTGTCTTTTAACAAATTGTCTCCTTTCATGAAGCGCAATATTTGTAAAATCTCTAATTTTTTTTTGTGTGTAAACTTCTATTTTTTTATACACATATTTTAACTGACATCTGAATTAATACCTAAGACAACTTGTAGAAGCAGACACATTTGATAACATGATGAAACACAGCAAAATGTAGAACTAAATGCTGTATATTCCAAAGCAGTTTAATACTGCTCCAGATAACATACAAGATCTCAGATAAAACACAGAAACTCAAATAATAACGCTTCTCCATGAAGAGCAGAGATGACAGGCAGGGTAGAGAATATAAACAACATAATGGGGACAGTTTTAGTTCTATCCAGTAAATCAAAACTTGGCAATGATGGCTGAAGTTATGATCCAGGATAAGACCCCAAGGAAAGTGATTAAAGCTGTTTGCAGAGTGCGGCCAGTGCAGCAAATGTTTCCAATTCAGAGAAGAGATTTTGCTGCTGAAGGGATTTTCCTTTCAAGAACCAGATTAGTTATCCCAGATATGTTAGAAAAAGCATTTTAAAGAGATTGCATGAAGGCCACTAGAAAATACAAAATCAAAAAGAAAAATAAGATCTCCTTCACACTAATCTAGAATGAGAAGTGATACAGAGGAATTTATAAAACCTTTCTTCCAGCTAGACATATCAAGAAAAACAACCCAAATGAACAGCACAGGAAAGCTATTACTGTGAAGTAAGCTAAACAGGGAGTTGTTTATTTTGACTAGGTATACGCAACCTGTTCTATACTTTTTTCTTATTTTTGAAAGAGCTTCCCTGGATGACCTTAAATTTTAGAATATGATGGCACATTTGTAGTCTGGTTTGCCTCTTTGATTTGTTTGGTCTTGAGGATTCATTTTGAGGGTTTGGGTTTTTCATTTTGTTTAGGGTTTGGTTGGGTCTTTGGTTGTTTTTTAAACTAGGAGGTTTCACACCACAGTCACTTCCTTACAGGCAGAATATGAGAACAACTCACTCTGATGGGTCTCTTTTACTCAAAATGCTAATAAATATGAAACCCAGAATCAGTAAATCCAACAAATGGGTCTGCTTTTGAATTACAGAAACACACTGTTTGGCCTTAATCTGGGTTGGGAGGGACCTCAGAACATCCCCACCTCAAAGCAGGGTCGGCTATGAAGCTAGAGCATGTTGCTCATGCACTGGAGAGAATAACATCTCCAAGAAGATCTGGACATTCAGATGGTTGCTGGAGTGATTGAATAAAGATATCTGATCAGTATGATGATTGGTTGACTGTTTATATTATCTGGCAAAAAAGAACATTCAGAACTACAGTTTTAAGTAGCTTACAGCATGTGAGTAAAGGCTCACACTCCCTAACTAAAAGGCTGAGTACAATATTATTTTTTTTCTTTTAATGATTGTTAAAAATACGAGCATGAAACTTAAAAGGTACAGTTTTTAGAATGAAGTTGTTCTACCTAAGAGCTGTGGTTGCTACAAGACAGCATACTTTTCATCCATAGAAGCAAGTACATTTTTTTAATGTAATAAACCCAAAGCTACTCATATTAATAAAACTGAATAGTGTTATGTCTTTACAAAAGAATCAAACTTTAAAACATATAATGATTATTTTTCCCTTGTCATTCACATCTGTTCCATTCCCTCAAAATGTAAGGATTTGGGAACCAGTGATAATAAGTTAGTATATAATAATTAACAAGGCATGCGGTAGTGTCTGACAAGTAACATTGCAGCAGACTTTTCTTATAATAACACTTCAGTCCTGATGTCAGTAAGAGCTGACAGTGGATTTGTAGAAGGATAGCAACAGGAAAATTTTATATCGCATTCCTTGTATTAAGAAAAATAAATTGGTCAAGACTATATTGCAGAAAGTAGCAAACTACCAAGTTTCCTGCTTGGGAACTAAGTTTATTAACTTGTCATCTGATTAACAGTTCTAAGGTATTCACCTGGCTAACCTGCTTCCAGAATCTAAGTTATCATCTCTTCATGTTAACACACTGTGTTACATTGGCTTGCCAGCTCCCTCAGAGCTATTCTTTGATGTGTGCATAGCATTCATTGCAGTGTTTGAATGTGATCTCAGTAAATCTGAGAGAAAAGGGACAAATGGAGGAGAAAAAATTATCCCCCTGGAGTATTAGAATACAAACATGAAAGGTAATCAAAGGGTTTTATTGTGTGTTTAAAGGATGCTTAAACCAATGATTTTGTCTAGTTATCAGAATCAAAATAAGTGGACTTCAGAACCATGTATGATCATTCTGAATCACTATAATTTATCTGTCCTTATATGACTTTTGCTATTATGGCAGAGAAATGCCTCTAGAATAATTAGTTAGCTGGTTAATTAAATATTTTCTTTAAAACATATGTAGCAGAATGGCCAAATTGCAGTCATCATATTTACATGGACAAAGTTCAAAAAGTCATCTACATAGCTGAAGATTATTTGCCTTTGTGAAAAGACAATTATAGTAAGCAAATGTTCTGTTTTCCTGAGGTATTGGAAATTTTTCTGGCCTTCTACGTTATTTCCAGTTCCACAGTAAACCAACATCTCTGCTTGGCACAGTGTAGTACAATTTTCAATTAATTTGGTTTCCTGGATTAATCTGCTTTTACTTCTTTTAGCAAAATCATAGAAATGGATTTCTAGCCATATATGTTAATTCAGATTTCTTTACACTTTTCATCAGCTGAGGGCACTAATCGTGGTGACTTGACAAATTACAACTCAGTTGTATGATGCCTATGTGAATTCCAGCAGTTTTAACTGAATATAGTTCAAAACTGAAATACAGGAGAGAGGAAAGGGAGGTCTTCAGCCTACTGAACATTGCTACAATGTTTAAAGAACAGTGGGAAAGATAAACTTCAATGAGTAGTAGCGGGTTGAACAAATTCCTGTATGTCCCTCATGTATATCACTTGCTGTTTTAAGGTGTGCGTCATTGAAGTTGGAAAATACTTTGAGATCTTCAGATGAAAGGTACTACAAAATGAAAAGTGATGTTGTTATTAGTTTTTGTATTCCAAGCCCCATTAGGACAGCTGCAAAATCCATAAACTGGAGTTTGCATTGGAATCTTTGATCTTAGGTAAATGCTTTATCTTTGAATTAGTGGATTAAAGAACCAAAAGAAATATAACCTTTTCTGTGCATTTGAGCCTTGTTTATTACCTAATGCATTATGTATGTTGTTCTTGACCCTCCAAGTTATTAGTAATTAATGAATAATATAATAAAACCCATCACATCTTCAGTTTTAGGTTAGTAAACTGGCTTATATACTCAAATAAGTTAAGGCATTCAGTCTAGGTGCTTGAAAATTGAGACAAGCATAAACAAAAAAGTCTGTCTTGTTTGAAGAGCACAGACTGGAATTACATACATGAAATAGACTTCATGCAATGTTTGCTCTTACCAAAGCATTAAGACTTAACACATCTGCTCACATGATGTCCCAGGAGTTTAATCTGTACTGCAGAACTAAACCAAGACCGCTGCTGCCATTATTTTATTCTTATAGTGCCCCTTAGACTCATACTTTAGTTTCCCTCTCTGTAACAGAAATGGGAGAGGTTAAGTGTTTTACTACTCTAGTTGCTCTCTATAGTATCCTCTGCAGAGTACATTTATACTCCTTGTCTTGTAAATATTGCATATAAGAGAAACTTGTATAAAAAAGGAAGACATAAGGTTTTTTAGAGATATGCTCTGGCTATAGCAACAGGAAAATAATCGCAGAACACAGGCAGGAAAAAATCATATGAAAAAATGGCTTTGAAATAAACCTTTATGTAGAGTATTTTGCTACCAATCTTGGTTTTTTTTTTTGTTTTGGTTCTTTTCATTTCTTCAGACTGTTCTCTAAATTGGAGGTTAGCTGCACTTACAATCAGATTTAAATTGTTCTTGCCATCTCACTCTACTATTTTTTGTTTAGTAATTTAAATGTCATTTCTCAGAAACAAATTTCCAGGACAAAAGGAGGCTATTGCATAGTTGAATGGTGTTTAAAGGCATGGAGATAAACAAAGTCTATTGTAATTATGCCAGGGGCATAATTTTAACTGTTCTGCTCTGCCTTCTATAATTAGTCTTGAAAGCAAATACTGTTACATTCAGCCACGAAATGAAGTGGAAGAGCTGAGCTTATTAGAGATTAATAAAGTCTCCATGAACATTCCTAAAAAGCTACTGAACCCTTAAGTATAGATTATAGGTCAGAAGACATTGCCAGTACTTTCTCAGAGGGCAAGAAATTGAGTACACTATATCTATTAACTAAAATGAGAGTGAATGGAGGGCTGTCGAATGTTAATGGAAGATTTTAACAAATTACAGCACAGAAAAAGATGCATGGTATTTTTATTACAATATTTAAAAATATTTTAAACAGTCTTTTAACTGTGATGCTTTATGAAAAAATCCACAGCTCTCATTACTGAAAATCATTGCAGCAATATGTGCATGTTTAAGTAGTATTGCTCATTTATAAAGACATTAAAATGTAGCATTTTGAAAAATTCTAAACTATATTACCAAACTATATTACCAAACTATATAAACCCCTTACATTTGCAATGGTGTCTTTTTCCATCCAAGGAACTTCTAAAGAGAAGTATCAGCTAGCAGTGATTTCACTTTTCCTTTCATAAAGAGTACACAGAATAGAGAAAGTGATAAAGCTATTGTGTAAGCTTTTCAGAATAGGCATAACTGCAAGCCCTCATCACTGCATTGTAAGGAGCAATATCAATGAAAAATGGATACCTAGGTGGGGAGAAGAGAATATGACATGTTTCTTTCTTCATGAATGCTGGAAAACACTCCTGTTGGTACAGCTAAAAATTATCTTCATTCTTTTAAATATACTGTTTTGCATAATTAATTTCTCCCTGTTGACACAGATTATTTCCAGGCAACTGACAAAAGTTTTTAAAAGCTCACAAGGAAATTGAAAAAAAACAATACTGTTTTCAAAAAAGCAGTCTTCAATGAAACCATTTTTACCCTGTATTAGGCACAATAAGGGAGGTGGTGGAGCCACCGTCCCTGGAGGTGGTTAAGGAAAGGCTGGATGAGTGCCCTGGCCTGGCTGGCAAGGTGGTGTTAGGTCATGGGCTGGACTCGATGATCTCAAAGGTCTTTTCTGACCAAGCTGATTCTGTGATTCTGTGATTAAGTGATATCTATGTTGTAAATCTGACACAGGGCAACCCCATGGACTTCCCATTCTCTTGTGCTGACATCTAAATTAACTTTGTGTATCAAACAATAATTAACTTGATTTGCAAACTCTGAAACTCTTTGTGTTGCAAAACTGAAGTACAGTTGCTCTTAACCAAAAAAAAAAAAAAAAAAAAAGACACCAAACTCACGAACAAAAAAAAACACAAAAAATCATATTTATTGCAATAAATATTGAAAAATGTCCAATGTTTTAAAGCATCTCACACTCCTTTCTACATGCATAATTCTGCATTTAAAATGCTTTAAAATATGATATGTCTTTATATCATCTGATATAATTTGTTAGCTATTGTATCTCTCAGGAGAACTATAAGTTATACAACTTTTCCCAGTGGACCAATATTTCTTATTTCTGTATATATATATGCCTATTACTTCATTAGTCACTATCAATCACTTTAGAGTAACTCAGAGGATTTTGTGCACCTAATCCACAGAGGGCTAGATATCTTTGTCTCTGGAAATACAACTCATTACCCCTACATGGATTTTTTTTTTCTTTTTAAGTGCTTTTCATATTTGAAAAAGACTTTTAAGACTGGGAGGAACTGTGTGTGTCTATGTGTGTGTATGTTTTGGGCTTTCAAGGTTTTCTTAATTTTCTCCAGTGTAAACTGCTATTATAATTAAATATTATTAGAGTAGAACCATATGTACAGGCATGAAGTTCCAGAAAACTTTCCAATTAATTAAAACAAACCAAAAAAAACCTTCAGTCCAGAGATGCTAGACATTTGTTTGGGTCATTCTGGGATAAATCTAAGTTTACTTCAGTGTACCAAAGTGGTACTAGAAAATGGTATATGCAACAGCAAATTCAGCTACTGTAGGTTAGGTACTGACCTCAAAGGTCAGAAAAATGTCATAGTTGGATGGAAGTCACTCAATAGAACTATTTACACTGAGATGGATGATCAGGTGATTCACAACAGAGTATACATCTTTTTTTTTGAGTACCACTTATTCAATGATTATGCAAAATAAGTCTTGAATATAACTGAAGACTGGTTGCCCTGAGAAATGCATTTGCAGTCTTTATTACATTTGTATGAGCATTATTATCTATCTGTGAGGTTTAGAATTTAGTACAAATAAAATTTTGTGTCTTTCTTGATATTCATCTTTTTATTTTTTTTTTTTTTGGTAAGATTAGAAATAATTGGCCTACAGATAATTAGCATATACAGAAGACCTTCTTTTCAAAATAAGTGCATTTATTAGCCAGGCAGCTTCAAATCCAAAATATAACATAACTATAAAAAGTAGTATCTAGAGTTCATTTTAGTTGCCAAAATATGTTTATGTTTATAGGTAAGGTCAAAAATATGCCCTTAAATATATTGACCCGTATGAAAATACTTTCAGAAATTTTGAAGACACATATAATTAAATGTTTATTAAAGGCTACAAAAAAAGGATGTGTAACCATTGCATAACCTCCACTGAACAAGGTAAAAGACAACAGATACAACAGATGTTGGCTCAATTACAATTTGCATTTAGCACTTTTAAGATTGCTAGACTTTTCAGTTTCTTCTTACATCTTTTTTATCAGAAATAGTGAAAAAGGTGAAGTAGAATATGTAAGGCAGAAAAGCATACATTTCCTCTTGCAATATATTATGAATTCCTGAAATAAAATAGTAGACAGTGTGACAGTTGAGTCTAGTCTGTTTTATCCAATTTTAATCTACATCTATATTTGTGTGTGCATGTGTGTGGGTGTGAAGGTGCATTTATATATATAAATTATATATACATATAAATAAAAAATTATCAGAAGAATATTAAAATTCTCATTCAAATAAATACACTCAGTAGGTTTTTTCAATAAGTAGTCCATTTATATTAACACGGTAATTCACTAGAATTTACATTGTATCTTTCTTTGAATAAAGATCAGTGTACAGATACATTTCTGCAGGAGCTAAACGGGGGATTAATCAAAATTTTGAGAGGTTCCAGGTGCCTTATCACGTTTGGTTTCCAAAAGTAAATCTCTTTTTATGCACTATGTTTTCTGAAAGGTCTATTTCTACTTTTTGTCCGAAATGGAAACTTTCTGGCAAGAAACCATTGTCCTTATCTTCAGTCAGAGATATAGGTAACAATCTAATTTTTTTCCTCACAACAAACCAGTATATCACTGAATAAATTGCATATCTCGTAAGACTCACTTGATAAGATAAAGAAATGAGAGTCTTCGAATTTATATTACACTGCAGAATGAATTGTTTGAGCCAAGGTATGTAAAAACCCCCAATACTAGAAAAGAATAAATGATTGTTGAAAGGAGAAAAATAACCATTTTTGAAACTTGGATGGAACTATTTAAAAATGTAAGGATGGAAAATATATATTGTGTCTATACAAGGACAATACAAATTGAATTCTGAGGAAAAGAAGAGGCCAGACAGAAAGATACTGAAAATGTGTAGAAGTGAAATTTCTTATTGAATTAATAACAGAAAAAAAAATTGTCCAAAATAGCTCTAATTTCAATTTGAAATTAGCAAAATTTCTCCTAAAAACATTCATATTTCCGTTCCAACATGGAATGGAAGAATTGTACATGGACAGTTCATCTTCGTGAAAAAATCAGTCCTGAAATGCTTCTGAGGTCGACTTCTCAAGACCCTTCTGCTTGATAAACTATGAATGAATAAATTAAATTTTAAAGAAAACAGTATCTTTTTTCAGAGAATATTCTTGTATTTCCTGTTTTCTTTTTTTCAGTTTGTTTATCCTGAAGTGCCAGTCCTTAATCAGCTGTGGTTAGATTTCGTCTTTTTACTTCTGATGGTGCTCCCATTAGCCATTTTCTGACATGCTGACACAGCTAGAATTCCCAAACACTTGCATGCTGAACTAATCTTGAAGATTTCACATGGGAGAAACTCATATTTCAGCCAATATAATTTGCAATTAAAAAAAAAAAAAAAGGTAAAATAGAATGGGTCAATGCAAGGATTGCTTTTATGAGTAGCTATTTTTGAAATAGTGTAATGTAAATTGAGGCACTGCGAATATATTTGTCTGTGTATACAAATATGTGTGGGTTTATATATGTAACATGCATTTTCATCCACACAGCACAGATTCACAGACATGTTGTTACACTGCTTACATCTAGATTTTCCTGCCTTACAATGGAGTGTTAATATCGTCACATATTTAGTTTCTATCTGTGGAAAACTTAGGTTTTCTTTTACTGTTGGTTTTTTATATCAGTGTTTGTTCTAATTCTAGAAAGTTACCTAGAATGTGATTTATGTTATACCCAATTGATTAAAGGATCATATTATTTGTAGTTATATAAATATATTGTTTGTTACAGAAGTGTATAGCTATAAGTAAATAGAGACAGTTTAATTTCTGGAGCCAATATTTCTTGTTTAAGAAAATTTATTTCTTCCTGGCAAGGTTGAAAGACACTCTGAAACATAAGGAACTTTATATTTTAGTATAACTTTTATGTTGGAATAAAAAGTTTGAAAATGAGTATACAAATACAGACATATTTTTTCATTTCAAAGGAAACTGCCAATTTTTGTTTCAAGTACATGCATTAGTATTTTTTCAGTTGTATATTTAAAAATTCAAAGCACAGAACTTTTTTTTCATGTTAATTGGCTCTTTTATCAAAACCTAAGTCTCTTAGGAAAATGAGAATTTGGTTCTGTTGCATTCATTTTACTGAAGTAGGAGTTATTCAAATTTTGCTGCTTCTGCACATGGAATAATTGAGACATGTAATTTCCTACAAAATGTAAAAACAAATAGATAAACAAAAAGCAACCACTCAAACCAGTAGAAATCAGTACTTCTTAAACTTGCCGGTGTAAAGTAGCACTGGAAGAATGTAGAAATTAAAAAAAAAAAAAAAAAAAAAAAAAAAAAAAAAAAAAGGTGTTAAAATTTTCTCTGGAGGTTATCTAGGCCAATGTCTTCTATAAAGAGCCATTTTCAAAATCACCTCAACATATTAACATATTACAATGTTTAATAAATACTGTTTGTCCCTGAGCAGGTGGCCACACACTTTTCAAAACAGTATGGCAGCAAGAAACGTGTGGTAAGTAAAGCTCAAACTGACTTGAAACGTGTGGTAAGTAAAGCTCAAACTGACTTGTGAATACAAGCTGATAAAAGCCTAATACAGCTCAGCAAACTAAAAGTTCAACTTTTGACTCAAGATTTTTGTAAGTTAATGCCAAAGATTTTTTGAAGGCCTCATAAAGCATCTGTAGTAAGGATAGGGACTGTGCCTTTTTATTCTGTGTTTATCTTGAATGCCTGCTGGATGAGAATGAATTCTTTACCAGTCATTGAAGAGTAAATTAATCTGAAACGCAAAGTATTTATCAAGCTTTAGGATTTATCCTGAAGTTTTCAAATCAGATCTTGATTAACTTTCTGAAAATCATTTATGAATTGATCAGAGCCTACTAAAACTGAATAGTAATGAAATCATATATCTATATATAAAACAACTTTAATTATCATATCAAGTCTTTAAAATGAGTTCACATATTCTCCAAAACCAGTCCTTGAAGATAAATCCTCCCATCTGTTTTTAGGAAACTAATGTCTTTTTTGTTGTCTCATCAAAATATGGAAAGCATAAGTTAAATTCTGTGTAGAAGATGTCTGGTGGGGTTTACTGGCAAAAAGGAATCAGTAGATGAAATCATATGAGGGATCTTTCACCTGTTGAAAATAGAAGCCATGTATTTGATATGCCTTTACTGAATTTGGTGGTCGCAAAAGTAATCTCAGAAAGGAAGTGTGGACTTGATTTAACCTAGATCATCACAGACAAAAACACACTCTCTGAAGCAGATCATTTTGATTTACAACCCTCCAGGAAGTGCAATTTTGCCCAACCAAAGGTTAACTTAGAAAACAGAAATGTGTTTCTATAAACACTGAAACTGGATAATTGTAAAAGTGTCTTCCAACCTTGATGATTCTATGATTCTGTGAAACTCATGGTAAATAAAATTGCTATTTAATTGAGCAATAGGAGAGTATCAATGTGTTAATAATGGTTTTATTGGTACAAAATTTATTTGGATAAAAATATTTGGCATTCAGATAGAAACATCAATCATACGGTTCATTATAATTATAATAAAGTACATTTCAATGGGGTTTTTTGCACACAAAACTGTCTATGAGCAATAAATAAATACAAATATCAAAAATAATCTATACCATTATAATTTTTAATCATGTTATCCTAAAGTAATAGTGTTTAAATATAATACTGTGGTTCCTCCAGAAAAAAAATATAAACAGAGGTGATTTTGATCCAATTGCCATTAAAATTACCGGAAAAATTGTCATGAAGGTGAGAGACACTGAGTACAGGAGCTTTATTGACTCTTTTGGCGGATCAAAAGAAAATGCAGGCCCACTAAGTATATAAACTGGCACTGTTCTACTCCAGAAGACTTGTCTACTCTCAGATGAATGCAATTCATTAGATTACCATCCAGACAACCCTTTGAGAATATATTCAGAAAGTAGGAAATAATTCAGTGGATTTCCTTGTATTCTTCTTATTTTAATTTCAGAATGATCTCCTCTCTGCCTGCCCTTGTATTCTAACTCCCAGGCATGTTTTCTTTTTCCAAACTATCCCTCTCCATCTGGCACATTTAAATTTTATATAGCACCTCATATACATATTCTTCAGAATTTTTGGCATTACTGATTATGACAAATATATGGGAATACTTTAAATGGTAGACATTATTTATATCTATATCTATATCTATATCTATATCTATATCTATATCTATATATCTATATTTATATTTCAAGATGTACCAACAAAATGGTTATGAACATAATTGTACTACTCTTGCTTGGTTATCTTAGCACTATGACTTGCCACTAGTTCTTTGTGTCATTCCCTTGCTGGCAATGAATCTTTCATTGCATTGGCTCACACCACAGCATGTGATTTAGCTTCAAGTCAGGCTGACTGAAACAATGGCTAAAGAAATGACCAGAATATCTCCTGTCCCATACACACTATGCTGCCTCATTAGGAAGGATAAAAGGTATAGATTTAAAGCCAGGCCTGATCTCTTTTCCTGTATTTCAAAGAACTGATTCTAGTTGATTTTACTTATTATTAGTAGTAATAAAGGAAGAAAGTTACAAGGTCAAGTGTTTCGGAAAATGATGGAGCTGGACTGTAAGAAGTATCTTATAAGTATATAACTACTTAAAAGCATATTTTACTTATCTTCTCTATTACAGTGCTTTGATCCCAGATGTTCCAGAAATCTACCACGAAACCCATCAAAAAATGTCCAAACCTGAAATGTGCTACAGAAGAGATTTTAAGGGATAGAGCTTTGTGATATTTTTTTTGTGTATTATTTATATTATTTTAATGGTAATTTTATAATTCTCTTTGTGGAATATATGAAAATCAGAAACAATATGAGTTCCCATCAAAATGGATATTGAGAAATAAATCAAGTGGATTTGGTTGCATTAGGCTTACAGTTGGACTCAATGATCTAAAGTGTCTTTTCCAACCTAAAGGATTTTAAGATTCCATGATTTACTGATGAATTTAAATTCATAGCTAGAAGGACTCAATAGCTAAATGCTGTCAGAATAAGGGGAACAGATTCTTTTGGGGTTTTTTTGGACAGATTTTTTTTAGTTGGATTAGTGAATTACATCAACTGTCATGGAAGAATTCAAGAACAATAAAACCTCAAGGACCGAACTGCATCATGAAGTGAAGTAAAATTTAGATCTTATTTCCAAGGAGGACATTTTCTAGATATACTAGGAAAAATATAAAATTTATATCTGTTTCAAAATCCACTCCAAAACTGTATACAGAACACACACATTGACATGGAAGATGGTCACTTCTGCCCCAGTACAGCTGTGAACAGCAGTCTGGATAGAGTGAAAAAAGATGCTCACTCCAACAAGGCAGTATGTGGAATCCTGTCTGGCAAACTGTTTTCCATAAAAAAACACACCTCAGGTTCATCTTCTTCATGGAGTTAAATTCCTGTGGATTTGCTCCCCTAATCCTATTCCCACCCTTTGTATTGTTTTCTCACTTAGGTGGTCATGGTTAGAAAAAGAAGTCAATGGCCTTACTGGTCACAACACCCCAGGCCAATTCCTTTGATTTTCTCCATGTCTAATGACAAATAGCTGATATTTCCAGGTTGCAAACAGCTTCGAGCTCTCCTCTCTACTCTCACCATCCCCAAAAATGTTAGTAAGATGTAAAACTCTAACAAGTTCTTCTCTTATTTCCTCCCTATGCATATTCAGATAAAGCTCAGATCTCCTCAGTGTGTCTCCCCAAACCAATTTTCTATGCTTGTTTTGTGGTCTATACTAAAGTCATCTATCAAGTTAGAGCTAGGCAGATGTAGTTATGGTCCCAGTAATCCGAGTGCTGCCTTCATTAGGTGTCACCCTGTGACATCAATTCAGTACAGGATGTCAGAGTTTTTATTACACTGACTTTACCTTTTGAAGAACAAAATACATAAGTATCAATGAGAGACCTGGTAATTTAATACTTATTTTCTTCAGCATTACACCCTGCATACTCACAGTTAAACTCTCCTACTATTCTTGTGTACTTCTCCATTGAATCATGAAAAAAAATTAAAATCTTATTTCAATTTAATTCTCAGGACATATATTTTTTCTTAAGTATAAATTCTTGTTTTGTGCTTTATGAAATGTCCTCCTACGCTTCATTTCAAACTTGGGGTTATTCTACTACTCAGAAACAGTTGCAACATTCCATATAGCAACTGCTCCCAAACATAGATTAGTCCTAGCTCTTACTAGTGAATTCCATAATCTAGGAATATTTAGTCTGTGTTAAATTATGTGAAGCAGTAGAGAGTTTATAACAAGAAAACTTAGCTGTTCAGGAGGAAAGAATTCTTCTGCCTGTTCAATATTTCTTAATTGACTATTTTGTTTTATACTTGAATGAGTCTTTGTAACTGCTAAGAATTCGTAAATGATAAGCCTTCTTGTCTTTCAATGAAGCCAGTCACTTGATCCTGAAATCTTGTCTGCAACAGGAAATCATATATAAATTAATGTAATCTCTCCATTGGTTTCAATGGGTTCTCTATCACTGCAGAGGGAAGTAAACATAGTTAAATCACACCTACTGTTCTAAGACAAGTTAATAAAAAATACTAGCTTGATATATTGAATATTTTTTAAAATTATCTTGCACATATTCTGGTCAAAACCTATCAAAATATAAAATACCAGCTTTATTTTATATGAAAAGAAGAATGTCACAGTGGAATTTTACCCAGGTGTCACAATAGACACAGGAAGAAACACAAAATAAAGAAATAGAAAATTAAAATTAATGAGGTAACACTTTTCACTTGTTACAATGAATTTTTAATTTTTATTTTAAAAAAGGAGTATAAGATAAAATCTTTTCAGGTTTATGCAACAGTAGGACATTGAAAATTGCCCTTGGCTTCATTAAGTCCAGCCTAGAGATATGGGCACACACCCACACACAAATATACACACAGTACATTACTTGTTTAAATGAAATTTCCCTGGAGGCTTTTTTGTGTAAGAGAATTTTTTTTTTTTTTTTGCCTTAGTACATTACCAGTCTGTCATTTGCAGTCATAATGAACTATTTTACTTTGTATCCTTTTCTCAAAGTTTTTTATGAGAACCTTTATTCTTCCATATGGGTAAGTAATTTATGATTTTCATTCTTCATTGATTTAAAGGTCATTATCAATTCTAGTTATTTTGCCCATAGCTCTTTTTTGTTTTCATGCAACATTCCAGTCCTTCACTGACCTTTGAAATACTTATGAAAGTTACGGTAATTTTTTTATCTGAATTCATAGGCTTTCAAGCATAACTGTCTTCCATCATACACTCATAACTTAGCCTGTAGGAACTGTGAATCATATTCCTGCTTAAAACAAGTTTAATGCAGAAAGCAATTATTAAAAAAATGTGAACTAAAATTTAGTTTGAGGCATTAACCTTCCCATTCACTCGGCCACTTTGACTGGTTAAATGCGGCCTTGATTCTTTGTTGCCTGTCGTAGAAAAGTATCCCATCAATATGCAATACCTTGAAGAAAAGAAAGGATGTCCTGTGCTGGTGGGCAGAAACAATACAGATTGCTCTCTCTGAATACAAATTATTGAGCAGTTTCTATGTTATGCTATTCATTGACTTCAATGAGAACATCTTGTAATGCCAAATACATAACAATATCCACTTCAACATTCTCAGTGTGTGACATTGGTTCTTACTGGGTTTTTAATTTTTTTCTTTTTTTTTTTTTTTTTTAATATGTCTCTATGGGGATGAATATTGCTGTGTCTGGGAGTTTCTAATCACAGATATTACATATGTTAAAATGGTGTCAATTTAAAATTCCATTGGCAGGTCAACATTTAGCTGCGGTGAGGTAGGAGCAAAAGTGGAATCCTGAGCAATGTACATGCATCTTTTTGTTTATGTACCAGAAGGAAGGTCAAAGCCAGCAGATAGTAAGTTAATTGCCTTAATATGTCCAACATTTATAAAAATCCCTAAAGCACAAGGCTTGCAACACAGCTTACTTTTCCTCTTTCACCTCCTAAATCAGAGTTCACAGGATTTTGATACATCACTGTATCAGAGCAGATTCCTTCCTTTTTTAATTGCTAAAAATTTGAAGTATGTATATTAGTTTTAATGGAGGGCTTATTTTACCGAGATTTTTAATCATGAAATGTATAGTGATTTGGGGTTCTTATTCATCTTCTCTCTGATGTTGAATGCAAAGCTCTTTTGGGAAATCCAGCTGATCTACAGAAGATTATTTCAAGTAACAACAAAAATACCATATGTCACTTGCCGCTGTGCTGACAAAGGCAAATTATTGTCAGAAAAGCGAGGAATTTAAAGAAAGAAAAGGCCAGCTACATGATCAAAGCATTAGTGCAGTCAAATTAATTTTAGTCCCTTCTAGTACAGTGCAATATAGTACAAATCCTGTTTGCACTTCCAGCAAATGGGTATATGCCTGCTGCTACTACAATCCTAGAAAAAAAAAAAGATGGTTTTCATATAATAATTACATATATGTCTGTGGAATTATAGAGAAAAAACAGTAGAAAAAATAAGTACAACGCCTTCTTTCGTTCAGAAGGATTTCCAGCTCAACAAATACATGATCCCCATTAATACAATCCCCTTTTACTCTCACCTCTTCAAGTAGAGCTTTTGAGCAGCTATCACAGAGGAACTGGGAAACTGGCAAACATAAGATGAATCAGGTCACAGTCATGCTTTTATAACGGTGCTGACAATGTGTTTGTCCTTCATGTATTGGCAGGTACTTTATTTTCACTCAGAGCTTTTGTTGTCAACAATTGTAAGTAAAATCCCAGTTCATTGTGCATTTTAGTGCACAGGTAAGTTTATTTCAGTGGGTTACCAACAGAAGAAAAAGGACACTCATAATTCAATTTATAAATAATGACATGGAAAAAATGGTCCCTAAATATTCTTATGATCTATAAAATCACTAATAGTAGTTAGCCACTAGACTAAAGAGAAATCAAAATCTGTATAAAGACATCAGATGCAAACAGATCAATTAGCCCTTATCATGAATATAATAGTATTATAATTCAAGGCATTAGAAGAATAAAATAGTTTTTATCATCTCATTTTTTAGTTTGCCAGCAGTGACTTTTCTTGTGAAATCATCTCCATTTTTTTTTTATTTTTTCAGATTTACCTAGAAAAACCAAAATCCAGAAATAACTTATTTTCCAGTATTACTAACACTGGTCACATGAAGCAAACAAACAATTGATTAAAAGCATAGAATGTAATTCTAATTTAAAATTTTTGCAGCAATGGAGAAATTATATTTTCCATATTGCTTTGTAAACTATATTTACTTTTTCAATTTTAGCAAAAATTATGGGTGCATTTTTCTGTTGTAATGGGCACAGGAAGGTATATTTAAAACAGAAAAGGATTCTTACTTCTACCTAATTTGTATGAATCATCAAGGGATGAGGAGGAGTAAAGTCTCTTCTTTTGTGTTTCATCATTGACAAGTATGAGACTGAGCGCAAGAAAGTTTCTAACTTTGATAGCTAAAGTTTGAGTATCAGGGCAAGGAAAAGAGTAGGTGTTTAAGGACTATCTCATGTTAATTTGTGATTCGTTCTCTATGCTGTTTGCCCCCAGTAGGCAGCTGAACGTGTACTGCTCTTGGCTAGGGTGGATTTTATTTGCTTTATAACCAGCATTTTGGTGCCATGTCTCAAACTTCTGCCCAAACCAGTGTTTTAATTACTGCTGAGTAGTGCTTTAACAATATTTCACTCTCCTCCCTTCGAAGTGGAGAAGAAGTTGGGACACAACCAGGACAGCTGACTCCAGCTGACCAATGGGACACTCCTTGCCCTATGGTGTCATGTTCAGCAGTAAAACTGAGGGAGAGTTTTTCCAGAAAAGTCACTGCTCACAGGTTGTGTGGACATAATGTATGAACATTGGTCTGCTAGTGAGATGTGGTGAGTGATCAGTTTGGGGTTTTGTTTTATTTTGTTTTGTTTATTTGCCTTTAATTTGCCTTTGTCTCTGCCCACAAATTTTTCTTTTTTTTTTCCTCTTTTGACTCACTCCCCCATCCTGCTGAAGGAGAGTACATGAGTGTGTGTGGGAGTTTTCCCACTGACTGGAGTCAGTCTACCACTGTATAAAAAACAATTAATTCTCTTCTGGGAAGCTGCAAAAAAGGCTAAAGTATATGCAGTAACATCAGCACGGTCTTCATCATGACTCTTTAAACTTTTACAGACAAGGCAATGATAAGAGGGTTTTTTTCAGATGTCAAAATAACCTTTATTTTGTCATTGAAAAATATGGTCACCCAAGCTATCATTTTTACTCACCATTGCCTACGGAAAAGAGAGACTCACAGAAGAGCTGCAATTAATAAGCCCTGGGAAAGTCAAATAGATTGTTCTAGCTCAGCCACTTCAACATGAAAGCAACTATCAGCAGAGCCTTTTTCACCCAGGGAAAAGAAAGTTGTGACATACTATACATATTAGATGGAAGTTAAACTTAAATACTAACTTGAAGTTAATTGGCTAAATAGATTTAGCCAGTTTCAGAGATCCTTACAGGGTCTTGTATAAATGACAGAAAAACTCCAGAAAATCTAAGGTTGGAGTATCAAGTATAAACTAGATAGTTTTAAAATGCTTCTGAAATGGCTTGAGACACTTTCTTTTTGACACCCAAACCCCTTCCTAAGTGCTGCTCATTGCATTTCAGTTCCAGGGTTTCCATTTCACCAAAAATATCAAAGTAATAAAGGCTTTCTGCCTGGATTTCTATATATCTTTTTCTGTGTAAGATTGAGAGAAAGAAGCGTAAGCTGGGAGCATGTTAGTCTCATTACATTTAACGTACAATGTTTTTCACCTCAGAGGACAAGGGGAAACCACGGAACACAGTGTCATTCCTGCGGTTACACTCCTCATGTGTCTCCTCCAGTGAGACTGTGCCCTACCACTTTCACCAGAGCTTCCAGAAGAACTATGAGTCAATGCACAGCTTGAAAACATATATATGGTCACACTTAACATTTCCACAGTCTCAGAAAGCTTCTGCTGCATACCTAATTACATAAACACTTCATTATGTATTAACCACTGATAAAAAGCTTTACATACTTTTGGCAGGTTCTATTTTAAAGAAAAATTGTGAAGATAAATACTTAAGTATTATTTACCATATCAACTATAGAGCATTGTAGTTATACACATTGTTACAGGACACGGAAAAATAGGTTTTCATTGTAAGTGTGTAGTCACTGCCTCAAGAAAACCTTAAAAAGAACACATAAAGTATTCATATTTTTACTTAGAATAACATTAAAAATGAATGTATTCTTATTAAGTTGGTTCATTAAAATTTTCAACTTATTCATACCATATTTTTGGTCTTCATTTTAGCTTACATTTTATTATTTAATAATACCATACCAAGCCTGAAATTTCTTTTTTACCAATCTGAAACTCAACCCGGTTGATGAGCAGATGGGTTTGAAACTACCTTAAATCAAATACGCCTCTCGTGTTCCCCAGGCAGAGTGATACATTAAAATCTATAAATTCTTAACATACTGCAATTTAATGTGTAACTGGGTTTAGATATACTTCAACAAAGTTTAACAAATTTGGCTTTTTGTCAGACCTTTCTCAGCATACTATAGATATAGTTTGTTTAAATCAGCTGGTGAATGATGTGTCTTATTCCCTGGAGTTGTGACATTTTATGCTAGTTAGGTAAAACAATCCAAAAGTAAAGAGTATCTGTAAGCAGCTCTGGCATTTAGCTGACCTGAAATAGATGAAGTAAGCAAACAGCAGAACTATGAGATTTGAGCCCAGCCCTAAGGTTTCTTTAAAAAGGGAAAATGTCCCATATTCCCTGGTAGAGGAGCAAAAATGCAATCTTAATTGGGCAAATCCTCTAGAGATTTCTTCAATTTTCTTCCTTAGATTTTAGTCTTGGAAATGATTTCTCAAATTCTTTTGAAAACTAAGAGCTCAATACAGAAGCAGAGTTATAGTCAGTTCACTTGAAGAATGTTAGAATGTTAATGTAGAGAATGTATGAGTTAAGCCAAAATTAATTTATTTTTTGTTGACAATACTCAATTTAAAATCTCTAAAAGAAAAAAAATAAACTATAAATAAAAATATTTGCAAATTATTTGTCCAAAATTATATCAAATATGTTTCTATTTATTTGCCTGCTAATTTGGCCTTCTGATGTACTTTAGGATGGAAAATTACTTTATTCAAGACCAATATGAATAATTCTCTTTCACGTAATTGATTAAACTTGTAGTAACTTGTGTGGAAACCTTTAATCTGCCATCAAACTTCTATCCAAGGTTCTCTAAAAAAGATTAAATACTATAGAGGTTCACCAACTTGTTCTGTGATTTTAAGATGAATTTGAATGGCATCCGGGAGAGTTTGGTGCTTTGCAAATTCAGGACATACGGAATTTTATGCTATAAAAGCAGAGTTGTCTAAGGTAGCTTAGACAAAGATGTGGTCTCAAAAAGGGATTTCAAGCAAATATGCCTTTTTAATGTATATTTTATATAGAAAGTTATGCAAGGGAATTCTGATGTATGCTGAGGTTTAAACCAAAGCAGAATGTTTAATGCACATTTAGTGATCCCTTATTATCTAGCTCAGTCCCCAAAACACTGGAACATCTGAATCATTGTGGCATCAAAAATAGTCAAGGGGAAATTATTTTGGACATATATATAACATATAGATCAATATCGATATAGATATAGATATAGACATAGATATAGATATAGATTAGATATAGATATAGATACATATATATATGTTATAACATATATATAACACATATATGTTATAACATATGTAATATGTAAAACACTTTATATATGTGTGTGTGTATATGTTATATATCTTTCACATTCCTGTAAATTTCTGTAATAATTTCCTGTGTAGGGTATTCTATATATTAAATATATTTTAAAGGAACATTGAAGTCAAAGCATATCCATTATTCCATATGTTTTAGAACGCATTACTACTACTACGCCCACCACTAGTTTTGGTGTCCAGGATTAATTACATTTTCACTACACAATAGCTCTCCTCCAATAGCAAAATCATATTCCGCTTTTGCTAGTTATATGCTAGCCCTTATTGGCTGTTATGCCATGCCAGCATTACTTCCTCCTTTAATTTAGCTTCTTTTTTTGCCTGCAGCACTGATTTTCATTGGTATGGTCTGGATTTTTGGGTTTCATTTGATTTATTCTCACTGATTAATTTCCAGCTGTTTCCATATTTCATGTGTCATTGGTTTCTTTGATAGCTGCGTTCAGAACTTACATTTTTTACTTTTTTTCTTACTGATATATCTCTCCTAAATATGGATATGGGCTTTTCCCTAGTCCTTTATGCAAAAATTCATACTATTTAATCCCAGATTTATGGAACATTCTAAGGAGGTGTATATTTAAAATTACCTTTAAAACCTAGTTTAAGCATTAAAAAGTATAAGAATTTTGTTTAGGTTCTCCTAAATCTCAGTAACAATTTTAATTTTTTGAGAATACCCGGCTCAGTTTATCTGTGAAAAATTTTATTTAATAGATTTAAAATTTCACAAAGAGGGTTTTTCATATGCTTTTCATGTAAATTCTATAGTTCTGAGTTTTACATTATTTCCTCTGAATTCACACTTTATAAATGCAGAGAATATGGAAGCTAATGTTGCAATGAAATGCACTGTGGTATTTTTCTAAGCAAGATCATTTGAAATTTGAATCAAAATTTTATATCAGCAAAATGATTGATGAAAATCAAAATTATTCCATTGCTATCAATAAGATTTTCCTGGTATTTTGCAATAATTTAGCCCTAAATTTTTATCCTTCTATAGCTCTTCTGTTTTAGAAACTAGCTGCAATCTCCAACATTTTTTAAGTCCAAAGATGCTCTATTTCCATAAAAATAAAATTAAAGAAAGCACCAAGGCCTCAGTAAAAAAAAACTGGCACCAGTTTTAAAATATTACTGCTCATATGTGCTCTGAAGCAGTCAGGTTTCACTGCTTGAAATCCTAATACCTGCTGGAATTATAACATGCCATATATGCTACTTTTTCTGTGTTTACCTTTTGCAGTGAGCAGAAAGAACACTAAATTTTCTAAATCTGCTATACATTCCAGTCTAAGGATGAACATTTCTATGGAGGGAAATAAAGGAGAAAGTGACCTGAAAAATTGAAGTCAAAGAGAAAAGTTATGAAACTGTGAACAAAACAGAGGGAAGAGCTGTAATAGTGGCTACATAGTCTGAACAAAACTCAGGCATCAAACCCCCACCTGTAATTATATACATAGAGAGGAAAAAAAATTTAAAAATATGAAAATATTACCACTTTCAGAAAACCTCTACAAGCACAGTGATCCTTTTAATATTTCAATCGTTCTTCAACTGCCTGCTTATTAAAATAAAGTTGCAACAGCCTAACAAGCCCCCACACAGCAGATAAACCAAATATTTAGGTTGACTTTTCATAAAATCTCTTAACAGGAACAATTTCTTGCTGCCACTGGAAGACACGTTTCTACATCTTCCATTTGCATAGATTGCACCAGCTATGGTGATCAACTGATTCAATTTTCAGTTTTTTTAGGCCATAACTACCAGAAAGCAAGCTTAATAATAATTGTTCTATTTTGGAATTATTTAGCTAGGTCATTTTTTACTGCAGGGTCAGGTAAGAAAACCGATCAGATTAGGAAAGCGAATAGAACAAGAGAGAAAATGGGGTTTGAGGTAAGTTTTGAGCCATTGTGCCATCTTAGGCATCTCAAAGATTCTTGTATTGCCACTATTTCACTGCTGCATGAAAGTAGCAACATTTTTAAATCAAGGGGGGATGCAAAGGTGTGTGTTTTCAGCCACTGGATTACAATGAGCAATGCTTTTCAGTCTGCAGCCTCTCCAGACACCAGGTCAGTGTGTCACACAAAAAATGGCACTGCCTTTAACCCTGCTGTCACCTGCCTGCACTGGATCCTGGGGAGAAAGCCATCAGGGGGATTGTACCTGCTACTTGAACAATGATAATCATGCTGGTTAGAGCACTTAACTGAATTCTTGTCTCTGATAATCATTAAAAAAAATCTGTAAGAAAGCGTGCTAAAGGTATATTGGTAGAAAAATACTACTGTAATAGGCCTGTAGAAAGAGAAGGTAAAAGGTAAATTTTAAGGTTAAATCTAAAGTTTTGGTTGTGTCTGTCCATTCTGAAATTGCAAAGTGGGAGAATGTTAAGGCAATTTCAGCAAAATTCTGGAACTGCTCAGTCTTGGAGTATAGGCTCAGTCAAGCAACCAATGGGATTTTGGAATGAAAACGCGTATTTGCAGAAAAACTGAAAGAACAGGAACCATAGATGCTGGAAATATGATCAGTGGAACAAGGCTTGTGGAACTGTGATTATACAGGGGTTTTTTGGAGACTACACAGTTTAAGTGTCCTTTGCATCAGATTTTCAGTATCATCTATACATGGCCTTTGTTCCTGCATCATCACAGCTGTTCAAGAAACTGTTAAATAAACAGAATAAAAAAAAAACTTATTATCCTGAAAAACTATTTCTCTCAATTTCTGGTTTTGAGTCAATATTCAGCTATTTTTTGTGCCAGTACAACAAAAAGTTTTATATGATGCAGTAAAAAGATGATTTTTAAACGGTATTACTCTCAATCTGATCTCAAGAAGACTTCACTAGACTGCAGTCTTGCTTTGGTTCTTCCAGCATTATCCCAAGTCCTGACAAGTAAAGTAGTACTAACTTTTTTTTTTTTTCTTTTTTTTTTTTTTTTAAGAATTGGCTTAGATTTTGAGGGGATTTTCTGATCAATAGTGAAACACTTCATTTATCTTTAGCTCTCTAAACTTCATATATGTGTGTTCTAAGAAGAGCAACTATCTGTCGTTCAAATAAATATCTGAGGTTTCTGTAAATTTTTAAATTCTTTATCTTAAAATTTTCCCAGCCTCAAATACACTAGTTCTCTACTTGCATAGAAGTTTTATCTGGTTATTTTCAAGCAACTAATGACCATTCATTATGTTTATTATTTTGTGCATTTAACTAGTATCAGAATTCATGACACACAAAATTAAACTAAACTGAGAAGTTATGTATCTCTGTTGAGACATCTGAAGTTCTTAATTCACTCAGATTAAGTCTTTTGCCTAGTTTATGTAATACAGGGACATTACAGCATTACAGTAATACAGCATTACATTACATCTTAGATGGCATACTTGGTTCAGTCTTAGACTTGCTCTTAAATCTATCCCAATTTTAAGGGTGTGCACATTAGATAATTGTTTTCTTTTTACCGTAAGAAAACAGAGATACTCTGTGATTTCAATATTTGGTGAGACAATATTTTTGATTTGGTAAAGTTAAAATCTAGTCTCAGTTTAGCTTCTAATACCTAAAATGAATAGCTAACAAGGCCCAAAACGTGTGAAGTGAAACTCAATCTACAGGGTCCTAGCCTCAAAACATTTTTAAAATTGATTAATGTTTTGAGTTTAGGAGCCTTGTTATTATATTTAGAATTGAACTTTTACCTAGATAAAACCTGAGAGAAGAAGAAATAGTTTTTCACTTTCATTTAAGTACCAGGGAAGAGAGGATCAGAAAAGAATTCAGTTGAAAAAGTTCATGTTGGAAATTTCTCAGAAATAAGGGGATGAGTGTAAGTCTGCTCATTTTTACTCTTGCACCCTGGACACTGGATCTTTAGCCCTAGACCTTTTGTCTTCAAATTACATTCAGAGGATAGCTCCTGTCACAGGCGAGCTCAGGAGGTCCCCAATCCAACCTCCTGCCCACAGCAGGGTAATTTCTGAGGTCAGACTTCCAGTTACTGAGGACTTTGTCCAGCTGGGTCTTGAAAACCTTCAAAGATAGAGATTGCACAGCATCTTTGGGTAGACTGTTAAATTATTCTCAAATAAATTTTTCCTTATCTTTGGGTAGACTGTTAAATTGTTCTCAGATAAATTTTTCCTTATATTCAGCCTGAACATCTTTTTTCTCAATTTATTTTAATTGTCTCTCCAGCTTACCTTACCTAGGTCCCTCTGAATAGCAGCACTGCCTTTAGGTGTATTGATATACCCTGTGAGACCCTCAACAATTATCTCTATTACAGGTATATATCACCTCAGGCAGAAGTTGTATTTAGGTTTTCTGCATGCATATATTTTAGATTTTTCACACAGCATGAGTAAAAATATTTCTCTAATCTGTAGAATAGTCAAACCTATATTAGTCTTATCACCACTGCTCCCTTGAAAGGCACTTCCCTTCCAAATGTCTTACAATTTAATCCATTTTTTCTTAATCTTCATATTCTTTCAACAGGATGAAAATCAGGAATTTGGAAGACCTATGTGGAAGCCCAGCATTAAAAGAACTTTTGGCCTGTCTAACTTTCTTCCAGATCTTTTGGGCCAGTTTTTAAGATTTGCAAAGCTCTAATTAGGATGTGACTTCAGATTTCACCTCAATTATTGTTTGTCAACATTTCTTTCTCTCTGGTATATTTGCACAAATTATAGAGCCTTAGTTCAACAAAAATCTTTTGTTCCCCCTCCCAAAATAAGGAAGGGTCATGGTTGCAATTTTTCATCCATGCTTTAAACTCAAAGGTTAAAATACAATGTTTAAATGGTGACAGAAAAGTCTCAATGAAGAAATTGGGGTCTTTGACCTCAATCTCTGCTGCTTGGAGTGGGAGGTGGAAGAATCACTCTGTGTTTGCTAGCTGAACTACAGTAACCTGCACCTGACAATTTAACCTGTTAGGCTTTGTGTATTTCTCAGACCAGATCAAATGCATCAAAATCTGTGTAAATAACACATTGCAGAAATTTTTGACTCACTTAAATCTAAAACCAGAAAAACCCCAACTATTTAATTACAAAATGAAGTACATAGACTGTGCAAAATCACATATTATGTACATTTTTAATAATTTATCCTCCTGCCTCCTAGATGAATCTCACTATATTTGCATCTTAATTTTGCATTGGACATGTATGTCATGGGAGACCAGGCAGAGTAGGTTTTGTTATCCAGAGGAGTAAACAAGTTTAGGACAAGATGAGAGGAAGTGATCAAAAGAGTGAAGTACAAGTAAAAAATATTGACTTGAGAACCACTTATAATCCTATTAAAACTGTAGAAAAGGTTTGGCTTTTTTGATATTATTGTTCAGTGTTGTCTGAAGTGTGGATAGTGAATACACTGAAGTAAATAGATAACTTTAAGACAGGTTCTCTTTACTAATATACTAAATTTTACTATGCCTGGTTTTGCAGCCCAACTTGATAAATTATGAATCAGAAAAAGAGGAGTAAGGACAGGTATTTATTAATAGCAAGGTTTTCTTCCAGATAAACTGAAATACATACTCAGGTGCTAGTGATGTGAATTTTTTTTCAGAAAAAAAAAAGTTAACTTCCAGAAGACTATTTCAGCAAATAGCTTAAAAGTTTTCTGAATCCTAAGTTTAGGGATACTTCCTTTACAAGCCTTCATGGCACCTCTAAATTAAAATTTGTCTGTTGAGTTAGACAAATGGTAATTTCATAGAAAATTACTTGTTGAAATTCTCCTGTGCATCAACAAAAAATTAAAGGCAAATCTGTAGAAAAGACAGTTACTTAATTTATTCTGTTTTCTGCAGCTTTTCTTGGTAAGGTCAAAATTAAACTCATATTGTGATACAATAAGAAGTCATATTTTATCACTACTAAGTTCTGCTTCAAGGCTTTCTACAGCTTCAGATAACAGTTTGTACATGTAAGGACGGGATGTCATTTTTGTTCTAGCATCTCTTCAAAATTATAACTTTTCTGTCACAAGTCTCTTTGTGGAGAATTGAAGAAGCTCCTTTTTTGCTTCCAACAGTTCATTCATGCTTCCTGCACAGCACAGAGGTTAGTAGGTGGGGACACAATGGATTATGAGACAGGAAAGAACAGTTGGAACTTCCAGGAGAACAGGACCTTAAGAAAGTTTTGTTACTGAAGTAACTGGAAAATCAATACTACAAGTGAAATGTTGGGGTTTTTTCTGTTGTACAACTCTTGGTTGCAAATGTTATTTTTTTCATTATGTTTTCAAATTCAAACTTGTTTGAATTATCAATACATCAGGAATAATATCCTTTACTCTTTTGTCTTAAAGAATGCTCTCACTGTTCTGCTTATCTCCTTTATAAAAGAGCTTGTATAAAAGAGCTATTTTTCACTTTCAGTGTCTTTCTGCTGTCCTGCAAATAGATCTCTTGAAGTTATCATCTAAAAAAATTATAAAACCAAAGCATAACTTTTTAAAATTATTTTCTAGCTTCAAGCATAATTAGGAAGTAATGCATGAACACCTACTTACTTTGCTGTAAAATTTTCCGACAATGCAAACACATATACATCAAGATTAAACATGGGACATGTAAAATGTATATAATGGGGTTTTTTTTAAGAAATGAAAACCGAGAGGGGTCACAGTTCAAATATAGCTGGACAAATTATAACATTATCAGCATTTGTTACAGTGTATGCTTTTTAAATGAACAGAGTAGCAGAAAGGGCAGCATAAAGAGGAGTAAAATGGAGTTGAAGAAGACCAAAACAGGTGAAAGTATGCAATTTTTTTACACAATGTACAAGTTTTGAGAGAGAAAGGAAAGAGAGAAAATTAGCTGGCAGAACACGAAAGCACAAGTTATTTAACATATGGGAAAAACATGAGAAGGAGAAGAAAATTGGAAAGGCAGAAACAAAGGGAAGAAAGGAGAAACTCTTTAAATTAAGTTTAGGATAGTGAAAGATGTGTGCAAAAGAACTATCAAAAACAAATTTAAAAACAGATCCTTTACTTCTTAACTTTACACTCTATAGAATTGCAACATTTTTCGGCCAAAATTCCCTGTAATTATAAAATTCCTGGGTTTTTTTTCCAAATGACTATATTTTTCAATCTCACAGGAGTCACTCATGAGCACTGATGTGGCTCATCTAACTAATTATTTAAATCACTGAGGATAGCAAAATGTCTTAGACTTATGACAATATTCCTTTTCCCTGACAAAAAAGGAAAAAGAAAATAATCTCTTCTGTATTGCAACAATTTTGTTCATTCAAGATATGTTGTTCAACTTCATAAGTCTGCATGCCAGGGTTATCCATGGCCTGATTTTATTGTTCAATTTGAGTAGAGAAATAAGAGTATAACATGAAGGTCAGCATTCTAAAGCATTTAGGAGAAATGGATTTGTTTGAAATATTTTTTTTTAATGTTAGCCAAGTCTGTCTTTGAAGAAAAAGAATTTGTACAAATTTCAAAATTAAAAGAAAAACAACTAAAAAATATAGAATTTTAATCCAAGGGGAAATCAGAGATGTAAAGAGCAGTACAGTACTATTGTACTGAGCAATCTATAGTTCAATATATCAGTTTTAAGTGTTGAGAACTTTTGTTTATAATGAATGGCCAATGATTTGTAGTTAATAAATACCTTTTAATATTTTAATACCTTCTACCTGTCACCAATGTAGATTTTATTTCGTGGCTACTTTATTGTATTTTTATATGATAAATAATAATTTACATATATTGGTGAACGTAGGAGGAATAAAATAGCTAGACTAAAACATTGAGACAATGAATCACACATATTAACAAAAGAATAGATTAACCTTGTCAAGAGTTCTCTGTAGACATATTTTATTTCACCAGGTACAATATACTGTCGAAGGAAGTAGTGAAGACTGACAGCTCTATAGAGAGTAGCCAGAGCATTGCTTGTTTTGCATAGCAAATTCCTTCTAAGGTTGGCAGAGACAATTATTTGATCTAGGTAGGTAAGTTCATCAGAATGCTTTACATGCATTCCAGATGGCAAAAAAACATCACACCGATATGTAATTTGTTCTTCCCACGTTCCTCTTTGACAAAAGAAGCTCAAAAAAAGAGACTTATTTTGGCACCACAAGATTTCCCTAGTGTACAAAGATCTATGGATTACATTCATGCACTAATTGAAGATGCTCAGTTAACATTGAGAATCTGAAAATTAGAAGTAACCAAAGAGAACTTAAATAAATGCCAACGGGTTGTTAAATAAATAGAGGTTTTTAAACTATGTGTGCAGGAAATGAGACTTGGGGATTAAAATAAGAACTTCACTGACTTGAAAGGAAGATTAATTCAGAGAGGGAAGAAATAACAGTGAAGATGGCAGAACATTTCAAAGACCAGGAATAAGCAAAAATTTGACAGTCTCAGGAACATAGTGAAATACTACTAGATAATGAAAGATTCAATTTTAAAGGAGATTGAGAAATGCTGGGATTCAATGTTTTATGTATTTTTACTTAAAAGAAGATAAAAATATTGTATGAAAAGGCTCTGAATGAATAACTGTTCCAGAGAAGAGTGATTTAATTAGTGTCAGAGAAGAAAAACAAACTTAAAAAGATGTAGAAAAATAAGAAAAACTGACTAGCAAAGCAGACGTATTTGGAAGCCTCCTTCACCAAGAGAAAAAAACAAAGGTAAGACTGAATAATCAAAACCATCAAAGAATGTAAAAAGTGTTTTAGACCTAAACACAAAAAATGAGAAATTAACAGATAGGACAGCAATGCAAGTAAAGTAAAATAAAGTATTAAAAATATTTGGATTAGAGATATTCTGGGTGTAATTGAAAGGAACAGAGTCAAATAACAATTTGTGTTCAGGATTCAGAAGGAACAAATAAAAAATATAAAACTTCTTGTATTTTATATAAATCTCTCTAACTGTGGCCAAGGACTGTGAGAGGAGATTGTCCTAGATTTGTAAAGTGTGAAAAGTAATACATGAACCTAAAGGCACATCAGTTTAACATTCTTCATATGCAAAGTTTTAGAAAAGATTTCAAAGAATATAACAATTAAAGGCACAGGTGTAATTGGAATGTAGAATAAAATACAATGTGGTTTTATCAAAGAATGCAACCCCTAGAATATTTTAGCAATTTTTTTCATTAGAAAATCATATTTTAAGATGAGCTCCTTTTCCATTGAATTGAAGACTGCCATATACGAAAAAAAACATGCAACAGATCTTGAGAATTCAAAAAATTCATAAAATCAAGATATAGTATTAAGCAGGAAAAGTTTAGGTTGTTCTAAAATCCTTATGAACCTTTATTAATTTTTTTAATGACTATGAAACAAATAAGTAGAATAAGTAAATGAAATCTGGTTGGCAAATAACCACAGGAAGAATGTTTTTCTAATCCAACAGGAAGTCTAGGATATCACCAGGGAAAAGTAATGTAAAAGAAAACCTTGAAGATTAATTTCATGAGCACAAAGGAATGCTTGGTAATAAGTCAAGGCCCTGGTAGAACTCAAAGCTCACAATCCACAACTCTGATTATATTAATGACATTGACATTATCTGATGCCATTATTATCTGATGATAAGCAGACAGAAAGTATTTTCAAGATTTTCCAGAAAAAAATTAATTGAGATTATGGTTAATTTGCATTTCTCATCTGCAAGGGTGAAAATCATAATTTTTAATATGTATGACTGTTAGTCATATATGAGACAGATTGTGTGGCCTTGTTGCTATTTTTTTCTATAGATAAAACTTCAGTTGGGTTTGTGGCAGAAAACAGTCTCATTAAAAAAAGCCCTGTTACACTGTCCCAACAGCTGCTAATGTCTCAGTGATTTCTCATTAAATATCTCTCATTAAAAATATTTTTTAATAAGTAAAATTACAATATATGCTATCTATATTAGAAAACTAAAAACCTGTTTCTTTTTTATGATTCGGGGGTCCTCAATCTAGACACATTTATACTCCCTTGGAAAGGATATAGCAAGTTGGTTGCATTGAGAAATTAATATTTCTCTTTCTTACTCAATAAATTTTGCTTAAACATCACCAAAATATAGTATCGCTCATTGTACAGTGAATATTTGATAAGCAATTCTACTTTTACTGAGCCATAAGTGGAAATGAGCTAGTGAGGAAGAAAATTATCAGATTTTACATAGCTAAATTATATCATCAAAGTGCCCTTTCCTACACAACCCATTTGATTTTTTTTTCTGGGGAAAAAAAAAGTTAATGAGCTAGAGTACTGTCTGAAACATGTGAACTTTATGGAAAATGTCTTAAATTTATATCCAGAACTACACAGTCACTTGATACTTTCTTTCCAAAACAATTATGTTGGCATTAAGAACCCTTTTTTTGTTTTGTTTTGGGTTTTTTGGGGTTTTTTTTTGTTTGTTTGTTTGTTTTTGTTTTGTTTTGGTTTTTGTTTAATAGACTAAAATTTAATAATAATAGTTTGTTACCATGCATAGGCTGCCATATTAAAATTTAATGCAGCATTAGGATTTCAGCAAGTCAATATACCTGCTACTGAATAGATGAAGAACAGGAAATGTTAATATATTCAAATGAATCATTCCCTTTAAGTGCCATAAAGTGCCTTATAGTTTTGGGTTTTTTTAAACAGAATTAAAACTCGTAGCTCTCTTAGCACAAATGCATACTTTTTTCCTTTATTAAAATGTTGTTCCAGAGTGACAAAGATACTGTAATTTTTTATATCAACAAATAAAACAAATTTATAACAAAATATATCAAATTAGAACAAACAACATATCACATGAAAACAAATAATTAATAATCTAGAAGCAAAAAAACTCCTGAGATGCTCTTTAATTAGAATGAGTGTGTTTTTCCCGGCTTCTTTTTATATTATCTCAAAATGAATAAATATTTGTAGCCTATAGTGCAACAATACACTTTTTTAATCAAGAAAAGGATTCTCATCTTTTCCCTGGTAGGTAAATTTATTGATAAAAAATAACTCGAATATTTGTCTTTCTACCTTGAGTTAAATTATAATTTTCAGTATACGTTCTTCCAGTGTGAAAAATGCTTTCAGTTACTATGATTCATGTCAACCACATTTCTACTCTGTTTTGAATGGATGGTGGTGTGAAAACTCAAATGATGTCTGAGAAATGAATTCATTCTATTTTCAATATGTGTAAAATATCTAAGGTTACATTTTTGTTTTTAAATAGAGCCTTGTCTGCCTGTGGTCAATGTCATGAGGCAAGAACATCTTCCGTGAAATAACTAAACAATTCTCAATATATATACATGAATAAGTCTCTGGATCATGACAGAGGAAGTGAAATATCATTGAGACATCTTTTCAAAATCAAAAGTAACATGTAGGAAAAAAGAGTATGGTATAGATATCAAAAATTATGGCTCAAAATATTACTACCATTCACATGCAGGCTACCCTTGTTTAGCTAAGATGGAGTGGTTTAATAAGTTTCTGTCTATTAAGGAATAAGACCTTCTTGATAGTGTTTTCAAATATATTTTGCATCCTAAAATTGTTAATACAGTTGAGGACTGTACAGTTTGAGGATTTTAGTGAGTACTTGTTCTACTGTCGAACATTAAACCAATTCTTGTTTAAGGTAAAACTTTTTTTTTTTATATATATAGCAATTTATATAGCAATATATAGCAAGCATATAGAAATTAAGTAAAAATATCTATACTGCTAGTTGCCGAGTCCCGAATGAAACTCTAAAATGGAGAAAACAGTTGACTCCATCAAGAACTTCCTTACAATTTTCTAACATATTGGAAAGAATATGTTTGATGTTTCATGGAACTTTTTTTTTTTTTGCCAACTCTAAATGACTACTGAAAATAATAATATAACTGGTTATAAGTTTTCAGATCCACCATTTTCCACTGGAATGAATCAACTTGTAAAATCCCATGCTTTCCACTTGAAGTGTGCTTTAATAAGGCAACAAATTTATATTTTTCAGAATATTACTTAATATTGTTTTTAGTTTCAAACATTCAATTTCAAAGTTAATTGTAAATAAAATGCAGTCATTAATGTAAATTGGAATAAAATTTTTTAAAAAAATCAATATTTTGACCACAAAAAAATTTGCTGAATTTAATTTAAAATATTTGTATTTGAATTATTATTATTATTATGACTAAGGACCTACACAGTCCATACAACATAATACAGAATAATCACCAAAACAACAACCAAATTAACAGGGTAGGAGAAAGAAAGATCCGGGAACAACTTTGTATGCTGATACGTTTTTACTCTGCTACTCAAATTCTTTCTATACTTTCTCTCATAAAAGAATAAGTACATTTTTTACTTATTTTGGTCAGCAACAATTTTTTTTTATGAACTATATGACCAGAAGTCATGGGGTTTCCATGGCCAAACATATTAATAAATACCTTGATAAAAGTCATTAATTCACATTTATCTATAAGAAAGAATATCCTTCTAACATCACAAGCCGCAAATAATTTTTACACCTTTCTGAAGGCTCAAACACATGAACATGGGAAACAGAACCTACAAAAATATGTGTCATGCTATATAAAATAAAAATTTGTCAGATACCTTGAAGAGAGTCTTTCCATGTGTTTGGAGTTTTTCCCTAGCCTATTTAAGCTACTTTAGGAAGTAATAAATAATATAGTTGTACAAGAACACTTCCAACTTATTTATTCCATCTGGAAAAAATTCTTACTGTTTCCAAATAAATCTGGGAAAGCAAAATGTTGAAATGAATAGTCAGAAATATTTTTTTTTGCAATGTAACTTGTATCCTTGATGTTCCATTTTAGCTACGAAGAAGCTTCCATGTTTCTGGATAAATGAAAAATAAAAGAGGTGGAGAGAAGGAATAACTTTCGGGGAGAAGAGATTCTTAAATATTGTCTTCCACACAAACAATTGAAGCTCTGAAACCATCTAAAGAAATTCCATGTATACTATGTAAGTGCTTTCCTGTTCTGTGATGTAAAATGTAATCATTGTAAAGTGTTAAATGTCTTAATTTTTAAAATGTGATATTGTAGTTTGTAGTTTTCCCCCTCACAGAACAAGTTTCATATTCCTTCTCAATGGTGTTTTATTTAACTCTGCTTAAATAGAAATCCCTCTTATGAAATACTTTTTTTAAAAAAACTAATGCTGGTTGTTATTTAATATGTACCCCAGCTGTTGAAAACCATGGATGCACACTTCATAACACAGGTAACACTGTTAATGTAATCAAGTATATAAAATGGCTTTATGCCAACTAGATTCATATTTCATGACTGGAGACGGCTTCCTTACTTATGAATCCAATAGGCATTAAATATCTGTTAGAGACAGCAATTTGTTTTAACATTTTTATATGCTTTTTAAATCTGAGCATTTTAATGAGACCTCTTTTGTGGTGACACATCTGAAGTCTTTTAGAAGATACTGTAGATGTTGGTGTGTCTGGGAAGAATTACTAGGCTGGAGTAGGTGGAACAGCCTTTCCTTCATTTCCCCATCAGAGGAAGTAATGTCACATCCCTCCTGCAGAGCCAATGCTCTGTGCAATTTTACTTAAAAGTATCAAAACCTTTCAATAGGTATCTGTTGTCGGTTAACACAGTTTGGTTTTTTGGCTAAAGAGGAATATGAAATATTTCCCTGTCAGGACATTGCACTTTGTTTCAGAAAGGACAGGGCCCTATCAGGGGTCAGTTCTTGGCTATTGGTGTGTGGTTTGACTACTGGGAAAACTGAATGCGACTCTTGGCAAAACCCATTGGGAGCCACCATCGTTTTTTCTTGTGGTGAATGTCTCCATTGCACTCTAGAGAGACTCTTCCCCCAATGTGAAGATTATGTTTAAAGGGTTGAAACTGACTGAAAATCACAGTTTATATCTCTCTGTGTAGTTTGTGAGAAAGTGAACAGCTTGTAGAGGAGGAGAAGCATTTTGAAGTCTGAGGGTTTTTTTTAATTTTTTCTTCATTCTTTTAGCATGTGTTAATAAATCTATCTTTTTACCTTAAGTTGAGCCTGTTTTGCCTTTTCCTCTCAATCCTATCTCCCAGAGGGAAAAGAAAGTAGACACTCAAACCACTACACTAAATTTGGCAAACAGAATTCAGTGAAAGTGAAACCCCTACAGTATCATTGCAGCTGTGAAATGCAGTCCTCTGATGCAAGGCCTCCTCTGCCAATGTTAGGAAGCAGGACATCTTTGGATGTAGGTTCATAGCAGAAAAACCGATGTGAGGTTTGGTGCCATGTGCAAAACTGAGTTTTATTTTGATTTCAAAATACTCAGTTTACACTTAGTCTACCTTGACTGTACACAGGCTTTAAAAATTTCACATTCTCCCCCTACGTAATAAAGTAACTCACAATATGGAATTATTGATTTTCTTCAACACCCCACTTCAGGAAAGCCTTGTAGCCACCACTAAATCTACATAACAGTCTGGTTTGATTTTGTAGTCCCATTAAAAGAGACATTCTTTCTTTATGTTCTCTTATCTTCCATATTTCTTTCTGCATAGTACAGTGCCATACAGTGCACTGAAATATAATGGATTATTATATTTCAGAATTCAATTTTTGGCAACAAATGTTACTTGGAGATACACTTTGTCATGCTTTTAAATATATCTGGATAAAATCCCTGGAAAACGCTTAGAATTGAAGCTGATTAAGAGCATAATTTTCCAAATGTTGGAATTAACAGCAAAAATGAAAATAGGAAGATAGTACATTCTCTTTTTATGGCATTCCTAAGTATAAAATCAGCATGTAATAAATAGCAGTTGTCATAATTTTGCCATATCTCTGAGGAGGAGGTATTGTAAATAACAAACATAACAAGTAGATATTAAAAACAGTATACATTTTACTGAAGGACATGAAGACATTTTGCTGCAGGGCTAAAAGACTGGTATTTTTCATGCTATTGCATTAAAAACAAAATAATTTGGTTACTAGAAAAGTGACCAATGTCAGCTAGTAAAGTTTATTCCTTTTATTGAGTCTAGGAACCAATTGCCAGAATTATGTTGATCTGGTATATAGTAAAAAATGTTGACTTTATTAGTAACTAATTAAAAAACCCCAAACCAAAATACTTATCCTATCCTGTCCTTCTCTGTCTAATAGTATTATTAATAGAAAGTAAGCTTAAAGCTACTGAAACAGTGAGTTAGCACTTTATTTTAACTTTTTAACAATTTGCTGTTGGGGAACAAAAATGCCAACAGATAAAATACAAAGATTAATCAAAAGCCAACAGGAAAACTCTAATTCTCTGTAAACTCACTGTGGCTATCCTTCCCACTTTGTATAAACTGCATAGTAAAGGCTTCCTTCTACCAAAAGCCATAGTTTTAGAAATAGCTAGTAACTTAATGACATTGCCTTCAGTTCTCAAACACTGAGAAGGAGCCAGGGTTGGGCATATATTTAGGACCTGTGTAACCTCAGCCACACCAGTTTCAGCAGCTCTTGTTAGCTGACTTCAGCCTAAAGCTGAGGATTTGAGTTGCCCAGCAACTCAAATGTGGATTCAGATTTTCTTCCAGAAGCACAAGTTGGGGGTATCATTCCTTTCTCACTTTTTTTACAATCTTTGTTACCCAGGAAGTGACACAAATTATCTCTCATCAAGCTGTAAATTTAATTTGTTTTCTCTTTCTGTACAATTAATTCAAGTATTTTGTGTTGTTTCACTTACTCCCTGGATGTTACACACAGAAAAAAAAAAAAAAAAGGAAAAAGGCAAAATCTTTTGATCCCATACTGTTGTGTACAGCTAGCTAATTCAAAAGGCAAGCGCATATAAATAAATATTCCCACTACAGTAGAAAACATAGCAATAAACAATACAAGTATTAAAAATCTTAGTGTCTGTGAGTGCAAAATGTAGCAGAATCATAGAACATTTCTGGTCAAAAGGGGCTTCCAGAAGTCGTCATCATCATCAAAATGATTTTTTGCTTAAAGCAAGTATAATCAAGCCAAGTTTCTCAGACTTCTGTCCAGATAAGGTCTGAAAATCTCCAAAGCTGGAATAATTCCCTGTTCCAATAATTCACTAACCTAAAGATAAAATAAACAAACAGACGAATAAATAAATAAATACTTACTAGTATATATAATTGGAGTTTCACAAGTGTCAGTTTCTGCCCATGGCCCTTTTTCCTATCACTTTGCACTTCAAGAGGTCTCCCCCTGTTTGTGCCCATAGTTAAAATAGTTTCTGTCCATAATAACATCTCCCAAAGTTATCTGTTCTCTTGGATAAACAGGTAATTGTCTCAGTGTTTCTTTATATACCATGTGCTTCAGCTCTGTGACCAGCACTGCGGCCCTCCACTGGGCTCATTTCACTACATAAGTGTCTTTCTCCTGGTGGGGAGCCTAAAACTGGAGAGAGATCTTCAGACAACAGCCTTAAATGAAACATTTTATATATCTAAATCATTTAATAATTGAAATTCATGGAACTAAAAATAATCTTGAAATGCCTTCAGTTTGGCTTCGGAAAGTGTAAGGTTTTCCAGCATTGTAGATGTCAAAGCTATTACACTGGCTGATTCAGCTTCAATTTTGGCACAATCAGCAGACTGGCTTCTTGAGCACTTAGAACTCAACCAGAATATGAAGAAAGAACAGCTTGTTAAGCAAAGAGAATTCAAGGGCAAACTAGGTCTGGTGAAGCAAGAACTGTTTTAAAATTGATACTGAACCTGCATGAATAATAATAGAGTGAGCTGAAAAAGCTAGAAAATGTGCTGACCCATCTCAGTGTTAATATTTAGGTATGTGGAAAATATTCTGTCCTTAGAAGACCAATAAGAAATAGCAATGGAGGTGTAGGAGATATAGGCTGTAGTTGAATCACCCAGACTGGGCCACATTGCTGAGGCCTTTAGGCCTCAGCATTGAGGCCTGTAGGAGCTGTGGCGCAGATAGAAATTCAGTGCTAGGAGTGTGTCGCAGCTAGAATTATACCTTAAGGCATTAGCAAGGGTCAGAAGGTTTTATAGTAGTTAGCAAGTATAGTAATTGGTGTGGACACTGTAGCTACCTTAAAGGGTTGGTAAACAATGAGTGTTTGCATTCTTCCCTGCTCTGTATGCCAATAAGAATACTGTAACTGTAAACTATATAGAGTGTATAAAATCTGCCATCTCTCACACAATAAAGGAGAAACGTAGCACTGATCATATTGGTTGTATCTGCGTTTGCTTTGCCAAGTTCCCTTCATTATCGGGGTTTCCCTGCGACATTGTGAAGATGACCAGAGTGCTGGAGTACTTCTTTTATGAAGTCAGGCCAAGAATTGGAGTCTAGAGAAGAGAAGGCTCCAAAGACACCTTAGTGCAGCTTTCAATAAATGAGGGGAGATTATAAACAAGATGAAGAAAGGCTTTTTAACAGGCCTGTAGACACAGGGCAAGTGGCAATGGTTTCAAGCTAAAAGAGGGTAAATTTAGAATGGACATAAGGAAGAAATTTTTACAGTAATGTTTTTGAGATACTAAAAAAGTAATGCAGAGAAATTGTGAATTGCCCATGACTGGAAGCCTTCATGGTCAGGCTGGATGCAGTTCGAGCAGCCAGGTCTAGTAGAAGAGGCCCATGCCTGTTGCAGAGTTTTTTAGAGTGAGACGAGTGAGATTTGAACTATCCCAGACTGGGCCTCACATTCAAGGCCTTTGAAGCCTGGGGCACAGTTAGAAATTTCTCATTGAGGTGTTTACAAGGGACAAAGGGTTTTTAGGTATTGATAAGTACAGTTTGCAGTGTGAATTTTTTAGCCACCTTAAGAATAAGATAAATAGTGTTTGTTTGCATTTTTTCCTATGCTGTGTACCAATGAGAAATACTTGTAACTGTAAACTATTTTTAGGTCTATATAAACCACCATTTGAGGCAGAATAAAGGGAGAACATATGAGAATCATAGTGGTTCGAACGTGTGTTTGCTCCAGTCCAGCCTCCCATAATATATTAAAGGTTTTTTACTATACATGCCCGTGGCAGAAGGATTTGAACTCAATGAATTTTAAGGTCCCTTTCAATTCAAACCATTATATGATTCTATTAAATGTTAGTAAGTTGTTCAAATTTAAATCATGGCAGGTATAGGGAACAAACTAAGCAAATACAGCAATTAGAATTATTCCTGAAATTTTATTACATAGTACTGTTCACTATCATATAAATATTAAGATACCTTGGTTCTTTCTCCTTATCATCAGATGGCTCCTAATCCTGTGTACAATTAATTTAACACTAATTAGAAACTCTTTAAGTGCCAACATCAATGGATAATTTTATTTCTTTCAGTGTTGCTTTTAATTTAGGTAATCTGCGCAGCACTATTGGACATAGAAAAAACAGTAGGACAATAATGATTTTATTAGATATTTTAAAAGCCAAAGAAAACAGCTTTTCTTTTCTTTTCTTTTTTCTTTTCTTTTCTTTTCTTTTCTTTTCTTTTCTTTTCTTTTCTTTTCTTTTCTTTTCTTTTCTTTTCTTTTCTTTTCTTTTCTTTTCTTTTTTCTTTTCTTTTCTTTTCTTTTTTCTTTTCTTTTCTTTTCTTTTCTTTTCTTTTCTTTTCTTTTCTTTTCTTTTCTTTTCTTTTCTTTTCTTTTCTTTTCTTTTCTTTTCTTTTCTCTTTTCTTTTCTTTTCTTTTCTTTTCTTTTCTTTTCTTTTCTTTTCTTTTCTTTTCTTTTCTTTTCTTTTCTTTTCTTTTCTTTTCTTTTCTTTTCTTTTCTTTTCTTTTCTTTTCTTTTCTTTTCTTTTCTTTTCTTTTCTTTTCTTTTCTTTTCTTTTCTTTTCTTTCTTTCTTTTTCTGGGTAACAATGAAAGCTTGGACCACTCAGTCAAACCAGAACAGCTAAAGGCAGCAGAGAGCCAACAAAGAGTAAAAGACTTATAACAGAACCCCTGGGACAAATCAAAATATGTTGGACATAGCAGAAAAAGGCAAAAATACAAACTCTCAGGATATGCCAAGACTTAAACCATTCAGAATTATCTGAATCTGAGAAAAATCACTTCTACTAACAAACTCTAAAATTGGTCTGGGAATCCTGCTGTTGAATAGCTAGAAAATTTCAAATAATTATGTTCTTCAGCAGGGTTGCCGCAGTATAAGGTACACACAAGGTAGATGTTTAAAAACCCTTGACAGTCCTAACTATTGAACCAAAGTGAATCAAAGAACACATTTGAAAGTCATACTGAATTAAAACAAAACAAAACAAAACAAAACAAAACAAAAACAAAAACAAAAACAAAAAAAAAACAAAAAAAAAAAAAAAACAAAAAAAAAAAAAACCAAGCCAGTGGTTTAAATTCTTATATATTATCACTGTGAAGTATCTTAACTAAATATTTTGTTAGGTATCAAAAATGTCAGTGAGATTATATTGGAAATAGTAATAACAGAGTAATTTTTTGATACATCATTTTTCTTTTCAAGTATAGGAAAAGTTACAATTAAGTCAAATAATTCCAAACTTTGGGAGTAAAGGGAAGAATAAATCATAGATACTAAACAAAAGGACAAATAATGCTAGAGTCTTTGTAAAGATTAGATCTGTGGAGCTAGAGATTATGAATGGCCTTGGTTTTCAAATTAAATATTAATTTTAAATTGTTCAGTAAAATACTGTAACAGTCAGAGGACAATGCCTATCCACAAAAACACCCCAGTTCAAACCTAAAAAATTCTGTTGCACATCTACAGAGGTACTGACATAGGTACCCTTTGAGAAAAAAGACTTCATACCTCTTCTGTTGGTGACTGTGTCCTTTTCCAAGGGTATAGTGACCATTGTTTCCTAGAATTTAAAGAAAGAGTTGAAGTACACAGAAAAATCCAAATCAGCAGAGCAGGTGGAACTGTATGGTTTCTCTTTTTTAGTCTTAAGTTTCAGAGTTAGCACTGTGGTTAACATGCAGGTAGTTCTAGACAGTTTTGTCTTGTTCAGTGGGTTAAAAAAAAAAAAAAAGACCTATAGAGGAAGGCTCTGTAGAAAGCAATCTGTGAAAACATAAATAGGTTCTGCCTGATTCAGAAAGGTCATTTACATTCAAGTGCTTTAAATAAACGGATTAGCATAAATGGATTAGTTAGCCAAGGTTTGCACACTACTTTGAAGATATATAGGCTTCATACTTGTTCCTAAATGGCCTGCATAAGTCATGCTGAAAGCATTGTTCTCTGAGTCAGTTAACTAATGAGATATGATTTCATTCTTGAGTCCTAAATACTTTTGAGTTAGTTATTATATGAATCATGTGTCCATACGTGCCTAAGTTTATAGGTTGGTTTGTTTGTGTGGATTATATATTTACATAAATCTTTTGATTAATTTGCTAACATCTTTAGTTATAGTTATCTTCATCTGATAACAGAGGACACTAGATAGATATTTAAATTAATAAGCAGACCTTCAGTAAGATTAATTTTTACGATGTTTCGAATTAGCATGAATGAACTGGTCAGTTGGAAACGTCCAACTCCACGCACATAGTGGAATTGCTTCATATTAGTCAAAGATAATGTACTAATGTGATCCTGAAATGAAAAAAGATTACACTCTTCGATGAGATTAAAGATATACCCAGAGAATTCTGAGTATTGCAATGCCTTCTGTAGAAAAGAAGCAGAGTTCCCAAATTCCTAAGACTGAAATCAAATGAGGAGCATTTACTACTTCATTTCTTGTGAATTTCCTTAAAAGATATTCTTGCAGACTATTTTCAACTTATTTGATCCTCCTCTGTAGCAAAGCTTTCCAACATCAGGAACCTATTCAGTATACAATTCCTAAGCGAAGTATTCTCTGTGCATCTAATCTTCATTTCATGCTTTGCGTGCCATTGACTTTGACCTGGTAACTAATGGTAATAAATGGCCCAGTTCTCTTTGACTGCATCATATTTCAGGGCATACTCGCTAACAGAATCTCTCAGAAGAACATTACCAGTGTATTATGGGACATATTCTTATGCCTCTATTAGCCATAACAGAGAAAGGAGTGAAATTGGACTCTGGGGAACAGTTTAACCATTGTCTTATGCCAAGAGAGATGAGAGAGTTGTACTGGTGAGTGAACACCTCTCCTGTCCACAGAGCCTCAGGGCTCATGCTGAGGGGACGAGGCACCTAGGAGACAAAAATGTGACACTTTGCAAGCATGCAAATTCTGTTACATCAGTGACAATGACTGATGATTTATATGTTATACCTTCATTCTGGTGCCTGAATTGAATCCACTCCTGCATAATTCCCCTGTAGATTTTTTTTTAATCTGATATTATTTGTGTGCCTCATTCTGATGATATGCTACAGTGATAAACCATCAGCGTGCTGCTGCTCTGATGAGCAGTTGCTTCAGCACACCATTGAATCTGTCATGCAAAAGATGTATTAATAAGGCATACTGATGGTGTGTTCTGCAAAAAAAGGCACTGCTCGGAAAACAAAGGGTTCAGGAATGCATTCAATAAGATTGCAAGAAAAAAAATCAGTCAGCACACAGCATGCTAAAAGCTGCTTCCCCAGCTATGCTACAGCACCTTATTTTTCTGAACTACTTGTGGTATTTTTTTGGAAGCCTAACTTGCAGGAAAGAAGCCGGAGAAAACAATTTTGAAAAGTACTACTTCAGTTGAGATAAAACAACCAGTATAAAAAGAGCTTCCTGCCTCTTATCAAGCATGAGGTTTTAATTTCAGTCTACAAAGAACTGGGCAGAAGGGAAAGTACAGAAACACAGTAATTTAGTTCTATGGTATAGCTAAATAAAAAGGAGTAGAGAGCTGCTTTAATATCTAGGAACCTTACATACATATTTAACATTTTCCATAAATAATTTTGCTGTGGCCCTTAAACTGTGTCCATAGTACAAGTACTATCCCAAGAAATCTTGCAACAAGTGATCACATCTTCATCCCTAGCCTTTATTTCCATTTTTACCTGTCTTAGTTTTTTCACTTGATAAATCTTGAATACTAGACACCTTTGAATTCTAAAGATTTTGGATACTTTCTAACAGACCACACTAATAAAATCATGCCTTTAAAGAAATTAAACCATATTTAAAAATTTATCAAGATTGTCCCAAAATTTCTGAAGGCTAAATTAGGAAGCTTTTCATCTGATTTGGGAAAGCACTTTATAGAAATTTTAACTAACCAAATTTTTTGTGACAGAATATTTCATCAGTCCATAGATTTTCCAATTCAATTTTCTAGTAGACAATGAAAAAAATATTAACTTACATTGGAGACATCTGATATTTTTTCAAAAAAGTATTGAGTATTATATCTGCATATATTATGGGTAAAAAGCATATATTTTATGCATTACATGTAATATAAGATTATAGAAAAATGGTGATAAGATTTGTTTGTACCATAATTGTAGAACTAATGATGCAGAATTGATGCTATGCCATATAGTTGCAGATAGGATAAAACGTTTTCCAACTACCAGCACTTGGAATGCATTAGTAACACATAAGTAAAAACAACTGTCATTATTTTTTCAAGAGACTACTTCCTGGTAGTGATAACTATAAGCTTATTTTTCCCTCTTTCTTACATTATTTATTGTCTATATTGGTTCATTTTTCTGCCAATTTGACAATTTATACAAAAGACATATAAAAAAGATCTAACATGAAAAATCTTTATGTCCAACACTTGTTTATTGCTTTAAATTACATCTTTTCATTGCAGCATCAGAAATAAATATAGAGAAAAATTAAAAAGAAAAACAAATAAACTAAAATAAATCCTTGACATCAATCAACAACATTTTAAAGGAATACTTGCAAAATGTTTTGATTATTGAAATCATTACTACTTCTGTTGCTGGAGAGTGCTTTCCTATCAGTGTGAAACACTCTCTGTCTGAATGCTGAATACATTTTTTTGGAAGTACTATGTTTGACTATGTTTAAGTTTTCTGGGAAAGAAATCAATATCAAATTACAACAAAGACAAGCCTGAAGTAAAAATTGGTTTTGCCTGGCCATAGGCTAGACAGCTCACTGGTGAACATTTAAAAACATACACTACCTTTGCAATGTATAATTGTATGAAAAACTTATCAATTCATAATAATGATTTTCTGAAACTCTCCAAACTCTGACACTTAGAAGGAATATTCATTTCTTCAAAAGATCCATCATTTTACCTCTTCTTCTGGTGAGTATAATTTAAAATATTTTTTGACATTTTAGCATGAAAACAAAACAAAACACTAAAATATCCAAGAGAGTTTCTTCCCAATGTAAATATTTACTATTTCCTTAATTTTTAATGCAGTAAATCAAAAAGAATATGAATTATCAGAGGGACCAGAACTGAGAATAGTTTAAAACCTGAAATACAGATAGAATCTGAAACCAACTTTAAAGGAAAATGGTTTTATACAAATTAAAACGTAAATTTCTTCTTGATTGCTTTGACACTTCTAAACTTTCAAATTTTTCACTGAGTTTTTAATCAAGGCAATATCTTTTTGGGAATTATTTCAGTTTTGACAATTCATTTACTGTCAGAAACATTTCAGTAAAAAAAATTCCAATCAATCATCTCATAAGCTGTCTTCTAAAAGCTAGCATCTAATTTCCCCATAATGCGGTGTCCATCAAAATTGTAAATGTCATTTCTCTCTTTAAATATAAAGCAATTTTTTTTTTCTTATAAAACTTTCAAGGTTAGATGATGAATTCCTGAAAGAAGATGGTTTTTCATGGCAGACTCCATCCAAGATTTGGATTGCTGTTTTCCTTGTGACATGATCTCTATGACATTTCTGCCTAAAAAATACTGTTGTCCTTGATTCTGCCTCTTGACAGGGTTTCTGGATGGATGGCTGTTTGATCTTCTTTCTTATTTCTGAATGTTCATGTGGTACTTCTGATAGCACTTTGTTTTCCTGGTGCCTGAGGCAGAATTCCAAAAGTTCCCTTTTCAGAAAAACCTGACCACTTTATCCCATGTCTCCTTCCTGTACAAGAAAGAGGGAAAAGAGACCAAAAAGTGCAAGTCTTTGAAAGTCTTAGTTCTGTAATCATGAGTGACAGCTGAGCTTTTTCTGAAACTGAATTCAGTGGAGATATTTCTATTTTCCTTTTAGCTGATGAAATGGATACTTGGAGGATCAGAACTAGTGTGTAGCCTGGCTCCAACTGTCAGAGGAAGTAAAAAGAGATTCGAGAAAAGATCAGCAGCTTCTCTCCACCAGAAGTATTTTGCATACTCATGGAAGCATTAAATGGTTCTCCTACTTTTCTCTTCAGTCTTGAAAGCATTCTGAGTAACTCTTAAGATTTTTTTAGAACTTTAGCACCAGAGTAAAAGCACCACTATCAAGGAAAGGGATAAAAGAAAATATTTGTCAATAGTACTTAGGAACTAATTAAAATTTTGGGAATTGATCAGACCAGAAAATCAGGAAAGTGGATTGAGAACTACAAATTCATCGGAGTTCCTTTGTTTACAATATCCCAAAATCTGGGTAGAAAAATGCCCATTTTCTAAGAGTCAGTTTCAAGAATACTTCTGAAAAGTATTAGGAGACTGATGTCTAAAAAACATGTAATTTTTAAAAATATTGGTGTAAAATTCTTTATATAGATCAATCTCTAGGGCTTTTGACCCTTTTTTTTTCCCTCGGTGTGTTGAGAGATACAGTGTGTCTGGCCGATATTTTGTAGACTGCTTAGACATAATTTCAAGAAATGCATTATCTGTTTTTTCATGTTCTGATAACAGCAAAAGTAAATATCTGTGGACAAATACTTTTTTTTGTAATTGACAGAGTAGAGCAACGTTAACTCTTAAAATGATATTTTTGAAAACTAACAGCAAAATCAATCTCCAATGGTCAAGGACTCATATTTTTTGAATAAGAGCCACCTACACTATCAAGTGCAACTAATCCTTTTATTAGCTTAGAATATGTGTCTTATGCATTAATAACAATATTTTAGGTATTGCTTAAATATAAAACAGTTTCCATTATGATTGCATAAAGGAAGAGAAAAGTTTGCAGAAGTTTGCTGGTTCTATGGCAACCAATTTTTCTCTTAAATAAAATCCTTGTATTTAATGTTTTAAAAAAAATTTTCACAGCGAGAATACGAGAAACATGGATTGAATTTCTGCAGAGATATCAAGTATAAAAGCATTTTATAAATGTAAAGAGGTACATAGGAACTTATTTTAAAGTTGTATTATACTTTTCTATAAAATTATTGTTTTAAAGAGCCTAGCTAAATCAAAAGTCAGAACCTGAAGTCAGACACAATCTCCTCTCCTCTATCCTCTCCTCTCCTCTCCTCTCCAACTGGAATGAAAGTGTTTGGCAATATGATGCTAACCAGTAGGCAATGAGCCACTATGAGATACCACTATGATATAACCTGTAGTTCACATTTTATATCTTATCTTTCTATCAATATTCCTTGCAGTAAAAACATATGACTATATTTATCATGCAATAAAATATTAATTAAAAAAATCTCTATTCTGCTGGTATCCCTCAGTATAAAATACATTTCTTTTAATTGATCTGCAAGCCTGTAATTCAGGTTTCATTCTCTCTGTCTGTGCTGATATCCTTCGTTTTGCACTCAGGTGAAGTTTGAACTATTAGCATGACACCGACAAAGATGCTGAAATTAGGTGCTTGAAACAAAAGTTTTTGAATTATTAATGAAACTACAAGGACAAAATCAGATGATTCAGTGGAAGCTGGGATCTTAAAAAGACCAATAATGTGTACGAAGTTTTAATGGAGTTCCTAAAAAACACGTTGTCTTGGTTTGGGAAGACAGGTATCTGCCAGGAAAAATTACAATCAGAGGCTCTTTGGCAAAGATTTGGGAAATAGGAATAGCAGTTCTTTACTAGTATGTAATACAAAGCAAACACACCAAAAAAAAAAAAAAAAAAAAAAAAAAAAAAAAAAAACCACTACCAAACAACTACAGCATTAATAACAAACGAAAACAGTACCAAGAACCTTGAGGGCTTTGTTTCACAAAACCCAGGGCAGTTTGGTTTCGGTACCCCTGCAGGATCTTCAGAGCACCAAGCTGAGACAGTGGAAAAGTCCCGGGCTGGTAGCTGGGATGGCAGAGTGTCCCGGCAGGCAGGTGCAGGATATCCCGGCAGCACAGGGGGTGCAGGGTCACACTGTAGCAAGAGGAGCAGCGCCGAAGAAGCCGAAGGCGAGGCAGTGCCTGGCCCACCTCTTGCGGGTGGCAGAGAAAACTCAGGATTCAGGCCAAACCGGTGATAGTAGATTTCCCAGGACTGGATCCCTTTGGCCACAGTGAAACTTTTCCAGCCAGCAACAGCCGTTCTCTCTCTCCCTGAACACTGGAAAAACAAAAGCCCGCAGCTGCCTCAAGCTTTGTCTTTTACCTGCGTTATCTCCCCCTTCCACCTTTGTTCAACTCTTTGTTTAGGTTAAGTACTCTCAAGTATCCAACACTTGGTCTCCTTGGTAACTTGTGGGGAAAAAAATTCTTTAGAGAAAGAAGGAACAAACCTAACCCCCAACACACGTAAATGCACCATTTCATTTGCAGTTAACCTTTTTGATATGCGACTCTTTGGACTTAAGATCTTTTATACAGGGTGTCTCAGTGATAAGGACAGGTGACTGTTCCATTTAAGTGAACATGCGTAACTTGAACATGGCAGAGGAGTTAAAATGAGTGTGGGCTAAATATGAAGGGATATAGCAGCTTTAAAAGATACCACCAGGGACAGAAAGGGGAGGAAAGAGCTGTGCAAAAATAGATAGCACTTGGTATAAAATAAATAAATAAATAAATAAATTACTAAGAAACAGAACAAATGTAATTTCAGAGACAATATAGAGATCTGTATGTCTTCTCTGAAGAGGTGCTAAGGGAGATCATTTCTAGAGCTCATCATGCACAACTAGGTCTAATCTAATGGAGGAAGAGACCACACAATCTGATGTCCCTTGAAGCCTTGAGGATGAGCACCAGTCTCATGCTGTGATGCAGGACCTGGGTCTACAGAATCACAGAATCTGCTGAGTTGGAAGGGTCCTACATGGTTGATCGAGTCCTACTCCTGGCCCTGCAAAGCATCATCTTCAAGAGTCACACCATGACCCCAAGAAAGTTGTCCAAACACTTCTTGAGCTGTGTCAGGCTGGTGCTGGGACCACTTCCCTGGGGAGCCTGTTCTAGTGCCCAACCACCCTCTGCGTGAAGAACCTTTTCCTAATATCCAACTTAAACCTCCCCTGACATAACTTCAGGCCATTCCCTCAAGTTCTGTCACTGGTCACCACAGGGAAGAGATCACCTGCCCCTCCTGTTCCCCTCACAAGGAAGTTGTAATGGCAATGAGGTCTCCCCTCAGTCTTCACTTCCTCAGGCTGAACAGACCAAATGACCTCAACTGTTCCTCATATGGCTTCCCTCCAGACCCTTACCATCCTCATGGCTGTCCTTTGGATATTCTCTAATAGTTTCCTATTATATATAATAATATATATTATTATATATTTTCTTATATATTGCAGGGCCAAAACCTGAATAATATATAAGGCAAGGCTGCACTAGTGCAGAGCAGAGTGGGACAATCTCTTCCCTATTTCTGAACTTCTGTCTTACTGAATGAATCCAACTTCGTTAAGTTTCTAAAGCAAAACTGTAGGGACTTCTATAAAATTCTATGAAATTTTATACATGAAATTATTTTACAAATGAAATGATATAGGATATTTCAAGAATTGGCAGAAAAATGAAGAGTCTTCAGGCAAAACTGCCTTAAGATTTCCTGAACCAAAAAAAACCCTTAAGTTTCTTCTGCTCCCAAATAGGCTGTTTTATAGTCCTCTGATTTCTATTGGGAATTCTGTGGTTTTGGGAACTTTTGGGATGCTACTTTTCTTGATGGGAAAGACAAGAAGTATTCACTGATGAGGGACCACTAGGCAGTATCTTACTTGATATTAACCTTTAGCCTTCAAAAATGTACCCACTACAGGAGAGTTGCTTCTGTTCTTTCAAACCGTAGGCACATCAGCAGTCACTGAAGCAGCTTTTTTTCACTTTCTAATCACAGGCTTCAAAAATACCTCATCATCATGTCGTTATCATGTTGTTCAACGAATACTTTGGTTTAATTCATTTTATATTTGGGTCAGTAACTCCAAAATCTTTTTTCTGTGGCCTTTGGGGAAAACTTGCAAAACTTTTTAAAAACCATATTTTTAATTCCCCTAGCTCAGTTTGATGGAGTACGGTGTTAACAATACCAGAGTTGTTGCTTTGATCCATGTATGGGCCACTCACTTAAGAGCTGTACTCAAAGACCATTGCGGGTCCCTTCCAAAACAGAATATTCTGTGATTCTGTGTCCAGACAACAGTTATCATTATTCCTTCTTTATTCACCAGGTTTTTAAATAGGTTTTTGGTTGGGTTTGGTTTTTTTCTTCTTTCAGGTTTTTTTTGGTTGCTGCTTTTGGGATTTGTGTGTGTGTGTGTGTGTGTGTGTGTGTGTTTGTATGCATGTGTGTATTCCATTTTTCCCTTTTATTCATTTTGAAATACTTTAATGATACAAAAGAAAGCCATATTGGAACACTCTGACTAAACTGCTAAGAAATTGTCTTCAATTTTTATTTTCTCTATTTCATTCAATAATTTCAGCCTTTCTGCCTTTGGGTAATCTTAAACTCTTGACCTATTGTTTATACACTTCATAGTCTTATTGAGGGGTTTGAAAAATGTAGTTACTCAAAAGTGGCAAATAAAATTAAATTTTCTACAGGAGATGTGATTAAGAATAATCTCAGTTTTGACATGTGTAAAATCTCTTGCTCAATATGAATAAAGAAAAATAAGAATAACTAGGAAAAGAGTCTCTGCTGCAGATGCGTGGGGTGATCAAAAGAAAAATGTCTATGAGATGCATTTGGAAACAGGAGTGATCAAAGTGTCTATTTCCTGAGATCTCCTCTCCTCTGTGATTCCTTTTTTAATATTAGATCCCATAGTGCACCTAAAGATGAGAACCTGTCTGCTTTTTATTAGTGCATGTATGGATTAGTCAAAATATATAAAATTAAGTACGTATTCAACAATGAAATTATTATAAAAGTTTTTCTATCTTTTTAGGAACACTGAATTAAGTGTTTAAAATTTATGACTAGAGACGTGTGTAAGTGACAACAGAGAGTAAAATGTTAAAAAGGGAGAGATTATGAGTACAGAGGTTGACCAGTGGAGGGTTTCAGTCACAGGTATGGATTTATTCTTGGCTTAAAACCACTACTCACACTATTCAAGATATCTCTTGAAAGTTTTTTGGTTTATTTAAAGTAATTCTGAACAATTGTTAATTAGGAGAGATTTGATAGAAATTCTGCAAAATTTTCTGCTCTAGACATACCACTGTTAATACTTAAGGCAGGTGTTTTTAGTCAGTCATTTACATAAATATTCCTTGCCGGAATTTACTACAGCACCCAGACACAGGAAGCTGTATTACTGTATTAAGAGCTGGTGCCATCTCACAAGAACATTCATCTTTCTCACACTACTTTTACAGTGTTGCCCAGCAGAATGAGTTAAAGGACATGAGCAGCATGGCTGATTTGTTAAAGCCTGTGTAGCAACAGCCTTGAAGCTGGCCAGGCGGCATGAACTGCATCCAAGAAGAAGCATCACATCCTGTTCATGTACGCAGTGTAACCACAGTGTGCTCAGTTCACCAGGTGAGCACAGTAACATGTAACCAATAAGCATTAAGTGGAGCATCTTATCTCAGCTTTGGAAAGTATAAAAAGAAGCTCTTGTAACCAATAAAAGTGTTTGCATTAACACTGGAGCCCATGCCTTATTCCACCAGCATTACGGGACATCAATATTTTAATCATTGCATGGTACTCCTTCTGTTGTATATCATATGAGCCTTATCCCTTCAAGATAAGAAGAAACCCTCCAGTTTTGGTTCAGTGACTATGAGCATGACATCTGCTGTTAAGAAATAGCTTAATATTCACAGCTTCCACACATTTGGTAGGAAACTCTCTTGTAAAATGAGAAATCTAAGCAAATATAACAAATAATAAATATAAGAAAAACTTCTCTAAAATACATCTGTAGACAAATATAAGCTCTTATATTTTGCGAAAATATATTTCATGCCTTGTAGACATATCAAATGAGTTGTGATTTTCTAGTGCTGCTAGCAGCAGGAGGTCAGAAGTAGGTGTAAATGAAGTGAGATTATAACTGATAAAAAGTCCAAGAGATTATACTCTCTTGTCCCCACACCTACATTCTGCATTTTGCAACTGGAAAATGAGTTATTTAGATTACTTGAAACACTTACCTTCAGCTTTCTCATATTATTATTTCTTATTTCTTGCAACTAGAAAAAAACAAGCCTTTCTTGCCAGTTATTTAAAATATTTGCTAATTTTTTGCACCTAAAATGTGTCATTGGCAACACAACTACTGCATGTGATCATGTAGGAGGATGGTTACTTGTTAAAAGGAGGGACATCGGCAAAACTGATGAAGAGATCAGGCAGTGCATAAATAAGGTTTGCAGTCTTGGGCTCCTACCTGTATTTACTCTCCCAAAAAAATAGCTTGCTTTGCAAAATCTTTGAATCCCAACGATTTTACTGAAAAGGAAAAGAATCTTCATATCCACTGAAGATTGGTATTCTTCCAACACCTCTTACTGAAAAATAAACACATTTCTACTAATTTTATATTCAACAAGGGTTTCTTAATACTCGTCTCATCTGCAAGAACCTCTTCAATATATTTATCTCTAACAAAGGAAATGCACTTTTTTCTTACTTATTTTTAGGGGTGTAACAAAACATTCAGCAGTTACCTGTTTTGTGTGATAGGATATGAAAACATACAAAATGAGATTACTTAAAATTCTTGTTTGGGGAAATAAATTAACGAGCTCTTTACATCTTTATTTCCTCCTAACCCAAAATGGCAGCAAATACTCTCCAATTTTAATAAATTTTAGAAAGTAATACTAAACTGTGATTTATAGGTTAGTCCCCAAGGAAGTCAGTAATGTTCTTGCAGTATCTCTAGGGCTTCTAAAGACTTATGAATTCAAGAGAGATTTGATTGTTTGGCAAAGATAATGATAAAAAGGACTTGAAAATCTTGCAGAAACACAAAGACCAAGGTATGAAAGAGGAAATTTGGTGCAGAACATCCTTGCCGCATTTTCTTCTTAGTTACGGCACCTTCAAAAGTATGAAGTTTCTATATATGATGTGAAGAGAAATGCACAAAATAGGATAAATTGTTAAGAAAATTAGCTAGCGCACCAAAGGATATTTCTTTGTGAAGGATTCTGTGAATGAAAGCTCTTCCTCTCACCAGTAACTGATGAAATGGGGGTGACTAGTCACAAAATAGTAATGGCAATATGAGGGGCAAAGGAAGAAATGTGACAAAATGTACAAGTAATATCATACTTAGCAATCAGAATAAGAAAAAGGTGGTGAATATAAAAATTATTGTTCAGATTTTATATTCTTATGTTACTTTATCAGCAAAATAAAGCAAGATATTGGGTTAAATACCAAGTAGAATTTAATTGAGTCATTTAAAACTTGAGATAAAAATAAATTAAAAATTATAAAGGGTCATGAGGTTTCCAGAATAAACATTAAATTCATTACTGAACAGAGGCCTGTACTCATCAAGTTCATTATAATTCATAGAAGCATAGACAACTTTAGGTTCAAACAAAACTCTGAAGCTCAGCAAGGCAAGCTTTTGACTGAAAGCAGATTAAATTCAAACTGAGATCAAATTGCTCATAGTCTTGTTCACCTGAACTTTGAATAACTGTCAATAATGATAGCTAAGGGACTGGGAAATTCCAGACCTATAAAGATGAATTTCAACAGCTTGAGCTAAAAAGCCAATCTTTTGGCAAGTCTTATGTATTTTTATATATTCGTATTTTTCGTGAATTGAGGAAGGTTGAGTGCTCAGCCCATATTCACCAGTCTGCTATACTGTAATTCAGCTTTAAAAGAGATTAGGTTAGCTCCAGCCTGTACTGTAAAATAAAAATTCTTGTGCTGTACAACTTGGGCTTGTAATGCTGAGAGTTATGCTGACAAGGGCAACTTTAAGTGTGTCTGTACCTGACACAATATACAAAAGAAATAAAAGCCCGGCAGCATACCAGCTGATTGGAGGAAATTCTCTGACTCAGAAGGAAGTTTCAGAAATGAATTAAAGGAATCAAAGGAGAGCAGAAAGTAGTTTACATTTTAAAAGTGAGAAAGACCTGATGAGGCAGCAAATATCAACTAGAGAAAATTCATTGCTCAAACATCTCTAAAAATGCAAGACATAGAGGATAAGCTATTGCCAAGGAATGCTCCATATTCTTATCCCAGAACAGGCATAACTTGAACATTAGCAGCAGCTGGGGAAGATATAGACAATATATTCATTATTCTATAGACTATATATTCAATATTCTATTGTCTGTAGAAGGAAAAAAGTCTATTATTATTATTATTATTAATATTATTATTATTATTGAAAGTATTATTGAAAGTATTATTAAAAAATACAAGGCTCAATGGGGTGATTCTTTTTATGCTCCATGCATTTTTCCCCATCCTTCCCAAAAACAGTTCTTAACATTTCTTAGATGAAAATCACTCCTCCCTTCTCTGCAGACTAAAATACCTTTCTTACTTCTCCCATGCCTAACAATTTTTTCTGCTTGAGCGAAATCAAGTGCAAATGCCCTAAAACAAATAAACAGTTACAAAAGTTAAATTCAGGGTGCATTTTGATGTAGGTCATTTCACACTTGTTAGTTCCCAAGGACTGTCATTATCCCAGATCATTTGACACATCTGGTATGTACCAGTGGCCTATGCCAGTGGCCTACAAGCATTTACTGTTACAGCTGAAGCCCCCAAAAGTTGTATGAGGAACCACTTAGAGGGAAAAGCCAGCGACATTAGAAGACAGGGGAAAGTGTATGAAGTTGGCAGCCACTACCAGCCTGGCCTTAGTGTGAATTCAGATGAAAAGAAATCGTGGTGCGTTCAAAAGTTTAGTTTTCACAAAGGCACTATTTTTTCTAGACAAGAATATTACTTGTCATTACGGCCTTATCTCACTTTCACCCACTAAGTGTTTTTTGTTCAGAAAGTGCTGGGTTCTCTCCATACATTTTAATTTCAGAACAATATTTTGATTTTGAGTTGCTAAAATCCTATCTGGAAAACAGAAAAAGTGAACAGTGGTTTCTGAAAGTAAGGAGGACGGATTTCTTTTATTTTTTTCCTTATATTCTTGTAAAAGGATAAAAAGTATGTTTGCTATCAAAACTTCATGAAATATAGCTTCTCAGAAAGCTTTTGTTTTTCCATATGTGACTTTTCTGGAAGTGGAGATCGTTAGGCTGAGATGATGATCAAAAGCAACACTGTCCTTGTTCTGTCTACACCTGTCCCCCAGCCCTGCTTTGGGCTCCGACAGGACAGAGGTGCCCAATGCCAGGGTCAGGGGCTGCCCCAGTGCCCTCCTGGCTGCCTTCTCCTGGCTGGGGTGGTGGGATGGGCCCTGGCTGCCAGGCTCTGCTGTTCCATGGCCCCAGCTGCCACAGAGCCCCAACACCCTCCTGCCAAACAATCAGTAATGAAATTGAAGATCATTTTCCACATTGTAGAGGGCAGTCTCTCTGGAGAAGAAAGAACCCTGCAAAAATGCCTTGGTAAACCCTGTTCAAAATGCCATAAGCAATAAGCTTATTCACATGCTCTCTATGCAAATTGTTACTAGAAAGTTCTTAGTTCTTCATGTTACCGTAGGTTGATTTTTGGTCCAGGAATTTTAATACTCCTAATCGTTTTCCCCTATTGGACCCTTGCCTCAGACCCCACCTTAACTCCCCACTCACACCAGGGTGCATAAGTACCCCTGTCTGACCCTAGACCACACCCTTTGCCTTTTGCCTTTTGCCCCTTGTTACTGCCTTGGTCCAATTTGCTCCCATACAGTGGACGTCTTGCTGTTTGTTGTTTTGTGTTATTAAAATTGCTTTTCAGACAACTGGATTGAAGCTGCCTCTCTCAATTAAGTCTCCACAGGACTGAGTCCCAAGGAAACTCAAAGGGGCCTGATCATCTGGGCTTGCATCCTCAGGGGTTTCAGCCTGTGTATGAACTCACTATAGTAGTGTTATAAAAATTAAATAAACACTGAACAGGAACAAAGAAATGAGACGTCCTTAATTATTTTCAATTAATTTTAATTGCTGAAATTTTAAACAGCAATTTAGATACCTGAGTTCTTCTTTGTCTCTGGATGACATTGTGACTTCTGCTAGTTTTTTTATTGCTTTGAGTTCCCTCGGTGCTGTCTAAAAAAAGAAGAGCTTTAACAGGTGAAAAGTTTAAAATCCATTTTAGTCAAGTGACTACATGGAGACAGGATAGCATTTGAAAGCTTAGCAGTTTATTTCAAGGAGGGAAAAGGGATAAAAGGAGGCAGCTCATCAGCAGTAGATTGAAATCCACCTCGCCAGTTTTGTGTTTGTGTTATATATAGCCGCTGCTGCCACGCACACATCATGCACTATACAAAAACAGCCTTTGGAACCATTTGGACTAATAAAAAGAAAGAGGTTTTTCTGACATAAAAATGAGGTTGTTTTTTTCTCTTTGGCTGGTGTTGCTGTTGTTAAAATAGGGCAAACATTTTAAGGTAAATCTTATTAAACAAGATGGAAGAAGACCAGCAGCCCAAACTGACAATAAAAGGCATGTGGAGTTTTAGATACCATAATCCATTTATAAGTATAGTCATTTTTCAGATGAATGTTTCTTAAGATGCCACTTGCAAACACTTGCAAAACTCCCTGGAGTTGTCAGCTAGATTTGTCCCACGTACTTTCCTATCCTTCACTGTGTAAATGCTGACACCTTGCTATTTTCCTAAATCCACAAGCCATTAATTACTGACAACTTGCCTTCTGCCTCTGAGGTACCTTAGTGACTATAAGATCTATTCCAAGCTCAAAGTCAACCATCATATGCTATGTCAAGGGGTTGCTGCTGCTGCAGTTGTTTGCAGATAAATAATTGAAGTGTTTCACCTATCTCATCTGAATCAATGTCTCTGTCTTATTCTACCTGTGCAGCTCCACACCAATGACAGACTTCTTGGTTCCAGTGTTTCCATCATTATAGCCTGCATGGTCATTTTTTATGCACATTAGCCATCATGATCGAAAACTTTGATAGTCTGCTTGTATCCTGTCAAGACATACTGCCAAAAAAAAAAAATCCCCTCTGTAGCCCTCATGGACAAAAATCACTAAATGACCTGTGATGTGTTCAGTGAAAATGGGAATGATTCAGATTGATTTTCCTGAAAGTCAGAATTTTTATGTATTACAAATAAATAATTAAAAATTCCTATAACTTGATCCTGCATTTTAACAATAAAAATATGCTTCCAAAAATGTCCATATTTAAAGAAAATGGTTACATATTGTACTTAGATAAAGGTGCAGCTGGATCTTTATGAGGCATCAGTTTTCTATAAATATAAAAATTTGGTAATTATCACTGTTGAGCAGCAGTAATAAGCACAGCTGGGGAATGCTGCTGCAGTTGTTTCTTCAGCTACAAAGCTAAATTTCAGACTTGCACGTTCTCTCTAGTTTTCATCTGATTTTTATTCTATGTGGAATAAAACAGCTCCAGCATATAAGAGTTAAACCTGCGCCTGGTCTGTTCATCTGGCAGTCAGTGGCATGTTCCAAGGCAGTGAAAATGCAGTTAGTATGACTGCTTCTGTGCCTGTGGATCAAGCCAGACATCATTCAGAACTGAATCACTGATATGTCTAAGCAAAAGATGAAACTGAAAACAACAGCACTTGACTCCCTCTCTGCCCTCCTCTGTTGCAAATTTCCTAGTTGTCACAATAAAAAAATGGAATTATCTCTTAACCCTTTCATGCTTTCTTCCTAGCTTTGTTTCTTTCCTTTGCTCCTTCCCTATTTTTTATTGAGTAATCAAAGACTGGTGGTGTTTAAACTAATGGGCAGTATGGAGGAATGCTAACTATGCAATGATAGACAGCTAAACTGAACTAATATTCTGGAGGCTCTAATTACTTTGAAATTATCTAGGCATATAGGCACCTGGTGGCTTACATTCTAAATTATCACCTGCTAATTAGACGTGAGACATTCACGTACAGACTTCATTTATAGCTTGTAGAGCTTGAACTATCCAACTTGGTAGAAATTTCTGGTTTATTTAGGCTTTTTTAAGAAAATAGGTAGTTGAGGTATTTCTTTTTACCTTGCATTCCCGGAACCAATATGGAGCTGTTTTGTCTACTCCTTCCAACAAAAGAGGGTCTGACAGCCCTTTTTTGGAGTGCATCCTCCATTAGCTGGTATGATTATTCTTAGTATAGAATTTACATTATCTATGCATCACCCTTTGGAAACAAGATGTTCCCAAAAGATGATTGGAAGAGTGTCCTTTGTTGCCCCTTTGCACTGGCCTTCTAAGCTGGCTGGCAATGCAGAGGACAACTGCATTTCATACTGTGAAAGCTATTGAGGGTGTATTTCATTCCTTATCCTTTTCTGGTTTTATAACCAAGAAGTAAATATTAATTCTTGAATCTGTGCCTTTGATACAGTTTTAATTTCTTGCAAATTACATTGATAGAAAAATCATCTAACAACCAAGTCAAACTAACCACTGAACCTTTACTGAATTCCACAGGATTTTCAAGGGCTCAAGGACTATGATGTACAGAAAGCCAGAGCAAATTGTGTACTCTTGACAGAAGGCATTTGTTTAATTTCTGTTAAAGGAGACATTTTTGAAACTTGTTCATAGTCTGGCTGTACTTCATCTTATTGCAATCTATCTTCTAAATCTCTATGGCTGTAAAGTACTATCTGTGAAACAAATTTTAGGGATTGCATCCTGATTAGTTATTTGGGTTTCTTGGGGGGGTTGTTTATTTTGCCTTGTTTTTTTTCTAGCTCATGCAAAAGGAAAATACATGATGAAATAGAAACAAAACAAAAATAGAGAAGGTAGGAAGTAATGTCATAACTTAGTAGAAATATTGTAGCAAAACTTAGTGCAGGACCTTTAGAAGAGAAAGATAATTTTATTAAAAATGAAATTTTAAATTTTAAAAATTAAAGATTTTGCAGTTTAGCATCCTCTTCAGTGTGCAATGACCAAGGTTCTTGTACAGTAGTAGTTGGCCCCAGGATGATGCAGGTTCCCAAGAACATCAACTCATTACCTCCTCAGTTTTTTTAGGTGAGTGGCTTACTTGCCCCTTTTTCATGTGTCTGTTGGACTCTTCAGAGATTAATCTCTCCACCTTGTTCAACCTCTACAGTCCTTCAGAATTTATTCAGTTGTTTATTGAATTGGATGTTTTGAAAATCAATGCTACATGCTATCAGCATATGCTATTCTTGCAGGCTTAGTGTTCTGGGTTTTCTTCCATTGCTTCTATAGCAGAAAAATCCTGTTAATTCTCCAGTCACACCAATCCTTATGATTTTACTGCAGTTCCATAGAAATGAAAGTTGCAGAATCAATTTCCTCTCAACTAATCATGCCAATTAATAGATTAAAGTCATCTCTCAAAATTCAATAGCCTGGTTTTCACACAGTTTGTAAGCAAACTATGCCCATAAGTAAGCATTACTGCCTGGTCAGATGTGGCAGCTGAGGAATATGCATGAACTCATAATGGTCCTTGGTTCTCTGACAAGTAAACTTACCATTACCAAAGAATATGAAGTCTCTGAAGTGAAGTATGTTTATACAGAAATGGGTAGTTTGTTTGGAGGAAAACAAAGTATGAGTGGGATAAAAGGCAGGAAGAACATATACGCCTAGAGATGTGAAAGCACTTTCCATTCTCAACTTTCACCTGGGTAGTACAGACTAGAAGATACCATCTGCCTTGTGGCCTGGAAATACAATTCCCATCTCAAGCCTAGGAAAGTTTTCTGAGAACCTTTCAGCACACCCTCTACTTTCTAGGTTTCTTCTAAACTAATTTTTCAATTTTGATTACAGGGCCTTTATTCTGAACCATAGCCATTCTTAATATTTTTGTTGATTTTTATTTAACCTATGTCATAACATACTTCTCCATATTTTCAAGGTTTCCTTGAATAACATTGTCTTCTTATCTAAAATGCTGATGTAGTACTAGAAATTATTCACATAAATATGTTTTTATTTCACAAAATTACAGCAGAACCTGGATATTTTATATTTGATGCAGTTTCATCCAAACTGCAGGTATTGCCACATATGAGTAAGACTATGTGAGGGGGAAGGAAAACATAAATGATGGATGATTCCTCTCCATTACAGTGCTGAAAAGCAGCCAGGTACATCCTTCTTTGCTGTAGACCACTACTTTCAATCTGTAAATAAAAAATTTGAGCATGAATGAGAAACAGAGAGTTGATCATATCTTTTAAAAGATTTTGTGGGACCATATGCAATAACGAGCACAAACACCGTGTTGAAATTGCAAACTTGCAGTCCTTCACTGTAAACCTCTCTTTGAGTATGTGACAAATTGATTAAGGTGCAGCAAGATGTACTCAAAGACTATAAAAGATTAACAGATCTTTTAATTAGATATTTTATAATCATTCCATGAGTTGTTAGATATTTCAGTCCTCTAGCACTCTGAGCAAAATACTAACAGGTACATTACCGCACTCCAAAATAATGCAGAAGGACTTTATATTTCTAAATATGTTTTATAGGTTTTAAACAGGTCTTCTGAAGAGATGAGTAAGCAGCATTTTATACAGGTATGCCACAAAAATGTAATTTTAAATGGATTTGAATGCATTGGCAATCCATTGGAAAACTTTATGCAGTTTGAATATTTTAACACCTGTCTGAATCTGTAATTAAAAAATGCTTAATGCTGTTGCAAACACTGGGAAAAATGTGAGTACTCATAAAAATGCATGTGTTACTTCTTATTCTGTATTTTCTCACTTAAATATTGATCATAAGGAAAGAGTCCTCTTCCCTGTCTTTCTTGGTCTGATTCCACACTGCCTTAGGTAATCCCTATCTTGTGTGTAAAGAAGCGTAGGTATGATCAGAATAGTAGCATTTTACATGCAAACTGAAAAGCTATAAGAAATTACAAAGGCTTCAGGCAGTAAAAAAAATGGGTTCCCTGCTTAGGTTGGATTGTATACTGCTGGCTAGCACCCAGTTTTGCAAAGGTAAAAGATGCACAGAAGATTTATAGACAGCCAATGTGTCAGACAGTGAAACTTTAAACCCATACTTCCTCTTGCTCCTCCTGGTTTCTTATCAACTTACTATTGTTCTTGTTTTTACTAACATACAGAACCACAGATCACCCTACAGGAAGCATATATAGAGTTTTTCAGAAGACTGAACTTATTTTTCCTGGCAAACTTCTGTTAGTAATAATTTTAAAAAACTATGTCAAGAAAAAAAAGCACCTAAAATAACTAACTGCTGGTGTTAGAAATGTTATAGTTCTGAATGTCTTTCTGCACTGACTCATCCCTTGAAAGTTACACCTGCTTTGGGGAATTACTGTTCAGAAAGGCACATTGTGTTACCTCGGAAACAGCTGCAACTGCATGTGTATATTTAGATAGAAGGTATTTCACTTCCTTCACATTTCTGTCTGATATGCCATTTACTTTGTATTTAAGCTGTTAATGCAGTCAGTCCTTTGCTACCACATCTGCTTTCTGTTAGTTTTGAATCTACTCAGCTGTAAAAATGGTCTTGTAAGTATGTACCTCTGCTGACACTGCCACATTCCTGTTATTTCCAAAATTTCTACGGAAGAGTAAAAGAATACTATTAACATATTCAGGATCAGAAAGACAAATTAGATGCACCATCCTTAGAGGATTCAGTATTTCATTAAGACAGGTCATCTAGTAAAATCACACAAGGTGACTTCATTTCCTTTCATTTCACCTCACAATTGAGAACAAGGGTACTTGTCTCTAAGACAGATGCTTGGCAGGAATGAATTATAGCTAGGTACAAAGGAGACTAGAATTATGGAATCTTATTTTTGCTACTGGAATTGTTGTGTGTACTTGGGTAAGTCATTTAAATTGTCTGTGCCCTGATTCTTAGTTTCCTGTGTCAACAGAGTTTTAATAATTGGCTAAATGCTACTGAACTTCAAAAATACTTTGAATTCTTCACACACAGCACATAATATATGTCTGAATCATTATTATTTTTTTTCCTACACTGACCTTTCCCTAATTAGGGGAAACATGCGTTACTGATTTAAATGAAGCATGATTCTGCTGTGAGTAAATCTAATATTTCTAGTAATTCTTTCTGTATATGAGTGACATTTACTTAAAAATATGTGTTACATAAAGCTGATATGTAAAAAATAGTGCTTTAAAACAGATAACAAAAGAACTGAGAAAATACATCCAGCAATTTCCTGTTACTTGTCACAATAGAGCAGAAAAAGTAGTGAAGAAGAAAAATATTAAGAAAAAAATAACATCATGCAGATCTGTTTCCAAACTGGTCTACTTTTTTTTTTTTTTTTTTTTGCATGTAAATATTGTAAAACAGTTGATCAAAATTATGTTTATTCCTTCAGTATGAAACATGTTATTTTTCCTTACTTAATCTTAATTTACCTTTTTACTTTTATCTAACTAAACCTCTTTTTCTTTTTTTCCTCATTTCTCTTTTAGAGTCCTGTAAAGAAAAATACTGCACATATCTTCTGGATTTCTTGCTCTTTTCTGTTCAGTGATATATATAGAGCAGCATCAGTCATGATAACATAGTGATGAAGACGCCTGCGTGCAAATATCATGAGGCTATTCCTGCCAGCCTGAGCTGTCTTTTCCCAATTAATTACTGGGAAAGAGATCTTGAGTGACATACAGTAGAGGAATGATAAGAGGTAGTTTCAGATATCCAGCCAGAAATGAGAGAAACTGAAAAAGGTGAGATAAGTTTAAGTAAAGAGAAAAAGAAAAAAAAAAAAAAAAAAAAAAAAAAAAAAAAAAAAAAAAGCAGAGCAGCTTAACTAAAACCAGTGATTTTAGAGGTATGTACATTTGCAGTGTTTAAGGCACTCTAACTTCTAGAATTTTGTTCCTTGCAATGTCAAAATTGTAAATTTCAGAATGTTCCTTTAAGACCCCAACAAACAAGGAATACACAAAATGGGGTATGACTTCTGTAATTATATAGGAAAAAGTGAGTAACATAGCATAAATGCATAAATAAAATAAGTAAGGAAAGAGACCTTGCAGGGAAAAAAAAAAAAAAAAAAAAGGTGTATTGCAATAGAGGTCGGTGCTCACTAGTTGTAGATTGAATGACATCTTCTTGGACAGGCAGTGGGAAACCTAAACTCAAAAGTCATATTAGTATGTTCTTTCAACCAACTGAAGATTTCAGTATTTCAGCATCAGATCAAAAGCTACAAAAATGAATAGAAATAAAGCTGAGAATATCAAGGACATTGACACTGTCCTGGATTCCAGGAAAAATATGAGCATTTGTCAGATGAAACTATCTATGTAAGGAAACTGAAAACAAATTAAAACAAATTTCCAATATTTTCTGGCAGTCAGTTATTGATTACTTCCTGACAATTACTTTAACGATATCTGATGATCACTTCAGTATCTAAACATACCATGTAGACATTTGAAAAATTATCAGTATTGCTAGAGCTACTTTTTAACCTGTATAGTAGTCAGTGATCAGTCTCCAAACGCTTTTAGGGAAAAAGAAAGGAAAGATGGAACACCAAAAAAATGCAAATTTATTTGTCTAGGTGACATGTAAATTGTTTGTAGTCCCAAAAAGCAGAGTTGGCATTTTTGATCAATGAAACCCTTATGTTTATTTCAACAACCTTTGAGAATTTAAATGAGTTGAATACACATAATCTTTCATCATGAGAATTAGGATTTTTGTTTTACATAATCCTTCTTTCTCTAATCTTTTCAACTTCAGTGTTAGAGCCTTAATCATTAGAAATGCTATCCCAGGACATTACTTAGAAAGATCTTTCTGATTGTGATGACAGCATTATTCACAACCATCTCACTGGTCATGCATAGGCATTGTCTTCTAAGGCAGAGCATTCTTATCCTTCTTACATTTTCAAACTAATAAAAAAAAGTAATCTGCACTCCACATGTGTTTTACTATCTCTTCTAACATGACTTCGTAAGGATTTTTCCGTTTTCACAGTCATCCTTATCATGTTTTTCTGTATCAAATTCAGATAAATTTTATCCATACGTGCTGAGTAATATTGTATACAATATTTTGAGTAAGATCATGACTATATGTTCCAAAATGGGAGTAATATTTTCCTATCTGTAATGAGAATTTCTTGTTTGATGCACTTAAGGATGTTATTATTATTTTCACAACCATGTCACAGTCATCCTGTCACTCACCAATGTATTCAAGTTTTCCTTTCCTTTCTTGTGTACAGTGAATCTAGTTTACATTTATAGGCTCAAATTCTCATTAATTTTAAAGTATTTATCTTTAAAATTTGTATTATTTAATTTAATTCAATTTCCATTGCTTTAGCTCCCAAGTTCATCCAACTCTTCCACTTACTGATCAGGTCTGGATAACACTTTCTATTTTCTAACACTTCCACATTTCAGGGTGCCCACTTACTCCACAGAAGTCTCTAACAAAAATGTTAAACATATCTACTGCAAGAGGAATTACTGAGGGAAATCATTGTCTAACTTCTTCCCAGTCTGATCTGTCCAATTCAACTCTTGTCACATTCCTGTTCCCTGGCTATTCGTAATTTCTAAAGAATGTAAGTCCACTCCTCTGTAGGGAACAGTATGAAGTGCTCTGTAACTCTAGACAGATTGGAATGACTTGACTATGATGATCCATTAGGTCAGCTGTCAAAAAAATATACATATATGTGTATTTCAAAAAAAAATATATAAGAAGTGAATCTATTGTGGTAGATAATAATTCTACAGCTTACTCAAAGGTCCACAGAGTACCACAGATTTCGCAAATTTTTCTCCAAAATATGTTCTATGCCATTATACAGCCCTGAGGTTTGTTATGGGCATATATCTGATGTACTTACAGTGCTGTGTTTTCTGCTCCTCATTCAGAGAGGACTTCCATCATTCATTCATAGTACTGGACTTTCAAATGATGATTCTTTAAAGGACTAGATTCTTCAAGACAGACACTAAGGGACTATCCTGATATTTTTTTTTTTCAATTTGAAATCTAATTTTAACCCCTTTCAGATATCCTTACTTATACTAGGTAATTTTTGTTTTCTTGTGATTTTTTTTAGTGTGGAGTTTTTTTTAATTATAATTGTTTTGGGGTTTTTTGTATAGCACTTAGATTGAAAAAAAGAAGGTCTGAGGATAAATTATTCGTTTGGCAATTGGAGTAGATTAACATTGATTTCTTTTCTACTTTCCAAGCATGTGTTAGTATCATTTTTCTTCTGTTTCCTTTTCCTGCTGACCATTTTCTATTTTTATCTTTGTCACTGACAGATGTAATTTTCTTTAAAAGACTCGGTTTAACTGTATTTTGACTATTTTCACTTTGTTTCTGTACTTCCTTGCTGTTTTGTCATAGGAAAATATGTTGGAGAGTCTTTTTCCATACTTTTTCATTGTTTTCCTAATAATAATTTCCTAATAATTATGTTATGTTGTTTTGTGATGGTTTTCTTTTCATTCAGTAAGTCCTGCGCTTGTTCCATATGAGTGCCCTCTTGCTTTGAATGGAAGATCATGCTCAAATTTGCCCTTTTTTACAGAAAATAATTCTTTGCTCATTCCATTCCAATACTTGTGTTCATCATTCAAGCCAATCAACATGATCAGTTAGAAATAAAAAAGTCAGAGGCTAATTTTCGTTATACATTTCAATATATCAGATTACTTTCTGTGGCTAATGCTATTAAAAATATGCTTTCTGGTCTAAAAGAATTAATTTCTCACCTTCAATTCAGCCCTTGGTGGTGATATCTGCCCTCTCCATGTGCAAGAATATTTTGTTCATAAAGTTATTAGGATATCTATTTTTAAATATATGTCTAGAAAATTATAGTGTTTCAGACTTGTTTTACTTGTTACTTCAGGAATTTTACTGAGCTTATTACATAGCAGCTTCTGCAATTTTTTATAGGTGAAAGGACAAAAAAAGTAAGGAAAAAGGAAGACTCTGGAACTTTATTTGAACCTGAATTTAAAGTCTGTCTAAACACATATCCCATTTAATGATTACTTTTGACATGATTTGAACATAATTGATAGATGTTTTGAAAGTTGAGCATGGTAGGATATTAAATATCAGAAAGGTTTTATGACTGCCCTTAACTTGAATTATCTTTGCTTAGTCAACACTCTTCTTTTGTTTCCAATGCTATAAGAAAAATGCTGAATTAACAGTTCATCAACATCTAAAGCTTACTTATTCTTGCTCTGTGATGGTTGATACAGCTGGTGTGACAAAAAAAAAAAAAAAAAAGGCCTGAAGGAAACATTTTGTAATCAGATGGACAGGGAGAGGGTATTTTACTCTGTGTTGGTTTCGTTCTTTTTTCTTTATTGAGATTGCTGAAAAAGTTGTTAAATTAATGGTCAGCAGTTATGTGAGGACTTACACTCTATGACCTAGTTTCAAAATAAAATTCATTTGACGCAAGCTCTTTGATTTTCACCAGAGTGTAATGTAATGCCTTTCAAATATTATTGACTATCAACACCTTCCTACTCAAAACTCAGCTCATATAGGTATGAAGTTTTTCTTTCTAGTTCACTATTGACTTCCTGAGGCACAAAGTCCATTGTCTCACTCCATCCTTACACTATACACTGTCACAGATTGTTGAAAAGCTTTTCTTTTAAAATTCATAGAATATTAATATATTATATTCATATAGATGTATATTCATGGAATACACTTGCAGAGAAAGAAAACATAAAGCAGTGTATTGGTTTTATGTCTTTTGCCTGCCTTTTACAAAAAGAGGAAAAATTCTGACCTCGTATAAATAGTGGTAGAAAAATATGTTGAAGCTGGATCTAGAAGGCAGGACTACCAGAAGCACTGATTACAAAATCCATTCCTGAAATCTAATTTTGCTACTCAAATATTGCGAGTACTGGTATATCTTATCCTTTTAGAGACTGAGAGGGTGTATAACAAAACAGATTCATTAAAGGAGAAATGAAGTGAAGAGGAATAAGGAGAGGAGAAATAACAGGAAAAAAATGAAGGAGTGTAGTTTTAACAGAAGTCTTTAAAATCAGGTGAAAAGTCACTTATTTTCAAGCTTCCAACATGGCTAACTTCCATAAAACTGGTGTACTATCACGCTAATTGACCTTTAAATTGTATGCTAATGTTATATTTTATGTGTATTTTAGAAATAGGAGAAGGTTAAAATTATTTTCTTGCAGACTATAATTTATTTATTTATTCTTCCATGTTCGATTACATTTTCTGAAATGCTCTAAGTTTAATAATTCATACTTAACAGCTCTCTGATGAATACACTCAGTTGTAAACAAGATGTGCTGTTTTTAAGCTGGTTAAAGTTGCATCCTTTTAACCTAACATCGTGTCATCTTGTACACACTCAGTCTTCTGCCTGTTAGGTGTAAATAACACTTCTCCATGTTCTTGGACAATATGTATAAAACCTGTTACATTTCCTGTCTGTCTTGTCATGCAAAAGTCAGTAGGATCTCACTTACAGAAAAAGCATTTAAAAATAAAAATATTAAGTTGTTTCAGGAGCTATTTCAGTTTTAGCCTTAGCCCAAGTAGTTTGCTAATCTTCTAAACACAAGATACTCTGATTTATGCTTCTGTTCATATTGTCTAAAAAATAGATTTTATAAAAGACTAAATAATAATAATAATAATAATAATAATAATAATAATAATAATAATAATATCTTATTGATGAATCCAATATGACTTCATCCAACACGTGGAGTGTATTGGTTTAGCACTTTCTGGATGCCAGATGCCCACCAAAGCTGCTCTATCACTCACTTCCAAAACTGGACAGAGGAGAGATAATACAAGAAAAGGTTCATGAGTTAAGGACTGGGATTCTCTCACTGGTTACAGCCATTGGCAAAGCAGAATCAGCTTGGGGATATTGATGGAATTTGTTGCCAACAAAATCAGAGTAGGATAATGACAAGTAAAACAAATCTTAAAAACACCTTTCCCCCACTCTTTCTCAGCTCTTCTTCCTCCCACCCAGTAATGCAGGAAAACAAGTAATGGAGTTTTATGGTCAGTTCATTACACATTGTTTCTGCCGCTGCCTGGGGAGAGGAATCTTTCTCCATGAACTTCTCCAGTGTAAATCCTTCTCACAGGCTACAGTTCTTCATGAACTGATCAAGAGTCAGTCCCTTTCCACAGGGTGCAGTCCTTCAGGCACACCCTGCTCCAGCATGGATTCCTCACAGGTCACAAGTCCTACCAGGAAATCTCCTATTCCATGGACTGCAGGAAGACAGCTGCTTAACTTTGGTCTTCACCACAGGCTTCAGGGGAATCTCAACTACAGCACCTGGAGCACCTCCTCTCCTTCCTCCAAAGATCTTTGGTGTCTACGCAGTTGTTCTTCTCACGTATTTTCACCCTGCTCTTTTCTGGCCATGATTACATCTGCACAATAACTTTTTTCCCCCTCTACATACGTTATTGCAAGAGGAGATACCACCATTCCTTATTGACTTGACTTTAGCCAGTGGCACATCCATCTTGGAGCCAGCTGGCACTGGCTCTGATAGATTTGGAAGAAGTTTCTGTCACCTTCTCACAGAAGCAACCCCTCTAGGCTCCAGCTACTAAAACGTGGCCAAGCAAGCCCAATACATAGAGAAAGAAGGAATAGAGAATTAGAAATTTTAAGACTTCCTTCTTAAATGCCAATGATTCTCAAGAATAATTAAGGAGACTTTCTAAAGAATTTAGCTTACATAGTTTTAATGTGAATTGTGCTGATAAAGATTCATGTAATGCTTTAGTTATTTGTAGATAAAAGACTGATGAGATAACTTTCCATACAATAAGAAAGCATCACAAGATGAAGCTCGTATATGAGCCTTTTTTCTCCTAAAACTAGATTTCCTAATGTAAAGACTTTTGTCACATTCCACTGTCTAACGGGTGTTGTCCTCAGATGTGTGGTCTCTGAGGAATTTGGAAGATGAAGGTTCAGTTCTGATCATGGCCCTTAAGAGGTCTTTAGCTGCCCCACTGTCATACCCTAAATACCCCTAAATACCTCTAAAATTCTGAGGCTGAATATGCTGAAAACCATATTGTTCTCTGGGTTAGTTCACTGCTGCTCTAGTACCAAATAATTGCCACTACATTACACAAAATATGAGCTACCAGAAGGGAAATAAAACAAGTACTCTACAAAGTTACAAAAAATCCTCTTTGAGAACTTTGAACTCATGTCTTATGCTTCTCTTGGCATTGTTTTTATTTTTTTTCTTTTAAGCATGTTGAAAGCACACAGTAGAACACAAGTTCTGTGAGATCCCATTTAGTTTAAAAAATAATTTTGCTGTCACAGTATTGGCATCCTTTCTAATTCACTCAGAAAAAAAATATGCAGTCCAGATTTATTTGCTTGAATCTTGATGAATTGTTTCACACTTTATTTTTAGACAGCATGGTCATCTTTATATCTAATAATATGTTAATTTCTTCTGTATCAAGTGATTTACATAATTTACATTCACCAAAAAATTACAGAAATAAAGTGATAGACCAAAACTTGTTTTCCTACTGTAGTTGATAAGAGCTTACCTGAACTGCCTCCCCTTTGGTTATCTAACACAGTAGTGATTTTGCTTTTCTAACCTGATGATTCCTTAGGCACACGGCAGATTAATCTAAGAGATGTCATTTGTTGAGGTAGTCTGTTCAAGGCCATTAGCTTTTCTCACATATTGCTTTGCCAATAAAACTTGTTAGTGAGGGAGCCTTTAAATTCTTTAATTTCTGATTCCCAAAGAGAGGACAGATTTTCAAATTTACAAAGCCATTGGGTTTTCTTATGATTAAATGGCAAAGAAGATTAATTAATTATCCCTCTTCAGATGGAGTTTCCATGTCAATAAGGTTTTAATTTTTTTTGGTCTCATATTAGTTAAACCATAATGCTTTAAAGATAGATGTTTTACTTTAGGATTGGGTATTAACAAGCTTCAGCTGTTGAAATAAGTTAGCTGAGGAGAAAATACATTCTCAAACCCTTTCTAGTTACTTGCAAATATGTCTTCTTTCATATTAAAACATCAATCAAGTAGTTGTCTTTACCTCCTTGTAAACTTAATGGAAGTCTATGTAGCTTCCTTTTACTTCAGTACAAATTATCCTAGTTGTCCAAAATATTTGTATGCCACTTTCATTGCAGATTTGAGAGAATGCTACTTCAATAACAGAATGACTAAGCAAATTAATTTAATGGCTTTCTTTGAAACTCTATGAAACATAAAATATATGAAATTAAAGTATTGAAAAACATTTTTTGTGTTGTTGTTGTTTTTTGTTGGTTTCTTTTTCCCCCCGACAGCATTCCAACCCATTGGTATGACTATTACATGGCATTAGTATGCCTTATTAATGCCAAATAATTTTCAGGACTGCTTGTTGTTTTCTGAAGCTTCCTTGCCATCCCATATACAGTATTGAAATTACATTTTTGCTAACATTGGCTAGGGAATAGTTTACTCCAGATTTATGCCAGGAATGACTAAACTAACAAAAACAAACAGTTACATTAATGTTGCCATATTATGTTCATTCTCCAAAAATTGAAAGTGCTCTGTTCCTCTTCAGGTCTTTTTGTCAACAGATGACAAAGATGGATCAACCAGTGCCACAGATCAGATCACAGAAAAAGCTGGGCAGATACCTTGATATTCTGATTCCAAGATGAACAGTGTCTCTATTTGACAACATCATTGTTACTAGTAGTAAGAGTCACATCAGTATTATTGTTCTGTTTTAGGTTTTAATCAACATCTGTGATCAGTGGTATGAATCACCATACACAGAGAATTCACAAAGTTACAACTCTCCTCCAGCTAGAGAAGGAGATGAGCAGTGGACGGATGAAATGTGAGGCAGCAAGACATTGTCGTTCACTGTAGAGAAAAGACTGAGGCAAAAATTGAAGAAAACTAGAAAGTTATAAGAGTATGGAAAGAATAGGGGGGAAATGCAGCTGCTTTTCCTTGGATGGAATGTGGTCAACATACCAAATTTTCACTCAACGTATACACAAAGGGAAGGCTGAAACCAACAGTGGAGCAGAGCAGAGAAATGGTGACCAAGTTCAGTTGAAATCCTTGCAGAGGAAACACGGTGATATTTTTTAGCTGATAAGCCAAGTATTAGCCGTCTACCAAGGGAGATAAAAAGAGATGTCTTGCTGTTGAACCAGAAACCAGAGTGAAATCACTCTCATCAGATATAATCCTGATGCCCATCTCCATCCCAACGTTACCTCAGAAGTAATACTGATCCTCACATCCATCCCAAAGCTACCTGTCTCTAGGGTATGAGCACCCCTCTCTGGGCATGATGTATGCCTAGAGTCACTCAAGCTCCACCTAGACACAAAGAAATATTATAAGAGTGAGTTAATAATTGGGCGAAATTTGGGAAGACTTCATGATAACTGCCAGGAGCAGCTGACAAGCTGAACATGTCTTCTCCCCCATGGGGCTGTCTATTGGGTAAGAATCACATTCTATGCACACTGAACAATTATTGCTAGCAAACTTTTTTAGGGACTAGAGCTTATCCATATATTGCTTTGAATAAGTTTTTGCAGTCAAACACTATCACTAGCGACCTTTGGACCTTAACCCGTCACAATTTTCTATTATACTAATAATGTTATTATGTAAATTGTTCATGTGAGTCCTTCAAGGGTGCTGGCAGTCACTGGCAGTGGATAACACCCTCGACTGTAGGAACCTGGGATGGTGTCCCTCTTATGCTAGTGGTGTGTGTCCTTGAGTAAGTTAGTTGAACTGCCCTCCATTCCAGTGGACTTCTCAATGGAGAGTCCCAATAATTGAGATACTGACAAACTGGTTGGGCACAAGGATCTTGGCTTTGCTTAGGTCCTGAACCACAAATCAAGCATGAGGGGTTTGAGAAAATATTCCATTTCCTGTGACATTCAGCATGGCCTCCCCATACCATCAGTTTTATCTATATTGTAGGTGAGGCCAGACTTCCAGACTGCCAGCCAGCCACAGCTTTGGTCTGTATTTGCTTTACCTCTTGATGGATGCAAAATTGACTAGAAGGCAACATAAACCTTTTCAGTTTCTGAAGTTGTGGTTTTTTTTGTAGTAAACAATGCCCAAACTAAAGTAAGACAACTCTTAATACAGATGATGTTAATTGGCCAAATTAGACTGATTAGAATGAATGCCATTGACAGATGCCTCCTGGGTTTCTATCTTGCTTTCAGTTGTAGTCAATTGGATTTTCATCCATATTCACTACAGGTGTTAAATTTGAAGAGCTTGCCCTTTCTGACTTCTCTGCATATATCTACCTGTTCCCAGAAAGACAAGTATGAATTGTTGGTTACCTCTGTTTATTTCCAAGCAACAGTGGCTTCTGAATATTTAAATAACTCCACAGTTTATAGTAGCTGTTTGATTTAAAAGCCTTTCATGGGGGTGCTTTGTGCATGAGCCAAGTTGGTCAACATTAATCTCCAAGTACCAATAAAGTATATTGACCTGCACCAAGCTACAGTAAAAAAAAAAATAAAAAATACAAAAACAAAACAAAACAAAAAACCAAAAAATCCCCAAACAAACAAACAAACAAACCAACCAAAAAACCCCATACATATCGTATTACCCTATTTTTCATGATCAGCTGTTACTATAATTTTTTCATATTATTTGATTTTGTTATCATATACTAACGTCCACTGAAAGATAAGTCTAGTCGCAAACTACTAGAAAAGGAAGGGGAAAAAACATTAACAAATATCCAGACAGAATCAATAGCTGCACTAACAGGTTGTATATCATATGACAGTTTTAGTCATGTGTTCCTCACACCTAGAACAGAAAAAAAATCTTATTAAGTTTATCGCTTATGTGTTTAATCTCTTCCCTTAATAAATCTTTCTTTATATTTGAATAAGAAGATGAGGCCAGGACAGGCCAAGCACTGCAGACTGTTGGAAAATAGTGCTCCACAGGACGGGAATATTATTACCTGAAAAGAAAATTGTATTCCAGTAGCAACTAAACTATTATTTTTCACATCATTAGATCACCTATTGAACACTAAAAACACAAGAAAAAGCTTGACACTTTTAACCTCTCTGACATTTTTTTTGCTACAGGCATTTTCTATGATTTAACAAAATCTGAAGCATCAGCAAGACAAAATATTGCAAAACAAGAAGATTATGGTTAATTAGGATTGTACCTGCAGTCACTGAAGTCAGTAAAGATGGTCCCACAGTCTGAGGTAAGTATAATAATTTAATTTTGATACCCTGAAAGTTTTGTATGTTATTTATTTTAATGAGAAACTGTTGTTTGTGTTTTGCTTTGGTTTTGTTCTCCAGGCAGTATTTTACCATTGATATTTCATCAAATGTAAACCTTTCCTAACACTCTGTATTTAGCATGTGCACAGAAATGATCTTTATGAGCAAGGATACTATTCAGTACAGCAAGGTTATGTGTACTATGCTGACAGCAAGTAATGAGCTTATGCCATTGAAAACATCCTACTTGCATTACTATTCTGAGAGATTGTGTCTTCTAAAATGGGAAGGGCAGTAGAAGAGATTATGTAAAAAGAAAAGGTATCCAACTCAGAGCAACAATCCCCCATCTTGATGATGTAAATATCTGTCTCCTTTAACAATGTATAAATCTTGACACCTCTTGAAAGCCATAGGGAGATCGGCCAAGTACTTCAACATGATCAAGATTTTGCCTTGCATTTTGTAGGTGAATCAGTAAACACTTCTTTCTCCATAAAATTTCAACAGTCTGATGACAATAATAAAGGATGTTCTGATCATTAAGGAAAAAGAAGGACATTATAATTCAGACTGAATATTCTTGTCAGACTCAAATGGTCTAATGTGGCTTGAATATCTGGCCCAATATCAAACTACTTTAATTTATTAGTAGTTAGTCTCAAAGAGAGGAAAAGCTATCAGTGTATGAGGAATACTAAGGCGGAGTAGTATTTAAAATGCTGCATTAAATGTCTGTGCACATAGGGTACTTGGGCCGTTTTACTTTGCAATTTTTCCTTCTTTTTCTGTGCACCAAGATCCTGATATAAATAATTATGATGAAACTGAGTTGCAGGAAACAAACCTTGACAATTCTAAAATATGGTTTCATGAAATGTGTAAAAATTGCTGCTAGTAGTGCCAGAATATTCTAAGGCCTTAAGATTTAGATCCATGTCATTATTTGAATGGTGTTAATGGCAGTATGGAATTTGTGAGTTTTTGTTTCAAGAAAATGACAGATTAGTTTCACTGCAGTCTGTTGATCCTCTGTTTATCTTTTTCTTCATAGCTTCTCGACATATTTCTCTTCTTGAAAGATAGGGAACATCTCAGAACTCTCTTTTTGCTATTAACAGTACAGAAAAAGTTGGGTTTGGAGTCAAAATAGAAGAGAAGTCAGGATATACATGGCTGGTATGGTTTTGACTAAAGAAAAACAAACCTGAAAAAGTCAATGAAAAAGGTCAGCTCATTCAAACATAAGCATTTCAGCAAGGTTACCAATCTTAAAATTGCCAACAACATAAACGAACAAACAAACCTAACCCTTCCAAAAGCCCCAAACCATAACAACTCCACGGGTTTCAGGTAGAGTGACCTAGGCAGTCAAGACATAATCAGAAAAGAATACATTAATAGAATGACAAGGTAAATAAATGGTCTTTTATCCTTTGTGAAGAAGAGACAATATCTAATTACCTACAGTGTTCAGCTTATACTCAACATGGTTTTGCTTTGGTGGACAATGAAATTTTGACTTTGATAGAGACACTGGTGAATAGAAAAAGAAAGTAAATTCCTTGATTTTTTTTAATTTTTTTTTTAGTTGTGGTGCAGCATTCCGCACAACAGGTTTATGACCTTAGTTAATCATCCAAATATTAAACTGCATTTAACCTTACATCATTACTTAGAATAGGAATTTGAATTTGATATAACCTCTTTTAAAAAATTCACAGAAATCACAGTAGTTCCAACAATTCTAACAGCTTTTAAATGCTTTGGGTCCAAACATGACACCAATTTTCTTTCATCATGAGGACAATATTAAAAGTTTTGCCTGAGTGTAAATTGTATTTTTCTACCTCAGTCATTGATGGGGATAAAAAAGTTTTTGAGAGTAGTATTACTTTTTTCCAGATACTCTCTGATTAATAAAAGGTATTTTAAAATAAATTGTTTGGGAGTGGAATGTTTAAATATACATATATTTTAGGAAATATGTGTTCACATAGTAGGAATGTTTTCAACATACCACTGTGGCTTCAAATCAGGTTTTCTTCTGATTTCCAGAAAATTCTTATGCTGATTTCTTCTTTCATTGTGTTTGATTAGATATATAAGGCTTCACATAAAGATTCCCTTGCAATCTTGTGTCATATAATGATGAGGTAAATCAAGTTTTTTCAACCAATATATTTCTGTAGGAAATGATACGGTCTAAGGTTTCACAGATTTTATGTACCATAGGGAAAGATTTTTTTCTTTATTTTATGAGAAAAGGTAAATTATAATAAAAAGTAGAGTCTATGTTATGTAGACTTTTTTTCATTCCCTTCATGTAGAAAATAGATTATATTGTGTATTGAGATTCCCCTAGCTCAAAGAACAAAAGTTAAGACAGAAATCTATTAAAAAAAAACAGTCAGTGAACAATAGAATACATTTTTAGCTGCATAAAAAAAATGAACTGAAGAATGATTCTTGGTTTGGAAGGAATCATTCTGGGGTGAAAATACATCTTAGGATGTATCTGAAAAACTTAGATATAGATCCAGCGAACCTAAGGATGGCATAGTTAAGAATGCAATTTGTAGAGCTCTTGATATCTTGTAGACTTTCCCATTTCTGTCAAATAACTAAAGTGACATTTCTATTTTTAGCAATTCACTTTTAGATTGACATACCAGTAAAAATATACTTGACCCCTTCTATTGCTAATGAAGTGAAGACAATGATGCCTCAAAGCAGTATTACTCTACATAGATTCTAAAGCAGACAAAAATCTATATGTAAAAAATTAAATCAGTCACATGACAGACTGCAGTCAAGAATTTAATACTAGATTTGATATGGGTAATTGTGTTCACCTTTCAATTCTTTAAAGACCTTAAAAACCAATGTAATTGTATGCTTTATTTATATTTATTTCCTTTTCAGAATGACAAACTAAGACTTTTCTTTATATCATACAAGAGTATTTGTCCATAAAAATAAGATGTTGTAATTATTTTATTTTATAACATGCTTTCATCCAACATCTCTAAAAGAAAAAAAAATGATAGGAAACATTTTTTATTAATTATTGCTAGCACCTGAAGGGTAAACAGAAAAAAAAAAAAATGAGAAAAGACCTTAACTGAAAAGGGACACTGTGATGAATAGTCTCTCTCCCCTTCAAAGCAATAAATAAAAGAAAGAGTAAAAAGAAAGTTGGGGTTTTTTTCCTTAATTCTTAGAGAGTAGGAGAAATTTCGGTTGGTACCATCAAAGTTCATGAATCCTGCAGTGATTGTATTAAGCAGCCATCAGAAGTAGAAGGCTTAGGAAGGCCTGTGCTGTGTCTTTGTGGGAATATAACATAGAGTAAGTACACTAAGTTTGTTCTTTTGAATAAGGAATGTAAGTCAGAATGTCCATTGCTGCACCTTGTTGAATACAGTAGATTTGTTCACTGGTCAAAACAGAGTAAGAAGTCTTCACCTTAAGTCTTCAAACCGCTTTATTTTATGTAGGAATATTTTAATAGCTCTCTTAAATTTTTTCAAGATTCTTGGAAATCTCAGTTTAAATTGAGCCTATTCAATTGGCATATGGCAGAAGGAAAGATGTTATTCCACTGTATGATGGGAGTTATGACAATGTTTGACATATTTTTTTATCTAGGATTTGTGGCCTCTAGTTAGATACTGAAGCTCTTCAGAAAGTTAAATAAATAAATATGACTGGAAGTCTTCTTAAAGGGTTGTTCTAACTAATTTGCCCAAGTAATTTCATTATCTTTCCAGGAAACCGAAAATATATTTTACATTTTATAATATTTAGTCAGTTGAATATGCTTTATGTCATCCAACTATGCAACATAAATTAGATTGAATCAGATTAAAAACTGTAAAAACCTACAGTCATGGTGATTTTTGGTGAGCATTATATAGTATGTATATTACACCCTTATGTATATGCTATATTAATATCTGTCATCAAATATAAGGGATTTCCACCTTCCTTTCTTACTGTAGCAAAACAATCAGTAGGCAAGAATGTAGAACGTAACAGCAAACTTAATTAAATTAAAACTGTGTGCAACAGAAAACATATATATGCAAGAGTTTTTATGGTATAAGAAAAAGGCGCCTTTTTTTTTTTTTTTTCCTTTTTTTTTTTTTTTTTTCTACCTGCAGAAAGACTATTAAAAAAAACCTCTCCCTAACATAGCTTCCCAATAGTGGAGGTTTTTTGGGATTTTTACATATACTGAGGGTGAAAAACCAAGGAAATTGGGCTGTTTACTCTAAACCACATTTAAATCTCCTGTGAATGTTATGTGCTAAAATCAGCATTTTTGAAATCTTAATCCACATGCATGAATTATCTTCCCACAAAGAACAAGGAGATTAATGAAAAACTGGTCTCTCAGAACCATGCTGATTTAATACCTGCTTAAATTCTGTGACATAGCTTGCTCTCATTAAACTGTATACACATGGGTTGTTTTTTTTCTATTTTTTAATATTTTTTATTGAAAATCTTACATGTATGACTAAAAGTCATGGATGATATCTTTCAGTTCCATTACAAAATCTGTCATTCATATATATATATATATATATGCCTATATATATATATTTCATACAACTAGAAGCAGATCTACTGAATTATGAAACAATGATTGTCTATTAAAGTGTAATGCAAATTAAGTACGTTGTAGATGATTTTTTTTTTCTCTGTTGGAGCTGAAGGCCACTTTCACATAGTTAATTGATAATGCTGGGCTGCAAAAATTATAAAGCCTTAATGATTATTTCCCATCCCCCAGCCTCACATCACTCATACATTTGGATTTCAGTACAAGGATCCTTCTCTCAGAAAGAAGTACTTTTAGAGTGAGCATCATCCTCTGTGGACCACCTTCTGTTCACAAACACAGTTCTGTAAACAATTCTGTGTACCTCTCAGGAACTGCAGGCAGGTCAAGTCATTTCAAGTGAGGTACAAGCAAAAAATTTGCAGGGACAGATTCTAATTTAGGAACTCATCTACATTTTACCTAAAACAAACAAACAAAAAAACCCTGAAATAATACCTAAACCCACTATTTTACTTGAATATATGCCTTATTATCTAGTAATAAATCATGAAATATGAAGTATAAATATTGTCAGAATCATAAAAAAGTTTTCTTATTCTACGAAATCCTACTTGAAAATCATACAGTATATCAACCAACAATAGTTGTCCTTCTGTTTTGGCACTCCTGAACCAGCATAGAAATTACATTTATTGAGTTAACACCTTGGGGAAATAATACTTATGTGCAGCAGGATCTAAAGGTGACTGCTGAAGTTAATAGTATTACATTGCTTAACATAAGAAAGAAATAGAAAAATCTTTTACTGTGATTCATCAGCAGCAAAAGAGAAGGGGAAGCAGAAAAGCAAGGTGTTTCCAGTCTTTGAAGCATATAGCGTGTTTAACCTTGAAAATTAAATCTTGCATTAAAGACACTCCCAGCTAACTCTGCAGTCTTCTTTCAAAAAATTCAATGTACAAATATTTTCTTTAAATGTCTCAGACTTGGTAACGGCTCAGAAGAACAACTGCACATCCTTGGAGCTGCTCTCCTTTCTGTGGGATGAATGGTGGGTGGCATTGTTTACTGTAATTTCTCCACTTCCATGCTTCATTTCCTACATTTATCTGAGACTGGAGAAAAATCAGCATGTTCTGACAAGTCTAAGACTATGAGGCAGTAAAATGGACCTGAATTTAGTGGAGATTGGCGTTCCAAAATAAATATAACACTTTATGTCAAACAATAATAAAAAAGGATAAATTCTCCTGTACAAATCAGAAGAGAGAATAAAAAATAGCAAATAGATAGCAACACCTTTTCTGTACCTACATGGGCATCACAAAACTTCCCAGCCATAAGACTACACATCCATATTTATCATTTTATGTGGATTTTAAGCTACTTTGTAAGTTGATGACACACTGTGGAATTTTTTAGTACAAACAATAATTTCTCAAAAACTACCCAGAAAATTACAGAGATTTCTAATTAAATAGTTCTGAGAACAAACAGGGAGAAACACAAAAAATTATTTCCTGGGCTTTTGAGTGTTTCCATCAGTCTCTCTGCTTTTGCTCTAGTAAGCTGTATGGAGACAGAAAATTTTAAGAAAATTTACTAAAAATATCCTTGCCTGTGTAAATACCATGTACTGTAATACTGTATTTAGTTTTATACTTGAAAATATATTTCTTCTTAGAACTGTATTCGCAATATAGCAATATTATGAAGGCATCTACAGAGCATCACCATCTCACTGAGGTGACTGTATAACATACTCTTGAAAGTGAGTTGCCTCTGCAGGTATTTGAGGGTTGCTATCTATTTGAACGAGTCTGAGCATTTCATTTTATCAAAAATGCCACCAAATGCTCATATTCTGTGTGGTCAGTGCAGTCCCTAGGACAAGTCTAATGAAAATATGTTCCACCGAGGCAAAAAAAGAACAAACCAAAAAACAAACCTAAAATTTAAAAAATGGAGAAATATTTACAACTTTCTTCAGTCTGTTAGGTTGAGTTCTCTGTTTTAATATTCTTCAGTGCATGTTCAGAGAAAGGTTCCAAGGCTAGGAATATAAGCAGTCTGGTCCGGTCCCATACATATCTGCAAGCCTTTTAAAACGAGGGCCCCAGTCACTGAGGTAATCGTAGTTCTGATCAGAGTTTGAGCTGATGGAATCTAGAGAACTGAGCGACTCTGCCACCGAACCATTCCCCTCAAAGGCGTACGTCTGCAGGGAGTCGTAGGGCGGCGCGCAGGGGTCCACATCAGCCTCTTTTAGTCTTTCCCAGATAAATTCCCTAAAAATAACATTATCCGGGATGCTTTTAAAAGTCGGTCTGCTCAAGAACTGAATCTCAGGTGTCACGTCCCTCCTGGTCTTGGTGTCTCGCATGATGTTGAGGTTCCTCAAGGCAGCCATGTCAAAAGCCTCTGTGTCTTCTTCTCCACCACCCTCATCATCGTACCTGACAATGTTTTCTCTGATATCTCTCTCTTCATCAAAAATTAGGGGCTCTTTTTTCCGTCGCCTCATGGTGACAATCAGCAAGACAAGAACTGGAACAAAGAAAAGTTTTAGCAGTGCTGAAGTTTTCTCATATTTTTCCTAATGTTGGAAGTAGTCATTGATTTATATGGTAAATACCCAAGGAAACAGCAAGCAATTTATGCAGGTAGATGTGAAACTTAGCAGATTATGAAATAACATTTAAACCATAAGTTTTTTAGACCCCAAAGAATCTATTCCATAAATCATTCAGGATTAGTATCTTCATCTCTAAGTCTAATATCCTATATTGTTAGTTAAACATAAATTTCAATACTGGTTTAGTCTGACTATGACAATCTCACAGTCAAGAAATTGTAATATTTAAAAAGAAACTTAATTTTTTTTAAATTGAAAGTAGTTATGTGTTTTTTAAATAATTAAAATAAAAACCCTTTTCCTGAACTCTTAAATGCCCAAGGGAACTCTTAAATGCCCCATTTAAAAAGCATGGTTTGGGAAATGACTGAATTAAAGTGTATGACCTATATCTGCTGAATAAAAATAAAGTTAAAAAAATTTATGTCAGAGAATATCGAATTTTTAAGAAATGTGTAAAATAAGACTGTCTTAGTTCATGGAATAAAACCACCTCTGCATAACATCTCACTTTCCTGAAACGTGCACAAAGTACTGCACTTGAGATTTATGCCTTACACCTAAGGAGAACTGCTAGAGATAGAGTTTACTGGATGAACCCATACTAGAAATGTAATTGGTTATTTAATTTTAACCCTTAACATTTCTTTCAGCTTGAAAACTAACACTAAAATGCTGTGGCAGCCAAAAATATTGGAAGAAACTATCTCCTCTTGTTCTAATACAGTTTTGGTAGAAAAACATCCCTGGTGACACACAAAATATGGAACCAATACTATGAATATTGCATCCATCTGTGGGACATGATGGAGTCTGAATCATCCTCCTAGAAAATAATACTGTATTGTAGCATCTGGATAACATTTGCTGAGTTAATGACACTCCTAGGAAATCACAGGCATCACTATGATTGTAAATATAACAGAACATTGAAAAGTGTCATTCCACAATTAATTAATCTCTTCTGATTTTATGATTATTTTTCATATTAAGAATATGTGATTTTATGCATTGATAACATTTTCAGTCTTTACTTAGAATGCTAATTAAATGCTGTGGAAACATATGGAAAAGCAAAAGCTAAAAGGTAATAGAAATAAAATTAAGCTTGAGGTTCAAAAGTGGCCCCCACAAATTGCATGATGCAGGACTACCATTCTTGAAAGCTTTTTCATGGAGGAATGTTGAAACCAGTATCAATCTAGTCATTGTGAGGAATGACTTAATATTAGGATCACTTGGCTAGAGTAAACCACTAACTTGTACATGCAAGAAAGCTGTATATATCTACAGATATTATAGTACTATTTGGAAATGGCTAAAGCCGGAGATGCCTTTCTGCACTATTTTTATTTCCCCTCAGAGGCACATATGTCTAAAAATAAAACTGCAACTACATTTTTTTCCCCCTAAAATTTTTGACAAATATATTAGGCAACAATTCTTTCCTCTTTTCTCAGTAGCTAGCAAGCACATATCCAAAAATCCATCCACTAATAGATGTGTCGTGACCATATTACTACATAATCATCATCACCCTTTCATGATTTTTGCCCCTGGCATCTACCTGATTCATCCTTTATGTATTGAATTCAGAAGCCACTAGTTTGGGGTATTTTGCTTTGAACAATATTTACATAAGCAGTTTAATAATATGAAACATTGACCTTTAAAGTGACATTTGTGAAATTTCAAAACATTCTGATATTTGTATAATACAAATTAAGCTGTAAATTATACAGCAGAGAAGATAAAATTGTCATCAGATACAATTGCACTCCACTCTTAATGTTTTTCTTTATTGTTAAAGATATTTTAAAGTGAAATTTGCTTGCTGACAGTACAAATAGATATTTAAGCCAAGATTTCTATTGACATAATTTAATTATTATTTTTAACATTTTCTGCCACATTTTTATTGCCATCTAAGTAAGCAGCTAATAATTTTCTTTAATCAAGTTTAAATGCATTTTTACTCTACTGTCCCTCTTAACATACTTCATGTTGAAAGTTAAAGACATGCTAATGAGTGTAAAATAAGAAACTTAGTAGGAAGGTCTGCCTAAAGGTACAATAAAATCAAGATACAATGAATGTTTTATATAGTGTTCCTTCTACCTCTCCCACTTGCTTGAAGCCAAGAAAAATATGTAGTCTTTCTAAAGGTTAAATATTTTAGCATTTAGATGACTTTATAAGATTATTAATTTCTAGCCTTTACAACAGCCATGAACAATAAAGTTTAACCTCTAAATGAACAAGGCTTTAGCTGCATTGCAGAAGCTACAGAGATGAATAAAACCCCTAAACAATTTTCACTGCTATCTAAATAAAATGCAAATGGTTTCAAAGGGTTTTTTTGTTTCTCATTAAGTCATGTGGGTTTTTGTTTCCTACATTTATGACAAAAGCAGAGATTAAGTTAGTAATTAGGGACTGTATGAACTTCTGAAAACCTAATTGCATGATTGTTAGAAAAGAAATGATACAGTGGAAAACCTTTAGGCATATATGTATTGCACATTGAGGGTACTAGATTGGCTCCATACCGATACACCCAACTCATACTAAGGAGATGAAATGACAATACAGATTTCATATGTGATGTAACAAACAAATCAATCAATATTTAAGCAATTAATTATAAAGACTTAATAACCAGAATTAACAAAGACAGATTTAAACTAACCTTTCAATTGTTCTGATTTACCTGAATTTTTAGAAATATTGATTTCCTTTAATAGGTACAATAGCCAAAAAAGAAATTCTTTTGTCTTTATATTAGCTGTGCTAATACACAGTTTTATCCCTGTGTCTAGTATACATTTAAGGCTAATATTTGTAGTTTCAATGCACTCAAATCAGCCTTTAAGCAAACACCTTTGAATGCAAGAGTAGATTTTTACTTTGCCACTTTTCAGTGTGCTTTCTGGAATTACCATGAAATTTCCATTTTGGCATGATCTGGTAATAAGTCAAGTTTAGTTCGCCTGAACATATTTCTCTGGTTTAATATTAATTTTTCCTTTTGTACTCAAGGCAACTGCAACATAATTGTAAGAAAACCATAGAAGTCGTGAGATGCCCTGAGGGAGAAGCCTACATGCAGAGCTATACAGAAAGGCACAGAGCTAAATCAGAGGCATTACTGTGCTTTGTGTACACTACACCCCTAAGCCAGGAATTTACTATAGCAATAAGCCGCATCAGTGGCGAGCAGATCTGCACAATGGTTTATGCCTTAGGTGTGTCGTGATTCATAAAGCTGATGATTGGAGATCCTCAGCCATCTAAGCAGCTCACTAATAACCTACCTAGTTATACCTTGCAGTTGCCAGTACAGTCAGATAAGGTTTGGGGATTACAGAGGCCAAGGCTCAGGAAACTTGAATTTAATTCCCACTTAACAAGCTTCATTTATACCTGTTGTTTAATCAGTTTAGACTGATATTTGCCAAGTTACTGTGACCTTTAAATGCCCACACTGAGTGACCCTAATCTGCTCCCTAACTTTCAGAAAAAAGCTGCTGCATTTCATACTCAAACACTTTCTGGAAGTGCTACTTTGGATATGCCTAGGTAATTGTTTTCCCCCAGTTACACATTTATCACATTTAAAACTGCAAGGTCAAACCCTACACTTATTACATAGTTATATTCTATACATGTTATACCTATTTAGAGAATAGGATTCTTATGACTAGAACTGTTTCTTCTTGTTTACAAATCACAATCGTGTTCTGATTTATTGTGGGTCTTCCAGGCATTTTGATAATGATAACAAATTTTCTGTCTTTCCATCAAAAAAAAAAATTAAAGTTGTATTTTGAAGTTTTATCAACGTATTATTCTTGTAAACTCTAGTACCACACCAATAGGAAGCTTTCTTCAGTCTTTCTAATAGGTGATACCAATAGATTACATCAGAAGTATGAAAGACAAAACTCATTAAAAGGTATTGTGCCAATCTAGCTCTTCATTCCATCAATACATAGAAAATACTTAACCCTCTCAAGTGTGATTAGATTATCTATACGCAAATATTCTCTCTGTGTGATTTTATGTAAACATTTTATGCTAAACAGTTGTTACAAAGCAATTCCTGTTTCTGGAAGATTTTAACTGAAAAACAAATGACCTTGAATTAAATTACCATATGATTTTCAGAAAAGTTAAAAAAGTCCTACTTACTTTCCTCAAAATTATGTGCAGTCCAAAATTAATCAAACTACCTTTTAATTAGCTTTTAACTATTTTTTTAGATTTTTTTTTCTTTCTACAAAACTTAGCCTTACTGCATAATTGGAAAGCTGTTTTGAGTACTTAAAAAAGTACTGGAATTTTCTTGTGGAATAAAATTTACAATTCAAGTTCCATCAGCCAGTACAAAGACAGAAAAAGATTTTGTTTTTAAATGTTTGCAATTTTTAAAAATTATTTTAGTTTAAAAAAAAAGTCACTACCATGTTATATGCAATTATCATAAAAGAGTGTGATTTAATAATGTTCTTCCTTCTTAGAGTCAGTGAAAACATTGTGCTTATCTAAAATCGATTGGTTAATTATGTAAAAGTAATAACACTTAGAAAACCCTCTGAGACAATTTGGGTCTTGGTAAAGAGAAATGGCTATATATCAGTCATAGGGATGTATGGGGCAAGATCAAAAAATCTATCATACTAACTTTAAGAAAGTAAGAGATGGTTGAGAATTAAAGACACTGGTGCCAGACTGCATGTATTCATTCCATCTATGCAAATTTCATGCATTCTCTGCTTTACAACTGGCACCCACATTAAGATGACATTGATTAATGTGACTGGATTTGCACTACGTGTTAATCTTGGCTTAGGAAAAGATATTGATCCAGCAGACTGTATCTTCTTTTCCCTGATAAAGTCTTACACAAAAATGTGCATCCCTTGTCCCAGTCCTTGAACCACTTGCCAACAGCTGAAGCCTGTTTTTTATGCTGTACCAGTGGATCTTCAGCATTTTTCTCAGGAATTAATGCAAAGAGCAAAAGGGGAAAAGTAAACAGAAATACCACCGAGCAGCTGGTCCCAGAAAATACATTCTAGGGACAAACAAGAGAAGACGAAGGGTTCTGGGACCAGATAAGCAGGTGGTTTCAATGGGCTTCAGTGATGATTAGGTACCTCTTCCTGGTGGACACTAGCATGTGGCAGAGACTAAAACAAGATACTGTATCAAAATGCAGTACCCAAGCCAGGGTTATCATACAAACACCGCCTCACCTGTTCCTGCAGCTTTGAACTGTACTCAAAAGGAACAGTTTAGACTGGAAGTGATGATGGCATATACAAATGTCTTTTTGGATAAACAATGTTGATGTCTTCAGACAGATGACTTTGGAAACCCAAAGTATTTGACAAATAAAATCAGTGGTGAGGTGGTAATATGAAAGATTTTTTTACCAAATCCTTGTTCAGAACACTTTAAAAATAACTGGAATAAAAGCTCAAGTTTGTTGGTTTATTGGTTGTATTTGACCCCTGGTGTAACAAGTAGAATAGGCAAGTTATTTGGTGCCAACATTCTGTGTCGCCACTCAATGTTCTTCTTGAAGTCCTACTGCTTCTATTTAAGAAAAGTTTATGACCAGACCAAACTGCATGGTGCCTACAGCAGTTACCTATCTAATCTTCAGAAACTCCCTTCTCATGTATAATAAAAACGGTGACATTTCATCTTGGGATCAAATGAATTGCTATGGTTACAGGACTTTTATTCCTACGCATATTGGACTAAAGTTTAAGCGGGTGTTTTTTCACTGATACTAATGCCAGTTGATATAAGGGAATATTTTTATATCTTTTTGAACTCTAACATTTAGCTTCATGTCCAAATAAAGTTCATTTGTGTACATAAATTGGCTAGAAATGCGACTAGAAAAATGGTATTTAAAATGTTCATTAAAACTTTTGGCAATAATTCCCTTCCATTTCTTAAACCTAGGCCTAACCATGTGTTGAGTGAGAATAAAGTCTTATGGTGTTAGATTTTTTTATGTCACAGGGATGGAAAACTTTAGAAATGCCACCTCCTATATATATATATATAGCTACTGAGTAAGTTGGTTGAGTTCATTGCAGAGGTAGTGATTTTTACTACTCTGTAAAAAAGTATGCAACAGGTTTTTCGTTTTGGAGTCCTTTAGAAATATTTTAGCAGAAGGAATATTTCCCTCTAATGGTGTCCAGCGACATGAATCAGAGTGTGGAAGAGGACATGGTGAAGATACTGCCAAGAACAGAAGATTGGAAGCAAGTTTCTTGATTTGTCCTATCCAAATTATTTTGTTAACAGTGGCAGATAAAACACTGGGATCATACCAACACAAGAAGACTACGGTCTGTCTTCTCTCTTTTCTTAGACTGGTATATACAGAGAGGGAATAGAAAAATCTCTTAATTGATAGCAACACTGATGAAAATTCTTGTGTGCTGAACCAGGTACCCTTGTTAACACACAAATTTTCAAACAGAAAGCAAAACTTCACTTTTTCTCACCTGATCCTTCAAATCTATTTCTTGATTTCACCCTTTAATCTCCCATTTATTATTTAATGACTAGGTATTACATGAGCAGTGCTAGGCAAACTAGGATGTTGACACCATTCCACTCTTTTCCACTGCCTTTTATCTAGTTGCAGTTTCACTGCTCAACATAAAATCCAGCTGTACTACCATTTGCAGAAGTAACAAAAGACCACTAAGAAGATGATGTCAATTAATAATGATTCTGTTGTATTTTCTGAATATCTTTTGTTCTGTGCAAATCAAGAAATGTTTAAAAAGAGTTCTGCCTGTGGAAAAGAGAGACATTGGTACTGGTTATATGGTGAGTATGCTAAACCACAAACTTCCATAAACTGCATTTTCTATCTCTTAAATATTGCATTTGATGCAAAATATATATTTTTTTCTTTTACTGTTATTTCTTATATCTCTCTGGAGACAGCTTGATATAGAAACAAAGTATCTAAATTGATAATCTCAATCTAACTTTTTTTTTGTGTTAATGATACAACAGGCTGCTCTTACTTGAATACTATCTGTGCCTGTTCACAGAAATCAGGTCAGTGGGGAACGTTGAACCTTATATGCATGTACCTTTTGCTATGATGCATTGAATGGAAAATAAGGATAACAGAAAGAAGACATACCTAGCAGTGTCAAGACACAAGCCAATATTGCTATCAGGGCTCCAGTGCTAAGTCCTGCAGGCAAGATATATGCTTCTGCATTGCATGTCTGAGCAATACCATCTGCATCACAATCACAGACCCTGATGGTGAGAGTATTAGTGCTACTAAGTGAAGGTGATCCACTGTCCACTATGAATATCGGCAAGTAGAAAACAGACTGTTCCTGTCTTCGAAACCCATTTCTTTTGGTTAATACTGTTGCAGTATTATCTAGATAAAGGAATAAAAAGAAAAATTATAAAATATGTGACTTTTCTAAAACATAAACTTATTAATACTATAGCCTTCTACTTAAAAGCTTTATAAAAGCATTCATATTATTTCAACAAGTTTACCTTTCCCAGTCATATATATTTTTGAATCTGCAGAGCTAAGATCAACTGAAAAAATCACACACAACTAAACAAGATTTCTATTTTCAACAAAAGAATATTTCAAAAATGCAGAGGTCCATTTTTTTTTAGTGAAGCTCACATTTTCACAATCTGGATAGAAGGCTGAAGAAGAGATCTTTGTAAAAAGAAAAAAATTACCCTTCAGTGATCAGATTAGGTATCTAAATACATGTTTCCAGTTAATTTACAAGCATCCATTTCAGCTATTTACAGCTATAGATATCACATTAATGGAAGCAGTGACCATAGTAATAGGAGAATAGGTTCTGAAGATCAATGAAATAATTTTTGAATGCAAAATAATTCCCATCCATGCACAAACAAGGTAATTGTGGATTCAAGAAAGACATGCTGTTGTTTTCAGGCTCTTCTGAGATCCAATATGGCTATTATAATCAGTCTAAAATGTATAGTTTGACACTGGTCTGAGCTGTGTGATTAAAAAGCCTGTGCGTTCAAGAAGATATGTGCAAAACTCACTGTGTACAACACAGATTGAGAGCTCCTGAGAGGTTGGGAGTTACATCCCACAGGATGTATAGAAGTGTTTGTACATTTGGTCTGTCTATCTGTGTACTTACCTATCTATCCAAAGACAGATATATTGGTAGTCAGTAAAGTTATCCTATTGTGTCATCTATAATGATCTATCTGGAAAAATATGCAAACACCTCCTGATATAACACCACACGAGAGATGCATAAAATTAACTAATGTTGAATGAGGCAGGTGCTCCTGTGTCTTGTACCTCCACTGATTTTACAGGCATTACAAAAATCTATTATTACTTTTGTCAAATATAAGTCCTTTGGAAGAGGGTCTCTTTTCATTAACTGCTTTAAAGTTCTCATGATGTCAGATTTCTGAACAGTCCTATTCTAATGCACTTTTATTATTTTGATCATTGCTACTATTGGAGTTTTCAGTTTTAAACTGCAAGCTGTTCATATGAATAAAATTAAGCATTTCATCAAATACATGTAAGGTGAGGCAATGAAGACCTGCATGAAAGAACTTTATTAGGTCACACATTATTCTTGCTAAATATTATTCAAAGTCTGCCTGTACAAACAGTATCCCTCAGTGTCCATATGTCTGTTTTACTTGTTTTACTAATAGGATGACTTTGTAGTTCTGGCTAAGTACTCATCCATAAAAGAGCAATGCAAGAGCAATATCCTGTCTATTTAGTTCTGTTTGCTACAGCTAATAGCTAAACTGCCTGACACGTGCCCAGCTGCTGTACTGTGTAGTGCAACTAATGAGGGCAGTAATTAGAGTGCGTTCTCAGATATTTTAACTAACAGAAATGGGATGTCAGTAAGAGTCTTTGAGGAAACGGTCATAAGAAGCCTGTGCAAAAATATAGGCAGCTTTCATTATCAAAAGCATTCTTCAAAAGGGGATATACTTAGTTACTGAAAAGATATGTTTTTTTGAAAAACAAAACAAAATCCTGAAAAATCACAAACTATTTCCGTCTATATTTTTTGTGCCCTGAGTTATATTAATAAGACATAAATTCCTGGACATTTTTCAGTCACTGCCCCAAGGTAAAATCTAATTTAGATAAAAAGTTATAAATACAGGGAAAATATGCAGAGAGTGATTGATGAAAAAAAAAAAAAAAAAAGAAAAAAAGGAGAGATTTAAAGATTTGATGCTGCTCTGTTTGGCTCAAGGTTTAAATTATTCTAAGAATAGCTTAATTCCTTTGACAAATAGTCTACAGATAAAATTATTTGGCAGGCTGATTGTAGTTTATGTTCTTACCAGAACAGAAGTTTATGTAGGTCATAATAAGCATGCTGTATTAAAAATGGAAGGTGCTAGTGGTGAATATTTACCAAATCAAAATTTTCTTACCTTTGTTGTCCTGCAATGTAAAATTGTGGTTATTTGCAGCCTCTGCTGTTAAACTGAAGTAGAACTGATGGCCATTTGGTGGGTCATCCTTATCAATTGCACTAATTTTTTGGATCACCTGTTTTGAGATACATCAGGGTTTCATTGTAGCATATGTACATGTACATTACATAACCCCAGTGTTACCTATCGAAATATCAATCCTCCTTTGAGTTCTAATCATGTTCCATTTTGCTTTTCTAATCTCCTAAGCATGTAGAGACAGTTAATGTGTGACTCAGCTCTTTATCTGTCCAAGATTTATTGGTCAAAGCAATGCTCTGCAGGGTCTGGGAGAAAGCTAGGTCCTGTCATTCACCAGAGCTTGCAGTAATAAACCACACAGCAGTGGAAGAAGTGTGCCTTCTGGACGGCTCTTAGTGTAGTTATCAAAGGCCGCAATCAATGTTGTAAACCTTCCCAAGGAAATCGTGATGTTTTTAGAGCATTTGAATTCATGTACCTTTTTTTTTTTTCTAATGTAATGAAAAACAGAAAGCCACAGCATAAGTATATAATTATTTTTTGGAATTTCATTACTTTTTTAGATTTCATTTTCTAAAATGCTGTCAAAATCTATCTCTAAAGAAAGTGTCATCAGTGCTTAAAATCCACAAAAAATGGAAACTCCAATTTCTATTGTCTAGTTCTAATCAGAGCACAGGAAAATCAGAGGTACTACAATAAGATCACGCATAGTCTGTTTTTCTCATGAACACACGGTAATAATCATAGTGGGGTTTAAGCAGAATTTAAATTATGAGGTGATTTTGAAATGTGCAATAAACATCTAGCACAGGAAGGACAATACACTGGGAGAAGGCACAAAAGTGCAAAGTCTTCAAGGAAATATGTGGGATCTGTGCAGGTGCAACATCTACTAGTTTTCTGGAAGTGGGAGGAGAGACTAAGAAAGTACATGTGTTTTGTGAGGTCTTCCAAAGCAGAGAAGAAAAGGCCAAATAGCAGAGACACCAAGTACAAAACAACAAGTGATAGATTTAGTTAAGTCTAGGACCACTTGGAAGATGTTTAGGTAGTTGAAAATATAGGAGTAATAAACAGGAACATATTCCCCTTGTGAAACTGTGTCCTTAAGGTCCCTACTTCCTAGGGGGATTAAAAGTGTACTCATTTTCAGAATAGTGGACATTTAATCTCAGAATAACCTTTGTATTACTGCTTCCTACTTCACACAAAAATTAGGAAGAAGTATAAGTTCTCTAGTATCATTCAAAATTAGGTGAGTTAAGCAAAATGCATCAGTCATACAAGTAAGAAAGCCAGAGATGTTAACATTACTTTCAGCCAATAGCTTTATACCTGCATATTTCTTACTGTTTGCTCATACTGTTCATCGGAGTCTCAATTTTACTGTCACAAGATGATTTTTCATTATCTTAAAGCTGGAAGACTTTCATAAGGAATGGCTGATTATCTGGTAAAAATAAACATAAAACCTATCAAGACATACCTGACCAGGCTGAGCATTTTCACAGACAGTTGTCTCATACTCCATGGCAAATTCAGGGGCATTGTCATTGATGTCAAGGATTGTGATGGCTACATAGCCTCTCCCAATCTGTGCTGGATTCTCTATAAGAAAAAGTCCAATAAAACAATTAAGAGGAGATTCCTGCCATTTATTCTGAAGGTCATTATCTTTTTTCATTTGCATTCTTCTTTTAGATATGCACGTCAAATCAATTTAATTCCTCTCTCAAATACAAAGGAAGCTCTTGTCTTCATCTTCTGAACCAACATTTATCTACTCCAGCTGCTTCTATTAACCTAAAGTTTTACATAGATTCAAGACAAACTGGAAATGTATCTCACTAATCACAGCGTTGAATCAAATCACATGGAAGGATAAGGGCAAGATTATGTAAAATCGTCACTAAGCTAGCCAGAACATCACTATTCATACTGAAAATTGCATGATTATTATGGGTTAAACTTTTTTTCCCCCTCCTGAATTTTAGATTGATCAGTCTATTAAGAAGTCAAACCCCAAATTTTATCAGCTGTGTAAGAGAAAAGAAGAGGGCATTCTAAAGCAAATCCCGAAGTATTTAAAATGCACACACAACTAAGTATTAAAATACTGTCATTAACATGTTGAACACCTTAAATATGAATCACAACCTGAACTGATACACATCTCCAGCTAAACTATGAGTATGTTTAGTATCCAATGTCATAATTTAACCTTAAACAGTAATTATATTTTGGATAAGCGTAGGGACATTGTTGAGTGCAATACTCATTTTGCTTTTATGGAGCAGGTTCAAAGAGTTGTTATAATCTTTTTCCATCAAAAATGTTGATACTAGTGTAACAGTAGGACAAAATGAAAAACTTTACAAAATTTCAAATATGTATCTATCTTTTTATAGTGTATTGCAACCACATTTTAATAAATATTTTAAGCATCCAAATGTAAATTGGTTTGTCTTTTATACCACATGTGAAAAACCAGAGAAGTAAGCCATTTTGACACCAATTTTTTTCTCTGCTGAACTAAGCCTATTGAAAACCAAGCAGGCATGAATATAAACTAAAGGAGTGCAAGTTTTTATTTGTGCTCCTAGACTCTCATTCATGTCAGGTATGCCTCTTGCCTTCCTCAACAGTTTTGCTACCACCCAGGAATATTTTTGTTTTCCATTTCAGGTTTTTAGACCAAAATTCTACTTGTGATGATACAAGATAAATTCATAGAAAGACTAAACAATAAATCTCTACTTTCAGGTTAAATTATAAATTAAGGTCACTGAAATCAAGAAGTGAAGATTTTTACAATAGCAAGCCAGAGAACTGATAACTTTTTTTTATTATCATAGCCCAACAGAGTAGTAATAAATATGAAATTTGAAGATATAAATTCTTCAAATATAAAAGCACTTCACAAAATGTATTCAAAGAAGAACAAGTTTAGGTTTGAATCTTGTATCCATTTGAAGCATTACATTGTTTAACACTTTTCATCTTATACCAAAAAAAGATACCAAGTACAAAATAACTTCTACAGTGGTACCTTAGAGTCAGGAAAATGAAACCACATTAGCATTCACATCCCTTTTCTTTATACCTTCTGAGAAGGCTGTGGTTGACCAACAGCAAACAACTCTGAGTGCCCTCACTGAGATGGGGTAACCACTCTCCCCTATCTTCCATATCACCTTTCCTGTGATGACTCTTAGTGTGAGACTGTTGACTTAGCATATTTCATCTTCCTTTGTACTTGTCTTTCAGAAGACAAAAGAATACACATGGTGTGAAGCAAATGAAAGAGTGAACAGCTAAACTGTTTAATTTTAAATTTTTTACCATGCAGATTTATTTTGCATTAAGTAATAGGTTATTATTTTATCTGCCATAGTTTGCACCTGCCAGGATTTCTCTGACTGAAGCTCATAAAAACCGAGCCTGAAGCTTTACATACAAACTGTCAATAAAAATCTTGCTATGGATACTTACGACTTTCCATGGCCAAAACTGTGATATTATGAACAGCATTAGTTTCCCTGTCCAAAGATTTGGCAGTTGTAATGACTCCACTGTTGGCATCAATATTGAAATACCTCTCCAGGTCTGTGTTTCGATCTATCGAATACCTGGATAAAGGATGAAAAAATCTTTTCATTTATGTTCAATTAGAGGTTGTAAAAATATTTCACTAATGTCTTATTAGAGGGAAAGCATTTTCACCGTTTCCTTAGTTTGAGCATTGCTCAATCCAGTTTCCCTGGAGCATTGAGAGAAGGAAAGCCACATGCAAAGGTGAGAGAATTACACAGGGACTTGCAGTGACGGTGGTGGACTTCACTCCCCTAGTGTCATCTTAAGTGAGTTCATAGGTATTCCTCTGTCCTTTCTTTCTTTCTCTCTGCTGTAAAGCAAACTCAGGAATTAATCAAACAACATCCTTGTGAGAGCCAGTTAAGGAGAAGAGGGGTTGGAATTTGTGACAAGGCTGTACCAGCCAGGCACTGATCCCATGGGGGCTGGCAGTCTGAGCACAGAGCTTTCTATCAGCAGAAGAAGAGTCCCTGAGTCACCCAGAGCTGCAGGGGAAGGGGGTAAAAGGAAAGATGATGCAGACTAGGGTCAAGGGACTGCATGTCATCACTGTCAGGTCACAATGCTTTACTGTCATTAGACAAACACAAGCTCGTGCCCTTAACTCTTTGGCTTAACTTATCTTTACCTCACAATTTGTTTTAGTAAGGGGGGCCCCTTAGGAGCTCATTAGCAAACTGAAAATAGCATAAGAGAAAAGGTCAAAAAACTTGTGGGTGATTTGCTTATATCCCTTTTGCAAGTAAGGGACAGGTGATTAGGCAGATTTAGATTTACAACTGGAATATTCTTGACATTAGATTTATTATTGGGTCAGATTCTTGCACTCTCATTTAGGTCAAGTATGTACTCAGAGCACTTTCCTACACTCAGGATGAATTTAAATGTCTGAACCAGATCAAGTGTAACCATTGCAATTACTGACACACTGATGATAGATTATTGATATAACATAAACCAAATTCTTTAAACAACATGGAAAGAAAGAATTATGTAAGACAATTAAAGAATAGGACTTCCTAGGCACAATGATCTTATCCATTTGTTTGTTCTCTGTTGTAATATGTCATCTTCTTTACTGTATTACTGTGATTTTATCTATCCCTCATCACTGTATAATCTAAGTGCAGAGCCTTGTTACATAATTAGAATTGTTTTGCTGCATTATTTCACAGTGAGAGAAAGAATAATGCATCATAACAACAGTAACAGCAGTTTTTTGTGGATTTCTGGTTTCCCTCTTTCACTTTCTCTTTTTTTCTTTCGTTTTGTCTTAACTTTAGGCCACTTTTCACTTTATTTCTTGACAGCATTGCTGTTTATTTGGTCAGCAGTGCTCTACAGCTGCTTTGTGGCTGGCAAGTTTCCCCACGAGACTCTGACTGTCACCTCTGCTATGTAGTCAATCTTGGCACGCCTCATAGCCGAGATTCAATCTCCTGCCAGATTTCCCTTAGAAATCCTTAGATTCCCCAATTATTAAGAACTATCACTATGCAACTTGAAGAGTCAAAGGAGAAGGAGGAGAAAGAGAAGGAGAAGGAGAAAAGGAGAAAGAAAAGGAGGAGATGGAGAGATGAGAAAGACAAAAAGGAAGAAGGCAGTTAAAGAGGAAGACAAAGAGGGAGACAGGCAGGGAGGGAAAGCAAACAAGTTCTATTAATTGAATGGCAGATCCTTACGAAACAAGGAGAAAAATAATTTTATGCCTAGGAATCAAGCAACTTCCCTTATTTATAAGCATTGTATTCATACTGAAATTCTAAAAAAAAAATATTTTAAATACATCTAATCCTTTAATTCCTCACAGCCATAGTACTTGAAAGTCTTTGAGCTGCAGGAGTTTTAAATCCTTTATTTAAGCTAGTTCAAACATCAGTAGTTCTCTGGTCCTTATAAGATAACCTCTTATTTTCAAAACATTTACTATTTTTCCTAGTTCTTGATATTGTCAAGGTTCTGTGTCTGATCTTAGAGTTTCAACATTTTCTGAATTGTAAAAAACCTAGTTTTTAATCAGTATCAATCTAATCCAGTGTTTGGAAGTTGGAATACTGATTTAGAGATTAATAGCTTAAACTCCTTAAACAGATCATGGAAAGTTTTATGCATTAATCCTCCTTAGCACATTCCAATTTTAGGTGAATCTATCTCTTATGTATCATAGCATATGTAGAACAGCTTTAAATTAAATGATTTTTCAGTACCTTTGGCCATGTACACAGCAGGTTCACAAGCATATGGATAAATTCTCACAACTTTTATTTTTTCTTCTCCCTCAAATTTCAAGAAACTTTGATGCAGAAGGAATCTTGAAGATGTTAGCAGGTGATATAATTGCTTTTTATGATGGAATTGCGAAAATTAACCAGATCAAGGCAAATAAACTCATCTTTATGTTCACAAAAGAGTCAAAAGCATTCTGAGCATGGCCTGCTTTAATGGAACTGTGTTTAAGCCTATTCTAAATGATTCTGGTAACCAGATATACACCAGATGCTAACATCAGTGCCAGAAAATACTACGACAGTGAAGATAAATTTCGCAAGTAAATCCATGCCAAACATTCATCTAGGACTTGTTTATACATGATAGGAATCAGCTATTTTGAATATGTTGCCAATATATAACGACAAAGATAGAACACTTGCATCACCTCCAGGAGTGAAACATATGCCTTACTTTTGCAACATAAGATCTCTGCTTTAGAATTACACTAGATTCCCTAGTTCATTTTCAATGCATAAAAGGAAAGACTTAACATTACCAAAACAAGTGACACCCAGACAAGTACCCACAATGATCTTTCATATGTACGCCCTGAGTGAGCAATAAAAACAAATGAAACTAACCACTAACTTTTAATTGGGTATGAGTTCCTCCCCCAGCAGGTGTTTAAATTCACAGAGTTCCTAAGTTATAACCATTACACTCTAAATCCTTTGCATGCTCCTTTTAGAATTAATATTACTACTCTGCATAAGAAAAATGACAAGTAACTCATTACTGGTTTAGCTAAGGTGGTGGGTCTTTGCCCTTGAGCTCTGACCTTAGATACAGGAAAAAATAGGATTGAGAATTTGTGTTCTCTTATGGTCTCTTAATGATCTTGGACATTATATTGTGGAAGATATGCAAGTTTTTCAGACACTGAAGACAAAGAAAGAGGGCCTTGACAGTTTATGAATCTCCAGTGATCAAACTTCTTCCATCCCAAATGGAAGATAATAGGCTGCAGCAAAAGTTACAAAACCAGAAGCCTTTAACTACCCTGACTAGAACAGGATGCATCTCATCCTGTCCACTTCTCTCATGTAAAGAGTTTTTTGCGAATGCTTCCTGCTCTGGGACCTCAGCTCCAGTTTCCACGTGGGAATTTATGTCCCATTACATTCTGATTCTTAGTGCACACAGACTATGAATCATTATTCAAGCATACAAGTATCTTATAGATACAATTTTTGATCCTGCTTAAGAGAACATAGCTTGCTATAGATAAAAATAGACTCTTGCTAAGCTTAGAGAGGAATAAATATGAGCAATATTTTTAGGTGATTTTTCCATTTGGGCTTCTGAAATGATCTCTTCTTTGTTTCACAGAGATTTAAACTTTTTTTTTTTCAGAGATTCTGTAGTACTAGCTATAAAAGTTAAACCACGCAAACTCATAGAACATCTGAATGTCCGTCTGCAAGGGAATAAAGCTTATTAATTACTTTAAAGTAATTAAAGCCCCTCCCAGCACAAGATGAACAGCTTCAATGCAAAGGCTGAATAAATAACTAAGAATTCTTACAATTACCTGACAGGACTGTTTGAGGCATCTGGATCATGGGCTGCTACAGTTCCAATGATGGTGCCGACCTTTGCTGCTTCAGACACCACCATGGAGTAGAGGTGTGAAGTAAACACAGGTGGCTCATCAACATCTTCTACAATTATCTTCACTGTTGTCATGTCACTGAAGGGCCCCAGACTCAGGAAACGAGGGTCAACATGCATATTGGCTGCTTCTATCCTCAAGGTATAGCTTGTCTTAGCTTCAAAATCCAGCTCCTATACAAGCAAAATTATTTGAAAATTTTATTATTCAGTGATGTTGATGCAAAACCGTTTTCCTTAAAATTTTCAGTAAGTATAAAATGAAATTACCTTTGCAATTTGCATATAACCAGCAATTTTGACTGACAGACCATAGCTTTTGGTTAATTTTTTAGCTTTCTCAAAACACTATTTGCAGTGTCTCACTAGTGAATATTCTGCAATGACTTTAGTGATAAAGATTGTTCTACCTTGTGAGTGAAACAAATTTATAAGATGATGGCAAAACTTTCTGTAATTTCTGTGAGGACCAAATTCTTACTCATTGTTTCACCATTGTGAAAAAAGAATAAATAAGGATTAATACTTTTTTTTTTCTTATTAATATTTTATCTAAGCTAATGGCAAATACAATGTGACCTACTACCCAGACATAAGAACTCAATGTAATCTTTACAGTTTACTTACAGGTGAAAACACCTAATTCAGAAAATTTTGGGTGGCATTTCTTTTTGTTTTAAATTTCTTTCAAATTTATTGTTTTTTGCATAGTATTTGGATTAACTAAACAATTTTTTTCTCCAAACTCTTATAAATTCGTGTAGAAAATGTCACAATGACTTAAATGACACTGCTTATAACACAAAGTTTTGTACTGAGATGCAGCCTGGAAATTGTTTTGGTTTGTTTTGTTTACTAAGCAAAATACACGTTATTTTTTTTATATACCTTCCTTCTGCTTTAATTTTCTTCAATGGAAGTACAGTTTCTTTTCAAATAATACTTCATTAGAATCAAAAATTACCCCCCACAACAAATGAGATACATATGATCTGAGGATATTCAGATTCTCCAGAAAGAAGAAAATTATTTTTGAGGAAAAAAGTCATTTTAGCTCACAGGCCATTACTGAAAGAAAACATACAGTTAATATTAGAACCATTTACACTGTATCTATAGTCTTACTTTATCACCTTGCATCAAACATCTAGCCAACTATTCATGTATAATTCCAAGTTTAATCATTAAAAACAGCAGCAAAATACCCAAGCACCTCTAAAGCCCCAGCCTGGTTACTCAACTGTATCTTCAAATTATAATTCCAAGTGTATAAAACAGATTAAAAATGTTTTTCTGCAGTTCTGCTACTGAATACATCACAGGGATCTGAGATGTGCTTGCAAATTAATCCTCCAGCATCTGTGAAACATTCCAGTATTCGCTCAGAGGAGCAGCAGAGGTGAAACACACATCTGTTGACCTACAAGGGCCCAAGTTCTCTGTCTAGTTACAGTCGGATAAATCCCAAATGAGCATCTTAAAGTCAGCAATTATGTTGATGCTATAATACAGCTGCAAACAGTCTAGATTTAGATATGAAAAATGAACTGCAGCACAGTACACTCAGAAAGGCACTGAACTTTTACTAACTCTGTGTGGCAGCAAAAGGCTTCTCCAAATGGGAATACATGCGATCCTCATATTATGCAAGCACTTACTTCTTGCATTGAGTCAAAGCTGCAGTATCCACAGCTCTTGGAAAACAGATATGCTGAAATAGAAAGTTTTTTTGAATACTGGTCCTTGTACTGGATGCAACTGGTCAGCATTCATTAGTAAAACATGTTTATAGTTTTTTTTATTTTATTTATTATTTTCAGTTTGGTTTTATGTTTAAAGTACAAATGCTATGAATCAACCTCATAGACATAATGCAAATGCAATGTGATGCTGGAATGATGAAAAATGCCTCAGAAACTTCATTCTGTGGTCATAACAATTAGGCAAGTGATATGACCAGTTGAGCAGCAAGGTTAAAAGAGGACAAACAAGCACACAAATATCTTAAGACATCACACTATATAATAAAAGCAAACTATTATTTAAAAAATTATTACCTGAAAAAACAGCAGAATAAATAAGGAAATAATAACCTGAAAAATGTCAAAGACAAAAGGCTAGCATTTGTTGAACTAAAAACCACCAAAAAACAAAAAAAAAAAAACCACCAAAAAAAAAAAAAAAAAAAAAAAAAAAAAAAAAGAACTCCTCCTCAATAAACAAAAACATCGACCTTTTTGCAAATAGTATATTTTCTGTCAGAATGTACAAAAGCATGTAGTGGAGAAAGGAAAGCTAATTTATCCTCATTAACGAGTGGTATCTGTTGAAATTGGGTGATTGAGATTGCAGTGATACCTAATCGAACACATGAAAACATATCAAGAGACTGCAGAAAAGATACCTTCTTCTGATATGCTAATGTCAACAGCACAGTCCTTCAAACTAAAAAAAAAAAAAAAAAAAGATGACATTTCTGATTTAACAGACAAAATGTATACCATAAATGTAATTAGGAAAATTATATAAATTTTAATTTTATTTTAATAAACTACCAGAACAAAAAAGAAATACTATTTAAATTAATTTTAAGACATCCCCATGTTTCTATATTGATTAAAGAAGACTACTTTAGAACTTTGTTAACTGAATTCATAAGGAAGTGTTTGTTCACATGAATGTTTATTATGAAGGAGTGTTAGACTTGTAGGTAATTTACAAAAAATACACATTCATTAGAAAAACATTTTCTCATAGAGAAGGATAAAAAACTAACAGTGGTGTAGATACATATTCTAAGCAGTTTTACTTACTAAGTGCATGTTCAGCTTTCTCTAACTTAGCCATATACATCTGAGAAAATCACCATATGATTCCTAGTGTGATTGTAGCAAAATTCTTCCAGGAAAGATATCAGCTGGTGAGTGCCTCTTTTTCACCACTCACTAGTAAGGGAGTCTCAATAACCGAAAGAAGTAATCATCTGCTCTCAGCAACGTGAATCCTTCCCTAGGATTTCCTAAGGTATTTTCTGGTACCCAATGCTTCTGGCAGTATTCAAAATATATAAGGATCATTGTTAATGAAAAATAAATAAATACATTTTAAAAATTGAATCTATGTGCTTATACAGTGGAGAACAGCTGCTGTTTAGAGGAGGGTAATTATGGATTGACAAATGGATTTTATAATTTCAAGTGATTTTATTGCAGTGGAAATAATGTTATTTTCAGTCCTTTCTAGCAGAGCCTGTCTTCTGTGGGGTGTGGCAATGTCTACAAAAGCTACAGTCATCATCCTCAACCTGTTGCTCTAAGATACACAGCCTCAGATCCTGTGGGGAATAAAGAGGTATCAATCAGAGTTTGAGGCAGAATGTAATCTGGGAAAAACAAACAAAATATCTAACGTATGATTAATGTGCAAGAGCTCTTGACCTGGCATGAATATTTCAATTTCTTAGCTAATATAATGAAGAAATTGCACGCTACACACACTAATGAAAGACTGTAAAACTGAATGGATTTTTTTTTGTTTGTTTCTTCTTATCTAATTATCATTGGTGTCTGTTATACAGAGAGCATAGTTTAAATGGCTTTTGGATCATGCCTTCATTATTTCTTGCTATAACAAAAGCACAAGATTCCAGTGATGGAACACCAACTTAACAGACTGTAAATCACTACATCAATGGTGAAGGTTAAACGGACGATGTATACTTCAGTCCATAGTAGAGTGAATAGAGCTTAACAGCTTCATTAATATCTGTGCATTAGTATTATCTGATTAGATTCTGTGCAGGATACATTAATCTTTCCTTTTGTGAGGTCTGTCTTATTTTTTTTTTCTTCTTTTCCTTTTAAGGAGTACGAATTTTATCCTCTCTGAAAGAAATTGCAAAACAAGTCTTCTATTTTAGAGAGGCTGGATATGAAGTTATAACTCACAGAAAGCCCATTTTTATAATGTTCATTTTTATTGCATGGTAACTTTGTAATAATGTACTTTTCAGAGGTGAAAATCCCATTTTTAAGCCCAGTTGAGGTTTTATATTGAAAACTTCAGTACATCAAACAAATGCACACAATCTCTCAAAGGAACCAGGGAAGCCACAAATTCCTACATTGTAAGCTCTGATACAGAATTGAAAGAAAAATTTCTAGCTAAAAAAATTAAAAGAAATGTTAACAGTAATGGAAAGATAGCTTTTCACTCAAAAGCTTTTGCATAAACCCTCTCCTCCCCCCACTTGCATTTCATAATTGCCAATTTTGCTTTTAGAATGAACTCAGGTTTTAAAATAATCTTCTAGCAGTCAATTTCTATGAGAAAGTACTTTACAGTAGTATTTCTCCCTTTAACATTCATACTGATTGGTGATCTTGGTGGTAGAGCTGTGTATGGAGGGCAAAAAAAAAGGCAAAGTGAACAAGAACTCTACCATGGGAAATCTTAATGCTTGTCACTTTCTGCAGTAAGACACTACAGCACTCACTCTACAGAGTATTTAGTGGTTTTTATTTTTTTTTCCCCTTCTTAAATCCACTAAAATCTCTCCACAGACTTCCAAATGGCTTGAATCACATCTCATAACATTTCAAAAAGTCACATATGATACATAAAATAAAATAAAAAAATATACCTTGCAGCCTTTTTTTTATTATTAAATTACCATAACTACTTGAAGAGCCAAATATTTGATAAAAGTGTACGTGGATACAGAGCATCATGTTTTTATCTTTAGATGTTTTTCTACTAAGCTATTAATATTACTGAAGTCTAACTTTAGCCTGAAACTTTGTGGATAAAGTGATATCTGTACTTATATGATTTTTTTTTAGTACACTATTTCTAGGTATAGTGCTTTGGAAACCACAAAAAATAAGGGTTTGTGTATGTACTTTGCTTAGAAAGCAAGGCCAAGACTTCATTCATGTGTATTACGATCAGGATTCTGACAAAAGTCACCATGGATTAATTTCAAAATTGTACATAAGTTTACATGGACAATTCAGAATCTGTTGTATTAAATGACTGAATCATCATTCGGTTCCATAACTGTTTCTTCAATTCTAAGATTTCTACTGCAGAGGAAAATCTGACACATTTTTTAAAACTCCAATATATGCAGAAAAATGACTTTTTCTCCAAACACCCTCACCACTGTGAAATTGAGTTATGCAAATGATCTGAGTCCTTCCTAACGGAGGATTGATAGCAGTATGTAAATTACAAATGAAACTACAGGAAGGAATTGATCCTACTCTACAGATGGAGAACTGAGTCACAGTGTGAACGAAGAAAAATTTTTGAGATACTTCTAAGAAATATAAATGCCTGATTTTTTTTCATAAACTCTACAACTCTTTTTTTTTTTTCTGAAAAGATCACATAAAATGCACATTTTTGCAAATCTGGCTTAAAGGTAACTCACACATCTAGTTTAGTTTTACTTTGGAATTGGCAGCCCATGGCTTTGACCTGTTCACCCTTCACTGAGTTAAAAATTAGCCAGGCTCAGAGTTGGTAGTGAATGGAGTTACATTCTGTTGCCATCCAGTCACCAGTGGTGCTCCCCAGGGTTCAGTGTTCAGTCCAACCCTGGTTAATACTTATAAATAATCTAGATAAGGGGGTCAAGTGCACCTCAGTAAGTTTGCAGGCGCCACTAAGTTGTGTGGGTTTGTCCGTCTGCTGTAGGGCAGGAAGGCTCTGCAGTGGCATCTCGACAGGCTGGATCGATGGGCTGAGGCCAGTTGTGTGAGGTTCAACAAGAAAAGTGCAGGGTTCTGTGCCTGAGTGACAACAAGCCCTGCAGTGCTACAGGCTGGGTGCAGAGTAACTGGAAAACTGCCCATCAGAAAAGAAGCAGGGGATGCCAATCCTGAGCCAGTGTGTGCCCACATACCTCAGAAGGTCAATGGCTTGTATCAAAACCAGAGTGTCTGGAAGGACAAGGGCAGTGACTGCACCCCTGCACTTGGCACAGGCGAGCCCTGTGTCCAGTTTTGGGCCCCCCACTCAGGAGGTATTGTGAGTCATTCAGGAAGTGAGGGGTGGAGCTCCCTGTGTTGCCTAGTGGCCCATTATAAGAAGGTGAAGCAGGTGTGGATCTCTTCAGTTGTGAGTCGTTCAGGAAGTGAGGGGTGGAGCTCCCTGCGTTGATGAATGGCCCATTGTAAGAGGTCGGTAGGGAGTGCGGTGACCTGGAGCACAGTGAACAGGAGCAGGCAAACAGGGGCGTGGCAGGTCTCTAGGGCATGGCCAAGGCAGTTTGCGGGGCAGTTCGCACAGGCAGGGAAAGCAGGCAGGGTTGCTAGTCTCTTGCTGGCAAGGAGTACTGTGTGTTGTGTTGTTGGAGGTTTTTCTACTGGCTGTTTGGTCTTGTGGTTTCTGTTAGTAACGGTTTCAACACGGTCAAAAACTGCTGTTGGTATTAGTGCATGTGACCAAGTGGAGCCCTCCAGAAAGGATGCGTCTGTACAGACCTTTCCCTGCCCAGAGTGTTTGAGGTTGTCAGTTGTTTCAGGGGATAATGTGAAGGACGCGTGCCTGAGGTGTGAGCAAGTGAAGGACCTTCTTTCACTGGTGGCTGAGGTTAGGGAGTAAGTTGAACAATTAAGGTATATCAGGGAAAGTGAAAGGGAAATAGACTGGTGGAGTTCAGCCCTTCCATCTTTAAGGGATGCCCATCTGGACTCAGAGGACTTGTATGACTCCCACTCCCAGGCAATAGAAGAGCACCCGGTAGATGAAGGGGAATGGAAAAGGGTCCCTGCTCGGGGAGGTAATAATAAAAACAACTCCCAACCTCCATCTCCCAGCCAGGTGCCACTTCAGAATAGGTATGAGGCCCTGGCACTAGAGAACCAGCTGGACGATTTAGATGATTTAGAGGGACGTTATCTGCCCAGTGAGCCTCCCTATTTAGATTCATCTGTAAGACGAATCTCCACCTCTAACATCAAGAAGAAACGAAGGGTAATTGTAGTAGGAGACTCCTTTCTGAAGGGAACAGAGGGCCCCATATGTCACCCGGATCCATCCCACAGGGAAGTCTGCTGCCTCCCTAGGGCCTGGATATTACTAAGAGACTTCCTGGGTTGATTCAGCCCACTGATTATTACCCACTGCTGATACTCCAGGCTGGCAGTTGATGAGATCGAAAAGAGGAGTGTCAAGGCAATTAAAAGGGACTTTAGGGCATTGGGTCATGTGGTTGATAAGACAGGGACCCAGGTAGTGTTCTGCTCAGTCCCTCTGGTGGCAGAGAAAAATGATGGAAGAAATAGGAGAACTCACATCATTAACAAGTGGCTTAAAGGTTGGTGTCATCGACAAAATTTCGGATTCTTTGATCACGGCACAACTTTCACGGCCCCTGCTCTGTTGGAATCAGATGGGATACATCTCTCTGTTAAGGGTAGAAGGCTCAGGGCTCAGGAGCTGGCAGACCTTGTTGAGAGGGCTTTAAACTAGGTTTGAAGGGGGAAGGGGATGCAACTGATGCAACTGGGCTGCCTGGAAGCAGGCCCAAGGGTGCTAAGCCTGAGTTAGGGGTGAAATCATTAGCCCAGTGATGTGCATGTATACCAATGCACGCAACATGGGTAACAAACAGGAAGAGCTGGAGGTCATGGTGTAACAGCAAAGCTGTGATGTAGTCACCATCACAGAAGCGTGGTGGGATGACTCACATAGTTGGAGCACTGCACTGGATGGCTACAAGCTCTTCAGAAGAGACAGGAAAGGGAGAAGAGGTGGAGGAGTGGCCCTTCATTTTAAGAAGGTTTTTGACTCCATAGATATTGAAACTAATGAAGATGGAGTTGAATGCCTATGGGTGAGAATTAAGGGGAGAGCCAACAAGGCTGACATCATACTGGGAGTCTGTTAATGTCCACCCAACCAGGAGGAAGAGGTGGACAACTTATTCTACAAGCAGCTGGAGACTGTTTCAGGATCATCAGCCCTTGTTCTTGTGGGTGACTTCAACCTGCCAGACATCTGCTGGGAACTTAATACAGCAGAAAAGAGACAGTCCAGGAAATTTTTAGAGTGCATGGATGATAACTTTTTGTCACAGCTGGTAGGTGAGCCCACCAGGGGAAAGACTGTGTTAGATCTGTTGTTCACAAATAGAGATGGGCTGGTGGGAGATGTGGTGGTTGGAGGACAACTGGGGCAGAGCGATCATGAAATTATAGAGTTCTCAATAACTGGTGAAATCAGGAGGTACATCAATAAGACTTTTACATTGGACTTCCGGAGGGCAAACTTTGGCCTTTTTAAAAGACTTATTCAGAGAGTTCCCTGGGAAGAAGCCCTTAAAAACAAAGGAGTTCAGGAAAGCTGGGTGTTCTTCAAAACAGAGTTTTTGAGGGCACAGGAACAGACTGTCCCTGTGTGCCGGAAGAGCAGTTGATGAGGCAAACGCCCAGCCTGGATAAGCAAGGAGGTTTTGGATGAACTCAGGTATAAAAAGAGGATGCATCATTTTTGGAAGGAGGGCCAGGTCCCTCGGGAAGTATTTAAGGGGGCTGCTAGAGAACGTAGGAAAAAAATTAGGGAGGCCAAAGCTCAATTTGAACTCAAAATGGCAACTTCTGTAAAGGACAATAAAAAGTGTTTCTATAAATACATTAATGGTAAAAGGAAAGGTAAGGCTAACCTTTGCTCTCTATTGGATAAGGAAGGAAACTTAGTAACTGCTGATGAGGAGAAGGCAGAAGTGCTTAATGACTTCTTTGCCTCAGTTTTCAGTGGGAAGACAACTTGCCTACAGGACAACTGTCCTCCTGGGCTAGTAGATGGTGTCAGGGAACAGAATGATCCCCCCATTATCCAAGAGGAGGCAGACAGAGAACTGCTGAGATGCTTGGACACTCATAAATCTATGGGCCCATATGGGATCCATCCCAGGGTTATGAGGGAGCTGGCAGATGAGCTTGCGAAGTCACTCTCCATCATTTACAATCAGTCCTGGCTCACTGGTGAGGTCCCAGAAGATTGGAAACTGGCCAATGCGACACCCATTTACAAAAAGGGCGGGAAGGAGGATACCAGCAATTATAGACCAGTCAGTCTGACCTCAGTACCTGGCAAGATAATGGAACAGTTTATACTGAGTGTCATCATGCAGCACCTACAGGATGGCCAGGGTCTCAGGCCCAGCCAGCATGGGTTTGGGAGAGGTAGGTCATGTTTGACCAACCTGATCTCCTTTTATGACCAGGTGATCTGCCTGGTGGATGCAGGAAGGGCTGTGGATGTTGCCTATTTGGACTTTAGCAAGGCTTTTGACACTGTTTCCCATAGTATGCTCCTGGAAAAGCTGGCAGCCCGGGGCTTGGACAGGAGCACTCTTTGCTGTGTTAGGAGCTGGCTGGATGGCCGGGCCCAGAGAGTGGTGGTGAATGGTGCTGTATCCAGCTGGCTGCCAGTCACCAGTGGTGTTCCTCAGGGGTCTGTGCTGGGACCAACTCTGTTCAATATTTTCATTGATGACATGGATAAGGGTATCGAATCTTTCATTAGTAAATTTGCAGATGACACTAAGCTGGGAGTGTGTGCCGACTGCTTGGAAGACAGGATGGCTCTGCAGAGAGATCTGGAATGGTTGGGTCAATGGGTAGAGTCCAACAAAATGAAATTTAATGAGTCCAAGTGTCGAGTCCTTCACTTTGGCCACAATAACCCCCTGCAGCTTTATAGGCTGGGGACGGTGTGGCTGGACAGTGCCCAGGAGGAAAGGGACCTGGGGGTTCTGGTCAGCAGCCGGCTGAACATGAGCCAACAGTGTGCCCAGGTGGCCAAGAGGGCCAATGGCATCCTGGCCTGTATCAGGAATGGTGTGGCCAGCAGAAGCAAGGAGGTCATTCTTCCCCTGTACTCGGCACTGGTGAGGCCACACCTTGAGTATTGTGTCCAGTTCTGGTCCCCTCAGTTTAGGAAGGACGTTGAGATGCTTGAATGTGTCCAGAGAAGGGCAACAAAGTTGGTGAAGGACTTGGAAAACAAGCCATATGAAGAACGACTGAGGGATCTGGGGTTGTTTAGCCTGGAGAAAAGGAGACTCAGAGGTGACCTTATCACTCTCTACAACTTCCTGAAGGGTAGTTGTAGACAGCTGGGGGTTGGTCTCTTTCTCCAGGCAGCATCTGACAGAACGAGAGGACACAATCTCAAGCTGCATCAAGGGGAATATAGGTTGGATATTAGGAAGAAGTTTTTCACAGAAAGAGTGATTAAATACTGGAATAGTCTGCCCGGGGAGGTGGTGGAATCACCATCCCTGGATGTGTTTAAAAGGAAACTGGATGTGGCACTTGATACCATGACCTAGTTGAGGTGTTAGGGCTGGGTTGGACTCAATGATCTTGAAGGTCTCTTCCAACCTACACATTCTGTGATTCTGTGACTCTGTGATTCTGTGATTCTGTGTCTCTGTGATTCTGTGATTCTGTGAATGCAGAGGGAAGGGCAATAGAGATGGTGAAGGGTCTAGACAATAAGTTGTCTAAGGAGCAGCTGAAGGAACTGGGGTTGTTTAGCCTGGAGAAAAGAAGGCTCAGAGAGTACATTATTTTCTAGAACTACCTAAAATGGAAATTGTAGTGAGGTGGGGTCAGCCTCTTCTTCCAGGTAACTAGGGATAGTACAAGACAACACAGCCGCAAAGGTAAAGGTTCAGGCTGGACATCATGACGACTTTTTTCACTGAAAAAGTACTTAAATATAGAAACAGACTGCCCAGGGGATCATCATCCCTGAAAGTATTCAAGAAATTACTAGATGAGGCACTGTAGTTTAACTGACTTGGTGATGTTAGATCAAAGATTGGACTTGATGAATTTGGACATCTATTCCAACCTTGACAATGCTATCTTATGATTCTAGTCTCTTCTATTCTCTTCTATTTTATGATTTACCACAGAGACTGTGCTGTAGTGCGGAGATTAGCTAAACTCTCACATTGTTCGCAACATCAGAATTGTAGCATGACCTGCTCTGAACAGGATAAAAATAAGAAAGATTTCTTCTGTTTCATTTGAAAAGTGGGAACTTTTCATTTATTTGTTAGTATTATTTAACAAAAAAAGAAAGTGAGTAAATAAAGAAGTGGGAAGATTTCCACAGGGACTTGAAACTGCTAGGCAAAAAAATTGCATGAATTTGTTTATAGTAGGTTACAGGAAAAGACCATTATTAGCTTTCCTACCATTTTCCCACCCTTCATTTAAGCTGAGAATACTACTTATGGGTCTCATTCACTTGGTATTTATAACAACTTCTGAAGAAAGAGGAAAGACAAAGAAAGTCAAAGTTTGTCTTCTAGAATTTTTCAGATCCTATTTCAGGTAGTGAAATAGCTGAAAATAGCCCAAAAACTTTTATATACCATTGTAGATACATGCTGGATACATTTTTTGCATACAAAATTATGGTGCTTCGTATCTCTCTGTTTCAAGTCAGACCATTGTTCTGCAATTTTTTCTTACCCCTGGGCATTTTTTTAATATTCCAAAAACTGAATATTGTGGAATAAAAATAAAAAAAGAACATAAAAATCCATCTTTACACAGTGAATTCTTAAATCTCACTTCTCTTCCTACAGTTTTCTTTTCTTTCTTACAAAACCTCTCTTTTTTAAATTTAATGCTACTTACGTGTTAAAAGAAGTGTTAGTTTTGAGTGAGGAAGTCAACTTTCAAAATTGTCTTGAAGTGGTTATCCTTCTAAAAACAGAATGCAAAATCCTCCGTTTGTGTGTGGAACTCAGCTAACCAGGTGCCAAACTTTCTCCAACAACACCCAGCACAAAAATGAATGGAGAAGTGCCTTCAGCTGCTCAGAGTTACTGCCAGTGATTTTCATGCCCAGCCTGCTGAGCTTTATGTACAATTGCAGCAGAAGTATGCAAAACTAAAGCACCCATTTACATTTAGAACCAAAGCGTGCCTTTTCATAAGTCTTTGCTTTGGCATTTTACTGCCTGATGTGTACACAGACATGTCATCTGAGCATATCAATAATCAGAAGTTGAAAAGGAGAGGCATGCATTTTGAAGCAGAGCTGTTTCTCAGTACCTCAGCTGATTTTAGGGCATGAAAAAGAAGAAAGGCAATTGCACTCAGAGGAGTACAGAACAGCATGTGCTGGACAGTAAATTTTTTAGGCAGATTCCAGGCTACAAACTTAATTTCTTCCCTGATTTCTTACTAACAAGCACACATTATCATGCAGGGATAACCTAACTCCATAGTGGTCTGTCAGGAGAGACTCAGCCATTGAAACCCACTTAACTTGCACATGCAGTTATTAATGGTCTTTAATTCAATTAATTGCCCAGAAGAGACTGTAATTGCCTGATAGGCACTGTGCTTCAGTTCCTCACTTCTATCCTAGACAATGTTCTCTACAGGGTCGGCAGGGAGGGTCTTGCAGAACTGGGCAAAGTGCAAGATTCCCTGGAGTCAAAATGGAAAGCTAAGGATGCCCTGAGATTTGGAAGGTGGCCCTCAGCATAGGGAATCACCTTTGGGTATGTCAGAGTGTGTCAGACTGGGGTGAAGGGCAGTCAGTTTTCCCCACAGCAGACCAGTGCTATGCTTTGCATTGGGAGCTGGAAAGATATTGACAACACACCAGTTTTTTTGGCTACTGCCAAGCAGTGCTGGCACAGCACCAGTGCTGTCTCTCCAACATTTCCCACACAGATGGGCAAGATCTTGAGAGGAGGCACAGCCAGGACTGTGGACCCAAACTGATCGAAGAGATATTCCATGCCACAGGGCATCTGCTCAGACATGAAACCTCAGAGAAAGGCAGGGGGATGGAGCAGGAGAATGGACATTTGTTATTTACAGCCTTTGCCTTCTGAAGCAACTGCTACCTGGACTGAAGCCCTGCTTCCCAGGAAGTGGCTGGGCATCTCAATAAGGACTAAGATCTTCTGGCTTTTCTCTGTGCTTGGCATGTATGTGACCTTCAGTTTTGCTTTTGTAAAATGTTCTTGTCTTGAACCACAAGGTTTTCTCCATCTTATTTTCTCACATTGTCCTGCTGAAGAGGAGGTGATAGACTGGCTTGGTGGGCACCTGGCACTAGCCAAGGACTACCTACCATGCAGAGGAAAATAAGTCAGAAATAGTGGGAAAACTGGAGAAAAGGCCTAAGGCTGCAGAGAAAGAAGTCTGAATTCTTGTGTCAAAATATAGCAGTATGTAGGTATAAAAATTATTAACAAATTAGACCATCAGGTCAACAACTTGTACCCTTTTAATGTAGTCCAACAGCTATTTCATAAAGCATTTCTCTAAGCAAATATTCAGTAGTGAATAGTCCAGTTCAGCTCCCTAGCTAAAATGTTTATGGAAATAACAAATGTCAATTATTTGGCCCACTGTATATCACTGAAATCAGGATACTCCAGAAACAAATACCATGACTACAAAACCATACTAAAAAAAATGGAAGTGAACTCATCAGTTCTCATATTAGATCACTGAAGACCCAGACTGGTTCATGGTTGCCTACTGTGGCACTGGTAAAGGCACTCCCTCTAGGATAGGCACATTTCTCCCAGATCCTTGCCCAAAAACTTTAAATGAGCAAACCGAAGGAGCCACATTCAATCTGGCTGTTGAACAAAAAGACTACTAACTTCTCATCACTTGTATTTCAAACATACTAAGCAGAAGTACATTTTGCAAGAAGTCTAAGATGGGGTTTTTTTTCCTTGAAAAAAATGATTCACATTATACATATTATGATTGTTCGAGGGTGATCATACTTCATTTGTTGTGACATCTATGGATGATTACCAGCTCTCAACAGGTGTTAAGAGCATCAAAGAATTAGCCCATTGCTTTACAACACCTTGCAGTCTTAACTTCTTTCAAAGGAGAATTATAACTGAAGCTTTCTATTGCTTGAAGAAGAAATTGATACACCAGAGAAGGGAAAAAGAAACCCAAGACAACAAGGCAAAAAAGCCCCTTAACCAACAGGTAAAGTTCACAAAGATTAAAGAATACATAGGGAAGTAAAATCTGTTATGGAATAAAATTATAAGTACAAACATAGTTCCTTGTTTGGAAACATAGTTACATGTATTCCAAAATGCTAAGTCATTCCCACATTTTATGGATGATCAATTTTTGAGGAATCCATGCAGTGTAGGTAGTTGGGTAAACAGCTGCAGTGGGAGCAGCAGGTTGAGCTCTGGGTGGGAACCCCAGGCCCTGAAATACCACCCTTTGCATAACAAAGGTCACAGGGACCTTGCCAAGCATTCACACATTAGGAGTAGATAATCATATGAGAGGTTCTTCAAAGGTGTTGTATTTCTTTTACAGCTCAAAAAATTTATTTTTTTTTTAAATATTTCAGCACATTTTTACTTTTTAAATGGTTAGTCCAAAAATGTATTGCAGCAATGTAGGAAAGCTTAGTTTTAATAATTTTTTATCAACATGATTTTTCAATTTCATAATGTTTTCTAACTGCACATGTACAAAGTTATGAAGAAAAAATACTTATTTAACTTTTTCAGGGTTTTTTACTTTTTTTACTAACACATTATCATGTAAACATACTACTTTCACTGTTACATAATTTTAAATTAATAATGTATGCTTTCTGAATAGTACCACCTCAGACAAAGACATTTAGATAATTATTTTTGAAGTTAATTTCAGGATCCATTTTTTTATACGGAGCTTCCATTTTTGCTGCAAGATATAATTTCACATTTTCTACTATTTAATGGAAAGACAAATGAGACTAAAGCTTAGATTCCCATCCAAATGTAGTGCTTTAAAACATCCTCCTCACAAAAATACAGGTCTTGTCAAAGAAAATGCAGAATATTTTTCAGCATAAGTCATTAAAAACCACAAAATCAAACAGTATAAAGTCAAGATGAAATATACCAATGGAAACATTTACAGTAGACAAGGTTCTTGGAAACAAAAGCTCCTTCTCTCATTACCTGCTCACATGTTGAAGAGCTCCAAACAGAACCAGTGGGTAAGATCAGACTCACCTTCTGAATAGTTATGATTCCCTCCTGCGTGTCTTTGTCAACAGAAATTTTGAATACTCCCAAACCATCGCCATCCACAATCTTGTACTCCATTTCAGCATTAGGTCCAACATCTGCATCTGCAGCTTTTATTCTGGCCACCACAGAAGCCACTGGCAAAGACTCTGGGACATTATACTGATACGATCCTGCAAAATTTAAAAATTTAATGAATTCAGAATTCCAAAAAAAGAGAAATCCAGGTTTCTTAATTCTACCTTCCTTTAAATCATGTGCCTGAACATTTACTCAGGCTGCAAGAATATATTCTTCAGTTTTGAAATAAAATTGTCCTTTCAGCTGGGTTTTCTTTGTGATAGACTCTAAGTGCAACAGGCATCTTCTTCTTCTTATGACAAGAGAAGTACATGGCAAAGATACAAAAATAGAATTCAAAACTTAAATGCAAATCATGATGTGAGTCCCTGATAATACAGAAAGTTTTACTTTGTTTTCCAGAAAAGAGGAAAGAAAAGCAAGTATAATAATGTCTATTTTTATTCTATAGCTGTGTATCTGGATTAGGCTGTTCACAATCTGAATATCACTAGAAACTAATATATATTAATTTCTTTAACAGTAAGTTCACAGTCTTGAGAATTGTAGCTTTTTTTATTCAAGTACAAAATGATATATATGCTGTCAAAAGTGTATCAGAGTGCATTCCACAGCCAATAACACCCTCACCTTCAAAAGCAACTTCAGTTATTCTATTATTATTTCAAGCAGTTGGTAGCTTGAAATAACAGGAAATCTATCATGTACAGATCTATTTTTTCCATCATTGGAGGTGAGGTGGAAGCCGACATGAATATATCCTTCACATTGCTTTAATTCTATATTACCCTTTTTTTTTAAATTTAGTTATTTATTTAGTAAGAAAAAAAGCACCCCAGACAGAATGCTATGAATAAACTGAGCTCTTTTGGTTTGAGCATACAACTGTGTGCTCCTTTCTTTAGGTTAGGATGAGAGCCACCTTGGTCACAAAAATCAAACGGAGGGAAGGTGACTTCCCAGCTCTTTCATGATTAACTCATTAGGAAATACTGACAGTGACAGTGCCAATGCCAAAGGAATACAAAGGATAAAAGGTCAAATTAAAGAATCCTGAAGTCTAACTGGCAAGGCCGAAATATCTATTAGGATATATTTTTTGTCTATTTATTCATAGAAAGGAAGCAAAATACATTAATAAATGTCCCTGCTGCTGCACACCACTTCATTTCAACTGATCTGGTATGCATGAGGCAAAGAAAAACAATGCTTATATATCATTATGATTATGATTATTAATAATAATAATAATAACAATAATAGTATAGTCTTGCAGTGCAGTCCGTGTTTAACAAAGTACTTACCATGGGAAATATGCAATTTTTGTTTACAAATATGACAGCGTGTACAGAAAATAGTGGTGTTTAGGAATCATATTACAAGTCACGTATTTACAAAGTAACTTACTGCGTGGGAAGCGGGGAGGGTTGTCATTAACATCGGTCAGGGTGACAGTTACAGATGTAGTCCCTGACAATCCTCCATTCTGCCCAACCATGTCCTTAGCTTGGATAACTAAAAGGTACTGGTCCTTGGCTTCTCTGTCCATATTTGGAAGGGCAGTCTTGATAACACCTGTAGAAAGACAAGGTGTCAAGGCTGGGACAAGCAAAAATATGCTACTGTGAAAGCTGAGTTTGCCTGTAAAAGGTAACAGCAGATCAGTGAATGCAGCAAGAGTGGAATGAATTAATTCCAACACTAATATAACAGGTTTTGACTAGGAGTTGCACTGACGTAACATAAGCTTATTTTAAATAGTCACCAAAGCCACCAATTTTTATTTAGTACTAGATTCACTGGGCAATGCTCTGCATGATTGTGTTTTCCAAGTATCTTCTCCCTGAACTTGTCTTCCAAATGTCTTGGGTAACACTTCCTCTTCCTTGAAAGGTGCAATCTTCTGTATTTGATTTCCCACTCTTTTAGAGATAGGAAGAACAGAGTATTCTGCTTTCATTTTTAAAATTCTAAGGTCAAGATTCATTTCACTATCTTTTGAATACCCATTCAATTCATTAACTCTTACCAATACTGATAATGTGCCACACTTTGCAGATACATGAAATTACCTTATTTTGCCATATCTTGGGTTACCCACCTCTGAATCATTGGCATAATTAAGAAGTTTTTTATATTTATCAATGAAATATTTAAATATCTGAAGTAGTTTTGTTATGTCCATTTGATGATCTGTAAAATTAAATAATTAATTTGTAATTAATTGACACGAAAACTACAAGAAAATTCCATGTTTCATCTCTTCGGCTATGCTGATATACATCAAAAAATAAATATGCCTTCACAAAATCTGATGATTTTATGAATATTTCATGCTCAGTACATAGTACAGATGCTAACCCTGATTCCCAGAGAGGCAGCAATTTGCTCCTCCAGCACTTAGTGTCAGCAGTAAAAGAAACATAAACAAACTAAATAAAGAAGAGGCACACTGGGGACACATATCTCTTCATCTGCTATTTGTTGAATGTTTGCTTAGAGTTTTATTCCTTTTTTTCCCTTATGAATGTTGGACTTGCCATTAATCACCTCTGGGTGGAAACATTTATTTCACAGACCACCTGGCACTATTTCAGGACATGTATTAATGTAATTACAAGACATGTAAAATTATAATTAATATACAATTTAATAGTGTTATTGTTACCTTGCTTTTCTTGGAATACTTGTTTTTATGTCATAGTTAAATTACCAAAGTTACCCAACCATTTGGAAGCAAATTGTCACGCACACAGGAAATTTGAGTATCACATCAAAGTGATGAAAATGTGTGCAAATATTTCAGTCTGAATCCTGAAACTAGCAGAAACTACCATATTATTCCTCAAGGGCTGCCTGCAGTCATTATCACAACATACATAGTACATGAACACACATGAAGAGGGAGACAGAGAAACAGAGAGAAAACCACTATAAATCATACTCACTGAAAGGAAAAGGACAGTGCTATATGTCCCTGCTGAGCATGGATCTGTTGCTCTATGAAGATAATGATAGTACTTATTTCTGCAAATTTAGATGTTTCTAAATAGAGTGTGACCTTTTGGTCACAATATTGTTACTCAGGTGTGATTCACATCACAGATTTTTTGTGATTAAAAGGGTAAATATTTTTTTTCTCTTTTGCCTAAGTTTGGTTATATCCAAATGAAGATTATAACTCTTCTCCTTGTAGGTGTAAGTGAAGGCTCAAGCACTAAACTGAAATGAGCGGAGCAAGAACCTACTTTCCTGCTTTATTAAATGATACAGCAGAAAGGGCAATATTAATAAACCAACAGAGAATTAAAAGTTGCTTTTTGTTGTGCCTTAAAAATATTCACAAAATTTCAAGAGAATTGTAAAAGCAAAGTATCACCAGTAATATGCTTTGAAAGTGGCAGCAAAGTATTATATCTGATAGGCATAAGAAGCACAATGTTTTCTTCTCCAAATTAATTAAGAAAGGATTCTTATCCCACAACAAAACTTCAGTTTGAAATGTAGAATGGAGAGGAATTGTGCCTCAAACCTATTCTTATTGAAACAACTATGTGACATTTAGATATTTCTGAAATCTGAAAAAAATGTTCAATTTATTTTGAAATTTTCACTGATAAGAGAGATGACAACAGGCAGCAGACCAAGCAGCTGATAGATTGAAAAGATAATAAGTTCTATTCCAGCAATATCTGTTTATTACATGGCTCAGACGCGTGGCTTTCATAATCTTTTCTAAAGAATAAAAGATCAAAAGATCAACAAAATTCTAATGTGTTCAATTAACTGAGAGGTCATATTAATAAGTTTCTAGCAATTTTTAATGCACATTACCCTCTTTTACTCAACATTACTGCAAAGGGTTTGTGTAAATTTACCTGTTTTGGGCTCCACAGAGAAGTAAGGCTGTCCTTGCAATATGCTGTAAACCACTCGAGCACTGTTGCCATAAGTAGGATCATCTGCATCAGTGGCTGTCACTTGAACCACAGAGGTACCTGTAAAATTGTTGAGGGACTATTTCACACGAAGGATAGAAAAATCTGAACTACACTTATTCATTATGCTGTGCCAATACATATCTGAAACAGTGTGAAGTGTCTTTTTCACAAATGTTCCTCATTTCCATGATGACTCTGTTTAGTGTGTCAGGGTCTATTTGTAAACTAGTAGTATCAGCTATTAAAGAATTCCATCTTCCCAAATAGTCACAGGCATTGACTCACAGCAGTGAAAACCATCTCACTCATTAGCTCCTCCTCTCCATCTCTTCCTTTACTTGGTGGCGTATATGTCAGCAAAATTTCTATAATGACGGTGAAGCCTGAAGTCTGTTTGAGTATGGAATACAGTAGTAGTATTTTTAGACTTTTAAGAGAAGTCAGCATGCTGAAATTGTAATGACTCATTAGAAATTCAAACATACATACATATATGTTTTACAAATTTTGATAAATGTGAACAAAATTATTGTTAGCCTATAAAATTATTTACTGCTTCTTAAACAGATGGCTGAAGAGTTTGTTTCTCAGCTCAGACAAAAGCTGGTGATAGCTGTCTCTAAATTCCTTTAAAAAGCAGTAATTCCATTCAATATGCGATACTCATTTCCTTCAATATATCTGCAATATCTGTTGTGGTAATCTATTGCATAAAAAATTCTTTGAGCAAGAAATGTCTCTATGTTGACAGGAATAAGAAAGAAAAATTTCTAACTGGCTGATAAGAAGGTTATGTTTTGTCAGGACCTCATTCTGCATCCAGCTCCTATTCATTATGTTCTCCATGTCAGTTCCCATTTGTTTTGTTCTGTACTGCAGCTTCCATGGTGTATGCTGAGAGCAGAATAAAATAACAGCCGGGAGTCAGGGCCTTGGCCATGGTCACCACCTTTTGATAGACAGAAAGGATTATTTTTTTCCACTGGCAGATTGTCTGGAACATTCAGACCTTCTACTGAACAGCCCAGAGACCCATTTGGAGGTGAGATTGCAAATTAATATTGTAGCAATTTGGCAGATGCCCAGTAAAGGTCTTCAAGAGAAGATTGCTTCATAGCCTTTATTTAGACACATAATTAGAGAAAAGCATTTGTTAAACACAGTGTTCATTTTCTGAAAGAACATGTTTTTGACATGTGAAAATGAGACCGGCAAGTCTAGAAATCACTTCTTTAAGAACAAACTGCAATAGCAAGTGTCCAGGGTGAACTGAATATGAATAGTATCCTGGTCAGTTTTACTTGGAATTTTCAGGAAATGGGAGAAAGTTCTGAAATTTCTTTTCTCTAATCTAGTGTGTCTCCCACCCATTTTCCTCGTCTTTTCCATTTCATTTACATCATAAATGAAGCCTGGGACTAGGCTGAAAGTTTGGAGGGAGGATTAAGTGCAGCCCTCCACAAAATGGAATAAAGGATGAGTCCTGCTTGAAAGAATTCTGACCAGAAATTATCATTCTTAAGATAAATTTATTCAGGTTATGGCCTAGCTGGCCCACATTCCTGATCTCTATTCCTGAAGTATCCATGACAAAGTAGTATGATTGCAATTCTATTTAAATGCAATTTTTCTCTCTTGTGACCTATTTTCAGACAGGGAAATGGTTCTTTCCAACCTGAAATTTCACATGCAACTATTAGGCAGATGGAAAGTTTAAAAAGAAAATTGGTAGTTAATCCATCAAGTCATTTATCAGTTATGGGACTCAAAATACATCCATTTTCTGTTCACCAGTAAGTAAGAGCTTTGATTCAGTATGTCAAACTGATTTTACAGATTGCTCTATAATGTAATTTCATACAGGGACCTATTTTAAACTTGCCAAAGTCTATCCAGCTTTTGAGAACAAGGGTATCATAATGACTGTTTGACATCCTGTGTTCTTTGTGAAAGCCAGGCTTACTACATTTACAAAGTCACTAAGCCCTGCCAATGAAGCTTACAATGTCTGCAAATATTGGCAAAAGTGCTTATACACCTCACACATGGTTATGTCTTTGCCCCCTGCTCTTGCTGCTTTCAAGGGCTCCAAACCAATACAAGAATAAAGAAATTACAAGCTCTGCAACCTCAGCACAGGCATTTTTAAAATGCTGCAAGTTTAGAAGTGCTTGTTTGCTGTAAAAATCTATTGATGTAGTAAACAAACCCTCTGCATTCCATGAAAGGAATAAAGCCATTATCTGAATCTAATTGTCTCTCTCCTAAAACACATGAATCCTTCAGAAAAGGATGGTTTTTAAGTAGAAATTCTAACATCAAATCTTTCTGCGATAATTCCATTTAGATGTAATCAGTAACTAAAAAACAATTATACTTTTCTAGTCCCTCCATACTAATCAACTTCTTCTAAACATCAGTGAGGGAAAGATCTGAAACCCATGCTTTTGTCATTATTTCTTTACTAATTGCACACAAAAAAAGATGAGCTTCTGAAGCCCCATGCTGAGAGGAAGATTTCTGCACAACATATTTTTAAGAATTTGCAAGATAACAGAAGGTATTCTAACCATGTGAAAAGTCCTGTGTGTAGAAAATATGTTCCAAAGAAACAAAATGCACAGAAAGATTGGTATTTGAGGATTTCCAGAGATTTTTCCAGAAGAAGCAGATTGCTGTTGAAGCACAGGAATTTCTTCAGAGCCATGCACTGCTGTCCCAATCTTTCTGCAACAGATTGATGTCAAATTAAAATACTTACCTTCCTTTTTAAAAAACCCAAACCATAAAGTTCTGGGGACACTAATGGTTAGTAAATAAATTTAAAAGTGTGAGGAAAAGTGGGTAGTTCATCATCTTAGAAGAGTTTGTGTTCCTGCAATGAAATTGTCCTCCTTGTATCTGTGAACACTTTCCCTCACCCTCCAGCAGAGACAGTCAGCTGTCATACATGCATGTAAGATTAGGACTTACAGGTAACAGGAACAGTCAACAAATGGTACCGTACCTTTACTCCATCCAACAAAAGGCGTGTTCCAATAGATCAAATAAATCCAATAAATTTTATTCACCATTGTTCAGAACCCTGGAGCACAAGTGTAGACAGGACACTGAGCCTACCCCAAACTGTCATTAGTGACTTAATATAAACTGCAGCTTTGCAACTATAGCTTTAAATGTTACTTAACAGTTTGTGTGTTTTGTATGGGTTGAAAAAATAAATATGCGTTATTTATTTTAAAAATAGCCGCCTCTTTTAGATATGGATTCCTGTAAAATTATTTTTCTCATAAGTTTTGTCTTTTTTAAAAAGCTTGAATATCAGTTAATGAAAAATAATTCTACATGTAGAAATTTCATTAAACTTTTTCAGCAGTTGTAGCAAGTACTGAGAAAAAAATCTGTGCTGCTTATCAAAGTGTTCCAAACAATTCTTTTTTGATAGCAGCTGGTAACAGACTTAATTCTGTGTGACAGGCATAGATTCCTGGTTTTATTTTCCGTAATTTTTAAGATAACTTGTAACATATTATTTAATACATTTTGGTAAAGATTACTAAAATAAACTAATCTTAGAACTCTACCTATTTATACTGATATTACAGTAAAAGGACAGGAGGATATTTGCATAGAGGACCTTGAACTTAGAATTCTATTTGTACTTAAATTTAGCCAAGTCAAGGCTCAACAATATTCCTGACACACTGCAGAGATTAACCTTTTCTGTGACAGGAAGAGAAAGCTAAACTGGTTGCTGAAGGTTGAATTGGAGATCCTTCAAATGGATCCATTTTGAATCTCTAAGTGTATTATTTTGGAAAAAATCTCTACAGAGCTATTTAGAGAGCTTGCTAGTAACTTGCAGTATATTTTATGCAAATTTTGAAATAACATTTTATAAGAAATGATTCTGTGACTTCTGTTTTAATATTGGTGAGATCATCAAAAGAAAATTGGTTTCTAAAACTAGATTAATTCAACAAATGCCTGATTTCCATTCTGCACAAACTCTTATCAATTGAATTTTAGCCACATTGATGAATTGAAAATAGAGCTTTAAGGCAGTCAGTTATTGAAAGTCTTAATTTATATCAATTAATGATGTGTACTATGTCTAACACACAAAACAATTTCATGATAGTATCACATTTCTACATGGTATCAGCTGCTACTAAAAACATTAAGCACCTTTACTATTAAGTTATCCAGAATTCCTGCATAATCCTTACATACGAAAATCCAGACTGGTTTTGCTCAGCACCTTCTGGCATTTCTATGCTTCTACCACTGGGTCCCATCCACAGCTGATGTAGCAATGCCTCCACAGCCTTTCACCTCCAGGAGTGTAAAAGGGAAGAGTCAGAGCCCTCTTCACCTTCTCCTTGCCTTCCCACAACCTCATTGCCTTCACTTGGGGAAAAAACTCAAGAATGGCCCCAGCTAAGCAACAAGGTCAGACAAAGAAAGCAGAGGTGGCTTGCGCTTGGAGAGAGACATTTCATGCAGGCTCTCAAAGCCAGTGGACTGCACCCTGTATCAAAGATTTAAGCCTGATACAGGGCTTTTGCTTTCTTTTCTTTGTTATATAATTCAGATATTTCCATCCATCTCAGTCAGGGGTAATGAACATGGCAAGAGGGATATTTGTTGTGCTGGGTAACAAGCAAAGTTGTTGATATGGATGGAGAGCAGAGAAGATTAAACATACCAAAACTGTGTTGGGCACTGGAATTCTCATCCCTACTTCCCTTGGACAGAACTCAGACAGACCAGTATCCTTTTGTTTGAAATATAATGCTGCTCAGTTTTTTAAGTACCAGACACAATTTTAAAAAATATGACAAAAACAAATCCTTATGATTTTCAGATAAGCCATATCTTTGGGGGTTTTGCCATGAATAGATTTACAAGCCATCAAGATATTTACTCTGTTCAGGATAATCAATATAATTGGGCCTGACCCAAATATAATTTGAACCTGACCTGAAGTCATTTCAAATAAAAGAAGAGATTGACTTCAATTAGCCTTAGATAATGTCCAAAAATATTTGTCAAATAAAATACAGAACCATTACACTTGCATAACCAGCCTGTAGGTCAAAGGCTATATCTTTCCTAGTTTTATAGTTAATTTGGGTTTAGAATCCTGTGATCTCTTCCATTTCCTTTAATATCCAATTAAAAATCCTTGTCATAGATACAATTTTAAACAAAATAGGAGAGAGATACTTTCTATCTCCTTAATATTTCATGGATGCTCTAGGTGATTAATTAAAAATTATGTTATATGAATAAAGTATGAATTGCTGTAACTATGTAAGACAAAGTGCGACAAAGTGTGACAAAGGAATTTCATGATAATCTTTAATTCTGTAACAATGCAGTACTTTGTAGGTGTGTGATACTAACCATGAAGATGTTTAAAATGTGCACTTTCAGGAAGTTCATGAATGTGAAACCACCCTTAGTTGACACAAATCTCACAGAGTGCACAAGTCTCAGTTAATAATTTTGCATAATACTTCCCCTGAAGTGAAAATACACTTGGTGTTGTATGGCCTATATAAGAGAGAATTTTTTTTACTCCTTTATGATGTAAAGATTTGACAAAATATGTAAAGCAGCTCATTTTGAAAAATAGTCCCCATATTCACCACTGCACACAGTGCACTCCCCATAGATTGATTTCCAATACATTTGTGGAACAAATGGATCATAAGAGTAGAGGCATGGATTGGTATGTGCAGGTAAACCTCATATATCTGTAGTAGTTGTCTGTACATCAATATGCCAGTGCAAGAAAAGACAGAGGTGATAAATGCAAAAGTGAAATATGGAGATAATTTCAAATCATAAGATAAAAATGAAAAAGAAAAAAATCTAATAGTTGCTGCATTTGACATCTTACTTAAATAATCTTATTCTAAAATAAAAAGGGCAACTTAATTAAGAAAAAAAAGAGATGCATTTTAGCACAATATATTTTTGAAGTGGATTATTTCGGTTTTACAGTCTTAGATTATCTGTTGTCTAGATTTTTTCAAAGTTCAGAAGTAAAAAGTTCCCAGCAAAATATCACAACTTCATCTCCTCCCCATTGCTCTGTAAATGCTGTGGTGTCTGTCTTTCTTCCAAGGCTAATATTGCCTCCTCAGCCATCCACATAGTGCTTGTGTGACAATGAGCAAATGACAAGCATCAATGAGAAATGATGTCTGTGCTCGCTGCTTAGTAAAATAAATGTATAGAAAACTCATTAGCAATGTTTTACTTATCTTCTATTGACTCCTAAGCTGAGTTTTAAATATATAAGCAGTGTTTGCTACTGATTGCTCTAGGGCACTTAGGTAGGCAAGATCTGTTTTCTTTCTCTAGCTCCAATTTAGATACATTGTTTAACATTCAAAAACACAGGAGATGGTACAGAGAAAACCACAGCAACTTTTATGTGCAGCCATACTGTAAGAGTACTACATTTTAACATCATTTAAAATCAGTCAGGAGAAGAAAATCTTTATTTCAATCACCAGAGAACTCTCCCAATCTGAAGTGAGCCTTCCCATAGACATATTTGCAGTAAAATAATTTTGGGGGGTTTTTTTGTTTGGTTTGGTTTGGGGTTTTTGGTTTCGTGTTTTGTTTTCAGTTTGGGGTTTTTTGTGCTTACATTTATAATTTCATCTTAAAGTAATGTTTACCAAAACATCTCTGGGCCAAGCCTTCATCTGGTCTGAAAGAGTCAGCCTTCAAAGGAACAGTGGCACCTGACAATGGCTGAGCATTTGGTTACTTTAGAATGAAGAGAAAATGGATTTGAATTTGAAATTCTTTCTTAATTCAAACTCAGGAAAAATCAGCATTTCATAGTTTCCAACAAAGGGTCTGAAGCCTCTAAAACCTATTCTTCTCTGATTTCAGTAGAACTTTGAATTTTCTCAAGTTGTACCCCAGCTCCTGCTGTTTGCCTATATTCCCCAGAAAACAGGATTTCAGTGTAATAAAAAAGTATCCAATAAACTATTACTAAAATGCGCAAACTTACAAAAAAGATTATGCTATTCACTACCAAGAATTTGAAGAGTTTGTAATGAACAGACCTTCTCTGAATGAAATTATAAATTATAACTTCTGAGTACCGTAACATAGGTGTCAAACTTATTACTGTTAATGGGAGTTATAAAACAAGGCCTCTGGGCCCTGGAATGACAAATACACCATAAAATGGTTATCTGAATCCTTGCATAGCTATTTGAGTTTCACAACATTTCTGAAAGGGTAAATACTTAATCTAGCATGTTATTTCCAGTTAAGTCTTGAAATATCTAACTGTTGCAGGTGCCTCATAGATAATTAAGTAGCTTAGTGTGAAACATTAAAAAATAATGAAACTTTTAAAAAGGCAATAGGAACAAATTTCCCACAACACCAACAGCGTATTTCGCACTTACCCACAGGAGACATCTCAGGAACTCCAGCAGTGTAGGGGCCATCCAGAAATTTTGGCTCATTGTCATTGATGTCCTGAATCTTAATGACGAACTCAGACTCTGGCTCCACGGGTTTATTAGTCAGCCTATCTAGTGCTTGCGCTCGGAGCGTGTAGTAGGCCTGCTCCTCTCGATCCAGCCTCTTTGTAGCATGAATGTCCCCCGTGTTCTCATCAATAATGAAAATGGAACTTGCCCCTTCGCCTGACAAGATGTATTTGATGGAACCATCTCCTTTATCAACATCAGAGTGAAGCTGGTGAAAAATTGATGAGAGATGAGATTAACTTACAAGAGAGTCAGTGGCATGGAGATATGTAAAAATAATTCCTATGCTGAGCAATAGTACATGAAATTTTATTTTTCCTGGAAATATAAGATGAATATTTATCACACACAACATGTGAGGGACCATTAGAATCTATTAATTTGCTCCTTTAAGGTAGAAAACTTCATTCTTTCCTGCAAACAATCTCACTCTTCTCATGCCAGATTTTTACATAGGCAAACACATGCACACACATGATCATAACCATGACTTTATTCCTACCAGAATTTAACCTCATTGCTTATTTCAGTTTATATTCCTACTGAAGAGTGAGACTTCAAAAGATTGTCAGTATAAACTTAATGTCACTGTGTGTTTGCTCTTGTGTGTATTTACTTATTTTCTCAGTGTTTACTGCGGAGAGCAGTAAAATATGGCAGATGTTCCTCATGATGGAAAGCAGCAGGACAGGTACTGATCTCTTCACTCTCATGATCAGTGACAGAATTCAAGAGAATGGCATGCAGCTAGGTCAGGGGAGGTTTAATGGATAGCAGGAAAGTTTTTCAACAAGAGGGTGGTTGGGTACTGGAGCAGGCTCCCCAGGGAAATCGTCACATCACCAATCCTGACAGAGATTAAGAAGCATTTGGACAATGCTCTCAGGTGCACAGTGTGACTCTTTGGGGTGGTTCTCTGCAGGGCCAGGAGTTGGACTTGATTATCTTGATGGTCATTTCCAGTTCAGCATATTCTATGATTCTATAAAATGAGGTAAAATGTACTGGTTGATGAATAGCTCACTACTATCTGATGGGCCTGCAACTGCAATTCTTCACTTCCATATCTTGCTTTCCATTATCTAATTACAGAAAAAAGCAGACTCTGAGAAAGACCAAGGTGTCCTGGCACTTTTGGAAGCACACAGCATTGAAAGCCAGGTGCATTTTCCCTGGGATTACTTGTAGTAGGCACACAAGAAATATACTTCAGTAGCTGAAAATGTATCTTCCATTAGAAAGGCAAGGTAGATTTACAGAAAGAAAAATTTTTTTCCTCATCACTCAAGGTATTTTAACTTACAGAGCAAGATCCCACAGGTTTTCTAGCTCTTTTATGTCCACTGATTTTCATCTTCCTGTTACAGAGCACAGATTCAAACACCTCTTACATAATTCTCAAACTTGTATCAAGAATGTAATTGATCTGGATATCATGTTATAGTAACACACACATACAGTATATTTAATACTGTACAAGTGAAAAGAATACCAGTAAAATTTAAAGTACTTTTTACTTGTTAAAAGTGGATTAACTTGTAAATAGCTGAAGACAATGTTAAATATGCTTGGATTTTTCAATCTCATATCTTCTTTGTACCTGTCCTAATTTCATGTTATCTTGAGTTTGGAGGTAAGTTCACAGTCATCACCATCATCATCACAATTTCCATCACTAACTTTTTTTCTTTCTGTTAGGAGTAACACTGTGATAGTATTCACTTCCCAAATACATGCAGAAAATTGTTATCCTGGGCATGACAGCACAGCTGTAAAATCTTTTCCCATTTCAGCAGGGAAGTATTCACGCTCAGTTTTGAATTTTTCAGCTGGATAAAAAGCTGCCTATTTCTTACACATTATTTCACTTACACTGTTTGGATATCTCATACTTATGCAATTACAGTGCACTCTTTTACGACAGAAAGGGAATCTGGAGCTTTGGACTGGATTAGAAAAACAGAACTAGGGTATCTAAATCAGATTAGCTACATTATTTCAAAATATAGTTTATCCTTATTCTGATGCTACCTAAATCGAGAGACAGCTAAACAAGCCTGAAATTTCTTTGGTGGAGTTCCCTGAACATTAAAGCCCTACTTCTCTGCACACTCAGGAATAAACAGTGCTGACACTGTGAGCAGGCCAAGGTAAAATGTATCTCACATTCAGGCTCTTTCAAGATCTACAGCACTGCATATTCCTCAGTCCCAGTGGCTGGGGTTTATTGAACAAACCATACCTTTGTTCAACCCACACGTCTGACAACTGAGGCTTTCAATGCTTTTTCAAACTTGACTGGAAGAAGTATCTATCTTTCCTACAGAGGAGCAGTGGCCTGTGCAAGTAAGAACCTGTCTAACTTGTCTTTGATTTTGTTTGACCTTTTTTTTCCTTCCTCTTTTCTTTCTCTAATACCTACTTCGGGATGCATAAGTCTCCTGTGTGCTAGAGAGGAACTGTGTGGGTTTCCCTACATACCCAGAATCCTACAGTCCAGGCTGAAAAGCTAACCACATCGCGTAAGAACTGAGGTTATGGGATGCAAAGACTCCATGCCTTTGTCTTTCTTAAGTGATTCTGTTTTCTTCATACCCCGTATTCTAGCTGGTCTTTCTGTGGTGGCTGAGACTCTCACATTGTCCCAGTAAAGGCTGTTCCACCTTTCTGGCATACTTTAGGATGGATGTTGGATGAGACAAAAGCAGAGGACACCATCCTACCGAGCAGTTCACCAGGCAAAGCAGTTTTCTGAATGTTAGAGGTGTACAAATAAATCTCTGCAAGCAGAGAAAGGAAAATTTCCATATCTCAGTTGCTGAGAGCAGCAGGATGCTGTCCTATGGGGATGGAGCTGAGCCCATCAGCACACTCCAGTGGCCTCAAACTGCAGGGCTCCACAACCTACCTTTCACCTTATATTTGCATTCAGCTCTATCCCAAATAACTAACCAGGACTGCTTAAAAAAAAAATAAGAGAGACCTTCAGGGGAGAGGCCAGTAAATCCTTGAAGATCCACTGAGCAAGGCATCTCACGGAAGGAAGAAATTGTGTAGTTTCAGCATTTGTCATTTGCTCACACAGTGGCTTGCTGATTAACAACACACTGTTCTTTAAGGAGTTCTACTCTGAGGTCCATAAATCTCCTCATGGATTGCACTACAGTGGCTGGTGACCTGGAGTGAAATGCTGAACAGAGCCACTTTTTGGAATGATGCCTTGGTAAGAAAACTGCTACCGCATGGATTAATAAAGTGATTAGTGAGGATCTTTGTTATTCCAAGGTTAAAGCTGTGGAACTGCAAACTTCTTTGTATCTTTTATTAAAACTTTGTTCTACTAAGCATTTAAAAACTGTGCTGGCCCATGCTCAAATTAGTAATGTACCATTCTCTACCTACTTAACCCCAGGAAGGTGATATAGCTCAAGATTTAGCTTATCTTTGGCACTATAGAACAATCAATTCAGTGTAAAGCACTCCAAAGAGCTTTTTTCAACACTTTTATATGCATTTTAGAGGAGATCTGAGATAACTTAAAAGTACAGTACAAAAGAACAATGCAAAAAAGAAGAAAAAAAATTATTGGCTGAAAAAACTGAGCATTTTGATGCAGTTTTCATGTCACCTATATTCCAGTTTCACACAGTATAATTCTTCCATACAGTGATCTTCAAAGTCATTAATGCAGAGGCATCAATGCTTTGCAATTACGTACGTTTTTGAATGTCCCGTAAAATATGCACAGGTCTGCTACTGCCAAACATGACTGCAAAGTATCTGTGGTTCCAGCTATTTAATTTAACATCGTAGGAAATGAGAAGTACACTTTTCCATATAATGCTGGCTTTAGCCACTTTGTACATTTTTTGTTGTTGCCATGTTTTCTTGCTTGCTTTTGTTGTTTTGGGGTATTCTTTGCCTTCTTTTCAACAGAAGAAATAAGACCTGGATTTTTAATTTGTTCTTGTAATTAATTTGGCAACAATTATATAGAGTGGCACTTGGGGCCATGGCATGTGGTGCTATGGTTTAGCTGAGGTTAGTGAGGTTAGGGTTGGGTTGGACTTGATGATCTTGAAGGTCTCTTCCAATCTAGTGATTCTGTGATTCTATGAATGATATTAGTCCTCTGGACAGTAGTACTTTACAGGAAGGCCCCAGAAAGTGTCTATGGCCGTACCATCTGCTAGCTTGTTTTTCAGTCCACCCACTTTCTACAGGGCCATTCTTGTAGGAGAGAGAACTGCAGCTCAATCTGTAGCTGCACATGGGGACTATGACTTTAGAAACAGAGAGGGTCAAGACAAAGTCATTTTCAAATTCTTGTTTCAAGAGACATTAAGGATTCAAGGATTCATTGGATAAATCTCATCTGGTGCCATTGTGGGTCATTCCGGAAAATTCTTCTTTCAGAAAAAGTTTGCCATATATATTGTAAACAAAACACCATGTTTTCAGAAAGAGGAATGATAGAAACAGTTGTATGCTTCCAATTAATTTTATCCATTGCCTCCTTCACACAATACCTGTGATAGTGACTCTCCAGCTTGCCTTGGCTTTCAACTAGGCCTATTTTCAGTATGAGATTCATGATCCTATTCTTATATGCTGATCCTATAGCTTTTTTTGTTACGTACCACATACATTGAACATGAAGATTCCAAGAGTTCTGGGTTTGGGTGGTCCCTGCATGTACAAGACTGCATGAGAACACGAAAGGGAAGCAACAATCCTCTAGAGAGAGATGATGTATTTTTTACCAGGAGGATAACTTTTGATATGCTAGGAAAGTTAGCAGAGAGCAAACAGATCTGAGAATAAAGGCCACGTAAGCCTTGTTGAGGCAGAGGGACAATGCACATCAAAAGAGCACTTTTTCTTGTTCTTTAGAAGAAAATTTATTGAGAGCCCTCTCTTGACTCTGAACACAAGCTAAAAAAACCAATCTTTTTAGGCTCTCAGTTTCACAAATTACTTGTTTGGATATGTGTGAGAGAAGGAAGCAGTCAGCTTCACTTAACAGCAAAGGTGTTATTACCCTAACTCATTTAATAGACCAAAATTTTTTCTCACATTTTTTGGCCCTACAGCAGTATTGCTTAGTCTAGGGTCTCCCTTAGCATATTAATGTCTACGTGGTCATTTAGGGTGGTGATTATTCTAGGGAAACCGAAATAAAACATTTTTTTCAAAATTACTAATACTCAGTATATTCTAGATATTGCCTATTTGTACATTGAGATCTGTACAACCAAAGATTATATCATTTTGTATCACTTGGCATTAAAGAACTAATGCAGTATTTCCAATAGAGAAGGAGACTTATTTTTCTCAGTAAGGAGAGATACTGCTCTGCATTATTAAAAACATTTAAAGTATTAAAAGCGGCTTATCTGGTCACTACTCAACTCTTGTATGTCTGAATGGAAGGGTTGCTCTTTTTCTGATTTTCAGTTCCAGCTCCTTTAAAGCAGCTGTGATGTTCATATGCCTCTTTTCTCTGATTTCTCTTCTCTAAAGATCTATCTTTACTTTTGTTTCTCTCTGCACCAGCATGGTTAATGATTCATTGCAGAGTTTATAGATTATTGGTGAAGATGAAAACAGAAGGAAGAACATGAGGAGCTGATGATTTTTTGACACTAGCAGAATGACAGAAGTAAAGGAGTGAAAGAGATGGACAGGGGAAACATTAGATGCTTCAATACAATCTAGCTTTGTTGCTCTCTGAGACCATAGGAAATGTACCCTCCGTTGCAGAACTGAAAAGTTTTCTCAAGGAGAGATTGCCTTGTCTGCATCCCTTCCTTTCTCTCTACGAAAATAAGTAGAAAAGGAGGAGAGGAATGAAAACTGCCTCTTCCTCATGCCAATAATTATTGGTGATATGGAACTGACACAACTGCATCTTTATTCCTGTCTCCTCACAAAATGCAAGGGGGCACCAAGAATCAAAAAACAACCATGAAAAAGAAAATAAGTACTCCAAGCCAGAAACAATCTTCTTGTCCATTTTATAACCACAATTTACTATCACAAAACAACTGAGAACAGATTGTGGGAAGAACTAGCTTTTTCCTTCATGCCACCTTATCCCTCTCCTCCTTTCTGGGAAGACTTAAAAAAGGTATATAAAGAATAAACATGTAATTTCTGAAAAGATTAAAAAAAGTTGGTGATTTAAAAGAAAATGCCAGATTATCCATTTCTATTAAATTTTGGTCATCACAATAGCCAGATTCTTAAAAATGCTGTTCTTGGATTTTCTTGGAGTCAATATTTCCCATGGTTACACATACAAAGTTTTAAAATCCCTTTTCCCCTTAGGTTTTCATTGTTGGTATGTGTTTTGTGATGACTCACAAAATACTGGATATTTGTAGGGGGTTTTTGTCTTTTTTTTTTTTTTTTTTAATGTAACATTGTAATTCTCAACTATCAGGATAAATAAGGGTTCAGTGTTGGTGCTTTGGAACAATTTCAATGCAACTAATAACTAATATTTAAAATTCAATCTAGACAATGGTGTTAACACTTCAGTAAAATCTATTGTGCACACATACCACGTTTCTGCAATGTCTGAAGGTTTCACAAACACATTAGCTACTAATAGGATCATTGTCTTCAGAGGGAGCCATGAAAATACCATTCTTGTAAACTGAAACCATATTTCAGTATCAACAGCCTAAGATGTCTTTTTAAATTTATCTTTCAGTCTGGTTACAGAAGTCATGTGGGAAAGAAAAAGATTCCTCCACATTATATTGATGTCAGCAAAGGCCTGTGTTTCATTTAATTGACTTTATACCCAGGCACCAGTGAAAGAATTATTCAGGAGGTAATGATTTTCTTATAAAAGTCTATTCTCCAAGAAATGTTGAGAAAGTGATAAAGGAGCTCCTGGAAGGCTTTTGTTTGCTTTTGGTTTTATTAATTTATGTAAAACAATAGTATAGGCCTAGGCTCAGAAAGGAGTATGCTGGCCTACATTCTGTGCTTTCAGCATAACAGATAAGACTGAGGACAAGAGATCATGTCAACATAAACGGCTATACCCAAAACTCCAACACGCTTAATTAGAGTTTGAACAGAAGGAATATGCTTGTAATGCTACCAGAGTTCCCTTGTCTCAGCAATGTTGACAGCGTAGCAGGGAACCAGCACAGACAACTGTGTCACTGTGGCACAATTTGCCATGTTGACGTACTGGCAATTTCATGCCCTGCTTTGTTGCCTTCAAACTTGCTCTTTGTCAGGCAAGTGCAGAGACAGTCACGAGGGAATACAACAAGGTCTCATGCAGCAGACCACAGTATAACCACATTTTATTTATCTAACACAAGCAGTTGGTGACAGGGTTACGAAAAATCTGGTTAGCCCAGACAAGACTTCTCTTCTGACTTAATTTAAAAGATCCAAAACAGTATCAGAAGTGCTCAGAGCTGACCAAAAGACCTAAGAACTTCTTAGACAATTGAGGTCCAGGACATTTCAGGGATCTCTTCACATTCAACACTGACTTTACAGGCTGCCTGAACTCAGACTGCCTCTGAATCGTATTTTGTTTTGACGCAGGTAATACTAGAGCCCTATGAATGACCACAAGGCAGATATATATCTGCCCAGGAACACCACAAATGCAATGAGGTCATCAGAAGTTATCTATCAAATGAACACATTGCAGATTCAAGGTAAAACCAAGGCACATCCCTTTGGGAGTATCAGTTTTCATCCCACAGATTGTCTTTAATAGTCCTTCTGCAGTCAAAATGTATGACATCTGGTGTAATTTGAACCTCCAAGACCTTCATATGCAACAGTATATAAAACCAGAGAGAATAAAGCTTCATTTACGATCACGTTATTCAGGCATTATTAAGAAAGCATAGGATGAAGTAAAATAAATACAAATGTTTAACAGGGAAGAGAGGGAAAAAAAATAAATAAATAAAAGGTAAAAATATTCACAAGCCAAAACCCAAAGTGAATGAGAGGATGGATACGTCTGAAGTGCAAGAATAGTGCATCTGCTTAATAGAATTAAAAGAATAAGTGCATCTGCTTAATGCAACAGCAATTAAAAAAGATGAGTACCTGAGTCCGGTCAAGTGTCATTTTACTGACGATGTGTAATACTACTATTCAAAGTGTATGGTGGGGAAAAAAAAAAGAAAAAAAAAAGAAAAAAAAAAAAAACACAACAACAACAACAACAAAATAAACAAAAAAAAACAAAAAAAAAAAAAAAAAAAAAAAAAAAAAAAAAAAAAAAAACAACACCTTATTCTGGAGGTGAAAAAAAAAAAAAAAACCAACAAACGAGGTTGAAATTTAAATTGCCATTGCTTTTAAAGTCCTGAAACCAGAGAAGAAAACAAGCATGACTAATGGCCAGGGAGAATAGCATAACAGTCCGCTGACTTTGAATGAATTAGTTCTTTTTCTTTAAAAAACCCCCAAACCATCCTTATTTTCCCTGTTAATGCAGTTTTTGAACTCCTTCTTTTCTGTTACAGAATGCATGTTTCTGTGCCTAAGAAACTAAAATGGCAAGAATTTATTAATTTACTTATGCTCTTCCATCATCAAACTTGGAATAAGCAGTTAGGTTTTACTATTCCCTCCTTCCTCTGAATTGTTTCCAAATAAAATGTTCAGAAATATTGGTGGAAGAGCTTAGTTAAAGTCTTTATACGGTCTTTATAATTTTAAGTGGTGTATCAGTGCTTCAGGAGGACAAAAATCTTAGCACCTCAGCCACATGAAGTGAATATTCAACTTTGCCAACCTTTTAAAAATAGGGGTTAAAGAGGAAAGGGAACAGTGAAACTTCTATATTTCCTTGATGGCTATTAGAAGTACTAAAATTCTAAAACTTTCACTTCATAATATTTCAGTTAGCACCTAGTTAAGCCCTCAAAGCTTCTAGGTTGAAGACAAAGTTCAGATGAAAAGTTCCCCTAGGAATAAATGATACTGTCATCTAAAGGATAGTGAGTTGAATAATTAACAGGAAACACTGAAAACTTGATGTGATAAGAGCATCCATGTCACATTTCTATATTTTTTCTCTTAATAATACTGTAGCATTATAATACTGTGTCTGTAGCATTCTCTCTCCTCAAGTATACTTATATGATGTAGCTCCTCATATATATAGAAATTTATCCTGGGTTGTAGTATAGAATGTGCACAAAGTATTCTATCACCATCTTCATGAACTGTTGAATCCAATTGTTGGAGAAGTGTTTTCCCAGGCCCCCTCCCTCTGGGCTATCTTCTGTTAATGGCCCATCAAATGCCTTGCTGCATGACTCACAGGTAATTCCCTCCGGGAGCTATCTCTGTTTAATGGGCCATCAAGGACCCCCTGCATGACTCATCATCCTATTGTGAGATGCTCCGCCCAGGGGGAGGAACCAACCATCGTCACCTCGATATAATCTGGGATTTGGGACAGTACGAGGAGCCCTTACCCACTGGATTCCCAGAGGACCAGAGCTACTAGACCTTTCTACGGGATCACTGCTTCAGGAAGACCACCTCACCTGGACTGCTTTCATCACCCTGCTCAGGTTGTATTCTGACCCTGTCAGTGGTCTTTTTTATTATTGCATTTATTCTATTTTACTTTTTTTTTCCTTTCTTCTTATTAAATTGTATCTCTGACTTGGAGCTTCTCACTTGTTTTGCTTTCAAACCACTACAAGATTGTATATCTATACATACATTTAAGTGCATGTATATACACATACACATGTGCATACACGCGTACATACACACACACACGTACCCGTCCCTTTTCCGTCCTCTTCTTTTCCAGTCTCTGCAACTGCTGTAGTCACAAATCTGTGCCGTCTCCACTCCCCAGTTCTAATAAGAACACAAAATGCCCTGTGGCGACAGGGAATTGTGCAGCCAGCCCATTAAGTTTACTGCAGCTACAGGAGAAACTCAGAAGCAGCTGCTGCATATGTAAGCTGAGTGGGCATATGTAGCTGGCTGAGCATTCTTGAGGAGTTTTAATGGGCCATCATCATGACATGTCACTCCCCAAAATGACTATTTTTCATTCACACGCTTAAAAAGACAGTTTGGCAGCTTTGGGAGGTAAAAACCATCTGCATACTGTGCATCATCATGTACTAATTGCATAATATTTATTGGGGGTGGGGGGACAGCAATACTGTATTGTAGCACCACCAAGAGCCTATAGATAACATAACATGTTCATAAAAAGAAGTGGAAAGAAAAGAGACCTCCTTTCCCCTCACACACAGGCTTCAAACTTTTCAGAAATCGGCTTCCTAGAATGGAAACAGACCACACAGTTTGCAAAAAACATGCACATTGGAATCCTCATAGAGCTTTTCAATATTAAGCTTTGCGTGGGTTTTTGGGTTTGGTTGTTGGGGTTTTTTTGGTGGTAGTGGTGGTGTTTGTTTTCCTCCCCACACCACTCTCAGTCTATCAGTATTTCTTCCTTGGAGTACTCAGTCTAAATATCACAGTAAAAAAACAGCATCACTGACAAACCAACACTTAGAATGGATTTGCCATCTGACTTATTTTTTTATACTAAAACAGCTGGTTTTTACTCAAAGAGATTTAATTTTTGATTAAAGAAACCAATGACTCAAACCTCATTATACACGTGCCTAAAACAATTAAATCCTGTGAAAATACCACTGCAGGTAAACTCTTTTTACAAATTCCTGAATGTTTATTCTTACTAGCTCTATTCTGGGTTTTCTTCTCCACACATGTGCATTCCCCACATATGGCTTCTACTAAAGTGTTCAGGGTTAAAAAACATAGCATGGCACACCACTACCAAAGTGCCCAGCATACTTCATAGAAGAGTATCTCTGGGCTACCAGATGTCCACGGGTTTGAAAAGTTTATGTACGTGTAGCAGATTGTAGAAAACAAATCTTCAAGAAACTTTACTCATTCTTCTTCTCAAATTACTGCCTCACTATACATGAAACAATCTTTGTTTGCACAGAATTAATTAACACATATACAGAGAAGGACTGTTTCTTGAGCATGTATTTTCCTTGAATGAAACGCATACATAGGTGTGTAAATATATATATTTATAGTAATATGAGTATTTTCTCTTCTTATACCTCTGTACATACTTCTATTAATTATTATTTCAGTATAGTTTATTTATTTTTTTTAGTTAGTTAGTTATTATGACCAGGCAATGCATGAATCTATCCCTTATATCACAGAAAGAAGGGAAAGAAGGTAAATGAAACAAGAAAGGCAGTAACAGAATTTATGTACCTTCAATAATGAAAAATTAATGCTTTTACTTTTTTTATCTGTCCTTGAAAACAGAAATAAGAAATTAGAATACAAAAAATATGGTCATTAGAAAGTTGTTTCTCCCATAATGCCTTTTCTACTCAGCCATAATAATTCGGGCCTAGGATTTCAACCATGGAAAATGAGAGCACATTAGGGGATCTATTTTTTCATCTCTAACTCTGTAATCTATAGAATTATCCGTAACCCCACTGCACAATAAAAATAATCATACACACTTCTTGTTTGACTACCATGTCTATCATATCAAATTTGCAGACAAAAATTCAATTGGTATTAAAGTATTTTCTCAGATAAGATATGCAGTTATACTGAATGTATTTATTTTAGATTGGAAATTATACCTCCCATATTGTGTCTTCTTTGTCAAACTACTGATCTATAGTTTAGAGTGATTATCCTCTTTCTGCTTCAACTATCCAAAATAGCTTGCAGCATTGCTTGGTTGATAATGATTTTTCTCATAGGAACCTGTTTCCAAAGAACATTAGAACCAAGGAACTGACACCCAGAGGGTGCAGAGCTTTTTTCATTTGTTTTCACTTTGGTTTATGTTGTATCAATTCTTCACATTTAATTTGCTTTTGAAAGTTTAATGCTTCTAAAGATCAACTCATTATCTTACCCCGTGTGTTAGTGAGAAGTGCTGACACCCTGACAGACTGGAAGACAGTGGTGAAACACCTAACTCTAAAGCAGTGTAGGTAACTAGGGTTATGTGTCTGGAGAAGCTCATAAAGTACTGGACTACAAAAGAGAGTATGATCTGATCGTTTTAATGATTAAAGACTTGCAACACAGAAAAAAAATGTAGTTAACTAAGTCCACTTTAATTTCCTGAAAACAGTTATGGATTTGTTAATTAACTTTTACAAAACTGTCAGAGCAAAGCAGAGTTTATATGTTGATCTAAATGCGAATTTTATTTTTTAACAAAACTGATAATACAAATGTCAGGATAACAATGTTTGTTATTGTGTTTTTCTTATTAAAAACTAAATTCCTATTGTCTTTCTTTATAAAATTCTATGTTTGTAAAAATGCAATACTTGATGCTGACTTCCATGAAAGATATATAGTCAGCTTTAAACTGACAATTCTCTATATGAACAAATTGGTTATATGTTATAAAATATTTCAGACCACCCAGGTATTTAAGCATTTGTGCAAATCTAATCCCCATAGGTCTTCTCGCTAAGGTCAATGGGACTCCTAGACCTAAAGTGCAAAATTAAGATTTTGACACAATGCCCACACCGGACATAATTAGTACCTCGGAAGACTTGTTGTGAAGAAAGTCACAACTGCCCAGGGCTGACCGTGGGTCAAGGAAATAAGTCACCAATGGAGAATTTGAACACAAAATTTTACTATAGCATTTTAAAATGAGTGAATTAATTCATATGAAAAGGGCAGGGATGAATATCTACAGTAAAGCATTATAGTTTCATTGCTAGTATGACAGTGTAAGATGAAAAACCAATGCATGGCCAAATAAAGTGGAGTATTAGATACCTTCATGCAGACACTTGTGTCATAAAATTAGGTAAGGTAAAAAAGAGCAGAAGATCCTTTGGTTAATTTGTTATCATAAAACATGGGTTACTATTGCTAGTGTGTTTACATTTCATTTAGATTTTCTTTTAGAGTCTGGCTTGATCAAGCACCTTAATATTTCTGTAAATGTTTTCCATGAACTAATGTGATCCATTTCTAACTCTGCAGAAAAGGTAAAAGTAAAAGTAAAACACTGAATGACAAATAACACATCCTTTTTTTCAGTAGTCTATAGGAAAGATTTTATTTTCTTTCCCATACAATTATTTATTTCACTGAAGATAGTTTATCATATTGATTTTTTCCCCAAATTATTTCTCAAGTCCATCCACCCACCCATATATATTGGCTAGCTAATTCACAGCCCATTGCTCAAAATTCACTTCAAAACCAAGGGAAATTTAACCTGCTGCTACATGAAATTAAACCTGTTTTAGAATTTTCTAAATTAGAAAATCATCCTTATCCATGTGCATTTTGTCAGGACTTGCTTAACAGTCATGAAGGCTGGTACTAAGCATATGCCTAAGTACCTTTCTGAAAAAGCACCTTAACCCCTGTTCAAAGAGGAAGGTTGCTTTAATGAATATGTGTGTCACATATACCTAATTATAAGAAGCAGCACTGAAAGATTAAGGGACTTCATTACATAAATTCACACTGTAGCTATTCAGTATTCAGAACAAGCTGAAGCAGGGTATGCACAGTAAATATGGACACTTGAAAGTCTACTTGAAACTGTCCAGATCATTTAAAGTGATCCTTTGTGAATAGGTGCTTTAAGAAGTTTGATTTCTCCCTAGCTTTTTTTTTAACCATTCAAACTTGCAGGCCTGCAAGGGTTTTCAGACATAACCAGGCTCTTCTGAAGATATTAATTCACATTTTGATAGGCATCTAAACTCCATATGATTACAGGCTGGGAAATAAATGCTTTTAATTCCCATGTTTTCTGTTTGTTTTACAGAAAACATTTGAGGGGGAGGATAATGCCTGTTTCAAACCCATAAAAAACTGCCTTAACATGAACAATACTAGGTTAATTGTAAATTCTCCTAACTTAGAAGGATTTTAACAGTTTTATGTAAAAGGCAGTGCTCTCCTAGTGCCTTTTTCTAGGCTGGTGTTCACAATGAGCATTTAAAAGAGAAAATCTCATCAAATTCTTCTGCAATCTATATACCTTGTTTCCTTAAATCATATTTTGACATTTAAAATTATGAGAGAAGATATTTATGAGTAAAGATTGAACTTCACTTGTATTAAAATTAAAAAAAGCAAAACAAGGATATGAGATTTGCCATATGCAATGATGATGCCAACCCAAGATTTGTTTGTTTTCACCATAAAACATTCTTACTGTTTTTCTTACTCATTGCCAATAAATACCAGTGATACAGTCAATGTATGTGTCACTGATAAAAAAAATTTGAGAAAATAGTGAAATGGAAGGTGCTATTTTACACTACTAGTGTATATTCGCTTTATCTACCTTAAAATTCAAATTGTGTACACCTGTTTCTAATTCTGCAAGCTATCTGGATTCAACTGAAAATTTTAGTGTCTTCTTTCAAAACTAATTCTGAGGCTTCCAGTATTTCACACGTATTAAGGATTTTCAATTTCCACAGAGACCCCTCTGTATATCTAGAACAACATGTCCTTTAGACACTATAAAGGACATTGAAAAGGGTGCACAATTCAAATTCTTACATGGTCTCTGATAAAATTTTAGCACTCTTATCTAATGATCATTTTCTTGTTGAACGCCTTCTGAGTGAGCTTTGGTTCAATGAAAACAGTGCACACAGTTAGCTACTCATGAGAATACTCCCTGCTTCTGAAACATTGTCATGAACATGAAGGTACAGGAGTTACTAGAATTGTGCATTCTGTTTGCTGCAAACAGGATAATTCGTCTGAATTCTCATCAACCTCAAATGTTGCAACTCAAATGACTGCTGCTATTTTCCTGACATACTTCTGGTGTACCATCAAACGTCTCCTTAAGGGATCTTTTATTATAGTATCTGATTGTTTTGTTATAGTATCTGATCTATTTTATAACTAAATCTGAAAACAATGAATTACTCTTGGAGATTAGAGTTTAAATCACTATAATACTTGCCCCCAGCATTCAAGACTGATCTTTGCTAAGTTTCACTTGACACAGCATGTAAACTTCTCTACCAGATTGTCTGAGCGCTCTCAAAGCTTAATTGATCCAATTTGCATGTCTCATCCTGGCAGAACTGTGCATCATTTCTATCCTCTTGGACTAAGTGATCACAATCTAATCACTTTGAATACAAAGCAGATGGAAAGTTTCCAGCTCCTTTGCTATCCCCTTGCATGCATCCATATTAAAGCAAGTCTAATTCGACAAACAATCTGATTTTTTTTGTATTTTTATAGGATTACTGTCTCATTGATAGGCCTTCTGTCACCAATTGTAATGTTCAGAACTTTATACTCAAGGCATTTCCACTTCTGTTTCGCACCTTCTGTGCGGTCCATTAAAATGATCATTTCATTTAAGGAAGTCCCCTTAGGGAAGCTCTATAGAGCTTGGTGTAAATCAGCACAGCTCTGTGCACTGAAAGAAAGGTACAACTTCTATTAGCTGAGGATGCTGCAGTTTTAAGGGAAACCAAATAATTAATGATATCCCTATTCATTAGCCTCTGAGCCCTGTATACTAACAGATAGTGCCAAACTTTTGTATCTGTTAAAAAGAAAATGCTATTTTAAGTAAATATTTTTCAAATAGTAACTGTTTCTGCACATGAAACAAAAACCCCTTGTGTTATTTTGCTGTACATTTTCCCACCAAAACTGCACAAGTTGTCCTGTAAACACAATGGCATTTTAATAAATAGTTACGTTGTTCACAGATAGATGAAAGTTACCTTGTGAAAACAACACAAATAAGAGCTTCTGCAAATAAAAGTCACAAGCAGATTAGTCAAATTAATGAAGGATCTACACATTTCAAAACACTAAAACCAAACTTTCTGAAGTGAAAAGAAAGTTCTACTTTCTAATCTCACTAGTGATTCACTGATAGAATTTATATTCTCCGCCTGTCCCTAGTTTATATACGTCTTCAAAGGTCATCGTGTTTCTTCAGCCACACTCTTTCCACACACTCCTACCGGTTGAATCCATTGTCCAATATCACCCCTGCTCTTCTGGGAGTTTGTGACTGTTTTTTTTTTTTTTCTCTACATACATCCTTTTCATCACTTCTTCCACTTTTCTTCTCTTCATTAATCTCTATTCATATTGGCTCAATAAAATTTATGAGAGGCGAAGAGATTGTTCAGGGATTTTTAAAGTTTGTTTTCAGTGAAGAATACATGGGAAACTCTAAAGCATGTTGCTCACAGAAGTCATTGGCACTGACTGGTGATCAGTGATCATGACAGCTCAAGATAAGGAACACCCTTCATTTGCTCTGCCACTACTTTTAAAACTTGTGGAAGATTGGCAGGTAAAAGCAGCACCTGTATAAGAGAGCAAAGGAACTAAAATACACTATTAAATTCTGTAATGATTTTTGTCAAAGGTAAAGCATGCCAGTTCACTTATAAAACCATGATATTGTGTCCATATATAGACAAAAATAGTGGTACAAATCGAAGGATAGTAGTTGTTCAATACCAAATCTAGTGAATTCAATGTTAACTGGTAAAAAACAAAATGAATTAACCAACTAAGCCAATTTAATAATTGAAAAAATGCATTAGCACAGTAAACAGAACATAAAAGTTCTATTAGTATGCAGCATGATTAGAAGGTGGTAGTTTAAAACCAGCAATGCCTTTCTTTGTCTCGTACTTCAGACTCAGTGGACAGGTCATATGCAAGCTGTTCATACTGCAATCTTGGTTCAGTCTTTCCCCTGGTTACAAGCAAGTAAAACCCCTGCCATCTTCAGTTTCTGTTCTCATTTCAAAAATGCAAGGCCTCATAGCTTACAGTGGGTTTTTGCAGGTGTAAGTCAGTGGAACATAACAAACAAGTCTGGTGGATGACACTCAGTTTGCTGCCTCTCAGCAGGACTAATGGCAATAATAAGTGGGAAAAAATTATCATTGAAACAGGCAGGTGTGACTCACACATAGAATTCATCTACTGAGTAACACAGTATATTTTATGCAGTCACTTTTAAGAACAATTTTTTTTCTAGTCTGTAAACAATCAGACACATATTAAGCCCTCATATTTTCTGCATGAGTTTCCAAGCCAATGTCAAGACTTGAGGCCCTGAGTGGCCCTTCCCATGTGTCAACCTACTGCTTCTTCTGACACTCCACCCTGAAAGTATTTAAATACTGAGACAAAAGGTTTAACAGTATTAAAGGCTTTTGTTGATCCCAAACTTACAGGAAAAACATCAGAGACGGTCTATTGATTACTGAGACAGAAAACTTCAGGAATATATACAGAATAACTCTTATCTTGCTTTGCAAGACACCGTTTATCAAGTGATGTTATCCTCTGCCAAAAATTATTAAACAGTGCCATAACGTTTAAGAAAATCTATCTTATTTTATTGCACTAGTTCTTTTGCAAACCAAAGATGTCCTTTGATTTTGAGCATACTGTTCATCCTCAGTTGCACCCATATTTTCACCAGATACAAGTTACTACAGAAGAAAAAACATCTGGTTTCTCGCCATGACTCTCTACAATGGCACACACATAATTTCTGCTGAAGTTCTCTTATCAGTAAACAATATTTACAGGTACAGGAATGTTTGATTCCAGGAAAATTTGTGATAGTGCAGATCATTTTGTTCACTCTAATAAACTTAACTCTTCTAACCTTGAAGGTGAATCTGCAGCATATCTCCCCTTTATCCTGCTAATTATTTTACAAAGTAATTTTTTAAAAAATCTAAACTGAGACAAAAATTGTAAGCACATGCTGCTAAAGCCTCAAACTGTGCTCCAAAATGATATTTGTATTTTAAGTATAATACAAAGCATGCATCAAATGATCAGAACTGGAAGGTGTGCCACTGTCTAAAACACAGATGATAACATAATTTCAGAAGCAAAGGTAAATATCTTCCCTTTTTTATATGGTAATCAGATACAGACCCTTATATTTTTAAATCAGAAGGATCTGTCATCAGGATGGACATCTTAATCTTTCCATCTTTCTCACAGTCTGATTTTCTGCTTGGCAGGTATTTTGGAAGCCTGACAAAGCACCTGGGCCCTCAGTCTGTATCATCCCACATAAAAAGCAGTCATTGACTTCACTTTGTTCCACTAGAAGTAAAACTGCAAAAAAATAAAAACCCAGAAAGATGATTTTGTCGTCAGACTAGCAGAATGGACCATCATGGTCCACCCATCTCTGCTTACTAAAATAAGAGATGAATGGAAATTGTTGAATGTGATACTATGACTTGTATAGTATTTGACAGGACATTGAAATTAGTGTGCACAGAAAAATTCTCATGCAGCCTGCAAACAAATGGGAGGAAATATAATTATATGAAAAGATCAATGTCAAAACACCAGTCTAGTAGGAAAGGTGTCTACTAAAGTTCTGAAAATCATGTGTGTCATTATTTCATCCCTTTAGCTCCCAAGAAAACATTTGCTTTGTAAGGCGCGAGCTGTCTTCTTTAGTGGTAGACCAGAGAACTCATCATTTTGATTTTTGGCTCTTAGTTTGGAAACAATCTGGACATGGTCCAGTTACTTCCCTGACAGCTGCACATATTTGCATCCTTCCATCCGTCTGCTGGGAGCTCAGACTTGCTTGGACTCTTCCAGATCTTCGCGTTGTTTTTTACTTATCCAGGCTTTATCTTGACCCAGTTATTCTTGGAACCTCTACGTATAGAGTGCTATTCTGTCTTGTCCTGTGCTGCTTGGCACTCTGCTGCTCATGTTTTAGGCTTTTTTGAACAAATTCCAAAGTCTCCAGCCCTCTCCAATAATGTTTTATAAGAAATATTTACATCTTTCATTTTCTATTCATTGCTTCCTTACTCTCAGTAAAGAGCCACAAAACCATGTTCTACTAGTTTTTGTCTCGATGATACTTGCTTTTGATGTCCTGTGTCACAGATTACCTTGCTGCACATGTCATTTTCCTCTTTTGATTAAAAATGAACTTTACTTACCTTTCTGTCTCTTTCAAACAGATTTGCTAGTTAACAGACCTACTCCCCTGCATATTTCTCAAACCTGGATGTAACTGGATCTCTGGCTACCTGCCCTCCTATTCCATCTGTGTTAACATAACCAAGTCAGGCCTCCTTTCTAGGACCCACAGGGTGGATTGATGTGACCTAAACCAATGTGTGATCCGTACAAATGCATAGAGCTTCTTTAGCAAGGAGCATAGGGAATCAGGACCTACACATGACGTGATCCTCAACTGGCTGAACCAGAGGGTTGCAGTCAGTGTCACAGGGTGTAGTTGGAGGCCTGTCACTAGTGGTGCCTCCCAAGGTTCAAAATTATACCCAGTATTTAACTTATTCATCAATGACTTAGATGAAGAGGCAGATGTCTCCTCAGTAAGTTCCCTGATAACACAAAACTGGAAGGAGTGGCCAATATCCCAGAAGGCTGGGCAGCCTTTCTGAGGAGCCTCAACTGGTTGGAGAGCTGAGTAGAGAGGAACTGTCTGAAATTCAACAAAGGCAAGTATAGGGTCCTGCCCCATGGGCCCAGACAGACCAAGGGTAGCCTGCTCAAAAGCAGCTCTTCGGAGAAGGACCTGGGAATCCTGTTCGACAAGAAAATGTCCATGGGCCAGTGTGCTCTTGTGGCCAAGAAGGCCAGTGGTATCCTGGCCTGCATTAGGAGCAGCATTGCCAGCAAGTCAAGGAAGGTGATCCTGCCCCTCTACTTAGCCCAGGTGAGGCCACATCTGGTGTGTTGTGTCCAGTTCTGTTCTCCTCAGTGCCAGAGAAAGCTCCTGGATCTCCATGGAACTGCTGGAACAGGTCAAAGAGAAAGCAACAAAGATGACTAGGGGACTGGAGCATCTCTCTTACAAGGACAGGCTGAGGGAGCTGGGCATGTTCAGCCTCAAGAAGAGATGACTGAAAGAGGACCTCACCAATGTCTGTAAGATTCTGAAGAGAGTTGCCAAGAAGATGGAGCCAGACTCTTCACAGTAGTGCCGTGCAATGGAACAGGAGGCAACAGGCAGAGACTGATGCACAGAAAGGTTCACCTGAACATGAGGAAGAATGTTTTTATTATGCAGGTGACCACATACTGGAATGGGCTACTCACAGAAATTGTGAAGTCTCCCTCAAAGAAAATACTCCAGAGCTGTCTGGACACAATCCTGTGCTGTGTGGTCTGGGATGACCCTGCTTGAGCAGGGAGGCTGGACTAGACAACCCACTGTGTTTCCTCCCAACCAGACCCATTCTGTGATTAGATTGTTTTATCTTAATCTAAAATTATTTTCTCATTGATTTCTTTGGTATGTTGCTTTCAGTTTTTTCAGACTCCAAAGTGATAAAAACAAAGCAAAATACTTCATCATGTTCCTTCCCATCTCACATATACTCTCTGCCATACTGTTTCATCTATTTAACTTTTGCAATCTCTATTTTCCTAAACTAAAACCAGTATAGACTCGAATTTTTACATTTTCATTGAATCTTAAGATAAATATGAATTAAATAAATGTGTCAGTACAAGCAGGAATTAATTATTCCTCAATGTGAGGTCCCTCCACTGTTTCCTAGACATATATACCCATTTGTGTATATGCTTCATCACTGCTATCATTCTAATTCCTGCATGTTTGCTCCATAAAACCTTGTTTGACATGACTTCACTTGGTTTGTCAGTCAAACATATTGAAATGTTTCAAACAACTATTATTTCGTTCGCTTTGGGACTGATACTCACTCAGAAGTATGCTTGATTCAGCATAAAGATAAATAGAACAGAAAAGCAATAAGGCTTTAAGATTCTCAGCATGGTAGTGAACATGAACTTGCAAAGAGAGAAACAAACATGAATAGTGCAATTTGAATCTTACAATGAGAAAGGAAGTAACAGTTTCACTTGGCTTATTTCCTGTTTAGATGAAGCTACCATAGCATGCTTTTGTTCACAGCTTTTCACTGTCAAGAAGATATTCAAAAAAAGGAGGGGATGAATAAAAGAGCAGTATGGATAAACACAAGACTACAGTGTTGACTAAAAAGGAAAACCTTTTAAAACTATTGCTTGGCTAAGCAGCAGCTAAGCGGTGAAGGGTGAAAGATGGGTGGGAAAGATAACAGTCCACACATGCATGAAGATTATGAACGTACAGGGGCAAGTTGAATTATTTAAAGTTTTTAAAGTGTAGACTATGTAGAATGACAACCTTGCCAATTAAAAAAGAAACATAAAAATATGTCATGCACTTTTCCAAATGCCTGCTCTGCCTGTATAATGTGTATGGATTGTGTAAGAAAGACAAGTTAAGTATTTTGCTAATTTATGGCATTACGTTTATACCATGATTATGGAAACTTAAGAAATGACCATCTGCCTTTCCCAGCTGTGTTTCAAAACTTTTCATTGTTACAGGATAACAAGCTATACTTCCCCTAATACAACACCTGCCTACCTTGTAAGGAAACAAATTGCCTGATTGCCTAGTCAGCAGGGTTACAATTTGGTACCTCAGTATGAAATGTTTAAGCTGCTTATCATCCTTACACATGTACTACCCAACTACCAGATTTTCCATATTTTAGAAGCATTTCAAATGAAAAATAACTTTTTGGGTTCAATTCTTCTCACACACTCCACAGCAACAGAATTGGGCGTCTCAGTAATCCTTAAGGTAATTTCTCACAATTTACAGAAACAGGAAAACTAAATAAAACAGTGTGACTCTGGCAAGGTTTCCTGGAATTCATGCAGCAAAATCTCCTTCTATGTCCTAGAAAATGACATAAAATTTCTTTCTTTCTACTCAGAGAGGGCCTAAGAATTTTCTGTGATGTAGGCAGAATATTATTTCAGACTGTCCTTAATTGTTCTTAGCATTCACCTTTTCACTCACATGAAATGCCACAATGCAACCCTTTGGTGCTTTGAAAATATTACAGTACTATATGAAAGGAAGGCACTATTTCTTCACTGTCAAAATGTGGAATATGTTGATATATGTTGCAAATCAATCCTCAGTATTCCTCTTTCACTAACCTACAGAATAAAATATAAGTTAAAAATTCAATTTTGAAATGACCAGATATTTGTATTACAACATCAATATTCTCAAATGGTCTCCTAGGGTGAATAAAACTGATCTGAAGATTCTGGACTATATCTTCAGTTACTCCATGAGCAGCATAACCTCATAATCAAAACATATTAAAAAAAATTGCCTTCTTGAATGTTTAGAATTATCTTCTTCTCCCAAGGGAGGACTCTGAAAAAGACAGCTTGATACCAAGTCAGTAAGGTATAGTTTGTGTTTTCTGGTACATGAGTAATGGCACATGAACTTCTGTATGCAAAAGAATTATATCTGTCTCAGTATTCCTATTCATCTGGAAGAAAAATAAGGCCTATTCTTTGCTATGTTTATGACTAGTAGTGTGCTGCTACCATACTATGTGCCTTACACCTACATAAATAACAATATTATTTTTGCAACAGCACAGGTCTGTAACATCATTAAATATTTTTACATTGACAGAATTATTAATGGTAGTATTTTTTTTTTTTAAGAACATCTGCAAGAAATAATCCTAAATATATTCTTCAATTTTATGAACCTATTTACTGATTTTGGTGATCAGTGTCTGTTTCCAATGAGTTTCTTCAAGCACAAACTTAATAATACCTGCCTGGGAAGGTTAAGTGGGCTCTCATTTGTTCATTGAGCTCAAGTGATGTATAGTTAGGTGTTCACAAAATTTATGTAAACAACCCCTCTCCCTATTATTAACTGGCTAATCTTCCTTCTTATAACCTTGAAGTTATGAAAGATTAAGTATTATGACATACTCAAATTTCTGCTCTTGGTATAGGCCGGTACGCATACCATGACCATGGTTTGGACAGTTGAGACAGAATTAGAGTTCTAGAGCACACACTCCACTGCCTTTTCTAAGAGCTACTTGTCTCTAATTTACATGACAGTAAGTGTCTCTTCCAGTGCAAAAGTGACAGAGAAGATGCTGGTAGCATGACATAGCTGATAGTTATTCTAAAAGAACTGAGTAACCTAGTGTATTAACATCTTTTTTCTCTCAGCAGTTCCACCATTAGCACTTTGCTCAGCTATCTCTTCCAAGGAAATGCATAATGCTGAGACAAAAAGATTATACCAAAGAGATTTTCCAGTACTTATCACCAGTGTATTTATGTAAAAGCCAGCTTATTGCACACAAAGGAACCATTCCGTTTTTTTTTAAATACATTGTCCCAGGTCCTCCCTTTAAGTATTAAAGTCAACACTGAAACATTGACTTATGTACACAGGTACTATTTTATTAAATGATTATTGGGGGGAAAAAAAAGGGGGGGGGGGGAATTAAGAAATGCAATATAATATTTAAAAACAAATGTGAAGTAAAGAAGAAATTCAGCAGTAGAATTATGACAAGGCAGCAGCAGCCCTGGCAGCACTTTTATATGGTGACACATGGAAAATACTTAATACATGAAATGAATGCCCAATGAGTCTGTAGACAGGCATTTATGGCTAACAGAAGATGTATAAGAAAAAGAAAGGCAACATGAAAAAGGTAGTGTGACAGCAGGCTACAAGATGTAAAACTATAAAGCATATGCATTCTGATATTTTGAAAGCAATTGGAAAACATCCTTTATTTTACCGGTCTGAAAGAAGATGTAGTCTTGTACTATCATAGATATTAAATAGGTCTGCATTTAAAAGTTTCAACCAACTTGTCATCTATAAACACTGGGAAGTAAAGGCAGGAAAGAATTCTCTGTTATACGTTCATAATGTTTTAAAATATTGTATGAGTCTCATTTTCAGAAAAAGAAATATTCTATCTTCAAAGCAAACAAGTGACCCACACTAGTGACCCACTGTTCTCAAACTATTTTCAGATGTTGATTAACCCTATAGTTCTTTGAATTCTAGCATTGTTTCTTAGTCTGTTATTATTTCTTGCCTTATGAGACCACTGCCTAAGAGCAGGGGTTGTGTCTGCTTGAATTTTAGCTAGCAAAATAATTAATGAATGGACCTCCTTAGTCTTAGAACAATTCAAATACTCAAAGTTCCTAATAACCATAGTTTTACAGTGCTGTATTTCTAATGCCATTAACACAGAACAGTGTGAGACAAGAGGACAAACATAAAACCGGATGCTGGATGACAGCCAATAACAAGAACTAAGGGACCGAGTACAATCCTAGAAGATGAAAAGAAGAAGTAATGTCAGAACATCACTAAAAATGTCAGCTGAAGCAGCATCAGCTTGACTGACATCAGAGCTTTAAATCTCATGCTCTCCTGAAAATAAGGCATTTTCTGATTACCAGCCACATATACAGGAGCCTCTCATCTACATATAACTGCAAAATTATTTTTTACTCTTGCTTTTCTATTTTGTCAGAGACTCGTAATATTTAATTTTAAATAATGCCCAAAAGACATCTAGAGCAGAGCACTGCAGGTAGAGCCTCTCTGTCTGCTGAAATACAGAACTGGTATTACAGGATTACATAAATAGCATGGCTGTGCCATTGAACAAAAAATTGCCATGAGGGCTGCCTAATTTACTGATATTGTCATCACCTTCACTAACCTTCCTCTTCTCTAGTGGCACATGTTTAGGATCAATGTTCCATATTATAGAAAGAGATCAAAAAGCTACATGTTCTGGTTCAGCATCCAACCGTAAGTCTCCCATTTCTATTATCACTTCCAATAATGAAGTTACATACAAATTGTCTTTTTGTGCTTAGGCTTGAGAAATTGTCATCACCTGGCATAAAATCTTCTCCAGCATCCATTCAGCTTTGAGAAAAGAGAACTTCTGGTAAAGAGGGAAAGAGGAAATTACACTATAGCTGTGCAGGCTGATGAAACTGACCAGGAAAAGGCAGCAGATTTTAGGTTATCCTTTTGGATAATTCTTCCTGTGTGCCTTAATCTCACCATTCTCCCCAGAGACACTTTAGCCCTGCATGCTGAGCAGGGAACTGTCAATTTGGATTGACAGTCAGCGCTCTGTTATTTAGGGTAATCCAAATAAATTACAGCATGAAATAACACAATGCCCACAGTGACTATCCAGTGAAGAAAAGGTGTGATACTGGGACTGGACAGAACAAGTTGAGATGGTAAAGTCATACTTGTGAAGTACAACTGAAGCTTCACTTCTCCAAGACCTATTCATTACCTAAAGCGAGTAAGCAGGACTTAGCTGTTTAGCCTGTTCATTTGTTCCATTTGCAGCACTTGTGGTCAGAAAATACTTGACAGGAATGGCACATGCCATTTTACTCAAAAGGTCAACTGTTATCAATTTTCATAGCACAGAAAAGCAAAGAGTTTCTGAGATGGATAAATATCAGAAATACAGCAGATTTGCTTTTTCCTTTTCATAAATGGCCTTCTGGGAGTATATAAAACAACAGTGCTTCAAAGATTATGATAAAAGTAAAGATAACACAAAGGGAGAAAAAATATAACAAAAGCAAAGTTTCTTTCTGAGTTATTATGTTTTCTGTTTTCCACACAGAGGCCACAAAGAAAGATGAAAAATAGTTGATCTGAGTTTGTTTGAATCTTTTTTTCCAAAACTACTTGGGGTGGAAAATGAACAAAAATCTGCAGAGCTGAGGATATTCTCAGCCAGGAGCTGACTTGCAGAGCAGACATGAACATTTACCTTGCACAGGATGCTTGGAGGGGAAAAAACACAGACTAAAGCTGAGCAGAGAGCCATAGTCCCTGTGAGTGCCTCTAGATGCAGCAGGAGGGTGAGATCCCTCCGGGGAATTGGACATGACTAACATCCTTCTTCATTATGTGCAAGTGAGGCAGCCCAGTCCTTTTTACCTATATTTAGCCTCTGTAAAATCACCCCATGTCCTGTCCATTTCCCAAAATGGCAATAATATTCCCAGAGTTCAGTCTGAGTTTGACTGAGTGGCCAGTACTTCCACAGTACTCACTGCCTTAAAGTGTTTTAGCAAAGACATTTATTATCCAGCTCAGTCAAAATTTATCAGACACATCTGAAATTGTCAGGCTATGATTACATGAAAAGAGCCCTACTTCTGAGTGCATCTGCATAGCCTGAGACAAGGTCACACCACAGATAAATATAGCACATGATACTGTCACCTTATTGATATATTCACCAACACCTTTGAAAAACAAAGCATTAACCCAAAACTCCAGTGTCCTCCCCTACCCAGACTCCTTCCCTCCAAAATGAGGAGACTGGAAAGAAGCTACCCACTCTCTGCGCTAATAATAACATAAACTTGTTATATTGCTGCTTTAAAAACCGTTTCCTGACCCTGCCTGTAAGTACTCTTAAAACTTGTAAAACCTGAAAATTCTCTTAAATTACCTAATTTTACAGGAAAAGCTTAATTTCACTTCATTTTTTTTCATATGCCACTCATTCTGTACTACTCCAGAAAATAATAATGCAAATATTAGCTTTTCTGCACTTTTGTCCATGTTTGAAAATTGAATCTAACAGGTTCATTTACCTTAAAACAGTCAGAAGAGGCAGGTAAAATTGTGTTGGAAGGCAATGACTATGAAACACAGAAAACTATATGCTCTTAGTTCACTCCTTCAACCTTTTTTCTTGATTTTGCAATCTAGAAAATGCAGGTTAGGACTTACACTTTACTTTCTCTTACATTATAAATTAAAAAAACTCACTCAGGGTATCTTATGAGTTCAAAGCATTATTTTTGAGAATCACCATTGAGCCTCTCAAAGCTACATCTGAATTTCTTGGGTTTGTGCTCAGTCAAAAGTCTCTGTCTTTTATTTTCAGTCCTTCACATGTTAGTGAGATCTCAAGGGAAGAGTTCAACTCAGCAAAAAGCTTGAAACTGCCCTGTAACTATACCTAAATTTACAGCTATTGGAAAAGGAGAGTTGGTTTGGATCCAAAAGAAAACAGTAAAGCCAGCTATCCATAAGCATCTCACATGGAGTTCAAAGACTTGTTTAGTTTCTTCAGGTTTATCTGTTGCTTCTTTTGTTTGTTTGGGGTTTTTTAACCAAATAAGAAAAATGAAATTATTACTGGCAGAGGTTTCGTGTCATTATAATGCTTTTGATGAGACTCATACTCTTGCAGCAGAAGACATTAAAAGAAATAATAATAAAAAACCCCCAATCCACCACACCAAAAATACCCAAACTCTGAATGTCTGATAGTTATGTAACAAAACCAAAAAGTATCAACAAAACATTCAAGTTCTACTTTTACTGCACCCCTTTTTGCCAATGTGTACCCATGGAAAGAAACTTCACTTACAAGACCGTATACAGTTTTTCAAATAATCAACATAATAATCAGCATACATTCCTAATTTTAGGTGTTTACATTTAAAATCGTTTAAAACTGCTCTATACTTCCCCCCCCCCCCAACAGATTCCATTAACGTCATTTACAAGGAAAATACAGAGTAAGGCATTTCACGAAAACATATTACCAGGCAATAGTAAGCATTTTTCAGAAAACAGAAGCCAGCTATGTTTCTACCTCAATAAGCATCACAGTTAACTGCCTCACCTCCTACATGGCATGTCTGGAAGAGAACAGTGCCTCTTCAAACAGTTTAATGTGCTAAACAGTTAAATGCTTCAGCCCTTCATGTGAACATAACATATGCTGTGCTGACCAACAGAAAAGAATTGTGTATGGTTCAGTCCATAATCTGATTACATGTTAAGCACATCCCAAGAGGTGCTCAGAATTACATCCAAGATGATTAGAATTCATATCATAGAGAGGAAAGACCTAAATTTTAGAAGCAGAGAATAAAAAAAGGCACCAAACTTCTGTCACCTCTGACTCCTATTAGAGTAAAATTAATGGAACATCTCCAGAGGTTTCTCCAGAGTCACATGAGAAACAGGCCCTACTGCCTTAATAATAATAATAAAAAAATATGCATTTAGGAAAACAAAATAAGGATGTGCAGAAGGAAGGCTGCAGTATACCTCAGATATAGATGTGATGTCTTGTTAAACAAACATGAAAACACTGAAAAAAATTAAGGGAAGGACTTGTTTTACTGAGCTGAGTAAGAACCCTACTACATTATTTACGAGGAATAGGATTTTACCCTGCATGATCATGTAATTAAAGTGTCAGCATGCAGACACTCAGGAGGACAGAGCTAGTGCTGAACGCAGAATTAACACTGGTATTTCACAACTCTTGAATGATTTGCCATGTAACCCTGACATCCCCCAAATGCTGCCTTCCAACCAGAATTGCCTAGGGCTTTGCAAAATTGAATAGTGGCAAGGAGACAGTATTCCCCATTACAGCTCCATTTGCTTGAGTGTTTCTGAAGCCTTTTTATCTCACAGACCTTAAAAAGCTGAAAGAAGGTCTGTCTTTCCTGGATGTGCAGTTAGATTGGCACCCTGCAAAGCATCCTGAACGTAAGGCAGTGCAGGACTGGCCTCCCCAGAAGCAGAGCACTCTGCAGAGTCTGGTTGCTGCTTCCACTTCATTTGATGAGAAAAGTGAGTTATGCCAGCTTTTTGCTTGCTGCAGCTTCCTCACCAAGGGGAAAAAAAAAAAAATTAAAAAGAGGAAAATGTAATCCATCCTTCCCAGCCAAATCTCAGTCTTCTCTGTCCCTACCTGCTTGCAAAGGATTTTAAACAAGAGCAACAATATTTTCAAGAGGAGAAGAGGGGGAGGAAGGTGACTACTGCTCACTTCTGAGTGGTGTTACACATAAGATATTAAGACACAGAAAGAAATTCACTCCTTCACCTTTTTGGTCCCCTGTGTGGGAATCCAGCTCTGGTCATGATTGCACCTCAACAGCCACACACTGAAAAGCCTCTACAGTGAGAAGGTTAGGAACTGGGCACATCTTATCTTACAAGATGCTCAGCAAGGACTGTGCTTCCAGAAAGATGGGCTTCCTTCTGTAAGTGAAAAATTTTATCTGCTTTTCCTACAAAACGGATTGCTGGTACAAATTCCTGAGCCAACAATTCATACTGCTGATACAAAAGCAGGCTTGGCACAGAATGTTTCAGGAGGGAAAAAAAAAAAAAAGGTTGAGTTTTGGAAGATATCTGCTTGTGAATGCTAGGACTCTAGCAAAGGACGGGAAAGAGCAGACTGTGGAGCTAAAAATAACCACATGCATGCAAATATCGTGTACTATAGCACTACCACAGAACTTCTGGCCATAATATAGCAATCGACTGAACATGAGAATTACTACAGATCAAAACTAGTCTTCACTCAAGTATTTCAAAACGCTTCTTTTCCAGGAGAGAAATTCAAATTTGCAAGCCACACTTCTTTTTTTATCAGTGGGAAAGAATGCCAAATAGGCCATTTCCAGAGCCACAAGAGAAACTCCAACCTGGGGACATATTTGCCTAAAAGACAAACCCACACAGACAACTAGCAGCTGTGTGGCATCAGAATGGATACTGCTACATAACGCAAAACTTTACCAAAACTTTCAATATCACTGTAATACAAGATGATGTTTCTGAATCTAGCACACCTTTCTTAAAGGTTCAATTATGCAAAGTACCAGTCCCAATTCAGAAAAGCACCTAAACACAACCATAGCTGCAGTCATGAATGCAGTTCCCTATTTAACTTGATTATTCCGTTGGTGTGATTAAATTCTAAGCGCTTAACTGTATTAACACAAACATCAAGGTTTTGTCTCAGTAGGATGAATTAAGTAAGCTGAAATGCATTGCTTTCGTATACTTGAAGCAGTGGATTTCAGATTACTTCATCTCTTTTTCTGTAAGCATGCCGTTGTGCCAAAAGCTGTCATTCCCTTGTTTTCTATGCATTTGCTGTATTTTAATGAGAAACTCTATTTATTGATTCTGATATTACCGAGAAAATGGGTTTTCCTTTCAATAAGATGATTACACATAAATGTTACAGAGAAACACAAGAGGGGGTTTTGTTTTGTGGGCTTTTTTTTTCCCCTGCATAATTGCTGAAGGCAGCGTATTACCCACTAGCACAAGGCAGTAAATGAGCTAAGTCCTGGATTCACAGCTGTGCTCAGTGTGCTCCATGTGCCGTGGCGGGCACTCACAACGAACCATTTGGGATGCCCTGATGGAAAATGGCTGGCTCTGTACTGGACCTGTGCCCATCGCAGGCGAGGTAAAGCCACAAGGCTGTGCTGTGCACAGAGGACAGTGAGGCCCCCAAGGTGCCAATCTGCCAGCCAGGCAATGTCAAAGAATAGCAGTAATTCAGACATGCCCTCCTTCTCACTCATCACACCCACAGACGCCTGATTCTTTCTCTCTTGCTTTCAGTAGTGCTGAGTTTTAGGGAGCAAACAACACAATACAGAACTACTTTTTTTCTGGGACTAGCTGTTAACTCTTAAAAAAGAATACTCATCATTATGTTCGAGAAAGAATTCCCATTATTATGTTCCTTTGCTTTAAAACTTAGTATAAGTAATAAACATTTTCTTTCTATCAGTGGCGGTGAAACACTTTCATTACTGTACTTTGTTAAACAAGCAGTGTTAATATGTAGAGCTCTTAAAGAAAATTGCATCAGGAACCTTGCATTCTTACAAGAATGCAAAGTGTTGCTGTCCTGGGATAACAGAATTACAATTTTTAGGTTGCATCATATTAACACATCAAAAAGCAAGCATCTGCACCCTCCAAAGTTTATTTAAATCCCCTACCTTTCCTACATAGAGTGGGTCTGTACCCATGTATTCTTCCAGCACAAAGAATTGATTCCACACCCAGCTGCGTTTGGTTCTCGTCCTCCCTGATTGAAAATAGGGCTTTGACCTGGACCTCGTGAGCTCTGCTTGATTCATCCCAGAAAGACACAGGAAAAGAGCTAGTATCTGAAGAAAATGGCAAAACTCCACTTTGCCCAACTTCATCTTTTCTTTTTTCCCTCGGTGAAAGAAAAAACCTTGACCAAAGCAGGCACAATTCCAGTTGTCTCAGTAGCTCTAGCCTCCGGCAGGGTGTCAGCTGGGAGTCCAGAGATAATAATTTGCAGAGTGGTCGATTGGAAGATGTCACCACTGCTGAATAGCCTTCACCAAAGAAATGGTGTAATGGGTACCTATCCGGGAAAAAGACAAGAATTGTTGTCAGAATTTTAATTATTTTTAGAGAATGTAAATTCTTTGCTGCTTTCACATTGTGCATCAAAACTGTTTATTCATTACTTTTCTCCTCATCAACACCAATGAGTTTACATAAATATCTCAGAGTTTATAGCAAATTTCTTGGATGGCATTACTACTGCTGATAATACTGTATTTATAGCCATAAAGTTTTCTCCTGAATATTCTCTTAATACAACATTTCTTTCCAGTATAAATGTTAAAATTCTTTCTGTTAAAAATAATCAGCATAGGTGTAGTTTGGTTTGATATTTTCTCTTCTGTCTGCTATGGTCTTCTTTACTTGCCATTAAGATGATATAATTACAAACCAGCTGCAGGCAGCAAGTTGTATTAATGTCAGGGACATATCCTAGCTTAACTCTCTCCCATATAACTCAAAAGTAAAATGAAGGAGTATAAGATGAATCAGAACAATTTGACTGATTCTTAGTCACAGTACACCAGATGCTATGATTTGTTCTGATCTGAACCTGACCTGGTAAAAAGCCCTGAGTCTCCCCACTCAGTTTCACTACATTCCTAAAGCAAATGTCAGGCACCATAAGAAACATGTTAGACTACTTTTTATATTTATACAGAAATATGCCCAGAAAGATCATAAGGTAATGTAATTTTGTATTTTCAATGAAACCTTGATTTAATAACAATTGATTTTTCAGCACTAACACATGTAAATCAGTTTTTATTTAAAATTTTAATCATTTAATAACTCATAGGACTTACTAATAAATAATTTTTTTTTTTTTTAGAAACAAAAACTTCAATACTTAAACTACTCTTTTTTGCTTTTCATGACTGTAAGCCTTCTCTGCCCATGTAAAAATGTATACTTAGTATAATGTTTTTAAAAGTATAAATTCTGTCAGTCAGAACCAAATATAGCTTTGCCTTTTGGGACAATCACCAGGTAAGCAAAGCTGTCTCTTAAATAGACATCCTCCTTGTCCAAGTCAGCAATAAGGGAGACAAGGAAGCATTTACAAAGTGCCAAACATGAAGTGGAAATAAGGGTGAAATTAAAATAGATAACGGCATTAATTTGGAGTGAACTGCTGCTATTTAGGAAGCCATGGAAGAAAGAAGATTTCATCCTTCATGCTTTTAATTAATCTAAAAAGGCTAGACATTAAATCACATAGACATTAAATACTCTGGACTGATTATCATAGTCCTATCCATTACTACTAAAACTGAGTGAAATGTGATATCCACTATCTGTTTTCAGTATGTCAGGCTCTTTCAGCTGCAGAACGCCTATGCATCGTGCTGCCAAAGGTACCTAGAGGGCAGAAACATGAAACAAATAAAAAGCTCTTCTGATTACAGACTGTATTTAAAGCCTTTTTATAGTAATCCCTTCTGTGGGACTGCCCTGCACCAGAAAGGCTTTGCTTAGAGGCTGGTGGGATAAACCGCAAACCCACTGAGCGTGTTTGCTAAGCAGCAGCAATTTGAAAGCTTCCATGCAGGAAAATCCAGGCAAAATGAAGAGAACAGGCAAGCCTTACCTAAAGAGCCTAATTTTGAAAACATGATGCTACAGTTATAAAAGACATCACTCCAACATGGACCAAAATTCTTTTCACAGCAGGATTAACAAGCAGGTGTCACCCTCGTTAGAAGAGCCTAGTTTGAAATGATTAATCCCAACTAGTCATAGCTCAGTTTTGATCTGGCCCTTTGGGTAAATCATGACCATATGACAGTAATTACTGAGAGGCCTGCCAATGAGTTTTAAGGAAGTAGCTGTGCTTTCCCTGTGATATGTTCACTTCCTACTGCTCCATTCAACTACAGTGAGTGTTGTTTGTAGTAGGGGCTGTTTATGCATCCTTGATTTCCCCTCTCTGTGCCTAAGTTACATCATGTTAAAGACATCTGATATTGATAAACTGTCAGTTTATTTCAAAGAGGCAGCAGATTGTTATTTAACAGAGATAAAAATACAAAATGGATTTTCTTAAGAAATGTCAGTAAAACATTTACAATATGCTAGAGTCTTTTCACTAAGCAGTTTGAAATGTCTTGTTCTTGCTCTGAACAGACATTTCAAACCTAGAATTGCTCTAACCTTTATCTCGAACAGTGTTCTCTTATATCCTTTCTTTTACACCTGCAGGAAAGTATGAAAGCCACCATATGGAGTGCCATGGTCCCCAGCCACACGCCACAGCACAGAACTGAAAAACGCACCCAAAATACCAACTGAAAAACAGTCCATATGCTAGACAGCACAATCTGATGAAAAGCAGAATACTCACACCTCCTGGAAAGAAAACATTGTTGTGGTTTACTCATTCTCAAATACTTTCACCACACAGACTCCAAAATTTCAATTATTTTTATTCAGCTGTGTGGCAGCACTTTCTGCTCTGAAACACTCTTCCCTCCGTTTTTTCTCTTCTATAGAATAAGTCTTCCTATTCCTCTTAGAGCACTTTTTTTTAGGTTGTTATTTATAGCTCTTCCAGCACACTGCCTTTTATATGTGATACCTCCAAAAGCAGAAGTCCCTTTTTTAAAAAAATATTTGTGTTTTGGCAATAATTCTTTATTAAATTGCATTTTATTACCTTTCTTACTGAGATAGATAGATAGATACACATTTTATACTAGTTTTTAAATAATTTTGTCCAAGCATAACTAGCACTTCAACATCATCTGTTCTATGACATCCATAAGCATCAAGTCCACAAGACCACATAAGCGATGTCACATCCATAAAACTGTAAGTAAGAAATACTGTTGGTGGCTTTTCCTCATTAAGACATAGCTTAAATGTTCAGGGTTACACTTGCAGCAGTGGATGAAATTAACACTGACAGGAACAGAGGGTATACAGTTCTCTGATTCCAGTGTCTTCACCGTCATCTGTGTTTACTGACTCGAGTGTGATGGCAAAACTGACCTGCAAGCACTTTGCACTTTTTGTTTAGTGATGCTCTTTTATGAAACATTATCTCTTTCTGCACAAACAATATTTAGAGTATACAAAAGTGAGAAATATTTACACTTTTAATTGATATCATTAACTACCCTAGAATAAAAGTGTACCTTTACATCTTGTTTCTGATCTCCGAAATGCCACTCCCCTCCCCAAACAGGGGTAAACCAAATCATATCCTTTCATTCACACTTTGCCAAGCTAAAAAGTACCTTAGGCCTTTAGAAATAAAATTGTTAGTGTATTTAAAGCATTAAGTTCTAGCTTTCACATCTAAGCTTGTTTTCCTTATTTGCTCTACATGTAGTCCTGGCAATCACAAATATGAAAAACACAAAGTAAAAGTTCTGGTGTGTAATTTGGAGAGTACGTTATGTGATTGGGACAGTGCAGGTAACATGTCTTAACTGAGCAGTAACATGCTGTCCAAGTGAACAGCTGTAAGAATCAAAAAAAACCCACAAAACCCAAAAAACTAAACATAAAAAATATCCACTAGATATCCAAACTCTCATGTTTACGTTCTTAAATAGCTGGCTGAAAAATGAAACCTCAGAATGGAGAATATACATTTGAAAAAAATAATAACCTCTTCATTCAATATACATCATAAACCTTACATTTTCTCCCATCTGCTGTACAAAAATTAAACTATATTTAAGCCACAGTGTTCTGGTGTACACTGCTAATCTGAAAAATATTACTACTCTCCTTTGCCAAAACAATCTGCTAATGTCAAAAAGACACTATTATGCACTGTCTCCAAGGGGCAATCTTGATTTGTTGAAAACATTCAGATCATGAATAAGATCCTCAATTTAAAGGAATAGTCTCCCTCACTGCAAGCAATTAAGGATAATTTACACCCACTGAAAATCTCTCTGAATATTTTGCTTCACTCCATAATTTCTAAAACAACTCATCAAGTCTAGTGATCGTTGTTTGTGCGCCACAATGAGCACCAGTAGATAAGGACAACTTTTCAGTCTCAGAGATATCATCTCGGAAGCCCTCCTTCCCCACATCTGAGACTTCCCCAGCCCCCTAGGGCAGTTTGCTGAAGGCTCTTGAGATGTCTTTGCACCACCTAACCTTTGCAGCCAAAATGCAAATTCCTGCAGACTTCTGCTCACGCATTGCTACCAGTGTCACAGTGCCAGCTTAATCTATGAACCATATCATTTTCCTGTCAACCTCTTCAACCCTACAGAGAATTTTGTCCTTCATCATAGTTTGTCCTAAAGTGTTTCTAATGTGTAAAATGTTTCAGGAAGCAGCAGAAATCCAAACCCTTCTCCATTACTAAACTCCACCAGTCTGGATTGCATTACTCTAGTTTGAAATCTCACTGTCAGCCACTCACTGAGGTTGTAACTGAAGAGTTTACCACCCCTATTTTATTGCCTTCTCTTCCCTTATCCTCCCACCTGCCCCATTATTCTCCTCTCATCAAATTGCTTCAATTTTTGATGCCATTGCAAAATTTACTGCACAAATATGGACCTCAATGACTGAGCAGGCACCCCTTGCTAGTAAATCTCGCTTTAGCTTGGTCAATAATGCACAGTTATCCAGTAATCCCATGGGGTGTTTTGGTTTTTTCTCTACTTTATTCATTCAGTAAAATCAGACCCAGGGTGTTGAAATAATTCCAAAGGTGACCGTTGCCACTGGATTTTGAACCATGATCCCTTAAACAATGTAGAACCAGCAGGTGAGCCCCCTGACAGCTGGACTGCCCTAACTGAAATAGTTATGCTTTGACATTCAATTTTACAATGCCCATTGGACAGGGTGTTACATTTAGTGGCAGAGGAAATCCCCCTTTGTTACAAGTCGGCAGCTCCTCCATGTCACACATCCTAAATATTACAGGAGACTCCTTCACAGGCACATGAACAGGAACGTGATCCTTGAGACAAAAAGGTTTTGAGAAGATAACATGTCTAATTATGGTGTCAATTTCAATGTCTGGTTATCACTTTTTTCAGGGAAAGAAAAAAAGAAAAGGAGGGTGCCTTGGAGAAAGTGAGGTGGGGACCCTGTGATGAAATGAAGCACTGCAAGGCAAGGCAGTACGATGAAACCTATTAACTCCCTGTGCCAGATGACATTACAACTACAGACCACAACCTTCTGCCGCTAACTGGCCTAAATATTCACATGGGAGATCTGTAAATGTAGCGCACATCCTGCAGTCTGCATCTGGTTATCAAGCAAAAAACTATCACTGCTCCAAACATATGGCACTGTTACACTAAACCGGCTCCAATACCCTCTGACTCAGGTGAAAGGACCTGATGAGATGACAGAAAAACACTAGGCACACTGCAATAAATTACATGGCTTAAAAAAATGCATGAAGAAAACCAGGCAACAGAGTTTGGTCTTTTATACTGTTCTGCACTTGATCATGAGATTGCACGTGTCTAGAGTGCTGAATTGTTTGGGTTGTTGGTAAGTTTGTTTTGTTCCCCAAGCAAAGTTAACAAAAGAAAGATTCTTTTCCCCCTAATATCATTTTCTCCATGTGAAACAGCTTCATTGGTTTTTCACCTCGCCATGGTACATTTGAAAGATCTAAGTTGCTGGGAAGGATTATGCTAATTTGATCAGTTATTGAAAAGAAACGCCAGCAGTATTTGTAGATGTGGGACCAATCAAGGCAAATATTTAAATTTCCACAAGCTCAATTTCTGCAGTCTCATTTCAGCTGAAGAACGTCACATAATGCCTAGGGATGACTTTCTTGCAGAACTGCTGAATTCCCAGAGGAGGCACTCCTGCATTACTGCTTAGAGTTAAGCCTGGTTTGACAGGAAGAACTGAAGTAACCATCTATTTTATGCGCCCTTCTCAGATGAAATTTAATGATTTTTATTGCCACAAGAAAACAATACCCAGTAGTAGCATGAAAACGTGCATGAAAAAAAAATGTGTGTGATAAACTAAAGGAAAAGGAATGGCTCAAGAAAGGCCCTCATTGAAGAATCGCTGAACACATCAGGTACTGAAGCCAATAGACTGAAAACACACAAAAAAACGTACTAGATATCACTAGGACTGACTCCCAAGCAGTATATTCATCTGTAAACCACTTGAAGTTTAAATTATTTTCTATTTTCATCACACATCAGAGTCAATTTGTGAGTTGAATCCCTTTGAGAAAAGGCTTAGCCAGGTTTACAGAAAAGTAGGAATTTGAGTTGGAGTAGAACAATATAAGGTCTTGCATTAGTAATGATTTTCTTCAGTCAAGCTTCTGACTGCTGAAGAAACATAGAAAAATGTGGGCACAAAGTGTACATACACAGTCATACATGGAAAGGATAGGTGAAAATCTATGTGGATATTGTATCCATTCTTCTCATCAGAAAATTCTCAGTTAATCTGCAGCTGTAGAAATGCTTTACAATTACCCTTTTACATGAAAAAAACAATAATACTTTGCTAATAAATCAATAGCAAATAATCAATAGTACCTTGCTATTAAATCAATGAAAGTAGACTTAGGAGAACTGTGAGGCTGTCATCTGACTTTTAACACAATTCTAATGACCTACATCAGCCTTTAATTACAGTAAAATATCCCATTATGAGAGTGAAATGTTCCTTGATTAAAACTGAAATCTTTAATGGCTTTTTGCTAGAAAATAGGCTGTATTGCTGATGTTTGTATTTTCACTCACAATAACTGACACGCATTTCCAACATGCAGTGGTAGCTCAGATTATTATCTTTAATATTTTCCTAATAATCCTGGTAGTTTTAAATCTTTATTGAGCACTCAAACCCTAGGTGTTGTACATACTTTACATTAAAAGCTGTCACAGCTAGGCCTTCCCTTACTGTGGATTTTATTGCAATAGTGTTTTAAATCTTACTTAGCCTTTCTTCATGACCCTGAAAAAAAAAAAAAAATGTGTCTAGATGTCTAGATTAGATCCCCTGGTAGTTGCAGACTGAAAAGCTATAAAATTGTGTACAAAGACTTTAAAAGAATAGCACATTTGGTGCCTGGATAGTTCTTTTGGGTTTGTTAAGTGGGTTTTGCGTTCTTTTTTTTTCTCCAAAGATGGTAACACACCCGTTACACTGAACTAGCTCTAATGAGGCACAATCGTACCATTTGCAAATATCCTCACTTCGCTTCTGCATTGTTAAAACTGTGATAATATTGCTGAGAGAAAATCAGCATCACTTTCCAGCTCATCTTTATCTGTTGACCTGTTGTACCTTCAGAAGCTACATGCTAAGCCAACTTAATTCAGTTACGCAACTTTCATGCTACTGCCCATCTGAACAGCTCTGCACCTGAGATTATGTAGACCTACCTTTCTCAGAAACAAAGTACCTAGTTTTCACCAGTAGAAATTCCCTGCAAACTCAAATAATGTAACAGAGAAACAATTAGTAGATACATTAAGGGTAGAAAAGTAAAGTCATGCATCAATGCCAAGGAGAGGCTGTTTCAGAAACTGGCTTGTTCAAGAGTTTGGCTCTTTTATGTATGTATGTATTTATTTATTTATTTGTCCTGGAAAAGCAATTTTTTTTTCTGCAAAGCTGCACAATCACCTATGTTTCAGCTGAAAAATGGCAAGTCAGTATGTCTCGTTAGAGAGACTATGAAGTATACTCTGCCCTTTCAAGTCTCTGGTTTGGCTTGAGCAAGTTATCTATCAGAACATAAGATTTTATCCTTGGGAGGAGAAAAGATTAAAGTATCAGCATTTCAGCTCCCAGAATCAGAGCACATCACAAGTATCCATCTCCCATCCTTTTCCCACATCCTGGGGAAGACATCGTTTGTAGAATCTTGGCTCACCTGAACTACTTCACCTTTTGAAAGCAGTATAAAGGCTAAACCGTATCTCAAAAAGGGCTATTTTTTGCCTCCATTAGCAACTAGAAGTCTGAGGATCCAGATGACAAACCTCTTGCTGCTGGTGTACACAGCCCATTGTAGGAAAGCAGGACATGCCCGTGTGCGGATATGTGGATGGACTGGGGGACGGGGTGGAGGGGGAAGGGTCAGCATCAGCCAAGCACTGCAGAGCTAGCCTTACCAGCTGAATACTAATCAAAGAAACAGCTCCCATAATTTCAACATTTGCAAACTCTAGAACATCCTTGACTCAGAAGGACAAAAGCTCTGGGAAATAACTCAGGAAATTTCCTTGTCTCTGAAATCTTTTGCACTGTAGCATCACTGCCGGACTTCGAGCCCAAGCAAGACAGCCGCTTTGGCTTGGCAGAAAGGACTGAGACAGTCAGGACTTTGGGCTGCCTATATTTTGCACAAGTCTGTGGTCTTCCCTTCCCCCACCCCACTTCCCCGCTTGTCAGAGAGACTTCTCCAAAGAGTCAAGAGTGATGCTATTGTTCTCGTATTTCTCAGAAGGTGCACACGCGCCTATAGACCCGGTGCTCTCACTTTCCGCGGTTTCTCCACCGCACCTGGTGTCGGGTGCTCCCGCGGCTGGTCCCAGCCGCGATGCCCGGGCCGCCCCCAGCCCGGAGAACGCGAAACTTACGGCCGCGGCCGCACCGCCCCCGGCATCTCCGCAGAGCCGCGGCTTCGCTCCGGGCAGGAGCCGCTCCGGGGCGAGCGGGTGCGGGGAACAGCACACAGCCCTTTCCTGCAACTGCTCCGACCGCCCTCTGCCTACATGGGAGGGGAAGGGGAAAGGGAAGAAAGGCGAGGAAAGGCACAGGTGCAGTCAGCACTTACCTGCTCCCCCTTTCTGTCGGCTGCCCAGCGCGGTGAGTATTTTAATCCCAAGGGCCGACGGTGCCTCCGCGGCGAAGTGCTGGCGGGATGCTCCCAAGCGGGGAGGGGCGGGCTGCGGGCGGCGGGGCGCCCAGCGGGCATGGGGGCTGCACGCCCGCCCGCGCACTCGCCCGCACCCGCGGAGATGGGAGCGCTGCCGCTGCTCCACTCCTCCTCCTCCACGGCACGGCGCGGCACTGCACAGGCAGCCGCTGGGCACACGATGGGAGAAGTGGGTGCCGGTGCCAAGCCCAGCTCCGACTGGGTGCGGATCGTGGCTGCGGGAGGAGGAGGAAGAGGAGGAAGGGAAGGAGCGGGGAGGGAGGGAGGGAGAAGGCAGAGGAGGTGGGGATGCTGCTCTGGGCAGGGGATATCACGGCTCGGTGGCTGGAGCCGGCTGCTAGCTCCGTCCGAGGGCGCGCGGAGGCGGCACAGGGACTCTTTGTACCTCCAGAAGACCCAGCGGTGGCTATTGAAGCGGGATCCAGGGAGCAAGCACTGCCTGCCCGGCCCCACCACCAGCCCCCCCCCCCCCCCCCCCCCCCGCCTCTTCTTCTCCTCCTCCTCCTTGACAGGATATACAGATGGAGTCCTTTGGATAAAAATCAGGAGCCGGGCTAGGGGGTGGGGCGGGAACCAATCTCTCTCCCTATTTGCATTTGAAACGGGGAGTTGAAGGAGAGACTTCAAGATTTATTTATTTGTTTGTTTGTTTGTTTGTTTTACTTCTCCCCCCACAACCCACCACGAATTTGTCCTACAAGCTGCGACTCAGTTTTCGAGGCGTGAAGACGAAGTCGCAAAACTAAACCGAACTTGCAGACCCCCTGCTTTTAGAGCTTTGCCCTTTCAGCCTGCCCAGCGTGGCGCTTGCGAAACCCACACTCCCTGCCCTGGCCCGTCCTCCTGCCGGGCGTAGGGCAGCCGCGGGCACTGGCCCTGCCCGGGCCAGGGTCCCCTCCCCTGCTCCCTGGGCAGGGCACGGAGCCACCACCGAGCAGCTCGGGGGACTTCAAATCTCGCCGCCCTGCTGCCCTCTGTCTCCCTAGAGCTGCTCTCACGCCTCCCCGGCTGCTTTTTATACCGCGGGGTGGTGGTGAGCGAGGAGAAGGGGATTAAAAAAAGTAGAAAATACGCTGAATAAGTAAACGAGGTGCTTTCTCAGAATAAAGGGCGGACAGAGCGGAGTGTGCGCCCCGGCAGCACACAGGAGAAGGCTCGGTGTCACGCTGGGGCTGGTGCCCGGCAACACCCACCCACAGCCCAGCAACCCTGGAGCTGCTGGGGGCAGCCGCTCTGGGAAACGAGTACCTGCTTTGTTCGGACGGGGTCCGGACTGGAAAGCGGCAGCACAAACTTTCTGCCTCATTTCAGCACTGCTGAAGCCGTTTGGGTCTGCAGAATGAAACAGATCTACAAAGGAGACGCGATCAGCCAGGAGTCAGCATGCCTCCTGAAAAGAAAAAAAAAAAAAAAAAAAAAAAAAAAAAAGAAAGCGCAGAGGTTCCAAACGTTGGCAGAGTTGCTGAACTGACATTTTCCATGGACAAAAATATTTTTAACACGTGCTGTTTTTAGAACAATGGACTGTACCAAGGGCAACTGTAAGATATGCACCTTGGCCAATGTCTTTTGGTTTATGTTTACCAGAAAAGCATTTTCAACATGCTATAAACAAACTAATAATGTGAATATATAATTACTTTTCATTCCTACTATACATTATGCTGTGAAATGTGTTGTCAACAAAAATAAAGTGCAAATAAAGTCACTTCAATAAGAAACAAACAGCAACAAAACAATTGGTTTGGATCATAAAGGCTTTTTTTAAAATAATTTTAACTTCTGGATTAGCTTGTAGCCTTTGAATACACAAATGCAGCACGCATGACTATTTAATTGAATGTAATATGTAACTGCTATGTGTTTCTTGTCTTTAAGCTCCACTTTCAGACATGATTTCCAATGTCACCCTTCTAATCAGAGGGAGGCAATTCAACATCATGGCATTTGTGAAGTGGTTTACAGAGACCAACTAGAAACAATCTATGGTCTCCAAGTCGTGGCGTGTCTGTGTGCATGGTTACAACTTAATAAGATGTATTCAGGCAAGAAAATTCTGAAACATGATTGCACACAGTTGCTTGAGATTGTAATTAAGCATCCGCCTTTCCTTTGTTCTCCTTCCCCCAATCCCTAATTCATCTTTTACAAGTTAATCAAAATAAGACTCTTTGCACTGATCCTTAGAGGACAAGGTTCAAGGACAATTATCTTTTTTTTTTTTTTTTTTTTTTTTTTTTTTTTTTTAATAATGAACTATCATAAAACACCTCTGCTTTATCTTCTTTCAAATTCATTTAGAAATGTAACTATGAAAATTTTTCTTTTACCCCTTAATTCAGTAGCTATGACTTCAATAATGATATTAGAACAGTTAAAAAACAGAGAAAACAAATCTTTGTTTGTAAATAAGATGACATAAAAAAAGAATCTACAAGGAGTCATGAGCTTCATAAACTCCAGCTAAGATCCTCAAACTTTTTATTTGCTCTGCAGGTTCAAAATAGGGACTAAATAGTCACTTAAAACCATTATAAAGGAAGGACTCTTTCTTATTAATTTTGATTCTGATCCAGATATTACTAACAGAAAAATAAAATAGTCAATTATCACCCAATTAAAAAGCTTTCATGTGTAGCTTCACAGACTATTTCATGACGTTCTTCCTAACAGACCTCTCTCAAGGATGTGCTTTATGTTCCAAGAATCTAGTCCCTCAAGCAAAACCTTTCATTAAACTGTGTGTCAGTGAAAACATTTGAACTTATTTTTACTCTTGAAAATAGGATAGATATTTTTGTCTTATTATTTTTCTAAATGCTTATGTTGTCATATCAAAACAAAATGTATGAAACCCTTTGACTTTCATGGGAGTAAAGCAGTGACTCCAAGCAAAATATGTGACTAAGAAGACCAATTTAATTTCACTGCACAGACAGAATAAAATGTAAAGAAGCAATTATTCTTAGTCAATTTTGGCAATCTACCATTTTTAGTAATACAAGTAAATGTATTTTTTTTTAATTCAATTTGTTCTTGACTGTCATGAAAGTGGGTTTTTTCCAGTGAGTCAGTCCATTCCAATGCATTGACTGGATCATTTTGGCAGGAATCCACACCTACAGCACTGTTGTGTTTCTTTCTAATGTTTTGGAGTGCGTTTACTCATCCTGAGAGGTACAGGTGTACCACCTCCAGAGGAAGGTCTACAGCTGGTACAAACAAACCTTGGACCATGCCAGACTGTCTCTTAGGTAGGCACTGTAAAAAGTAACTGCAGGCATCAAAATGCATTGGTATTGGCACCTTTCCCATCTTTTGACTTCTGAAACTATCAAGGATGCCTCTTCACATTACAAGTTATGTTGCTGTTCTGTAGACCGGATCCATAGTCAGATTTAGGACCACAAAACCTGAAACTGCATGTTCTGAAACATGCTGTTAAATGCTTCTTAGACAGTGAGGTGGTCACTCTTTATGGAGGATTTTGACCTGAAACGCAAAACAAATTTCTTTAATGGTTGCATTCAGTCCCCTGAGCCTCTGACTGTCTCTCAATATTAACATTTCTATCTGTCCACTCATTATACACATTCTGAAAAAGAGCAGTGTCAGGTAACTGCTACCTGAGTCCTGGTAATTCACTGTGTGGGAGGAGCAACTTCTATTATGCACTCAGCAATAGCTTGTAGAGTTCCTTCAATATGAAAATGTATTACGTTCAGAGGCAAAACCTGAGCTTTTCCTTTTCTTAAAAATTTTTGTGGATATTGGTCTTTCATAAAGCAAGCAGGAGAGCTTGCAGTTTAGTATCTTTTTTTAAAGGAAAACATTTCTAAACACCACTCATTTCCTTGTACAGGTAAGAATGCCTCTGTATGTTACTCTTAGCTAAGTGATTCAGCTGTCCAGATATAATACTTACAGTGGCTATAACTCTGATGTGACTATCTTACCTTCTGTATCACAGGGTAAGCCACTGTCCATTGCTGTGGTTACACTAGCTTTGATTCCAGTCTAGAAGTGAGTGATGTTTTTTTTCAGTCTTCTTTTTTTCTCATTTTTACAAATAGCAGAAGGCAAAAAAAATAAAGCCTACTGAAATTGAAGACATTCACGGCCTTTGACAAGATATTTAACAGAAGGATGTCTCTCTGCCTTTCTGTGTCCTCACAGTCATGGTTTAATTTACTATTTAAACTTTGAGATTTTTGAGACAATTACAATGTTGTCTATATTCCAAGAATGTTTTCTACCCAATGTAGACCCACAGGGGACCTGCCTGACAATAATAAGTTCAACAACCTGTTCTTTAGAATATACTTTGCAAAATAGCTTGTAAAGATATGTCAGCCAAAATGCCGTAATAATATGAACTAAATTATAGTAAATAATCATGGTGATTCAATGGGGGAATTTTTCAGGTCACTTTGTGTATCCACAACCTCCCATTCTGGTTAGAAAGTGTTACCTCATCAATTCAACATTACCATCATGGTTCCATCTGCCCTCTTTGCCTCCTCTCTATCTTCCCTTGAGTTTCCACAATCTTGCGATGACATATTTGGTCCACATATACTGGCAAATTGGAGTAACTGATATATTTGCAAGAGTGGTATTCTTCAAAAGTAAATCTAGTTAATCTGAGGCAATGTAACTGTAAAATAATAAGAAATCACAGTTGCCTGAGGTAATAAAAGTGAATGCAGTTAAAAATGGATTTTAAGTTGGCAGGAAGAACAGAGAATAGCAACAAAGGGAATTGTAGGAAAGGAACTTGTAAAGCAACTGAAAATTGAAAATAAGTTTGTTTAATCATAAGGAAGATGCAAAATTAAAAGATTCTACTATTGAGGGTAATTTATTAGTCACACACCAGTAAGAACAGCACAGGAATAAATCAATTGAAAAACAAAAACACAGAAAGAATTTTTGAAAATGTCACAGTATGATGGTGGCAAATGGCAGGTAGGCTGTCAGAAGACTGAAAAGAGAAACAGAGAATTTCATTATGGCCACATAGAAATGGGCTATTTTTAAAAGCAAGGATAGATGGCTTAAAAAAGCCCTAAGACCAGAATGGAGGCTGTGTGGCCAGGCTCCAGATGCTATTCATCATATTATAAGTGGATGTACCGAGCTGGTCAGCACTGAGATACAATACAGAGTGACAAAGCTGGCAGTGTGGTGCAGTGAGTGCTCCGCAAAAAGTATGGATTACCAATAGGGGAATAAAAAAAAAAAAAAAAATCAGTAGCAGACAAAGAAAGATGCTGATAATAAAAGCATTAATATTAAGACATTTGAATCAAATTAAAAAAGGGGGGGGCTAGAAATAAGAGATAGGAAATTAGATGAGAGGATTAAAAGGGAGGCAGAATCATTTAAAAACTATTTTTCTTGTTTCATTCAAGGATGTTGTCCAAATAAAAAATGTTAAAAATTGCAGTCAGGGCAGGAGCAGGAGAGAATCCAGTTTCTGGATTCTCTGGATGGAGGATAACATGCAAAATGCCAACTACTTTTATATCCTTGGACCCATACTAACATTGCAAAGGGGCTAAGGCAATCTTTCAGGCATCATGTAGCTGCTTTATGAGCATCTCTTGATGAACACAATCATCCAAATTGTGTTCAAAAAAGCACATGGGTCTCACATTGATGTTTCATGATGGCAAGGTCCTACTGGTGGAGAAGAAGCATTACTGTCCTTAGAATCAGCACTCCTCTCTTTTTTGATGTATGCTGAAAAAAAAATAGGTTAGATGCCTTTCTGCTGGATATTAAGATAAATTCTGCCAGGCATTCATACTGTGGCACAACGATGTAATTTTTTCAGAGGAATTGTGATAGAGAATCACAATTTTTCTGATCCTATGAAAAGCTGTACATAGAAAGTCCAATTAACTTCAGGGAGTTTTGCACTCTTCAGGGAAATTGCTACTGTGTAACATCCATCAGAAAATCTGCAGCTAACTTACTTGTGAAAAATGCCAATATGTACACAATTAAGCCAGTAACATCCCACACATAGCAGAATGTCTATCTTCAGGTCAGACCCTATACCCTATATCAACTATACAGAATTAATATGAATAGCTCCTCCACTGACCTCTAAACCCAAATCGGATTTCAGTGTTCCACTGTGATTTGCCAAGACAAGTTTGAACACTTGTCTTGACAAACAAAACTGGCGATTACAGCTGCAATTTTAGAAGTATTTTCTGAATAAATGGCCTGAATTATGTATACTTCTACATCATAACTGGTATTCAAGATGCTCATAACCATCCCTGTGTGAAAACTTTAGCTAAGTATGCAACTTTTTTATTATTATTTGTCAGTTTTTTACCTGACCACAGCAAAAATTGAACAAGCACTCTCTCTTTCAGAAAAACCCTCCCAAAACTGAAGACAAAAACAAGGCAAAAAGTCTACAACAGCCACAAACCACATTTTTAAAATGTAAAGTATTATAAGCACAAGAAGCACTGAAAGTGTGGAGCATGCTGGTGACCCTTCCTTTTCCCCTTCAAATAATCCAACTTTTCAAATCTGGATGTTAAATGAAATGCTAATCTCCTATACCTGAATATTTATGTAGAAAGAATTCTACACCAGCATCTAAGCAGTTGTATAGGAAGCAGATGGAAATGTCTTCTAAGAGAGTTCGAGAAAAGAATGTCACTATCTTCATCATCCTGAATTGTCCACTCTCAAAATTATTTGGTGTGAGTGCTGAAGGGGATATAATTTCATATGTCAATTTTCCACCCAGCTAATGTATCCATCAAATTTTTTATTCTTTAAGAATGACAACTTAGACATTACTTTTATACTTAAAATGTGAAAACCTTATAAATCCCTTAATCCTATCCAGCTTCTACCTTTCCTTGGGATAGATTCTGCATTCATTAAAATCAGTGGGAAAACGTCGTTTAGTCAATGAGCAAAAATAGGTTTTAGGAAAAACCTAAGTTATTGTTGGTTTGAAAACTAGCTCAGAATACGAAGTACAACATTTTGTGCCATTCCTGCAGAAGGTGGTGGAAATCTTTGAAAGTCACAAATGGCGCGGATGAAGATGCAGGTCCCAACAAATTACACCAATGGTTATTCTGCAAGAATAAAGCCAGAGCCTGATCAATGCTTATTTCCTTCTACTTCTACCCACGGCTGTCTGTATAAAGGAAAAAAGGGCCGAAGGCAGATGAAAGAAAATAGCAGTTATGTGGAACTTGCTCCCTCCCACACTTAGCAGGTTAATAATGCCCTAGCACCAGAAATAATTCATTCAATCCACTCTTTCATCATGTTTCCTCCAATCTGGCCTTTGCAGACATCAGTGCTGGTCACTGGGATGCTGTGCCTAGTCATTCATCAACACTGACCTTGGTGTTACCAGCCCTGCAAGCCTAGCTTTTTCAAAGGAACTTCTTTTGTTTTCCTCTGAGTCACTGAAGTTTGTCACATATATTTCTGTTGGGAACTTTCTGGGACAAGGGGTTTTCTAGGTCAGTCATGGGACACAGGGCACAAGCACAATTATCTCAGTGTGAAGTACTACCATACAGATATACATTAATAATTTACTACACACATAAGTATAATACACACAAGTCAGCTACTCTAAGACATCCCATGTCATGAAACTTGTGCTCATCCATAGATATTAATCTTGCTTTGAATTTAATGAGCATGGCCTGATAAAACAAAATTCAGTAAAACTAGAAGCTCCACAGGATTTCTCCTTGAGGATTGTAGTAATATCTTTTGTGTCTACAGACATGTACTTATATCAAGCTTCATTGCAAATATATGTAATTGAATAACTCTACTAGACTTCCTCTGAGTAGCTTTTATTTAATTCACTGTGATTATCCTCAGAATAGGAGAAGGCTGATAAGAATGACTTCATGTATGGGATGCAATATACATCCTCTGTCTCAAGGCCAACAAAAGAAAAGGTGCCTTCTGAGCAGCAGATGCCTGCAGGAGGATAATATACCCCCCAGTTACTCAGCTGCTTCATCTGTCATTTTTATGAAGTCATGTCATGGTTGGACAGAGCAAAATTGCCTGTGAAAAGCTATGTGAGGAAAAAAGGGAGAGAGAAACAGGTAACTGCCTCTTCCTAAGTGCTGGATGGAATTAATATTTATGGGGGAGGGGGAGAGAGCATGCAGGAAAACAAACATAAGAAATAACTTTGCAAAATATATCTTCATACAGCTTCAATATCAGCCATCTCAATAGTGCTAAAATGCTGCAGTTGCTCCACTGCTATTACTAGTTACTTTAAAAGATAAATTGCTGTGGAAATTAGAAAGTAACAGATGTGAAGCAATCTTAAGCATAAATTCCTTCACACTTCTTATTAAATGTGGTTAAGATTTTAGTCATCAAACACCCTTTAGTTTAGACAATAAAAGCAAAAAAAGGAAAATTTAACTGTTCTTCTGTGTTGTAAGCCCACTGAGCTTTGTAACTTGCTGAAGATTTGTTTTCTGACACTTCCACCAGAAAAGAGGGGAGTGGGGGAAGGAGTGGAGAAGTATTTCTCCAAAAGCATTCTGATCCACAAAAAGACCCAACTGTATGTGTTGGGAAACATGTCCAAACACTTCTCTATTTAAGTCTTTCTTCTCTTTCAGTAAAGTGTCAGTAGCTCTTTGAATAGCTACTGGCCTTGGCCAAGACCCTAGAGAAAGGCAACAGATGTTGCTAAGATTGTACCCAGGCTATCCTCTATCCTGTTTCATTTCTGAAAGGGAAAAAGAGAGAAAGGGAGAAGAAAACTTGCATTAAATCACTGGACCATTTTGTACTTCAGCAAATCTGTTTGCACATGCTCGACTGACCTCGCCGAAAAGGCTGAGCCTTTTGCATTCAGCCTGAGGTCAGTCCTAATGCTCTGTTCAGTGGTCCACACTCCTTTCACTAGGAGCAGCTGCCTCTGATTGCTAGAACAAATTGAGGTGATTCAGGCCACCAGCAGGGCCATGGTACAAGGGCTTTTCACCAGAAAGGGAGGGAAAACCTTAGAACAGGACCAACTGGGGCTGCCCACAATAAACCGTAGGATTAATTTGATACAGTCAATATTAAGACATGCTCTTGCTGAAAAGTGGGCCATGGTGACATAAACTACAACACAGTTGGACTGAAAGAAGAGGGAAAAAAGTGGTGTTCAAACATTTATTAAGTTACACCTAATTATTTAATTTGGGGACATTTAAATTGTAATACAGTTTGGGCTTGGGAATGACTTGGTGTTTAACCCCTGGCAGAATATTCTTGGCATAAATGGGATTCAAGATCAGTGGCGTCACCATCCCCCTAACAATATTGTTTGAAACATTGAATGCAAAGTCTCTAAACTATTTCTGTGATCAGTTTAAAGACAAGAATAATCAACAGCACTATTTCCTACCATATTTATGAACCTGTTTCAGTGGCTAGAAGTGGCTACATAGCTGTTATCCAAGGAGGGGGGAAAAAAAAAAAAAAAAAAAAAAAAAAAAAAAAAAAAAAAAAAAAAAAAACACCACTAAAACAAGCAAACAAACTCAACAGGGGGGAAAAAAAAAAGATTTGGCATTTACCTCTTTTCAAATTCTTTTCAAACTATGAAAAAAGAGAATAGCACAGAGCAGGCACTAGCAGGGAAAGGTGGAGGCAAAACCCTCCCCTTTTTCCCTGGTGCAGGCACACTCCCGCATTACTTGCTTCAGTCCCAGCTATCAGATCACAATATTTTCTGCCGTGTGAAGGATCAGGCCAGCAGTTTTCGAGTCTGAGCTCGAACAAAACAATACAGCACTGCATTAAGGCACGATAGCAAGCACTTACCACTTCAAAAGAAAGCATGCTTTGATGCCTCTGAAAGGAAAGCAAAATCTCTACAGATAGATAGGTAATTTTACCAGACTGGTCAAAAAAAAATGAGTGCTAATGTTAATTCATAAAACTGTGGATTTAAGATCAGGGGAAATTAGGAATTACAGCATTTAGTCTGACTCTGCATTTAGATGGAATGGCTGGGTGTAACACACAGTCTTTGAAGTAGAGTAATCCAAGAGGTAGCTAAGTAAGCTGGAGAAGAAAGAATAAAGATTTTTCTATTTACTTAATTAGCAAATATAGAACCAAAATTTAAGGAAAAAGTATGCAAAAACCCCTGCCTTTTAACTCAGAAAAATTATGATGCAGAAAAATATCCAAATAGTATACTAGAATCTGTGATACAGGACTTCACAAAAACAGAAATAAAATTAAAAATATCTTTCAACGATTTGAATTATAGACAAGAAAATGGAAGTATGTCTCAATCTTCCCTTATTAGCGTTTCATCCTATTACTTGCCACTGTTTTCACATATCAAAATAGAAAAGGAAAAAGAAGAGCTGCATGTTCAAAGGAAACTTTTGAAAGAAGACCAGGAGGAGTTGTATCTTCAACAGAAAATTCACTATTTTATTGTTCTTAAAGATGTTAAGTAAGTAAATATACGTCATGAAAACTTCATATCACTTCTCAAAACATTCTTTTCTTTAAGGCATTACCTATAATGAGCTTTGAATAGCTGCATCTGAAAACTCATTCCCAATTATAATATGTGGTTTTCAGCTAGACAAGGAGTGGAACTGTGTGTTTCAGTGCCACTGACAGCAAAGCCAGCTGAGACATTCCTTTTCTCCTTCCTTCCTACCCCTGGCACTGGCACTCACTCTGTTCACCTGGGGTGACATTACATGTGTGAGTCAACATTGCAAAATAGATCAGTTCAATAATTCAAGTTAAATCAAGCAATTTAAAAAAAAAAAAGAGAAGTTTTCAATTAATTTTGTTTAATATGTATTGCTTCCCTGATGAACTTCACAGCATGAGTCCATGTGTAACTATGCAGAACAAATGGTAGGGATGAGAGGGCAGAAGCAAGCAAATTAAACTTTCAGTTTCCTTCAGAAAATTTCCAAAGATTCCTTCTTTGGGAAGCTTAATGTAAAAGGTACTGGGTCATATCTGCTGTTTTATTATCTGTATTTGATCTCATTCTTCTAGTTGGGTATATGCTCTTCTGGTCTTCTGGTCTTTTTCCAAACCTCTGCCAAGTCACAGTTTCCTGATGTACGGATATCGAATGAGAAAGGAGAAGGAACTGAATCTTACCAAGGCCTTCAGTGGCATGTTCTGGAGATGGAAATTGAGCCTTCTGGGATTATTCTGACAAGAAAGATCAGACTCACTTCAGCATGCTTCTGCCTACACTTGCCAGATTTATGCAGCACGTAAGCAGGAATGCATGACTGACAGTGTCAAACAATGCTGAGGAGAACAGTAGAAAGGGTATGGGCATTTGCCAGTTTTCAGTCTGATGTGATATGGTCTTTAATAAGATAGGCAGCAGGGTACAGAAATGGACTAGATTCATGTTTGACAGAGCAATTTCTTTTTTGGGCTTCCACACAGTTTCTTCTTGTGCATAAAAAAAGTGAGTGTGCAACAGCTTGTGCCTGCCTTTTCTGGATAGCACATCCTATTTTAAAAAATAATATCAGTTCCCATGCACTCATTTTGAGCATACAGGACTCAGTATTCGGGTGTGCACATTGTTTTGGTGATATACAAAAGAAGAGTTACATATACACGTGTGTGTATATATATACATTTCAGCAGAATGTGGTCTAAACCCCAAGTTCTCAAGCCCTCAGAATTTAAGCAGATAAACTACTAGAGAAAAGAAATTTTAAAGACCTCTTCATTAGAGAGAATTCATGGATGGTTATTACTATGACATGTTTTAATAAGGGTACCATCCATATCATGTTAGTTGTGCTCCAGAGACTTTCAATACTGAAAGGAACAGGCAAGAACCATACAGATCTGAGTTCCTGTATGTGTATGCCTCCTAATTGGTTGTACTGACCAAAGGTCTATAAGAGTCTCTGATGAGTACAACATGAAGAGGAAAAAAAACTACAAAGCTTATTGTTGCAGAGATTTTTTACATTCTTAAAGGGTTAGTACTACTTGGGATGGTTAACAAAATACATAATAGAAGCAGGCAACATAACTGATTTAGAATTTCAAGAGCCTTTTGAAAGATTTCTTCTTTTGAGGATATTAAGGAATGAGAGGGGATGATGCACAGTCATGTCATGGATTAAAAGATAATTAGGAGACAGAAGACAGAGTGAGAATGTATTCTAGCTCACAGCCCAGAAGTGAGTGATTGTTTTTACACAGCAGTGCCAGAGCAAACCTTATTTGCACAAAGCTGCGCTCTTTGCTCTCCAGTATCTGCATAAATTAAAGAAAAAATAAATCAAAACACTATTTCAAAACTTCCTTCTTTCCTTTTTCACTACAACTGGTATAGAGTGATCTTCAACATCCAAAGGATATAATGGATTTTAGTTTTGTTCTTGTCTAGTTACCTGGAAGAAAGTAAAAAGGAATTTTCAAGATTCGCATAGCATTTCTTTTTCTACCCGAAGCAAGCTGATGAAAACTGAAGGGAAGTGTTCAACTCTGAAATGGTTTCTTTTTCTGCAGAGAACTACACTGGTGGTAGTTGGCATGCAGGATGATCACCTGACTGATTTCTTGTTCACATGCAGTACCTACATTTGACATGCTTGCGGTTCCAGGACTGTCAAGAAGACTAGACAGCAGTTCAGAGATTTCACCCACTATGGATCCATGGGAACACTACAGGGCAAATTATGCCCATTTTATCCATTTCTAGGCCTTTATGGCACTCCCTTCAGTAGTGATTATTTGCTAACCAGGACCTCTGGCACCCATTAGCGTTTGGCCATGCTGAAGGGATTGGTGATCCTCGTAATGCCATGCTGGCTGCAGAGAACTCACTATCTCAGTTTAGTTCACAAGCCTCACTCTGGTCCTCGAGGCCACAAACTGCAGCTAGTCACTTAAGGAAGATAGGAGCCTAAGGTAAGGAACTTCTCTATAAAGTAAAAAGCTTTTACTGCATAGGGATCTGCTATCCTGCTTCTTTTCAAAACTGAACAGAACCTGATAAGAGATACAGTGAATATAGACTGAAATGCTAGCAAATTAGCAATGTAATCAAGGATTCAGTATCAACTTCAGGCATGTTTTCACTAAGAAGGGACTTCACTCATTCCCACTTGTGAAATATCATTTTAGTCTTTTGCCAGTATCTTAAAGGTCTATCAAAAAAATATCCAAATGAAAGACAAACCAAAAGATTATGAAGAGTTTTGATCTTGATTTAGTTTTAAACCCAGAAAAAAGAAATGATTTATGTGTGAGAGGATTAGCATATACACTAAGTTACACTGCTCTGCAATCCCCTGATAGAGAAATAAAACATCAGAGAAGTAGAATCAGAACATGGATGCAAAATAGTCTACTGAAAATGCGATAATGGATAACAGAGGCAATGAAGGTTTTAGGAGATGAAAAAGAGCTAAGGGTTGGAGTTTTTTGCATGCAGCATTTTTCTTTGGGAAACCCTTGCACGATTGTGTTATGGCAGCCCACTGGTTCACTCAACTGCTTCCTTGTACAACTGCCAAAAACCTTTCTTCACCCACATCTGCTTGGAGAACTTAGCTTTTTTTGCACACAATACATAAAGTACTCTATTTTCGTACATAGAGACATATTGAAGTGCTTCATGATTCAGGGCTGAATCTCTGGTTGCAACCAAAAAAATATCAAAAGTGGAGGCAGCCTATGTGATATGAAGTGCCTGTGGAGTGGGCTCCAGGACTTCAAAGCATCTGACACTGGCCACTTTCTCAGAGAGTGGTTCTGCTCAGGATAGGCTTGGGATCTGAATCAATATCACAATTCCCATGTAATGATAGCATAAGGTGGTCACAGAACTAGTCACAATTTTGCAGGAACATTTCTAAGTGTATATAGTATGAACATAGAGTCCCATCTTTACCTTTGTCGGACAATTCAATGATGTGCTTTTTCACACCAGTTTTACCCAAGATAGAAGACTGTATCTATTACTGAACAGTTAAATGTTGCATTGTGAAAGTGGGAAACAGCTAAAGGAGGTGCATTATATATGGTAAAAATAAGTATTCTTTTATGTAATGCCATACTTTCTCAAAGCAGTTTTTAAGCATGATTAATAGAGTATACATTAATAATATTTTTTGTGAATTACCCTTAACTATTTCACTTAAAGAGACAATAAAAAACAATGCTAATCACTTCCCATAAAGCCCTTTTAATGTCTTCGCCTTCCTTTTTGGTGGGATTAAATCACCAACATCTTAAAATAAGAGCATTTCACTGTTCTTGAATTTAAATATAGTTCTTACTTGGCAGCCAAAATGGTACCCTCACCAGTTCTAAAATCTGACAGTCATGTTATTTTTAATTTTTTTCATTATCCTTCTTCTTTTTGTTTATCGTATTTTGTGATTTGCCTGATCCATACCCATGGTTCGATATGTATGATTTTTTTTATCTGTGTGTGTATATGTACATATATATGTGTGTATATATATACATATATATATATGAATAGTTCCTCCACTACTTAGTCAGCCAAAGCTCTCACTGAAGCAAAAAAAAATAAATAAATAAAATTATTAGACATACAGTGAAAGTTTAGTAGGCAGATTTCTCCCCAAGACAGTGTTTGATAAAGAAGTATTCCTCAACTTCTCCAGGCTACATAGGCTTGAAAATGAGTTAAATATTACCAAAAAGAAAAAATCAAAACAAAACAACAACAGCAACAACAAAAAGAAACCAACAAAAAAAAAAAAAAAAAAAAAACCCACAAGAATAAACTCCCTTCTATTCCAGAAGTTTTCATTAATATACTAATTTACGTTCAGTATATTTTGACTTCCCTCTATACCTTATGAAGTACCTTATGATACTTTTTTTGGTGTTGATCAAGTAAAAAAAAAAAAAAAAAAGAAAAGAAAAAAAAAGGAAAAAAAAAAAGAAAAAAAAAGGGTACATAACAAAAACCTGACAACAAGCTGTAGGGTAATGTGAGACTAAGTCACCCTGAGAGAACAAACTTCTTAAAATACCTGAACTACACTTTTGGACCTCTGTTGCTGTTTTCTGTTCAGAGTAAAACATTGTTCTCAGTTTGACTAGACTGAAAGTATAATTTAGATACTTTTCTATTAGGAGGCAATTACAAAGAGGATGTAATTACTTACCGGCTTAGAAGCCTCCAAACCATTTTATGCTCTTACCTAGGATATACAAATGTTTGAATGTTGTTTTGAATGACAAATTTAAAGAGAAATTCCACTTTAAAAGGCAACTCCCAAAAGAACCCTTACAGTATAGGGTATTTGAAATATTATGTTAGTTAATTAATATCTCAGCTATTCTGATGTAACAAAAAAAACTGATAAAATTTGTCACTTTAGAATTTTGGCGATGTAGAATAGCTGAGGGTTACACAGGTTAACTGGCCTTCTTATCAGACACAGTGAAAACACTCACAAAACAAGCACAGAAGAAATCTGATACAGATTCCTATCCAAATATATTTAGCCCTTTGTTGTTCAATTATTTGGTCCAACAGCAATCCTTTTATTTTGAGAAAACAAAACAAAAGTACAGAGGAAATCAAGTGGAAATTGCACTAAAATTTAACAGAAGACATCCAGAAAAGAAGAACAGAAATAAGTCATAGTTCAATTATGCTGCAGTTTGTTAAGTCTTAAAATATAAAGCATAAGCCAATGAAAACTTGCATATCCAATTGAATACATTTAGAGTGAGTTTTGGGTTTCTTTTCCTGAAACTAAATTCTGAATTTAGCTTGGGTCACCCAAGTAATATTTCTGAATATCCTGAAATCTTTATATAGAGAGAGATTAAGAAAACTTATTTGTATGAAATGGAGAAAAATATTTTTACAAATTTTTAACTGCAATTTTTATTTTCAATTGATAAAAGTATCCCAATTGAAAAATGTTGACAGTATTTTTCTAGTTGTTTTATGTTCAGTAAATACAGCAGTCTTAACATAGAAAAGGACCCAAAGAGCACACAAACTAGATTTATTCTTAAGAAATATCATGGCTACACAAAGTCATTTTTCCCCAAGCATGGTCTGTATTTAGATTATGGCAAAGGGCATTCTACTACTGCTTGTTACAATGCCTTTCAAAAGAAAATATATTTTAAAAGAGCATTTATTCTCAAATGAAAAGAAGAATGATGCAAAACCCCTCATGTCTGGTGAGGTTACTGCTTTCTTAGCGGCATGAAGGAATTGAACTGGATATCAAATCTCCTCTATACTTTCAAAAATCATAGTCATCTATCAGACACTGAAATGTATAAAAAACAATTAAAGAACTCATCTTTTTTTACTGTATTGTGGTATGAATAAACCTTGAGTAAAAATGTATAGTACTATCTTTAAAAGATAAAAGAATATTTTAATGAAGTATACAAACAGCCATGTGATGTGTTTATAAGGAGAACAATACTGATTAAAAAACAAAGATTAAAAAAACAAAGAAAGAAAATGGCATCAGAAGGAAGGGTTCCATATTTATTATGTAAATAAAGTCCTTTAATATCTACAATGAATTTTTAAGTCCCTGGGTATGAAGTAATAATCATTGTAAACTGTGAATACATAGACCTCTCAATCTTATGCCTGGCTGAAATGAGCATTACAGCATTACAGCTGCAAATGTGTGCTAAAACCATGATTTCTAAAACTAATTTTAACTATATGGAACACAAGACTGATTTGTTAAACCTGAACATAACTCTGTCCCTAGCAAAGCTGTTCATACTTAGATGGGCTTGTTGACAGTAAGAATGTCAATACTGTAGGATTTACAGGTTCATGAAGATGTAGATGATACTTCATTTCATAAAATAAAAATATCTCGTTATTCTGCCTTTAATTCTTGTGGTAGATTCCATACATCTGGGAAATACATTGTAGATTTTGCTATCAAAGTCTTCAATGTAAATACACATTGAATATTAGGAGTGAAAGAATATGAAAAATTCAGTTAGTTGCTTGGTTCATCACCATTACTTCTGAGATGTAATCAGAAACCAAAACATAGTCACTTTTCAAGTCAATTTACTTAGTTTACAAGAATAAATTTATCAAAGTGGTCTGTTTAGATGTTACAAGTTAAATCAATAACCCTACACTTTAAAGTTGATGCTGAATCAACACAAGGCCTATTAAAATGAGGGTAAAAGGGTTAAATTGCAATACATTATATATATCTAAATGCATTCACTAGTCTGCATATATAGCTTCTCAAATGAATGAGTGGTATGCAACCTGTATGTTGAAACAACTCTGCAAATAATGCAAGTTCTCTGAAATCATACTATTTTTAATTGTAGAGCATCTAAATTTAGACATTTAATGTTTCAAATTTCTTTTTATACTTTTGAATATTAGCCTCTCTTTCTTGTCTTTAGAGATCCTCTACTTCACTCTGGGTAGTTGTTTGTATAACTGATGAACAATCTCTCAAAACATAAAATGTTCTTCTGGGCAGAGATCCCAGGTAAGGAATCACAGGAACTGAAGACTAATGACTAATGAATGACTAATAGAACTGTATTTCAAGTCATCCTGGGGGTCAGTTGTCTGTGGCACAGCACCGAAGATTGATACCAATTAAATGTATTCTCCACTCAGCTCTCATTTGCTTGAGCCTGAGAATCAGAATTTCAGCTCCATAAATTTATTGAATCTCCTCTTTGAAAAGAATACATAAGATACATTTAACCTGGCCTTGGTTTTCTTTAGAGATTGCTCCATAACTGATTTGCCCTCCGCTTTTGTTTTGACCTCTATTTCATGTTGATTTGGAGGCATTCTGCTGACAAATTCACAGCAACACTTTGCAGCAGCTTGCCCTGTAGCTGAACTCAGTGGAGAGAAAGCACAAGGTATAGGGCCGATATGCTTGCTCTTTTAAAGTGCATCTAAATGACTTTGAAATAGATTTAAAGCCCATGCCACAATTTCTTGGACACATTAACCAGGACCACCCTTGCTTATGTGAAATAAAAATGGCAACAAAAAAAAAGTGTCAAAAAAGGGAACATACACCCACCCCCCTCTCCCCCCCAAAAGAAAAAAAGGTCACTAAAATCTCCCCAAGAAATATTAGCTTGGGTAGAATATTACTTACTTTAATTTTCACTATATCATCAGAAGAGACATTGCATCACTGGGCACAAGGCAGGTGTATTGGGTTTGCATGGCCAGGTTTTGGTAGTGGGGGGGGCTACAAGGCAGCCTCTGTGAGAAGCTGCCAGAAGCTTCCTCCATGTCCAACAGAGACAATGACAGCTGGCTCCAAGATGGAAGTGCCACTGGCCAAGACTGGGATAATTAGAAATGGTGGTGATGCCTCTGTGATAGCATTTTTAAGAGAAAGGAAAAATTAAAAAAGTTATTGCACAGATCTAACTGTGGCCAGAGAAGAACGGAGTAAGAATATGTGAAAGGAACAATTATGTAGATGCCAAGGTCTGTGGAAAAGGTAGGACCGGAGCTGAGATTCCCCTGCAGCTGTAGCTGAGATTCCTCTGCAGCCTGTGGGACAGACCATGGTAAAGCAGCTGAGCCCTTGCAGCCCATGGAGGACCATGGGGATGCAGAGGTCTGCCTGGAGCCCCTAAAGGAAACCCATGCTGGAGCAAGCAGTGGAAGCCTGAGTGGAGGCTGTGAACCCATGTTGGAGCAGGCTCCTATCAGGGCCTACAGACCTGTGGAGAGAAGAGCCCACACTGCATCAGCTTTCTTGGTAGTAATTGTGATGCTGTGGGGATCCACAGTGAAGCAGCCTGTGCCTGAAGGACTGCATCCCATGGAAGAGTGACCCACATTGCAGCAGTTCATGGAGAATAGGTCACCCATGGTTGGCATAAACTAGTGTTGGAATTCATGGAGAACAATATCCCATGGGAAGGACCCCACGCCGGAGCAGCGGAAAGATTCCTTTCCGTGAGCAGAAGCAGAAACAACTTGTCATGAACTGACTATAGCCCCCATTCCCCATCTCCCTGCACTGCTTGTGGGAGGAGGTAGAGCTGGGAAGGAAGGTGGGGTGGGGGAAAGGTGGTTTTAGCATCTTATTTTACTTCTCATTGTCCTGCTCTGATTTTGTTAGTAATAAATTCAATTAATGTCTATCTAAGTCAAGTCTGTTTTTCCTGTGATGGTATTTGGTGAGTGATTTCTCCTAGTTCTTATCTCAATTTATAAACGCTCTGTTAAATTTCCTCTCCCTGCTCCATTTAAAAAGGTGAGTGATAAAGAAGCTTTGATGGGTGCCTGGCGTTCAGCTAGGGTGAACCCTCTGCAGCAGGGAAAGCCCAGCTGAGTTTTAATAGTTATTTCAGAAGTTCATGATGTTCCTCTGGTTTGTAATGCCTTCAGACCAGTTTGACTACCATTTAGGTGTCCGTTTTTTTGAAAGTTTTACCAAAGAAAAGTTTAGGAAATAATATCTCAAGAAGACTGAGCAACTTCCTCCACAACATCAAAATCACTCCTGTGTGGATCTAGGAGTGAAATATGGATGCAATCTTTTATAGAAGAGAAAGAATTTCAACCTAGAAAATATCCTTCATCAAAAGTTTGTATTTTAGCAAGTTTGTTTTAACTTAAGAGTGTACCTGAGGGTTTGTCTTTTCTGGGCTGTCAAACATGTTGCTACATTTCACCCTTAAAAACATTTTCTGTTGGATTTGTGATTAACCCTAGAAATTTCATGCAGTGACTCTCTAAGTCATCTGAATAGTAAAAGGATGACTATCCTTTTTTCAACAAGTGTTCTTTTTGATATAGAGTGGCCACAGGCTTGTCAGAGGGGACTCTCTTTAATAGTGATCTTTAGTCATTTAACAAGACACTTGAAAATCAGTACTGCTTTAAAAACCCCAACAAGTCGTGCTTAATATTAATGATGCATATTAACAGGATTTCTTTCAGTAATTCTTCCCACATAAAAATTAATAGAATTCAATTAGCTGTACTTGAAAAACACAATTTTCTCAACAGAACTTGTTTGTCTTACGTAGGACTATGTGAATGATTTTGCCACAAAGAATTGCTTTTCACAAGCCTGCTCTGAGTTGCAGAATCATTTATAGACTTCAGAGAATAAAAAAGATGCTTTCCACTTGTGTGAACATTTCTATCTGAGGCTCAAATATTGCTTCCTGATACTTTCATTTCACAATCTTTGCCATACATAAAGACATCATTATGATCTTGCAGATGGAGAAATTTAGGAAAAAATCTCTGATAACTCATATGCTAGAAGTCCTTAGCAGACATATACACTGGACAATGAAGTAGATTATTAACATACATATAAGCTAGGTGACCATGCAAGTAGATTTCCATGTAGTTACTAAGAAAACTTTCAAGTTTTTTATGTTTGTCAGGAAAATTTAGGCATGTATTTGACCATACAAAAAAATACTTGTCTGATTCATCCTGGATCCAGTGTTACAGCTAATACTACACAACATTTCTGTCTTTGTCTTCCCAGATGGAGACACAGCAGCCAGGGCCAGGTCCCAGGAGGGCTGGTGGGCATCTACTGGGAGTTCCCACCTACTTTAGATCCAAGAAATATCTAGCTTGTGCATTGATTGCTAAGTTGCTGTATGTTGTCAAACAACAGTAGCTGCGTTGTTTGGAGCATGCTGTGGTCAAGTTGTGCTGAACCTTATTAAGAAAGCAGAGGAGGAAAAGATATCTCAGGCTGCATTTTCACTCATGTTCAGAGGATTGCATGATGACCCATAGTGGATCAGTGAAGGCTAACACATGTGACATAATCCAGACAACTTATCTAGTTGCGTGGGTTTAAGTGTAAGTTTGGACTTTATTTTGAAACACATGTGTCCTAGATCTCTGGATTAACAGATTGTGGTGTTGGGGTTTTTTGGTTGTTTTTTTTTTTGTTTTGTTTTGTTTTGGTTTTTTTTTTTTTTGTTTTGTTTTGTTTTGGTTTGGTTTGGTTTGGTTTTTTTTTGCCTCAAAAAAAGAAAAATACTGCAGTAAAGTCATGCCAAAGGAGGGAACTTTGTAATGATGTAAGATTTAAAACATGATGGTGTCTATTCCAGAAAATTGCAGTGAAGTCAATAACATTATACTGCTTTCACACTATCTAACTGAGTACAATGTTGTTCTTGAATTTCTCTGGTATCACCCCAAAATAAAGAAAGCTGAAAATACTTGGCAGTGTTCTTTAAGAGGAGTATACTACAATGTATTTTCCCTAATACAGAAAGGACTAATTCATATGCAATGCACCAGCATGCTATATTTCAAATTCCCACTCAGAAATATACACATGTACTCACTCTCACAAGAGTATACAGTAGCTGCAGTCAGATTTATGTCTCTGTGGAGCAATTTGAAAGAGTGTGATCCAGAAACTAAGCTGAACATTAAGCCTGGAGGAGCTGTTAAGCAACAAGGCTTTGCTGATTAAAACATGAACTTTATTTTAGTTTGTTTAATTCATTTTGCATTCGGGTTTTTTATGTTAATTAACTCTTATGCAATTTTTATTAAATTTACTTTAGGCCCTAAATGAATATTTCAAGTTGCTATTGATAATTGTTTATTGACTATAGAACCCACATTGAATGTATTGCCTCATTTAATTCCCAACACTATTATGAAAAAGAAGAGCTTCTACATGGTCAAAGACAAGGATAGAAATTCAAGAGGTATAAACAGAAACAGAAATCTGTGGTATGCTCACTGTGTAGGCTGGAAAGCTACAGCTTCTTTAGACTGGGATGGTGACCGACTGTTGGAAGAGTAGAAAGTCATAACCTTTCAATGCCTGGAGGAAGATACCTTGGACGACCTAGTTAGACAATGCTCAAGCCAATAGTAGGCCCTCAAAATGAAATAATTTGAAAGACACTGCTTTGTACTGTAGTGGAGAATAGCGAGAGTTACTTGGAGGAAAACCCAAACCTTGTATTTCAATCTCCTCTTTTTTATTTGGTCATGGTTGCCTGCATGTTTGAAGTGCTTTAAATTCTATAATGCCTTACAAAACAGATTCAGTTCTGGTATAAGCAGATAGTTTGACTGGCCGTTGTACTACAACACTGGGTAATCTTTTAAGTAATAAGTACTATCAGTAATGACATTATTATAAAGCATTATTATCTTAGCTCTGCAGTGCAAGGCAGAGTGGAAAAATGATCTTGTTGTTACAGGACACAAGTTATGGATTCGCTATCCAATATCTAATAGGTTTAGTAAACACTTAGCAAGTCAGGGGTAGTGTCTTCACATTTCAGTCAATGACCTTTCTACAAAACTACAAAAAGTGTTGAGATTAATTTTTCTGTTTCTATGTTTAGCACTACCACAACAGGACAATTAAAAGGTATTCTGAGAGGTTTTTTGTTTGCCCTGCTGATATTCTCTGAAACAATCTAAGCACTTTAAGTACTATCTGTTACTATGCTTGTTTTCCCTCAAGTTATTTTTTAAAATCTTGAAAAATGAAAAGCTGGCAACAGTGGACAATAAAATTCATTTACACCCAGGCTAGGAACCTCAAGAAAGTGATGTGCATTAGACCCTTTCACATCTGGAAATTTCTGTAAGGCAGTTCAGCTCTTCAGTGTCTTCTCTCTTAAAGCTACTTAAAGACAGTAACATCTGTTCTAATGGTTTTTGCTGATTGGTATTACTGATGAACAGGAAATGGGCTGAAATCAGCAGTTTGTTTGTAAGCCAAGCACTGCAAGTAAAAATAAGTCCAGGCAGTCAGCTTCTCTAAAAAGAATAAGGTGAAATGGTCCTCTCCAGGGGCAGAAGGACTTGCAGCCCCAGAAGATGCCTGCTTTACTCAAAAGGAGTAGCTCTAATGGGGATGTTTGTAGAAAGATGTGAGGTCAATGAAAAACAGTGCCAGCCACTGTGTCAAATGACAGAGGAGGTATAATGGCTCTTATCGCCTTGCTTCAGTCTTTTTGCTAAAAATAAGAGATGGTGTTCTTTTCTCCCTGCAAAAATTGGTACTGTTCTGTCCACTGACCCTATGACACAAGTGGTAACAGTTACTGAGATAATAAATGTAAGAGGTCTTTGGAGGTATAGGTGGATACAGCCATGAAAACGTAGGAAGATGAAAATAAAAAAATAAATTAATTTGTTTTTATGGCCTACTTTAAACAGAAAGGGCAATATTCTATCTTGGAGATGGTGCTTCAACATCTACATGTGGAACAGTTCTTTCGGCTGATTTAGAAAATGATAGTAGTGTTACAAAGATGAGGGGGATTCTTTTGTTATTTGTTTTCTGACCACTCTTCAGGAACATGTCTGGGAAAAAAAATTCTTAGAAAAGTCTGTAGTACTTCCTCCATTCTTCCTTGTTTCTTCCATTTCAGGGGCTTGCTGAAATCAAGCCAACAGTTTTCCTTCCCACAGAAAAATATGAAAAGGATAGCAGTGTTATGGGAAGAAACCTCTTCAAGGACCTTCGGCAGAGCAATTACATTATGGCAGAAAACAGATGGCAGATCTGAGTACTGGCAAAAGGATGTACAAGAAGTTAATCTCATACACACTGTGATTTTTTTTTTTTTTTTTCACTCAGCTACTGGCGTCTCTCCTATGTTTCTGGTACACTGGCTGAACATGGATGACTGATGACATGGATAACCTGAGTTCCATTCCCTCATTAGTGTTGCTAACTGCAAGAGCAAAAAATCCTCGTTTGTGGTAAAATCATGTTAATCATTAAAAAATCGCAAATTTTTAAAAATTATCTCAAGCTATTAAACTGGGAAATAGGACAACAGCAATTTGTTAAAATATTACACTCAGTGAAAAATAGTGCTAAAGTTAAATTCCTACTTAAAATTATTATCTGATAAGGCTTTCTTCATCTGCCTATGCTGCAGAAAGGCAAAAGATAAACAACATGTACTTTAGATGCTTGCAGCCTCTGGAAGAAAGGGCCTTTGCCATTCTACAGTAGGAGTTTAAATGTTTATTTTATGTGTGAGTGTAAATGCCCCCTGGAAAAAGCACTGGGGATGATGGAAGATTATAGGGTGCGATTTACTCACATCCATATCCTGAGTGACAAAATGCCTTAAAATGGTCCCATGTGTAATCTGATGTAAATTATCATGGAAGTAATAAAAGTAATGAGGAATGTGTACTGTTCCATATATAGAAACTGTTATTCCACGCATCTGAGAATCTACTGGCAAAAAATTCAAATTTTGATTGCACTGTTATTTCCGACAAATCATCCACGAGTGTTTTGGGTTTTTTTCCCTTTTTTTTTTGTTTGTTTGTTTGTTTGTTTGTTTGTTTGTTTTGGTTTGGGTTTTTTGTTTGTTTGTTTTTAGTTTTTTTTTTAATGATGTGCACTTTTGCCCCACCCAGTGGCCTTTACCTAAATTGCCAGCTCTGCTTGTTTTTTTAGGTGTTTTCTCCCCTCCGCCCCAGTCTACAGGGTGGATCTGCCACTGAAAACTGAACAAAAGCAGCATCTGTCCCCTATTGCTACCCTGAGTATATTAGGCTATCATTATCTGCAATGACACTACCATCTGTAATGTGCTCTGGGGCAAACACAGGCACTGCCAGTAGCTTCAGCACCACAGGCAGATGCTTCATCATGCAAGAAGATACATGAAGCCAAAATATGCTGTACATGAATTCAAGTACTTGAGAAGAGAGAGAGAAGGAGAGAGAAGCCAGGAAATAAATGCTGTTCATATGTCTCATCAACAAAGACAGAAACAAGGAAGCATAGGCTAGGTCAGGTACATTACTCAGTCTAAAGAAATAACAGGTATAAAAAAGAGACTCATTTTATTGCACTAGGAAATCTGAGAGTCTATAACTTTTTATAGACTTTTATGTCTTTCCTCTTTTCACAGAGAACTTACAAAAAGCTGGTTTCAAATTTAAGTAATAAATAAAAGTTTGGGGTTTTTTTCTTTAAATTTCCTTCACTCATGTGTAACAGAAAACACACACACATTGAGATAGAAAATAAAGACACAGAAAGTAATTACTTTTTTTTTCCTCGTATTTTTGTGATTTTCTTCTCTCTAAATCTCAGAACTTTTATGTAGAACTCCATCTTCCTCTCTGAACCAATGTCTCTGTCATCAAGTTCTCAAGGAAATAACTCTCTCCCTGGACCTCATAGTCACATGCAAAGGCACAAGTGCAAAACAAAAAAATAAATCTTTTCAGAAGCCACAAGCATTCTAGCCAATACTCTTTTATGCTGTCTTTAAAGGTTGGAATGCAAAATCCTGTATTTGAACCAATCTCCTGATTTGTCTACCTGCAAGACATACATTCAAATAACATAGTTCTCTTTCTGTTATGAACTAGATGCTTACTGAATATGTGCATTGGATGTCTATTACAACACTTTCTAGGTCTCTTGGCCAAGACTTGACCTTCAGAATCATCCATCTTGTATTCATACAGCATAAGAGACACCACTATTAATAAGAAATGCGCTTTCCTTCCAGAATCCATTCCAGAATGAAATGCCTCTGCAACAGCAAATTCAGTACTCTGTAAAGATGCTAACAACATCAGTTTTCAGAACTCCCCTAATTCATGGGGAGCATCAGATCTGCATTTTGGTATAATTTTCTTCCTCCCTCTCTCTCTACCTTCTCCCATGTGTGGTCTCGGGAATTTAGTCTGGACATTCCAGAAATGTACTGCATAGCTGCAGGCAAAAATCCATCTCCTGAAATGTGCAAAATGCACACACTCTTACATGACCATACACAGCACATACATAAATCAGCAATGTTTTCCCCACTATTTCATCAGATCCATTAAAAAAAAAAAAAAGTCATTAGAGCTTCACTATTTTCACAGAAGTAGAGAAAAATATTTTTCTATTAACATATTGAATTACAGAGCTAGCTTTAATGACAGTTAAGTATGGAAGAGAGGACTGTAATAATTCACAGTTGAGCAGAAAAAAAAAAAAAAAAAAAGGATTCTGGCTTCCTAATGCACAAATTGTTGTATGTCACCCTCCAGTCACTCTTTTATTGAACCACAAGGACACCATCTCATTGCAGGAGGGAAGGTATGAAACATTACCTTTGTATGAGAAGGTCCAGCGCTGCCTCTATCAAGATTAAGTAGGTCATTTATAAGAGCCCAAGCACACACCGGATTTTGCAGTAACAGTTTGGAGTTTAACAGACAAGCAACCATCCAGGCAGCAGCAGTGATCACATTGTATATGAGACAATATTTTTCTCAGAGACTGTTTCCAAATAAGAACAAAGTATCTTTGACATGTCTAGAGGGAAAATGGCGTTTTCACTATGGTTTTTTCATTTGGTAAAGGTTCTGTAGGCACTGTTTACACATCATCACAATAAATCTATTTTCTGGGCATTTTTACAGGCTTGTAATAGTACTCCATATATTGTTGTTGCTTCTTTTCTAAAAGGAGTCTAAGTAAAAATACAGTCCCAAAGAGTTAAACCAATTGAAGCTATTCTAAACTTGCCACAGTTGTCTTGGGGAAGTTTCAGGGGGGTTGTCAATTTTAATTAGAAATAACAAATGATTGTGCACAATGCAGCAGATTATCAGGGCTACTTGTTAAATTATAAAAGGCTGGCTAAGCTTCAGAGTGAAGCTAGTGTCCAAATTAGCAAATCTGATAGTTTATAGTTTATGGTCACAAAAATAATTGCATTTTTCATCCTTTCTTTTGCAGACTGTGTTCTTTATCTGAGGGAAAAAAAAAAAATTAAAAAAAAAAAAAAAAAGCTTATAGATTTCTAGCTCATTTCTGTGAATTAAACCTGTGTTCACAATAATAAACTTAGGTAAAATGCCGTGCCCTTTCATAAGCCTTTTCTATTTTTACATTTCTAATTTTTTATGTTTAATCCATAATACACCATTTGTTGATGTATAGAACTTTTTTCACCTCAGAAGGTCATTTATTGTGAATTCTGAAAACATTTTAAACTAAAAAAAAAAAAAAAAATGTCTAAGAGGTGCTATGCATGGATGGAAAGAGAGGGAGGGGTAGTCCACCACATACCTTTTCTATCAGGACTATCAGACATGAAAGACAGCTCCTACTTCAGCACTGAGGCAGAAGCCATGTCTTCCTCTGCCAATGTGGCCTGAAGAAACCTAACCTGGCACTGGACACAAATTTGAAACTTGGGCTTCTGCATTCTCCCCCATCATCACTGGATGATTTGCAGTGTTTTTTAGACTTGACTTGTGGGACAATTCTGATTTCATGCCCAAAGTAATATGCTGATTTTCTTTCCTGTAGAGCTAACTCTGAAAACAATACAGTCTTCAAGAAAGTTAATAAAAAGAAAGATAGAAATGAAATTTTCCAATTTTAAAAGTATTGAATGTTAATCCATGACACACCAGCCACTTAATAACACTACTGGTGGTCACTAGAAGACAGTCCTTCTTTTAATCTTCAAGAATTACCTTTGTTCAAACACAGTTAAGAAAAAACTGGGTAGGAAGCAAACTATATTTTCAAGTAAAGCAAAATAGATTTCAGGAAAATCTATCAGACATGTATGACTTGAAACTTAAGTAGAAGTAGTTCTCAAGATGTTGTAAGTAGTTTTAACTATCCAAAATCTTGAATTCATTAATTAATTTTTTGTTGTTTATGAAACAAAGATTCTCCAAGTTGCATAATTACATGTAACCTCAAGCTCAATAGATAGTGCACTATTTTAAAAAAGAAAAGAAATGAAAGAAGTTAAAAGCCTGCACCCTTTTTTCTGAAAAAAAAAAAAAAAAACACAAAAAAACCACAAAAACAAACAAAAAAACCCCCAAACAAACTAAACTCAAGGATAAAATAGGAACATAAGCTAAAATTCAATCTCTGTGTATCAAGCCCAGCCTCTCTACTGATTATCTGAGTTGCCTTGGCACCTGAGTGGCACAATAAGACAGCTCAAAAATGTACCAACCATAATTCTTCCCTCTTTGCAGTCACGTAGTCATCTTCCATCTATCACATTATCAACAACCAGATGGTTTGCTGAGGTCAAATGATTCCTAGTACATGTCAAGGGGGCCAGAGGAAGGTATGGTGAAGAGCTATTTTTAATTTTCTCCTTGTTATCCTCCTCCCCTTCCTCCCTCCTTCCCACCTTCTTTTCTCCTACTCTCTCTCTTTCTCATAAAGTGTGTTGATTGTCAAAACAGCATATCTGCACTAATATTTTCCATCTAGAAATAATCTCTTGCAAAGTACCTTATTAAAGAGTAAACCCATATAATGATTAATTTCATTAAGCAACGCTCTTCCCTGAAGGCTCCTGTTTGTAATGAAATCTTCAGACAATCACTACCTAGGGAAGCAATATGTCTGCTAAGAGCATTGCAAAATAATTATCAAATGACAAAATATGACATACCAACCTTTTTAGATGATTGAATAATAATACTCCAAAGAACATCACCCCACCTCCTCACCCTCCTTTTTCTTCATCTACATTCAAGCCGTTTACACTGCACATTGCAAAACGACCACTAGCTTCACTAACACTTTACAATACCAAATCTCTCTCACTAGAGCACACTGACAACATCCAGAACAAACACAGTGAGCTAGACAATCCTTAATTTTAAAATATTGCCACACATTGTATATTCCAGAACTGAGTATGTTCAGTGGGGATACTTATTCCATCTCCATATGTCACAGTAATTTAATGAAATCCTGAATGTTCTGTTTACAGATTTTACCAAATGCAGGAAATATGAAAACTGCCCAACACACACAAGAAATAGGATTTTCTTAAAACCATAATTTAGAGACCCGATTAAAGCTCTTTATGGAATCAGTAATAAGGAGCTTGTTTATACATATTTATTGAATGAAAACATCTCGATGCCAAGACTCAAGAAAGACTTATTTCACATTTGAATAAGCTTCATTTAGGAGCAAGAGATTAAGTTTACAGTGGACAATGTGTTTTTTTCTTTTCTCTACACAGACAGCTATCTTGTATTGACAATAAGTTATACCGAAGAGGCCTTGCTCTGAAGGAACAAAGAATATCTGTATTGTGCACACATTCTTGTGTTGAATATTTACATTTGCCTACAAGAGTTCAGACTCCAGTAAATAAGGATTATGCGGTGGATCTGCCCTTACAAAGGTTTGCTTACTGTGTGAAAAAGTTACCTTCCTCTATTGCTCCCTTTATTGCTGATTTTCTTTTCATTTCTCAAGGACTTGGAGATAAAACATGTTTTGAACCCTTTTTCGATAAAGTTGCCTCATGTGCACAATTCACCCTGGATCTCAACCTCTGCATTTTGCTAGTTTGCTCTAATTTATTTAAATGTAAGCGTCTTTCAGCACAGCTTTGTTCTGTTCTATATTAAAATGATTGCAAAGATATTAAATTTTCAGAATAGTGTATTAGCTCAAACTACAGAATGGGCATTCTAGTAGAAAAATTCTGATTATTCAGCAGTGCAACTTATATTTCTAGTGTTCTGCACAGAATAGATGATGTAATCCCAATTGCCCTACTGTTGCAACTATCTGAGCTAGGAGTTGAAGAAAAGGAAGAAGATAAGCAGTAGGAAAACGTGTACATTGTGATATGTTTTTTTTCCAATTATCTTGTTTCATGTTTCAAATAAAATTATCAACTTCAGGAAAGCACTGGTTTTCATTATTTTTTGCATAGTTTTGAGAAAACAGCTTTTTTTTTCTTAGTAGATAGCAGATTTTAGCATTTAAAAAGTTGCAAAATGTTTGCAATTTACTGTCTATTATATGCAACATAATTTATTCAGTAATTAAAATGCAGTAATTGCCATTATGAGTTCAATATTTGCTCACAGTTGTTGCATGTTGATATCAGAGACAATTTGAAATTACAGTTTTTCCTTACCATGGGAAAGGTATGGCCTCATTCATATCCCTTGCAGAGTAGTGCAATAACCACCACTGACACTCTCATTAACTCCTGGATCTTTAGAGCTATATTTGGTATGCTGTGTAGGATCATCTTTCATGCACACTCTCACCATTCTGTGTAGATACATCCATCTTTTACCTTTCATTTCCCCTTTTTCATCATCTCCAAATGATAGGGCTAAATGGAAGCCATTTCAATGAAGGATACAGTTATCACTCCTTTGCACTGCCTCAAGTACCTGAGATTTTCACATGATTTCTGTAAATCTTGGATGAATACAGAACGGATTTGTTTCCAGGTTCATACTCCTGCCATTACAGCAGAGAGAGTACTTAATTGCTGTGGAAATTCACTTCCTCACTTGTAACATAGAGTACTCCAGTCAAATGTTTAGTATCAAAACTAAAAGTTTTCCCTAATGTGCTTCAGGCACTAGTTTCTGCTTTCAAATCTGTCTTGCATATGTCCTGCCTAGGGATTCGAGGTCTGTCAGCTCCTGGTGATGACTGCACTCCAGCCCAGGCCAGACCCTTGGAGCTGGAAGACCCTGGAATGGGCTGGACTTGTAAAACCAGCAGCAGCCCCAGGTCCTCTACCACAGTGGGGCTATGAGCCTGTTTGGGCTTCTTTTCAAAACTGCAGTGCAGCAGCATGGGGAAGGGAGAAAAGGTGGCCTTACAAGCAGGTCTTTTTCCTAACTTTCTAAGGAAACAGGTCGTTAAAATGACTTTTGTTAAAATTGTGTGCACTGAGTTGGCGTGGCAAGGTTTTGGTAATGACACTGGGGTGCTACTACAGGGGAGGCTTCCATGGGAATTCTGTTAAGAGCTTCTCTTGTGACAGACAGAGCCAATGCCAGCCAGATCCAACAACAGACAAGGCCAAGCCCATCAGCAACGATGGTAGCACCTGTGGGATAACATAATTTAGGGCAAGAAAAAAAAACCATTTCAACAATTCCATTCAGAAGGAGGAGTGAGAAGATGTGAGAGAGGAAGGAGAGGGAGGAGGTGTTGTATCTTGAAAATAAAGCATATTGCAATAGTCTGCACTGAGCATGGAAGAAGAAACCCAGGTCCCAGAATGTGAGTCCTGCTGCAAACTGCAGCACTCCACACCCCGACCCACTGTGATTGAACTCTCCCTGCCCACTCACCCTCCTCTCTGCTCCATTAAATTCAATTTCAGCCTATTAAGCTCAAGAGTCAAGACAAAAAACTTTAAAGAAAGTTACTTAATATTAATTTAAACTCCAAAGTATTCCAGTAAAGGAAAAAACAGCAATGTTGTTAAGATGTGCAATATTTTACATAATAAGGCTGGAGGAACAGTGAGGAAAAAAAAAAAAAAAAAAAAAGAGTTCAATATCTTATTCTGAAAACATGTAAAATCTGTTTAATATACTGTTCAGTAAATATATTCATAGGTCTTCCAACCAAGCCTACAAAATAATGTACTACAGATATTTTAAAATGCTATATGCAAAATGTGAGAAAATAGATTACATTTATAATCTGATGAACAGTATAATGAGACATCAACAGAAGCAATTGTTTTTCTTGCATATTGAGAGTTATGGTGTATGAATGGGCTATTGCTAATTAGATTTCCATGGTTAACGTAAAGTTTATCTCTTTTGCATACTACTAAGTGCAACTTCACAATAGCTTGTTCTTCAAAGTATTTACAAAGAATAGTTATTTAATTTTCTTTGAACTTGATGAAATCTGACATCAAAATAATAAAGTACCTTTTAGTAAACTCTATTTAGATATGATAAATTTCACCCATGAAAATGATTAAATTTTGTTCTTCCTGCTCAATTTATTTTTTAAATAAAAACTTACTCATATGAAAGTTCACATAACTATAAGATATATGGTTAGTATGATCAGGATTAGTTGGATCCTGTGAACTAGATATTAATGTGTCAAGACTACTCTTGTCCATGTCGGATGCTGGGTTTTTGATAAACTTAACACGTAGCAAATATATTCACCATACAAATGTATGAGAAATTCAATAGCTAAATTATCCACTAAAGCATCCTCACTACTTTCCATCAGGTTATACCAGGAGAAAATTAGACTCATCAAGTATGGTGCAATTAGTCTTGGATTCAGTATGGTCAAGGGAAGAAATCATTGAAAGTTATCCTAAGAAATCTATGGCAGTTGTGTTCTCACCAACACCTTTTCGAGACTCTTAGAGATTTCAGAATATCACTTAAAACAGGGGAATAATTCTGACTCTTTGAACAATGTATGTTGCTCTGACTTTCAGCTTTCTGATGATTGTTTTATATATTTCTAGTGGAGTCTCTCACAAATGTAACATAAACAAGCAGATTGTTTTCATACCAGTCTGTGATAGACTGTTGAACTGATCACTAGGGTCAGAAGGGTGTTCCTCTCATCTACCAATCCTTGATCAAATTCCAAATCCTATTTAACCCCAAATCATAATAAACTTCCTCTCTTTCTCTGCTCACCTCTCAACCTGAGTGAGTGTGGTTTTTCCATGTCCCTACCGGTGACAGATGTACATAGTAAAGCAGTATAGAGTGAGGAAGTCATATTTCTTTCAGTATACTTGAATGAAGTATTCATGGAATCATGGGATCATTTAGGTTGGAAAAGACCTCTAAGATCAAGTCCAGTCATGATGGACTTAATTCAGTGCACTAGGGCCTTTTACTGTGTCAAAAATCAATGGAAAAACAATCCTCATCATTATTCTTGAAAGGGAAAGAAAAACTTCTTGCAAAAACATAGTTTTCCACACTAACTACCCACATCATGGAGTAGTTAAGACTGGAAACCCAGTCTGTTGGTTAGCTTTTTGGCTGGTACTGTATTCTGTAGCTCTGGATCTTTGCCAAGGTTACCAATAAAGCTGCCTGAGAAGTAGGTTGTTTCCTATGTAAAATATTTGAGTTACAAAATCACTGTATTTTTTCAATAATAGTTTAAACTTTTAGCAAATAGATGTATTTGCCCCCTGGGAGATGAAAACTCAGTACATTAAAAAATAGTCATGTTACATGTCGGCCAAAAGTGCATCAAGGGGAAAAATCTTTGCTAATGAACCAAACCTACTGAGAGTAGTGGCATGAGGTTTCTGAATACCCATGGGGCATTATTATCAGCAGATGTGAATAAAATGTTTCAGCTGAGTATTTCCGACATTCAGGTGTTTCTGGGTGTGTTGAACAGATGCAATTTTCTGCAGAGGGCAGACACATCTTTCTAATTCTTTTTTTAGTCAAAATGTATTAATTTTTTTTTTAGAAAATATTTTCATGAGATAATTGTGTATATGCATCTCTTTCTTCTACCCAGTACCCTACCACAAAACCAAGAATTATTTCATTACTGTTGGATTTGTTTTGCTTCCTTGCTCTCAGAGAGGCACTGTGTTTGAGAGACAGCATCTTTTCAAACACAATATGCACTTTGATATTAACAAATATAGTAAAAAAATAGAATAAAAACAAAAATGCAATTGCTTTTGCTGCATGATTGATTGCTTCCACAATACAATTAAGCAGAAGGGAAAAATTACTGCATTTTGGCAGTTAATTCGGAGTGCAGCTCACCACTAGTCCTCAGAGAACTTAATTTTCTCCCAGAACTAAAGAAAGTATATTAAAAAAAAAAAATCTGATCACCTGTAAAGGTGATTCAAACAATTTTTTCCAAGTACTGGGACCAGCGCTGCTTAACATTTTTGTCACTGACATGAACAGTGTGACAGAGTGCACCCTCAGTAAGTCTGCCCATGACACCAAACTGTGGTGCAGTTGACATGCTGGAGGTAAGGAATGTCATCAAAAGGGGCTCTGACAGGCTTGAGAAGTGGTATATGAGAAACTCATGAGGTTCAACAAGGCCAAATGAAAGGTCCTACACATGGGTTAGGGCAATCTGAAGCACAGATACAGACTGTGAGGAAAATGATTTGGTAGCAGCCCTGAGGAGAAGGGCTTGAGGGTGTTGGCTGATTAGAAGCTCAGCAAGACCAAGCAATGTGCACTCACTGCCCAGAAAGAACATTGTGTCCTGGGATGCATCAAAAGCAGCGGGGACAGCAGGAGAAGGGGAGGGGTTTCTGCTCCTCTGCTCTGCCCTCATGAGACTGCAGCTGGAGTGCTGCATCCAGCTCTGGAGTCCCCAGAACAGGAAGGACATGGACCTGCTGGAACTACTCCAGATAAAGACAATGAAGCTGATCAGAGGGCTGGAATATATCTTCCATGAAGATAGGTTGAGACAGCTGGGATTACTGACTGAAGAAGAGGCTGCTGCAGGACCTTATTTTTATCCTTATCTTTCCAATACCCAAAAGGAGCCTGCAAGAAAGCTGAGGAGTTTTTACAAGGCCGTGTAGTGATAGGACATTGGGGTATGGCTTTAAACTGAAAGAGGGCAGATTTAGTCTAGATATTAGAAAGAAATTCAGTACTGTGAGAGTGGTATGGCAATGGAACAGGTTGCCCAGAGAACTGTGGAGGCCCCATCCTTGGAAGTGTTCAAGGTCAGGCTGGATGGGGCTTTGAGAAACCTGGTGTAGTGGAAGGTGCCCCTATCCATGGTGGGGATTTGAATTGGAATCAGATGATTTTTAAGATCCCACCCAAACCATTCTAGGATTCCATGATTCTGTGAAGACTAAGCTACACATTCTAAATCAGTTTAATACCACAAACAGATTGTTTAAACTAAAGCCATCCCTGCCTTGAATTGAAGGGCTTTATTGACAGAAAACAGTTTTTCCTTCAACAGAATTTTTTTCTGCTAACTAAACCATCATTATATCATGCAGCAAAATATTATTTCTTAAATGTTACGAAAGAATAGCTTTGACAGATCTAAATATATAAGAGAAAAGAATGGTATTGGGTTTATAACATAGGGAAACACATCTGTAAAAAAAGCATACCTGTAATTTCACATCTTTATATGTATGCAGGCATGTTTACACACATACTTACTTATGTTTACTTACTTACTTATATTTACATATAAGGTCATTTGGCTCATGCCAAGCTACTGTTACTCTTTAGGTGGCAACAGTTTTATTAATCTATGAGTGCAATATTACCTAGGTGAACTCTTTAGTGATTTTACTCCCTATTTAAAAGTTTTCTAACACGTTTTTGAGGCACAAAAGAGCATGAGATGATAGTGGCATTTTAATGGATTAACACTGACTTTTTAACTACAGTTAATTTCCTTTTTTGGCTTTAATTTATGTGATCTGTTTCAGTAGCATATGGCTAAGGTTTGTCCTCTCTGTGAAGGAAATAATTTTCCTTTTAGTTTTGTTTGCTTTAGATATGTAGAAATTTATATACAGCATGATATCTCACTTTAACAAATCTGTTTAATAGTAGTAGTAGTGGAAGAACAAGTAGTAATAACCGTAATGATAGCAATTGCATAATCTTGCAAAATCTGCTTTCTCCAGGTGGCAGGGGTGAAATCAAATTGGCATTTCTGTATGCTCAGAACAATAAGATTTTTGTGTGTGTTCTGATATTTCTGTTTTCATATCTTATCCTTTATTTTGTTATAACAAATCAATTTTAAAGCCATTTTCACTTACAAGTGAGGAAAACCATGCACTTCTGCAGGTAAAGTCCCAGCACTGCAAGTATGAGTGCAGTGGAAGAAGTCTGCGACATTGAGTAGAGCAAAGATGTAATTACTGCTTAGTTGAAAAACCTTATTTATTTATGGTTAATGCAGGCTTTTGAAAGGAAGTACTTTATGTGTTCATTTATTTATCTATCTAATTCACAGTAACTTAATAACAGTCTGCCAGCAGATCCTTGAGCAATTGATAAAGGTTTTGTAACTGGCTCACCTGTTCTGTCCTGTATTTCTTCTGATAAAGGATAAAATACTAATTCAACCTCAAAAAGAGGCCTGTCTTCTATGTTTCCTGACAATGCAAACATCCCTCCAGTAAATGTGTCAGGCTCCAAGACTCTTCTTAATAAGAAAATTACTCGTAGCACACTTTATTCTTAAACTGCAATAATAAATAGTAATAAGTCAAAGGTTTGGTTTTTTTTGTTTTTTTTTTTTTTTTTTTTTTTTTTGTTTTTTTTTTTTTTTTTCAGTTCTCTCCGCTGATTCATTTGGAGACAGGTTTTGGAAGTATATCTGCATTCTGCTGTCTGAGGATCCTCTTTACCACAGCAAGAGAAGAGAGAATGCTACAGGATCCTAATCACTCCTCCTAAATGCGTTGGGAGAGAAATAGAACAAGAATGGAAAATATATCCAACTGTCTTCTCTCTGTTATTTTGTCCTAATTTGTGCTTGTTATCCAAAGAAAAAAGAGTCCAAGATTTGACTGTACCTAAAAAATACCCAAACAAGTAGTTCTGTATAAAATAATGTCTCAGTGAGAGAAGAATTCTGATGCAGTGGCCAGACAAAAGGACTCCATTATTAAAATTTTGGGCCTTTTAAAAGCCAATGAAATTGATAAAAGATTTAGTTGATATTCAATACATTTTATTTAAAGAGTTTATACAAACACATCATTGATTTCTCTCAAAATTTCCTATAAAAAAATTAAGGCAATCCTTTCCCTGTGGTCCGATACCCTGGTGAATCACACAAGAGAAAAAAGTGACTAGACATAAAAGATTATGAAGCGTGATAGCAACAGACAAGCTGGGTTAGAAACTAAGCAAATAAGCTCAAGACATGATAATTCATAACTATATGGGGATGTATAAGTGTAGGAATGAACTAGTATATGCATACACATGGGGTCAAACAGAAAAGCAAATCTATGTAACTGAGCAAGTGGTATAGACAGGTATAGATAAGGCACAGAGAGGATAGAAATAGATGGGATGAAGAAAAAATGCAACTTCCTGCAATAAATAACACTGAAATGTTACCATGAAATAACATTTTTATCCTTGTATTGCTTTTCCCCCTCTTTGTCAAATAAAGTACATATGGAAATATAGTTATGGTATCTACTTAAAAGAATAGCTACTAAAAATAACAATGCTTTTAAATATACTGCTGGGAGGTGACTTGATGAATGTGTTTTCCATGTAAAAGGCATAAGTTAATACCACAGAACCAGCTTAACAAATGTATATTTTTAACATCAAATTGACTATCTTACCTAAAAAAAAAAAAAAGGAAATTAAAAATAAAAGGGAAAAATGTTTAAATATTTCTTTTTTTCTTTTTTTTCTTTTTTTTTTTTTTTTTTTTTTTTGTTGTATTTTAAATAATTTAAGTATACTAGCATCTGCATTGTAACCCTGAATAACAGGAATTCCCCACTGAAGGTGCATGGAAACATTAGAAATCTGAAAAAAGCCTCACCATGTTCAAAACTGGGATGATTTTTATTATTTCAACATCTACCACAGGTCTCATCCCTAAGGCACCTACACGGTAAATTATCGTTAGACAGAGATGGAAATAAGCTAACATACACCAGCAGGATGTATCAGCTATTTCCACACTGGGACCATGATTTTCTGCAGGATGGAGACAGGATAGAAAAGGCTTAAGAAGACATTTATACCTACATAGACATAGAACACTGGTACTTTACAGCCCAAACATGCTCAATATGCACACACACAAACCCTCAGCAAAACCAGCAGCTCAGTGAGATTTAGATCTGAATTTTATCTAAGTCTACTACCATTTGATCAAGAGTTTTGGTGTGGATCAGTCACTATGACTGGTTAAAACAAGCCTGTGCTTTGAAAGGTTTTTCTAACAACCAGACATAGGGGAATTCAGTGATTTTTTTTTTAAAGCTCTCTGTGCATGCGTGTTGGTATCCATTCTGATTTTGCAAAAAGGACCACATTTTACAGTCTGAAAATGAACACAAAACTATTTGCATAACATCTGCACTGCTTGGAGGGTTGAAACATACAGCAATTAGGTCCATGCTCTATTCACTTGCAATTCAGTCTACTACTATAGTTTAGCTAATTTAATGTTCAGTTAAAGGAGAAGAAGTGCTTTTATTTTCCCTTAATGATTAATGCTATATCAGAAACAATCGCATGAACTGTTTCACTCTTAAGCAGGTAGCCCTAAAAATATTTCACATATGTATTTTTAAAGTGAAAGAAATTTTGAAGGCTAGTAATTTAATCTGTTTAATATGTGACTGTTTTCATCTACACTGTGTGTTTTAATTTGACTGATTTTACACAGCTGTCATTCTACAGCCTATAATCTGTATGCATAGGATATAAGCATAACCTTTAATGAACAAGATTCACAGGCAAAAGTTGCTAATCTAATGCTAGCATAGCAGCACCTGCCAACACCTCTACAATTAGAAGTCTGTGTCAGCATTTCAATTATAAAGCAACTTCTAATTTAGAGGATCATAACTTGACAGTAGAAATTCTTTCTGTGTTGCCAGTTGACATGCAAGGTCTCAGTTCAAAGAATTTTTATTAATGCAGGTTTAAATTGGTTTAGATATTATGAAGTTATAGAAGACTACAGTGAAAAATGAAAACACTCTGTGGATGTTTTTTCATTACCACTGCAGTTCAAATGCTTTGAAAGGGAAATCCACAAACATTACAGTTGTTTATGTGTAACTAGGATCAGTGACTGATTTTATTTTTTCGATTAATTTAGTAGTAAGATCTAAGTTTTAAAACTCCAAAGTGTTATGTTTCTTTCTGTTGTTTTGAGGATGCATATTTATCATTAACATTAATGCATTAATGGTTTAAAATACTTATTTCTGAGTGCATCAATTCACTGCTAAAGCAGATCATGGCAGTACATATGTGAACCTATGGAACAGAGGTCTCTCCATAATGACATATCATTTACTAACAGCATTTCCATGAATTACAAATTTCCCAAATGCGTATTGACACAATTGTTCCAGCTGAGAAATTACCATGTATTGTGTCAATAAGCTACTTATCATAGTTGCCTATTGCTTCACACTGACACAGTAACTACTGCTCAGACATTGCACTATCTATCGTGGAAAGGAAATAATTTTCAGTTTGTGACAGGGTTAGGATCCACTGAGGGAGATAAATGACAAGGATTTCATTCTATTCTTAGATGGGTGGCTGCAAGAGGCAAAAATGTCAATAACAACGAAATCATTTTTGTGACCTTGCTGAGTATATTCCCCTCCACCCTATTTCTAGCCCTTTCATGCTGTTTTCAAAGCCCTAGAGGACTGAAAAGCATTGTGAGGAGCTCCTAGAGTCCAACAGTTACATGGAACAGTGTGCAAAGGTTCACATTGCATTTTTTTGTTGCCTGATAGAAAAGAGCATCTGAGCTTGACAGGGAAAGCAAAGAGAAATACCTCTGAGGAAGGTCAGAATACTGTGGGCAACCTGAGGTGCTGGAAGAAGGGTAGCTTGCAAGCCACAGCAGCAGGGGAAGCTTCTCAGTAGAAGCCAGCAGCCAGCTCATTGGGCCAGAGCTTGATACAGAGATGCTCTTCATCTGGGGCACACTACTACACGAACATGTCCCCACAGCAGCTGCTCCATGGCAGAGAGAACCCACAACTCTCTGCAAATGACTGTGAAGTCACAAAGACAGCTCCTGAAAATGTTTTCCAGCCAACGTGTTAAATCTGTGCACTCCACAACCACCTTAGCCCTCTTGTGGGCAGGGTAGCTCTTTCCTTGCTGAGACACATCGTTCCCACAGGTGGGAACCTTTGTGTCATGGCTCCAGCAGTACCTGCCAGAGCTCTAGAGGTGCAAGCAGAGGCAGTGACTTGCACTGCTGTGCCAGCAGCAGGTCCTGGGGATTTATAGGACTCGAAATACATTACAGTGTCTTGTACTAGTCCCTTTAGGTTCAAAAGCAGGATCTGTAAACATAGTTTGCTACTGGGCAGTAATTAGTGGTTTGTAGAGGCATTGGAAATTATTTTTAATAAAGATACCACAAGTAAGGGAAAGCTGGGGGGAAAAAGTTATCAAACAAAGGTAAAGAGGATGTACACAAATAAGATAGGCTTTTTTTCTAATCCTTCACCTCCATGTACCGCTATCACATCTGAACTGCATTTGGCTGAAATTACGACAATTATACTAATACATTAATCATACATACTCCTCTAACACTATTCAATGCTCATAAACTTACAGAGGGCTTTTAATTGGTAGCTGTTTTCTCCATCATTTCTCACAGTCAGAAATATATCTGCCAGAAATCTAAATCTTGTAGGTGCCCCTCACTGTAATTTAGTGATCTGGTAAAGTCACAATGTTTTCCACTATCTTTTAGCAGTCATAAGTACAGATGATAGTCCAGAACTGTAGGATGTGATTAGTATTATTTGTACACACAATTCAGCCAACACCATGCCACACACTATTTCTTCTACTGGTTTGTTGTTTCCATTTAGAAGTCTTTGTAAAAATAACGAAAGAAAAAAAAAAAAAAAAAAAAAGCCTGGTCCTCATCTTAAATTAAAGAACAAGATTTTACTTCAGTCTTTCCAGAATAGTAAAGTTCTTACCTTCTTAATTAATCTTCTTGATTCAACATAGTAGCATGCTAATGGTCAGAAGACATGCTTGAAATAAATTTGAATTATTATATAATTATGCAAAGGTGTCCTAATCAAGACCCTTTCTAGTACCTACAGTGAAAACCTAAGACATGCTATTATTAATTCACTGATGTTTTGGGTCTGTCGTTTAAACTTGAAAAATTTTATACCTTTCTTTCAGATTATGACATTCAAGCCTATCAGCCAGTGATAGTTCGTCAGTACTTCATAGAGATTTTCTATCCAGAAAGTTTGGACCTGTATTTTCTAAAAACATTAAAATAAATACTAGTTATCTGTATAATATATTAGAAAACAACTTTGCAGCACCCTCTAGTGACACATTACCAAATCAGAATGTTCTGGAAAATGTAGTGACCAGGGAGACAGGCTTGCTCCTAAGAAAACCACTTTTGACATTAGCATGATGGTTGAAGGTGTTCACTTTCACCATTCCAATCCCATAAGATAAATTACAAAAACCTTACCTCTCCAAGGCACTTATAAACAAAAATGTATTTTCTTGAACTGAAATCATTCCAGTAAAGGAACTGGATTTATTTTGTGTTTGAAACCACTCTGGTAATATAAAATGAAATATTTTTTTTTCATATATCTGTTAAGAAGCTAAATTGACACCTGAGGAATTCCTAAACCCCTTTTATTCCTTGTGACTTAGATCTGTCATTGTTCAGTGCTTCCTGTGTCAGTGTGTTCCTACAGCACGAAGATGTGACAGCAGACACCTGACAGCTGAAAGATCTGCTTCACTGCATGGAAGTATTTGAGCATGACTTCTGGAGTTTAGTAGAATTTGACTCCTAAGCATTTAAAATCAGCTAGAGATCAACTCATATGCTAAGCTTATAAATAGTTTTTCTCCCCTTAAAACTACCATAGCCCAGGTGCTAATACAAAACCACACATGTGTATGAAAATTGGGCTTTTTCATTGATTTATATCCAATATAGTAGTAATCCAGTTTAGGAAACAGTACATTTGTTAACGAAGGGAGAAGATTTTTAACAAAATATTGGTGACTTTTTGAGGGTTTGTTATTGCATTAATGTCTGTGTTCCTATAAATTGAAATTATGCATGTGACAGACCCATCTCTTTAAAAGGAAAGCACTGGATCCTATATTGTACAATTAAAATTTTGGCTTATGGGGTTTTGCTTTTTTTTTTTTCTCTCCAAGAAAACAGCCTTCACCTCTAATAAATTAATAAGGAGCATAATGTGTGTATGTATGTGTTGTGTGTGGGTGTGATTTTTTGCATTCAGAATTAAACTACTTAGAAACGGTGACATAGAACTTCTCATTCTGTTAAATGATGCTTTGCCAGTAGGATATGACACTTCTTTCTTTCCAAAATCTAGATATATAATACCCAAAGAGGTATAATGGTGCAGTTCAAGTACATTATTTAGCGGAGGTCTTAAGGAGTTGTGATGTTTTGAGTTGTTTTGCTGCATTTAGAAGTGTGTCCCTTTCGATGCAGAGAAAAGTTAGTAATGCAGTTTTCTCAGAAAAAGAAACATTACTATCTTCTTTCATTCTCTCAGCTCTTTCCTCTAAAATAATTTTTTTCCATACTGTTATATACACATAAAAATGACAATATGGAATAAGGACAACTTGTTTGGTGTTGGTACACACTGGGAAACCTAAGATCCTCCTGTCTTCTTTTATTTATTCAGAAATACTGCATAAGTTAAACTGCCCTTTCCCAATCTAATAACCAAATAATTTTAAGAAATATTTTCTTTGTAAAGGATCCTTGAATTCAGCATTTCTTGTATGATATATATGTTTACATACATCATATATTATTTACATAAGAAATTATCAGGTAGAACAATGAATCACAGATCTTAGAATCTTGGTAAAAATGTTTTATTCATATCTCCTGCACCCCCTCATACAGTTTGAAACCACCTGAAGTATTTATTGCTGGTATGTGTTTTCAAAGTATCCAGACATAAATGATATGTGCATAAAATTATTATCCTTTCTTTAAAAACAAATATCTATGCTCTCAAACAATAGTATAGTTTATATACTATTGTATATAGTGTACAGTTAACTAGCTGTCTTGAGGAAACGTAACCAAAAAGGCACAAAAGCATTATCTTTAATATATTTATCAAGAGAATAGAAAATAATGGTATGCAATATATATACATGTAGCAGCAGCAGAGATTTCTCTTCAAGGAAAAGAGCAGCTATTTTTTTTTCCAAGAGATTATATTTTCCCTTTGAAGACTTAAAAATAAAGTAAAAGGCCCACTTAAATACTTGCCATTTCTTGTTTCCCTGCAAATACTACACACTGACTGTGTTAGAGACCAGTTTCTGTACTCAAACTCAAGAGCACCTGCATTGTAAAATACTTTCCATAAAAACTATGTTATCAAAACAGCCATTAAAAGTATATGAAAATCAACTGCAAGTGTCTAATACAAGTCTCTGTTTCCTTTATGGCCCAATATGAGTGGTGCCTTTCATACCATTACCATGCCAGATCACTACATATCTCTGCTTCTTTTATGATTGACTCAGACTAAAATTCCTCTTTGCTTTTCCTTTCTGCAGTTGTCTCTCAAGTTCATCTAACTCCAACAGATGTGTATTCACAACACAGAATAAGCCACTACAGAATCATCACATCACATGGGTAGGAATGAAAGAGTGGATTAATCTTTAAAATTCTTTAGTATACTGACAGACATAATACCTTACCTGTTCCATAGAATCCTTATTATATCACCACATGTTTCTGTCAAAAAAATATTCTTCACTTCTGATAATTCACCTCAAAAAGCTTCTTTGTGTCCATCTGCAGATAAAATCAGATGTAGAAAGAAAGGCATTCTATCTTTTTCATTACTTTTTCCTCCATTAATAGTAGAGTTTTTCTAGATGTTTCAATAAATTTATTGAGATGTTGGATGTTGCTTTTGTTCAATTTACCTAAAGAACCCTGCATAATTTTACGGACAGACATAGATCCAAATTTTGTTTTAAATGCCTCATCTGCAAAGAGTTCAGAGAATGTCAATTCCTTCTAGCTCAGGAATTTTGCAAAGATCAGATTTCCTCAAAGATCTTGTGAAAGATCATATAAGTTCCTTTGCTCACATTTAAGAATATAAGAGAAAGTGTACCATTTTGCATTAATTCAGTGCTAATCCATAATCATAGATTCATTGACTCTTTCATTGCAATGCAAATGTCATGTCAAGACTATTTTTTCTGCTTTGAAAAGGATAAATTCAAATTTTATTTCGACAGAGGAGAAAGGTTTGCTTCATGTTAAAACATTATATGAGTTTTCAGTAGTCAGAGGTAGGATTTCATTAATTATAAAGACGAAGAAGTGCAACATATTTGATTAAATTTCACTTCATTTCCACCTTTGAAGAAACTACAGAAGTCAATAAACAGCAAAATAAAGTGATAATGCCTGACTAATTTTTTCTTCCTAGCTAATAATTCAGTGGGTATTTTGTTGTTAACTTAGTGTTGTGTCATTCCCAAACACACAGAAAGGTTTTTTTTTAAAATTTATTTGGAGATTGCTTTTCTAAAGAAAGCTTTAAATCACGGCTGTTATTATCTATTCAACAAAGTACTGCATTCATACAGTGATCTGAAATTCTTAGTACTCACATACTGTGCCACAGTTTCAGGAAATGCAAAAATGTCAAAATTCCAAAATTTTTGCCAAATGCAAAAATTCTGTGTTGTGTTACAAGTCATAGAGGTGTTATCATTTTCTTAAGCATGAGTCTGAATTTGTTGTTTGGGACATGATCTGACATATGAAAATGTTTTCAGTTGTCTGGAGTAGAAAGGCAGACACTGGGAACCACCAACCTGCCACCCTCACCTCTGTCACTGGAAAAAGCAGGGAACAGAAGAAGCTATATGGGACAAGAACGTGATTCAAGACAGCCAGCATGGCTTCACCATGGGCAAATCCTGCCAGGTCAACCTAATGGCCTTCTACAATGGAATGCCCACATTGGTGGGCAGGAAAAGAGCTACAGTTGTCTTCTACCAAAGGTCTGTAAGGCCTTTGTCATAGTAACAGTCTCTCCAAACTGGAGTGAGACAGATTTGGTGGGTGAATAAGGAATTGGTAGGACAGCAGCATCCAGAAGGCAGTGGTTGATGGCTCAATGTCCCAATGAATATTGGTGACAAAATATGCGCCTCAGGAGTCTGGACTGGGACCAGTGCTATTCAATTAATGCTATTCAATTAATCAATGTCATAGACAAAGGGATTGAGGACATCTCCAACAACTTTGCAAATGATGCCACACTAAATGGTGCAGCTGACACATGTGAGGGAGAGGATGTTATCCAGAGGGACCTGGAAAAGCTCAAGAAGGGAAGCCATGGGAACTCAAAAGGTTTAGCCAAGTGGAAGTCCTGCACAAGGGTCGGGGCAACCTCCAAGTACCAACACAGGCTGGGGGATAAACAGAGTAGAAGCAGCCCTGCCAAAAAGGAGGATGCTGATGGAGGGGAGGATGGACATGACCTGGCAAGATGAGCTTGCAGCCCAGAAAGCCGGCCGTGTCCTGCACTGCAGCAAAAGCAGCATGACCAGCAGGGGGAGGGGATTCTCCCTCTCTATTCTGCTCTCATTAGACCCCACCTGGAGTACTGCCTCTAGCTCTGAGATCCACAGCATAGGAAGGACACAGGCTTGGTTTTCTTTCTAATTTAGATTTTTTTCCCCACTTAACATAGTGGTCAGTCAAACATTTTTTATGATTTTGGGGGGCCTATACTTTATTTATTTCAGTGGTTAATAATAATTTTTTTTTCATTTTATTTCCCCTTTTCCTAAGCTTAAGTCTTGGTATAGTGAGTTTTGTGCCACTTCTCTTTTCCTCTCATATCACAGATTAGGCCATTTGTCAATAGTAGTAGTAGATAATGTAATTCCACTTCTGATAAAGTTCTTTCTCATTTCTTTGTAGCTTTGCAGCATGTCTCTCCTCCCAAATAAAACCAGTGAGATTATTTCTAAAGATAAAAATTTCACACTGTTTTATAAAGAAGCATAAGTACAAAGATTTATTTTCTGCTTTTATTTTTATATAAAATTTGTGACAAAATCATATCCAACCACCTGCTGAACTCTATTAGATATTCTACAACCAAACATGAATGTATAGACATCTAAAGCATTTTAAAAAATAGATAGTATGCTTGTTTGTATGAAGGTTTTACTGAAATCACAGAGGAGTTATTCTTGGCATAAATGCACATAATTTATCCTTATGTATCTCACTCTGGCACAAATAAAGACATAAGGAAAGCACTGCTTAATGCAGTCCCAAAAAATATCATAATGGTTTTTGATAATATACATTCCATACAGAAAATATTCCTTACTACCTGCCTTGTAGTGTAAACCCCTAAGGTTCACAGTACGTCATGTCTTGTACTCTACTTAATATACTTACAGTACATGTCTTTGAAAAAGCAAAAATATATGATGGGCACATGTTCCTTTACCGTTCCTTAGTGGGTTACACTTCCAAAGAGCAAAAGCCATGCTGAGCAAAACAATGAATTCAGAGAACAATAAAAGAAAGTATGGAAAAATTTGCTTTGACCACCAAAATATCCTGAAAATGCTCCATGACTAGGTTTTGTACAGTTCAGGTAAAAAAAAAGACCATAGGCCTTCATCACTAATACAGGTGACATACCAGCAGACAGGTACACATTACATGGTAGTGGGTTCTCCCATAGCCCACCTGATCAGCAAGAACAAGTGGATAAGGCCTTCCAGCAAGTTTGGTTATGTTACAAAACTGGGAAGAGTAGGAAGATAAATCAGAGGGTTTTGCTGCCCTCAAGGGAAACCTCATCAGGCTAGAGAAATGAGCTGACAGGGAAATTTTCAAGGGAAAATGCAAATTTCTGCAGCTGGGCAGGAACAACTCCATGCACCAGTATATATGCTGGGAATCACCCAGCTGGAAAGCATCTTTGCAGAAAAAGACCTGGCCATCTGATGGACACCAAGCTGAACATGAGCTGGTACCATACCTTTGCAGTAAAGAAAGCTGAGGGTATCATGGGATGCTTTATGAGATATTGCCTGTAGGTCGAGAAAGGCAATTCTTCACCCCTGCTTAGCATTGGTGAGGCCACACCCAGAGTGTTCTACAGTTTTGGGCACCTCAGTACAAAAGAGGGCTGGACGTACTGGAGGGAGTCTGGCAAAAAGCCACAAAGACCTTGAGGGGGCTGTAGCACCTCTCTTATGGGGAAAGACTGAGAGAACTGAGGCTGTTCAGCCTGGAGATGAGAAAGCTCAGCAGGATCTCATTAATGTATGCAAATATCTGAAGGAAAGGTATAAAGAAGAAAGAGCCAGATTCTTTTCAATGTGCTCTGTGACAGGACCAGAGGTGTTGCGTACACACTGAAACGCAGGAGATTGCCTCTGAATATCAGCAAACACTTTTGCAGTGTAAGGGTGACCAAGGCCTGGCACAGATCGTCCAGAAAAGTTATCAAGTGTCCATCCTTGGAGACATTTAAAATCCAGATGGACATGGTCCAGGGCAACCAGGGCTCTGGGTGAACTTGCTTTAGCATTGAGGTTGGATCAAATGACGTCCAGATACCCTTTTCATTCTTGACCACTTTGTGGTTTTCTGATTGTATGAACACTGCAGACAGGCATAAATCCTTCAGTGAACATAAACCCCTATTAAAATATGTATTAGTAAACTGTTAGTCTGTGAACAATCAGAATCCAAACGACAACATCTTATTAATGTCACCAAAAAAATATACTGAACAGACTGTAGTATTTGATAAGCCTGCCATTTATATAGAATTACTATTACTAATTACTTCAAGGTGATAATATTACAAAAATAAAGTGTGTGAAATATACACTCACCCACTCTGTTCACTCTGAAATACATAATCCCTTAATGTCCCTTAACTGTTGATGAATAGTAGACCTTCAAAAATATCTTTTAGAGTTCTTTGATTTGAAGTGAAAACTGATCATAATATAAACTTTGCATTTAGAGATACTGAATATTTAAATTAATGAAAAAAGATCAGTTATTTTATAAGATATTTTCTTGGTTTTTTTAACGTTTACAAGACTTTCGTAACTGTCATGCTTTTTATGTTTCATACGTGGTCTTATTTATGGACTAGGAACTCAGCATCCAAGGCATTTTGCAAACTTGCATCAAAAATCCCAGAGACCTTAAATTCTTTTTCACGTCTTTTTTCTTGTTTTAAGTTCCATATTATGCCAGTTTAGAAATATACATACTCAGGATTTTCTCATTAGTTATTTTTATTGTCATCATCTCTGGTAACCTAGAAATTGGATTAAAGTCTGCAGAGAGTTTTGCTTTACCTTTCTTAGTTCAATGTGTGTTTTGGCTGACTTGTATTTTTACCTGCATCAAAGGGAGAGAAAAAGAAGAAATATGTTCTTACTGCTCCCATATAACTCATGCATAACGAAAGGAAATACTTGAATAACAAACATTCACAGCATCCTATTCGTCCACTGAATTCTTACTGATGCCTCCCCCAAAGACTCTTCAGTATGGTCTGATTTAAAATGTACTTTGAAGCAGCTTCAAGCTTGTCTTGAACTAATTATCAAGTAACAACACACTACCATACTTGACAAGTTGCACCATTTCTAGGTAAACTAAGTCTCACTCTCCTGTTTTGTTTTGCATTTTGATGGTAAATCTAATTCTGATCTTAAGGTCAGGAATAACTCTTATGTCTGACAGCTTGCTGAAGCAGCTTCAGGAAAGACACCTGCTCATTTATCATCCTCATAACTGATAATATTTTCTGTGAAACAATATCAATTAAAGGCAAGGAAATAAAATAGTGCAGTCAGAGAGCCTTTTAGTATTTCAGCATAATTAAGAAATGAGGGAGAATAGGTAAATACTAAGGGAAAATTTGAACCATTTGACTCTACTTAGAGAAAGGTGAATTACAGCCCTGTGAATTGTAATGATCTGTGTAGCACAAATTAGCATGCCTATTTGTTTTAGTGGGGTTGCTACACAAAGTAAGGCTTTACTCAGGAAGAATGAAGATTGACAGCAACACACACAGAGTAAGGGCTGTAAAAAAAATATGACACAGGCTTCACTCTCTCTGCTGTATGATCACATGCCTCATGGATCCTCCTTTTGGATAAATCCTACAAGATTTATCTTCTGGGGTTTGTCAGAAATATACTTTTTACTTTTCTTCCTGAAGTTACTTTTTCTTTGTTTGCAAGTGGCAGAATTATTCTGTCTCACTTAAAGAATCCCCTTTTTCCTTGAAGTTATTCACTGCACTTTCTATTTGACTGACAGAAGGTTTATTCACAGACTTTGAGGTCTGATATTTCAAGTACCAGATTCTGGAGCACTAGAAATAATTACAGGCCAATTCAAAGTTGTGCTCCAATCAAACACATGAAACGTGTGTTTCATAGGTACTTCAGCAGTTTTATCATATCTGTAAAATACTGAGGCTGACTTTGATGCAGTTCAAGCACTCAAATGCATTTTAATCTTTACTTTTTCTGCCACAGTACATAATATACAGAAGTGTAAAGTGTCATTTAACAATTTGTCTCTCAAAACTTGTTTTTTATGAGGAGGTTACTAGATTTCTCACTTAATTTTTCATTGTTTAAATGAACGTAACATACCATTAAAAGAGTATGAATGTTTTAGAAGTTCCTAACATGTTTAAGGTGCTGAGTCAGACCATATTAATCTATTGCTTATGGAACAGGGTGAAGAGATGGTCCTGTCTACTTTCAACACAGGAGAATATTAGAAATTTTAAACAACATAAATGAAAATTCACTTTTGCTAGGTTTGTGCTTTCATTGCTGCTGAAGAAACATTACCAGAAAGTAGACAGAGTGTTGCTTTAGCTGTTTGCTTTATTAAAATGTACCTGTGAGATTGCATTTTCCTAATTCTCACAGCTGGCATTAAAATGGATTTAGCTAGCTAGCTGGAGATTTAAAAGTAGCCTTTCAAGTTCACCTTTAAGAAGCTTTATTAGCTTTGCCTACTAGCCTGTTTAGTAATGCAGCATACAGCATACCTGGCTTTAGACAGGACTAGAGATCAAATCTAAACTCATAAATTTCCCAGTTCATGACTACAGGAAGCTGTCAAAAACTAGATGTTGTTTCATTCTCCAGGGGCTGGTGTACTGCTCTGGATCTCTCTTAAGTGCCCTCCAGCAGTTGATCACCAAATAGCCTTGGGAAGGACTACACTACCCTTTTGACCCCGGAGGTAATATTTTGATAGGGTTTGACCTTAATAAGACTGCCAGCATAAAAGCCTAACAGTAAGAGCAAAGGAAAACCTTTTATGAATAGCAAATAACCAAAAAAAACACATTTTCTGCACACTCCATAAATTATTACATTTACCTCTGGCAAGTACCTTTAGAGAAAATCGTGTTCTGAATCACATTTTGGAACACTCAGATTCAACACCAGTTTATAATCCAAAAAAGACTAGCTTTCAAACAAATGCTGGGCAAAATTCTATCACTTTCACTCAATTTTTATTTGAGCAACAAATCCTACTGAATAATAACATCTGGATTTCTCCCCCTTTCTCATTTAGTCTTTTACATTTATTCTACTGTTTAACTAATTTCATTCCAATTTAGGTCAAAGGATAAGGATTTCAGATGTCTTAGGATGACAGAGTGCAGAGGGGAAATCAGGGGGGAGGAGGCAGGAAGGGGGGGGAGAGGGGCAGTTGCATCATAATGAAAGAGAATAACCCTTGCCAGTTTTTCTGACAAGATTCTGAATCAGTATTTGTAACCCTTGACCATTTTTAACCTCACTTGACCACTACAAATATAACTTGACAAATCACTTTCTTCTTCCATTCCCTCTATAGCCATGTGTCACAGGTGATATATTCTTTCCTTTGAGCTTTACCACTAATACAGTTCCCTGCTGTACCTTATGGGAAAGTGGTGTCATTTGGGCCACTGGGTCCATAATGAGCTTAATTTCTGCAGGATGCCAGAGAAGTTAAATGGTTTACATAGTGTGAAGAAACAATTAAGTTGCCTAGAAGCTATCTGATGCATAGCAAAATAATAGGCCAGAGGGAGACAGAAGCTTCAGAATAATGTAGATTTGCTGTCCAGACAAGCGATATGGAGTGGCTGAAGTTATGATGAAGAGCACATTGACGCATAATTTCACTGTGGCAAAACTTTTTCAACAATAATGCTGCCATGTTGCTTCTTTAGTGCTATTTTTTTTTAGTATCAAAGTAGTCTGAAAGCATTTACATGTTTTTAAGCATGACTTCATGTAGATTTACTTCATTTTGTTCTGTAAACTAAATGCAGGTTTCACTTTAGATGGAAAAGTTCAAGGAAATTTCTCATGCTTTGCACCTGTAGGGAGCATAGCTTAAGAGTCTCTGTCCTTGAAAACAACTAAGCCACTTTCTGCAATTTCTGTTGCTGATTTAAGAGTAATATTTGCTTCTTTCACTAAAAGCTATGATGCAAAAACCACAAAGATGAGCTCCCGTTACTTTGACAACTGCTGAGAGCATGCTTATGAGTGAGTTCCACAGAAAGTTATACATCTGGTAGAAGTGGAATCTAGATTTTGAAGAATTTCTACTTGTTAAAAGCTCCAAAATTATTTTAGGAGGCTGAATTCATTTTCTCCTCACTGAAAAAACAACACAGTGTGTAAATTGTTTATGGATTACATTAAAGCTCGTAAATTAATTCTGCTAATTTTTTCATGTCAAAGAATATTTAGACTATGTCATGCATATTTACATGTGACCCTTCAGATAAGAGTTGTGTTTGTTCTGCTTATTGCTCATGAAAATTATAAGCAAAAGAATGGTGAAATGTCTGCATAATCCTTTTTGTGACTGAAGTGCAAATCTAGCTTTTCAGAATTTTTATTGATTCCAGTTCCATAATATGTGAGTGTTTCCCGGGCTAATTAGATTAGCATAGTAAGCTCTTAATGGAATCTTTAGCTCTGCTTGCTCAGTCGTCTTGTACAACTAATTGAGGAAGGTTTATTTGTTTATGTTTCCAGGGAAAATGGTAGCTGTTATTTTGAATGTTATTCTAATTATGGTGGAAAAATTTTTTCAGGATATATGGAGGTGAGGGCAGACTTTGAATTATTCTAGTCTTCCCTGAAAATTCACTGTGAACCAAGATCTCTGCATCAGCTACTCAATTGCCATAAATATATCTGCCTTGCACTGCGGTCTGAGTTATCAACAGTTAAGATAGGATGATTCCTAATTAAGCCTCTTAAAGGGGAAGAAAAGTTAGTAGTCTTTTGGAAGCTAATTTCTAGTATAGAATCAGGTTTTGCTTAAACAGAGTCTTGAGACAGTACGAAAAGCAATGTACAACTTCCCTTCTCTCATAATAGTGACTGCATTCTAGAACATGGATCATTGTGCAGACATCTTCATCAGGCACAAAAAATATTTTGGAAAATATTAGAGTCATGAACGAGGTTATTTATCAAATTGTTCAATAACAAGAAAAAAATATAGAAACCCAGTTTCACACCTGTTTGTACACCTACAGTCCCAGTGCTTCATCATGAAATGTTCATCTGAGGAGAAACAGTTCTAAATGTTCATTATGGAAAGCAATCTGGCTACCACCAAATGGAAGATATGAGGCTGAGTTCTTCCTACTTTCTTTCTCATTAGATGTGCTAATTTCATTTTCTTTTTTGTACTTAACAATTTTTTTATTGTCCATAATGGTCTGCTACACTTTCAAATCTGGTTGAAAATAATGAAAGGGCTTACAGGTAGTTCTGGAGAAAACTGGTTGACAGATAAGGAAAAAGACAAATGGGAATGAAAAAAAACTCATGCAAATAGATCATACAATTACCTAAGACTTATTTTCACAGGAAATCTCACAAAAACCCTCAAACTATTACTACTCAAAGCTAATGCTATCTCGTCCTCTAATCTTGATAACAAAACAAGTATTGAATCTCTGCATCTCTGATGAAAAGGAGCTACTCCTTCCAGCGGCAATATGTGACACTGCTTTGGAGAGTTTCAGTTTAAACTGTGTGTGAGACACCTGGTCTTCACAGAAGAATTTTGCCTGAAACATACTGCCAATTTGGTACAGATAATTCTACATCTAGAATCACTGACACATAGGAAATAATCTATAAAAAACAAAAAGATATTTTAAAATGCTATGAATACTATTCAAATGTAGATGGACAGCAAATGGAATAGCTTGTTGTTTCTCTAGAACCAGTCAGTAATAGGTGCTTCTACCTATACAGCACATTTGGAGGTGATCGAGAAAATGGGTGTTATTATTTGATTTTAAAGTTTAGTAAACTAAAACTCTGAGAAATTAAATGGCCTAGGTAATGACCATCTGAAGAGACGCTGTGGAAGAACCCGCATGTCCATGGAAGGACTGTGTTTTCAGCAACATGGGGTTGACTAAAATCTGTAATACCATCTGATTATTCAGATTAGTGAGGGAAAAAACTCTTCCCGTTATCATAATAATTTTGTCTGGATGGACTAAACAAGAAAGAACAAAGGTAGCCCTCCCCTGTGGGAAAGACCAGAATCAGCATCTGTGGGAAGTTTGACCACATTGTAACCATAGGGAAAAAACATCCAAAATCACCAGCTCCTGCCACACACCTGACCTCTGTAGAGCCCCATGGAGATGCCTCTGTCAGGTCTGAGAATAACCTGAGAGGCCAAATTATAGCAAGACATACAAGAGAGAAGTAACAAAGTCTATTCCCTGGGAACAGGGAATGTGTCTTTGCATATGCTCAGGCATGTGTATGCCTGCATGTCTAGAGGTCAGTGTGTAAAACCTCATAAATGGATCTGAAAGCAAAAAACATTGTGTAAGACATCGCTTGCCCTGTTCAGTGATTCTGACATGTTTCCATTGCCCTTACCTGTCACTGTTGTGAATGATATTCATTTTATTGGTAATGTATTTAGGTGTTCTGAGGAATTCTTTTTTCAGGTAGCATCTGTAGAACTACAGCATTGACTCTGGAGACTGGTCTTTTGTGTGGGTAAGGAGTTGAGATACTGTGGCTCATGCAAGTGCTGAGAAAAGTCAACAGGTAGCAAGCATCCCAAGGGCCAAAGGAGACTGAGGAAAAATTTTACAACTAGAAAATCACTGACTTAACCACATATGAGCCCAAAAGCAAATATTAAATTCAGGGTTATAACTGACTGTAGAAGAGTTGTTTATAAATACATATATATACTTCCCTGTATGTCTGTGCCAGTTTTTGCCTTTTCAGGGATCCATCCATAGGAACCCTTCGAAGTCAATATGGCTTTTGCAATCTGAAATATTTGGCACAAAGAATTTCAGTGCCGCCAAATCTCTTGATGCAACCTCCTATCTGTAAGAAACTTTAGACCTCCAAGAGGGATTTCTCCTTGTCATTACCACTACAAGTCTGGGTTGTTTGTTTGGAGTTGTTGTTGCTCGTTTTTGCTTTGTTTGCTTGTGTTATAGAAATAGGCAAAATTATAAATATTACCTCTCCCTACAAATCTTCTTTCACTTCAAAATATATGAGGTCTTTTTTGTCAAATCAGACCCATATAACAGTTAACCATAAGAAGTTGTTTTGAAATAATCTGAGTATTTAAATGAACTGAGAGTACTGAGACACTTTTTCAGTTATCTTCTTTGTATATATATTTTTAATATGATAAATTATGATTAGTAAATTCTTCATGTAATGATCAACCTTGAAGATTTCTCACTAGACCTGTCTGTGGAAGACTTTACTATAGATGGAATTTTCTGAATAAAAAAAGTCTATTGCAAAAGCTACAGAAAAAAATCTCATTAAGCAAAAAACAAACCAAAGAAATAATATGAAGGGTCTCAGCAGCCTAGGAGCAAAGATGCTTCCTTTATCTCTCCTGAGATGTTGAGACCAATCAGCAAATGATTATGTGATAATATATATCAATAAGCAAGGGGACATCAAGAAGAACTGAGACGATGAAAGAATGCAAATATTTCTGAGCACAGCTAAAGAGAATTCTGCAAGCTTTCTCACACTTGCAAGAGGCAAAATGAAATCTCAAGACATACAGAATAAAATTACACATGTAATCATGGTGGCATATTATGAAAATATACTACCTATTAAGTGAGGTAGGACTGGGAGGTACATAATGACTTTAGCAGTCTTGCAGAGTTCCTAAATCATTACCCCTGGAAAGGTGTTTATTTTCACAGAGCGAGGAGAGGTTACATAGAGGTGTCTGAGGATGATAGAAAAACTTGCAGTAAGTGGAGAGGAAAGGATGTAACTACACATTCATCCACTGTATGATTTCAGTGTGTGTCAGCATCTTCGATGTTATGTGCAGTTCTGGTCCCTTCATCTCAAAAAGAATGTAGCAGAAGAGGAAAAAGACACAGCAACAAGAAAAATAAAAGTAATGAAACAGCTCCTGAACAAGTGAAGATTGAATAGACTAAGTCTTCTTATCTAGGCAAAGAAATGACTGAGGGGGTTATATGATGGAGCTGTATAAATATTGTGACTGGCACTGAGTCAGAAAAGAGAAAATAAATTTTCTTTGTGTCTTAGAAAAAGAATTTAAGGCCATAATGAAACCAAAATTTGCTATTTTTGAAACAAACAAACAAAAAAAAATATTCACACCATATATAGGTAGAAATTTCACAACTACCCACAGGATACTGTAGATGCCTTTGGATCAGGAAAGCCAAGAGCTACAGACTGCTGGGTAAATAAACAGAATTTTTTTTTTTCTTGATATGCTTGTTTTTCCCTTTTGCTCTTCTGTGGACAACTGGTGCTGGTGAAAGCTAGAAACAAAGCTTTGCATTTTGCTCACTGGCTCCATGCAGCCACTCTTACATGCTTGGTTGGTTTGCACCCTTTCTTTAGGTGATGAGACCTTAATTTCCTGCATCTAAAAAGTGTGTCAGACTGGGTAAAGATGCAGTCATAAATGACTTACCTTCCTGGTCTCCCCAGAAAGGTAAGTCCAATAATACTGGAAAATGCAGTTATGTTTACTCATTTCTGACTCGACAATAAAATTATAATGCATCATCCATAAAGTTCAGTGCAATCCAACAGCAATAAGATCATTTCAAAGGTATATAGAGCCAAATTTTGCTTCACTCTGTGGTCAGGATGATGCAGCAGAATGCAGCATGGAAGAAAAAAAGCTTGGGTTTTTTTTCCATTATTACTTCACACACCACTAAATACATATTTATCAAAGGTTTTGTTTCCTAACCTCATGTTTTCTCCGCCAAGGATAAAGCATGCAGATGAAAAATATGTCATAGAAATTACAAATGGGTGTATAGGCTATGGGGAAATGATGTATGTAATGAATTAAATCTGCAGATTAGATAGAGAATACTAATGAGTTTAAACAATATCAGATCAGGGTACTCAGATTTACCAGAATCACTGAGCCAGAGCAGGTTGTGTTCTCTCATTCTTTCTTTCTCTCTCCTTCCTCTGCAGCCTGAACAGATTAATTGCTGGTTCAGTGCAAGGTTAATAATCACTACCAACTGCCAGATTCACTTAAGAGTTTACAGAAGAGATATTAACAACACACTGATATTGCAGAGCTTGGATCTTCTGAAGAAGTAATTTCTGCCAGTAAAAGAGGGAACTGAGACTCTGAGGGTATTTCATGCAGAAATACATGTACCACAGCAATTTAACTACTAAAATAACAAAAGAACCCAAAACAAACAAAAAAAAACCAACACCCAACAAACCCTAAAAGTTATGCCCCTTTCTTTTCCTTACTTAACTGAGAGCAGAAATAGGTTTAGAGAGAAAGGGGACTGGAAGGGTGACATACAGATTTCATTCTTTATTCTGAAATATTTTAGTGAAGTTATTAATATCCTGAAATATTTCCATTAAGGTATTAATATTGAGTGTCTAATTTTGTGGAGGTACATGAATTAGAAAAGTCATAGGATTCAAGCCACAGAAATATGTGTGTGTGGTGTGTGTGTGTGTGAGTGTGTGGGTGTGTGTTCAAATGGTGGCAGAAGAGTATGGGCTATTATGGACTATTGAACTGACAGTGAGGAAACATCCTAAAGAATAGCACAGCAATAAATCAAGCATGAGATGCACTTTTTAATAGGAAAAAATAAATTTATTTTTCTTGTTTAGGAAGTAATGTAGCACATCCTTCAAAATAATTAATTTAGAATCTGACAATCCCAATGATAACCTCCTGCAGTGATTAAGACAGACTTGTGCTTCTTCCAGACATGTATCAGGGAACAACTGAAACAACTCTCTGGGGGGGGGAAACAAACAAACAAACAAACAAACAAACAAACACATAAACCTTATTGTCTCATGCACTCCAGTTTACAGCAACAAGTGCTGGGGTGATGAAGTCTGGTACACCTTTGAATACTAGCACTCTGACTGAAGTTTATTCAAGAACAAAGAAGACAACAGTCTTTAGCCTACATTATAGTTTCACATACCTGCTTCCTTGACTTTCAGTGCAGGGGTGGCCACTGCAGTTGGGCCAGTTGGGCAGAAAGTCATGTTGGTTTCTGCTGTGCTATCAGGCTTTAGTGGCCATGGCTCCAGCACTGGTCTCTGCTCATCTGTTCCATGTTCAGAAGGTAATCCCATTTCTAGGAGCCTATCTCCAGTCAGGAGCTTCATCTTTTTGAAACGATTTTGCTTTTTGGGAACAGTCCAGTTGGACACCAGCCCTTCAGGCCCTGAAAGCTTCACTCTTTTCTCTTTAGTAGCCTATGTGCAGAAGGGTAACATGTTGAGCCTTCAAATAGGTGTTTCTGCCTTGTGCCTCTGTATGATGTGGCACTTTTTTTAAATCTGGCTGTTATCAAAATCTACCACCAGCCTGTGCTGGTCACAGAAGTAGCAGGCTTTTTTCAGGGAATTCAAAAGCTCCCTTTTGTATGTTGACCACCACCACACATGAATTCAAATAGTAGTCACCTGTTAGCACTCATAATTTAATTTATTTTTTTCATCTGAAATCAAGTAGCACTGCTCACATTAGGGAGACCAGAAAATACACATTATGTCCTGCAGCAATGCTCTGTGCTTTCACACCACAACTGAAGAGACCCTTTGCAGAAAAGGCTCACAAACCCTTCTCTTATACTTTTATTTATTCACATTATACCCAGATAACTGAAATCCTTCCTAAACCCATGCTCTTAGAGTTTCTTTAAGGTGAGAAAGCTTTACCAGTCTAAAAGCAGTCAGGTTTAGGCAGCTATAAGCTGAATAAAGCCCTTACTCTCACTCCAGCATAAAAGAGAGCTGTGCTGCAGTAAAGTCATCTCTTTTAAATTACTTTAAAGGTACTCCTCAGGAATGTCTCAAGAGGCTTTATACGTACTCATTTCTCCCATACTTAGGACTATACCTAAAGGCAGCATTTAAGCCTGAATCAGGCTTCAACTTGGAATTCAGTAAAAGGTACCTACCTGAAACATTTTTGACTGTCTCCGAACACAGTGACAAACACAAGTCTTTGTTCTTCTGCCTCATCACTGAGGCTTCCACTGAATGAAAGCCATCATTAAGTGACCACTGAGTCACAGTCTCAGTCAACATCACAGACTTTGTGCTGCAATTCCTCCTGACGTTGGATGAGATGATGTGGAAAACAACTACAAAAAAATAAGTAAAAAAAAGGTGACATTTTTCTGAAGTTACTTTATTGACTTTCTATTAAAGCGAAATCTGGCTCAGAGACCTAGATCATAACATTTGGCCTTTCAAAGTTATGCTTTTCAGTTCCTAATTTTTCAGCAAGGGACTTCTTTTTGCCCTAGCAATTTAAAATACAGTAAATTTGGAGATCAAATCATACCATATCCAGCTTCATAACTGTCTGCTGAAGTCTGAAGCCAGAGAAATTATTGATTTTTTGTTGCTATATTAATATATATGAATCTGAGAAAACAAAAATCAAAAAACCTAGAATTTTTCAAATTGATATTGCTTGACCATCTCTCCAGATAAGCATGCAACATACATGCATATACCTTTACCTATTTGTTATTCAGTGATGTATTTTTATCAAACCATCATAGGCCACTATCCACAAGCAGTTAAAATACTTTCTAATAATCATCTTATCAAAGAGGGTTTCTTTCTGAGTTTCTAGCAGAATTTGCTTCCCTAGATACAGGAGCTCTGAAACCTATACCTCATGAGAGTTCAGACTTCATGAATGCAAAGCCATCAGTTGCTCCCATACATACCATACCTCCTTTTCCTGTGGGAAATACAGCCAGCCTTTACTCCTCTAATACAACCAGAAGAAAATAGCAGATCTATCTTTGACGTGTCACATGGGAAAAGAGTGCTTTTCTGAAAGAACCTGCCTTTCTGACTCTGCTGTGTGTCATATTGCTGCATTTCTGTCCCTCTTTGAGTATAAAAGGGGGCATTTTGGAATTGTTCCGACAGTTACTTTTTTAAGGCTGAAAGTCCACTGTATCTACATGAATAAACAGTACCTATCTCTGGGGTTGGACAAATAATACAAGCATGCTTTTTCAGTACCCAATATCAATATTAAGCAGCAAAGGAAGTGTGTTCAGAGTTAAACAGAGGTTTGGCACAAAATAGTGAATTACCTCACAAAGGGTTAAACATCTTGCTGGGGAATCTAATTTAGGATTGAAAATGGCCTGGATCTCTACGTGATCTATGGACATGAGTAAACACCTTCAATCCCTCCAAGAACTGAATCACTTTCTGCACAAGGCAATTCATCTTTTAATTGATCATAGAGCATGCTTATTGTGGCTATGTTTCTTACTGAAGCATCTCAGGAGCATACAATTAAATCATAATTACAAAAAATCAAATCCAAATTCCGTTTAAGTAAGCACTTCACACCCATACAGCTTTGAAGTTTTTAAGAAATTGTACCACTGGGATTTTTCTTTAGAAAATCCTTCCTCAGTTTTTTTTTCATGTGGCACTAAATCTTGTCTATTTATTATTTTGCATTTCTTTACAAATAAAATTAGTCTAAGAGATAAGTTTGCAATTTCTTTCTTGTATGTGTATTCTGTGTATTAATGAGTCATAGATATCTATGTGAAAGATGCATTTACAGTAAGACCTGAAAGAAATTAATTTGAGTTTCTAGACTGCTTGTCAATGTAACACCAGTATCCTGTTCAATATACTTCTTTGGAAAGTAAATTTACATTTCCTCAGGAAATTGCAAAGGTGAAAAATATTAAAAAACTTTTTCCAGTATATATTAAATAAAGACAGCAAGAGGAACTACTTGTTATGCACTGTTTGTGTGTCTTGAACAATGCCTCATTTTGTCATATCTCAACCATTACTTTTATTTGCAGCTTCTGAAAATTTTTATTGGCAGAAAGGCAAAGTTCAAAACCCAAGTCTTAACTTTTCCATCTTTCCCTTCTCTCTCCACATATTTGTAAAAATCACAAGGGAGTTAATGACCATTTTCTTGCGCTTCTCTCTCATTTCATATCTTTTCCACCCAATGCTGGTGTTTAATACCTTGCATTTGCTCCAGGGTGAGGAAATGAACTATGATACATTGACTTGCAAATACTTATTATAATCAGAGTATGTAAAGCTGTGTGAAGAAAAGGATATAAAGTTCTAAAATCATAATCAAGTCATATGACATCATGTGGCTTTCAGAATGCTTTCGCTGTAATTTGTAGATAAACCTTTTTGTTTAATGAAAAGATTATCAGTAGAGTTGAAAAGGCATATTTCAATACAGATCTTTCTCTTGATATTTAAAATTTTATATTAAGCATAAAACTAGCACAGTTTTGTCCTGGAACCAGTCACTTTTTGTTGTTTATATTACAAAAAATCATGAGTTCCTGCATTAATGTAAAGAACTTGAACATAAACCAAGATGCAGTTTAGGCCTTGATCCTGCAAGCATTTATCCACAAGATGAATAAAGATGTGTACATAAGACTGACTTGGATGGCTGTTGACTTAACTGTAATCTCTTTGATTTTACCAAGCAATTTGCAAATTTCCCAGCCCCCAACACTGAAAACTGGGAATAGAACAGCCAGATGCGACATCAACTCATAAAAATACGTGTCTCATATCTATATATATGTATGTCACATATATACATATACATAGACATATACACATAGATATATATGAGTGTCTTTAAAATTATGATCATTTAAGGTTTATCCTGATGAAACCTGAGCATCATAGACTGTCATAGAAAAATAATTAAACAGCTATTTTTAAATCAGGTGGTGGTCCAGGTTTAGTAAATATCTGTTTGTTAATCACTGTCATTGATCACTCATCTGACTGAGTAATCAATAAATGATTGAAGAGAGATTTCTTAGGGTTTGATCAAGAAAGAGGAAAAAAACAAGCCAACCGAACCTCAGCTGTCAAGAAAAGAACTCATCTACCAATGCTTGTAGTGAAAATATTGTAAACGCTGTCTTTAGTCTTATTCTCAACAGGAAACTGAGCTGCTGCTCTTGTTTTGAAGTAATTCTAATTGCCTGGTTCCAAAATGTTATTACTGATATCTGTTAAAATGTGAGAAAACTTAGACTTTAAAATCCAGGGTCTCTACACTGGACCTGTTTGGGGGAGCCCTATTTGTACATCTGTGCCACTGTTGGAGCAACAAACTGTTGCTCCATCTGTCACATCCATGTGTCTCTATATTGGGAAAAAGGATAAAATATTCTTGAGGAGAGGCATTTAAATTGGGCCCCCAATGATGTTGGCTTACTGATTGAAGTGTCTGGAATTCCATCTCCAGGCTCTGGGCTTATCCCACAGCCATTGGCATCAAAGTGGTAGGATTGGGATGGACTGAGGTTCCCCTCCTCCAGAAACCTTAAAGCCCTCTTCACCAGCTGGGCAAGCCCATTACTGAGGCTGTTCTTCCCCTTCTCTTACAGACCGACCCCGTCAGTCCCCAGAGGAGTAAGTTTCTCAAAGCAAGGCCTGTGGTCTAAGTAGCTGAATCCCTGACTGTGGCACCATGCAGTACCATAACAGTTTGTTGATTTGCCTGTGCTTGCATACTCTGACTTTCCTTTCTACATCAGCATAATTTGAAAAACATATTTTAAACTGAAATATGAAGGGTTGGGGCAGGGGGAGGGGGGGGGGAGGGGGGGGGCGGAGGAGGTGTATTTAGTGGGACCAAGAGGGGAAAGGATGGGCAAGGATAGATTTTCCATTAAACTTTGCACTAGTTTGGTTTTATTACTTTAACCTAACTTTTTGGTTAGTTAATAATCATATACAATACATCTTTTAGTGTGTTTCAAGCAGAAATTTAGATTTCAAAATCACACTGAACCTTAGATTATAAATAATTATAAGTGCTTTCATCTGTGACACTTGAAAATGTTGATTTATTTAGAAGTTTCTGTTAAGAATTTATGTAGAACTAAGAACATCTAATAATAACCTGGTGGTTGGTAAATGAGCACTACTGTCCCAGTGTTAAGACCACTGGATTAACTTGATAAAACAAAATTTTAAAAAATTAAGTTCAGCAACTCCTCTGTCACCTTCATCCACTTCTGAATGTGTTCCTACTGAGTTTGTTATTGCAAAGTGTGGCAGATGTTGCTATACTGATCGCAAATTTCTTATTTATACCATGTAAAATGTGCAGTTTCAGGTCAGTTACTCAGATCTCAACTGAGCCAGATTTCTAAGTGTGTGCTTAACCTCAAAGTGGCTTGGAAGAATAAAAATAGGACTGCCATAAGTAGGAACTAGAGGCGACAAGGCACTTGAGTGAACTGGGGCCTTGGAAGGAGCAAGAATTCAGCCCAGGTAGCACAATGTATTAGGGCTTCTTATGTGCTCCTGACTGGGAGGAACATCTCCTGTAAAATTCTCCATAGGAATACAATTCTGTCTATGAATATGTACATATTCATACGGTTAACCAGATTAGAGAAGCAAAACCAAGCAACAGCCCCTATTTCAATGACTATTTGGTGTCTGTGGATGGAGAATGGTCATTATGGCTGCTAATAAATAATGATCCAGTGATAACACACAGCTATAGACTGTAAGGGAAAACGTACTGTACTTTGTTCTATATATAGTTTCATCTACAAGAAGTTAGTGCATCGTATTTCCCATCTTTGACACATATGTGATAAACAACTGTAGTACTGTATTCTGACAAAATATTTTATTTTTGCTGCTTTTGTTGGATTTTATTTATTTATTTTTTTATTACTCCCTCTCTTCGGGTTTTTGTTTTTTGGGGGTTTTTTGGGGTTGGTTTTTTTTTGGTTTGTTGGGGGGCTTGGTTGTTTGCCTTTAGTTTTTTGGGGTTTTGTTTTTTGTGGGGTTTTTTTTTTGTTTGTTTGTTTTGGTTTTTTGTTTGTTTGCTTGTTTGTTTTTTGGGTTTTTTTTGAGAACCTTTTTTCCTGAAATCCACTGGAGCAGTTATCATGCTGGGACTTTTAGAAAAGATCACCCTTCAAAATGCCAAGAATGAAAACAGTGTCTTCCATGTAATTGTAGTTTTCTAGCTCACTCTCTGTTAAATTTTTCAATTATACTTTTTCTTAGTGCTACATTAAAAATGAGGCTCTCTCTTAGGACTAAATACTAAGTGTTTGACATTTCTTTTCATTTTGAAGGAGGTTGCATAGCTGACTTGCCAAGCAACAATTTTTGGTCTATAAATATTTTTTGTACAAAAGCATGAAAACCTTTGTCACAGTTTATTACTCTTTTGACAATACGGTGAAACATATTAAAAGCAAGTCCCTACATAAAATGTTCTGCAGTTTAGTGAATAGCAAACTCTCTTGCTATGATGAAATTCCTAATGCCTCTGTACAAGTGTGACAGAGGGGTTGATATTCCACCTCCTGAGTTGCCACTATCATGCTAAGCCTCTACACAGAAGTTTGCAGTATCTCTACAGCCTTTTAAAAATAACACACTGTTATTTTTAAATAAATACACTGGCTGGTAAACCTACAATGAACTTTCAGAATTAGCTTTTAGGTTTCAAGGCATATGCATGTGTATTTATATGCTAAGTGTAAGAAAAGTAAATATAAGGATATTTCCTTTATCATTCTTATAAAGGATTCTTTGTGTATTTTTTTATGTTTATTGCACATCATCATATTTTATTCTATTTTCTCTGCATTTTTTATGCTTAGACATTTATAAACAACTACCAAACAGAAAAATACTGAATAGAATAGGGTAGGACACATGGAATTTAGAATAATCTTGTAAAAGAACCACGCTATGCACATTGAACACATATTGAACCATTAACATAAAAACATAATTTTCAAAAGCTACAGGAAATCTGCTGTAAATATTATCAACAAGTTTGTATATGGAGCCAGAGATTCAAATTTCATGAAGAAAATCCTTTTCAGGTAGCTCCTTCAAATCCTCATGATTTTCTTCCATTTCTCTTCCCAGCTATAATAGATTCAGCTTCTATCATTCATCCAGGGCAAATGCATTATTAGAAGATTGTCTGAGGTTAATGCTTCTCTTATTTAAAGCCTTTTACTCTGTTTTATTCCTTGCATTCCCTTCAGAGCTCCATGAGAATGTGATAGTATCAGCCAATCATTCAAAATGATAGAAGTGAATACTTTAATTTTTTATGAAATATAATATTTCATTCAAGATAATAAAATATTAAATTTTACATATGCTATTAACACTGTTGCATTCCTAAGCCTTATAAACTAAAGGTATTCACTAAAAGCAACGAGCCTGGAATTATTCTCTGATCCTAAGCTAAGTGGCATAGACTGGCATCATCCACAACATACAGCACTCAGTACTGAGTCTCCACTGAACCCTACAAAATTTCTTTCTATCCCAGTATTATCTTGTGTGTGTTCAATTCAAAACCCAAAAAAGAAGACAGCGGTTGCACGGATGCAGAATAATGTTTTCATAGCACTGAACAGAGAGGGTGTGTTATGTGTGACAAAGTATAACATCAAAGTGTCTGATCAAGTAAAGGTTCCTGGGTAATGGAAGAACTTGGAGGAAGTGATCTTGTAAAGTGCTTTAAAAATCACGTATTTGTAGAGATTTCTGCTGCATGGTCCCCTTGAAAAATCTCTGACGTTTGCTTCTATGCTAGGAGTGTTGAGCCCCAGTCCTTGCTCAGCATTTTATTTAAAACAGGCTTAAGGTACTTCTTTTCCCTGAGGTGAGCACAAAGGAGAACCTGACAAAACTCCCCAGAAGGTTAAGACCCAAACTTTACTGGCAAGCTTCAGAAGATCAGGAATTGGACAAAAGTTAAAAAATTCAATCAAAATAAAGCTTCTCAGGAAGCATAGACTTCTCCAGCCTTTCCCATCCAAACTTAAGTTACCGATATTTCAAGAAAGGAAATTAGAATGTAGAAAAGGAGAGAGAGAGAAAAGCAAGAAATAGCTACATTTTTGGATCCAGTTGTGGTCTCAGCTACCATAAAATCCAAGATCAACAGGGATGTGACCATGTGCATCTCAGGGCAATGAGTTTTATATGCACTGGCCTCCTGTGACCAACCCCACCCAGGTGGGGATTTCCAATCATCTGGCTGTTCTGGGGCATGAGTGGGGCAGAATCCTGCAGAGATTTGTTTCCAGAACTCTGGTGAGACCCACAACTCCTGCAATAATGTTTAGTAACACTAAATATGTCAAGGTTTATTTAGGAAAAAAAGATTCACTGTCCTTCGTTCCACTGTCACTTTGGAAATGGAGCACTAGCTTTTCTCCTTGGTTTAGTGAAATCCTTGCGCACATCAGATTCAAATTATCTCAGAGTATGCAGGTGATACTCCTGTGGTAGTCTGTAATTTAAGTTCTCATACAGCTTCAGCAGTATTTTACAGAGATGTGGTGTAAAAGCTCAGAAGACATATACTGTCTTATAAACCCATTCCATTTCCTATCCATGATCTTCCACTACAATATTTTTCTTGTTTTTTAGTTTTACTTCCAAGTGCTTTCTGCGTCTTATTCTCTGGTGTGTCCTTGGAAGAGCAGTGGGGACCAGTGGCAATCTGCTGCCCCACTGAGAGCACCACTCTGAACCTCTGTAAAGAATTTAAAGGAAATTTATCTACAGAACTGTGAAAGAGCTTTTCTCCAGATGGGATCAAACTCAAAAAAGTTAATAAAAGTCCAATTTACTACACTTATTTTAAGTGTACCTTCTGCAGTATTAGAAATCAAACTTCTTGTGGAAGTATAACAAGGTTGGCAAGGATAATTTCCCATCAATAAATGAGTTGGACAATGTAGGAAGTTTAATACAGTATAAGTTAAATGTATGGAGCCCAAATAGTAAATCTCTCTTTCTTCATCTTGGATATTTTAGTGCAGCTTATTTGTAGATATGACTCCAAATAAAGATTGACAAAGAAACATTGGTGGTTATAACTTGTGTTTTAATGTACAGTGGAGTCTTGGCACAGTGCATTCATTACACTTTTTCCAAGGCCACCTTTTCTCTTGTATTCATGGTTTTTGTTTGTAATTATTCAGATCACAATGACCACCATGCATATGCAACTAGAATTACTGGGAATAGAACTTACATGCACGTAACAAGAAAGAAGTGGGCTAAAATGAGATTTTAGTCTGCATGCACATTGAGAATCATAGGTGTATCTTTAGGCTGTTCCTTGCATATTTTAAGGGGTTTTGCACTTAATTAATATAATGAATAATCCATTAAAACTAATATAACTATTCCTAATTGCTTGCTCATGAAGAACATAAGTTCCATTTAAGAGTGTCTTTTTTCACCTGCGGCATCCTGCTGGCCCTTCCTTTTCTGGTCTGCTTAGTAGTGGGGGGTCCCTGGAGTATTCTTCTGGAAGCACCACTTTTATACAGTCCAAGACCAGCTATCCAGAGGTGTTCATGTCATTTCTACAATTTGGGATAGAATGTGTGTAAGCAGTTGCTTCCTTTCCCACCATTTGTCATGGTGGGAGACTTGGTACAAATAGGTTGCCCAGATCTGCCTCACCAGGTCTGGCGTTTCCCTGTTGTTGCCTCTGTGCTCTTCCCACAGTGTGCACAATGGAATCTTGCCTAGTGTGGTAATTCCAAGCCTTTCACCTTTATGTAGGCCTGAAATTACCACCTTCCTGCTTGCCATCTGTGCCTATCACTGTAGTTTATCTTATGGGGACAGTGTTTTTGAGACATTTTAACTGCATGCTTTATCTGCTGACATACACAAAGTCTCCCTAGAGAGACCTCTGATTTAAAATAGGAGGAGAAAAGGTCTAACTCTAATGAGATCTTTGCATTTTGATAGTGTTAAATTTTCTAAATAAATTTCCATAATTTCAACTTTTTATTTGAAAGATCAGATGGTGTACCTATGTCACAAGAGTTTTGTAAATTGAAACACCAAAAGGAAGGCAAAGTAGTTAAGCTGTCAAAACCCTCAAACAAACCCAGATCTCACCATCAAGTTGTATTCCAGAAAAGAGGAAAAAAACCTTAAAAGACATGCATAAGATCCCCAAAATTCTATCCAAAATCAAGAGATACATCAATTCAATATTTCTATCGACTGAACTGATCAGAAAATTTAAAAAAGAAACTGGAATAGAAAACCAAGAAATTTTACTCTGGGGTCAGCTAGACTAAACAGAAGCTCATTCACAGCAAACACACTACATGACAGATGATAGATATACATGTCAGAAATAAGAAAGTACCATCAAAAAGTCCTTATGTAGTCTCCAGAGTTTATGGACAGTTGTTATAAAATCCATCGTCCACATATTTCATTCTTCACCTTTCTTGTTTCCCCACACACCCTTTCCAGGTTTCAATCACCAGTGTCTCTCTTCCTACTCAAAGACAAATCTATAGCATTATTAACTGTCAGATTTTCCTCTTTGGGTAAGCTTATATCTAGCCATGAAAGTAGCAGCCTGTATCCACTGTTTCTAGTTCATATAAGTGCATTTACTTATGACCAGGACCATTTAATAAAATGTAGATAGTTTTCTTCATATATTTATTGAAATTAACTGTTTCAATAAATAATTTCTCAGTAATGATTTTTCTTCTGATTCATACCTAGTAATTCTGTGAGAGATTTTTTAGTTCATTCTTATTCAATTTCTGGTGTTTTCTCTTTCAGGAGCTCCAAATGGACATTATTAAGGAACTGTTTATTTGTCTGGTATCCTCATAATTTTTTACTGTTTTTGGAGCAGCAGATGATGATTAGATAATTCTATAGGGTTACAAATTGTAATTAAGTTGATCTGAGGTATAAATATCAGTGTTTAAAATCGCATGTTTGAGCTGTCCTCTCTTCTTAAATGTTTCAAGCACCAGATTTTTTTCACAGTATACAATGGGTTGTTGATCATTTAGTCCTCTTAATCCTAATCAATAAAGTAATTGAGCAAAGGACTTTGAAAATTGCTTTTCCAATGTTTCTTTCGTATTCAGACTAGTCATCATCTGTTCATAAAATTTTCAATGTTTATCTGTAACATTGCCCTTGTAAAAACTGATCTTATAGTCAGCTAGTATTGATAATGATTGATTGTCCCATTTTAGTTTTTGCTCAGTATAGAACCTTTCCAAATTTTGATAAATTTGGCCATTACATTTATTTGCAAATAATTTTAAAATACTATGTCTTGGCTTTCCTATGTAGTTCCACAGTTATATTCAGATTAATTAAACATAGGTCCAAGATTCTTCTTTGTATTTAAATATATTTATTTTTATATTTATTTACATAATATAACAATGTACATTTAAAGAGATTCTTGGACTATGCTAATCCTTGTTTAAAAAAAATATTTTGAAAGAATTCTTTTTCATTTTGCCATTACTTGTAGTCACAAGCAAAAGACCTGAGAGAGGAACAGCACTAAGTGGAACTTTTAGAGATAAAATAATTTCCATGTTTGTTATACTGATGATTGAGAAAGTTTTTGTGGGAGGTCGCTTACTAACAGTGCTCTGCTGCAGTGCCTAATGTGTTCCTAATATCATTCCATATAACTGTAATTGCTACACGTGATCTGGTACTGCATGACATGGAGAAAAACAATAACCAAAACTTAAATCCTATAATGACTAAGGCAATTACATTACACCCTTTGACTACACTGGAACATGCCCCACTTATGCTCAATTTACCAATCATCCTCTTAAGACATTCCCTTGTCTCTTTTCAGCTACTTGTATTTGGGGCTTTCAGGTCTTCCCACAGATAAAAGGAGTCTTTTGCATTACCTTGGTGTCTGAAATGTCACTGCATTGGAAATCACTTTAAGGAAATTCAGTCCAGACTTTTCCTTTTATAAACAACTCTTTCAAAAGACTAGGAAGGTTTTGAAATTAAGAAAATAAAAAAAGTGAATTAAAACAAGACACTCAGTTTTTATTTTTATTTTACAGTAGAGCAAAATTAAAACAACTAAACAAGACAGACCACAAGTATAATAGTTTCTGTACCTCACTTCAACCTTGAAGTTTGTCTGCTTAAACCAGATTATCCCTGTTCCTCATTGTCACAACTGTAGGACCCATCACTCCCCTTAGGTATTTGTACAGTCTATTGACCCTCCCTTTCCCAAAAGTGCTCGGTAACTCTCCAGGCAATCTATCTCACTTGTTGACCATGAAATAACACAATGTATTCTTGAAAAATACACTGCCGCATTTTGGGAGTTTAAAATTACAGTAAAATAAGCTTAAAATAAAATTGGAAAGGATTTAGCTGAGACTTGCAAATAAATTCCTACAGTAAAATCCTCTAAGCTTGGTGAGGGTTGCTAGGGAAAGCAGTAATGTGACACAATAAACAACAAAACAAAACACTAATAAGTGCACAATGAACTACAAAGCTCTGTTGGCAGAAAAATACACAAAGGGCTCATTTTTCCAAAATGCATAATGAATGAGCAGGATCATCCCCATTTTCAGATATAACATCAGAATCTTGGTTTAATCTCCTGGAAAATTATTAAGGTTTCAAAAATCAAATCAAGTCAGCATTCCTGAAGATAAACGAAAATGACAAATTAGTCTTTTTTTTTTTCAGCATCTGTGATAGCATTAATCATGTAACTGTGGCTTATTTATGATCCTTTCTTTGATCTTCACAATGCATATCTACTGGGAGAGTTGAAAGCAATAAAGATAATTTTGATGTATTTTTGGAAGGTGTACTATTTTTATGTGAAAATGTATTTAAAAAAGCATAGTGATATAATGTATGATTAAAACTGAAAAAGCGCAGTCCTTGTTTCCTTCCTAGCTAGGGAATTTGTCCAGAATCACCATTCAGGAACTCATTAAAATTAGAGAGAAGAAATTCAATAACATCTTAAAAAAAAACCAGAAAATAGCAATGTTACTAGAAACTGCCATGCATTTAAGGGGAAAAAAAAGGAATAGAAGAATAAGAACATTGCATCATTACCTTATTAAGTAGTAGAAACACTGAACTGTAAAACTAAAGTTCACAAAACACTGCATTTCTACAACAAAAAATGGCTAAAATGATTCAGTGATTGAGTCTTAGTGATTCTGTAAAATGGCATAAGGGCATTGTTTAGTACAGCCAAACTGAAATTTCAGAATACTTTTTCCCAAGTCATAGAATACAGACTGGCATATTGGGTAGAAAGGATTTGTTTAATATCTATAATAAAGGAGGGGAACCTTAGTTAAAATCATTGTTCTGCTTCAGTGTCCCACGTTGACTACAGAAAGAAAATGTACACAGTTACAATTCTGTCAATGATTCTCATTCTCTGTCTCCGTGGAAAATACTGTGAATTATTCATAAAAACGGATTCATCAGAATGGGAAAAGATGGAAGACGGGGTTTTTTAAAAACATTTCACTTATGTATTTTAAAAGGAGGAAATGTAATGCTAGGCTTAAGTTTTTCAATATTTATATAGCCAAGGTTATAGTTACGATTATGTGTACATGTTCTCAGAGACTCAGTTTACAAAGTAATGAGCACTGTGATCCAACAGAATTTAGTATATCTCAAAAGAATGCATGATTTACTAACCCTAATGAATGCAGTACCTCAAGTCTTCGTCCATCTGGACATTTGTTATTCTGCAGTACATTTGAGAACAATTTGAAGTTTCACTTTAATAACATATGATATTCCATGTAATTTTTAAAGAGATTTTTCATTTTGAAGAACTCTTGATTAATGTCTTTGTTTGCCCAATTCCTTCTGCTGGCTCTTAATTGTTTCTTGTATTAACAGTTTTAATGAATTTAGAGCCAAAGTCTATTAAAAATAAATCTTTAATTCCACAGCAAAAGTTGTTGGACTCAGGGTTTTTCTAATCCCTTTAGCTGCTCAATTCCCAGGATTCCTGGTTGACAGCAATTTTTTGGTCCAATTTCCTATGAGAAAATCCAAATTTCCTTCATTACGCCTAGCTAGGACCTTGAGTAAAGTGGTAATAAAATATTTCACTGCTTATAGAACATTTCACATGTTCAAAGCTTTAGGGAAATAGTAACTAATTAAATGAGTTGGACCTTCTTGTTGTTAATGCTGTTCACAGAGCATGCTCATTTCTGTCATAATTGCTCTTCAAGTGCTAATATAAAAATGACATTCAAAGCATCTTGACACAGGATTTCTGGATATAGAAATGGTTGAGAAAACCTTGAAGTTGACAGACTGAGGGAAAACTTAAGAAACCAATAGTTATCTCAAGGAGTCATATCTAGTAATCTTACATATACAATCTACAGAGAATACAGGAGTGTTGTTCAGACATCTTAAATAGGATGGTAACAAAGTGTCCTGGTTTCAGCTGGGGTAGAATTAATTTCTCAGTAGCTGTTACAGGGCTGTGTTTTGGATTCTGAATAAGAATTCTGTTCATAACACACTGATGTTTTGGTATTTTGCTAAGTTGTGTTTATCTTAAGTCATCCAGGACTTTTTTTAACTCTTCTCGTGTTCTCTCAGTGAAGATGAACACAAAATTGGGAGGGACTAGAGCTGGGAAAGATGACCCAAACTGACCAAAAAGATGTGACATGCCATAAAACCTCATGCCCCACCTATAAACTGGGGGGACATATCCAGGAGGGGGATCTGGACTCGGGAAGAAGGATCTGGCATTGGTTAGCATGTGGCGAGAGCTTGTAGTTCCTCACTTGTTCTTTACCTCATTACTATCATTAATATCATTTACCATTATTACTGCACTTGCACTTTATTTTACTTATTAAACTGTTCTTACCTCAAAAATTACAGGTTTTACTGATCCTCCTTCCCATTCCACTGGACTTGGGGGGAAGAGGGAGTTGAGTGAGCAGCTGTGTGGTGCTTAATTTCCAGTTGGGTTTAAACCACCACAAAAAGCAGCAAATAACAACCCAAGTATTTACTTAAAATTTTGACCACAATTTTTTTGCCCACCGAACACCTACCTTGGAACTATCCTTAGTCAAACAAACAATATGGTTTACAGGCTTGTTAGTAATTTACAGCACTCCTGAGAATGGCTGAAATGAGATTGAGTTGATCAATTTTATTCTTCTTTCTTTTTTTTGGTAGAAATTATTATTAATTATTATTTCTGTTAGACAACTTTTTTTTTTCCTTCACTCTTTTTATTTCTGAGTTATATGTCCTAAAAATCTATTTCTTCTACTATTCTTTTTGGTATGCTGAGACTGAACCTTCTCCAGTCCAATTCTGGGCTTGTCAGGCATAACCAAGCCACAAATACCATGAGCTGATTTGATGATGGGGAAAAAAAAGCAACTGAGTAGCCACATTTAGCACAGTGTCTGGGGAAAAGGGAAAAAGAAAGAAAAGGAAAAGGAAAAGGGGAAAAAAAGAAATTTTGCCTATCATCTGTCTTTGGATGCTTCAGAAAGCATAGCGCACAGCATGAAATCTAGGCAGATCTGCAACACACTCGATACATCAGTTTTAAAACAGAGACAAGAATCAGAAGTTTAAGAGTGTTGAACTATAGAAAGACACAACAAAAAGTTTAGCTAACCATAAAGTTACTATAGAATGCAGAAAACACTTTCATCTCTGCATTAATTTCTTGTAGAAATTCTAATATCAGAACATCTCCCTCATGGTACACACTTTTCTTACTCTTCAGACCAAGAATCCACATACAACTGACTGCAAAAAATAGTTGTGAGCCAGGCACTAGGGATGCTGATGGGATTGGTTACACTCAATGTTTGTTATCTGTTAGGCTTTTGCCTATCTTACCCAGGTGTAATTAATCCTATTTCAAGTAAACAGATCACTAAAATATTGACATGTTAAAAAAGCAGACTGGCATATTTGGAGATAAAATTATTAATTCAGTTTTAGGGGTAAAGCACATGTGGTTGCTAGCTCAGAGTCCTGCTCAAATAAACAGCACAAAAACCAAGGCATTGTTGTCGAACACAAAAGGATAAAGAATTTTTTAAAGAAAATTATAAAGTATTTCAGAAATGAAGCACCTGGAGACTTACTTTAATTTGGGCTTCAATTATCAAAATTTTTTGTGGTTTCAAGTGCCTTCACAAACCTGAGGGTTTTATGTGTAAGGATCTGAATGTGGGTTCCACATTGGTATGTGATACCATTATTACCATTACACATTTGGATCAATGTATTTGAAACACTGCCCAAAGAAATAGAGTTGAAAAAATTACTGTAGTTCTTTTTGCATAAGGAAAGGAACAGATAACACATGAAAGTATATAAAAGGATGCTAAAATAGCAAAGTGAAGCTCATGAAATGGTTTCAAATCATTTTGTACATTTTGTTGCTGTGCATAAAAAGGCATAAATTGTTACATTGAATCACTGCATTTTAAAATTACCAACAAGTTTTCTGTGTGGAAAATGACAACCTTACTAACAGTGATGGCAAATTTATAAGTGACTGTAAGAGTATTGTTGAGTAAAGCTTTCGACAGCACACTTACAAGCATAATTATACTAACTACAACAGATCCACCTGTAAGTAGAAGAAATGGACAACAACATGTACATAGTACTATTTTTTCCATCAAATTTTGCTTCTACAATAAGAAATATTATTGTCTTTTAAATTCTCTAGCCAAACTAATTTCAAGGTAACTTAAAAAAAAAAAAGGAGAAAAAAGAAAATCCATGAAGTTAAAAAAGAGTAAGAGTAACTAAACTGCTTTTTAATGAAATGAAGGGCTCCTTCCTAAAATGCAAATCCTAAATATCATTTCAAGACATCTAAAAATAGATAAACTTCTGCCTTTGAAGAATTTGTCTTCTGAAGTTTCATGACACATAAAATTTTATGATTTTATCCAAAAGTATTTTTACTGTGTTTTTAAACTACTTTTCTTTGTGAATCAATATTTTGGTTATTAACCAGGGAGATGAGCCTGAAAATGAAAATGCAATTATAGAGACCCAAGAAAAAATTATTTTCTTTCACACAGGATAGAAGTGTTCTGATTCTCTTGCTGGTATAGTCATATTATTCTCAGACTACTGAACTATACTTAAAAATAGAAAAACTACTGTGAAATTGAATTAAAATCATATAGCCGTTTCAGCAGGCATTGAAATGCTAGCACAAAATTTCTACAGTAGTGTAGTAAAGAAAATCATTGGAGAACTTGCACAAGAGATATTAATGTTTTACTTTCAAAACTGATGCTTAATGTTAGAAAATAAGACTAGCTGATATTTTTAGGTCATTCAGAATTAAGGTCAGACATTACAGTATCGCAATCTAGTTCAAAAACCTATGTAAACAGTTAGCAGACCTTATTAACAATTAGATCATTTTATCAAGTTCTTACATGCTGTTTAAACATTTGGCAAGAACCAGTATCACTGGATATGGATGATCTATTTCATCATTCATATTCAAATTGCTGACAAAACTGCATCTTAACATAAGAAGTGTTTATCCTTTTTTGATTCTTTATGTGATTCATAAGATCTTCATCTTCAAGCAGGAAAAATATTTAGAAATATGGCCTTCCTTAAAAGCAGGTCAGCAGGTATAATTCATCCTTGCTTAAAGACTTCCAAAGAAAGGACATATCAGAAGGTTAGACTGTCAGTCAGAGGCACAGACTACCTTGCCATGATTCAGAAACAACAATATAGGATTTAAAAAGTGACAGTGTCTTATGTTAAAAAGTAGGACTTCAGCAGCCACCAGCCTAATGAGAGCAGCCATCCGGTTTACAGTGGTCCATCTGCATACTTGCCACAAGCCTTGTTAGATTCTTATCCCAATCAGGCATTATGTGTCAGTCTGTTCTGTAATATTTCTCCACTCTCTGATCTCTGTTTATCATACTTCCTAATATAAATGGCAAGTCCGGACTCACAGAGTGTAATCCAGTGACAGAAATTTTTTTTTTTTAGCATATGAAGTAACTAACCTTGCATTGTAAGGTATTATTTTTTTTGTAGGTGCAAGTCATAAAGGCCAAAACTGTCCTACCTACTCTGCACACTGAGACTGGGCTATGACAGCTCTTTCCAAGAGGTCCTCTTGAAATATTCCTCATCCTGGCCTCAGCCACATGTCCCCTGACTATCAAGAGGTTTCAGCATTTCCCTCCCTTCAACTCAAGGAAGGGTTTGCAGCCAACTGTGAGACCAAGACATCTGAGACACCCTATGAGTCCAGATGGCTCGCCAGCCAGGCAGCTGATGTACTCAGCACATGGCCCCCTCCTTTCCCTTTTCCTATTTATTTTCCCAAATTCTACTGCAAAATAAAGCAAGAGCAAATAGTAAGAAAAAGAAAACAAACAAAACTCAGAATCCCCCAAAACTTTATTTCCTTTTCTTCAAACGGCCAACTCAGATTCAGAGCTGCTAAGATGTAGAAAATTACATAAAAAGTAAACTTAGTGTTAATTTAGCTGCTCTCTTACAGATACTCCCTCCTGACACAGTTTCTGCTCAGCACTAAGATCACCAGAAATGCCATCATACAAAAAAACACAAAGGCAGCAAGGTAATTTAGACGCTTGGATATAATGAGATGTTGACCGAGGTGGCAATATGGAGAGTAACATGTTTTAGTTACATTGACAGTATCTATTATTCACTTTATTATTTTCCTAGCAGGAATATGTCTATCATTTCAATACATGTATCCTTTAAGAAAAAGGACTCCTTCAGAGTCATATATATCTAGTTAAAATATATCCATGAAGGATTGCATTGAATTATTTATAGCCATGAATAGCAAATATATTTCCAAATTCTAAGAAGAAATTGCATGTTATCATAATTAATTCTTGTTCATTTTTCATTAATAGGTAAACAGTACCAGATGATTTTCAAATACTGATAAAAACCAGAAATTTCACGGAATCAATCCTATTTCTTACATCATTGTTGCAGAAATTGATAATATATGAATAAAGGAAACATTACAGACTTTCTCAGTTACATGTATATATATATATATATATATATATATATATATATATATATATATATATATATATATATATAATGCAATCTTCTCTCGGAATTCACCTACCGTGTCAAAAATGTTTCTGTTCACACTATGAATACCATTCTTACCCCCTGGGTTTACATTAGTGTTTGATTTATTTATATTTTTCTGTCTCATTTAAATGTAGTGATTGAATCAGCTATTGAGACATTTCACAAAAAGCAAATCACTTTTTGACTTCTTTAAAAGAAGTGAGCAGTAAGGAAATTGCCAGAGAAAAACAGGACTCACTAGAAGATATATATTGGTCACAGGATAATTCCAAGATAAAACAATTCCAGGTTCAAAGACATTAACAGCTGTCTCATCAAACAATGCTAATCATCACATAAACTGAAAGCAGTCAAACAGCCTCTGGAATGTGAGTTGATACACATACACAGTTGCAGGAACATTTGGAGTAGCAGCTACACATTTTAGAGGCAATTATACTGAAGTTAGGAGTGAATGGCATCATGGTTTGTCACAAACATCAGTGGCAGCAAGGCAAGATGTAGTTCAGAATCACTAATACAAGTCTTGAACATCAGCTACATCCTTGTGACAAATACCAAGCTGAGTTGTTCAAGTTATATAGTTGCATTCAAACTACAGCAGTTTCTCAGGAACAAAGTTTTAATGTCAAGGTAAATGCTGAACAGTAGTTTTTAGTAATATGACCAGAAAACTTCAACCAACACACAAATGCCTTCTGAATAACACTGTCCCTGTTCCTCGAGATCTGCTTCAGTTAAATATGTAGTGTATATCTTTTTCTGTACCAGGAACCACAGATGTCAATAACACAAATCTGTGTGATGGATTTTAAAGTGAAAGAAAGGATGCTTTAAGAAAGAACCCGGTTACTGCCCCCCATTTAACCTTTCTCAACTTTGAAGCAGAGGAGCCTGATTGTGAGACACAGCCTATGTTCAGATGAATAAGCTATTTTTGGTCTCCAGCTATAGTAGGTACTCCCATATTCACTATAGGACAGGAGTAACCATTACTGGTTAGATGAATGTTTCTCTCTTCACCTTTCTATCAATCTTCACTCTAAAGCAAAGGTGAAAAGGTAAAAATCTTGAGAATACTTGCTGGTGTTTCACAGCAAAACTCCTGCAACTATTTCCTAACAAATTGGGCAACAATGCTGCAGAAGAAAGGTACTGTAAACTATGACAAAGGGAAAAGTGACATCTCTGACCAGGTTGTTGTGCTACTGCAGTCAGCACAGTGCCTAAGAAAACCAGTCTGTTAAGTAGACTTTGCTGGCTCAACCACAACACCATGATTATGTGTTCTCTGGCTCATAAGGGTGCATCCTAATGGCTTGCTGCATCAACAGAACTTACTCAGAACTATCAAAAAGCCCAAATCCAACTGGAAAAAAATACCACAATCTCTTTGTTCTATACCATGCAAATGTGGTTAGACACTTGGCATCCACACAGATGGCTGCAACCCATAATTTCAGGTGAGATACTGCAACCAGTTTTGTCAAGAAATAATGTTTAGTGTTGTTCAGCACAGGATGCTGCATCTATGAAGGAGACTAGTTCCTCATTTTCTATCCCTTTAACATTGACTGTTAAGTGTTTATTTAGCTCATAAATAGCCTTAGGACTTGTGTTCCTAACCTGACACCTGTGCCACTGACTATCATACAGTAGGTTTTGACCTTTATAGGACAAATATGCTTACACAAATTTCTAATTCCTTCAAAGACATGATCACAATCTGTAATTAAAATGGATTGCATTTAAAAAATAGAAAGTACCAAGGGTATCATCTTTCAGTAACTAGAAATACATTAGGTTAACCACATTATTTTGGTGTGAAAATGTCAGAATGGCCTCAGGAAATTAATCCAGGTTCTCATCGTCAATGAAAGCAAATGGCATAAAAGGATATGGGAAGACTGACATGTTGCTTGCTTCAGATTCAGGAGATCACTTTGAAGCAGCTGCAGGTTAATTTCGAGGAGTACAGAACATCAGCAGAGGCTGTCTTTTTTCAGCTTTCTTAAGATCATGACTAATGTGCTTGAGCAAGCCAAAGCCTGAGTGAGCCAAGAAGAGGCATTCCAAGTAGCTGCCATCTCTGAAACAAATAAGTAACTTGAAAATCTATGAAAGGCTGAACATTTTGGCAATGTAGTAAGTAATGGTAAGCCTATGGTAATGTGGTCTGATTACTAAAATGTAGATCTTGATTTTAAAAATATTATGCACTCTGGAGCCTAACTTATTACTGAACACTTTACCAGCCATGGATAAGATTAATATCCACAGCTGAACACAGTGTCAGAGTATGTAATTCATCAGGCCACATGCAGTTTCTTGCAGCTAAACTTACAGTCTACACAATTTCTACAGTCAGTGGAGAGAAGTTAGCTCAGGCCTGTATTGATGTCTGAAATAGATCTTCTAAATCATACACTAAAATCACTGTTTACTTCTATTGAATATTGAAGTTACTTCCCAGGGAATTCCTGAGGTGATGATTTTTACAAAGCAGACTTTTAAATTTAGTTGAGGTGAAATGCAACCTTTATTATAATTTCTGCTTTAAATTTCCCCTCTTTTAATTTTAAAATTCATGGTGTTCTATGAAAACTTGGTTGTTTCCTTCCTGATGGCTAGAATTACATGAATAAAAGCTAAGCAAGAGGAAAAAAAAAAAAAAAGATGTAATCTTGGTAAAAAAAAAAAAATTAAAAAAAAAAAAAAAAAGGAAAAGGAAAAAAAAAAAAAAACAAGCCTGACAGCAGGATGTAATCACTTCTTTCCAATGTACATGAGGCAACGATGAGGAAAGTACTAAAAGTCAGAGGAAAATTAGCAGGCCAGATGGCTGGTGAAACAGTGACAAAATGAGAGGAAAATGAAAAACCTAATAAAAATGAGCAAGTGACTATAGGAAGTGCATGCAAGGCATTAGGAATTAAATCATAAAGAACCAGAGAAAATAAAGAGCATTGTTGGAGGATATAGGAGACAGAAAACAAGAAAACTTTGTATAGGGTAGGATCCAAGAGAGGTGACATGTAGCAACAGATGTTTCCCTGTGGCAAACTGAGGAAGAGCCACAGGATTAGGGTGTAAAGCTACTAAATATATATCTTGCTCACATCACTGGTATGTGATTTTTAGGCTTGCTTTGTAAGAGAGATCAAGGACTCCAAGAGACAAAGAGAAAAAACAGTGGGAACTACTGTAAATAGTAACAGTGGTAGTGATGATAACAGTATTCTAGCCCCTGCAGTGGCTTTCATTATAGACTTCAAAGCACAAAAGAAGCATTAATTAACCCTTATGTGATGTCTCTGAGGTGAGGTTTTACATGTTGGTTTCAGATAAACAGACTGAGCATCTAAAATTTGACATAAACAAAATTATATGACAAATAATAAAAAAGACAGAAATAGCTTCGTTTAAAAAAAAAAAAATCAGATGCCCAGTACCTCATCTGGCTAACCAGAAATTCTTGTAAAATTCTACAGAGTTTTTTAAAATGGCTACAAAACCTGTTTGCAAGAGGATAATTTCCATTGTCAACAAAGTCAAAAAGGATTTTCACTTGTGTGTAGTGTAGCGGAATACAAAGGTCCTGGTGCATCTGACATACAATTTGGGCAACTGAGTTAAAGCTGTTGGAGTGTGAAATAGTGAAATGATACATTACAAAGGGCATTTATTATGAATTTAGCATTTTGTCACAACAGTAGTACTTCAGTTACACATTTTGTTCTTTATTGGATGAGATCTCATTATAAAATATCCTGAATGTGTACATTAAATGGATTTAATATAGGACTTAAACTGAATTCAGAATAGAATATGAATTTGAGACATGACTGCACACCAAATAGGAGGAGATTAAAAGACCACACAAACATGAATCCATCAGAACCCAACCCAGCCCAGAACTTTCTTGTGAATTAAAGAACAATGCTGTAGGATGCAATTTCCCTTTTCAATCTGTTACACAGCCTAAAAGAAAAAAAAATTCTGGTTTAATTGATGACTGGAATCTTTATTCGTTCTCACACCAAAATATTCTACTTTAAATCTGTAGACCTGTGAAATCCACACAGACTCAATAATCCTTATCTTAAAGAAAAATACCTCATTATTTATTTGTAAACTGTTCTGAATATCTGCAAAGACCAGAGAAACAATGCACTCAGTGCATGAAAATACAGTGTATAAAAAGTAATGTGCCATCATCACCAGACATAAAGATTCTGCAGATATGCAAGTGGTCATTTGTAGGGGGGTTTTGTTGTATAGCTTTGAAATACATGCACCATAACTAATACAACAAAAAAATGCCTATCTGTCCCAGTGAGGAAAACAGAAAAGAACTATTTTGTGGCAAGTGCATATATGATCTCTAAGGTTTGACGTGTTTGGTTCAAGACGGGGCTTATGAAAAGCTGCCAGTGACACAGCAAATAGCAAGGAGGCATTCAGCTGTCACATTGTCCTATCAGAAGGGCAAATTCAGCACTTCAGTGCAGAATACAACCTGAATGTGCTGATGGAGGTGTCTTATTAACAAATTGGAGCACATCAGTGGTGATTTAGGGTACTTTAGGTAAACACAGTTTATTTAAATTGAGGAGAGATTTTATAGGAAATGGTTCAAGACAACACACTTGATTTCATTTTCTTAGGTTTTGTGGTTATTTGGGGGGTTTTCAGATCAGTCAAGGTATACACTTTTCTGGGTTTTTGTCCAAAATTTCTCAATTATCCCCAATTTCTCTGCTTTCATTCCCTGTCTGGGTCTGTTTCAGAACACATGACCTCAATATCTTCTGAATGAAATTAAGGAAGAAAAATAAATTCCCAATGTATCCCTGGTTGTCCTAAGAACATTCCCTCCATGGAAACAGAACAAAGTCCCAAGGAGCCTCCAGGGACATTCAGTGCAGCTGTCAGGTCCTCTGCACCACCTGCTGTCTTCTAAATGTCACTCGTTTGAGTACTGTTTGCTAGGTTTGCATTACTACTGTGGGCAAAGCAGGAGCTAAAATTGCTTAATTCCGTCTTTGATTCAGTGATACGACACCTGCAAGTCCTTTGTTGGTCCATAATTTAGACAAAATAAAATTATAAATGGAAGTCTTTTCAAAATAAAAACAGCAGACAAGGTGTCACTGCTTACAGCTATGACAAAGAACACTTGGTAACCCTCTGATTCTTAGAGGGGAAAAAATTGTATTTGGACTAAGAACATTCGTGTTTATTTTCCAGTTGAATAGGTATTCTAGTGAAATGGAAACCAACATGATTCTTACGACGTTTAGGGTCACAAAATAAAAATATCCCATTGCAAAGGGCAAAATGGCCGCAGTTCTTACACTTTGGCTTGTAATACCTACAAACCAACAGTGTCTTTCCCTAGGCCTTTCAATTTAGTTATACTATCTAAAGTGCAGCTTTTGGAATACCTTGTCAAAGAGAGAAAGTCCAACCACATCAAGGATGGAAGAAAATAAGTTGAAATAAGAAAGACCTATTTGAGGCACATTTACATAACAGAACAAATAGGAACATTAGTGGATGAAGAGTAAGCAAATTTACTCTTTTTCCTTGGAAAAAAAAGAGATTTTTTAGAGATTTTTTCAAATGTGTCTAGTATCAGAACAGATTTGATAAATCTTATTGTTGTTGTTTACTCCATTTACTCTCTGCTCCATTGAGATGTGGTTGATGTATGAATTGGCATTCTACCCCATCCCTTTTAAGTTCTACTAAGATGCAGTTTTGAAATTATTAAATTATAATAAAAGCTATATGTGTGGCAGCTTGAAATGTTGTACAAAGCTACATCAAGAGGTGTTTTCAGACTGAGGTGTCAGAATAGAAAGAAGTAGAGGAGAAATAATAGGATGAATAATCACCTAATGAGAAAGAAAACCTCACAAAAATTAAAGTGCATACTGGCTTTCAGTAGCTGCAAGCAGCACATGCAACTGAAATTAAAGAAACAGTTTTAATGTATAGACGTGTCCTGGGGAAAGTGCTTAATACGAGACATGATAAATAAATAGGACAATTTTATATGAATTAAAAATTTACCCAAGAGGGTTGGTCTGGTAAAAGAGAAGTTCTTTTGTGGATTATGTGGTACCCTTCTGCAAAATACGTGAACAAATTGGAATCAAATGGATTTTTGAAAGTGAAAGAAAGAAAATGTACCTAGTGCTGGTCATAGTCAGCAAGAATAAATGAGAAGGGCTGGAATGAAGCCAGAGGAGACTGATAACTGGCAAGTGGTAAGAATAGGTATGACTTCCTGTGGAACATAGCATCAGGAACTTGGATGATCACAGCCCTCTCAGATCTTGGTAAATTTACATCTTCCAGAAAGTCAGCTGGATTTAACAGCATGGCAACATCCTGCACAGTTGGGGGCAACAAAAAGAAATTTAAAACTGGTGTTGCTTTCCTGCCGGGTTTTTACATCTCCAGTTGAGAGGCAGCAGGCAGCCCCAGCAGAGTACCTTTATGTGTGTACTTGTTTCATGTCAAAATAGGGCATAAACTGTTGGAGTAGTGCAGCAACAGAGAGAAAGCTTGAGGTTTTCTGAAGGAGGCTCACCAGCTGCACACATAAAAATGTTCTGCTGGGAAAACACAGAACTAATATTCCAAGGACATTTATGGGGAAACAGAAACAATATAATGAGCAAAGAATGGGCAAAACAAGTAGATAATGAGTTGATACTACCATAGTCATTACAGAAGAGATACTGCACAAAAAGCTGGGGAGAAGATAAATAACGAAATGTCATGAGGGACAAATCAGAAGCTTAATGATCTATAGGAAGTTGAAAGTTGATTTCTAAAAGGGCATATTGGGCAATTATAGATCTGTCAACTAAGTAGGAAGGAAGAGAAGGAACCAACATAAAACATTATCTGTCTGTGTGCAAAAGATAACACACTTATTTCTCTGTCATTAAAGCCAGAAATTTTTCAGGTATTGAAAAATACTTGAATTGCTTTCTGATTTGTTGATTGCTTTTGTGTACTTGTTTAAGTTCACTCTTAATAAGGTTTTATTTCTGCTTATTTTAGAATTTCCTAATAAAATATGCCCATAGATTCAGGAAATACATTCCAAGAAACACTTGCCCATCATATCCAAAGTAAGCAGCAACTTAAGATCCTGCATCCTTCCAAATTCAGCTTTATCTTCTCTTTATTGGAATTTTCCCTCTTGGAAGTTCTCAAAAAAAAAGTATTTACAACAATAGGCTGGCATTTAAATGGCAAACAAGACAGTTTACATCATCAAATTTTTTTTTTTAATTTTATGAAACTCTATACTGATGGGAGACAGGCTTATTGTAAGGAATGGTAGCTTCATCATGATAGTTGCATATTGTATTCAATTGAACTGAAAGAGGAAAAAAAATCATACCATTTCCAGAGCACAAAATTTTGCAACAAGGTTGACTAGATCTGCATTTTTTCCTTCTGTTTTCATGACTGAAAATTTCAAACACAGAGAAAAATATGAAGTTGGTTGAAGTTATCTTCCAATCTTGACACTGTTTCACTTTGAACATTCACTGCTAGTTTTTTTTTTTTTTTTAAATATTTGTAAGTTACAACCTTTCTTGTGTGCAATACATACCAGAAAGAGTAAATCTTAAAGGCATGTGTGAGGACAGAAACTTTGCAACTCAGAGTAAGGAATGGACTTTAAGAAGCCTCTCCTCTAACACATATTTTACATCTAATATCTATGCTGCACCTTAAAGAGTACACGTAAACAGCAATGAAGTCATCAGGACCAGAAAAATGAAAGAGGTGAAGTTGATGCAATAATTCTTTCAGTATGCCCAGGAAGAAGGAGACAGGGATATGACTGAACTTAGAATTGCCTGAAATAGAAAATTGTATCTATTTTCATGTGTTAGAGGGGGTATAGTCAAAATGTCAACAGGTGAGAAAGAATATATAATAGCAGAACAAAACCAGAATTGAGACACAAGAACAGAATAGATGATATAAATCAAAACCTGATATTTAAAAAATATAAAAAGGATAATTTCCTTGTCTTTTCCTGAATAATTTCACAAATTCTAAAATTAATATTTTAATTGATTTCTTCTTCCATTGTTCTTACTGCTTCTGCTTTTTAATAACAGCTCCACCAGTAATAATACTTAATTGTATTTAATTTGAATTTGCAATGAGATTTTAATGACATTAAAAGCTCATAATTAACATCCAAAAAATTTTTTTTTTTTTTCTTTGTGAGCTGCATAGACAACTGCTTCTTAAATAAGAAGTAGTCATTAAGAGAGAAATGTTGCTAGTCTGATGTGGTGGGTTAACCCTGGCTGGACAACCAGTGCCCACCAAAGCCACTCTATCACTCCCTTCAAAAGCTGGAAAGTCTCGTGAGTCACATTAAGGACAGAAAAAAGTCACTCACCAGTTACTGTCATGGGCAAAACAGATTCAATGTGGGGAATATTAATGTAATTTATTACTAATCAAGTCAGAGTAGGATTATGAGAAAACAAAAACAAATCTTATAAAACCTCCTCGTTACTCTTCTCTTCTTCTGAGGCTTATTTTCATGCTCTAATTTTGTACCTCTTTCTCTGTAGGAGCATAGGTGAATGGGACGTGGGGATTGTGGCCATAACACCTCTGTCACAGCTTCTTCCTCACTGGGAGAACTCCTCACTCTCTTCCATGGCTCCAGCATGGGCTCCCTTCCACAGGAAACGCTCCTCTAAACTTCTGTGTGAGTCCTCCGCACAAGTTGCCCCTCTTCATGGACTGCTCCAGCATAGGTCTGTCCCACAGGGTGCAGTCTTTCAGAAACAGGTGGAGCCAGCATAGGCTTCCCATGGGGTCAGTGTCTCCTGCAGGCATCCACTTGCTCTGCTGTGGGGTCCTCCATGGGCTGTAGGTGGATTTCTGCTCCTCCACGGACCTCCATGGCCTTCAGGGACACAGGTTCTTTACCACAGGCTTTAGGGGAATCTCAGTTCTAGAGCCTGGAGCAGCTCCTCCCCCTCCTTCTCCAGTGACCCTGGTGTCTGCTGGGTTGCTGCTCTCACTGCCCTCTCTGGCTACAATTGTGCAGTTTTCTTTTTTTCCCCAGTTCTTGTATATGTTATCCCAGAGGCATTACTACTGCCTTGGCCAGCAGCAGATCCCTCTTGGACTGGCATGGACTTTGTCAGATATGAGGGAAAGTTCTGTGAGCTTCTCACAGAAAAATCTCGGTAATCCCTCCACCACCAAAACCTTGTCATGCTGACCCAATATTTCTAATTATAACATACTCAATTTGTATTTTGTCATTAAACCAATTTTTCCACAGCTTCTTAATTTTCTACCATTAAGAAATTGAAGTGCATTGCCTCATGGAGAATGTCATTTGCATTTAGAAATACTAGAAATTACTAGATGTGATATAATTTATTTTTAAAAGAATGCAGAAACCAAATATATTTTTTGTCTCCCCCCAAAAAGCCCTGCCATTTGGTTGAGCTGTACTATTAACCAGATTCCTGTGTCTCTACATTCCCATTCTAATGGAACTGGAAAAACCTCAAACCTTGTGAAACACCGAGTACCCTTCACTAGAGCTGTGTGAATTGAATAAGAAACTGAATCCATGAGTTCATCTTAAGTATATATAACTGCAAAAAAAATATTAAAAATGCACAGTGGATGTTGCTACTTTCCAACTGTCTTGTTTTAGACCTCTGTTCTGAAAGTGATACCATAGGTATCACTTAAATTACATCACAAACTAGAAATCTTGCTTTATCAGCCCAAATTTAACTATTGTTATGAAAATCCATTAATTCACATCTTGGGTAGTTTCACTGGTATTCACCTTCTCTGAGCCTGGGAAGTAACACTGTCTGGAGAGCACTTCATTGTGCGCTTCTCTTCCAAGCTGTGGTTAATTCAAACTTCTGTGGTAAGAATAGGAGCACACAGGGCCACAGCTTCATGATCTGGCCTGCCACTTCAGCAGGACTTCAGCTAAACACAACAGCATTTGCTTACTTCTAAAGATGGAGACAAATGCAAAAATTATGTTTAGAGGAAAATATGAGCAGGCATTCTACCTATCAGCAGGTGTTGGAAACAGCGGGACTTCCACATTTATTTTCTATAATTCCCATAATTACTGCCCCAGTACTTGCTGTAATGATGTCACAGCAGGTGACAATTTGTGCATCTTAGTGCTGCGATGCTCCTTGTTAGAAGTACCATTTTGGGATAATATCCAAGGTACCTACCACAAGTCTCTACTTTGTTGTATAAACAGCTTTCTTGACTTATTTTCAGCACATAAGAAATGTTTTAGTTAGAAGTGTCTACCTAATATAAATTCTAACAACATTTGAACCCATGTACCATTTCTTTTGCATTCCTGTGCAAACCATCCTCGCTTACATTTAACAAAATTTCACTGCACTTTGTTCTATAAGTGTACTTTTTCTTTGTCTCAGAAATATACATTTGAAATTAATTTAATGTTTCTTGAAAGTTGCTGATGTGAAAGCCTTTGAACCTGAAACTCTTCGTTTCCCACAGAACAGATTCTTTACTGCTCAGAGAGATACTTTCAGCTCCCATGTTTTCTTTACCTTTAAACTTTTCATGCTTCATCAAGGATATAAATATAAATATAAATATAAATATAAATATAAATATAAATATAAATATAAATATAAATATAAATAATATAAATATAAATATACAGGGGATTTAGTTAATTTTAGACCACAGAAGCACCTCAAATTATTAATGAATCACAGTTAGTCTGAAGTGCATGTCATTTAAAGAAATACCAATGACTACTTATGGCTTTTTCATTGGAGTGTTTTAAAAGAGTATTCAGTTGTGATAAACACTACTTATGTGGTACTTTAGAGCTTCTCCAGGAAAGTCTATAGTAATAAAATATGAAAACAGAGAAATAATTTTTCACTTAATGCTACCTGTTGTAAAATTAATGAATGGAGAAAACAGACAAATCCTTTTTTTTAATCTCCTTCTTATCATTGTATGAAATATATAGTACTTCCTGTTTCTCTTGCCTAGATTAAGAACTCTGCATATGGATGTTTTATCTGAAATATTATTTTTTTAGTCTTGAAATTTTGTCAGAACTTCTGGTAGGACATGCTTTGTCATGCCAGTGGCAGTCTTCTTCATTAGCTGGATGAAGTAAAAAGGTGTAGTAATATATCTATTTTTCTTTTTTTAAGGGTATGTATATTTTTACTCCTTCTAGGAAATACTGAACAAAAATGAACAGAAATAAATGTGAGAAATTAACAAAGAACCATATTTATAAGCAATTAATTAAAATACACACAACTGATCAAATACGAAAATGAGTTCCAAGTGCAAAATGCTGTAAAAATCTGACTACACTTTTCGTATCTTTATTAAAAACCTTCAGACAAAAATTCACAACTGGTATCAGTATCATCTCTTGTAAAATATGCATAGTTCTTTTTTATTTTACACTGTGGTTGTAAGTTAATTAAAGAATATCACATATTTAAAGATTTTTTAACACAGGCATAATATTCCTGAAAATCAGAAATTAAGAAGAATGTTAAATGATAAAATATATGTAGAAGTGACAAATTAATAGTAAAAGCAGATGCTAATATGCTTGGGTTGTTTTATTTAATCTCTACATTTCACATTTAATTATGTCAGTGTAAAAAAAATCGCATCTCAATCCTTTTAAACACTTGCAGCAATATACAACATCATCCTTTCCTTTTTTGTTTTAAATATCTGTAGGCCATTTTTGAATCATATTAAGTATTCAAGATTATATTTTAAATCTGTTTTTTCTTTCTGTGCTTATGGAGTAATTGCTGCATAATTTCATTAAATGCCAATGTACATGCTGTTTGGATAGTCTAATATATCATGGTACCTCTCTAGGAAGTACTCAGGGCCATGAATTAACTCTGATTTCCACTTTATTCTATAATTAGCAATTATTGGCGAGCTGAATGTTTACAAACAGAGCTACACATTTTCACACTGACATATTTCACAAAATCTTTGCAATTTCATGGGTAATGACAATGTAATGCACAGTGTAAGTTAAGGGTGTTTCAAGGACATTGTGCACCTTGTAAGCTGAAATTCCTTGGTAGTATTTGAAGCAGAGACCTCACTGTACCACCTATAAAAACTCTGTGTTTTAATAAGGATACAATCACAACTAACAAATGTAAGTGTACTAAATTAGTGTGACCAGCAGCATGTGTTTTGTACTGCTGTGATAGCACAGCCAGGCACCATGCAAAAGAATTTTATGTAAACGTGGTTGTGACCACCAGTGGGGCTAAGAAGGATTGGTGGAGCTCAAGGGATTGGTGGAGCTCAAGCTCAACCAAGAATCTGCAAGATACAGAACAAGACAAGCAGAAGAAACTACCTATAGGCAGGACCTCCTACAAAATACCCCAGAAGAGTGAGCAGGAAAATCAACAGCCATATAAGCCCTGTCTGGTGAGAAAAGGGGTAGCAAGAAGGCTAAAACACTGACAGTGATGAGAAAGGATGAGAAGACAGGAGTCTTCTCTGACTTGTCTCACTGAAGGTGTCCAGGCTGGACACCACGGCCTTGGTAGCTCAGTATCACCAAGGAGCATGGCACTCATTGTGAACTACACGACACCACCTCCAGGACACAGTGTGCTCACCACTAACTTCAGACATACCTGTTAACTTTTGTGAGTTCGTAGTGGTAATGGATATTAATGTGTGGGAGAAAACCATTAGCATGCAGTGTGTTGGTAACGAATGAATCTATTAAAGTTTTGTTCTTTAAGCATGAAAGCAGCTTGATTTATCAGTCTTCTAAACACTCCCGTCAAAACAATTTCTAATCTCTTAACTGAAATACATGAACATATATTTAGTTGTAACAATATATTAACATTTGTAATATATTATTGTTTGTGCTGTCAAAAGAAGAAAAATAAACCATGTAGAAGATCAGACGCTCTAAAGAATAGATTTAACTCTTCCAGTGTAAATAAAAAGTTTTCTCTAAGGTTTATTCAAGTCAAAAAGAAAGTTAACAAAGATTGGTAATGTTTTTCCATTTCATCACAGGAGTAAAATTTGTATTGAGGTTTCTAAAATAACTCTTGAGTCCTTCTCATTCATACACAGAGGTAATTCATGCTTTATATTGTTGCCGATGAAGGAGAATTGCTCTTGTTATGAGTAACTTGAAGGTTCTTGTTGTACTGTGTCAATTTTGAGAATTAATCCATTATTATCAACTGGATAATCTTTAAATTTATCTCTGGTACCTTTGTCTACACTCGTGCTTGTTCTTGAATGCTGCAGTTCTGACACACAAATCAGGAAATAAAGTGTGGGCCTTAAGTTTGTTTCAAGAAGAAGGAAAAAAATACTCAGAGTTTTGCTTTACTACTTCTAAATAGTCATCCCAATTAAATCTTTAGAATTTTTAAAATGAAGAATTGAATTTTTCCATGTAAACTAATAATTTAATTGAATAATAAATTACAGGCATAATAAAAGTACTTAAGAACACTAGTAATGGAGACTACTCTTTCTGGCATTGTACAGTGCTAAACACCTTGTAAATTTCAAAATTGAAAATTTACTTTTGCCTGATGTGTTACAATCATTTACATCATTAGCATTGGGAGAAAAACAACAAGGCGAACTTCTAAGGGAATAATGCATTCACCCTTTCTTTTCTCATTTTCCAACAGCAATTCAATGTGCTTTTCTGAAAAGATGGTG